>NC_132788.1:60917791-62167791 GCF_048418805.1 Vulpes vulpes | reverse complement strand
AGCCTAGGAGCAAGGCTCTGGTCTGCTACAGTGACCAGTGGGGTACCTGGTAACTATGGCCAATGAGGATGCAGCTTCGTGCCCATGGTCTTAGCACCATGCCTGGCACAGGGGTGCTCCAGAACACTGAGGAATTAAGTCTGTGGCAGGCCTACCTTCTTCCTGTCTTAATCCTACTCAACATGAATCAATACTTCACTAGTACACCCCAAAATAGGTGTGATCCCTGGGGTCCTTAAGTGCTTAGAGAGAAAAGGGGTTCCATTATCAATAAATAGGAGTTAAGCAAAGGTAAACTGGTCATACCATAGGATTTCTCACATCCTTGGTGATGTGAGTTTCGACACAGATTGCCAGGGTTTGAGTTCCAAATCCATCACATCCTAGAAGATAGCTTGGGATTCTTAAACCCACCAAGATTCATTTCTCTTCTGTAACATGAGATTATGATGGCATCTACTATACAAGGCTATTATGAGATTATCTGTGAAAATACATACAAAGGACCTAATAACGTACCTGGCACACAGCCCTCAACAGTGGTAGTTATACTAATGATAATTTTGAAAGATACATTACTATTACTAATGTATGCTATGAATCTCCAAGAGCAGGATATATTAGACCAGGTGGTATTCCCCAAGTATATTTGACTACAGACTTTACCCAGAACTAATCGTCCATGGAACTCTACTTAGGAGACATCAACTTAAGTCAATAGCATCTAGATTATCAGGAAAGCTGGCCTGTAGGTCCTCATTCACATGGCCCTGCTCTAAGGGAGCTAACCGTCCAATGCCTTGATTTTTCCATTTTTTATTCAGAGGTTCTTAACTTGAGGTTTGGAGACTGGCTCTAGGGAGGTGTATGCCACCAAGAAATTCAAAGAGAAATGTGCACTTAAGGGCAAACATTCATCTCTTTACTGTTGAGTGCCAACTACATGCCAGACACTCTCCTGGGTGCTGTGGATAAAAAGGAAAGCAAAACCAGCTCCTTCCTCCATGGAGCATCTGCTCTGGCGGGAGAGACAGATATTAACCAAATAAACCATATTTAAAAAGTTGAAATGGGACACCTGGGGGCTCAGCCGGTTAAGCATCTGCCTTTGACTCAGGTCATGATCTCAGGGTCCTGGAACAGACCCCTGCCTCAGCGGAGTCTGCTTCTGCTTCTCCCTCTCCCTCTATGTTCTTTCTCTCTCTCTCTCTCTCTCTCTCTCTCTGTCTCTCTGTCTCTTTCTCTCTCTCTCTCTCTCTCTCTCTCTCTAGTTCTTGCTCTTGCTCTCTCTCTCAAGTAAATAAATAAATATTTTTAAAAATTAATGCTGCATACTGACTTAGGGACAGAGGAGAGGTTCATGGTAACGAGAATACACAAACAGGAGGTATTTACTAGGTCAGAAAGAACAATGACATCAAGGCCCTTAGGAGGGGAGGCAGCATGGTGAGTACAAGGAACATCTAAGAGACCATTCTGACTGGTTGGGGACCTAAGGGGAGGCAGAAGAGACTGGCACCTCACTGGCCATGCCAGGGAGTTCCAGCTTTGTCTTTCTAGGGAAAAGGCCTATGGCCTTCATGGTGTTCTCAAGGGGCTCTATGACCCTAACATAACTTAGAAGGGTCCCACTATCAGTGGCTTCATTTGGAGACAGACCAACCTCAGATGCTGAGGAGGACATCTGAGGTTTTTGCCTGCCTGACATTCATTCATTCCTCCTTCTTCTGGTATCAGCACTTCTACGTTCCCTTGGAGGAATCATCCCTTCTCATTCTCACTCCATGTAGTTTCTGTGGGACTAACTCTACCTCTAACTCTAGGAATAATCATGTGAGCCCAATCTGACCAATGAGCAGCAGGCATCCCTGACCAGAGGCATAGTCTCAGATGGGCACATGACCAAGCAGGACCAACAAGCATCCACATGAGGACTTCTGCAGGAACTACTAATAGATGCTCTCCCTCATTGGCAAGACTGGTAGAAGATAAGCTAAGCCTGGAGCAGCTGGCAGTCACCTTGAGATCTCAAACAGTGAGCTTGCCTGTGACAAAAGTCATTACAGAGGAGGATAGAGCCAAAAGATGCACAGAAACAGATACCCAAAGATACCATTTGAACAACCAGATCCAACCAGAACTATCCTTGGATTCTTCAATCACATGAGTCAATAAATCCCTGTTTGGGCCAGCCTGAATTATGTTCCTGTCATTTGCAACCAATGGTTTTTACTGATAACATTTCTCAAATCACAGTTTAGAAAATTGAGGCCCACAGAAGAATCAATCTTCCAACTTCATAAAACTATGCAGGAGCACAGCATCTGGGCTTCTGGACTCCCAGACCAGGGTTCCTGCCGCTATGTGGCAAGAGACGCTTCAGCAGCCTGAGGGCATACCCAATACTCCCATACCTCCCATCGGCCTGGATCCCTCCATTCTTACTCCTTCTCCTCAGCTCTAGGGTGAAGCAGCTCTGCACACCTTTTCTTTTCTAACCATAAGGCCCCAGAAAGAGGAACAACAATGAGGGCATATCTTAGTTCCACCCTAGACCCAGAGGCTTCTCTGGGTACTAATTTCTTTTGGTGGTCAGGGAGAGGGCAATGGGGCGAGGCCTCAGGCCACAGCTGCAATAGCTGTTAGAACCAACTTTACTTCTGTTGCTACAGTTAAAGCCCATCTTGTCTCCCACTGCTCCCTGACATGCACACACTAGTCAAAATCCCCTCCTCAGCTCCATTCCTCACCCAAGTCTCCTGTTCAGACCAGCCTCTTCCCTTCTAAGCTTCAAATCCTGCCCACTCTTCAAGACCACTCTCCCAAATAACTGCAAGCTGCAGGAAGCTGGCCCTTCTTGATATTTCTACTGCCTGGGTCACACTTCCATGTATGAGTGTGTGTGGAGCAGGAAGTACTGCCATCTACCCCTTTCCTGCTCTCTTGTATGCTTTCTGGTTATTTCAGGCATATCAGGTTGGGATGCCCAAGCAGTTAAGCAGATAACATGGAGGTTTTAAGTCTAAGCTCTAGAGTTAGACACACCTGAATTTGAATCCTGCCTCTGTCTCTAGAAAAGTGACCTTGGGCAAATAACGTATTCTTGCTGAGCCTCAATTTTCTCATCTGGAAAGTGGGGATAACAGCCATATAAAGGGTTCAATCTAGTACTTGGCACAAAGTAAACACTTGATGAATGCCAGTTATTAATGCTGTTGTTGAAAATGTCATTAAACACTGTCACTCCTGAGAGCTACACAGTAAAATAGGATAAGGCCACAACTGAATGCAAACTGATGCAGCCACTCTAGAAAACAGTATGAGTTAAAAATAGAACTTCGCTATAAGCCAGCAACTGCACTACTAGGCATATACTCAAAGGATACAAAAACACAGATTTGAAGGGGCATGTGCACCCTAATGTTTATAGCAGCATTATCAACAATAGCCAAACTATGGAAAAAGTCCAAATGTCCATCAACAGATGAATGGATAAAGATGTGGTGGTGTATACATATAATGGAATATTACTCAGCCATCAAAAAGAACGAAATCTTGCCATTTGCAACGATGTGGATGGAGCAAGAGTGTCTTTAGGCTAGGCAAAATGGTCTGAGAAAGACAAATACCATATGATTTCACTCATACGTTGAATTAAGAAACAAAACAGACAAACATATGGGAAGTGAAAAGAAAAGAGAAAAAGGTAAGCAACCTATAAGAGACTTTTAATGATAGAAAACAAACTAAGGGTAGATGGAGGTGGGTGGGGATGGGCTAGATGGGTGATGGGTATTACAGAGGACACTTCTTATGATGAGCACTGGGTATTACATGTAAGTGAAGAATCACTGAATTCTACTCCTGAAACCAACATTATACTATATGTTAACTAACTAGAACTTAAATAAAAATTTGAGGGGCATCTGGGTGGCTCAGTAGTTGATCATCTACCTTTGGCTAAGGTCATGATCCCAGAGTCCTTGAATTGAGTTCCACATCAAGCTCTCTGCAGGGAGCCTACTTCTCCCTCCACCCATGTCTCTGCCTGTCTCTCTGTCTCTCATGAAAAATAAATAAATAAAATCTTTAAAATTAATAGATAAAAATTTGAAGGGGGGAAAAAAGAAGCCTACAACTATGAAGCTGAACATTTGGTGTCTATTCCTGCTCCTGCTCTGTACCCTCTGCGGCTGTGCTTTCTCATCTATAAAATGGGTATTCAGATGCTGCCATGCTTATCTCACACGAAACTGAGACAATCAAGTGAGGAATAGTAAGTAACACTGTCACCTCCATAGAGCTTTATAGCTTGCAACATACTTCTAAAGTGCCATTTCAGTCTTTGCAAGACATGACTGTGACACAGAGGTGAAGCGACCAACTCCCAGCCACACAGCTAACAGGGGGCGGAACTTCTGGTCTTCCGGCTGCTTGCCCGGTGCCATGTCTCTGAGATCTAGCACAGGGTCAGGCACACAGCAGGTGTTTAATAAATACTTGAGTCCTCTCTACAATGCCACACTGCCTCCAAGGTTGAAGCCTACTAAGGCAACACTTCCAGAACATCCCCACAGCACCTAGCACAGTGTGCACCCCAAGGCATGTGGGTGAAAGTAAAGGAGTGCGGTGGCTTTCACAGCTCCCAACAGAGAGTCTCAGCTTGGGGAAGGCACATTGCAAGTCACCTGGGCCATGCACAGACCAAGACTGAGAAGGCTCAAGAAAGATATGCAGAAATCGCTAAAGAACTTTTAACAGGCACACAGCTGCCCTCAGAATGAAGGCCCTTTGGTTCCCACCCACACAAAGACAAAAGACTTAATAAGAGTTACAGTGGGTTAGCGGGATAGCCACAGAAAGCAAGGCAGGGCAGGAAGTTATTCTCGGCCTGCATTTCCCCTTGACTTCTGCTCTCCCACCACTGTTCTTTTGGCTGCAGAAGCAGGCAACCGCATGGTGCACCCTCAGCCACCACGATGGACTTGAGAGTGGGGTGGGTCACTTGAGGGCTAACCCAGTTCCTGCCTGCAAGTTTTATCAAAGCAACAAGAGTCGGAAGGCGTGGGCAAAAGACATACCCTGCAATCACACCAGAAATCCAAACACTGCCATCCTGAGTCCTGCTCATTCTCCAAATCCTCATGCAGCTCTAGCTGCCTCTGTGAATCCGTCTCCGGGCCAATGCAATTCCCAGTGAGTTTCCCTTGTCTGAACTGTAATTCCAAAAGCTCACCATGCTTCCCACTGTAGAACTTGAGATGAAAAAGGCATTGGCAAGCACCTGCCAACATCCTCCCACGGAGGGCAGGACTGACTCCTTCCTCAGCATCTCAAGTAAATTGTCCAACAACTTCTGCTTGACTATTTCTCGGCAAAAGGAAGCTCACAACATCACAAGGGAGCCCAGCCCTTTGGACAGTTGTCACTATGTGCAGACAACAGATGTTTTGGGAAATGGAGGCAGCTGTGGGCTGTGGCAAAAAGCGCATGTGATTTTGAAGCAGGAAACCTGGTTTGCAATCTCAGTTCTTTGAGGCCATGAGCAAGGCACTTGCTTCTTTAAATTTTGGTTTCTTCCTTTGTAAAATGGGAAGAATGTCCCCACATCTCACAAGGCTGCTGAGAAGTGCAAATGAAATTTTGTGTGAAAGGTATCGGGAGATATCACATTCTACACAGGCAGATGGTATTAGTATCCAAAAACCCAAGAGAGTAGACATAAGTCCCCAAGGAATTCCTAGCATCAGCCATTTCTTTGGTTTAAAGCACTGAAGGGCTGGTGAAATGAGAAGGTGACTGTATTCCTTTCAGATTACTGCTGGGGCACATTTCCACAAACTTAGCAACTTAATACAGCACAAAGTTATTATCTCACAGTTCTGTGGGTCAGAAGTTCAGGGTGACTCAGCCAGTTTTCTGTTTAGGGTCTTGCAAGGCTGAAATCAAGGTGCCTGCTGGATGAGCTCTTATGGGAAGATTCTGGGAAGAGTCTACTTCTTTGTGGATTGTGGCTGGAGCAGAATCTAGCTCTTTGCAGTTGGAGGATTGAGGACACCATTTCTTGGCCAACTGTCAGTGGGGGGTGCCCTTAGCTCTAAAAGGTTTCTCTCCAATCTTTGCCCTTAGATAGGGGGCCCCTATGTCTCAGAGCCAGGGCTGGTGCAGTTTGTCCTATCCTGACTTTTCCTCTGATACATCTCTCTTCTACCTCCAGCCAGAGAAAGTTCTCAGATTTTAAGGGCTCACGTGATTAGACTGGACCTACTGCACAACCCAGAATAGTCTCCATATGTTAAGAGTGCTATGGGTTGAATTGTGTCTTTCCCCTCCCCAATATATGTTGAAGTCCTAAGCCCCAAAAAGATCAGAAGGTGACCTTAATCGGAAATAGGTGCTGATGGAGGTAATCAAGTTAAAATGAGGGTCATTTGTGAAGCCCCCCACCCAACATGGCTGGTATCCTTATAAAAAGGAGAAATTTGGACATAGAGACAGACATGCACAGAAGGAAGACACAGGGAAAAGATGGCCATGTGACTGAGGTGATACACCTACAAGCCAAGGAGCAGCAAGGACTGCATGCAAACACCCAAAGCTAAAAGAGGCAAGAAAGGATTCTCTCCTAGAGCCTTCAGAGAGGGCACAGCCCTGCTGACACCTTAATTTCAGATCTCTGACCTCCAGAACTGTGAGACAACAAACCTCTGTTGTTTTAAGTCACCTAGTTTTTGATGCTTTGTTACAGTAGCCCTGGGAAACTAATACAAAGGCCTTAACCTTAATTACATCTGCAAAGTCTCTTGGCCATGTGAAGTAACATAACTGGGAACCTCAGAGAAGAAGAGAGAAGGAGCCAAGATAATGGCCCAGAGCAGAAGACAAGTTTCAAAGAGAGCTAATAGGGTCCCACTTCGTTAGAAACAACACATACATTTGTTAGAGAAGGCTGACAGGGAAGAGTCTGCACCTGGCAGCCACATTTCCACACCTCTGCAACTTACTTTTGTCTCACTTTCCTCACCCTTTGAATGGGGATTATAACAATATATCACTTTATAGAGATGTAGGAGTTAAATGAAGTAGCAAAAATAAAGAACACCTCATACTCACTACGGAGCCTGCAGCATGTAGTAAGCATTCAATAAAACAGCCACTATAGTTATATATCTATTATACAGATGTTTGATTATGTAAATATAAAACATTGTACCTACACATATGTACACGTGTGTGTGCATATGAGTCCAGGAGAATACATTCTACAGTGTTAACAGTGATGACATATGGTGGGTGGCAAGAGCTTTCAACGTTTTATTTAGAGGTTTATATACCTCCATGATATTGCCATTTTTATAGTAAGCATATATTACTTTTATAATTTAAGACTGTTCTTAATTAAAAACACATATCTCCCTGGGAAACTAGTTGAGCACATCCTTCTACACCCACACGGTTGTGTTCTAATACTGAAACACAAATTTGCTATCACACACACAGCAAAACAATCCCTAAAGGCCTTCTCACTCTCCTCAGCCTTCACTCCCACCCCCAACTCAGCCCTCTAGCCCCCGCAGCTATACTCCCCAAGATGAAACTCAATCCTTTGCTGCTTGCCTCCTTTGTGGACCAGCACTCCTGCAAGTATCCCCACTACGGTAAGCTCCTCCTCTAGGAGCTGCATTCTGAAAGGCTCTTTGTTGCTAGGGAGAATGCTTTTGGGGGGCCATTTGGAAAACACTCTCTGCAGACATTTCCACCCACTCCCATGGGTCCCCTCTGGTCCAGGGCCCCCTGGCTCGTGCATCCCCTCCATCCTGACCCCCATTCAACCAATCAGCTAATTCACATATAGGGATTATTGAGCAAAGTGAGGCCAGAGTCCAAGGTGAGGAAGAAACATGGTAATACTCCACACAGTTATGGCCTTTAACAAAGACCTGTTTCAGGGATCCCTGGGTGGCGCAGCGGTTTGGCGCCTGCCTTTGGCCCAGGGCGCGATCCTGCAGACCTGGGATCGAATCCCACATCAGGCTCCCGGCGCATGGAGCCTGCTTCTCCCTCTGCCTGTGTCTCTGCCTCTCTCTCTTTCTCTCTGTATGACTATCATAAATAAATAAAAAAAAAATTAAAAAAATATATTATAAAAAAAAAACAAAGACCTGTTTCAGTAAGTTGAAATGATTTTGTTCCACAGAACAGCACAGGGATTTGCTGCAGACTTGACTTGAATCTGAACAGTTACTACATTCAACACCAGGTTTTAAGTTTCTTGGGCCTCAGTTTTTTCATCTGTCAAACGGGGGTCCGCTTGCCCCAGGCTTTGATATGAAGGCCGAATGAGTTATACATGGAAATAATGCAGCACTTAGAGGAAGTGGTCAATAAATGGGTGCTGTTGATGTCATTATTATTATTAGAATTACAGACACAGGCATAGGCCTTGCCCTCCAGGCATCTGGGGTCCAGATGGAAGCTAGGCAGAGCCGCTTGAAAGTTCAGTGAGATCTTGGCCATAAGGTAAAAGGCATTCACCAACCAAGAAAGTAGACATGAGGCCCAAAGGCAGCTAAGGGTCAAACAGTGAGGAGCTAGTTAGCCACTTTACAGGAGAGATTAGAAGGGGGAGGTTATCCAGCCCAGCCTGGCTTCTTATCCTTGCACCTCTCCCCCAGCTCCACAACATATCCCTTCCCAAAAGAAGGTATGAATCAGCTTAGGCTCCACCCTGTGGCTCCTGCAGTGTGAACGCCAGTGTGACAGACAGAATAGAATCCCACCTTGTTCCCAAGCCTTGAGTGGGTATTACTTCAGTCACCTGTCTGGTGAACTTTGCTCTTTTTTTTTTTTTTTTTTAATTTTTTATTTATTTATGATAGTCACAGAGAGAGAGAGAGAGAGGCAGAGACACAGGCGGAGGGAGAAGCAGGCTCCATGCACCGGGAGCCTGATGTGGGATTCGATCCCGGGTCTCCAGGATCGCGCCCTGGGCCAAAGGCAGGCGCCAAACCGCTGCGCCACCCAGGGATCCCTGAACTTTGCTCTTATCAGACTGGGATCTTCCCCTAGAGGGCCCTGCACTGGATTCCCAAGGATCCCAGGTGCCCCTTTATAGTATTCTATCCATCTACTGAGGGGAGAGGCAGGTCTGTGGCTTCGGAAACATTGTGAATCCTTTTGCCTGCCTGGATTCCAAATCCTTGGGGGCAGGCTGGGCACGTTGGCATACCCTGCCGTGCCTTTCCCACTCGCTTGTGTCTCTCTATCCCCATATGCCTGGGCAGAGGCTCTCATTAGCTACCCTGTGCTCCAGAATAAGGCAGAGAGAATCAAGGCCGTAGTGGCTAGAGAGGGAGGCTCGGTGGGCAAAGGAGCCATCTGCAAACTGGGCTGACTATAGGAGGGGAGGGTGTACCAATGTCACCCAGTTTGTAAGAGGGCTGCTGAGCAAATGTTGAGAAATACTGATGTCTGATATTAGAGGGGGATAAGGATTGGAGACAAAGTGTAATGAGACCTGGATGCCAAGTCCTCCCAAAAGGCCCCTGGGAGGATTAGATGGGAGTGGGTAGGCACACAGAGCTCAGCTAGGCAGAGTGCTGAGAGCATTCCACCTTAAACCAAACCCAACTGCTCAGCATCCTCTCCAGCCCAGCCACCCCTCAAACCCTGGGGCTGGCAGAAATGATTGCCAACCCCATTTGGCTCCCAACACATCACAACAGTTACATTTTCTTAAAGAGCACAAAGTTGTCTCAAACATCATGGCCTTTGCTTTGAAGTTTCCTCTGCCAGGAACATCCTTGTTCTTCTGCTTTCAAGGTCTAACTTAGGAGACTCCTCCTTTAGAGAAAGCTTGTCTGCCTCACCTAGAAAGAATCCTTCATTCTCTCCTCTGTGTTCTCACAGAATCCTGAGTATCCCCCCTTACTATATTTACCACCCCATCCTGTGATTATTTCCTGTGTGTTATGAATCTCCCTTTCTTGCTACATTGCCAGCTCCTTAAGAAAGGGGTCCTGTATTATAAATTCTATAACAGCACCTAGGACACTCAATAAATGTTTCCTTGTAATGGCATTAATACCACCTTTTACTGAATGCCTATTACATGCCAGGGACTACACTAAGCACATGATAGACGATCTCATTTAATCCTCATAAAACTTTGCAGACCATGTATCACTTACCTACTTGTACAGATAAGGAACCTGTCCTTTGGAGCACCTCAGCTAAATGTGAGATGAAAACGTGAGCCAGCCTGAGTAGGTCAACTCCAGTTCTCTCCAAATCCAAGCATGTATATATGACCCCAGGAAAAATCATGCTGGGTCCTTAGGTAGCCTGAAGTACATACTATTTCCAGTTATTGAAATCTATTCAATTTGAGTCAGTCCAATCGATAAGCTGCTCTTGAATAAACATCAGGAGCATCTGTTATTCTACAGAGGAGCAGCTTGTCATCTGGACAGCTCCAGAGCAAGGTTAATTAGCCCTTTCTATAGCCAGTGGGTACTAAATTCTCCCTGCACCTTACTTTTTCTCCAGCAAAAAGAGCTTTAATGGCAATCTCTCTAAAAGGCAATGTGCCTCTGAGATAAAAAAGTCAAAAAGAGGCAGCCCAGTCAGGGGATTAACTGAGGAATGGGCTGGGCAGGGTTTAATCACTGTCGCCCAGGAATTGAGAGTAGATGGGAGGTAATTAGGGGGAGAACCACACCAGCACACTGCACAAACTGCTGAGCATTTTGCATCCATTATCTCTCCACGCATCACCTCCCTTTCACCTCTTCAAAAAAGCACCATCTTTGCCAATCTACTAATCACAAATCCAGTGGGCTGTGTCAGCCCCGGTCCTCCTCATCCTCTCTTCCTTGCTGGAACTTGCCCCATGCCACTGCCTTATATAAATCTTGTCTCTGCTGCTTCTTTCTCTGTTGCTCCTTTTGAGAATGCTCCATTCCACCCTACTCTCTTCTTGTGTCAAGCTCTTTGGTCAGGGCCCTGCCCTCAGCCTCTTTCTCATTCTACTGGAGGTTTGCCCCCTGGGCATCTCACCCCAGCCTGTACGATATCTTGGTAAGATATGGCTTGTACCAAGCAGCAACACCCTCAGAATACCCACAAATCTTTGCATTAACCATAAGGATGCTTAGGGAAGCAGAAACCAGGTCCACAGCCAGTCTCCCAAATTCATTTAGCAAACAACCCCCTGCCAAAGGCCTGTAGGAATAAGAGATTTCAGTATCTGTCCCAAATCAGAAAACATGGCTGGTGGGGAGGTGGCGCTGGGGGAGGGGGGAAAGGATACAAGAAAATGATCATAAAAAGCAAGGATCAAACCACACTTATCAAGCATGCGCTTTTTTGCATATTACACTTCACACAGATTTTTAAAGACCCCAAATAAAACAAAAACCAAACAGCTGAGAAATCCATAGCCTAGATCAACAGCACTGGATAAATAAAGCAGGAGCAAGACAGGGAAGTATTAGTCTGCTTTCCAGTTCCTAATAATGCCCATGGGAACACTGAGCAGGAAAACCTTAGAGATTATAGGCAGGTAATTAGGGTGTCTATTTGTAGTGTTACGCAATTATATAGACTTTGGCGGAGAGTTGCAGACCTAGAGGGAGGGGTGCAAAAGATTATCTAATCCATCTTTGCATTTTATAGATGCAGAAACGAAGGCTAGGAAGGAGAAAGAGTCGCGTCTCAGCCCAGCAACCATCTGCCACACATGCCTCCTCTACCTTTCCATTCACTAAGATACTGATCCAAAGTGCTATGGACAGGGTTGCAGAGGTGTGAGGAGAGCTCAGGTGCAGTCTCCTTGGCTAGAAGGAAGCTCACAGCAGGCTGACATAGCCTGTTACAGCAAAGCTCATCCTGGTTCTTAGATGCCATGTCTTTTCTCCCTTTGATGTATGATCACTTAATTCCCTCCTTGATTGCTTTTCAAAAGCAATCTAAATTAATGTGAACCCACAAAGGGCAAGGCTCTCTGTGAATAATTAGTGCATGATAATAAATGCAAATAAGGAGAGATGCAAAGTTGGGTGAAGACCTAGCGCTCCTGACTCCCTGGCCCACTCACTCTCTTCCCAACCATTAAAAAAAAAAAAAAAAAATGGTTTTGAGGAAACTTGGGAAAGGATGGTATTTCTGAATAGGCTGTTGGGTTCATCAAAGGATGGCAGAAGGAAAAAACAGAAACTGAAAGAATCAGATCAGTGATGCTACAGGCTCTTTCCCTTCTGCTAGCGACAAAACTCTTGTCCAAATTTTGCCATTTAGAGAGGAAATACCACAGTCAAGGACCCACCGTCCCCTAATCTCATCTATGCAGAATTTCCTCCTACACACCTTTAGATCCAGTCAACCTCGTCTTCCTCCTGTCTTTGCCTAAAGCCAAATGGTTGCCACACCTAACTTTTACTCCGGCTTTTGCCCCTGCCTGGAAAGCCCTCCTTATTCCCCACCCTCGGACATAGCCACAGCTTAGACCTCTTTCAGTGCCCTTCTCAAAGCCTTCTCTTGACAACTCTACTCTTTTTAGAAGTCTCATGTTACTCCAGGGTGTTTGGCAGACATTGCTAGTGCCCACCAATATCTGTATTTCTTCCCTTTTTCCTGGGCACACAGCTGGACATTTCCCAGCCTGCCTTGCAGTCTGGTGCAGTCATGTGTCTGAGCTCTGGCCATATAAAAGATGAACACAGTAGTGCATGCCCTTCCAGGACTAGCCCAGGAAGAATTCTCAGCTGTGGTCCTCTTTCTTTCCCCATCTGTGGCTGAGTAGAAAGGATTCCACAGGCCTTGAGGAAGAGCCAAGACACAGGATGGAAGATGCCTAGGTTCCTGAATGACTGTGTGGAGCAGACTTCCCTAGCAATTTAAGATGAGTTTGATAAACCTTTATAGCGCGAAGCTACTGAGATTTTGAGATTTCTCTGCTACAGCAGCTAGCTTTACATATTTTTCTAACACAAGATGACATACAGATTTTATTTCATATGCCAACTCTGACCTATGGTAGTGGCTGCCTGCAACTTCATGTTGAGAAGATTGTTGAACAGCATCTGAGCGTACTAGGGCTGTCTTTTGTGATTGATTAGTTATGTCTGCTGTGGCAAAGGTTTTTTTTTTTTAAGATTTATTTATTCATTCATGATAGACACAGAGAGAGAGAGAGAGAAAGAGAGAGAGAGAGAGAGAGGCAGAGACACAGGCAGAGGAAGAAGCAGGCTCCATGCCAGGAGCCCAATGCGGGACTCGATCCCGGGACTCTAGGATTGCGCCCTGGCCCAAAGGCAGGCGCCAATCCGCCGAGCCACCCAGGGATCCCCCAAAGGTTTTTTTTTTTTTTACAAAAAGCAGCAATGATGTTTTATTTTCCTATCTCTGATTTATAATCTATATTTTAGTACTTAATTTAGCATCTGATTATATACGTCCTTGTAATGTTCTTTCACTGCTCTGTGGGCCTCAATCCTACTTTGGCTATAAAGTTATAAACTTCTTGAGGGCAGAGGCCAAGCTCTGCCCACATCTACGTAAAACAGGATACAGGGGCACCTGGGTGGCTCAGTTGGTAAGTGTCTGCCTTCAGCTCAGATCATGATCCCAGGTTCTGGGCTTCCTGCTCACTGGGGAGCCTGCTTCTCCCTCTCCCTCTGCTGTTCCCCCTGCTTGTGTTCACTCTTGTTCTCTCTCTCTCTCTCTCTTCCTTTCTCAAATAAATAAATAAAATATTTTTTAAATTAAGATAAATAAATGTGCTCTAATATGTTTTTAAAAAACAGGACAGGGCAGCCCCGGTGGTGTAGCGGTTTAGCACTGTGTGCAGCCTGGGGTGTGATCCTGGAGACCCGGGATCGAGTCCCATGTCGGGCTCCCTGCATGGAGCCTACTTCTCCCTCTGCCTGTGTCTCTATGAATAAATAAATAAAATCTTAAAAAAAAAAACAGGACATATAAATGTGAACACTTATTAAGTTGATTTAAAAAACAAACTCAAAGGTAGAAATATAGTGTGTTCAGATCTTCAGTAGGACTGTCATGAATATTACCCAGAGAAAACTGAAGTTTAGGAAATATTGCATCCAATAGGGCAAGCTCCAACCTATCCTTAGCTAAGTATTTACTAGTTCCTTCTGGAAATCAGTTTTTTCTACTGTCATACTTAATGGTAAGAGTTATGTGGGAAGACAATAAAAAGATGGGACTACTCGTGGAGCCTGAAAGTAGGGGTCCCCATACCCCTTTATTTAAGATTATAGTTTATCAATGCTGAAATATCATCTAGTCCAGAGAAAGAAAACAGATGGCAACTCAGGCGCCATTTAATCAACTTACAGTGGCTGCCTGAAGGCTGTATCCAAAAGATTCTGAGATCATATCTGAGACCAGTAAGAAATAAGGCAGAAAATCCAGAAGTACTCTCCTCTTCATATATCTGTCATTCCTGAGTTAATCCACCCTCATCATTTTAGTACAACCAAATTAAGTCCCAAGAGGAAGTGTTGACTTACCCAACATCACTGAGTAAGTTTGTGGAAGAACCAAGACTCCAACCCAGGTCTCTCTATATCCCCTATTCTCCCATTATGCCGTTCAGAGTTTAAGATAGGAGATGGTCTTGAGGGTATAATTTGGAGATATGGATAATCATAATACTCTTTACCATTTATTAGTGCTTACTATGTGCCATGCACATCAGGGCTTTTCATATATAATCTCATTTAATCCTGCCAGAACAATTAGAAAAGTGCTACAGTCATCCTCACTATTCATAGGAAATTGAGACATGAGAAAGTTTAAGTAACCTGCCCAAGATCCCAGGACCAATAAGTGGCAAAAGAATTTAAACACAGAGAGGAGGAAAAGTTCAGAAAAGAAAAGAAATGGATTTAGAAACATCCTCACATAATCAGTGGAAGATTCTAGTAATTTCACCAATGCATACAAAGTCAACTCATATTGGAGAAGTACCCTAGGAAGCCCTGGCAATCTTCCCAAAGCCCCTAAAGGCTGCCGGATAGGCAGTGAAGAGTCCTGGTTACAGGAACAGGGAGCAGCAGTGAGTGATTTAGAAGACAGGAGATGAGAACAGGTGAGTCAGCAGGACTCAGGTAGGACACTGAGATCTTGGCATGAACATACAGGTCTCCTCATAATCTCAAGCATGATAAGTTGGCCCCAGAAAGTCCCATTTTGCTCACAAAGCTCCTTAAAACTAAAAATGTGGTATAATGGAATAGCACTGGCTGGCTCTGATCCCCAGGGCTTGCTGTTTCAGAACAGAGGGAGGCGCCCATCGATGTATTTATAGGCTTAAAACTGGCATGCAGCTAAACTACCTGGGGATGCTCGGCATCTGTCTCGGTGCACAGTGCCCCCTTTTTTTGTTTCACTACAGTTTAATCAGCCAGTGATTTTGAGCCTAAATTACAATTTCACACACACCCAGGGCCAAATGACAAAAAAATAAAAAATAAAAATAAAGAAGCCCATGACCAAAACAGAACTTGCAGCCAGAAGCTCAGGGCAAGCCCCCTGGAAACAACACCTGCCTAGGATCAAAGGAAAGTCAAGTGGTGTGTCACATCTGAGGGTTGGGGACTTTGGAAGCAGGAGCATCCCACAGCCCAAGCCAGCCCAGGCCACACACTGCCACTCACCTCTTTGTTCTATGACCTTGGCCTGGAAACTTCTTTCCTCTCCTCCCTGAGCAAAATCCTCAGTTCCTTCAAAAGGCCTGGCCCAAATGCCAACTTCTTCAGGAAACTTTCACTTACTCCATCTCTACTCCATCTCTGTTTCCTGCAATAAAATGTCACTCCTCCTCCTCCACACTGCCACACCTTTCCTTCATGGCACTTTATTGCACCACAATGCGCCCTCTGAAGTCAACCACCCCCACAACCCTGAGCTCCTCAGAAGAGGCACTGCATTTTCCCCGATTCTATCTCCTCAGCTCCCAGCCCACTCCACGTGTTTCTGGAATGAAGGGGAAAGGAGGATGGGAAAGAACACAGGTGTGGGCCACCCTCATTCACAACCTTAGAGAGGTTTAGGCAATAACATGAAGGCAGGCCCAGGTCCAGGACCTGTGGTCACCAGGATTACTACGTGGAAGGTAGTGGAGAGGAAAAGTTGAAATGGAACCATAGCTCCAGTTTTTTACCATGAGCAAGTATTACTTTTATAATTGGAAAAACATAAAATAAACATTTTTCTTAAATGGACTTCATGTTCCCCACTCTAAAGGTGCTTACAACTTGTCATGATGAGCAGCAACTATTGTATGGAAGTGCTGAATCACTATATTGCACATTGAAACTAATATGACACTGTATGTTAACTAGAATTTAAATTAAAACTTTAAATAATAAAAATTTTAAATTAAAAAAATAAATAAAGGAGCTTACAGTGTTTCCTGTTGTGTGGGAAGTGACCTATGAATGACAGGAGGTATTTACACAGTGCTTTGGGTACACAGTGAGGGAGAAACTTGGCCAGGTTGGGGGCATTGAGGAGGGCTCCTCACAGGAGGGATGCTTCCCTGGAGATTTGAGGATGAGTGATTAGAGCAGGGGAGGTAGAAGGGAATTTTAAGCAGAAGGAATAGCATATGCAAAGGCACATAGCCATGAAAGTACAGGCTGTATGATAATGGCTAAAGTGTGGGGTGCCTGGGAGAGAGTAGTGGATGTGAGGCTGGTGAATGTGCAATACAGTTAATTCAGCAGGGCTAGGGCGATAAACCCTGCACTTTCCAAAAGACTGGTCCTTGACCAGTTCCTGGGAGATAAACTCTGAGGTCTTGTTTTTCCTGCCTGATGATGTCTTTGTATACCTGGAGCTTTGGGCCACACCAGAGAGTGTACGCTGACAATGTGATTTATGGTGAAGGCCTATGTTTGTATGCCTGGGGCCCTGGATCTCTGCGGGGGGCTAGAGACTGAGTAGGTAAGGTCAGTCAAATGAATGACCCATGCCTATGTGACTGATCCCAATAAAACCCTAGATACCAAGGCTCAGGTGAGCTTCCCTGGTTGGCAGTCCTTTGTATGTGTTGTTCCACATCACTGCCAAGAGAATTAGCACTGTCCATACAACTCCCCTGTGCCTGGACTCTCCCAGACTCTGCCCTATGCACCTTTTCCTTTGCTGACTGTAATCTGTATCATTTCACTGTAATAAACTATAACTGTGAGTATAATGACTCTTCTGAGTCTGTGACCCCTTCTAGTGAATCATCAAATCTATATGTCTTGGAGGTCTTGGGGACCCCCACCACAGAGGGTCAAGTAAGAGCAGAGCAAGAAGACCTATAGGCTAATGAGGCTGAACTTCACCTAGGAGGTAATTGTTATGGAACTGGAGGGTTCTGACATGGGGCTGGCATGACAAGGTCAGATACACAGTTCCAGAAAGTATTTCAGACTGCAGTTGGGAATGGCTGGGAGAAAAGGACAGGCTTGGAAGCAGGAAGACCAAGACCAGAGAGCGGAGTGGTCCTGGCCAGTCCAAGTAAGAGCTTGTGAGCCCTTGGTAGTGGGCAGAGGCCATGGAGGAGCACTAAACTCAAGAGACAGTCAGGAAATAGATGCAACAAGGCTTGGTAACCAAAGAGACTTTGGGAGGAGGACAAACATCAAGGATAAGGCCAGGTTTCCAGCCTGGGCAACAGGACAGATGACAGCATCAGTCACTGAAATGAGAAATTCTGTACGGGAGGCTGACGTTTGGGGTGCCCTGACTCCTAAGCCCAGCCTGATTTCCTTCATTATATTCATTTCTAAATTCAGGGGCAAACAAGTTGCTTCAACTACTCTTTTTTTTTTTCTCTGTTGGAAGCCATCCCTTTAGCCCTTTGTCTTCAGTGACCACTTATACATTGTTCCTCCTTAAAAACCACCAAAACGTGTACTTGGCAGATCTCCCTGACCTCGATTTCTTTGCTGGCAGAATCACAAAAAAGGCATTAGCGCCTTCTGTGAAATGGGGAGCCAGGCAGAGGAAATGCCCGGGTTGGGTGGCAGAGGCCTAAAAAACCCAACAGATATACGAGGAGATTTGAATCACCAAGATGGAGTTCTGGGCCAGACACCGGGGAGGTAAGACTCAGATCTCTGTTACACTGGAGTAGGGGTGCAAGGTTGATTGAGACAGTGAGAAACAAAGACTCTTTGGTCTGCACGGAAAGTCTCCCCTTGGCCTGGGGCTAAGCTGCATTTCATTGGCTTCCAGGTGGCAAGGAGTCAGTGTGAGCTATGGCCCCTCCACACCTGGCCCCAGAACCAGACATGGAAAAAAGTGGCAGGGTCTTCGAGGTAAAGGTGGTACAACCTGCCACAAGATGCAAGGACAAACCCCACATCTCCTGGCTTGCTCTGATGGCCCCACCAGCTCCAGACAGGAGTAGAGAGCCTGCAGCATCCTGTGGGAGGCCTCACTGGGACACACTCATTATCACCTTCCTTTGCCCCTCTTGCCCATCCCTGTGCATCCCAGACAAACAGGCTAAGTGCACAGCTGGCCTCTGCCCTCCTGGCCTCCCTCCTTCATTTGCTTATTCAACAGTTACAAAGGCCTGAGCTACAAAAAGGCTTCCAATCCATTCTACCCGGAAGAGTGCCCAGAGTGAGAAAGGAAGAGAACAGGCAGAAGAGGAATGGAACCAATTAGTCTTAGGTCCCAAGTGGGGACCCTGATGCAGCAAGAGCCTCTCACAAATTCCTTCCCAATCAGGAAAAATGGAAAATGGTTGAAAGCACAGGCTCTAGAATTAAGCAGATTGGGGCTGCAATCCCAATTTGGCCATATGCTAGCTGTGTGACTGGGCAAGTTACTTAATGTTTGAGTCTCGGTTGTCTCATCTGTAAAACAGAAAGAACAAACCAACCCTACCTCCTAGGATTGATACATGGATGAGATGAGCTAAGGCCTAAAATGCTTCATATATAACGAGTACTCAGTAAATGCTATCTATTTTCATTTTATTTTCCATTTCCTGAAGGGCACATCTTCAATAAATCACATGTACCCAGCCCCCATCATTCTTGACAGGAAAAAGCTACATGCTCTTTTAAATCGCCCTCACTGATGGTTTTCAGTGTAAAGAAGAGATTCATACTGATAACAGGGTGTGCTGACCTGCAGAGGAGACAAATCCTCTTGAAATCTGCCACCTCTGAATTCATCATTCTGCTAATGTCAGATGTCAAAGCTTGAAGGAAAAGTTGGCATTTTGATGCCAGCATCCATTTCTGGCTATTTCATCAGGCAAAGAGGTAGCCTACTGGCTTCTAAACTAAAATCTACAAGCAGAGCTGGTTTAAAATACATCTTAAGGAGAAATACGTTGGCCATTTTGTGGCTGTGAACTCCAGACTCCCTTCTTAACTTCTCCAGGCTTCAGTTTACTCACAAATAGACAACAGTTCCTATTTATTCCAATATCGCTTCAGGGGATCCCTGGGTGGTGCAGCGGTTTGGCGCCTGCCTTTGGCCCAGGGCGCGATCCTGGAGACCCGGGATCGAATCCCACATCGGGCTCCCAGTGCATGGAGCCTGCTTCTCCCTCTGCCTGTGTCTCTGCCTCTCTCTCTCTCTCTGTGACTATCATAAATAAAAATTAAAAAAAAATTAAAAAATTAAAAAAAAAATATCGCTTCAGTAACTGCAAAATGTTTTGCACAACTGAACAGTCTAAAAAATGTTCAGACTTAGTGTCTCATTTAATCTATATGGTTGTGTGATGCAGGTATTATTACTTAACAGATAGGGAAACAGTCTCTGAAAGGCCATGTAATTGTTCATGGTTGTGAGTGGGTCTCAAACCCTGATCCTGTAACCCCAGACCATACATCTTAAAAGTCTAGAAGTGGGACACCTGGGTGGCTCAGCGGTTGAGCACCTGCCCCTGGCTCAGGGCATGATCCTTGGTCTCAGGATCAAGTCCCACATCAGGCTCCCTGCCTGGAGCCTGCTTCTCCCTCTGCCTATGTCTCTGTCTTTCTCTCTGTGTGTCTTTCATGAATAAATAAATAAAATCTTAAAAAAAAAAAAAAAAAAGTCTAGAAGTGATCACCAATGTCTCCCACAGCAGTCTTCAGAATCCCTGTCTTATACATAGATTGCTAGAGTTATATAATCTATATAACTATATATATATATGTGTATATATATATATCCCCACAGATAAAGAGATATAGTTGCTAGTTATTACTTTTTAAAACAGGTATCATAATCACATTATATTGTTTTGAAAGTGTTAAAGCCAGGACACCTGGGTGACTCAGTGGTTGAGCATCTGCCTTTGGCTCAGGTTGTGATCCTGGGGTCCTGGAATCAAGTCCTACATCAGGCTCCCTGCATGGAGCCTGCCTGTGTCTCTGCCTCTTTCTCCATGTCTCTCATGAATAAATAAATAAAATCTTAAAAAAAGAAAAAAAAAAAAGATAGTGTTAAAGCCTTCTTCACTGCCATGGGACTGTACATGAATTGTAAATCTCCAAGAGGGAAGAGAGTACGAAGCATCTTAAAAAACTGATTTGCTAAATCAACCGATTTAGGTAGAATCTCTTCCTTAAAATTAATCTGCTGGAGGACATTTTGAAAGATATGAAACTATCCTAGTGTAGTTACTGTTAGTGCTATTACTACTTGCAGCTAGGTGGCTGTTGTTTTACAGAAACAGGCTGCATTACCATACAAAACAGGCATTCTACAGGCCTATCCTTCAGGGATTAAGTACACTTGCCACTAAACTGGTATAATCTTGTTCTTCACTGAACAGTTGCTTTCTGTAAGTCTGCATAAAATATGTTATCTTTGCTAATAACATCTTTGGGGGGGGAAAGAAAACTCTTCCCAAAAATCAAAAAAGTAAACAACAAACAAGCAAAACACAAAGCCATCCTTCAGGCCCAGAGTAATTAGACTGATCACTGCCTATTTGCTCCAAAGGACAAAACTTTGCATGGCAAAGATTCCCAATATCATATATTTGATTATGTCCGGATATTTTCAGAGAAGTTGAACGTTCTATGCGTGTCCATGTGGCCTAGCTGCATGTGTCAAGCAATCAATAGGTATTTAATATTTACACTGCCTTTTATCTGTGTTCTACTGTCTCTCTATGCAAGCCAACTGAGTCAAAGGCTTCTTCTGAGTCTCCTCGGTTCCTGCACAGTGATAAGGAAGACTGGGGCACTAAAGAAGGAATAAATCCCTCTTCTTATGCAATGTGCTGGCAGGAATCGACTTCAGGGTCAGCTTCCTGGACATACAACCTGGGTACATACAAGCTACCTGGCGCCCAGCGTTCAGAACTGCCAGCACTGTCTGGAAATTCTTAATAATTCTCAAACAAGGGGCCCTGCCTTTTCATTTTGTACTGGGCCCTGCAAAGTGTGTAGCCCGTCCTGAATAACTAGTGTTTAATTTTAAGTTCCATGAAGGCAAAGACGGTATCTGTCTATTCCCAGCACCTAGCATTGTGCCCAGCATAAGAAAAGGGCAAGCTCGGTATGTGTTGAATGAATAGGTGCAAGGAAAGGGAAGAAGAGAAGCCTGTCCTTCCTCTTCTCAGAAAAGCCTAAAACCGCCCCCTTTACATTTTGAAGGTCATTCAAATGTAAAACAGGATCCGTCATGAGAATGAAAACTCACACACAAACAAGCTGGAAGAATAAGCCAGCACACAAAACCAAAACCCCAGCCTGTAGGAAGCCAAGCAAGAGAAAGACAGGAAGCAGGCGGACACACTGCCCTCTCCCCAGATAATGGTACAGTTTCCACTGCTTCTCCAGGTGACAGCCAATTTCAGAAAAGAGTACTAACCTGCATGAGATGCATTTTTCCTTCCCATCCCCACCTCATATGTGCCCCCCCTTCCTTCCCTTTCTAAGCCAGCTATCTCCCATCCCCAGCACCTCTCAGCTGCTAAAAGCCTGAAAGGTTTAATCTCCAAGAAGGATGCTCCAGGGCTCTGTTATCAGAGTTACTTAATTCTGCATTTGCCACGGGCTTAATCATCTGCATCAGACCACACTCCTGTGAGTCATGCACACACACTTGCTCTCTGGGAGCTGAAAGTTGTTCTCACTTCATCAGCACCTCAGAAGCATTAATAAAGGCAAATGTGTAGTGGCAAAGGCGGGGGATGGGAAGGGTGTTCAGTTTTGTGTTTTTAACACTGATGTTCTAGCAATACGGACTGAAATTTAAAAAAAAAAAAATCATGGCATTTCACCCCCACCAACAATTGAATGGCATTCATTTTCCTTTGTTTCCTTTCTTACTCATTTTATATCACTGCCATGACAATAAAAACCTCTACAGGTTGCTACATTGCCTTCAGAGGCCTTGTTTCTAAGGGCTGAGTAATATTCCGTCATATTGTTGTGACCATCTGTTAGGAACTAAATGTAGTGTCTGCCCATCCTTGTATGTTGAAGCCCCAACCCTCAATGTGATGGTATTTGGAGGTGGGGCCTAATTAGATTCAGAAAAGGTCATGAGGATGGGGGCCCCCAGGATGGGGTTAGTGTTCTTATAAAAAGAGGAAGAGACCAGAGCTCTGGTGCCTGCCTTCGGGCTCGCTCTTTCCCTCTCTTTCTCTCTCTGCCATGGGATGATATAGCAAGAAGGTAGTCATCTGTGAGCCAGGAAGAGAGCCCTCACCAAGAACCTGATCATGCTGGCACCCTCATCTTGGACTTTCCAGCCTTTGGAACTGTGAAAAATAAACGTCTGGTTTTTAAGTCACCCAATCTGTGGTATTTTGTTATAGTAGCCCGAGCAGACTAAGATACCACCCAACACTTTGCTAGGCCCTTCCTGTTGGACATTATATAGGTTGTGCCTTTGTTTGTAATTATAAGTATTGCTGTGATGATTAATTTTGAAAGCACAGAATCTACAAGGGAGTAAAACTGCCTTCAAGTTTTGGCTATGTCTCTTACTAGCTGGTGAAACCCTAAAGGGGAAATAATAGTACTTCCAGCTCAAACCATGGCTGATTAAGAAGTGCTTTATAAACTTGTCCTGGGGATCCCTGGGTAGCTCAGGGGTTTAGCGCCTGCCTTGGGCCCAGGGCGTGATCCTGGAAACCCAGGATCGAGTCCCACCTTGGATTCCCTGCGTGGAGTCTGCTTCTCCCTCTTCCTGTGTCTCTGCCTCTCTCTCTCTTTCTCTCTCTCTTTCTCTCTCTCATTAATAAATAAAGTCTTTTAAAAATAATAATAATAATAAACTTTTGTCCTTTAAATATTACAATATATTTTGTTTTTAAGATAAATAAGCTCTATTATCAAAACTAAAATTGTCTTGGGCAGCTGGGTGGCTCAATGGTTGAGTGTCTGCCTTTGGTTCAGGTCCTGATCCTGGGGTCCTGGGATCAAGTTCCACATCGGGCTCCCTATAGGGAGCCTGCTTCTCTCTCTGCCTATGACTGCCTCTCTCTTTCATGAATAAATAAATTTTTAAAAATCTTTAAAAAAAAACTAAAATTGTCTTATTTGAATATACTCTACGAAGGCTCTATTATAAGAATGTATTATTTAGGAAATTGGACAAGGATTATTTTATTCAGCCAATAAATATTTATTGGTGCCTATCACATGCTATTATGCTCCATTCTAGGATAAATAGAAAGATGAAGAAGGTGAGCTCCCTGCCCTCAAGGAGTTCTTCTGTTGTCCACTGGTGACACATAAAAGCCCATGATAAATGTGAGTTTTGCTGTCCTATAAAAGTACCTGCAAAGTGCTATGGAAGAAAAGGAGAAAGTAAGTCATTCTGCCCAATAAAGGAATGTTAAGAAAAGGTCTCAAAGGTGATGCCCTTTTTGACCTGGATCTCATTGGATGAGCAGTTTCCCTGGCAAAGAAGGGGTGGGGGGAAACCATGAATATGTATGTGCATCCCTGAAATAGAAAACAGAAGAAATTCCAGAACCTCAAAAGACAGAGTTCCAGACCACATTGCTTGGAATAAAGTGACCTGCATCATCATTACCCAGAATGTTTGTTTCAAATGCAGATTCCTGGGGTCCAGCAGTCTGTGCCTTACTAAACTCCTCAGGTCACTCTGACACATGCCAATGCTTAAAAAATAGTGATACCAACAACAAAATGGTACTTTCCAAGCTCAAATTGAGTCACAACTGCCCCCTGAGATCATTAGCCGTCAATGGTTTAGAAAGGCATCAATGAAGGCCATGGGGCAGGAAGAAGGGTGAGCATGCAGGCACCTCTTTCCAAAGTCTCTCCCCAACACCCCTACTCTTGACAGCCAGCCAATGCTGGCCCAGATAGACATATTCCCTAATCAGGCAGACACCATTCTGTTGGCTTAAAATTGGTTTTCCAACAGGAAGGCTCAGTGACAACAGACCAAACACAAAGAACAGTGACAAGAGGCAACCATGGAACACTCCTGTTCCCTCTCAACCACTACCTCTACCTGTCACAAATCAGGCTGGTACACCCCAAGACTCTGAGTGAGGAGGAGCAAGGGAGTTCTTCTGATGTCCACTGGTGACTGAATGAGTGTTGAAACTCAGGTGACAGAAAAGCCCAGAAGCCAAGGCAGATGTTCAACCAAATTAAGTGGTTCCAGGAGAAAATGAAAGCTTGCCTGCCCAGACATCTGGTGTCCATTAACCTCCTAAGCAGAACTGCAGCAGAGCCATCTGCTGGAACAGACTCTCAGGAGGCAAGGAGCTTCCCCCACCTCTGTGTGCCCTTGCACGCTCCCAGCAAAGACCTGGCCTCAAGAAGGTAGAGAAAGACACTGGTCCATTTGCCTTCAGGGCTCTATAACTGGTTCCTTTCAAACTTTGGTTCCTTTCAAACTTCTTTGCTGGGGGCCAGCAAAGAGAATAGTTGAGAGACACCCTATGGGGCTGCAGCCAAAACACTAGATGTTAGCCACCAGGGAAAGTGAACTGACATCAAGGACAGCTTATTCAGTATCAAGTGCATGTAGCACGCAAGGAGATGCTGTACAAAGATTGTGGGTGCTACTGGAGAAACCATTTCTGAGTGGTGAAACTGACAAATAGAGGAAAGAAACTAACATTTAGTTAGGCAATGTGCTAAGCATTTTCAGATACATTTATCTTATTTATTCCCTACAACCGTATGCCCTGGGTGCTATTATTTGCAATTTTACAAATGACAAGGCTGGGATTCAAACTCAGGTCTTCAACACTTCCAGAAAAAGTCCACTGCTTCTGTTGCTAGATGACTGTGCCACAATTAAGCCAGTTTCTTTGGTTAGGAGGAGGGTGGGAGGGATGGGGGAAGGGCTGCAACAAAAGCTATTTGTGCAGCTATAACAAAAGATTATGCACGGATGGGGTTTGCTGCCTTTGATGCTTTTGAAGATGACCAGACTGAGGCTTGAAACGTATCCATGGAAACTGGCATGGTGGGGAGCTGAGGCCAAATTAGCTCACCCTTGCAGCAGTTGGGCTGGGGACTCTGGAGACTGTTCCTTGATGAAGAGAGAGAGTGGTGTCAGCTCCCACTTCATCTTCTGGACTCGGCCTCTCCTGTCCCCACAGGTGGACCACGTGAAGGCCCAGTCCCCTCCCCAAGACACCAGCTAATCTAAACACCAGGCTTTCTGTGAGGTCAAGCCTTAATCACCCTGAGTCTCCAGTTCCAGGGGGCTGAAAACCCACCTGAGAGGCCCCCAGACAAGCATAACTCTGGCTTTCACTATCCTTCCCTGCTCTAGCAAGGACCTGGGCCCTCCCGGTAACTCTTATCTGCAGCAGAGGTTCATTACTGTCCCTGTTCAGATCCCCACATGGAAACTGCCCATCTGCCTCATCCTTGAGCCCTCTCCTAGATTCCTACCCCAGCTCTGTCTGCCCCCTCAGAACTCTTCTTTCACTCCGTGGGAAGCCTGGAGCTGCCATTCTGCCTGAATCACCACTGAGCCTTTGACTCTGGGTCTCACGGGCGTTCACCTCTATTGTTTCTCCTGCAGCACACACTGCCTGCTCCAGAACCTCGGGACCATTTCCCCGGCTGCCTGCAGGGTTGGTGGCCCACAGGTCTCAGCAGAGCCCCTCTGAAGACATGCTCTAGAGTGAAGAAAGCATATACCTTGGGGAATGATCTAACCTCTCAGAGTCAGTTTCCTGTTTATAAATTAACTGATAAATCAACACTAGGCCTGTTATCCTCCAAGCTACTGGCATGTTTAATTATCTTATTCATCCAACAAATACTTATTGAAAACTGACCATATAGGTTCATCCTTGCAACTCCAGTTTAAAAGTTACTTCCTCCAAGAAGTCCTCCACAATCCCCAAAGCTGGGATAGGTCACTTCTGCTGTACTGCAGCCCCTGGCCTTACCCTTCCTTTACCTCTTATCCTCTGCATTATAATTACCTGCTTTTTGCCTTTCCCCTCCATTGGACCATGAGCTCCATACGGGCAGGGAATGCGTTCACTCATTTTTGTATCCTCCATGCCTCGTTCAGAGCCTGGCACATGGTAAGAGCATAAAAATATTTGTAAACCAACTCGCTAAGTCATTAAGCAAGGTGCCGCAGGAGAAGCAAAGATAACATCCTGAACTCACACAGTCCTTTAAAATGTGCAAATTGTTTTCCTAACCAGAGTCCCATTTTGTCCTCATAACAACTTTGCAGGGTAGGGAGGGCTGGAACCATTTTCTCATTCTACAGATGAAGACCCAAAGACCAGGGTGTGGCAATGTGACTTAAAACCTAATGCAGCCAGTGTATCCCCAGACTGCTCAGCCAGTGTATCTCCCTCCATCCAAGCCTCCCCCAAACCAAAACAAGAGGAGGCACACCTCACCTATAGTTTGACATCTCTGGGAAGGTCTTGCTCCACCAACCCCAGCCCACTAATGGGATCTATGATCTCCCTTATTGGGAGACCACCACCCTAATTGTGAGTGCAAGAAGCCATGAAGCATCAGGGACTCATCTTGGAAACTATTTAGACCCCCAAGGCAGAAGATCACAGGTGATAAAAATCCTAGGGGGCAGGGCATTCTGTGTCACTCAGGGAAAGTGGAGAAGGCAGAGGGTCTACCTGAATGATGAGACATTAGTGGGAGCCTTAGGGTATGGCCTCTCAGCTCTGGGCAGTGGGTTGGCCTGGAGGAAGCAGGGAAGCAGCCCTGTGACAGACCCAGCAGAAAGCAGGGCTGACAGCAGCACGGAGGGAGCCACAGGCCCCCCGCCCCCACTCTCACCTTGTCCACTGTGCCCTCCAGCTGGAGCTGAGCTGGAGGTGCCTCTGCTTCCATGGGATTCAGCTCTGAACTTATCTTTATTTCTGTTGAACACTCACTGCCTCAACTCCCTGAATATCCTATCGGTTGAGAGAGAAAATGAGGGAAGAGGGAGGGGCACACACACAAAAGCTCTCTTCCAGATGCAAAAGAGAAATTCTTTTCTCTCCTGCCCCATAGGGGAAAAAAATTTCACCCAAACACTGTACCAAACGGATCTTAACTCTCCCTAGGGTCTTTTTTTTTTTTTTCAGTCCTAAATGAATGCATGGTTTTTCCCTAAAGAAACTGTGATAATACAATTAGTGATACACAGAGGCCTGAGCTGGAAAATCGCCTGCCCTCCCAGCACCCCCTCCCAGCCCTGGCCTCCGTAGGAGTTAGGCTTTGAAATGAAGAAATCTATTGTCACTGGGGAACACGAAGCTAAATCACAAATCCCAGCGGAGTGGCGATGCTGAAACCTCCCTTTGTAGAGGGAACTGGGAGGCTGCACGTTAATGGCTAGACGTTATTTGCAGCAAAGCTGAGCCTATTCTCTCGGCTTGTTTAAGCTTCCATGGGCCATAAACATTGATCACCATTTAGACTGCAGCACCTTAGTGCTGTAAATCATTTGTTGGCCTGGAGCTCTGGGAGAGAATCTCCTTTCAGATCCTAATTATACATGGGAGGAACACCCAGAAAATTGCTGAGTACGATCTGAAAATGTGTGGTGAACTCTAGACCAGAGGTGTCCAATCAAAATATGAAGCAAACCACAGTGTTCTTTTCAAATTTTCTAGCAGCCACATTAAAAATAAAAGGAAGGTGAAATTAATTTTAATAATATATTTTATTAAACCCAATATATCCAAAACATTATTACTTCAACAAGTAACTGATATAAAAATTACTATGGGGACACCTGGCTGGCTCAGTTGGTTAAGCATCTGCCTTCTGCTCAGGTCCTGATCCCAGAGTCCAGGGATCGAGTCCCTCCCTCATCCTGTTCCTTGCTCCTCGGGGAGCCTGCTTCTCCCTCTGCCTCTGCCCCTCTCTCTCACGGAGAGCTCTCTCTCTCTCTCTCCCTCTCTCTCTCTCTCTCATTAATAAATAAATAAATAAAAACTTTTTAAAAATTACTATGGAATATTTCACATTCTTTTTATTCTGTAGTATTTTCAAAATATGAGTGTATTTTATATATACTGCATGTCATAATTCAGACTAACCACATTCCAAATGCTTAGTAGGTTGGTGACGACCATATTGGATAGCACAGCTCTTAAGTTTGCAAAATGTAGGGATGACTGACTGAGTGGCTCAGCGGTTGAGCATCTGCCTTTGGCTCAGGGCATGATCCCAGGGTCCTGGGATGGAGTCCCACATCGGGCTCCCTGCATGGAGCTGCTTCTCCCTCTGCCTGTGTCTCTGCCTCTCTCTCCGTGTCTCTCATGAATAAATAAATAAAACCTTAAAAAAAAAAGTTTGCAAAATGTATCTAATTTGAGGGGTTTTTTTTAAAAGTAGGTTCCACACCCAGTGTGGAGCCCAGACATGGGGCCTGAACTCATGGCTCTGAGGTGAAGATCTGAGCTGAAATCTAGAGTCGGAAGGGCTCAACCTACTGAGCCACCCAGGTGCCCCCTAATTCACACTTTTATAACAAGGCCCCTGAAATAGACACTAGCATCTCCATTTCATAGATGAGAGAGTTGAGGCTCAGACTGAATAAATGAGTTGGCCTCATGCAAATCTAAAATTTCTATCTCCTGTCTCCTGGTCCTGAGTGCCTACCATTTACTACCACTTATATAAACCAGGATCAAAATTAAGGTAAGTCCAGGGCTTACAGAACACAAGTACATGATTCACTATAGCCAGATGTCCAGCAGTGGATGAATGGATAAACATGTGGTTTATACATACAACAGAACATTATTCAGACTTAAAAAGGAAGGAAATTCTCCCACATGCTACAACATAGAAGAAACTTGAGGACATTGTGTCTAGTGAAATAAGCCAGTCACAAAAAGACAAACACTGTATAATTCCACTTATATGAGGTCCCCATCATAGGCTCATGGAGACAGAAGTAGCATGGTGGCTACCAGGGCCTAGGGGGAGGAGGGAATGGGGCGTTACTGGTCTCGTGGGAACAGAGTTTCAGTTCAGGGAGAAGAAAAAAGCTCTGGAGGTGGATGGTTGTGATGGCTATGCAACAAAGGGAATGTACTTATGCCACTGTTTTGTACACTTAAAAATAGTTAAAATGGTCAATTTTATATTTTACTGCAATTAAAAAGAATTAGCTATAAAAGAAAAGCAGGTGCTCTGCTAAACTCTATGAGCATGATCACATTTCATCCTCACAACAAACCTGCTTTGTAGAGCAGGTGTTATGGATTATCTACGTTTTAATGATGGGGAAGCGGAGGCTTACACATATTAAGCAAATAGTTCAGGGTCCCAGGGTTAGTGAGTGTTGGAACGAGGATCTGAACTCAGTCTGATTCCTGAGCCCGTGCTCTTAAATATGATGTCCTCCGTGAAACCTCTCCGATTATCCTCAAATAGAAATAGAAATAGTCCAGGGATGAAATGGAAATGACATCTGCTACCGTCTAGTCTCAGCACAACAGTCATGAAACCCGCCCCCCCCCCCCACTTCATGGTACTGTCACCTGCTCCAAACCCACCTGCAATAAAACTTAAGATCTTTATTCCCTGCACCCAGATCCTGCAGGATTATGTCCCCTTGATGCCTCTACAATCTCTTCTTCCCCTAGGCTCATTATGCTCCTGCAACCCACCTTCCCCATCTTTCTTAAATCTGCCAATGCCCAGGGCCGTGGGACATGTCCTTTCTCCTTCCTGGAATGCACTTCACTGACATCTATGTAGCCAGTTCCTTCCTTCATTCAGATCTTTAGCCAGAGGTCCCCTCATCCCAGAAGGCTTCTTTGTTCTGTCTCTAAAATAGAACACTTATTTGCCCTCATCTTGTCACCCTCCATCCCCCTATTCTCTTCATTTTCCTTCATAGTGCTCACCATTACTTGACATTATAGTATGCACTTTTCTGTATAGTTCATTGCTATCTGCCACCCTCTGCAAAAAAGGCGACTTCACGGGGCGACTGGGGGGCTCCATCAGTAAAGCATCTGAGTCTTGATTTCAGCTCAGGTCAGGATCTCGGGGTCGTGGGATAGAGCCCTACATCGGGGTCTGCGCTCCATGTTCCATGCTCTGTACAGACTCTGCTTGAGATTCTCTCTCCCTCTGCCTCTCCCTCCACCGGCTCGCTCTAAATAAATAAATAAAATCTTTCTTTGAAAAAAAAAAAAAAGGCAAATCCAAGAGGGCAGAAAGTTTGCTTTCTTTATTGCTGTACTCTTTGTCCCTAAAGTGGTACTAGCACAGAGCAGATGCTCAATGAACATTTGTTGAATGAATAGATGACTGGATGGGTGGAATCAGTGAATACTTCAGTCAACCCTCTCATAGGGTGACCAACCACCCTGGCTCACCAGTGAGTAAAGGCATTCCCAGGATGTGAGACTTTCAGGGCTGGGCCTGAGAATCTCAGGTCCAGAGATTAAGGAAAAGGAGCTTTACCCAAATGAACTTTTAGTTTCCTTCCAGCAATCTAATTTTATAATCCCATGGTTTCCAGTCCTTAAAGCCACACACCTTTATGGTGGCAACATAGAAAGATTGTACTTTGGGCATAACCAGGCTTGGTTTGAACCCAAGATCTGCCACATAATGCCAGTGGGAAAACCATTCAACCTCCCTTAAATCTTAGTGTTTTCATCTATAAGTTCAGTAAGTAATCCCAGCTCAGGGATTCTGACTGTGAGAACAGTCAGATCATTTATGTGCCATGGATGGGGACCGCTGGGAAGAAAACTCCAAGAAGGAGATCCTCATGCAGAAAGTATTTTAGGGTGTGCTCTTTGTTTCAAAACCTATGGAAGGAAGGAAAAGGAAGTAGGACTGGGCAGAACCAGAAATTGGGCCTCAGTAGTCCCAATGGGAGTACTGAAACTCAGAGGGTCTTTCACAATTGTCCCAGGTTTGGGAGAGAGACTAGGGCCTTCATACCTAGTGCTGGGAAGAGGGTGTAATCTTAGGCTACACAGCTCTCCTCAGCAAAGGCAGTTCTTTGAGGGGGATCAACAGCTGAGGGCTGTCAGATAACAGTACCAACGGTACCTAGGTTAGTTCTTCAGTCCTGAAGGGGATCTCCTTATCTGCCAAACCGTGAATACACATGGAAAGTGCTCAACAAATGCTGTTGTTGTTATTATCTTAGGACATAATTCAAGGCCAGGTCTATATCACTGTGAAGTCTGTGCCCCCTTCTGCCCTACCTTCTGGCTCTTTATCTGAACCTCTCAAATCACTGCCTCTACTTCAGTTCAAGTAATCTTTGAACAGATCTCTTTTCTCTACCCAGACAATGAGTCCCCGGAGAGCAGGTTTGATTCATCTCTGTGTCCCCCTCTTATAGTGGCCTTTGGCACCCTAGGCTTCCTGAGTAACTAATAAATGAACAAGAATATGCCCACGTTTTCCCAGACCCCAAGATTTTTATGGATTTTGACCATATTCTTTCTAGGCCTTCAATACCCCCAGACCTATCCAGGTTAGCCTAGGATTGTCCAGGGTCAAAATATCCCAGGCAGAGCAATACCCACGTACAAACCATTTTGACTTCAGAGTTAGGGCTTGAAGTACCTCTCTTCTCCCATCAGGCCAAGATCTAATTGCCAACAGCCAGGTCATTTCTGCCATAAAATAAATAGAAAACTCAGAAGGCTCTCAGAAACCCATCATCTACTCTTCCTGCCTCAACTCCCCAGACTGCTATAAACGTATGCTTTCTCTCCTCATCACAAGAGAAGAGTTTTTGGGTGTTAAGAATAGAACCTACAGGTGTTGCCAAGTCCCTTTGTAAAGCCCTCTTGAAATAGTCTCTTATTGGCCAGAGCTAAGTCAATTTATGGAATGCTTTAGGAAGGGATAATGAAAGGAGTCCTAGTTAAACACAGGTTCTGGTGTCAGGTGAACCTAAGTCTGAATCCTGGCCCCACCATCTGCTAGCTGCATGACTTTGACCAAGTTACTTAAAGATCCCTCTGTCTATTTCCATGGGGAAATAACTGCACATGTCTCATAGAATGATTGCAAGGATAAACAGCAACCAATGTCATATCATATGCATCCAATTCATTTCAGCTGTCATAATTATTATTAGCAAGGGGTTGGGAAGCAAAAACTGTCCAGATTTGATTCTCAGGCTTTTCACTAATATGTGAAGGCTGTGCTTTTATGACACCAAAACAACTACATAAAGGGTTGGAAAAAAATATCTTAACTGTCCAGATGTTTGGTAGATGAAGCACATATAATGTTCCTCAGATTTCTCCCCATCAACATTTTACCTTCCTCACCTCCTTCTGGGGATATTATAAATATCTCAGTGATACTTGTAAAATGTTCACAGATTTTTTTTATCCCTAACAGATATGATTACTTAAAAATGTAAAACATCTGTATAGTACAACGACCATGACAGAATTTCTGGGGAGGAAAAAAAAAAGATAAGTGGAGGAATGAAAAATTTGCAGTAGATTTTATAAGCCAAGGCCAATTTCCTAAAATACAAAGTGTTATTTCAAAGCTACAGGAAAAGATAAGCAACTCACTGGAAAATTGGGAAGTGGACAAACGTCAAAGCCTCTCTCATAATAAAAGAAATATCAATTAAAATGGCAGTAAGACATTTTTCTTTTATATTAGAAAAAAAATTCATTCTTGCCTATACTAACAAGTTCAAGGGAAAATGGTCACTCTGCTGTGCTGCCAGGGGAAGGAGATATAAGGTGATGCAGCTTCTCCTAGAAAACAATTTGACACTAGCTATTGAAATTTTTTTTTTAAGATTTTATTTATTCATTCTCAAGACAGAGAGAGAGAGAGAGACAGAGTTAGAGACACAGGCAGAGGGAGAAGCAGGCTCCATGCTGGGAGTCCAACGTGGGACTCGATCTCAGGTCTCCAGGATCGCACCCTGGGCCAAAGGTAGCGCTAAACCGCTGAGCCACCCAGGCTGCCCGCTGTTGAAATTTCAAATGCTTACATCTGTTGACTAGGAACTTGCCCTTCTAAATATATGTCCTCCAAAAACATTCACACATATACATAAAGATATGTATAAGGATTTCAGTACAGGGGCACCCAGCTGGCTTAGTCAAAAGAGCATGCAACTCTTGATCTTGGTGTCATGTACTTATTAAGCTCCACATTGGGTATAGAGATTACTTTTTAAAGTAATAAATAAAATAAATAAAATAAAAATTACTTTTTAAAGTAATAAATAAAATAAAAATAAAAATAATAAAACCTTTAAAAAAAGAAAAGAAAAAGGATGTCCAATACAGCCATATTTGTTCATCAAAAAAAAAAAAAAAAAAAAACCCACAAGTAAATGGCCACCAGTGAGGTTTGGCTGAACACAAAATGGAAATCTATATAGGCACTCAAAAAGAATAAAACATACATCCACACAGAGACTCGAATGCAAATGTCTGTAGCAGCATATTCATACTAGCCAAAAACTGGAAACAACCCAAATACCCACCAACTGGTAAGTAAACAAAATGTAAAATATTCTAAAATGTAATACTGTTGAAAAGGAACAAAGGTCTGTCAGATGGACGAACCTCAAAAACATTGTTTGTTAAGAGGAGCTAGACACAGAAAAATATATTTTTTTAATTCTGTTTATATCCAAGCCTATAAAAAGGCAAATCTATAGAGACAGAAAATAGATTAGTGGTTGCCTGGTGACAGAGATGAGGACAGGGAATGACTGCAAATGGGCAAAAGGAATATTTTAGGGGTGACAGAAACGTTCTAAAATTGAACCGTGGTGTTAGTTGCACAATTCTGAAAATTTACTAAAAAGTCAATGAATTAGAACAGGTAAATTTTATGGTATATAATGTATACCTTGGTAAAACTATTTTAAAAATAAAATGAGATAAATCAATAAATTCTCACAGGCAAAGATGTCCAAGAAAAACTTAAATTTTCTTAAATGAGGGATCCCTGGGTGGCGCAGCGGTTTAGCGCCTGCCTTTGGCCCAGGGCGCGATCCTGGAGACCCGGGATCGAATCCCACGTTGGGCTCCCGGTGCATGGAGCCTGCTTCTCCCTCTGCCTCTCTCTCTCTCTCTCTCTCTCTCTCTCTCTCTCTCTCTCTCTGTGACTATCATAAATAAATGAAAATCAAAAAAAAATTTAAAAAATTTTCTTAAATGAAATAGTATGAATAATACTATCTGATTGTTAAGGCAATCATAATATACGTTAGTATACACACAGAAAAAATTCTGTAGAAATATATAGGAAACAGATTAACAGTGGTGTTCTGGATAGGAGGCAGGATTATAAGAACCTTTTACTTGCTATATGTTTGAACATTTTCTTAATAAAATTTTGGGAGCAAGTGGGCATTACTTTTATAATCTTAAAAAATACAATGTAAAAATTAAAATAAATAGGTAAAGAAAGCAGTGTTGTTTTAAATTGACTGTTTTGTTGATACTGCTGAATCCCAGCTAAAAATGCCACATCTGGTCACAAGATGTATGGAATCTCTCATTCTCCCAGCTCCACCGCAGCCTGGAAAAAAAAATCTGAAAACCACCCATCTCTCTCTCATTCCAAGCTCCTCAAACAATGACTAATTCTGTTTCCCAGGGAGCTACCTTAAAGCTGGGGCAATGAATGCCCTAGAGAGGTGTTTCCCCCAGTGTTAACCTATCTATGGATACCTTGGCTTACAAAGCAATTTCTCTTGAGTTCAGCAAGCAAAAAAAAAGGGGGGAGGGTTTCAAAGACTGATAAAAATAATCTGATTATTCATTAAGCTGAAGAATAAAGTCAAGGGCCTGAGGACTCCAACAAGATACAGAGACCCCAGGAAGGCCTCACTTATATACGTGACCCACCTCCCTGTCCTGAGTTCTCTAAGCTCAGATCCTGGTAGCTCAATAAACTTCAGTATTTTCTTAACTTCTACTGAAGTGTAACACACATACAGAAAAGTATACATATTTTTTTCAAAGATTTATTTGAGAGAGAGTGAGTGAGAGAGAGAGAGCAGGAGGAGGGGCAGAGGGAGAGGGGAGAGAGGAGAGAGAGAGACTCCTCAAGCAGACTCCCTGCTGAACACAGAGCCTGACACAGGGCTTAATCCCTGGATTCCAAGATCATGACCTGAGCTGAAATCAAGAGTCAGATGCTCAACCAACTGAGCCACTCAGGTGCCCCAAAAGTGTACATATTTTAAGTAGAGTTTTTATGAAGACTCTAAGTCTCAAGGATAAATCTTTCCCTTTTCTAATGGAAACCATAGTGCCACTTCTTTTGGTTGGTTTGTTTCTCATAATCAGAAGTGAATGAAGGAGGGGGATCCCTGGGTGGCTCAGCGGTTTAGCGCCGGTCTTTGGCCCAGGGCATGATCCTGGAGACCCGGGATCAAGACCCACATCGGGCTCCCTGCATGGAGCCTGCTTCTCCCTCTGCCTGTGTCTCTGCCTTTCTCTCTCTGTATCTTTCATGAATAAATAAATAAAATATTAAAAAAAAAAAAGAAGTGAATGAAGGAGCCATGCTAATCACAACCCATAGCCACACTGCTCCTATACCCCTGAAAATCTGGACTGAGATGCATGTGTATTGTGTGTGGTGGTCATTGTTTCCAACCCCAAGAGGTGCTTCCAAGTCAGGTGCCAACATCTCATGACTCCCTAGTACAGGGGCTGAGATCAGCCCAGGCTTCCCCAAGAGGAAGCACTCCAGCTGTTACAAAGAAAGATAGAGTGAATTCTATTAGACTATAAGCTTCATGAGGGCAGGAAGCATGTCTATCTGTTCATCATTATAAACCCACTATCTGGTACACAATAGGTAGTCAATATTTGTTAAAAGAAATCCTGATTGACTCAAATATACAAGGTGAAGATAGACCCTGGAAACCAGGCCACAAAGCAGAAACCTCAAGAGTTTGGGGGAAGGGATACTGCTAAACCAGATGATGTCTTGGGGCCATTTAGAAAAAGATAGCCCTTTCTCCCGGCTGATACAGCTCCATACCAGGGCAAATTGCTTGGTAAGCAGAGTGTGGACTGGGTTTCAGGCCCACCTCTCAGCCAGGTGCCCGCTATATAAGACAACCTGCCTTGCCATCTGGGTGGCCCTGTGTTGGTTATCACTGCTGCTCCTTTTGCTCATTGACAATACAAATCACACAGGCTAGTCCTCGCCAGGCTTCTGGGAAAATGTCCAGTTTGTCCCCAGGAAAATCTGACCTGAAGTGAAAACCAAAGGCTTAGAAAAATCTTCCTATGGTCAGTAAATGTTTGTTTTTCAATAACAGGACCATGTAGTCCCAACCCCTGAATCATGTGAAAAGGAAATGCTGAATTTCCCCCTGCCCACTTCAACTCCTTCCATACTCCTAAGAGAGAGCAAAGCAGATGGGCAAAAGGAAAAGAGAGAGCATCCTACTTTTTGTCAGGAGACTATCCTATTCATGTGAAAACAGTTTCATGAGCTTCATATCCAAATACCTCAAGGATGACTTTAGCTGTGCTTATTCTGGTGTGTAGGCATCATCTCTTGCCTAGGCTGCTGTGATAACCCCTAACTCGCCTCACCACCTCTCCTTGCCTACCAATGATATATTCTCTACATTCCAGGAGGAAGGGTCTTTCGAAAGGAGAAAATTGATGGTGTCATCTCCCTACTTAACATCCCTAATTGCACATAGAATAAAATACAAGTTTTTAACATGGTCCACAAGGCCTTCCATGGCCCTATTCTGGTCACCCTCTCCACCAGTTCTTGTGACATTCTGTACCATGCTCACTTTGTGCCTACTATATCCACTTTCTTACAGTTCCTCTCCTCTTTTTCTTTTTAGTTCTCTCCAAAGCTTGTTGTTCCTACCCCAGGACCTTTGCACCTGTTGTTTCCTAGGCCTAGATTCAGTTTTCCAGCTTTTAACATGACATTTAGTTGTCAACTTAGGCTTTCCCTACTCTTTTATCAAGAACTCCAATCCCCCCTGCCCCGTTCATTCTCTATTCCACTACTCTGTTTTATTTTCTTTGTAATAATTATCACTATCTGAATTTGCTTATTAGTAGCCTTTTTACTGCCAGTCTCCGTGCTTTCCCTAAATCACCCACCACACACCATTTCCCACATTATCTCTGATATCTAGAACACAACAGAAGCTTAATACTTTTTTAAAGAATTACAATAATGTAACAGTTTGCCAAGTATACTCATATCATTGCCCCATGTAACCTTAAAAACAGCTACAAGGGCAGGTAGCACAAGCCTCATTTTACAGGTGAGGAAACAAAGGTTCAGAGAGGCCAAGCAGTTTGCCACAGACCTCACAGCAAGAAAGAAACTTATTTGCACTCAAACCCAGGTTTTCTTCTTCCAAGTCCAGAGTTCTTCCCTCAGTATACAGCTGACATCCAAGAGTGCTTCCCACTCATTGGGCACACACTTTACAACACTAGATGAAAAACAAAGCAGTTACTTGCAGGATTGAGTTAAGCTCCAAAACAAAAAAGAATATGAAGCTTTGAAACCATCTTGGAAATCATCAAAATAGACAGTTGTATGAAATGAGCCCTCTCTGAAATCCACGGACGGAGAAGCTGCACAGCGTCCAGATGTCCCATCTCAAGTTTGATCTGTGTTTATGGAATTCCCTGATTCAGATGAAGGACAGGGAACTCGCGAGTGGGGCGAAATGGAGAGAGATGAAAAAGACTGTATCTCTACCCAAGAGTGGCAAAAAGAAACTATGACTAATAAGGGAAATTCATTGTAGGAAACTAACCACATGCTAGAGGAGGATCAAATTTCTCACCCTTCAGACCAGAAAGTTAAAGGCAAAACAACCACAGTATGCTGAAAAAGATCTTCTCAGTCCCAGGTCAAAGAAAGGGAGACTAAAATATCCCTGGGAGGATAAACTGAAGTGGCCTTTGGGGCAGGGGAGCTGGGTAGATGCCAGGGAGTACTTACCATTGCATTTATAATGCTTTGTTATGTGCCTATATTACATATTCAAAACATGAACTAAATTTAAACAAGCAGTCTAAAAACAAAGAGTATTGGTCTAGGCAGCCGCTTCAGTAGGTCAGTTCTTACAGCCCTGACCTCCTCATCAGATTCCGTCTTTTCCAATCCAGACCAAAAGTAAGCAGTCAGGCCTACTCCTTATCTTCAGAGCATGACGCGTAGCAAGTTCTTCCTTTGGTCTCCCTCAAATCTAAGCCATTTACCCTTCAGGTTCTGGAGCCATACAGGACCATCCTCTCCATACCTTTCATTTTACAGGTGAGACCCAGGAAAAGAAGAGACTTTCTCAAGATCCTCCAATGAGGCAGTAGCAAAGGTGGCGCCTGAGTTCAGATTTCCTGCCTCCTATACTGTGCTCCCTCTGTGACAACAAGCTCCTTCTCTGTTCTCTGTTCAACACCCAGAAGCCCAAAATACCAAGTGCTAATATGCACAGTGTAGGAGAATCAGCCCACTGGGCCATTCCCTGAAGACTCCTCTTTTCCACAATGCATCTATTAAACTGCCACAGACCATTCCAGAGCGCTCAGCCACTGGCTCTCCCCTGGAGGCAGGACCATCCCAAGGGGAATGCGAAACTTATGGGGGTACACCCCCAAAAACTGGGGAGCAATGCCAGTGTTTACTGAGCACAGGCCAGGGATGCTAAATATGTAAAATGCACAGGCCAGTCCTTTCAGAGAAATGCCCCACCCATCATCTCTGCCTCACTTCTCTGAATCCTCTACCACCCTGCAAGCACTGCATGTCCGCACAATAGCAGAAGCCCTAAGAAGCGCTAGCTGAATGTTGTCAGAAATAACTACAGTAACAACCAGAATCTTTTTTTTTTTTAAGATTTATTTATTCATGAGAGACACAGACTGAGAGAGAGAGGCAGAGACATAGGCAGAGGGAGAAGCAGGCTCCTTGCAGGGAGCCTGATGTGGAACTCAATCTCGGATCCTGGGATCACGACCTAAGCTGAAGGCAGGCGCCCAACTGCTAAGCCATCCAGGTGTCCCAACAAGCACAATCTGATAGCTCCTTTCAGCTAAGCAATGTGGCAGTCATTCTCATAACAGCCCTAGGGGAAGGGCACCACTGTTCTGATTTCACAGACATAGAAACTGAGACATTGAGCGGCTAAGTCACTTGCCAGAGCCATACTAAAACCTGACAAGGGGGGTGCTCATTAACCCAGTCTCCCAAATCCAAAATCCCAAACAATGCCACTTTTACAATAAACTAGCTATGGGAAATATAAACTACCAATAAAAGCTACCCATGGCCCAATCTTGTGCCTCAGTGGCCTCATTAGGATACCAGAATGCATCTTCCAGACACCACCTTCCCCCCACCTGCCCCTCCCACGCCCCAATCCCAGGAAACATACCAAGTCGTCCTCATGGGCCTCCCCTTGGATAAGGCTGTAGTTTTCAGACCGTATTTCACAGTCCACTAAAATCTCTCCCACCCAAAAAAAAAATGGGAGGAGGTATCTACAGAGAGTGGCCAACATTACAAAAGGTATTAGGGAAAAAAACAACCCTAGTTGTTTAAGAAACTATGATATCTCTCTCTCTCTCTCTCTCTCTCTCTCTCACACACACACACACACACACACCCTAGAAAGGAAGAAAGAATATCATTTAGAATAAAAGGCAGATCTTTAATCACATACAGTTAGCTGTATGGGAAAATCCCTGCATTGTCCTTATTTTTTTTTTCATGTGGTTGCAGACTGAGAGACACTTCACAGACTGACAGTGATCCAGGGACCTTTAGGGCAGAAAACCTCCTTGTGACAGAAGGAGACCTGTGGCCATTGGATCTCAGTGCTGGCTGCAAGCCCCAGCCTCTTGGAAGCCAAACCACCCAGAGAGAGTGACAGGAGCTAGGAGGAGACCAGTGCGGGTGGTGGGGTAGAAAAGAGGTAGCAGGCCAGTCCCCCAACCCCAGTGGAAGATCTTTCTCCCTCAATGAGCCATGTGCCAGTGGTCATTGCCCACATGCCACAGGGAGCTGGCACAGCAGGGGCAGGAGGAAATGATGTCCTGGCTGGGTCTGGCTCTCCTGCCCCTCCCCCCTCCTCCCACCCCCCTCTCCTCTTTGCCAACCTCAGAGTCCAGAGCAGAGTCTCTGAGCTTCAGCTTTACAAACTCGGGGAGAAAGCTAACGCAACCTTTAAGCTGCATTAACAGGATCAGGGGATGTATTATTAGTCTCAAGGGCCTCCAAATTGTCCAAGGTACTTCTGAAAGACACTGTTTAGCTTGGTCTCCATATTTTAAAAGATATTAATAATTTGGAAGGTTTATCAGTGGACTGCATACTCAAAAATGATCCTCCTCTATTTGGGAAGATTTCCCAGAAAACATTGCTCTAGGAGAGACCCCAGCCCTGCCAGCCAGATTAGTTAAATCCACCCTAGAAATGAATTAGGTGGAAGATACGGCAGCCAGATGGCTTTTAAAATGTTGATAAGCTGAAATGTGACAGGAAAAAAAGAGACCAGGGGGTCAGGGAACAAGCTCTCTAGAGCATACTAGAAGAATCTAAGCATCAGAATGGTGAACAGAGAAAACAAACACTTGCACATAAGCCACCACTGTCCACCCCTGAGCTCATGACAGGTATGATATTTTTTCTTATTGACCTTGGAACACAGTCTCAGAATCGTTCTCAACACAGCCCCCTGGGCAGCCACTACCAATCCATCATAGTTGGCACTCGGTTGGGGATCATACCATCACCAACGAGAGCTCTCTCCATAAAGGGGCACAGATGACACACCACCCTTAGGAGCACACAAGAGTGGTCTTCAAATAATTTAAGTGTTACCATGAGTCAGCCGGCTTAGACTTATTCTGAGTCATCCTAAAAGACAAAGTTGCAGGACGCCTGGGTGGCTCAGCAGTTGGGCATCTACCTTCAGCTCAGGTCGTGATCCTGGAGACACAGAATCAAGGCCCGCATTGGGCCCCCTGCACGGAGCCTGCCTCTCCCTCTGCCTGTGTCTCTGCCTCTCTCTCTCTCTCTCTCTGTGTGTCTCTCATGAATAAATAAAATCTTTAAAAAATAAAAAATAAAAGAGTTGCCTTGTAGTTCCATTAGAGGAAGACCTTTCTAGCAAACCTTTAGAAGGTGGTCAATCCCTGATTTATGAGGCGGTCGGTCCCTGGCTACTGGCAGTTCCAATCAGAAGTTTCATGGTTGCCAGAGATTCCCGCCCAGGGTGGGCACCCAGGCAAATGCCGTGATTCTAACTATGACTAGAGATTGAGATAGAACAGCCATGTACTGAGCACCTACTGTGTGGCAAGGACAGGCACATAAGCTACCACCATGGGTACTGTGACCTCCATATACTCAGAGGACTGAGTAATTTCACACAATGAGGGAGTGGCCCATCAAGATATCAAATCCTGATCCTGTGACTCCCAAGTTCTGCATGTTATCCACCCACCTCTCTGAGCTGCAAATAAGCAATAAGAGGCCTCCTCTGAAGCTAACTGGCTCTCAGACGGTACCTATGCTGGAGGCTTTTTCTTCCCTAAAGATGCTGTCCAGTTGTTACAGGATGGCCCTACATCTGCTGCTCAAAAAGTATTGAGGTCTAGGGCTAGAGCTGCCTCACTGCTAAACAGCAGGCATCTTGTTTGCTCATTCCATCCCCAATGAGAGTTCTCGCCACAAAGAGGCACAGATGGAATCTCTGACATTGAACTTAGTGTCTTCATCTAACATCCCAGGCACTGTTGTTCTTTTGGTCTGAGGCTTTATAGCTTCTGTTCCAGTGCAAAAATCCCTAAAATGGGGTGAGAGCCAAAGCCACATCAGTCATGGATATCCAGATAATTAGCTAATTGCAGGCTGCAAGGTCCTGAGTAGTGGGAGGGAGGACAGGAAGGTTGCAATGAGGGAAAGGGAGAAGGATAGTTTTCAGAAAGACAAAGCAACTCCATTCTCATTGCTAGTCCTGGAGCAGCCTCATGGCCCATTTCAGATTCCTCAGATTTCTGCCCTGTACCCCAATCCCCATTCTCTCAAGGCCCACCTTGTCCCACCCCTTGGCAACAGTACATGTCTTATTCCCCAGAGACTGGAAGTTGTCCTTGATTTACTCAATACCATGGCCAGGCCTGCTTTTTGCACACACTATTATGGCAGCACTGTAGAGTCCCCCCACCTCAGATACCCAACAGTCTCACTTGTGTAGACCTGCACCTGCCATCTTGGACTTTCTCTAGCTTGTGTGGAGCTGGGGGGGCTCTTCCCCAAGGGCTACCTTGGGCCATAGCTTTAGCTTCTGGCCCTGTCTGTTACAGCACCACCACCATCCTGCTGCTATAGCTAACCTGAGAACAGTGGATTGTCTCCAGCAATGTTCCCCACTTCCTTGAGTGTACATCCCATTGCCATCCAAAGTTACCTCCCTCCTCTTAAGGAATCTTCATGTCCAGGAACCAGACCACATTTACATCTATAATTCGACGTTTTTAGCCATCCTCATCTCTGTAGTCAGAATTTTTTTGCTTCCCACCCACCTTCAGAGAACATCTTTGCTGCCTAAAGCCCTTTCTGGTGATGTAGCCCACACAAGCCTTTCCTGTCTCTCCTTTTGCATTCAAAGTCTATACAGCAAAATTAGTCCCCTATTTATACTATTATTTTCTTTACTATTTAATGAAACAATTTAGCACATCTGACATTCTCATCACTACTATATAGTTGTTTTACTTTCCAACTAGTTTATAAACGTCAGTAGATTAAAATATTCAACTTCACTTTGCACCTGCTCAGTGCATAGCCAGGGCAGGGCTAGAGTTAGACCCTCTTCTCTGGAAAGTGCCTGCTCACCAACAGGGTAGGATCCTGGCTGACACAGTTGCTAGCCCTACCTCACTGGCCATTACCCTAACTGGTTCAGGGACCACCTAAGCTAGGCCAATCAGAGTCTCTTCTCCAGCAAAACTGAAGTGAGGGAGAAAGAAAAATAAAATGAGTAACAGAGGGGAAGGAGCAAGAGAGACAGTCTGTCCGTGTGTTCACCTTCACATGAAACATGAACTTGAGAGCTGTCAACAACCATTGTTTACCTGTCACATAGAAATATCAGAAATAGCCTGAGAAGAAATAGCTGAGAAGGGAGAGTGAAGCAGATATGCAAAAAGAAGCCAAAATGAGAAAGTACACCAGCTGATATCTACAAAAAACCCAGGCTCCCTAGCAACCTGGTCCCTGGTCCCAAGCCATCCTGAGGCCAACTGCATTTCCCCACTTGGGCTGCACAGAACACTTTGCATTTTTAAATAAATTCGATTTTCATTACCACCAGCCTCAGCTGGTTTCTGTTGCTTGCAACCAAAAGTTCTAATTAAGGCAAGTGTACATGTTATATGTTTTGTAAATTCTTGCACATTCATTGAATATATTCCTAACTTATAGCCACAAACCTCAGTTCAAATGCCAGTGGTGAATTTCTTCAGCATCGCCCATTAGGTGCTTTGAAACAAAGACCTCTAGCTGGATAACTTATCTATCAGCCACATTCATGTTAATAACACAAATACTATAATCACACTCCAACCAACCTGCATGTAAACGCCCACATATGGGCAGCTCAGTGGTTTAGTGCCGCCTTCAGCCCAGGGTGTGATCCTGGAGACCCAGGATTGAGTCCCGCATCAGGCTCCCTGCATGGAGCCTGCTTCTCCCTCTGCCTGGGTCTCTGCCTCTCTCTCTGTGTCTCTCATGAATAAATAAATAAAATATTAAAAAAAAAAAACACCCACATATACCCACGTGCATTTTGCCCCCTTCTTGGGTCTTTCACTCCAAAGGAACAGAGAACAATGAAAAATAAGTAAAATTTATAGTCAAAAGCCTGGGTGACATCTCTGTGGTGGCACTTACAGTCATATACCCAGAGCAAGGCATTCAATCTCTGAGCCACATTCAACAAGACATTGCTACTCACACCAACCGTTCTGGAAGATGAGAGTTCCAGCCTTATCTAAGACTCCCTGGACTTCATTGTTTTAAGATTTTATTTATTTATTCATGAGGATAAAGAAGATGTGGTTTATATATACAATGGAATATTACTCAGCCATTAGAAACAACAAATACCCACCATTTGCTTCGATGTGGATGGAACTGGAGGGTATTATGCTGAGTGAAATAAGTCAATTGGAGAAGGACATTTTATCATCTCATTCATTTGGGGAATATAAAAAATAGTGAAAGGGAATAAAGGGGAAAGGGAAAAAAAAATGAGAGGGAAATATCAGAAAGGGAAACAGAACATGAAAGACTCCTAACTCTGGGAAATGAACTAGGGGTGGTGGAAGGGGAGGTGGGCGGGGGGTGGGGGTGACTGGGTGACAGGCACTGAGGTGGGCACTTGACGGGATGAGCACTGGGTGTTATTCTATATGTTGGCAAATTGAACACCAATAAAAAATAAATTTATAAAAAAATTTTTTTTTCATTTTCTTTAAGATTTTATTTATTTACTCATGAGAAACAGAGAGAGAGAGGCAGAGACACAGGCAGAGGGAGAAACAGGTTCCATGCAGGAAGCCTGATGTGGGACTTGATCCTAGGTCTCCAGGATCACGCCCTGGACTGAAGGCGGCTTAAACCGCTGAGCCACCCAGGCTGCCCGACTCCCTGGACTTCAAACAGCATCTCCCAAAAAAGGTACTGCAGGATGTTTATTCTAGAACAGGAGCCAGCAAACTACAAACTACATGAGTCAAATCTGGCCCACTGCCTATTTTTGTAAATAAAGTTTTATTGGAGCCAGCCATGCCCATGCCCTACCCATGGCTGCTCTTGGATTGAACAACAGAATTGAGTAGTTGCAACAGGGGCCATATGACCCACAAAGGCTGAAATGTTTACTATCTGGCCTTTTAGAGAAAACATTTATACATCTGGAAGATGCCAATAGGTGTATCTTAAAGAAAAAATAGTACCTGGGTTAATGAGCTCAAGAAACAATGGATTAAGTCACTTCTTTTCCAAAGGACTTATCAGAATCTTTACTATATAGTCGTGCACTATCAATCTCTAAGAAGAGAGCACGCTAGAATGCTTCTTACACTTATTTGAACACAGCCCTTTCCAGAGCAAACATCTTTTTTTTTAAAGATTTATTTATTTATTTTAAAGAGAGAAAGAGAGCAAGCATGCACACACAAGCAAGCACAGGGGGAAGGGCAGAAGAAGAGGGAGAGAGAGTCTCAAGCAGGTTCCATGGTGTGTCAAGCAGGCTCCATGGTGTGGAACCTGACACAGGGCTCAATCTCACGACCCTGAGATCATGACCTGAGCTGAAATTGAGAGCTGAATGCTTAAACAACTGAGCCGCCCAGGTGCCCCTACAGCAAACATCTTAAGGGAATAGTGTTCAAAGTCTAGAGGAGTTCCTCATCTATAAAATACAGATAAATAGGGGCATCTGGATAGCTCAGGGGTTGAGCATCTGCCTTCAGCTCAGCTCATGATCCAGCGGTCCTGGGATTGAGTCCCACTTCTCCCTCTGCCTATGTCTCTGCTTCTCTCTGTGCCTCTCATGAATAAATAAATAAAATATTTAAAGAAAATAGAGATAGGGATGCCTGGGTGGCTCAGTGGTTGAGCATCTGCCTTCGGCTCAGGGTGTGATCCTGGGGTCCCAAGATCGAGTCCCACATCAGGCTCCATGCAGGGAGCCTGCTTCTCTCCCCTCTGCCCATGTCTCTCCATCTCTCATGAATAAATAAATAAAATATTTTTTTTTAAATAGAGATAATATTCTGCCTACTTTATGCCTTTCAAAAGTCATGGTATGTGCTCGTTTCAGCTGCACATATACTAAAATCAAAAGTCATGGTATTCTGGCCACATATAAGTGAGAAGAAAAAAAGGCGGATCCAGACTTGAAAATTTAAAGTAATTATTGTAATATTTTCCCCTCTTACTAAATAGTAAAAAGCTTGATTGTACAAAAAATACCTGTGTTAGTGGTTAAAGTCTTTTTTTTCCTTGAACGACTTTGGAAAATGAATTTGACAGTGCATAATAACTTCTACTAACCAAATTTTTATACGGAAATTTACTTTTTGTACAGATTGAATTATAGAATGCTTGAAATACCTTACATCACTCTACAAGCAAAATGCACAGCACTTACTTTTTACTGTAAAGTATATGTTAAATGCTTTTATCAATTTGAGCATAAAGACAGTTACTCATATACATTTTAAAATAAATAAAATAGAGATAATAATAACACTGACACCATCCGCATCATAGGGCTGTCAGCAAGATCACATGCAACAAGGATGCGAATGGGCTGTGTAAACCACAGGCAAAGGATAATTATACCTCCAGCCCGGTAACTTAAAGGCATTTTCTCTCCTTTTCCCACTAGCCACTCTGAAGATAGAAAAAATGGCCTCTAAGAGTCAGCTGCTTCCAAGAGCCTGCTGATTCTGAAAAACTTGCCCATACCTTGGTAGAAAAGTACATGGTTGTAAGCTTAATGGGAAGGGTTCCTGAGAGATCCGATTTGTTTCCATTAAAGAACATCAATTAATCTTGATTCTGGATGGAAGACAGGCACTTCTCCTCTGGAGGTTTTGATTAGCTCTCCATACCACACAGGAGTGACATGGGCTCTAGATAGACTGTTTCCTCACACATAGCCATTTCACAAGCCATGGGGTTCCAGAGAGGACAGATGCTCCTCCAGAAGGAACACCTGACCACCTTCCGTCCCCTGCAGACCCCTCCTCACACTCTACACATACATGCTCTATGCCCTTAACCCTGGCACATAACACTCAAGGCACCAACCGGGATCAGTCCCCCATTATCACCCAAACCCACTTAATAGAATGACTCATAGAGATACAGCCTTCTCTATTGCTGACTCAGATCCACGGAAGCACCTAGGGAAGGCCAAGCAGGTCAGGTAAGGAATAGCCAGCAGGCTGGACTAGGAAGCAGTAATGACATTATGCTGAGCTGTCATGTCATTTACAAATGGGTGTCACCCTTGACGGGATGAGCACTGGGTGTTATGCTATATGTTGGCAAAACGAACTCCAATAAAATATATATATATATATATATATATATATATATATATATATATATATATTAAATAAAATAAAAGTAAAATACAAAACAAAACAAAACAAATGGGTGTCACCATTTCCTTTCCCAAAACAAGAAATGGGGAATGTGGGGAAGGGGACATCAAGAAGAAAGTGAGAAGGGAGATGGAACTATAGAGACACTGTCCACCCACCTGCAATCCTTACCCTCTCAAGGCAGGTCAGAGGGTGACTGCCCATCTTCTCTCCCACCCCCACCATACAGACTCCGGCATCTTCCAGGTGCCATGTCATCGTAAGGAGTCCCTGTCACTCCCAAGAGATAATACCTTCTTGGAATTCCCACAATTCACATGTACCGCTTCTATCTGTGGAAGAAAGGCTCTTAAGCAAGGGCAAGTCTTGGAAGGAAGGAAGGAAGGAAGGAAGGAAGGAAGGAAGGAAGGAAGGAGAGAGGGAGAAAGGAAAAGAAAAGAAAAGAAAAAGAAAAGAGAGATTGAGGAATGGTGAAAGAGAAATAACACTCAAAAGAGAAGTCAGGGAAAGGATTCACTGAGGTAAGTACTGGAAAAACACAAGATGGCGACCAGATGCTACACCACGGAGAAGCAGATGAGACCCTTTGTCCACACTAAAGGTAACTCATCCCAACAGGGCATTTCCTAAGTAATGAGTATGAGGTCCCAAGAAGGGACAGGCCCACTCTGCAAAGAAGAGGGACTGAGAGGGTGTCCCTCAGGGTTTCCAAGTCCTGTGTTGGACAATTTCAGTCTGAGAACCTAAGATCAGAGACACAGACTCAAGCAGCATGAGGGTCTAGCAATGCTATCTTGGAGTAAGGAAGCCAACCAATAGGCCTATAGGTAGACCTCAGTCCCCTTGACTTGTAGCAGACATCAGACATTGAGCCAACTGTACCTGATGGTTCCCTTTTTCTGGTAAGGTTCTAACGATTCCTACCACCAGATACTAGAGCTTCATAAAAAGATTCAGTTCTTCTAAGTCTCCCCCAGGCCCCTGCAGCTGATAGAGAGGTTCAGAGGCTGGCACAAGGAGCCTGTGGAGAAGATGGTGCTTTGTGTGAAACTTGGGGCTTCCCAAGCAGAATGCGCCAAGCTCAAGACCCACCTGAAGGCAATACCATCTCTAGTAAATCCTCCTGGTCTCTCTGTGCCCTACCCGCCCCCCTCCCTCTCCTCAAGGATAGCCGGCTGGTTCACAGAACAGAGGAGACTGCTGTCTGCAAATATCGGCAGGGCTGTGCTGTGGAAGAAGCAGCCATTGTTCTGCACGGCTCCAGAACAGGCCCACAGTGGAGATGTTATAAGGATGAAGATTTGGGTCAAAGTAAGAAAAACCATCAGAAGCCTTGGAGCAGTCCAAAAGAATAGCTGGGCATGTTCACTAGATGCAAGAACTGGGAGCTTAAAAAAAAAAAAAAACCAACTGGGGACTTGTGGTATTCTGTGAGCCACAGATACGTATTAGGAGCAACTATAAAGGCAACTCTGCTCCCTCCACCACATCCCCCACCCTACACCATGGGCCCCCAGCTGCCAGCCCCACTGTCAGGAAGATGAACGAGCAGAGACTGTAACTGCATCCTAAAGATGTCTCCGACAGCGCAGGGCATTTTGATGTGGTCTTGAAAACAAACCATTATCTAATGTATTAGTCAGGCTTAAATAAATAAATCAATCTCTTCTCCTTATCTTGAAACAACATACCGTATAGAGTTAGCTTCAGGAGAATACTTTCAATTTGATGCTCATGTTGGTACTGTTTGCCTTCTTGGGCCACGTTGTCTTGACACCTATAGCAAGTCTTTCCTGAGACACAGTAAAATTTCCCCCTTGGTCCCAGCTGCTCTGATGATGCCTGTCTCTCTTTGAGGTCCCCCTAGACACACCTCCTAGAAAGTATATTCCAGATCTGCCACAAAGGCTATATTTTAAGTCAGACTCATCCCAAACATGATACTCCCTCCAACTTTGCAGAAAATTAATCAGTGACTTTTATATAATGAAAATAAAGTTTGATGATATTTTGGGGGTTTTTTTTAAAAAGAGGAAAACCACCACCATTATACCAGGGAGTGATAACTCTAGGTACCTAGAGAGACCAGGTACAGCAAGTGAACTAGTAAAGCAGAGGAGGTTAAGGAAACAACAGTGGCCAAGTGAGCTCAAGTCCTATCAAAGGAGAGCTACGGGTGCTCAGCTCCAGCTGGTGCTGTCACGCGGGAACTCAGACCCAGGCTGCCAGACCTTCTGACTTTTTTTTTAAAAAGGTGCTAGAAATCCAGATTTTATGTGAAATCTCCTCATTTTTACATGCTGGCATCTAAATCACATTTTTCAAAGACACAGTGCAGGCCAAATCAAACACATCTGAGGACTGGATTTGGCCTGTACACCATCAGTTTGCAAGCTCTGCATAAAAGTCCAGCTTAAACAAATTACCAGTAATGTGCAAAACAGATCCTTCCCTCTCTCAGCCCCCCTCTATCTCTGAGAAATGAGGCTGGGGGTCAGGGATGGGGTTGCAGGTGAGATGAGGTTTAGGGATGAAGATGGCCCAGTGACATCTGTGTCCAAATTAATGAGGTTAAGAACTGGAAGTTCACATTTCCATTTTGACAGAATCAGATCAAAATGGCATCCAATCAGCCTCTTCAACATATCTGCTTTTTTCTATCAAAAAGCAAGATTTTTACTTTTATTATGAAAATTATCTTCTTCCAGTGGGCTGCAGAAAACAGAATCACAAGGTTCACCGAGACCTTATCTGTCACCTTGAACAAATCTCCCTCTGATGCCTAAATCCCTACTCTGACCGTCTTTTCCTGAGGCATATCACCCCAGCCTCAAATTCCTCCTATGCTAGGGAGATGAAGGCTTTCTGAGACTGCCTGGCTGTCCCTTCAAGACAGTTCTAATTGTTAGAAAGGTCTTCCAGACACTAGTCTTCTTATAAACCCAGCCCAAAATCAGATTAGGTTTTTGGCAGCTGCCTCCCCATGACTCACACCAAACTTATTGTCAACCAGAACCTTAAGTCTTTTTTACAAGCGTTGCTGCTAAGCTCATCTCTCCCTAGTTTATACTAGGCCAGCTGGGTTTTTAGACATAAGGGCAAGACTTTACACTTTTTTCCTTATTAAATTTCAGCCCACCTACATCTTGTGATGAGGTGGGCATCTTTTCACAGGTACAAATCTTTGTTAATTTCCCAGATACTTTTAAGAGGACCTTGATCCTACCTCTGCCCATGAATTGGTGAAGCTGATGGCTCTGCACTTAATCAATAACACAGATGGCACTGGGGCATTTGCCAGTAAATACAACCTGCTGTCTACCTTCTCCAAAGCCTGGTTGCTGTAAATAATATTTATGGAGAGTCAACTGAATCCTCCATAATGAGGAACAAGGAATGGGGGTTGGTCCATTCCATTAGATCAAAAAACTCAAATGCCCCTAGGAGTCAAGCAGACAACAAAAATGAGTGAAATGGGTCAGGCAGGCTCTGGAGCAAGTGGAGCCCATACCCCATTTGAAGAGGACAACTGATTTTTGCCTCTCTCTGAGAATGAGGACCCAATATGCCTAGATCTGCCCCTAGCACAAGAAATGCCAGAAATCTGGGGTTTTTATGTGAACTCTCCTTTTTTGTCAAAACTTTCTTGATTTTTAGTATATATTTTTTTAAGTAAGTTCTACACCCAACATGGGGCTTGAACTCATGACCTGAGATCAAGAGTTGCATGCTCTACTGACTGAGCCAGCCAGGTGCCCCTTAATTTTTAAATGTTGGAAACTAATTCACTTCTGTGTTCCGAAGGACAAACCACTTGTGTCTAAGTTTGCATCCAAGCTGACAGTTCTGCTCTAAATGTTCTAAATTTCACTCCTGGAGCAAATTAAGCCCTCCAAATCAGAGTAAGAATGATAGAGAGCATTACTGAGTGTTTCCCATGTTCCAGACACTGGGTTACATACCAAGTATGGATTATCTCACGTAATCTTCACAAGAACCCAATAAGGTGCCCATTTTAAGGAGACAAAAACTGAGAGGTTGAAAGGTGAGATGATTTGCCCAAGGTTAAACAATTAATAAGTAATGAAGCTGGAACTCAGTCCTAGGTCTGTCTGATTTCGGAGTCCAACGGGGAATTGAGACCATGGTGTTTGAACAGAATCTCTTTAAGTGGACTATGCTTTGATGTTAAAACTATTCACTTACATTGAGGGATTTTTAACTATTAAAAATGTGTTGTAGGGCTGCCTGGGTGGTTAAGCGTCAGTTAAGCATCAGACTCTTGATTTTGGCTCAGGTCATGATCTCAGGGTTGTGAGTGAGATTGAGCCCCGTCAACCCCACACTCAGTGGGGAGTCTGCTGGAGATTCCACCCCCCTCACTCTCTCTCCCTCTCTGCCCCTCTTCCATTCACAGTGGCCTGTGTTCTCTCTCTCTCAAATAAACAAATAAATCTTTTTTTTTTTTAACGTGTTGTAGTGACTACTACTGAGGTAACTAAAGACACCATCCACCACATCACAGGATCTTTAATAGCCTCCAGCAGCTGAAGGGTCCTTCCCTCCACCTTCCCCACAGCTCCTCTGAAGGATGGGTCAGGGGCACACAGAGCAGCATTTCTCAGGGGAAAATGTCTTGTCCTTCACTCCAATGTCAAACTCACCCTTGAGGAGAAGTGAAGAAGGATACACTTAAATAATTACAGGGAGTCTCTATTACGAACCTGAAAGGATGATGGCAAGTTGGAGGCGTTTTTATATCATAGATATTGAATTATTTGTCCTGCTGTCCTTCACTTTTCATTGCCCATCTGATGAGCATAATTGAGACAAGATAGAATATCTTGGTCTTATCCAGGAGTGGCAAAGCTAAATGCCTGGAGAAGTCAGGAAGCTTAGGTAAATGAAATAGCAGAGGGGAGATAAGGGTGCATGAGGACCCAAGAGCTCCCGCCCAGGAAGCAGCAGGGACTCAAGTATGCATGCCTCAATTTAAAATAGAGGCTGAGGGACGCCTGGGTGGTTCAGCAGTTGAACATCTGCCTTCCACCCAGGGCGTGATCCTGGAGTCTGGGGATCAAGTCCCACATCGGGCTCCCCGCATGAAGCCTGCTTCTCCCTCTGCCTGTGTTTCTGCCTCTCTCTCCTCTGTGTCTCTCATGAATAAATAAATAAAATCTTAAAAAAAAAGGGGGGGGGGGGCTGAGACTCAGCTCTGCCAGATTTATTACCATGTGGGAATGGGGGCCCAGTGCAGCCAGATCACCTAATTTGTAAAAAGTGAAAAATATAGATGTGTATATGAAGTTGCCCAACTCTACAGTACATTTCAACAGAATACATCACTGGCCTGCAGACCACCTCCTGCCTGGTGAACAGTGTTGGTTAGAAAACTACATTGAATTTTTCAAGTTGTGTTGAGCTGCTTTTACACATCTGGAAAAGGAGAGGAACATCAAAGAGGCATTCTTAAACCCTTGAGGGCTGAGCAAGCACACTATGGAGCAGAACTGAGGATGCCGAGTGGATGTCACAGATTCTCCATTGATGTCTTCTGCAGAAGGAGAGAGCCACACCCTGAGTTGATCATAAGCTTGGCTGTGAAGCTCTTGGGGGCATTAGAAGAAAGGTCAAGGGGGGGGGGGATGATGTTGACCTTCAGGGAGCTGAAGGCCAACTCTATTCACTCTTCCTAAGCCAGGGTCAAGATGAAGGGCATGGAAATCCACCCTAAAGGAAGGGTAACATTATGGACTGGCCAGGTGTTAGGATACCTTCATGGACCAAAACTGCCAGAGGTACTTCCAAGGAGGTCAAAGGTCAAGTCTAGGTGGGTCCAGACTTCTGACTCTTGTCTTCTCCCTTATGGTAAGTTAGGCCTGGTAGCATCTCTGAGAGGAGTCAGAGGAATTATCTAGGCTGGTCCCTAAAATGAAGGGGTCAGAGGTTTGAGCTTCAGGTCAGTTTTGGTTACTCTGAAGCAACAGGGTCAGGATTCAAGTATGGACTTGCAAGGGAGGCCTGAATGCTTAACCCACCTAGGCTAAATGAGTTCTCTAGGGAAGAACAGCTTAGCACTAGGGGTACTGAGCAGGAGCTTTGGTATAGGTGTTCATTGCCTGGTCAGTGGCCTCTACTGTATATTTCCCTCTGGAGTCTCTTGGGGAGGGGCCAAGAGCTACCTGGACAAAAGACAGGATGGGGTCAGAGTCCAAGGTATAGCATCCTAACTAAATGCCAATTTGTTCTCACCCCTATTCATATTTCTATCTATTCATAGGAGAAACTCTCAGGGCTCAACAGGCAAAAAAAAAAAAAAAAAAAAAAAGTTGAGCTTCTCTTGAAGAGTTGTGGTCTTCTCTTATAGATTAAACTTCACATCTTTAGAGTCTGTCCCTCATCCTATTGTATTAAGATCTCTCTGCTTCCTGGTTTCATTCACCACAGGAGGTGCTATTTCTCCTAATGATCACCCACTGTTAATGGAGCAACTACTATGTGTCTGTTCTGGCCTAAATGCTTTATAGACATGCCCAAGGTGGGCATTACTATTCCTAATCTGCAGAAGTCCAGATCACCGAGCCTCAGAAAGGTTAAACAATTTGCCCACAACTCATAAACAGCAGAGCTAGAATCTGAACACAATCTACTGGATTCTAGAGCAGTATTATTCTTACAGCTACAAGTATTAATAGCTAACACTGACGGACGGGGTCCTTACTATGTGCCAAGCACTGTGCAGAAAGCTTTACATGCTTTATCTCATTTAATCCTCTGGATTACTTTTTGAGATAGGACTATTATCTCCACTCTACATATGAGGACACTGAGTCTTGAAGAGATGAAAAGACTTGTCCAAAGCCACACAGTTAGAAAGCAGCAAAGCTGAGCTACGAATCTTGGGCAGTTCAGTAGCAATAACCATGTTCCCAATTACCAAGCCTGCTGTCCTGGCATTCTCAAAGTAGATGAACACACTCACATCTTCATCCAAATACTCAATTAAAACACTGAACAGAGTAGCTGCCTTTTAGCAGACCACTGGAGACTTCACCTAGGCTGACAACGCCCATGCAATCATTGGCACTGGATTGGACAATTAGAAACCCATCTAATGGTGCCCTCAGGCTTAATTGGTATAGGAAAACAGAGAAGAAATTGCAGATTCGTAGCTATGCAGGAAAATGGTCCATAGGACCAAAACCGAGAGATGAGGCCCCTCTTTCCTAACTGTAGGTCTAACCCAGGGTTCTTTTTTCTAGACTTGGCTCCAGTCCTCCCCATGCCCATTCAGATGATAATTATCCAGGTCTTAGGGGTACTGGAGCCCCCAAGTTGAGCCTCAGATAATCCTTCCAGTTTTGTCAAGCAACTGGAAGTCTTCCCACTTCCAGGGGAAATAAGGGACTTTGTGGTTTACTGGCCAAGGTCTGGGGTAGAGGCCAAAGAGGGCCTTTGTCTAAGTTGCCCAGAGAAGGCTTATTCCCGGGCTCTGACAAACAATAAAGGAAACTGGTGATCCAGAGGGCATTTTGTTTCTTGGGAGACTTTTCTTCAGGAGTATCAGGATTTGCCTTTTCACAATCTCTTTTCATTCTTCTTGCCCTCCTTGGAACCAACAGTCCTGCATTTGACAGTAATGAGGATGGAGGGATGTGGCTCTGTCTCTTTAGAAAACTGGGCAATTAAATTTTCTTTAATGAAGCTCTTTTCTTTCTCCTGGCAATATCATTTCTGTTGTAGACTTGGGTGAATCTTTTTTTAATTATTTTAAATAGAAGTAGAAGGCAGTGCTTCCTGAAAGAGCATCTTAATATTTTCATAAGCCTAAACCTAACTGTGCATGTATTTTTCTATCCTTGATAACTATTCCAGAACTTGCTTTGAAGGCCTCCTGTGTGGCAGGCACTGAGCACAAGAATTCGAGAATGAATAAAGCAAGGCCCCTGCATTCAATGAGCTCACAGAGAGACAGACACATAAACAACCCCACGGTAATAGCAGCAGCTCCAAGGGAGGAGCTAGGCAAAAATAGAAATAATTAACATTTCTGCAGCACTCCAGAGTTTACTTTCTCACACACCACCTCATTTGATCCTCAGAGCAGCTAGCCTTTAAAGTAGATAACACCCTCATTTCACAGGTGAGGAAGCAAGGATGCAAAATAGAGTCGTGCCTTGCCAAAAGACAGATCAGAGATGGAAAATCAGGTCTTACAAACTCTAAACCCCGGATTCAATGGCTCCTGATTTAAACCCAATAAATTAAGTCGTTGGGCTTGACTACTCCACCCCATCCTCATCTCTTAGAATTTTGACAGAACAGGGAGAAACACCTTCCGCTTCCACTGGGAAATCACCCACTAAAGTAGTAGATTTCATTTCAGCCATCATTCTTCCAATATATAATGAGCACCACAAGAAGTTAAGCATTACTTAACTATCTGTTGCTGCAAGTGTCTCTTCTTTTCTTTCCCTCTTTCTAGGGTTCAGCTGATGTCTGAGCATCATCCACAGCAGGAAATTTTGGCAATAAATTCCTTTCTTATTGTCAACTTTTTAATTAGAAAAGTAATCATGCTCATTAATTTAAAAATCAATCAATATGAAAGAATATAAGGGAACAAGGTCTCCCTTCGACCATCCTGTCACTACTGTCCTGCCCTCATCTCTGACCTACATTCTTTTCCTACTCCCCAAAAGTAAACAGCATTACAAATCAGTAAGAATTATCAGACTCTTTTTATACACACCCAATACATAAAAAACACACATTTTTTATTAAAAAAAAAAAGCCAAGATTGTATTATGCACATACACACATACACGCATATACATACACACTGGGAGTTCAGGGGTTTTCTTCTCACTCATGTAGTCTACATAATTACTACATGTTCTTTTGCCTTCAAAAAAAAGATACAATGACAGTCAAATTGATGAGTTTATTACAGTTCAGGTCCAAGTATTTCAAGTTCATAAATCCTGGGGCACTTTTAAAATGTAGGTTCCCAGTCCCCATCCCCCAGAGGTTCTGATTGAATAGGTCTCGGGTGAGTCCCCAGAATATGAGTTTGTTATCAATTCCTCCCTCATGATTCTGATGCAGATAGCCCAGGAGCCACACTGGGAAAAATACTGCAGTAGTCAAAGAAAGCATCACATCCAAGACTTACTTTCCCACCTTCCTTTCCCAGCTACCCATGCTGGCAACTCCGCCCATATTCACAGTTTTCTAATATTGCCCCATTCTCCTCTCCTTTCCAACCAGCTCCACTTATTAAGTACGTCATCTGTGGCCTTAGGTTCACTGTCCAGGGCTCTAAGTGCTGGTAACCCTCTTAACAGGTTTTGCTAACATTTTCATTGTTCAGTAAATGTTCCTGTGTACCAAGAAGTGTACTAGAAATTCTGATGTGGGGGATCTCTGAGTGGCGCAGCAGTTTAGCGCCTGCCTTTGGCTCACCCGGGATCGAATCCCACGTCGGGCTCCCGGTGCATGGAGCCTGCTTCTCCCTCTGCCTATGTCTCTGCCTCTCTCTCTCTCTGTGTGACTATCATAAATAAATAAAAATTAAAAAAAAAAAAAAAACTTAAAGAAAAAGAAATTCTGATGTGTGTTACTTCAACTAATTCTCACTCTTTCATACACACACACACACACACACACACAAAGTGAGGTAGTATTAGCCCCATTTTCCAAATAAGGAAATTGGTAACATATTATCCCTATTTTTCTCTCTTTCTTGGATAAGAAAAGACTTACCCACTGTCATTCAGCTGATAAGCCAGAAGGCAAAATTCAGACCCAAGTGTGTGTGATTCCATCCAGAGCATGGTCCCCTGCCTCCTTTCAAGTCCATATTCTCGACTCAACTCCTTTCTGTGACTTTAGCATAACTTGTTCAACCAGGATGGATTTCAGCCCTCTTCAGTAGATCCCTGGCTTTAATTTCCCCTTAATAGCACTTATCCCACAATTGTATTTACCATCTTGAGTTTAACTACTACAAAATTCCTTTTCTGGAACCATTTTTGTCTTTTATACCAGGAGCTGTATGTTTCTCTTAGAAGTACCACTTCCTAACTCCTTCAATATTTTCATGGCCTCTGACTCTTCTCTAAATGGAAAGATGGTTCTGTCTAGATCCTAAATAGCTCAGAAAATGATGGTGGTGAGATAAGCTTGGCCAGTATGGTTCAGTTTTACAGATCAGTATCAGAAATCACCTACAACATTTTCTTTCTTTTTTTTTTTAATTTTATTTATTCATGAGAGACACACACAGAGAGTCAGAGACACAGGCAGAGGGAGAAGCAGGATCCTCACAAGGAGCCCAACTCGATCCCAGGACTGGGATCACGCCCTGAGCCAAAGGCAGACGCTCAACCGCTGAGCCACTCAGGCGTCCCTCACCTACAACATTTTCAACTACTTAAAACCATTTGCTGTAGGTTCCCCCAATGACTCCATACCACCCCCTCATAACACTCAACATTTTTATCACCACAAGCTAAAAATCTCTTCCGCACAGAATTATAAAGTCTATGAGGACAGGGAATATAATAGGAGCTCAATAAATATTTGTTAGTGAACTAGCTCAGCACATTCTCAACATTTCTTTCCCAATATTCCCGATAGCACAACAATTGCATGTTTCTGGCAAAGAGCAGTGGGGCCTTTGCCACTTTCGGCACAAAGTATTGATGCTAATATTATGCCAAATATGAGATCCGACAAAGCAGAGATATTCAAGGTGGGGCTTAGGCAGGAGGGTCAGGCCAAGACTAAAGCCCTGTATTAGCTGAGGGTCAAAGGACTAATAAACTTCAAAGACCACAACCAGGCAAAAGGTCAGGAGCCCAAAAGGCTGGGGTAGAAGGTCAAGGAGTTATCAGTTACCAGGTGTCAGAAGCCAGGAGGTAACTGTTGTGCTGCCTCAGTTTCCTCAAGAGGTTATATCTTTGAGAAATCCAAAACTTACTGTCTGGAGAGGCCACTGATAAAAATAAAGCCACTGTAAAATAAAACATAATGTAATAGCCAACCCTGTTTATAAATGCCCTACGAAGACAACAGCTGGACAGCAGCCATGTTGCTCGGTTTGCATTCTTTAATACACACAAAATTAGAGAAGTGACACTTACTCTTTAATGTCCCTGAAGGTGGCTCAGGTGTTTCACTGGTAAGGATCCTCTCATGTCATCTCCCTCTGTGGTCTCTCTCGTTCCTTTTAAGGCACTCTAAGCTATGGAAGGTGCCCCTACAGAGCTGTCTGTGCTCCAATCGCTGAGTGAGAGCTCTACCCACCTATAGGAATCCAGGCTTTTCTGTCTGACAAAGAGTTGGAAAACTTACTAGTCTAAAATAAACTATATTCCGAAATATTCCCACCAACCATCAGAAGCAAGGGGAAAAACAGGTTGTCACTGTCGGAAGCAGATCAGCAATCAGGAATCCCAAAAGTACTACAGATGACCAGGGACACTGGTAAAGAACAAGGATAGGTAGACCAAAGGAAAGGTACCAGCAGGGAAGGGCAACATGCGGCTGAGGCTAAATTCTTTGTCCTAGACAACACTTTCCTCTTAATACTTCCTGCCAAAGGCAGGGAACTGCTGCTTGGGTACCAACAGGGAAGTGAGACTCTAGGGGACTGGGAAGGGGGAAAACTTTAACTGCGAGTGGTTAGGACGGATGTCAGGGGCAGTTCTTAATGAGTCAACTCAGTGCACCCCAATCGTATACAAATCCAGTGGGACCAAAAAAAAAAAAAAAAAAATCCAGTGGGACAGAAATGGCAACACAAGCCAATTATCACAATAGAATGGTTTCCAACAAACCAATCCCCTGTTCTAAAAGGACCATCAAAACATGTGGAAGGTCATGCTTATTGATTAATTTTCTTACTTGACAAAGTCTGTATATTTTTAGGCCATACTCTGTCCAGTTTAAGCTCTAGGCCTAGGATGATTTGTCCATCAGCTTTATTTTTATGACTTTTCATTGAAGATCTATGATCCCATTTTTTTGTCATATATATATACATATATATACATATATGAATACATGAATAAAACAGATTTGGTAGACAGATATAAAGTTTGGAAGGTAATATAATACATGGAATGTTTATAGTGGTAACTCAGGTAGTGGCTTCTAGATTTTTTTCTTTTTTATATTTTTCTGTATTTTAGAAACTGATAAAATAACAAGTATATATTATATCCATAATCAGAAGGGGGGAAAAGGAAATAAAAAAAATAAGACTCTCGTCCTCCATCTCCAAGATCAAAGATTCATAGGACCTAATGGTTAGAAAGGAACTTCAAGTTCTCCTCCTTTCTGATCCCATCCCCAACCCCTACTCCATTCCATCTACTCTGTACTTCAGCCACATCGAACTTCTCACCATTTCCCAAGTACCCAGGCTCCTGCATAACCCCCATATCTTTGCACATGCTTTTTTCTCTCATGACATGGCTTCTGCCACCAGCTGAGCTTCTTATCCATCCTTCAAAAGCCTACTCAAAAGTGCTTTCTTCTATAAGAACTTCTCCAGCTCTCCCAGGCAAAGCTGTCACTTTCATTCTCAATTCCCAATGTGTATGTGGTTCCAGCACTATCCCAGTACTTATTATATTTATTATAATCAATTAGTCTAGTTTTGTAACTATCTTTCCTAGAAAACTGTGAATCCATCAAGACAGGGATAGGACTATAATTTTACTCATTTTTGTGTCCCCATATCAGACACATACTAAGAACTCAATTAGCAGAAAATATTGGATTCCCTGCAGTATCCCTGCAAGTGGCCACATGGTCCCTCTACCTCATTCCCTCTAATGACTTGGACAGCCCTGCATAGACACAATTATCTATTCTTTGGATTCTTTATCTTTCTGAATTACCTTTCTGTCAGGGTTTGGGAAAAGCCTAAATCTGTTTCATTATGTTCCTCTGAACTGCAATTCCCAGGACAATCTCATGTGCCCTGAAACAGAATACCCACATGTGCTTATGTGCAAAGTCCATCAAAAGGAAATATATGTTCATTTATTCATTCAACAAATATTTTGATCACCTACTATATACCAAGGTCTGTTCCAAGAGCTAACAAAACACAAATGGACAACAGAAACAAAAGTCTCATTCTCAGAGACTTTCAATTCTGGTAAAGAGAAGAAATAAATAAAGAAGGGAAAATATCATATAGCCATAAGTGCTCTGCTGAGAATTCAAGTCAGTTAATCTACTAGTTACTTCATGGCTATATAAGGTTGGGTGGTCAGGAAGTGACATAAGGGCTGAAAGCTGAATACCAAGAAGGAGCTAGCCATGTGACAGTCCAGGGGAAAAGGATTCTAAAGAGAGGTAAAAGCTATGTGCAAAGGCCCAAAGTGGGTTATAAGCTTGGACTGTGGAGACGTAAGGTGGCCAAGGTGGGCAGAATGTGGCTTAAGCCTAGCAAGGGCTTTGGATTCAACTTTTTTTCTTTTTATGATTTCTTAAAAGATTTTTAAAAATTTATTTGGCAGAGAGAGATAAAGTAAACATGCACACACAAGAAGGGGGAGAAGCAGGCTCCATGCAGGGCTCGATCCCAAAACCCCGGGATCATGACCTCACCAGAGGCAGACACTTAACTAACTGAGCCACCCCGGCACCCCTAAGATTTTATTTATTGAGAGAGAGAGTGAGCAAGGGGAGGGATAGAAGGAGAGGGACAGAGAGAATTCCAAGCAGATGCCATGCTGAGCATGGGGCCAATGCAGGAGCCCAAATCAGGGTCTGAACAGGGGGCCTGACACAGGGCCTGATCGCAGGTCCCTGAGATCATGACCTGAACCAAAATCAAGAGTCAAGTGCTTAACCGACTAAGCCACCCAGGTACCCCTGGATTTGACTCTTACCCAATGAGATGCTACTGAAGGGTGTGGAACCAGAGAGTAACATAGTTAGATTTTTTTTTAAGATTTTATTTATTTATTTATTCATGAGAGACACAGAGAGAGAGAGAGAGAGAGAGAGAGAGAGAGGCAGAGACACAGGCAGAGGGGGAAGCAGGCTCCATGCAGGGAGCCTGATATGGGGCTCAATCCCAGGACTCCAGGATCACACCCTGGGCTGAAGGCGGCGCTAAACCACTGAGCCACCCAGGCTGCCCTATAGTTAGATTTAAATTGTGTAAGGAGTACTGCTGGCCACTGTGCAGAGAACAGGCTATAAGAATAAGAGAAAAAGCAGGGAGACCAGTTAGGTCACTGGCTTTCAACTAGGCCCGTTTTGCCACCACACACCCCCCACCCCTTCCAGGAAACAGTCAGCAATGTCTGGAGACATTTTTGGTTGTCACAGCTTGAGAGAGGGAAATGGGTGCTACAGACATCTAGTGGGTAGAGGTCAGGACAGCCCCTACAACAAAAACTAATCAAACTCCAAATATCAGTAGTGTAGAGACTGAGAAACCCTGAGTTAGAAGAATGTTGTCATGGTCCCAGCAAGAGGTGACAGGGGTCTGGGCCAGGATGGTGCAGGTGGCAAAGAAAGGAGATTCACTACAATTAATATCTTGAAATATTGAAGGTTTTTCTTCCATATTTCTTTAAGGGCTTCTGAACCAGATTCAGGCAAGGAAGGCATTCTATGTTCATTGCCTCAGGGATAATACAGAGAGAATCAATTCTTGGCTTTTGACTTTCAAAAGCCTACCCCTCAGGGAAAATAGAAAGAATGTAGATTATGGACAATAGCTTTGAGGGAATGTCGGGGTGACAAAGAGCCAGGATACCACCCCTAATCTATACCTAGATAAAGATTTCCAGGGGTCAGTAAAGGAAAGTGTATGTAGATTGTATGGATCTATAGGAAAATAGCCTGCACCCTGCCTTACCCCAAGCAAGCCAAGGGGAAGAGGGTGACAAAGGAACTCCCATGTAGACTTGGAGAATCTGAGAACAGAGAGGAGCTGGGCTGCTTCCTCAGCCAGACAGCTCTAGAGAGGCACTGGAGGAGAAGCAAGAGCAGGGTTCAGCAAGACAGGCTTAAGATAGGGACCCTTGGGTGGCTCAGCTGTTGAGCATCTGTCTTTGGTTCAGGGCGTGATTCCGCGGTCCCCAGATCAAGTCCCACATTGGGCTCCCTGCATAGAGCCTGCTTCTCCCTCTGCCTCTATCTCTGCCTCTCTCTCTCCGTCTCTCATGAATAGAAAAAAAAAAAAAAAAGACAGGCCTGAGACAAATGTCCAGAGTCTTCCACAACTCAGCATGGTATGTGAGCACCAGGATGACTCCTGGTGCTTGCAAACAGTATGGAAGGCCTGAAGAGAGGGACACAGGAAGGAGTCTGGAGACAGGGAACAAAGAGGAAGGATCACTGGCATGGGCAGGCCACGGAAGACTTGAAGGGAAGGAAGCTATCTCAGTTGCCAAAGCAGATTGATGATAAACCACAACAGGTGTCCCTTGGCACTGCCTCAGTCTCCTGGACCTTGGGGCACAACACTAAAGGGTAGAGGGGAAACCCCAAATTGACTTATATTTATTTCTGCCACCCCCAGCAGAAGAGGGAGATGAGAAGTGGAAATCAAGTTACAGAAAAACACATTTCTCATACACTTGGATTTGTGGCTGAGATCTGTTCATTGAGGCGCACAGGCTATGGGCTTCAACAAGTTCCTCTGCACCACTGTCCCCTGGCATCGATTGTACAATCCCAGGGGCAGTGCTGAGGTCCACTCAAGGCACCTTGAACACTGCAGCTGAGAGCATCCCCTCACTGTCACACGCAGACGGCCACACGCCACGCATATTGATCAGGGCAAGCTGTCGCCAAATTACCATTTAAATCAATGGTTGAGCGCTCTGTAATTGGAGATGTCAAAACCCACATTTTCTAAGTGACCTCAAAACACCACATCAATATCACTTAGCTGAGCTAGATACACATTTGTTTTACTTCTTCCCCTCTTCAAACTGCCCTCTTAGAAAAGTATAAAAATTAGGGAACTGGTCAAGAAAAGAAAGAATCAGGATAATCCACAAATTGTGTAGTCTGATATTTTCCAAATGTAATCTCAGGAATAAAGTCTTATGAAATACTCCATGAAAAATGTCTACAAGATTGAACAAGTTTGAGAAAAGCCCATGGCCCCTTCTTGGCACTTCATACTTAACACATTCGAGGTTCCCAGAAGTCCTGCGGGAAACAAACCTATTTAACTTAGTTTATGTTAGAACTTCCAAGACTCATTTTCACCACAGAACTATTTTTCCCACCTAATGCCTCTTTACATCCAATTTTATGGGATACATTTCAGGGAACACTACTCCAAACATAAATTGGCCTAATGATTAAACAAATTAAGAAAACAGAGCCAAAAATCCCACTCCTGGCCAGCCAAGATATTTTATAAACATCAATAAGCATCAGGAATGAATCATTTACAAGTGAAATGAAGCCCAGGACACGACTTGCTGGGTCCTGTATTAGGCCAGAGGTTCTGAAACTCAGCATCTTGAGGAAGTCAACCCCTGTCCCCTCCCGGCAACAACAAGGAAAGGACCCAATTTCTGACCTAGCCTAATATCCCTTCCTATCCTTACCCTATTACATCCTTGCTTCATCCTGCTCTCCAAGGTACCACTCAGCTCTGCCTCCCAGGCAACCACCAGCACTTGAGCTTGTACCACCCACCAGAGCAATTCAACTCCATACATTTATTGATCACCAACTAGAGGCCAGGCACAAGCCTACAGCAATAGGCCTAGCAGAGAGAGCTTTCCCCCTCCTGGAACTATGGTCTACAAGTATCTACAAGCCAGAACCCTTCTCTGAACATCAGTTTCCACATCTGGGGTGGGTGGAGGGTGAAGAAATTGGAGACCTGGACTAGAAGACAACTCAGATTTCCGGTTCCATATTTCCAGGTTTGACAGAGGCAGATGTGATAGCCTCAGTCAAGTCTACAGGAATACTCCAGTGGGCACTTTGCCAAAGGTGACTCCATGGCGTGGGGGGGGGGGGGGGGGCGATATGCGTGTGAAGGGATCTGACACAGCCAGGTGGAGTCCAGTGAGCACTAGGAAAAGTTGGATTAGAAGAGGAGTTACAGGGATGCCTGGGTGGCTCAGCAGTTGAGTGTCTGCCTTCGGCTCAGGGCGGCTAGTCCCATATCAGTCCCAGAGGGAGTCTGCTTCTCCCTCTGCCTATGTCTTTGTCTCTCTTACTGTGTCTTTCATGAATAAATAAATAAAATCTTCAAAAAAACAAAAGGGGGGGGGGGGAGTTGCAGTTTTAGAAAGGGTAGGAAGTCAAAGATTAAGACCCATCCCAGACTGCCCAATAAAGGAACCCGTGTGTTTTAGAGCCACATTACCTTGGGATGGTTCCTGCCTACCCATACAGCTGAAGTCAGGAAGGCTCCACTTAAACCCTAGCTCTGCCACTGTTAGCTATGCAATGTCATAATTTATTTTACTTCTCTGAACATTAGAGCTTTTAATCTATAAAATGGGAATAATAATCACTACCTCAGAGAATTATTGAGATCACAAAATGAGATACTGTTATATATGACTGAGACCTGGAGCTAAATAAAAGTTAATTACCTCCCACTGCTAAATAAATTTATATAGCTTGAAGCATGACTTGTAATGGCCACTGATGAATAAGTGAATGAATGAATGAATGAAGGAAGGAAGGAAGGAATGAGAGAAGTTTCTAGAAAGGAAAGGTTGTCTCTAACAAACTCTGGAGGTTGACAACTACAAAAACAGCCAATACAGATCCACAGATCCACTGAGATCCCCAAAATGGAAAGAGTCTGGAATGCACGCTCTGCCATGACTGTGGCAAACATCACCTCATCAAACATCACCTTGGCTTTCAACACATCAGCCACCACCAAATCTCCACTATCAGGGACAAACAAGGAACTTCAGCAAACTTTGGAGAGTATTTCTTTTCTCAATAAAACCCCCACTTTCAATGAACAAAAAACACTCATAGGTTGAGTGTTTGTGTCTCCCCCTCCAAATTCATATGTTGAAGCCTTAATCCCCAATGTGATGGTATTTAGAGGTAGATGAGGCTTTGGGGAGATAAGTCGATTTAGTAGAAGGTCAAGAAGTTGGGGCCCTCGTGATGGGATTAGTGCCCTTATATGAAGAGGAAGACAGACAGCTCTCTCTCTCTCTACACACTGAGCAAAGGCCATGTGAACATACACTGACAGGGCAGCCACTTACAAAACCAGGAACCAAATCTGTTGGTACCTTAATCTTGGGCTTCCAGCCTCCAGAACTGTGAAAAATAAATGTCTATTGTTTAAGCCTCCTCTTTCATGGTATTTTGTTATAGCAGACTAAGACACATGTCAAAGCAAATAACTGTTAGCTAAAAGTCATAAAAGTAAAATTTCTTATTAGTAACTTAACAGTCACTCTCTCAACCTATCTTGTGCCAACCACATTGGAGAAACAAAATGACCATGAGCATTTCTGGCCTCAAGAGTTCATGGCCAAAGAATTGATCACAAGATTGTAATATAGGATAATAAGGCTCAGAATATGGGGAGGGGGAAGGCAGGTGTGAGGGAACCACTAAATCTGCCTAGGAGAGTTATTAGGAAGATATTGTAGGGGGGTGGGGGGTGGGGAGAAAAAAAATAAAAAAATAAAAAAAATAAAAAAAAAGGAAGATATTGTAGAAGCAGGTATTATTTGGGCAGGCATTGAAGGATAGTCAGCAATTGGCCAGACAAAGAAAGGTGAGAGGAGGGGGATATTTTAAACAAAACAAAGGCACAAATGGGGAAAGATTTGGAGGTGGGAAGAAGTATGGAGGATTCACAGACAAGGATTGGTTTCATGTGGTTGTTGGAGCACAGGCTTATTAGAGAGAAAACAGCTGAAGATAAAACAAGAAAACTGGCTGAGGCTCCATCACCAAGACCTTTTATGGCCTTCAACTTGTAGGCCAGAAGTTGCAAAGTGCTGGGCCATAAGCTAACACTGTCTTACTGATGGGTTTGTTCAGGTAGCATAGCGTTTCTTAAAAATTTGAGCTACGTTAAAAATCAAGAGATTTTCATCATGGCCTTGGACTTGGCAAAAGAGACCTAGATATGACATGAAAAGCATGAGAATAAATAGATAATCTAAACTTCATAAAAATTAAATACTTTCGTGCTTCAAAGGGCACCATCAAAAAAAGGAAAAGGATAACCCACAGAATGGGGGAAAATATTTGCAAATCATATATCTGCAAAGGGACGTGCATTTAAAATAAAGAACTATTATAGCTCCAAAAAGGAACCCTTGGGCACTGTTGATGGTAACGTAAATTGGTGCAGCCACTGTGGAATATATCATATTGGTTCCTCAAAAAATTAAAATAGAAACACTGGGGGATCCCTGGGTGGCTCAGCGGTTTGGCACCTGCCTTTGGCCCAGAGCATGATTCTGGAGACCGGGATCGGGTCCCACTTTGGGCTCCCTGCATGGAGCTTGCTTCTCCCTCTGCCTGTGTCTCTGCACCACCCCCCTCTCTCTCTGTCTCTATGAATAATAAATAAAATCTTTAAAATAGAAACACAGTATGACCCAGTAATTCCACTGCCGGGCATTTACCCAAAGAAAACAAAAACACAAATCTGATGAATAGATAGGTAGATAGATGAATGGATAAAGAAGATGTGATATATATATATGTATATATGATGTGATATATACATACATATATACACATACACACATATATACGATGGAATATTACTCAGCCATAAAAAAGAATAAGATCTTGCCATTTGTAACAACATGGACAGACCTAGAGGCTATTATGCTAAGTAAGTCAGAGAAAGACAAATACCATATGATCTAATTTATGTGTGGAATCTTAAAAACAAAACAAATGAGCAAACAAAAGTAGAAACAGACCCATTAAGTACAAAGAACAAACTGATGGTTGTCAGAGGGAGGGGGTGGAGAGATGAGGGAAATCAGTGAAGGGAAGTGGGAGATGCAGGCTTCCAGTTATGGAATTAATAAATCACAGAGATGAAAGGCACAGCATAGGGAATATAGTCCACAGTATTGTAATAGTGTATAGTGACCGACGGTAGCTACACCTGTGAGCTTAGCATAGTGTAACATATAGAGTTGTGGGATCACTATGTTGTACACATGAAACTAACATTGTGTGTCAACTATCCTCCCTTTTATTTTTTTTAAGATTTTGTTTATTTAAGGACACCTGGGTGGCTCAGCGGTTGAGCATCTGCCTTTGGCTCAGGGTGTGATCCTGGGGTCTGGGGATCGAGTCCCACATCGGGCTTCCTGCATGGAGCCTGCTTCTCCCTCTGCCTGTGTTTCTGCCTCTCTCTCTGTGTGTCTTTCATGAATGAATAAACAAAGTCTTAAAAAAAAAAAAGAAACATATTAAGATTTTGTTTATTTACTGAGAGAGAGAGCGCACACATGAGCAAGAGGAAGGGCAAAGGGAGAGGGAGAGAGAAAAACTTAAGCAGACTCTGCACTGAGCAGCACCAAGCCCCACTGAGCCCCATGCAGGGCTCCATCTCATGACCCTGAGATCATGACCTGAGTTGGACACTTAACTGACTGAACCACCCATGCACCCCATCCCTCAACTCAAAAAAGAACTCTTACAGCTCAAAAATTAAAAAGATAACCCACTTTTTAAAATATTTTTAATTTCTAAATTTTAAAAATTTTAAATAAAAAATTTAAAGATTTTTTTAATTTAAATAAAAATCAAAACATTTTGTTTTGTAAAATTTTAAAATTTTTTAAAAATTTAAATAAAAATCAGAACATTTTGTTTTAAAATTCAGATGCCCTTGAAACACTGAAAGAACTGATAACTCTGGGTTTACATCCTGCCTGGCAGCAAGGATGAGCTGAGCAGCAGCTGACTCCTCTAGGTGAGTTCACTAATCAGCCACAGTCCCCACTACTCATTCAACGGCATCATCTCTTTAAGACTAAACTCATTCTGGTGCTCAGTTGAAAGTTTTTGTGTTCTGAGGTTTTTTTAATTTCCTTCAATGATTTTATCACTGTATTTCAAGAAAACTCTTAGAAAGCCAAGAATGTATCATATATTCTGTATCACTCATAACACCCAGCACAAGACCAAGAACAAAGTAGATAATCAATGTTTAGTGAATGAATATATAAATGAATGAGTAAATAAGTACTTCTCTGTGATCTTCTTCAAAATCTGCTCTTCTTCCCCCAAACTCTGGACTTTTGCTATTAAAAAGATGGCCTAAAATGACTACGGATGTATAATTAAAAAACAAAACACCAAAGTCAGTCATTGTGTTTCTATTTCAATGTTCTATTAGGTTGCAATGGAAATGGGAACTCTGAATGAAAGAACAGATCATTATATAAGTCTGACAGCAAGGTGAATTAGAGGTCAGGATACTGAGAACTCTGGCAAATAAGATTATCAAACACTATCAGCAATCTTTGAGGGAATTGTGAAAAATAGGATAGATGCCAAAACTCTAGAGATGGGCAAATTTTATTGCGATTTTCAAAAGGGGAAAGAAGTTATAATGTGCCATTTCCAGACTAGAGAATGTGATGTCACTCTCAAAGTTCTTGAACAAATTCATAAAGAGACACTTGTAGGCACCTTAGACAGGAGAGAGAGTCCATTCGGAGCCAGGACAGGGTCACCAAAACAAGTCCTACTAAATTCATATCATTTTCTTCTCTCTGACAAAACTCTTACCCTAGTGGATTAGAAAAATATGACAGGTATAATAAATATGGTACAATGAGAAGGTGGGCAGTGAAAGGGCTAATTCAACCCTTGGGCTATATTAAGAAGCATTAAACATTCAGCATAAAAGAGGTGATAATTATTTTCTTTCTGGACCACATCCAGAGACCTTTATATAAAATTTAGTGCCACTCTTGAAGAAGATCTTTGATAGTATGATCTTTTGAAGGTCTATTTGGCAAAATATCTTTTTTAAAGATTTTATTTATCTTTAAATAAATAAAAGAGAGGCAGAGACATAGGCAGGGGGAGAAGCAGGCTCCCTGCAGGGAGCCCAATGCAGGACTTGATCCCAGGACCCCCGGATCACAATCTGAGCCAAAGGCAGACACTCAATCACTGAGCCACCCAGGTGCCCCCTAAGATTTTATTTTTAAGCAATCTTCATACCCAGTGTGGGGCTCGAATTTACAACCCTGAGATCAAGGGTCACAAAACTTTTTAAATTTTTGTAAGTAATATCTATACTGAACATGGGGCTTGATTGAACTCATGACCCCACAAGATCAAGAGTCTCAGGTTCTACTAATGGACCCCGCCAGTGTACCCTGGCAAAATATCGTTAATAGCATAAAGTTCTCATCTAGATCTCTGGCATCTGCTGAGAAATTGAAAGATCTAGTTAAGTCTACATTCCTAAATGGCAACAATAGGCTGAATACAAGTAGTAACTTTCCATATGGACGGGACACATGATCTCAAGCCTACCATAATCACCACCACCCTTTCTTCTATTGCCCTCAATGAGGTGGTGGACCAACTATCGCAAGTCATCTTACTTGGCCAGCTTCACTCTTATTCTATCTGCCAAGCACCCAAAGGCACTGGAGTTTACAACCCAGCACACAGTAAATCCAAAGGAGAGCAAAGATGATTAAGCAGCAGATAAGCATCTTGCATGAGCAAATGAGGATAATCATAGTCCAGGGGCTATGATCAGAATCTCCAAACATCCAATGGGCAGTCATGGGGAAGAAGTATCTGTCTTGTGCTATGAAATCCCAAGGGGAGGATACTATAGAATAAATAGGTGGACATACAAACCACTTAAAACAGCCAGAGCTATCCATAGGTAGACTATGTAGGCGTGGGAAGTGATGCGCTCCCCATCACTGGAAATGTACAAGCACATGATATACTACTATGTTGCAAATACATAATCCAAGGGATTCAGGTATTTGATGAGGCAAGAGAAGGCATGGATCTGAAATTTTTTACAATAGGAAAAAAAAAAAAAAAACAGTTTTAAAACCTTCTCCTTAGGTCAATAAATTCTTGAAAAAGAGATAAAAGAGAATAATAAGTCAACAAAGAACTCAGTACCATTTTTAAAAACCAAAAACTTCGCCTCCCTCAATTCACAGAGGACAAAATCTAAGTAAGTGAAGTGTTTGCACCAAACTGGCGAAATGATATCCAGGGAGAAAGGAAACTGGCATCAGGCGTTATTTTTGGTGATTGGTCAAATGCTCTTCAGAGGCAAAGCAACAAAGGCAAGGAATAAAAGTAAGAGAGTAAACAATGGAGCCCCATCAAGAGGCAGCCAGTCCCCACCACAAAACCGCCATCTGCTACTGACATCAATCCTTCAAGGGGCAGCTTCAGGCAGACGATGTCTTGGGAAACAAGATCTGCTGCCTTCACGTTTCCAGCCTTGTGACCTTGGGCAAGTCATTCCAACCCATCAGGCCTCCGTTTCCTCATGTCTATATATCAGAGCTCATACGAGCCCTTTCCATACATTGTGCAGGCTGAGAGTAGTGCTGTTTGGGAGTGAGCCAAAGAAAGTGTAGAGCCCTGTATGTACATCAGTAATTAGGAGGATAATAAACAGAATTTTGAAAGATTCCAGACGGTTTTGGGCACAGCAACAATCCTGACCTAAGGCTTGTGGGTATCAGTTCTAAAGGAATAAAATTCAACAGCTTTAACCACAATGTAGAAACCTTTAGCGTCTGGAAGAGACAAGATCATCTGGACAAATTTCCTGCTGACATGCGTTACCTTGGACTTGCTGAGTAGTTGTTAAAATAAAAGTGAAAGGCAAAAAAGTATTAAAAAAAAAAAAAAAAAAAAAGAACCAGCCAGAGGAATAAATGCTTAATTGATCCCCAAGCAAAGTTCACACAGGCCCAGTGGTAGTCGTAATCCAAAAATCCAAAATACAAACGTTATTTTCTACCACGACAATGCTAATGAAAACCCCCAAAATGTCCAAGACTGAACATCCCCTTCTCTGTTGTGGCATTTTTGGGGGAACCTCAGTTAAAAAGAACAATAATAATCAGCTAACATTCATCTTACAAAATACAAACTCGCTAAAAAGTGTGTATGCAAAAGACTGAACCTGGGCTTTTGTATCGGAGCAGTCGGGTGAATTCAAATCTCTAACCACTAAAGGGCTTGCTCCTAAATTCTCAGCAAGGCTGAAACATCGTCTAAGTCACTGTTTTCCATACTGAACTGAACACTGGAGAAGGGTTTTCTGCTTATTTTGCCCTAGGGTTTACCCAGAGGTGATTAGCATGCCGGGTCTGACCAGAACTAAAAGGCAAAAGACGTTTGGCGAGACTGGAAAAAAAACAAAGCCCTCCCCTGATGGCTGCTCCCCTCCCAAAGGTTCCCAAGCATCTGAAGCGTGTGCAGCAGCTGTGGATGCCGGCCTCCCGCTGCTCCTGGGGAGGCGACCCGACTTCCTGGGTCACCGAGTCCGGAGCTGCAGCAGCACCGAAAAGCAGGTGTGGCAGTCTCAGGTCCCCCAGGGGCCCCAAATGACCAACTTGCTCAAATAGTCCACCCAGAGCCTCAAGGGCAGGCATCAACATGCCCTGAAGACATCTTCGGTCTTCAGCCTCTCCATGGAAGACCACAACACACCCTGTGTCGCAGCAAGGAGATCCACAACCAGAAAGAGACCAGACACTGAGAGGCGCAGGCCCAGGCTTCCCTCGGGGTACATCCTCAGGGAAAGCGGTGAGCATGGTTGCTTTTAGGTTTTCCTTGCCAAAGCTGAGCCTAAAACTCAGGAAGGTGGGAGAACCCCAGTCTGGCGTGAATGAGGATTCCGCCTGCATTTATCTGATTGTGTCTGGTTTCTTATCTTGCCTTGCTAGTGAGGGTTTGGGGAGCAGCTTCTAAGAGGAGCGTGCACCCCGTGGCAGCAGAGCTGGAACGAGCAGCCAGAGGTCATCTCACCCTGCTGGCAGGCTTCCTCAGGCACTACGGCAGCCAGGCAGCTCCTACCAGCCGAACCGGCACACTAAGCTGTTGGCTTTGAATGAGGGCTGCTGACCCCACACGCTCACCAGCGGACGGCCGGTGATTGGGGCTGCACACTGTGAGAGAATACATTTCCTTCACCGAGCTCCCTCTTTATGCCTAAATGCCTGCATTACTTCGGATCGATATGCCCTGTAACAGTTAATCCATGGCAACCCAGGCCAGCAGAGAAACACTGACAAAGAATTGTAGCCCAGGGATGCCGCTTCCCTGTGCACATGTATGTGGCTTCCAGCCCAGAGAAAGAGGCAAGGGAAAGCAATGACAAAAACCAAAAAGAAGAAAGAAAAATAAATGCAGATCGTAAAAAACCCATATTCGGGGGCTTTCAGCATGGAAGGGGGGAGGAGGCAGTGACTGTCAAAATGGCCTTAGAGTGACATGTCACCGCCAAGATGATGGAGTATCCGCGACACTCCTAAAGCCGGGCGTAGGATCCTCCTCACACACCTGCAATGCAGTGATTGCTGCCCATTCTATAATCCATACCGCCAGCGCCAGCGCTCTCTGCAGTTGAAACCAGTCTGGACTTGTGCGGCTGCCACTGTTTCTACTCACAATAAGATTATTGATGCATAACAACATTTCGTGATGGCAGGGAGGAAAAGGGGTAAAAGAAAGCCAAAGCAAGAGAAAAAGGAAAGGGGAGGGGAAGCATGACTCCCCAGCCCTCTTCTCACCTTTTATTTGGGCTTCATATTCGGCAATGATCTCTTTGTCTTTCTTGAACTTAGTTTGAGATGACATCTTCCAACGTGGCCAAAGGCACTGACAGGCTTTTGATTTATTTCTCTTTTTCTTCCCGAGTCCTCTCTCAAGCCCTGGTAATCACACGGCTCTAGTCGATTTCACAGGTTTAGGGGCTAATCTCTTTTACAAGGCTGCAGAACCAGGGGGGGAAAAATCCCTCTCGTTCCGGGAGGAAAATTCTCTTTACTCTCCGGGGATGGGGGGGGGGTAAAAAAATGTCTCTAGGAGCTTGGTCTGGTCAGCTCCTCTTGCAAAAGAAGAACTCCCACCCTAGGAACACAGTAACCTGTCCCAGATTTTCAAGATGTTTCTTCCGCAGAAATAATAACCAAGAGCAACCACACACACATGCACACAAACACACTCACGCGTGCACTCTTACACTCATCCGGACACACACACACAGTCGTGATCTACACGCACACATACACACACATTCACTCACCCACACCCGCTCACCCACCCACCCACACACACACACACACACATCCACGAGAGGCGCGGCGCCTCCTTGGTCGCGGTCGCGCAGTCAGTCCCCGGCTGGCTCTCAAAAGCTCTGCTAAGGAGATGGTCAGGTTGCCAAAGGGCCAGTCATCTCGCATCCTCCCTCCCTTCGGCGCCTCGGGTCTGATGTACAGTGAGGATCAAAGCCAGGAGAGCGAGATGGAAGTTCTCCTGCTGCAAGGTTTAAGCTTCGGGTGAACCAGGGCTGGACTGCTCGCCCTGCAGGGCTGGCTGAGCGCTCCCCCACCCACCTCGTCACCAAGCTCCACCTCCCGGATTTTATAACAACTGACACATTGTAGCCTACAGGAGAAGAGAACTCACTGCAAGCAAAAAGGGGAAGAAATGCTCACAAAAGGGGAAGCAGCAGGAAAAAGAATCGGGTGGGAAAGGCCTGGGAGGCCCCTGCAAACTCCATTAACAGTCGGGTTAGGAATTTTTCTTCCAAAAACTCCAAAAGGTTCACCTTTTCTTTGTACCTTGCAATTTAATTTAATTTCTCAAAGTAATGGCTATGTGACAGTTTGTTACTCTATAGGGATTGTCTAACAGAGGAGAGAGGCTGACCCATGTAGGCAAGCTCATTAATATTTGTTGAGCAATTGCGGGCTGGCAGGGACAATGCCAGGCATTTCAGACATGCAGCTTTGCAAAGCTGTTGAAAGCAGGCATGCTGGAAACACCCAGCTGCCTCAGTGTCTCTTGGAGGTTTAGGCAAATCAGTAACTCACTGAGTCTCAGTTTCCTCACCAGTAAAACAGGCTCTCTTTAAGGGCTTTTTAATTCATTCTTTCAACAAATATTTATGGAAAGCTTACTATATATAGGTCAGGCATTGTTCTGGATACAAGGATACAGCAATGATCAAAATAAGCACACACATTTAAAAATAAAAAATCCCTGTCCTCCTGGAGCTCCGAGGTCTCCACATTACACAACTCTGAGAAATCCCCACCAATCATGTTCATATTCTCGGTAAAGGCAGAACTCAGAATGCACAGTGAATGGTACCTCCTGTAGTTAGGCAAAGCAAGAGGCCCTAGAAGAGGAAGATGAAAACTAAACAAAATGAGTAAATGATACAATATGGTAGAAGAAGATAAGCGTTATGGGGAAGAAAATATTGCTGGGTAAGCAACTTAAAGAAGAGAGAGCTCTTAGGAGGCTCAAATAAGAATGTGAAGCTAAGCTTAGCATGGTGCCAGGCACATAATAAGCACTCCATAAATGGTAGCAATTATTATTACCCCATGATAGCCTCCAAAAAAAACTAACAATGTAGTAGAAGCATCCATCTTTCACAGATGAAGGAAGAGAGGCATAGATGGGACGTGACTTAGCCAAAGTCACTAGCATTCAAACATAGGCTCTCTGAGACCAGATTGTGATGATGCAAATGCTTGAGTATTCCTGCATTCTACTAAAGAGATTCAACCCATTTCACATGCACTTCAGTAGAATAAGATTTTTTCTACTAAAAAAAAAAATGAAATCAAGCACTATAGGGTTGCTGAGCACAGGAATTACACATATTAAGGTTATTAATATGTTTATCCCCTCAGTTTTATATTTTCACAAATTTCTCAGTCTCACATTTGCCTATTTCTGAGTGTATAATAAATGATTGGATTTGGGTTCAGAAATCAGTCCATCTCCATCCACTGAGGCTTCCCAGAAAGGGTGGCAGTTGGGTCTCCTCAGACAGGCCTGGGGCCAGGGGGTAGGGAGGAGACAGGATATTCTTATAGAGCAAACAGTAGGAGTTAAGCCTGCTGATGGGAAGGCATAGGATCTGCTGAGAGAAAGCATAGGGAGAAGTTGGGGAGGTGAATCACAAGGCTTACTACAACTTCATATCCAGAGATGGAAAGTCACAGAGTTGCTAGTACTGTCCCACAACCAGCGACATCACCCTCTTGCCTTACCTTTCTCAGGGGCATGCTCAGTCCCTCTAAGATTCCCCTTGGAGCCATTTTAAAACAACAAAAGCCATACACGTTACCTGAGAAAAATGTGCTCAGAGATTAGTATCCTTGCCTCAAGCATAGACTCTCAAAGGCAAAAAGAGTTAAGTACCACAATCTTGGTACATGACAGACTAGATTCCCTGCCTGGGTCTGCTATTGGAGTTCTGAGAAATGGCACAAGTGACCTGACCTCCTTGCTTTAACCCACTGAAGGCCAGAACCAGTACGTGTCAGCTATTCTCATCGTTATTAAAATTTCAAATATTTCCCGGAGATTCATGTGTTAGGGCATTGAGCCACAGAAATAACATAAAAGACTATATGAAACTGAAGTGAAGGGCTCTTAGGTGGCTCAGTCGGTTAAACATCTGCCTTGAGCTCAGGTCATGATTCCAGGGTCCTGGGATTGAACCTCACATTGGGGTCTCTGTTTGGTAGGGAATCTGCTTCTCCCTCTACCCCTCCCCTCCTGCGAGAGATCTCTTTCATGCTCTGTCTCACTCTCTCAGATAAATAAATAAAATCTTTTTTAAAAAAGAAAAGAAAAGAATCAAGTGAAGTATGGTATGGAGTTATGTGCTGAGCAGCAAAAGAAGCTGGATTTTGGTGTAAGACTGATGGTGATTAAAATTCCAGTTCTAGGGCAGCCTGGGTGGCTCAGCAGTTTAGCGCCACCTTCAGCCCAGGGCATGATCCTGGAGACCCGGGATGGAGTCCCATGTCCAGTTCCCTGCATGGAGCCTGCTTCTCCCTCTGCCTGTGTCTCTGCCTCTCTTTCTCTCTGTGTGTTTCATGAATAAATAAATAAAATCTTTTTTAAAAAAATTCCAGTTCTACCACTTATCACCTTTTGGGGGGGCCCTAACTCATTTCTGTGCTTCACTGAGCCTCAATCCAGTTTCCTCATCTGTAAAATGGTGGTGATGTTACTCACAGCACAGAATCCAGGTGATCATGAACTTAGAGTGCCTGGCACATAGCAGAGGTCCCACAGATGTAACTTCTTTCTTAGGGCTTAACCATGCTGGGCCTAGGATCAGAGTTGGAGCTCCACTGATCCCTGGGTCAAAAGCAGAAAGAGAGGAGAAAGAAGAAAAGGGTTATATCCCCTGCAAATACATCACTACAGAGAGTGAACCCACATCATCCAGAATCTTCCTTTCCCAAGAGGAGGTAGTACAACCTGGACAGGAACCTTAGTAGGATGCCCTCAACTTTTTTCCTCCAATACTCTCCACAGCTCACCTACTTTCCAGCTGCTCTTCTGCAACACTCTCCTCTACATTGCCACTTCTTTGTTATAGGAGAACCAACTCCCATTCCTGATGATTACCCTTTACAAGGTAGTAACAGAACAAGATTTCTCCAAAAATAAATGTGCTATGTAACTGGGAAGGGGCTCTACTATGTCATTTGATCTGTGCCACCCCCAACAATGGGAATACCCCCTGGAAGGGTATATTCCATTTATCTCAGGCTCATTTCCTAAGTTCTTTTAGCTATTCTTGAGTTATACTAATAGCTAGTATTTATCAAGCCCTCATTCCATCCAGGCAGTGGGCCAAGTACTTTACATAGATTTTATCATTGATTTCTTTCTACAATCCAATGGGTCAGTTCTATAATCATCCTTGTTTTACAGATGGGAAAAACAGAGGCACAAGAGCAATGAAACAATTTTCAATATCACACAACTAGCTACTAACTGAATCATATTCTTTTTTTTTTTTCTGAATCATGTTCAAACCCAGGTCTGATCAATATGGGAGCCCAAGGACTTAACTAACTACCACACAATTCTATACCAGAACAGTCATTGTAGGAATAACTGTCAGAAGAAGAGGAATTTAGGTTTAAAACTTAAGGAGGGGATCCCTGGGTGGCTCAGCGGTTTAGCGCCTGCCTTTGGCCCAGAGCGCGATTCTGGAGTCCCGGGATCGAGTCCCGCATTGGGCTCCCAGCATGGAGCCTGCTTCTCCCTCCTCCTGTGTCTCTGCCTCTCTCTCTATCATAAATAAATAAATAAATCTTAAAAAAAAAAAAAAAACTTAAGGAAAACTGGGACACCTAGGTGGCTCAGTGGTTGAGCCTTTGCCGTCATCAGCTCAGGGAGTGATCCCAGATTCCCCGGATGGAGTCCCACATTGGGCTCCTTGCATGGAGCCTGCTTCTTCTCCCTCTGCCTATGTCTCTGCCTCTCTCTCTGTGGGTCTCTCATGAATAAACAAATAAAATCTTAAAAAAAAAATTAAGGAAAACATGTCAAAATGGCTACTGATGAGGCTCAAATTACAATTACAGCTGAATAACACAAAACTCACTGAACTGGTTTCTTTTCCTGGTTAGGGGGGAAAGAAAAAAAGACTCTACTTGGAGGAAGAGTGACCAGAAAAGTTTTGGGTTTAAGGCAATTGCGGGGGGGGGGGGTGTCAAATATGAAACCCTCCCAAGATAACTAGTAAGAGTTGACACTTTCTGTGACATTCTCCAATGCTATCAACTACTGCATCCTTAGCTGGCTCAGTGAATAATTCTTGCCTTCAATCCCTGCTCTGCAAAATGAAAACAACCACAGAACTCAGCTAGTTAGTGCCAGGACTGCATACAATTAATAGTGGCAATGACAGCATGCCATGCATGTATATGCTGGTTTATATTTTATAAAGCCCTTTCATATCATTCATCTTATTTGGGCCCCACAATAACCCTAGGGGAGAGTGCAAGTGGCCTGTTTTTAATCCCCATTTGAGGAAATGAGTGTATAAGTGGCAGCTTTGATGGAAGAATTATTTTACAACCTCAAGTATAAGGATGGCTTTCCCGTGTCACAAAACCTCTAAGCCATAAAAGCCTGACAGTCAACTACATAACAATTTTTTCAAAATTCTGCCTGGCCAAAACCACCATAAGCAAAGTGAAAGACAAACCGTAAATTGAAGAACAATACTCGCAACACCAATGATAGGCCAAGGACTAATTTCCCTAATATACAAAAACATACAATTCCAATAAATACTTGCATGTGAATGCTCACAGCTACACTGTTCACGAGAGCCAAAAGGTGGAAACAATCCAAATGGCCATCAACAGGTAAATGGAAAAATGAAACATGGTCTATTCATACAACAGAATATTATTCAGTCATAAAAAGAAATGAAGTACTGATACATGCTACAATATGAATGAATCTTGAAAACATTATGCTGAGTGCAAGAAGCCAGACACAAAAGGTCACATATTGTACAAGTCCATTTATATGAAATATCCAGACTAGATAAACCCACAGAGATGGAAAGCAGATGAGTGGCTCCCAGGGGCTGGCAGTTGGGGCATAGAGAGTGACTGCTTAATGGATACAGGGTCTCTTTGGAGGGTATGGAGATGTTTTGGAACTAGAAAGAGGTGATGATTCTACAATCCTATGAATGCCACTGAATACACTTAATTTTATTTATTCATTCATGAGAGACACAGAGAGATAGAGAGGCAGAGACGCAGATTGAGGGAGAAGCAAGCTTCCTGCAAGGAGCCCGCTGTGGGACTCGATCCCAGATCCCAGGATCACGACCTGAGCCAAAGGCAGACACTCAACTGCTGAGCCACCCAGGCATCCCTGAATTGTACACTTTACAATACATAACAGTGATTGTGTTATGGGCATTTCACTGCAATAAAAAGTGAATGCTTAAAGAAAAGTTCCTTCAAATCTATGAGAAAAACACCAACATCCAGTGAAGAAATAAGTAAAGGATATAAATAACACTTCACAGAAAGGGAAAAACCTATTGATTGTTTTTCATTCATAATGTTGGTCATTCACAATGAACATAAATCAGGTATGGCTAGATCCAGGGGGCCCTAACAATGTTAACAGAACACTGTATGTCTTTCTCTAACTCTCCATTCTGCTTTCCTGCAGGGTAGCAGGCTCTCCAAGTAAGATGACAAAGGTGGCCCCAACAGCTCCAGGCTCACATTCCCCCAGCTTGGCAATTCCAGCATGGAAGGCAAAGTCCTTCCCAAGAGTTCTAGCAAAAGTCCCAGGAATAGCCAACTGGCCCTGGGTGGGATGCATGGGTATCCAAGAACCAATCACTGTGGCCAGAGGGGTAGAATGTTCTGCTTGGCCAAGCCTGGATCGTGGGCTTGTCCCTGGAACTGTGGGATGGCATCAGTCCCAATCCACATGGCCCAATAGATTCCCTAAGAAGGACCAAGGTGCTATTCCAGAAGAAGGAGGAATGGATTCTAGATGAACAAAATCAATATGTGTCTGCTATGGAAAGGATGTAGGGGGAAAAAAGGAAGGGGAATTCACAGAAGAGATCCATGTTAAATGTAATCACCCTGGCCATTCTCCCCATTCCTAACTCACTCACTCACTCACTCCTCCCCAGAGGAGAAACAGGGACTTAGCCGATTGGTGAACTTGAAAGGAGGGACTGAATTTGCCCCTTCATCTTCTCTTTTTGGAAGTCCCTGCTTACAGGAAGGATACATTCTGCTATGCTCTTTTGACTTGCAGTAAGAGGAGCAGGGCAAGCTCTGCCCTGTCCCCCTGTGGAGGATACCTGTGGTGGCCACAACTAGCTGGGAGAGTCTAATTCAGATATAGAGAGTTAACTCCCCTCTTTGGATATTCGTCTAAACCATGTTATCCAATCTAGTTTTATCACAAATAAAGCTTATGTTGTTGTTTGGTTGGTTTTTTTTTTTAAGATTTTATTTATTTATTCATGAGAGAGACAAAAAGGCAGAGACACAGGCAGAGGGAGAAGCAGGCTCCTCACAGGGAGCCCAATGCAAGACTTCATCCCAGGACTCCTGGATCATAACCTGAGCAGAAAGCAGACGCTCAACCACTGAGCCACCCAGGCATCCCAAAGCTTATGTTTTAAGAAGCAGAATAATAATAAGTTTTTGGAGCTGGGCTGAAGCCTGGCCTTGCCACCTACTAGCTGTGTGACCTTGGGCAAATTGCTGGCTGGCACCTAGTAAGTGCCTCACATGTGTTTGTTAAATAAATACAGACTCTCCATCTGTTTGCTTTATCTACTTCTTAGTTGGTTCAAAACTTGAAAGGGGTAGAAAAGGGTATGATATGGGGAGTCTGGATGGCTCAGTTATTTAAGTGTCCATCTCTTGATTTCAGCTCAGGTCATGATCTCAGGGTTGTGAGATTGATCCTCATGTCAGGCTTAGCACTCAGTGTGGAGTTCACTTGAGATTTAGTCTCTCCTGACTCCTAACAAGGGGTAGTGGAAGGAGAGGTGGGTGGGGGGATGGGTTACTGGATGATGGGCACTGAGGAGGGCATTTGATGGGATGAGTACTGGGTGTTACACTATATGTTGACAAATCAAACTCCAATAAAAAAAAATACAAAAAAAAAAAGAGATTTAGTCTCTCTCTCTCTCCCTCTGCCCTTCCCCTCCGTCTCACTAAATAAATAAAATCTTAAAAAAAAAAAAAGGGATGTGTGTATGTATGATATATTGACCCCATGAAAGTCTAACACCAAAGAATCTGTACCTTCTTAAGTTTTTAAATTCTAAAGTATGAGGTCACTCAGCAACGCGGTCATGGGTGCTTTGTCATGGGGCCAAGAGTCTTAGTCTCTTCAAGCTGCTATAACAAAATGCCACAGCCTGTGTGGTTTATAAACAACAAACATTTATTTCTCACGGTTCTGGAGGCTGGAAGTTCAAGATAAGCATGCCAGTGTAGTTGGGTAAGGGTCTTCTTCTGGGTCACACACTTCTCATTGTATCCTCACAAGGCAGAAGAAATTAGGGAGCTCTCTCAGGTTTTTCTCTTTTCTTTTAAAATGTATTTATTTTAGAAAGAGAGAGATTGAGAGTGGAGCAAGGGAGAGGCAGAGGGAAAGAAGCTCAAGTAGACTCCCTACCAAGCAGGGAGCCTGGTGTGGGGCTCAACTTCATGACTCTGAGGTCATGACCTGAGCCAAAATCAAGAGTCAGACACTCAGTGGACTAAGCCACCCAGGCAGCCCATCATCTCTCTTTTATAAGGGCACTCATTCTACTCATAAAGCCTCCACCCTCATGACCTAATCATTTCCTAAAGGCTCCACCTCCTAACAGTATTACACGGAGTGTTAGAATTCCAACATGTATATTTTGGGGGAACACAAACATTCAGACCACAGCACCAAGCTATAATGATTCAGGCCACATCTTAGAGACCGATAGATGCCTGCCCAAGTTACAAGTCCTCAAGATCAGAGAGAAGGCAAAGATGTAATACAGGAGACCATGAAACAAGAGCATGGGGGAAAAATTCCAGGATCAGGACAAAGGACCAACTTGAGACTCTTAAAGTCTTAACTGCCTCATCTCTGCCATGAGAGAATAATATGACTTCTTAGGGTTCTTGGAAGCATTAAGTGAGATAATGAATGAGAAGGCTTATCATATGGCTATGAGGAATTATCAAAGTGCCCACTGAGCCTGTGTATGCAGTTAATGAGTATGTCCTGACCACCTTAGATGCCCTTCATCTCGTGCTGGGAGAAGTAGAAGATGATGTGACTTGATCAGGATCTTATAACTCATAACTTTTAGAGCTGGGCTCTAAACCTCAGTCATCTGACTCTACTACAGTCATGCAGGCCATAAACTGCCAATAAATTCCTAAGAGACCTAGAGATCAGGGCAGGAAATGGAGAACATCAAATTCTCACCTTGTCTCAGTGTTATGGACTGAAGGTTGTATACCCCCTCCAAATTCCCATGTTGAAGTCCTAAGCCACAATGTGATAGTGTTTGAAGGTGGGGCCTTTGGGAGGTGATTAGGATAATATGAGGTCATGAGAGCGGGATTTCATGACCCTGCTCTCATGACCGGGATTACTGCCTTACGAAAAGAGAGCTTGCAAGTGGCCTCCCTCTACCTTCTCTCCCTCTCTCCTTCCATCACTTCATTCATTCTTCCTCCCCTCTGACATGTGAGGATACAGTGGGAAGGATACAGTGGCTTCCATCTGCAAGCCAGGAAGAAGGCTCTCACCAGCATCCAACCACGCTGATCCCCTGATCTTGGGACTTCCAGCCTCCAAAACTGTGAAAACACAAACATCTATTTTTTAAGCCACCCAGTCTGTTGTATTTGTTATGGCAGCCTGAGTTAAGATACTTAGGGTAGGGATGCCTGGGTGGCTCAGCGGTTGGGTGTCTGCCTTTGGCCCAGGGCATGATCCTGGAGACCCGGGATCGAGTCCTGCATCAGGCTCCCTACATGGAGCCTGCTTCTCTCTCTGCTTGTGTCTCTGCCTCTCTCTGTGTGTGTCTCTCATGAATAAATAAAATCTTAAAAAAAAAAAAAAAAAGATACTTAGGGTAGAAAGCCCAGAGGATGATTAACTTAAAATAATAATAATAATAGGGAAAAGAAGGTATAGGGAAAGAAAGTAGCTATATCAAAGGTCATCAAAGGATATGAATTGAAGATTTTTACCTCATATACCTACTCACTCAACAAATACACCTTAAGCACTTCTCATGAGCTAAGCATATGAAGAACTAGACACAATCACAAACCAAACAGACACAGTCTCAACTGTCATGGAGATCTTAGTTTAATGGAAGAGACAGGTAAACAAGCAATTATAATTCTTTTTTTTAAGATTTTATTTATTTATTCATGATAGTCACAGAGAGAGAGAGAGAGAGGCAGAGACACAGGCAGAGGGAGAAGCAGGCTCCATGCACCGGGAGCCCGACGTGGGACTCATCCAGGGTCTCCCGGATCGCGCCCTGGGCCAAAGGCAGGCGCTAAACCGCTGCGCCACCTAGGGATCCCAAGCAATTATAATTCAGTGTGGTAGAGAAATACAGGGTTCCATGAAACCTGATACTACTGGCATTTAATCTGGGCTTAGAGAACTAAGAGACAGCTTCTCAGAAGCAGAAAATTCTAAGCTGGGCCTGGGAAGATGGAGAGCTGGAGATAGCAAGTCCAAGAAGGGAAAGTGCTCTGGGTAGAGGAGCAGCATGAGCTGGGGGATGATAATCAGTGTAGCTGGAGCCCAAGCTGAAGGCAGAGCACGGGGGAGATGATACTGGACAGAGATGTGGGCCAGAGAGTGAAGAGCCTCCTGAGCAACAGTAAGGAGTTTGGAGTTTGGTTGGGGTTCAAGCGGGCACCCCCGAAGGGAACTGACCTCATCAGATTCGTGATTTCAGAAAAGGTGACTCCAGTGGCAGTTGGAAACGAGACTAGAATAAGCAAGACAAGTGGGGTAGAGGAAACTGTTACCATCGTTTAGGGAGACACAAAGGCAAGTGAGACAAGGTAACACCAAGTGCTGCTGTACTGTGAGGATGGGGTACTTTACGGGGTTAGCTGCTGCCCTTTTGTTCCTGATACCAAAGGCTGTTTCTTTCTTTCTTTTTTTAATATTTTATTTATTTATTCATAAAAGACACAGAGAGAGAAAGAGAGGTAGAGACACAGGCAAAGGGAGAAGCAGGCTCCATGCAGGGAGCCCAGTGTGGGACTGGATCCTGGGCCCCGAGGATCAGGCCGTGGGCCGAAGGCAGTGCTAAACTGCTGAGCTACCCGGGCTGCCCAAAGGCTCAGTTTCTTTTACTTGGACAGCTTTAGTAGGTCCTTCCTGGTCCTCAGCCTCCACTCTTGCCTCCTGACAATCCATGATCAATGTAGGGGCCAGAATGTGCTTTTAACATGTAAATCAGATCATGACAGTTTGCTGGTAAAAATCCAGCAGTGGCTTCCCACCACTTAGAATTAAATGCATATTCTTCCCCATGATCCCATGTGATTGGGCTTCTTCTTGCTTCTGGCTTCATTTCATACCGCTGTCTCTCTGGTTCCCTACTCCAAGCCACAGTGGCTTTCTTATACTTCTAGAATGCTATTCACTCAGCTCCTTCCAGGGTCTTGGCCAAGCATCACCTTCTCAAAGAAGCCCACCCAGGCCTATTAAAGGGCAACTCAAGCCCACTCATCTGTTTTATTTTCTTCATGCTATCACTACATCTGAAATTATCTTATTTATGTATATGTTTGTTCACCTAATGACAGCCTCCATACCCTCCACATCCTACCCACACTAGACACGTGTGTCTGATAGAACTTTCTGCAGTGGTAGAAATGTTCTGTACCTGGAATATCCAATACAATAGCCAATAGCCTATTGAGCACTTGAAATGTGGCTGAAGAACTGAACTTTTTTAGATTTTATTTATTTATTTATTTATTTATTTATTTATTTATTTGAGAGAGAAAGTGAGAACACAAGCAGAGGGGAGGGGTAGAGGGAGAAGCAGACAGCTTGTAGAGCAGGGAGCCTGATGCAGGACTCAACCCCAGGATCCTGGGATCATAACCTGAGCCAAAGGCAGACACTTAACCACCAGTTAACCACTTAACCACTGAGCCACCCAGGTGCCCAAGAACTGAATTTTTTTTTAAGGTTTTATTTTTTTATTTATCCATGAGAGACAGAGAGAGAGAGAGAAGCAGAGACACAGGCAGAGGGAAAAGCAGGCTCCATGCAGGGAGCCTGATGCAGGACTTGATCTCAGGTCTCCAAGGATCACACCCTGGGCTGAAGGCAGTGCTAAACTGCTGAGCCACCCGGGCTGCCCAAGAACTGAATTTTTCATTTGATTTCATTTTCATGAGTTTAAATTTAAATTCAGTGGTTATTTTAATGGGACAGAGCATCTCTAGACCATAAGCTCTAAGAAGGCAGGAACCATGTTTGTCACTACGTTCCTGTGCCTTCAATAGCATTTGACATTCAATAGATGCTCAATAAATAATTCTTGAGTGAATAGACAAAGATATGAACAGATGAACAACAAAATCTCTTCTGACCTCCTCTTGGCTCTGCTCTCCACCTCTCACTAGAGGCCCTGGGGCCTCCCTCCACCCAGTGGAGCAGGGTTTGTTTGCTGCAGTGACCTCAGGCATTTGGCAGAAACACCAGGTGCCAGGGCAGCAGAATCAATTACTCCCTCCATTGCACTCCATTTGGAGCCAAACACCCCCTGTGAGGAGGTGGGATGGTAATGAGGCCTTACCAGTCCCCAGTAAATACTGCAGCTGTTTCCTATACAGTCATTTGGGCTTTATGGAATGTGGAAGTGGCTCGGCCCATAAATCCATGTGAATCGCTTTATTTGTCTATTTCTCCTCCTCCTCCTCCTCTCTTGTCTAATGTTGGAAGGCACTAGGAGGGAGAACCAAGTCAGTATCAGGTCAAGAGGCTGAATTCAATTAAAGTCTTATTTGGACCCAATCTCTTTTAGGAAATGAAATCAGCATTGGGCTGAATAATATATTTTTTTGCAAGTTAGGGTCCCTCCTGGGCTCCATTTAGGCAGAAAGATAATTCAGAACAGACATTCGGTCTGGTCTTATTTCTACACAGCAAGGATTAGGACATCTACGTTATCCCATGGCAATAAGACAAAGTTATACTTCTCCCTGTAATCACCCCAAATGATGACTGAGAAAGATATGGCTTCTAAGACCTCTGGAAAACATGCTTCACTTTGTTAATTGTGCTCTGGATTAGATGGCAAAGAAGCAGATATAGATGCTGTGACAGAGAACAAACATTGGTTTATGAGACGGGACAAACTGAGATCCACTGTGCCAAGGTGGCTCAAGTTGAGCTTCCCTGAGAATCCATGTCATGCATGGCCAATGGATGCTATAAGGCACCTGGTTTCCAGGAGCATCAAAGGAAGCTTTTGGGCCTGCCCTGAGAGGCTCATACAGTAGGATGACAGAAAGTATGACTACTGTATACTCCACGGTGCATGTTCTAGAACTGCCAGTCATGTGGTCTGAGATGCTTCAGGAAGAGAGTTATATTTTCTCTGCAGTTTAGAAATTGTCCTTTACTGGGAGAAGCCTCTGTGTTACAGCAGAGGACAAGAGGTATATCACCCCATATGCTATCTGGACAATAGCCAGACTCCAGAGTAGTGAATGTTTTGAAAATTATAATAATAGTAATAATAGTTACCATTCAGGAAGCCCCAACAATGCCAGCTTCTGTGCAAAGCCATTTTCCACATTACCTCAACGAATCCCACAACTCTAGGATAGCTATAGCTATCCCCATTTTACAGGGTAAAAACAGGGAGAACTCAAAGAAGTCATCTGCCTTGTTGAAGAGACCCATGTGGAAGGAACTGAGAGTTACCTCTGACCAAGAGGCAACAAGGAACTGAGGCCCTCAGTCCAACAACCTATGAGGAACTGAATTCTGCCAACAATCACATGAGTCAACTTAGAAACAGATCCACTATGGACTGAATTGTGCTCCCCCAAAATTCATATGTTGAAGCCCTACCTGCCAAAGTGCTTGTATTTGGAGATGGGGCCTTTGGGAGGTAATTAGGTTTCGATGAGCTGATGATAGTGGGGCCCTCATGATGGAATTAATAGCCTTATGAGAGACCAGAAAACTTGTTCTCTTTCTCTCTCCATCGTGTGAGGACAAAACAAAAGGTGGCTGTCTGCAAGCCAGGGAGAAAGATCTCACCCGAGCCTACCATGCTGATCTTAGACTTCTAGCCTCCAGAACTGGGAAGACATAAATGCCAGTTGTTTATGTCACCCAGTTTGTGATACTTTGTCATATGACAGCCCAAGCTAATAGAAAACCTTCCCCTGTTGAGTCTTCATGTAAGACCATGTAAGACCTCAGCACCAGCTGACATCTCAACCATAGCCTTGTAAGCCTGAATTGCAGCCTAAAGCAGAGGAGTCAGAGAATCCAAGCCTGAATTTTTTTTTTAAGATTTTATTTATTTCAGAGAGAGAATAAGAGAGGAAAAGAGAGCACAAGCGGGGGGCCAAGGGGAGGAACAGAGTGAGAGGGAGAAGCAGGCTCCCCAGTGAGGACTACTGAGCCATCCAGGGGCCCCCAAGCGTGAATTCTTGATACACAGAAACTGTGAGATAATAAATATATGTATTCTTATGCCACATTTCGGGGGATAATATGTTACTCAGCAAAACATAATTGATATAGTCACACAACCCACAAGTGCCTCTCCTCTGATTCTAAATCAAGTCAACCTAAACCCAGTGCCAACTCATTTTTATATTCCATCATACTGCTTTTTATGTTTTTTTTCCATGCCTTGTCCCAGAAGTGCCAATATAGGTGCTATTGCTCTGAAATTGTCTGACACTGTCCCTGTGCAAGTGATTGCAAGTTACTTCCCCAATCTGTCCTCACAGGCCATCTCTTGAAAGGTTTGTTCTTTCTTTTGAAAGGTTATTTCTTGTAAGAGGATTAGAAAGCTTTTATGTAGAGGCTATATTCTGGGGACAATTTTGGATAAGGTCCTTTGCCTTCCTTTTTTAGCCTAACAAATATCATCTCATGACAATAAGAGTCAATAAGCATTTCCCAAAGCAAACCAAAGTCAACCCTGCCAGTCTGGAGTCTTCAATGGAAGCAGTACATCTTAGTAATGCTGTGTCATGAGGTAAGAGGGAGAGTTATTGTTCAATCAGAATCAAGGACCCAATGTTCCCCAAAGACCTATATAGTTACCTTTTATTCATGATGTCCCCCCCTCCATTGGCATGTGTATGTCTGTCCCTCTCGATTTCTCAAAACTGGTTCTTTTTTGGGAACCACAAGTATCAACCCTCCGTGTCACTTGCCCAGATAAAACTGTTACTCCTGCATGAGAGGAGACCTGTTTGTAAATCTTCCCACATCAACTGGAGTCAATCCATTCACACTTCCAGTATCATCACACTATATGATGGTGACAGCAAGTAAAGGAAGCTATCCACAAATGTGGTCTTGTTGGGAAATAGTTAACCCAAGAGATGGCAAGAGCAAAAACAGGCTATATTTAGGTCATTACAGACTGCATCAAAGTTAACTCCTTACCCATCATGACACGGTAGTGCTCCTTATAAATTATTACATAAAAAAGTAGAATGTAAAAATGTGAGTATAGTATAATCTCATCTAAGAAAGAAAGAGAAAAGGAAAGGGAAAAAAGGTGGAGAGAAAGCATTCTAAGGAAATGGTTTTCAAACGTTCATGTATTAGAGACACTCTGGAAAACTTCTTTAAACACACTGGTCCTACCTCCAGAGTTTCTGATTAGTAAGTCTGGTATGAGACTGAAAGTTTTGCATTTCTTTTCTTTTTTTTTTAAGATTTTATTTATTTACTTATTTTAGAGACGAGGGGATAGGGACAGAGGGAGAGAAGAGAGACAGAATCCCAAACAGCCTCTACACTGAGTGCAGAGCCCAACATAGGGCTCATTCTCACAACCCTGAGATCACGACCTGAGCCAAAATCAAGAGTTAAATGTTTAACCAACTGAGCCACTCAGGCATCCCAAGGTTTTGCATTTCCAACTATTTCTCTGATGTTGTTAGCCTGGAGATTGGACTTTTTGAGAACCACTGCTATAAAAAATATGTCAAGATTCAGCAGTTATCTATAGGAAGTTGACCTAAGAATAATCATTTTTAATGCTATATAATTTTATTCCATATTTTTGAATGTTGATAACAAAAGGATGTTTTCTCTATAATCAGAAAATTACATAAATAGTATAAAATAAAGGGGGAAAGTTACTCTTTTAAATGTGTATGTATCATCATCTTAAGAATATGGAAGGTAAAAATCCTGATCATCTCAGTAGATGCAGAAAAAGCATTTGACAAAGTACAACATCCATTCATGATTAAAACTCTCAACGAAGTGGGTTTACAGGGAACATACCTCAACATAATAATGGTGATATTTGAAAACCCACAGCTAACATCCTATTCAATGGGGAAAAACTGAGAACTTTTCTTCTAAGTTCTAGAACAAGACAAGGATGTCTATGCTCACCATTTTTATTTAAGATTGTACTGGAAATCCTAGCTACAGCAATTAGACAAGAAAAATAAATAAAAGGTATCCATATTGGTAAAGAAGAAGTTAAGTTGTTGCTATTTGCAGATGACAGGATACTATACATAGAAAACCATAAAGACTCCACCAAAAACTATTAGAAGTAACAAATGAATCCAATAAAGTTGCAGGATACAAAATTAATACACAGAAATCAGTTTCATTTCTATTACACTAACAATGAAGTAGAAGAAAGTAAAATTAAGAAGACAATTTCATTTACAATTACACCAAAAAGAAAAATACTTAGGAATAAAATTAACCAAGGAGGTAAAAGACATATACTCTGAAAACTAAAAAACAATGATGAAAGAAATTGAAGACAACATAAACAAGTGGAAAGATAGTCCATGCTCGTGGTTTAGAAGAGTTAGTATTTCAAAATATTCATTCTACCCAAAGCAATCTACAGATTCAACACTGTCTTCAAAATGCCGACAGCTTTTTTCATATAACTAGAACAGAAAATATTAAAAATTTGGGGATCCCTAGGTGGCTCAGTGGTTTAGCGCCTGCCTTCCGCCCAGAACATAATTCTGGAGCCCTGGGATCAAGTCCCACGTGAGGCTCCCTGCATGGAGCCTGCTTCTCCCTCTGCCTGTGTCTCTGCCTCTCTCTCCCTCTGTATGTCTCATGAATAAATAAATAAAATCTTTAAAAAAAAAGAAAATACTAAAATTTGTATGAAACCACAAAAGATTCTGAATAGCTAAAGTAATCTTGAGAAAGAAGAACAAAGCTGAAGGTATCATAATTCCAAATTTCAAGATATAGTAGATAGTAGTATATGTATATACTGTATATCTTGAAATATGGAATAATTTTTTGGATATGATACCTAAAGCACAAGCTGTAGTAATCAAAACAGTATGGTACTGGGACAAAAACAGACATAAAGAAACATAACAGAGACCCCAGATGTAAATTCATGCTTATATGGCAATTACTCTATGACAAAGGAGGCAAGAATATATAATAAGGAAAAGACAGTCTCTTCAATAAACAGTGCTGGGAAAATTGGACAGTTACATACAAAAGAACAGGACCACTTTCTAACTTAAGATACAGAAGTATACTAAAAATGGATTGAAGACCTAAATGTGAGACCTGAAACCATAAAATTCATAGAAGAGAACATAGGCAGTAACTTCCTTGACATCAGCCATAGCAACTTTTTTCTAGATATGTCTCCTAAGGCAAGAGAAATAAAAGCAAAAATAAACAACTAGGACTACACCAAAATGATAAGTTTTTGCACAATGAAGGAAACCGTCAATGAAATGAAAAGGCAACCTACTGAGTGGGAGAAGGTATTTAGAAATGATGTATCTGATAAGAGGTTAATATGCAAAATATATAAGTAACTTCTACAACACAACCCCCAGCCCCAACCATCCAATTAAAATAGGAAAAGGACCTGAATAGAGATTTTTTTCAAAGAAGACATACAGATGGCCAACAGATGCATGAAAAAAATGTTCAACATCACTAATCATCAGGGAAATACAAATCAGGGCGCCTGGGTGGCTCAGTCGGTTAAGCATCTGACTTCAGCTCAGGTCATGATCTCAGAGTCCTGGGATGGAGGCCTGGCATCCAGCTCCCTGCTCAGCAGGGAGTCTGCTTCTCCCTCCCCCTCTGCCCCTCCTCCTGCTCATGCTCTCTCTCATGCTCTCTTTCTCTCTCTCTCAAACAAATAAATAAAACCTTTTTTAAAAAAGAAAGAAATACAAATCAAAACCACAATGGGATATCACCTTATACCTGTTAGAATGACTAAAATAAAAAAGACAAGAAATAAAGAAGTATGTGCTACAATAGATACAGACGATACAGGATACAGAGAAAAAGGAACCCTCCTGACTATGGGTGGAAACGTAAATTAGTACAACCACTGTGAAAAACACTATGGAGGTTCCTCCAAAAATTAAAAATAGAAATACCAGAGTTGCCTAGGTGGCTCAGTTGGTTAAGTGTCCGACTCTTGATTTCAGCTCAGGTCATGATCTCAGGGTCCTGGAATTGAGCCCTGTGTTGGGCTCCCCACTCAATGGGGAGTCTGCTTGTCTCCCTCTCTCTCTGCCCCTTCCCCTGCTCTCTCTCTCTCTCTCTCTAAAATAAATAAATAAATAGATCTTTAAAAAAATACCATATGATTCAGTAATTCCACTACTCAGTACCACTCAAAAATGAAAACACTAATTTAAAAAATATATGCATCCCTACGTTTACTGTAGCATTATTTATAATAGTCAAGATATAGGAGCAACCCAAGCGTCCATCCAAAGATGAATAAAGAAGATGTAGTGTATTTTATACAATGAAATATTGTTCAGCCATAAAAAAGAATGAGATCTCGCCATTTGCAACAACATGGATGGACCTAGAGAGTATTGTGATAAATGAAATAAGTCAGAGAAAGACAAAAACCATTGTGATTTAACTTATATGTGTAATCTAAAAACAAAATAAATGAATAAACAAACAAAAAGCAGAAACAGACCCATAAATACACAGAACAAACTGATAGCTACCAGAGGAGAGATGAGTTAGGGGAAAAGTTAAAGGGGTGAAGAGGCATAGGAGGTACAGGCTTCTAGTTATAGAATGACTGAGTTATGGAAATAAAAAGCACAACATAGAAAATATAGTCAATAGTATTGTAATAGCATTGTATGGTGACAGATGGTAGCTACACTTGTGGTGAACATAGTATAATGTATAAGCTTGTTGAACCACTATGTCACACACCTGAAACTAATGTAACATTGTGTATCAATTATACTTCAACAAAAAAATGAGTATAAAAAATAAAATAATAAAGAAATATGTAGTTATCAGAAGAGCTCATCTTTTAGGCTTCCTTCCAGGTAAAATTCAAAAACAGACAAAACTAATCTATGGTGACAGAAATCAGAGTCTTGGCAATATTTTTTTTTATATGATACCTAAAGCACAAGCAACTAAGTGGAACTATATCAAACCAAAAAGCTTCTGCAGAGCAAAGCAAACCATCAACAAAATGAAAGGCAACCTATGAATGAAAAAAAATTGCAAATCATACATTGATGAGGGACTAATATCTAAGATATATAAAGAATTCGTACAACTCAATAGCAAAAATAGTAATAATAATCCAATTAAAAGTGGACAAAAAATATGAAGAGTCATTTTTACTGAAGAGACAAATGGCCAATAGGAATGTGAAAAGGTGCTCAACGTCACTAATCATCAGGGAAATGCAAATCAAAATCATAATGAGACGTCACTTCATGCCTGTTAGAATATCTATCAACAAAAAGACAAGAGATAACAAATGTTGGCCAGGATATGGAGAAAAGGGAACCTCTGTGTACTTTTGATGTGAATATAAATTATTGCAGCCACTGTGGAAAAGAGTGGGGAAGTTCCTCAAAAAATTAAAAATAGAACTACCATATGATCCAACAATCCCACTTCTGGGAATATATCCAAAAGAAATAAAAATACTATGTTAAAAAGATATCTGCCCACACACACCCCATGTTCATAGCAGCATTATCTAGAATATCCAAGACATGGAAACAACCTAAGTGTCTATCAACAGATGAATGGTTTAAGAAGTTGTGGTATTTATATACAATAGAATACTATTCAGTCATTAAAAAAAAAAAAAAGGAGGAAACCCTGCTATTCTATGTGTGATGACATAGATGTCCCTTGAGGGCATTATGCCAAGTGAGATAAGTCAGACAAAAAAGACAAATACCATATATTCTCACTTATTTATGGAATTCAAAATAACAACAAACTCATAGAAAAAGAGATCAGATTTGTGGCCAAAGGGTACAAATGTCCAGCTATATGATAAACAAGTATTGGGATGTAATGCACAACGTGATGAGCATTGCTAACACTGCTGTATGGTATATTGGTTTTCCCATTGATACCATTTTGTAGGACTGGATTTCCAGTACATCAGCCTTGCTAACAAGGCAAAATGAACCATACAGCTAAAGCATGACACCTGAAGAAGAAAGTCACAGGATGGCAGAGGATGGAGAGAAGCCTCAAGAGTCCCATGCCCTACTGACTAAGCCAGCCAGGTGCCCTTATTATTACTTTTTTGAGGAACTGACATACATACACACTGACATACATTCCACAGTGGTTGTACCATTTTATGTTCCTACAGTGTATGAGAGTTCTGATTTTCCCACATTCTCACCAACATTTGTTATTTCCTTTTTTGACAGTAGCCATCCCAATGGGTATGAAGTAGTATTTCATCATAGTTTCTATTTGCATTTCTCTAGTGAGCTGTGATGGTGAGCATCTTTTTACGTTGTTCGTGGCTCTTTGTTTTTCTTCCTTAGAGACATATCCACTCAGGTCCTTTGCCCATTTTCTATTTGGGTTGCTTGTTTTTTGTTGTTGTTGAGTTGTAGGATTTTTTTATATCCTGGATATGATACTTTATCAGATATATGATTTGCAAGTATGTTCTCCCATCCTGTTAATTGGCCACTGTTAATTGTGTTCTTTGATGCACAGAAGTTTTTAATTTTGATGTAGTCCAGTTTATCTATTTTTTCTTTTGTTGCCTATGCTTTTGATGTTATAGCCAAGAAATCATTGCCAAATCCAATGTCATGAAGCTTTTTCCCTATGTATTCTTCTAAGAGTTTTATGGTTTTAGCTCTTACATTTGGATCTTTGGTCCATTTTTAAAATTTTATTTATTTATTCATGAGAGACATAGAGAGAGAGAGAGGCAGAGACGCAGGCAGAGGGGAGAAGCAGGCTCCATGCAGCGAGCCCAATGTGGGACTCGATCCTGGGTATCCGGGATCACACCCTGGGCTGAAGACACTGCTAAACCACTGAGCCACCCAGACTGCCCTCTTTGGTCCACTTTGAAGTAATTTTTGTGTATGGTGTAACATAAGAGTTCAACCTCATTCTTTTGCATTTCAGTGTCCAGTTTTTCCAAAACCATCTGTTGAAAGTACTGTCCTTTCCCCCATTGAATGGTACAGATAACTTGGTTGAAAATCATTTGACCATATAGATGCGGATTTATTTCTGGGCTCTTTATTCCATTGGTCTATATGTTGCTTTAAGCAGAGTGATCACTTTTAATATCCTTTTTAACAATTCTGAACAGTTGTGATGTTTGGCACTGCAGATTAAAGGTCTTCCACTGGGTGGCTCAGTGGTTGAGCATCTGCCTTTGGCTCAGGGTGTGATCCCGCAGTCCTGGGATTGAGTCCTGCCTCAGGCTCCCCGCATGGAGCCTGCTTCTCTCTCTGCCTATGTCTCTGCCTCTCTCTGTGTGTCTCTCATGAATAAATAAATAAAATCTAAAAATATATAAATAAAGGTCTTCCACCATAATCTGCTTCTGTACATGTCCTACCAAAATACTGTACATTCCTTAAGAGCCAAGACCATGTATAGTTGTCCTTGTATTCTCAGTGCTTGACATTGTTTCTGACACATATAGATGCTCCAGAAACATGTGACTCAGATGTGGCAAGATGCTGGTAGGCAACTTTTGCTCATCACATGGCCACCTTGAACTGGGACACAGCATATCAATGCATTCCTTTTTTTAAAAAATATTTATTTATTTATTTATTCATGAGAAACAGAGAGAGAGAGAGAGAGAGAGAGAGAGGCAGAGACACAGGCAGAGGGAGAAGCAGGCTCCATGCAAGGAGCCCGATGTGGGACTCGATCCCGGGTCTCCAGGATCACACCCTGGGCTGCAGGCGGCGCTAAACCGCTGCACCACCAGGCTACCCATATCAATGCATTCTTAAAAGAGATTAAACTCCACAACATATTAATAAGGAATGTCTACTTTACTGAAGAATTCTTGGGGACGCAGGAAGGAAGTTTATATTGTACACAATATGGCAAGACTTCATAAAAATTCCTTTAAATATTTCTTTTTTTTTTCCTCAAAGTCTTCTCCCCTGCCACCCCTTCATTTTCCTTCCTCCTCTTCTTCTTCCTTTAATTCAGCTTCTAAAAAAAGTATGCTCTATCATCCCAAAGCTTTTCAGTTCTCAGCCTTATAGTGCCAACCTACTGAGACAAATAAGAGCCTGATGGTTGGTTAATGCAGCAGAACCATCTATCTGTTGTTCTTCAAGCTTAATGCTTAGAAGCTCATCCTCACCCCCACCCCAAGCAGCTGATCAAAGTGTTCACCTCACCTACATGGGTTTCCTGAAAGAGGGAGGGGGGCAGGTACCAAGAGAAATAGTTATCTACTGCTAGGAAAATAAGACTTGTCTCCATTGGGGTTACAAAGATATATCGAGGGGCGCCTAAGTGGCTCAGTCAGTTAACTGTCTGCCTTTGGCTCAGGTCATGATCTCAGGGTCCTGGGATCAAGCCCCACCTTGGGCTCCCTGCTCCAATCCCTCTGCCTCTGCCTCTGCCTGCCATTCCCCCTGCTTGTTCTCTCTCTCTCTCAAATAAGTAAAATCTCTTAAAATAATAATAAATAGGGACACCTGAGTGGCTCCGTGGTTAAGCTCCTGCCTTTGGCTCAGGGTGTGATCCTGGGGTCCTGGGATAGAGTCCCACATCGGGCTCCCTGCAGAGAGCCTGCTTCTCCCTCTGCCTATGTCTCTGCCTCTCTCTCTGTGTCTCTCATGAATAAATAAAATCTTTAAAAAAATAATAATTTTTAAAAAACATAGATATATTGAATGAATGAATCCAGATTATCACCATTTAGCTTTAGTCAATGTCAAGACACCTGCCAGAAGCTGCAGTTTCTTCTAATCCTCTTTTTCCTGCTGGGCCTGGTCAACCACTCCTTAGTGGGTTCCTAGCTTTCAGAAACCACAGCAAAGCTCTGGGTCTGAGATACAGAGACCTCTGGGTCACTAAGGTATCACAGGTCCTGTCTTGCTGGGCTCTCCTTCATTGCATCCAGGCTCCAACTATCTTCCTGGTCTCTGCTCCATGTAAGTGCCTTGACCATCATTACCTCCCTGGTACTGCTTCCAGCTCCACTCTGATCTGTGCCACCTGGACATCGCCCTCTTCTACCCTAGTTTCACTGCTTCACTTTCATCCTGAGCACTGGATGCTGAGCTTTCCAGAGAAATGGGAGTGGGATGAAGAGTCTCCTGTTACTTAAACACTTACTATTTTAAGTGCTGTGATTAAGGGCTCTTAACCAGTATGATTGAATACTGCTCTGCCACTCACAAGATATGTGACCTTGGGCAAGTCACTTGACCTCTCTATGCCTAGGTTTTCTCACGTGGAATATAGAGATAATAATAGTAAATAATATAGAAAATGCTCAATTCACATTCATTGTTGATATTATTATGATTACTGCTCACATGCACTGACTTCATTTAATCCTTATAATAATCTCACAAGTAGTATCCTCCAAGCCTCATAAACTTTACAGAAAAGAAGACTAGAGTTCAGATTAAGGAACTCACCCATAGTTACAGTGCTAGTAATTGGTGGAAAAAAGATCTAAACTTGGTCTATTTAACCTCCACACCCCATGTCCTTTCCAACATGTCAGGTCTCCTCCAAAGGCAACTACTTCCAAGATATGGAAAGGTCAAGGCTCCTTGGGAAAAAGTAAGGGTCAAGAGGCCACCAGCTGGGGCAATTACTTTTCAGGGCATATTTGAAGGCAGTAGTGAAGGGAAATGGAATGAATATTAAACCAGATTTAAAATAAGCAGCTCCACCTTGCCACTCACTAGCTAAGTGCACATGCAACCAATCCTCAAAGCCCTCATCTGAAAAATAGGAATGATAATAACAGCCCTGTGTGAGGAGCACATGGTGAGAGAGCAGTAAATTAGATGCAGTGTAAGCCCTGTAAGCCAAAGGACTCCACATATTATGAGATGTGTCACCAGTATGAGATTACTGTTCAAAGTCAGTGTGGGATAGTGAAAGAGATACGGTCTTTGAATCAAAAAGAAAAGGGGTCAAATCATAGTAGCTGGGTATCCTGGGTAGGTTGCTTCACTTCTCTGAGCCTCAGTGTTCTCACAAATGGGAATGTATCAGACTTTCAGTTGTAAGTAACAGAAAACTCAACTCCAGATACATCTGCATGAAAAAGGAATTGATTCTGATTCAAATATTTGTACAGTTTAGGAAAGCAAACAATGTTGCCAAGTCACAGGCTCTCTCTTGAACTCTTAACTCTGTCCTCATATGCATTGTAACATTCTCCTTAAATAGTAGTCCCCAGTCAACACATCAGTATTAGATGCACCTCCCCTAAACAACCACAGAGCAGAAAATTTTATTGCCAAAGTTCCAGAATTTTCATTGACCTGGCTTGGATCATGTGTCCATCCCCATATCAATCATTGAAGCTAGGAGATAATATATTGATTGGTCAGGCTCTGGAATAAGAGGGGGTGGGATGAGCCCCATTAGAAACCTATAAACTAAGAATGGGGTGGGGGAATGATTCTCCAAAAGACAAAATGCTATTATTACCTGAAAAGCAAGCAATGGCTACTAGGCCAGTAGCAACAAATGTCTATGACTAAAGATGTGGTGGCCACATGGGGGAGTTGTCTCTAGGTTTAAAAGAGCCCTAAAAATAAATAGGTGACAGCAGTGATTGTAGCAGAGGGTAGAGCTCTGCAAGGTAAATTCCCAGCTACTATCAATAGAATGAAAAGCAAAATGAGCATCCTGACTGAGGCAAATGCAGAAGGTCCTAGGATGGACCGTACGGTGTTGGATCCCACACTGGATTGGTGCTGGAGCAAAAGTCAAGGTCAGCCCACAAGACATAGGGTTTAGGGCTCAGAAAGGGCAGGTAACAAGATATAGCTGGGACTGCAGCCAAGAGGCCAATGCTAGGGAAGCTGTGGCTCTGGCTTTTGGTTGAGTGGACAGCTTGTCCCCCTAAAAGAGCCAGGCCCAGCAGGCAAAGAAAACCATAGCAACCACAAGTTAAGGAAGATGGATGAAAAGCTTGTAAACACAGCTTCCAGCCATGTGGCATAGCTTTGGGCTCCTAGGAGACAGCCACATAAAGACCAGTCTGGCTCATGGTGACCAGGCAAAGGGGACTATTTCTGGGCTCAACTGCGGGCCGACACAGAGTCTGCAAACCAGACAGGCAAACAGGCAGTACAAACAGATATCATGGCTGCAAAAGCAGAGTCTTCTTGTGTTGCACTGCTATTTGCTCACGTGTGCACAGGGGCCAAGCTTGCTCTCTGCCCACTCTAGTTCGTGCCCACCCCTTCTCCCATTTCCATGCAAAATTCTGACCCAGCTGCAACACTGTGTGGCAAGTGCCCATTTAGAGTGGCAGCAACTGTGAAACCTACTAAGGAACTCGGTGTTTCTCTGTCATAAATAACCAGCTGTCTCATGCAATTTCCTGAGCTGTACAATCAGCAATGACAATCTGCCTTTCCATCCATCAGCAGGCAGTGACTATGGGTCCTCAGCAGGATGCTGATAACTCCATTTATCAAGGCCATGGCCAGACCCACTTTTGTCCCCCCACTGGAGAGTTAACCATTAGTCTGCAGTGCTGGGTATGACAGTTCCCACCCAGAACAGACATTTAATAGGATATAAAATCTTTTTCTCCAATCCAATTTCCCAGAGAGAAAAAGAGAAAAAAAAGAAATCAACAAACTCAAACTCTTTTTGCCTAATACTTGAAATTTTAGGTGCCCAGAACCCAAATAGTAACTATGGCAACACAAGCCACTCCAGTAAGACTAACACAGATTATTTCCAGCACAATAGCCTGGCTTGTGCTCAGAAAGCAGAGGTAATGTTGGCTGAAAGCAATCCTGATTGGGGGTGGGGGGTGGTAAAGGGTGGATAAAATCCTCTGGCAGTAGAAACTTCAAGCTTAGGTTTCTGGTTTCAGGCCTCTAGGATTCAGTGGCAAGATGAATTAACTACTGGATTAATATCTTGCCTCTCCAGCTGGCAGCCTCTTCACCCTCTGCTTGGGCTTCTTCACTTCCAACCACAAAGCCACTCAAACCCCAGGACTGACAGTGACAGCACTAAGAATATGGGCTGTGAAAATTACGGAATCAGACAGTTTGACCAGATGTTTTGGATCACCTGGACTGAGAGACTCTTGAAAACAAGACAATGTGCTATATGTTCTAGACAGGGTTAAGGAGCTGACCCATGGTTGGTAAAGCTCTGTCCAACCTCATTTATTTTACAGATGAGAAAACTGAAACCCAAGAAACTTAGGAGACTTGGCCATGGTCACTCAGAATCAAAAGGTGACATAGACTCCTGGTTGAGGCCACTGGCATGTAGGGCTGGACTGAACAGTGGTTTGCATCCTAGCTATGACTCTGGGCAAGTCAGTTAGCCTCAGTAAATCTGGGTTTATTTAAGAATTATGGTAACAATAATAAAAGGCCTTGCCTTTTAAGGAATAAATGAAGTAATCCATGTATTCAGCATATAACAGTACCCCCAAAATAACTGATACTGCTATTAATGCAAAGACAGAACTAAACCAATTACTCCCCAGAAGCACAAAGCAAGAGGAAATCCAACTTCACCTCAATCCATAGTCCCACTTCTTTTTATATCCCATCTTTTTTTTTTTTTACAAGATTTTATTTATTTATTAATGAGAGACACAGAGAGAGAGGCACAGGCACAGGCAGAGAGAGAGAAGCAGGCTCCATGTAGGGAGCCCAACGCAGGACGCGAGACACGATCCCAGGTACCCAGGATCATGCCCTGGGCCGACAGGCAAACCGCTGAGTCACCCAGGTATCCCCTCCCATCTTCTTTTGACACAAACTGACCATTTAACCAGTTCATATTTAACAATATTTTTTTTTTAAGATTTTATTTATTTAGCTATTTGAGGGCGGGGGAAGAGCAAAGGGAGAGGGACAAGCAGACTCCATGCTGAGCCTGGAGCCTGATGCTGGGCTCCATCCCGGGACACTGAGATCATGATCTGAGCCGAAACCAAGAGTCAGAAGCTTAACTGACTGAGCCACCCAGGCCTCCCAGATTTAACAATCTTCTTTATGGCAGTGTTTCTCAAACATTTTGGTCTCAGGATACTTTTACACACTTAAAAGTTACTGAGAATTACCAAAAAGCTTTCATTTATATGAGTTTTTAATTTTTATTTTTTATATGAGTTTTTTAAACTATTAGTTTGGGACACCTGGGTGGCTCAGCAGTTGAGCATCTGCCTTTGGCTCAAGGCGTGATCCCGGAGTCCTGCGATCAAGTCCCACATCAGGCATCCTGCATGGAGCCTGCTTCTCCCTCTACCTGTGACTCTGCCTCTCTCTCTCTGTGTGTCTGTCATAAATAAATAAATAAATAAAATCTTTAAATAAAAGTAAACTATTAATTTATTTTGAAATAACAATAAACTCATTAAATGTTAACATTAATTACATATTTTTATGAAATATAACTATTTTCCAAAACAAAAAACAATGAGAAGAGTGGCATTGTTTTACATTTATGCAAATCTCTTTAATGTCATAGAGGACAGCTAGGTTCTCCTATCTGCTTCTACATTCAACTTCTTGTGATCTACTATTTGTTTTTTTGGGGGGGGGGGTTGTTGTTGTTTTTAAAGATTTTATTTATTTATTCATGAGAGACACACAGAGAGAGGCAGAGACACAGGCAGAGGGAGAAGCAGGCTCCATGCAGGGAGCCCGATGAGGGACTAGATCTCAGGATCCCAGGATCACGCCCTGAGCCAAAGGCAGAAGCTCAACCGCTGAGCTACTCAGGTGTCCCTACTATTTGAACTGAAGTATATGAAGAACATACAGTCTCATACAGATATATAGTTGGAAAAGGGAGGAATATTTAAATAGACGGTTCAGATAATTTTGAATTTTATTCTTTGATACTACCTCAAAACTCAGCAAGTGGTAGTTTCTTAAAGATTAGTTACAGGTAGAATCTGAAATCCCATCGATGAAATTTTTATACTCTGCAACATTACAATCTATTGGCCTATCGTGCACTTTGGATTATTTTAAACTAATGCATGATTTTTTAACATCATGCATTGATCATTTGGAAAATATTGGCTGAGTTACATAGATCTTCCAAATATTGTCACATTTCACTATACAAGATAAATGAATGCATTGACATCACTACTAATCTCATGAGAATAAAAGTCTTTAAGTATTGGGGGACACCTGGGTGACTCAGCATTGAGCGTCTGCCTTTAGCCCTTGGCATGCTCCTGAGATTGAGTCCCACATTGGGCTCCCTGCATGGTGTCTGCCTCTCTCTCTCTCTCTCTGTCTCTCATGAATAAATAAATAAAACCTAAAAATAAATAAATAAATAAATAAATAAATAAATAAATAAAGTCTTTAAAGTATTGGGAAGCTGTCAAATTCATAGTGGTAGATATTCTAATTTTCACCTGAAAGCTTGAATTTGATCTTTGATAACAAATACTATCAGTGTTTTCCTTCATAGGCTCATTTCAATTATTTTTGAGAAATTTTGGATTTTTTATTTTTAAAGATTTTATTTATTTGAGAGAGGGTGCAAGAGAACACAAGGAGCGAAGGCAGAGGGAGAAGCAGGCTCCCCCACTATGTGGGGCTCAATCCCAGGACCTGGAGATCATAACCCAAGCCAAAGGCAGGTCATGGTCCACTGAGCCACCCAGGCGCCCCAAGAAATTTTCTACTGCATACCCTACCTGGAGTAATTTATAGTTTTCATTAAAAGATAATTTTTAAAGAAAAAGTAAAAACCATAATTCTCATACAGATACAAAATTGCATGCATATTAAAGATTATATTTAACTCATAATGAGAGAAGCAAGCAGATGTTTTAACCAGTTCAAAGAAGTCAAAGCAGCACAAATTTATAATGAATAAAAGGATGTTGAATGTGCAAATGGCACAAAAGTGGCTTTTTCAAAGAGGGGGAAAAAGGTGTCCCTTACCAGGTGGGATTCATTTGCATATTCATAGGCAAGAATTATTTTGCATTGCTATCAGTTATCTACAATTTACAGAGTTGTAAAATAGCTTCATAGAATCACACTCAGCTAAGCACTTGCTATAGACCACGAAGAGTTTTCCTCTGAAGCACAGATCATCCCTACAGTCTTCTGTCACCCATTCTTTCAAGTAAAAATGGTGGTTTTTGAAAAAAAAGCAGCTAGTTCAGCTCACAACTCAACACAAGTGCATTTCCTGAGACAATCATCCCCATTTTGGTGTGCAACATAAGTAACCCTCGTGACATTTGGCGCCACTGCCATATTTCTGCTATGGTGCCAGCAAGTTTAGCTACCATTGCTTTTACACCATTACTGTAAATGTCAACACAATGAAATGGCAAATAATGGTCTTAGTATTCATCTGATACTTTTAGATTAGTAAATAATTTTGACCTTAAGGAGCCCCTGACCAGGTCTTGGAGAATCTGTAGACCATACTTTTAGAACTACCTCCCTAAGGTTATGTGGCTGATCAAGGAAATGATCTAAAGAAGAATGAACAGGAGCATCTGACTGGCTCAGTTGGTAGAGCATGTGACTCTTGATCTTGGGGTCATGAGTTCAAGCCCCACGTTGGGCATAGAGCTTACTAGGGGGTAAAGAAGAAGATTCAAAGAGCCAAATATCTGCAAACTGAATAATCATGGCTTGGAGAGAGAAAAGTTATCAATGAAAATCTAGAAACAGTGGCATGGAGTTGGGAAAGTGAAGGACTTAAATACAATAATAAAACCTACTAAAAGTTAGTATTTTTGTTATTACTATGTACTGGCAATTCTAAATAATGCCAGTGATTAAATACTCCAACCCCCACAGCAGACCATTCTCACTGCTCCACTGCTACACCACTGTCCAGAAGTACAGAGCCAAGTAGGACACAGGAATCCACCAGCATTCGAAGCACAGACCGTATAGGGAAGAGGTGGTGACCATTCCACTTCTCTTCTTTAGTGACCACCTTAGAAATGTTAACATGGTTGCTTGTCAAAATCCAAAACTGCTCAATATCTTAATCCTCCCCTCCACCCACAAATAAGGATTGTAACTCTCCGACATTGGTCATCTCCTCTCTCAAATTTTGAATCACTGTTATCATACATTTTTTTTAACAAGACATTGTTACCTTATACAGTTGATTTTTTTTTAATTTGTCCATGTAAGAGCACTTTTTCTGCTCTTCATTCCTTTTTGCATCTCAGACCTTCCCTCTGCCTAAAATATTGTTTAGAATTTCCTTTGGTGAGAATCTGATGGTGATGAATTCTCCCAGAATTCATCTGCAAGTATCTTTATTTCCTCCTTTAAAAAATATTTTTGCTGCATATATAATCCTAGGTTCACAGTTACTTTCATAGCACACCTAAGATATTTCAGTGGTTTCTATTATTGCTGCTGAGGGGACAACTGTCAGGATAATTGCCGTTCTTTAAAGATAATCTGTTTTGCCTCTGATTGCTTTAAGATCTTCTCTTCTTCGGTGTTCTGCAGTTTCATTTATGATGTGTGCAGGTACGGATTTCTTTGTAATTTTTTTCCATTTTATGTTTTTTTATTGAAGTATAATTAACATAAGTGTTATATTAGTTTCAGATACATAACATATGAATCAACAATTCTGTACATTACTCAGTATTCATCAAGACGAGTGTACTCTGGATTTCTTTTCATCTCACTGGAGATTCACTGGACTTCCTGAATATGTGGACAAGAGTCTTTTGCCAATAGTGAAGTCCTCAGCTACTATCTATTTAAATATTGTCTCTGGGGCAGCCCGATGGCTCCGTGGTTTAGTGCCGCCTTCAGCCTAGGGCCTGATCCTGGAGACCTGGGATCGAGTCCCATGTCAGGCTCCCTGCATGGAGCCTGCTTCTCCCCTGCCTGTGTCTCTGCCTCTCTTTCTGTGTGTCTCATGAATAAATAAATAAAATCTTTACTTTAAAAAAATTATATATATATATATATATTCATTCTTTCTCTTTTTGTATGGAACATTATTTGTGTATTATGTTATTTTCTTCTATCTTTCAGATCTCCTAATGTCTCTTTCCTATTTTCCATCCTTTTGTCTCTTCTCTGTGTTGTGTTCTGAATATATTTTTTAGAGCTCTCCTTTTGGTTATGGATTCTTTGGTGTATCTAATTAACTGTTCATATTTTTTTTCATTTCTAAAAATGTTTTTCAAATATACTCTGTCAGTTTATAGTCTGATTCTTTATTCATAATTTTATTTCTATAAACATTAAAATGCTTATTTTATATTCTGCATCTGATAATTCCAGTCTCTGCATTCTTCATGGGTCTGATTCTGTTGTCTGTTGTTTCTGCTGGCTCAGTACTCACATTTCCTTGGGCTTCCTTAATGTATTTTATCATTTTTCAGTAGGAGCTGAAATTTCTTAGAAACTTATCATGAAGAATTCCCTGAGGCCTGGGGAAGGTGAGTTCCTCTAAGGGGGTATGCGTTTGATTCTGCTAGGCACTTCAAGGGAACTACCAGCATAGCATCACTTTGGCAATATGAATTCATGTTATAAATCCTCAAAGGGGTTGACTTGTGGTTACAAATTCTCAGGGAAGACTTTTTTTTAACCCTCCACCTAGCCCCATTGTTCAAGACAAGCAATTGTTTTTCTCTCTGGTGACAGACTTATTTCTAAATTACCCTTGTGTTAAATCACCTTTATACTGAGCTATGGCCATCTGAGGTCCTGACTTCATGGGAGAGGTCTTATTAGACCATCACTTTGGACACATTCTAGGCTTCATCTTGTTTCTTCCATGAAACATGAAAGTTCAAAAATCATTCAGCAAGTATCTATGAGGCAAAAGCCAACTTTGGGACTCTGTTTACCTTTCTCAGTTTTTGGCCAATGAGCATTCCTTAATAACTGTGGGCTTATGAACCCATTTTTTTTTAATGGCTTTTATATGTTATCCAGCACATTTAGTGGTTTCCAGCAGGAGGGTTGGTCAAGGTAGTTATTCCCTCAGACTGTAAGAAATGAAAGTTCACATAAAAGCATGTGGTGTATAAATGATGAATGGTTTAATGCTGATGTTTATGTGAAAAAAGAGTGAGGAAACAAGGAGATTGCAGCTAGGGAAATATCTGAAAAACTCAGTAGGGACTAGTCAATGGAGAGCCTTGAATGTCATTCTACATTTGAACTTTATCCAGCAGGTAATAGAGGTGTTTCCAAATGTGGACCACAAGATTTATAATGTTCTTCATATACTAACATCTTAGGAGTCTACTATTATTCCCCTTTAAAGTAGTGTTTCTCGCAGTGTGGCCAAGTTCCACCTACATCAGAGCTATCTGATTCATATGTCAAAACTTGCAGATTTCCAAGTCCCATCCCAAACCTACTGAATCAGTATCCCCAGGAAGAGGAGGTGGGGAAGAGATCACTAGTAGTCTGGGAAATCACTTTTTAATGATTTAGAATAGAATAAAAAATCACAGGGGCACCTGGCTGGCTCAGTCAGTAGAGCATGTGACTCTTGATCTCAGGGTTGTAAGTTCAAGCCCCATGTTTGGGTGTAGAGATTACGTAAAAATTAAATATTTAAAAAAAAATAAAAACCATTAAACTTTTGTTGAGGTGTTACAAAGTGTGCACGTGGGTATGTATGCATGTGTGCTTGTACACATGCTGGGCCAAACTATAAAATGTTTTTCTGTGTTGAAGTCAAAAAAGTTAGAGAAGCAATGCCTTAGAGGATGCCCTTTATATTGTTGTTTTTTTTTTTTATCAGATTTTACCTGTAATTAAAATCTTGTGTGGAAAATGAATGCAGTATAATTTCCCCCTAAATCGCCCTGCCCAGAACAGTCTGGAACACATCTATATTTGTACATAAATCAATTAATGTTGGCATTTCCTGACTCAAAATGAAGTGATGAAAAGGCATCTCCATGAACCTGGTATGGGTGGAAACATGCTATTAATTGTCACCTATTCAAGAACTGTTTTCTCATTTTCCTCAAGAGATTACAAAGCCTATGTTCTGGCTCTCATTACATCTCAGGAGCCCCGTACTTAAGAAGATGAAATATCACAAAATCCTGGCACAACTAATTCCAAAGTACTGAGAAAGTCCCTTTGCTGTGCAGGATTTGTATTGCTCCCACAAATGGTCATAGGTTGCAGCCCAGAATACCCTTTGTTATTTGGATATTTTTTCCTTGTACTTGCTTCACAGTGTAAGTGTGAGTATGAGTGTGTGTGTGTGTGTGTGTGTGTGTGTGTGTGTGTGTTTATTTGTGGCCTATTCTCCAAAAAACACTGATGAACAAGGACAAATACCAACTCATCCATCCAAGCATCAGCACCAAACATACAATATCAGATACACACACACACACACACACTGTTGTCCTGAATATATTTCACAGGTTTCAGTAATACATATAATGCCTATTTATGTCTTCTACTTCCACATACCTCGAGTACTATTATCTTTTTTCTTTAAACTGAATCAGAGGGCAGCCCAGGTGGCTCAGCGGTTTAGTGCCACCTTCAGTTCAGGGCGTGATCCTGGAGACCCAGGATCAAGTCCCACGTCGAGCTCACTGCATGGAGCCTGCTTCTCCCTCTGCCTCTCTCTCTCTCTGTGTGTGTGTGTCTCTCATGAATAAATAAATGAAATCCTTAAAGGAAAAAAAAAGATTAAAAAAATAAACTGAATCAGAGTTTTATATTAAAAAGTTTTTGTGAAGAATATTTTAGAGCTATCATCTCACACTTGTTACAATGGCTAGTATCAAAAAGACAAAAAAATGGGATCCCTGGGTGGCTCAGCGGTTTAGTGCCTGCCTTCAACCCAGGGCGTGATCCTGGAGACCTGGGATCGAGTCTCACATCAAGCTCCCTGCATGGAGCCTGCTTCTCCCTCTGCCTGTGTCTCTGCCTTTCTTTCTCTCTGTGTCTCTCATGAATAAATAAGTAAAATCTTTTTTAAAAAATTTTTAAAAAGACAAAAAATAACAAGTGTTGGCGAGGATGTGGAGAAAAGGGAACTCTCCTGCATTGTGGGTGGGAATGAATTGGTCCAATATGGAAGTTCCTCAAAAAATTAAAAATAGAAATACCATATAATCCAGTAATTCCACTTCTGGGTATGTATGAAATGAAAGCACTAGTTTAAAAAGATACATGCACTCCTATCTATGTTCATTGCAACATTATTTACAATAACCATCATATGCAAGCAACCTAAGCATCCATCAATAGACAAATGGATAAAGATGTGGTATGTATAGATAACAGAATGTTACTTAGTTGTAAAAAAGAATAAAATCTTGCCATTTCCAATAACATGGGTAGACCTGGAGGGTACTATGCTAAGTGAAATGAGTCAAAGATAAATACCATATGATTTCACTTATATGTGGAATCTAAAACAAATGAAGAGACAGACAAATGGACAAGACAAAACAGAAACACACTCATAAATAGAAAACAAATTGTTGGTTGCCAGAGGGGAGGTGAATGGGGGTATGAGCAAAATAGGTGAAGGAGACTAAGAGGTATAAACTTCCAGTTATAAAATAAGTCATGGGGATACAAAATACAGCATAGGGAATATAGTCAATAATATTTTAATAAATTTGTATGCTGACAGATGGTAACTACACTTATCATAATAAACTTTTCATAATGTACTAAATCTCAAGTCACTATGTTATGCACTTGAAACTAATATACTATTGCATAACAATTAAAAATAAATTATTCAGTTAAAAATAAATTATTCCATTTTATGATTTTATTTATTTAGAGAGAGAGAGAGAGCACATGTGCACAAGCAGGGGGTGGGGCAGAGGGATAGGGAGAGAGATATTCTCAAGCAGACTCCATGCCGAGCTTAGAGCCTGACTCAGAGCTTTATCCCACAACCTCAAGTTCATGACCTGAACTGAAATCAAGAGTCAGACACCCAACCAACTGAGCCATCCAGGTGCCCTTATTTTATTTTTAATAAGTAAATTTTTTTATTTTTATTTAAGATTTTATTTGAGAGAGAGAGAGAGAGAGAACGAATGGGGGAGAGGCAAGAGGGAGAAGCAGATTCCCCATTGGGCAAGGAGCCCGATGCAGGGCTTGATCCCAGAACTGCAAGATCATGAACTGAGCTGAAGACAAATGCCTAACCTACTGAACCACCCAGGAGCCCCATAAATACTTTTAAAAAATATTTTAATTATTTATTCATGAGAGAGAGAGAGAGAGAGAGAGAGAGAGAGACAGGCAGAGGGAGAAGCAGGCTCCATGCAGGGAGCCCGACGTGGGACTCGATCCCAGGACTCCAGGATCATGCCCCAGGCCAAAGGCAGGCACTAAACTGCTGAGCCACCCAGGGATTCCCCCATAAATACTTTAAGAACATTTTGCATCCTTTTTTCAAAAGGAAAACTAGAATCCCTTGCCCAAAGAAGAGGTAACTGTAAAAAATAAATGCATAAGGAGAACCAAGTTATCACACTCATATTCCAATATCTGCCAAGGCTCTGACACTAAATAAAATCTGCTCTCTTTATTTTTTTTAAAGATTTTATTTATTTATTCATGATAGACATAGAAAGAGAGAGATGGGGACAGAGACACAGGCAGAGGGAGAAGCGGGCTCCATGCAGGGAGCCCAACGTGGGACTCAATCCCAGGGCTCCAGGATCATGCTCTGGGCGAAAGGCAGGCACTAAACCGCTGAGCCACCCAGGGATCCCCGGTTCTCTTTATTTTAAAATAAATATTTCCAGGTGGCGCTAATATTGTGGGTACAGATCATATTTAGAAACAACTGCACAGATGAATCCTCCACATATTTAACAGGCCTGTTTAAGTAACCCTCCTTTCTACCTTCTCTATCCATATTAAACTTCTTGTAGTCACCTCTTGCCCATCTTACCAATTCTCAGTCTTTTCACCCAAAACAAACATTATCCTCCCTTTCACAAGCCCCATGCTTTGAAATACTTTTTGTCTATCAAACAGAACACGCTTATCAAGTAATAATTTATTTTCTCATGTTTTATTAATCAAAGACAAGAGAACTGCCAGTCAGAGCTTCCAGTCAGCATGGGGTAACTGGTGTTTCTATACTGAGTTGATATAATTCTAGCCCAGAGCAAGGAAACCTGATGTTTTAGTTTAATTAGCCTGTGCATCTAATCTCTGGTAAATACGAGCTTTTTTGGTAGGTATTTGTGAAGTACTGAAAATAGATCACAGACACCTCTTCCCACTCCCCCTCATTACCCTTGTGGGGCTGAGAAGCTCAGGTTAGGACCACCTGGTATCTATCACTCATTTGGTAATTAATCACTGATTGTCTTCTGTCATTTCTCCTATTGTTGTGTCTTAAGAGCATGAAGGGGCTGTATCTGGCCCTTCTTGTGAACCATACAGTACTTTGCTGAGGGCTTTAGAATTAGCCACTGCCCTCCTTTCCACCAAAAAAAAAAAAAAAAAAAAATGGGGAAAAGAAAGAATATTTCATTTAGATGTGTAACTATACCACAGTTCTATCCAGGGGAGAGCAACACAATGAAAGAATATTTGTCATAAAATAGACCATTATTGTAAATAGGAGGGTTTGAGCTCAAAAGTTGCCCTTTGAGGGAGGTAGAGCACAAGTCAACAAAACAATTGATTTCCAGCATTGGTAAAGAGTCTTAAAAATAGCTACTTGCCTGAGTAAGTGCACCCAGATATGATTCCAGTGGATTGCCCTGCTTGATGCCTCCTGGAAGGCTGGTGAGGGGGAAGTTTTAAAATCAGTCTGACTGAACCACAAGTTGACAAACTAAGTGTTTGAAATGATGGTAAGATTTTTTTTTTAAAGATTTTATTTATTTATTCATGAGAGGCACACATAGAGAGAGGCAGAGAACAGGCAGAGGGAGAAGCAGGCTTCATGCAGGGAGACTGACACGGGACTTGATCCTGGACTCCAGGATCACACCCTGGGCTGAAGGCAGGCGCTAAACCGCTGAGCCACCCAAGGACCCTGATGGTAAGATCTTAATGAACCAGAAATACCTCCGCCTTCCTCAAGAGTGACTTTCTTTTTCCAAAATTCTACTTTAAACCTCATTATCCTCCCAGAAGCCATCCCTGGTAGTGACTGCCACCACCCCACCCCTACCTGATTCTGATCACTTTTTATCCTGAAGTCCCTTAGCAATTTGGACTCGATGCATGTTGCATTGAAATCACTATTGAAGTGGGGGGTTGGGGAGAGGTGCCCTTCTTCCCTTCAAGAAGTAGCTCCCATCAACCTGTGACAAAGACCTAAGACTTGACTAGTATAATTTCTTCATTTTTATGGCCCTGTTTATGTTAGGCATCTTCTTTCAAAATGCCAGTAACAGTAAGCTGTTACCCATCATCAATCCTTAGGTGTCCCTTCCTGCCATTTGCTGATGAATGGGATGCTCAAATATTATTGCTTAGCAATGCTTTGGATAGTTCCACCAAGGAAATCTTTTGACTAATAATGACTCTGGAAAAGATGCAAAAAGCAAGGTTTTAGGCTATTGTTTTACTTGTTCCAAAGACTTATTAGATTTAGCTTATTATACAGCTTATCAAAATAAAAGATCTTATGGGTGCCATGTGATGGTCCACCTCATCATTCATGCCTGATTGAATAACATGGTTAAAATCCAAGGAGCTCCTCCTCTAATGAAGTTCCTGCTCTGGTTTGTTGCTACGGCAACTTAGGGCTATAGTCCAAAATGACAGCAAATATATTAAATATTGCAGTAAATCCATTTTCTTCCTGCTTTAATGACCTCAGAGCCAAAACTGTATTTGATAGCATACAAGTTTAGAAGGAGTCTTGTGCCTCTTTTTAAATTTTTAAAAATATTTTATTTGAGAGAGAGTGAGCACGTGCACAAGTGAGGTGAGTGGCAGAGGGAGAAACAGACCCCCCACTGAGCAGGGAGCCCCCCTGCAGAGCTCGATCCCAGGACTCTGGGATTGTGACCTGAGCCAAAGGTAGACACTTAACCAGCTGAGCCACCCAGGAGCCCCTTTTTTCTTTTTTGACAATGAAAACAATTATATTTATATTCTCTAGCAAGCACTGAAAATAATACTTTGAGGGAAATTAGTTATACATGGTGGATTGACCACATACATTTATTGCCTCTATTTCCTTGAGACCCCACTAAAATCACAGTAAAGAAATTAAAAAGGAATATGTCCTGTTAAACAACCGAAACTCAACGAGTAATTTAAAAGATCAAATGGACTTTCTTGACTGATTCATGACTCAGGCAGCATCCCACCTAGCAAATAGAAAGAAGCTCTACTGAGCTACAGAAAAGGAAAGCTTTTTTTTTTTTTTTTTTTAAGGCATAGAGGCATAGAGGAAAAAAGGGAGAGGAAAAAAGGAAATTATTAGCAAAGAATGCATTGTTTTAGGCAAGGTCGTCCTCCTAAGGGGAATGGAAGAGGCTTATCAGTAAATTTCCTAGTGCTGACCAGGAAATTCCATGTTGACCGGTTAGAGGTTACATACATTCCTAGAGGGACTGAAACTGCAGTTAGGTTTGGTATTACGTCTTGATTTGCTGACATGGGATCTTACCCATAAGTGTCCCCATTTTGGGCCTATTGTTTTCTTTTTAACAGTTCACACAGACAAAGAAAATAAGAAATGAAACTGAAACCAAAGTAGACAACTCACTTCCAGGGTTTTTTTTTTAGTTCTTTTCTGTGTGTGGTAAAACATACATAACATAAAACTTAGCACTTTAACCATATTAAGTGTATAGCTCAATGACACGAAGTGCATTCACTTTGTTATGCAACACTCCCACCATCCATTTCTAGAATGTTTTCATCTTCTCAGACTGAAACTTGGTATCAGTTAAACAACTCCCTAGTCCTTCCTTTTCTCAGCCATGGTAACTCCTGTCCTATTTTATGGATATTTGTCCTATATTTGTCCTGTTGTGTCTGAGTTAATGCACTTAATGTCTTTAAGGTTAATCCATGATGTAGCATGTATCAGAATTTTATTCCCTTCCCCCCCATCCCCCATACTAAACCAGATTATATTTTGTCTTCAGCATTACTGGGGTATAATTGACAGAATTTCATCCCTTCTTGAGGCTGAATAAGACTCTATTGTAGATATACCACATTTTGTTTACCCATTCATCAACAGACATTTTGGTTGTTTCCATCTTTTGGCTATTGTGATTAATGTTGCCATGAATATTGATCCACAAATATTTATTTGAGTCCCTGCCCCCAAAACTTTTGTGTATATGCCCAGAAGTGGAATCACTGAACCAAATGAGGATTCTATTTTTAACTTTTTGAGGAATTGTTGGGCTGTTTTCTACAGCAGCTACACCACTTCACATCCAGCAGTGTGAAAGTGTTCTAATCTCTCCACATCCACCTAAAACTTGTTGTTTTTGTTTTTTTGATAAATAGCCATCCAACTTGGTATGAAGTGGTATCTCATTATTGTGGTTTTTACTTGCATTTCCCTGATGATTAGTGACATGGAGTAGCTTTCATGTGCTTACTGGCATTTGCTCTATTCATTTTTAAAAGATGCAGATGAAGGATGGTAACCATCTTAGCAGAGCAAGGGGGGTTACAGATGAAAAGAAAACTGATTTGCCCAACAAAAGCTCTGAACAATTTGGGTTGAGATGGAGGGATGGGCCAGGGTGAAGACCAAGGCTGAAAACATCCTTTGCCCCAAACACCAGTTACCCCTCACCCAGTCAGGAAAAGGGAAGCTTAATTCCTGGGAAATCTGAACTGCGGAGTCCCTAACTTCTTATACAACTGGCAAAGCAAGCCAGCAGGAGTAAGGGAAGGTCTGATAATGGGCAGACCTGGTAGGAGGGCATCCTGTGCATTGGGACTGCTAGTCCTGTTCCTTGACTCTGCTCCCAAAATGCAGGCAATGCATGTTACTCCTCGGCAGAAATGAAGAATTCTTCTCATAAGAAACTGGCCTGTCTCAGGGGAAGAAAATCTGGGTTTCTACTAACAGAACAGAAAGATCCCCACCAAAAACCCAACAGTTAAGGTCTCCAGTTGATAAGTTCTGCCTTATGTACACAGGGCTAGGTTTTGTGCCTTACTCTAAAATACGAAGTGGTAACTAAGGATCACTAACATTTGAGGAAAACCTCCATCATAAAAGATCAAGATCAAGACAGTTGAAGAAAAAAAATTGAACCAGGAACAGAAGAAAGCTTCACATAAAAACTATAATACATCCATAGAGTTAAGTGAAGATATTGCTTCCATCAATTTTTTTAAAAACAGGACAGTATGAAAAACAAAATGAGGGATGCCTGGGTGGCTCAGCAGTTGAGCAGCTGCCTTTGGCTCAGGGCATGATCCCGGGTCTGGGTATCGAGTTCCTCATCAGGCTCTCTGCAAGGAGCCTACTCCTCTCTCTATGTCTCTGCCTCTCTCAGTATGTCTCTCATAAATAAATAAATAAAATCTTTATTAAAAAACGAAAAGAAGGGATCCCTGGGTGGCGCAGCGGTTTGGCGCCTGCCTTTGGCCCAGGGCGCGATCCTGGAGGCCCGGGATCGAATCCCACATCGGGCTCCCGGTGCATGGAGCCTGCTTCTCCCTCTGCCTGTGTCTCTGCCTCTCTCTCTCTCTCTGTGACTATCATAATTAAATTAAAAAAAAAAAAAAAACTAAAAAAAAAAAAAAAAAAAGAAAAACAAAATGAGCCCTTGGAAATAAAAATGATAACCAATATTGATTGATTTGGAAGTAACAAAAAAGGCAAAATAATGGAAAATAATAGGGATAATATAAGGATAAACGGCTTAGGGACTCAACTAAATTCAATGCTCAAATAAGAAAACAGAGGAAGAGAAGATTATAGAAGAAATAATTTAAGAAAAATTTCCTGGAACTGAAGGACATGAGTATCCTATTGAAAGCACAATGAGGAGTACCTGGGGGGCTCAGTCGCTTAACCTCCGCCTTTGGCTCAGCTCATGATCTCAGGGTCCAGGGATCAAGCCCCGAGTCAGAATCCTAGCTCATAGATGAGTCTGCTTCTCCCTCTGCCCCTACTCTCTCTAATAAATAAAAAATATATATTCTTAAAAAGCACAATGAATGAAAAAAGACCAATGTCAAGTTTTAGCATACCAGGGATACATAGAAGAACTAGAAATGTCCAGATACATAAGTCACATACAAAGGAACAGGACTTTATTGAACTTCTCAAAAATGACCCTGGAAGCTAAGATGATAGTGGAACATGCCTTCAAGGGAAAATGATTTGTAACCTACGTTCTAATATAGTCAAGCTGCAAATCTAGAGAAGGGGTAGAAAAAAAGACATTTTCAGATTAGCAAGGACTCACAAAATGTATGTTCACATACTTCTCTTAGAAAGCAACAGAAATAAAAACAATTAATAAATTGGGGCACTTGGGTGACTCAGTTGGGCATCTGCCTTCAGCTCAGGTCATGATCTCACTGTCCTAGGACGGAGCCCAATGTTGGGCTCCCTGCTCAGTAGGGAGTCTGCTTCTCCCTCTCCCCCCACATGTACTCTCATCCTCTCTCTCTCAAATAAATAAATAACTTTTAAATTAAATTAAATCAAAAAGCAACAGTATCAGTATTTTCTTTTTTTTTTTTTTTTTCTTATGATAGTCACACAAAGAGAGAGAGAGAGAGGCAGAGACACAGGCAGAGGGAGAAGCAGGCTCCATGCACCGGGAGCCCGACGTGGGACTCGATCCCGGGTCTCCAGGATCGCGCCCTGGGCCAAAGGCAGGCGCCAAACCGCTGTGCCACCCAGGGATCCCTCAGTATTTTATTTTTATATGTAGCAATAAGTATCTTGATGGTGGCAACCAAAAACTTTTAGGAAAATGGTGGCCTAATAAGTTTTCTTTAACTTAGATTCTTTTTGTGGAAATGGTATAGGTTCATTCTTCACCAGGTTCCCAGAGTCAATAGGGAAACATAATAGCTAAGAATACAGGTTCTGGATTCAGACTTCCTGAGTGCTCAGCTTGACCTGCCACTTCTTATTAGTAGCTAAATTTAGACAGGTTAATTCACTACTCTCTTCAATTTCCCCAAATGTAAATTAGGAAACATAATAGTACCTATCTAATAGGATTATTGTTAGAATTTTAAAATGTGTGTAAAGTGCTTAGCATTCTACCTGGCATACTGTACACAAAGTATTAGTGATCATTATTATCATTTTCATTTATGATTCTATCAGGATATGTCACTCCTGCCACCTTTCATTGTCCTTTTGAAAAGATCATTATGATAGAGCTATAGGTGAAGGACACAGAGCAAGTAACTAGAATTCAATCTCTGCTCCTCAAGTTGTAAATAGGTAGATCCTAAAGGCAAAGCTAAGCAGCTTTGGTTTCTTCCTCCAACTTGCTATTTTTCTGCTTGGGACAAGAAATGAACACAATTGTGGGTAACAGTATAAGGAGTAGTTAATAAAGGAACCTAAAGTCAGACTCAGGTCACATTCTAGAATGTAATGTAATTAAGGTAAAATGAGGTCATATGGGTGGGCCCTAATCCAATATGACTGATATCCTTATAAGAACAGAGAGTAGGACACAGACACACACAGAAGAAAGACCTCATGAGGACAGCCACCATCTCACTGCTACTGATGAAAAACCCTGAGCCAGACCAGTAGAGGAACCACCCAGCTGAGCTCCAGCCAACTCACAGAATCATGAAATATAATAAAATGGTGTTGGTTAAACCAGAAAATTTGGAGTTGTTTGTAATTGAGGTTACAAGGTAACTGAGACACTGACAATGACATTGCTCTATTTAAAATTCTTTGTAGGGATGCCTGGGTGGCTCAGTGGTTGAGCATCTACCTTTGGCTCAGGGAATGATCCTGGAGGCCTGGGATTGAGTTCCGCATTGGGATCCCTGCATGGAGCCTACTTCTCCCTCTGCCTATGTCTCTGCCTCTCTCTCTCTGTGTCTCTCATGAATAAATAAAATCTTAAAAAAAAAAAAAAAAAAAAAACCAAACCCTTTGTACAACCATAACCAAATTTCCATAACCTTCCCAAAGTGTGTTACCTAATCTCTCTGTGAATGCACTTTTCCCATCTGTAAGGTAGAGGTAATAATAGTACCTTCTTCAAAGGATTACTGTGAAAATTAAGAAACAATATATATAAGATACTTGGAGCAGCATCTGCCACACACGTGCTCAATGTGTGTTAACCACCATCATCATCATCTTGCCCTGCCTCTCTCTAGCCTCCTCCTTAACTACTCCCCAGGTGCACTGTGGGGGACAATCATACTGAAATACTTTTTTCCCCCAGCACGTCATACTTTACAACTCTCTATTCTCGTACATTCCATTCCTTCTGCCTGGAATATCCTTCACCTATTCTGTCTGCCTGGAAAACTGCCATGTCCTTACCTGAAGCCTTCTCACATCTCCCCAGTCAGTGTAGTCTGCCCCTGTGCTCTTCAGAGTACCTACTTCTTGTCCCTATGGAAGGGCTTCCCATACTTCACCACCTGTGCAGTCCTGTCTGTCTCCCCAGCTAGTCTCTGAATTCTTTAAGGACAGAACCTATGCTTGAATCAGGCACCAGTAGAGCGTAGCTCTCAATACGTGTTTCTGGAAGGGAAGGAGCCTGCTTTTAGAACACTGATTTTCAACAGGAATGGAGAACAGGAAGAGGAGCAATATTGGTGCCCAGGGGACATTTAGCAATGCCTGGAGACATTTTTTGGTTGTCATTCAACTGAGGGTCAGCTACTGGCATCTAGTGGGTAGAGGCCAAAGATGCTGTTAAACATCAGATAATGCACAGGATGGTCCCCACAACAAGGAATTAGCCAGCCCCAAATGTCAATAGTGCTGAGACTTAGAAACTCTGTCTTAGAGGATTGTCACATACACGCTCAAGAGAGAGCCAACTAGCTGAATGCACATATGCTCAGTAGCCTGGATGCACATTGCCACCCTCATTTCAACTCAGCCTTCTTCTCAGTACTTCTGATGCTGAGGGTCCTGGGAAGAGTACTGAGGACAGGCAAGTGCTTAAATCTGGTCACTGTCCTTCCAGCTTGATGTGATCCTGAGCAAGACCTTTCCATCATCAGGGTCCTAATTTCCACATCCAAGAGTTCCTTCCAGCCCTGACATTCTATGATTCTGCAATTGTAGGTTGGTGCCTGCTGTTTCTTTCTTGGCTAAAAGATGTCAATGCTGCAGACTCTCTCACATGCCAAGAGAGGAAAAATCCCAGATAGGCTGGCCTGAGTCACTGAGAGATTGTGTTACATCCTGGACTGCCTAGAATCCAAGTGAACTCACGTGCCTGAGACTTAGGCTCCCTACCTGCCCAAGTAAGGGCCTGCAGGCTTCAGAATAAACAGGATGCTTGGGGGTGGGAGGGGAGAGGTAACCCTTGAAGGTTGCATGGCTAACTCAGCTCTAATTTATTTTTTCTTTTAAGATTTTATTTATTTATTCATGGGGGGGGGGGCGGGCATAGACACAGGCAGTGAGCCTGAGGTGGGGACTCGATCCCGGGTCTCCAGGATCACGCCCTGGGCTGAAGGAGGCACTATACTACTGAGCCCCCTGGGCTGCCCTCAGCTCTAATTTAAAGAGGCCTCTTTGTCGGTCAAAGCATGATGTGTCTTTGCAGGGGAGCAGGGAGACATCTGTGAAATCTTTGTCTCCCAGGATAAAAGTGGTAAGAAACCTCACCACAGAGAAGGATGACTTCTGTACTGTGAACATAGCTGAGGCCTGGGGCTCCTCCCTGGGGCTGCTTTTGGTGTTTGTGATTGACTTGAAGAGGAGGTAGTATGGTGTAGTGGTAAAAACCTTCACCAGACAGTTCTGAGTGTGAGTACCAGTTCTTCACTTTCTGCATGATCCTAGGTAAATGACTTTGTCCTGTTGAAGCCTCAACCCTGAGCTGGGAACAGGAACACAGGGTCGTTCTGTGGATTCACTGAGATATGGAAATCATAGGTTTAGCATACTGCAGAGCATAACTGCAAGTAGATGGCAGCTATCATTATGAAAAGGACATTATGGGATGACTGAAAATATGGGGAGTATGATGAATTATATTGTCATTCTCACATAAATTCTTATATCCATGTAAGATGTTGGTGAATTATAATACTGAGAGCAAACACTTCTATAGCTCTTACCACATACTTACAGGTATTCTAAGTGCCTTCCATATACTAACTCAACCCTCACAAAGATTCTATGTAATAGATACTCTGTGAATTCCCATTTTATAGATGGGAAAATGAGACCCAGAGGTTCACCAGTTGTCCAAGGCAAGGTAAGAGGGTGAGGGTTTGCACAAAGGTGATTTGGGTCCAGGGTCCCTGCCCTGAGCAGTCCACACACCACCTCTAAATGACTCTAGGAAATAATAGGAAATAGGGGAGGGGGCTCCCCCCAACCTGCCTCAAACCCCCTGCCCTGCTCCTAAATACCTCTCTACACCCAGATAGTATAGGGAATGGCAACTGCCCAACAAGCAAGCACCTAGTTTTGCAGGTAAAGGTCCAGAAGCAGCTATGGAGATGTGGGCAAGGGATGCCACATGGCAAACAAATGAGATTTGGAACTGGGCAAACTAGGACACCACCCTCCCACCACCTGCTGACCATGGGTGACTCTGGGCACAGAGACATACTTTGGAGCTTTATTCCTTTATTGCTCTAAAATGAGGGCTTAGACATTCTCAAAATCCCTGCTAGCTCTGGAATGCGAGGTTCTAGTGAGGAAAGGCTAGTTGGCTGCTGGGCCTTAGTCAGTTCCTATCCCAGGGGAGGAGCGCCACCTAGTGAGCCATTCTGAGAATGCCCTAGAGCAGGAAGTTCCATAGACCTGGTACCAAGGGGCTCAGTTGCCCATAACCCTGGTAAGATGCTTCAGCTTTCTGAACCTCAGAATTCTGAGTTGTAAAATGACAGCAAAACACTAGCAAGGATGGTAATATCTATGATAGCTGTCACTTTCTTCCTCCCACATTTTCTCACCACTTTATTTTGAAATGAGGTGAATAGTCAATATGAATGATAAATTTGAGAAGTCATATAATATTTGTTCTAGGCACTCTGGTAAGTTGTAACATTGCCTTTATTTTTTCCTATATTTTTTCTTTCACTTTTTTTTTGTTTTGCGTTTGTTTCAGTCTTTTAAAAAGATTTTATTTATTTATTTATTTATTTGAGAGAGAGCACAGCAAGAGAGAGAGCATGAGTAGAGATAAGGGACAGAGGAAGAGGAACAAACAGACCCCCCGCTGAGTAGAGAGCCCAACACCAGACTGGATCCTAGGACCCTGGGATCATGACCTGACCTGGAGGCAGATGCCTAACCGACTGAGCCACCTAGGCACCCTTGTTTTAGTTTTTTAACATAACAATACTTAAAATAAGATCTACTCTCAACAAATGTTTAAGTGTACAATATAGTACAGTATTGTTAACTGTAAGCATTATCTTGTAGGGCAGACCTCTAGAACTTACCCATCATTTTTTTTAGAAATTTTTTATGATTTTATTTATTTGAGAGAGAGAGAAAACATAAGCAGAGGGGAGAAGCAGGGAAAGAGGGAGAAGCAGACTCCCCACTGAGCAGGGAGCTTGATGCAGGGCTTGATCCCAGGCTCCTGAGACCATGACCTGAGCTGAAGTCTGGTGCTTAACCGACTGGGCTACCTGGGCACCTCTAGACCTTATCCATCTTATATAACTGAACTTTATATCCATTGATTTAACTAATACCTTTTGAGTACCTTTTTACATTATAATAGTATTAATATAATGCATATTAATTAAGAATGAGTACCCATAGTATGTTGATATGCTATGGAAAAATCTAGGAGCCATGAAAGTTTCACCCACTCTGGGAAGGAAGAAATGTCAAAAACAATTATAGTCACATGCTCCCAAGCTCTGTGTATCTGCCTAGCCATGGAACACAGTGCACTATTTAGATACCTATGTGTCTGCTCCAGCTTCCAAGTTAGTATTTGAGCTCCTTAGGAATGGTACCTTTGTCCTAATCACCTTCATAAGCCCAGCACCCAGGAAAGGAGCAGGTACACGGTGGTTCCTCAATAAATACTTGTCCAGTAAAAGCCTTACTCCTCTTCTGGGCCCAAATGCCCTCTCTCCTTTCTGTCGTGAGACCTCTCTCTTCTTCCTAATAATCCATAGATTAGGACAGTGACTCCCTAGCCTAGGTGCCAGCCCTAATTTACCAACCCAGGGAAATTACACTCCTGTTATCTATTCCAAGTATAATAGAATGAAATGTTGTGGGGGAAAGTACGGGAACTAACAGTTTTCAGATACTTTATGCTGAGCATTCTATCTTTATTACCTAAATTATATAACAAGCCTGGGAGATAGGGAGTGAGTGGCAGGCTGGGATTTGAACCTCAGATGTCTGGCTCCACACTCCTTTACCCATGTTCACCACATTCTGCTGCACCTTGGCTCTTCCCCCAAGCTTCGGTGAGTGGCCAGTGGTATTGTCAGCAAGGGACAGAGTTCAAAGCCTGCTGTTTAGGCTTCTCCCCTCTCCACACTCAGACCTTCCTAGAATCAGAAGATTCTTCTGGAAGGTCCATGCTAAGTCTCTGAAGGCCACAAAGAATCTTCCTGGGGTTTGCCATTTCCTATTTGTAGCTCCTTGCTCCTAAAGAAACTCTGAAAGATACCTGGAGTCAGGTACAGCCCACTAGGTTACACCAACTCAAGAAACTAACACCTGAAAGATACCATTTTCTACTTGCTCATCTGGGGGACAAAACTCAGTGAGGATAACAGTAACAGCGACAAGAATGCACATCTTTGAGCTCTTGCTGAGGGCTGGCCTACTGCTGAGCCCTTCTTAATCATCTTTAATCCTGACAACCACCTTCAGGGGTATGTTTTATTTGACCTCTATTAGGTAAGGTTTTGAGAACCTGGCTGTTAATTTGGGCCTTCCAGGAAGTGGATGCCAAGACAGAATTAGGCAACCAGGAGAATTCTTGGGAGAAACATCCGAGAAGGATAAAGGGGAAAGGAGCAGGAGTATGCAGGAAAGCCTCCAACCCTGATGCAGGTCTGACACCTATGAAGAGACAGAGGGAAAGGATTAGTTGAGATAAGCCCAGGCTGCAGTGCCCTAGAAACCCTCATGGACCCTCATTACAGCCTCAGCATGAACACAGTGGAGCGGGGAAGGGGGACTAAAGTTAACCACACCCTTTGCAGGAATTTCTCTCTTTTTAAAGATTTTATTAATTTATGAAAGACATAGAGAGTGAGACAGAGACATAGGCAGAGGGAGAAGAAGCAGGCTCCCTGTGGGGAACCCAATGTGGGACTCGATCCCAGGATCTAGGGATCACGACCTGAGCCAGAGGCAGATGCTCAACCACTGAGCTACCCAGGTACCCCTACAGGACATTCCCTCTTAAAGTTGCTCTGAGCAGGGAGATCCCATGGCTGCCACAAGAGGCTGTGTTCCCTGCTGGCTCCTCAATATCTAGAAGAGTGACTAGCACATTGCACTCAAAAGTATATTTATTGAAGTTAACCAGTTACTTGAATTAATCCCCTTATTATGTACAAGGAGACCTAAGTGCAAGAAAGTTGAGTGACTTGCCTAAGGTAACAAAACTGGTAGGTAGCTCAGCCCAGATGTGAACCCTGGTTTTCTCACTCCAAAGTCCATAGACTTAAGGCTGTGTTCCTCTGTGCCTTGGCCTTCCCTACCTCCCTTTTCTTTCCCCACACTGAACACCCATACGAAGTCTGGCTGTACACACTTGATCTTAGCCAAAAGGCCGAGAAGCGATGAAGTCTGGCTGTAATATCAGGATTTGTCTTGCTTTTTTCTCCACTCACTCACTCAGACAATCACTCATTAATTTATTTACTCATTCAACAAATATCCAGGTACTGCACAGGATACTTGGGTGACACAGATCGATAAGATAGGTCCCTCATCTTTGAGAAGCTCATAGCCACAAGCAGGGAGATAGTCACATAACAAAGGATTGGTAAGCAATGTAATAAATGTCACAATGACAGTGCACTGCTCAGAATTAAGTCTCAGGGGTGAAAAGGGCCAAGAAGTGGGGCAGAAGCCAACACAGTCCCAGCTAGCTTCTATCACTTGTGTACCTCACTCCCCCTCACACACACCATCACTCCATCACTCTCACCCCCACAGCCAGGGCACCAAACTTCTGAACACACAGGCAAGCCAGGGGTCACGGGAGCTGGAAAGGCTGATAGTATGATGTCGCTTAAATTGGTAATGATAGCTAACCTGGTAACACGTGTAACACACAATTTAACTCAACACTGTGGAAAGAGATGGCCAGCCCAGGAACCACACAGCAATTCAGGAGGTGTTTTAGTAAACCAAATATAGGCTAGATTTAAGGAAAAGATGGGGAGAGGCTTTTATTTTATTTTATTTTTTTAAATAGGCTCTATACCCAAGGTGGGGTTTGAGCTCACAACTCCGAGACCAAGAGTTGCATGCTGTACTGAGTGAACCAACCAGACACCCTGAAAGAGTCCTTTAAAAGTTATCAGACATTACCTAAAAAACATTTAGAAGCACCTATTTGAGTTCCTACAGAAAAAGTTTGTCGGTAACCCAAACTGCCAAGACAAAAACAAAAAAACGAACAAAACAAAACAACAGCAACAAAAAAACCTATATAGATGGTATCTTAAGCAAAGTAGAAATATGTTCTAAGCAAAGAAAACAAGAAAACCTCAAGGTCTGACTTGAAGTCAGAGAATCAAAAAATTATTTATTCGTAATTGCAAAATTGGAAACAACTTTAAAAAATTGGAAACAACTTAAATATCCCTCAGTGTGGGATTGAACAAATTTGCACATCCACAAAATGGGGTTTTTAAAAACTCAGGTTACAGTACGATCCCATTTATTCCATCACATACATAAATTCACTGAAAAATGTCTAAAGGCTACTCACTAAAACGTTAACAGTAAGTACTGCTTTCTGGATGGTAGAATTTCAAAAAAATTGCAGTCTTTTTTTTCCACTTGTCAGTGTGTTTGGATATTTTTCAATGAGCATATGTCATTTATAAAATCAAGAAAAAGGAACCCCTGGGTGGCTCAGCAGTTGAGTATCTGCCTTCAGCGGAGGATGTGATCCTAGGACCCAGGATCGAGTCCCAAATGGGGCTCCTTGCAGGGAGCCTGCTTCTCCCTCTACCTGTGTCTCTGCCTCTCTCTCTCTCTCTCATGAATAAATAAAATCTTAAAAAAAAAAAAGAAAGAAAGAAAGAAAAGAAAAAGTCATTTTTCATTTGAAAAACAAAATAATCAAAATAGGACTGAAATGATGCCAAAGACTACAGATGACAAAGCCATAAAAGGAAACTACAGTTCAGAGAAAACTGTCTAAAAGATTTTTTTTAATGAAAATCTAACAAAGGAAGCAATTATCACTGAGAGCTAATTATTAAATGAGATTCATTGCATAGTTTTCAGGGTCCCCTCTACAAGTCCTCTCTGCAGTCCTTTTAAATGATGGTAATGGAATTATCCCTAGCACATAATAGGTGCTCAGCAAATATTTGTTGTATGAATCAATGAACGATCATGTTGGCAAATTATTGGTTCCTTGTAGTTCCATCTGTTCCTTTCAAATTCAGGTGAATGGCACTGGTTCCCCTGATGGGTTCACTAGATCTTATTTCTTTTTATTTATAGAGTCAGTGGTAAAATTCCAAAATTCATACCTAGGTGTAGCTTATAGGTAGCAGTCTAGTTGGAGACTGAGCTTTGAAACTTTGTTTGCAAAGTACTTTAAATACAACTAAAATGATGCCAAGCATTCATATCAAAGGAAGTGGAAGCTGATGGAAACAATAGGAAACTGTCCAGTTTTCTCAAGTGACCCCTTGGCTTTACCAAAGGACAAAGCTAGTCAACTAGATCACAGGAATGTGGTCAACATTCTTGACCTGGCCTCTCTTCTCTATTCTAGTCCAAACCCACAGCCCATCAATCACGTACAGCCTTGCCCCACTCTTTCTATGGATTTAGAAAAGAAGATCCCTGAACCTTCATGGGTGGCCCCACTGAATCTCAAATCCTGGTATTCATGTGGTTCCCCCTCTCCTCTTTTTAAATTCATTTATTCATGAGAAACACAGAGGAAGAGAGGCAGAGACATAGACAGAGGGAGAAGTAGGCTCCATGCCAGGAGCCCAACATGGGATTCGATCCCGGCCCCGGTCATGCCCTGAGCCAAAGGCAGACGCTCAACTACCGAGCCACCCAGGCATCCCTCATGTGGTCTCTTTCTAAACTGACTCTGGGTTTGGCCATATGGGCGCTTTGGCCAATGGTACATGAGCAAATGTGATAGAAGAGGAGGCTAGATAATCACTTATACACTGGGGCTCGTCTCCTTGGAATGCTCCCTTTTGGCACCCAGTCACTACATAAGAAGGTTAGGCAAGACACATGAATAATTAGAAACCATGTCAGGAGAGAGAGCTAGCCATCCTAGTGTCCTGCCTGAGGAGCCACAAGAGGGACTGCTGATGAGACTGACAGAGTAATCGTCTACTCAAACCACAGAATCATGAGAAATAATAAAGTGTTATGTTGGACCAGTAAGTCCAATTTTTTTTTTAAGATTTTATTTATTCATGAGAGACACGGGGGTGGGGGGGGGAGGGAGGGGGGGTGGCGGGGGAGAAGCAGGCTCCACACAGGGAGCCCGACGTGGGACTCAATCCTGGGTCTCCAGGATCAGGCCCTGGGCCGAAGGTGGCCCTAAACCACTGAGCCACCTGGGCTGCCCCAAACCACTAAGTTTTAAAATAGTTCCTTATGCAGCAGTAAAAAACTGGAATACCTCTGATCCTTATTTCCCTGACAATGCCATCCTGACCTCAACTGCTATTCCTGTCCCTGGTGCTTCCTCCACTCCACCCTCAGTGGCTTCTTTGCTGTTCCTTGACCACACCAAGCCCCCACCTCAGGGCCTCTGCACTGGCTGTTCCATTCACCTGGAAAGTATTTCCCCCAGATAGCTGTAAAGCTTGTTCACTCATCTACTTCAGGTCTACTTAAATGCCACCTTCCCATGAAGTCTTCCCTCTCCAGTCTATTAAAAATGTCACCACTTTCCCTGTCAGTCCTCATCCTCTTTTGCTTTTTCCCCTTGGCACATATCCACTTAAAAAAAAAAAAGATTTTATTTATTTGAGAAAGAGAATGAAAGAGAGAGATCACAAGTAGGGGGGGAGAGACAGAAAGAAGGGGAGAAGCAGACTCCACAGAGCAGGAAGCCTGATGCGGGGCCCAATCCCAAGACCCAGGATCATGACCTGAGCCAAAGGCAGATGCTTAACTGATTGAGCCACCTAGATGCACATACCACCTTTTTATATAACATAATTTATTGATTTTATTGTCTATCTCCACCCATTAGAATAGAACTCCTTGCAGGCAGGGATTTTTGCCTGCCTTGTTCACTGTTACATCTCCAGTGCTTGGAATAGCATTTACACATAGCAGGCACTCAATAAATAGTTGCTGAATGAGTAAAAATACAGAATGATAAATGTGATGCTCATTACATAAAAGAGTCTACAAGAATATGAGGAGGGATGTTGAACCTAGTTGTGGAAGTTCAGCAGACCACAAAAGGGTGGGAAGATGTTCCGGGCAGAGACCCAAAGTAAAGACACATTCCCTGGAGAGAATAAAGGGTCCATGCAATGAAGAGATGTAACACAGCATGAAGTTTCTGTCTTACTATAGTCTTTGACAATATGTGTCCAACCTGCTCTTTCTCTCCCCACAGCTGAAGGGCTATGGTCCCCCACATCCAAGTCCAGTCCTGCTCCTAGTTTCCAGAGCAGACTTGAGCTGAAATGGCAAGGATATAAGGTACTCCAGCATCTCCCTACTGAAACCAGTGCTGACTCAGCCCTCCTCCAGGCAGGGAATGGGGAAGGAAGGGGGCTGGGCACTGGGGTCCAATTCTGGTGATTACACTCCAGACTCATTCTCAGCACCTGGAACTATGTCCTGGGAAATTCCCAGCACCTCTGGACTCCAAGCCTGCATTGGCATGACTTTTATCAATAGAAAATCCAATCCCAACTGGCTTAAGCAACTAAGGAGATTTGTTGACTTGAACAACTGTCTTTGGGACTGAATTTTCCTTCATTCCTTAACTCTACCTTCAACTGGGTTGGTTTCATCCATCCTTGGGCTCCCAGAAGGTCCCCAAGCCTCTGTCACAGCTTCAGGCTTCTGCCTCAGGGTATCAAACTGGCTGCTTCACCTCCAGCCTCACCTTTTCCCAGATTTAAGAACAGAAGGAGGGCACCTGCCTCTCCCAGAAAAGCCTCAGCTGTATTTCACTGGCTACAGCTGGGTCATGTGACCCATCCCTAAAGAAATCACTGTAGTTTTTCCCTTCCCCCATGTAGGGAATGGGACAAAAGATTTGAGGATTTAACTGGCCAAGTGGAGATCCTGAGTTCCAGGATTGGAACTGGGGGGGGGGGGGGGGGGGGCGTACCTTATGGAGAACACATGGCTGAGAGGAGAAAACAGAACTCTGGACTGAGAAAGGAAGAGCAATGGTTATTGGAAGGGCAGACGATACCCTCTTACAAAAGTATAGCTCCAGTGCTTGGCCTCCAGTGACCCAGCCACAGAGACAAATAATAGTCCTTGATTGAACAACATTTTCTATCTTCTGGCATGTTCTAAAAATTCAAAATATAAATGGTGGGCAGTCTGGGTGGCTCAGCGGTTTAGCGCCGCTTTCAGCCCAGGGTGTAATCCTGGAGAACCGGGGTCGAGTCCCATGTCCGGCTCCCTGCATGGAGCCTGCTTCACCCTCTGCCTGTGTCTTGCCTCTCTCTCTCTCTGTCTCTCATGGATAAATAAAATCGTTTTTAAAATGGGGAAATCATCTTTTACAGTAAAATGAAAATCAAAGGTGTTCAAATATACTTAAACCATTGAAATGTATAGAGATCTCAATGATGGTAATGATTTTTCAATATAATTTGTTTTCAGGATTTAAAAAATTAATAATGTAATGCCATTACATCAACATGCACCTTTGAAAGAGAAGGATAAAATTAGTGAAAGGAAAACAGATTGTCACCAGCTAGACCCCAACACCTGACCTTTATTACCCACCTGCTTGTACTCGTTTACTTTTATCCCAAAATTTTCCTTAAGCTCTTCTTTCCAGTTTATCTCTTTTTAAAAAAAAGATTTTATTTATTTATTTGAGAGAGTGACAGAGAGCAGAGGCAGAGGAGAAGGAATACTTGCTGAGTGGGGGGCCTGACAATGTGGGGCTCCACTCAGGACCCTGTGATCGAGACCTGAGCCAAAGGTAGATGCTTAACCAAATGAGCCACCCAGGTGCCCCTCCAGCTTATCTCTTAACTCAGGCAAATGGAAACTAAAGTGATAGCAGTAGCCTTGACAAGAACTGGAGCTGACCCAGACCACACAGACCAGTTTCGTATCACCCCCCAACTCATGCCTGCACAGATGGACCATCATGTGACCTCTAGAGTGACTAACAATTCTCTTTACCTCATTGTAATACTAAAATCTATGCCCAAGAAGGACCACAAGCCTCATTTACATAACATAATGTCTATATAGACTTGTCTCCTTACTGTGCATGTGCAGCCTTATGCCTGCCTCTATGCAGGATGACAAGGTTTCTCTATCTAAATATTCATCCTAAACTAAATAAAAGGAACCCATTCACACTTGCCTAGGGAGTCACAACTCTAAGTTATTTCCTGTCATCTCCTTATTTGCTGCAAATAAATTTTACTCTGTGTGACAATTCCACCCAATCTATCTGTGACTCACCAAGAAGCGAACTCCTGTTGGTTATAAGATGGAATGATTTAAATCATGCCTAGGTTGTGGGGGACAAAAAGGGGCAATAAAATAAGAAATTAAAACAAATCATGTCTATTTAAACCCCATTTCAACAGACTCCAAAAGTGTCTGAATTCCTCTCTGGTAATGCAATTTCGCTTTGTCAAATATCCATAAAAGTGGGTCACTGGCTAGAGCCAAAAACATGTTTTCAGGGTGGTTTTTTTTTTTTTTAATGTAGATATTTGTTCCATTGGACTTTTTAAAAGCTGGATTTTTACGTTTTTGTCCAATATTTTTGTCCATCTGAAGGAATGCATGAAATTTGTTTGGAAATCAGCTATCTTAACAATTTTTAAAATTATTAAAGAAACATTTGATTTAATAACTGTCCTGCCCCTTAACTACTCTCTGCTAAGTGTCTTAAAGCAGAAGAGGTTTTAGGAAGATTTCCTTTTTTTAAAAGCCTGAGAAACTGGGACTTCCCTACATTTCAAAGCACAAAGGCCTATTATTCAAGGAAAGAGGCCAGGGAGGCAGAGCAATTCAGTTTTGTAGGCCACCGTGTACTTCTTCCTTTCTCCTGCCAAATCAAGGCTCACCCCAGTCCCAAGTGGACTGCAAGCGGGGCAGTCCTCTGTGAAAAAGTGAAAGCAATCGAGGAAAAAGAAAAAGCGGCCAGCCAGGAGAGCCTGGGGAGCACTCATTATATTTGAATAGAGCCGGTGAAAGGGGCTTTTGCTGGGCTGCCTGGGTGGGGCCACTCCATTCACACTCCCATTGTAAATTCCATCTGTGTGCTATCATTTCCTGACCCAGAAACGGGAAAATGTTTCTACCATAAATTTCCCTACGACCTTTTCTGGCCACAAAATCATTCCCTATGAAGTTCACTGGCTCCTGGGAGAAGTAGTAAAAGTTTAAGATCATGTTTTCCTATGATCCCCTCTCCCCATTTACTAAAGGGTCTCTTTCCAATCTCGTTGTTTTCCTCTCAGGAGCTGGGGCCTCAGTGAAACAAAATAAAAGTGGGATGGTCATCAGGAAAAAACTTCAAGGGAAATCAGAAGCTCTCCTGTCCAAACACTTAAGATAAAATATACAGATCAAACTCCTTGCTTATTCCTGGAAATTTTTCATATCATTATTAATTTTTATCATCAGTTCATAGAATTACTAGTTTAGGAGTAGTGTGTGTCAAATAATCTCCATATGACTGGAAAATCATTTTGTAAACCTCATTTTTCTGCACAACAATTTTTTTTCTGCACAACAATTTAGTATTAAATTTTAGATTCACCATCCTTTGCCCTCAATACTTAAAAATATTTACTACTGTCTACCTACTCTTTTTAATAAAAGAAGTTTTCTGTAAATCCAATTATTAAAATATAGATGTATATATATTTGTATATATGTATGTATATATATGTTTGTATACAAATATGTATATGTATATATGGCAGCCCAAAGCTGATGCTAGTCAAATATTGCATGGTAACTTGTCTACTTGAATAAGTCTGAGAAACTAAGGGTATAAGTAAGAAGAGAAAACAGAAAGGATGCAGAGCAGTGGTTCTTAAATTCTAGCATGCATTAGAATGACCTGGAAGAGGGCAGCCCGGGTAGCTCAGCAGTTTAGCGCCGCCTTCGGCCCGGAATTGAGTCCCACATCAGGCTCGCTGCATGGAGCCTGTTTCTCCCTCTGCCTGTGTCTCTGCCTCTGTGTGTGTGTGTGTGTGTGTGTGTGTGTGTGTGTCATGAATAAATAAATAAAATCTTTACCAAAAAAAAAAAAAGAATGACCTGGAAGAGTTTCAGATTCAGTAGTTCCAGGGAAGGGCCTGAGAATGTGCATTTCTCACAAATGCCCAGTGGTGCTGATGCTGCTGGTCCTGGGACCATACTGAGAACCCCTGATGTACAGAGTGTCTGTACTGGACATTAAACATCACATATGCGGAGGCTCAATAACATCTGAATTCAGACTCAGTAAACATTCTGGTGCCTACCAACAGACAAGGCTAAGTGCTTTCTGGGTAGTGGTTCTGGGTCTTAATCCACCATACAGACATAAAATATTTTTATAACTCAACTTCATTTTTAGACCCTATTCAACCAGAGTGGTAAAATGTAACCTCATTTCATCTGAAGCCTTCCTCCCACTCTCAGAGAATGCCTCTAGGTTCCAGGCACCTCTAGAGAATCATAACAGAGGGAGGGGGTGGGAAAGAAGTGCACTCTGGTCCTTGCTGTCATCTATCCATGCAATTGTCAAGTGAAATTGCTATCACTTTGTCAGGCCTGTAGGCTTCAATCCTCAGTGACCAATACTAACATGTCTTTCACCCCCAGGCTGCATGACCCCTTCCAGCCCAGCACCATTTGTGGGCCACAGTGTGCCCCCAGAATCTGCCAGTCATGTCCTTTCTGCTCCCCAGGGCTCTGTCTAGAAAGGAGAGCACAGGCCCCTCTCACTCTGGGTCCAGCTGCATCTGTACTTCAAGACCCCCCTTCTGTCTCTCCTCTTTCCACCCACCTCCCTCTTCTGCCCAGAACAGTGGAATTCATTGCCAGTTGGAAGGAGAATCTCTCTCTCTTCAAACTCATTGCTCTCACCCATTTTGACCAGTCCAGGGCTCTCAATGTTCTTCTACAGGCTTTAGGCTTTTGAAAACCAAAGCCAGAAAGATTCCTATTTGTTTTTTCTGCTCTGACATTTCCTTTCCTGAGTTAATGAGCACAGAATGGGCTCGCTGCTTAAACAGGGAAGCCTGCATAAAGGAAAGAGGCTTAGAAGGTAGAAAAAATAAACTTACTTTAAATACACACATTACATACACACATTAGCATTTTAGAATTACTACCCATTATTATCTTGCAATATCTACACTCCACTGTTTAATCTTCAAGGAAATGCTATAAAGCAGATAATATTCTTTCATTTTATAGATGAGAAAATTGGGGCTCAGAGAAATTTAAAAGCCTTTGCCTAAAGTCACATATGTCAGGTTTTGAACTTAGGGCTTCTGGTTCTGAATCCAAGGCTAAATAAATACACTATATCTCAGCTTAACCACCAAATGAAGAAAGGGAGCAAGAGAAGCCTGTCAATGAAAGGCAAAGCCCAGCATACAGATCAGCAGATGTGTGTTATGAAATAATTTGGCCTATAAGATACTATTAAGCTAAAACGTAGGTGGGAACAAGGGAGAATAATAAAACAAACCAAGAGACAAGGATGTATGGGAAGCAAGGGGTTAATAGGCTTGTAAACAGCAGAATGAGCTGGGAGACCAAGGAGTTAAGAGGCCCAGAGTCAAGGCCACAGATCCGGGAATAACCATTTCCTGACTGTAAGAGACAGGCTAGGAGTCCAGAAAATTCAGACCCAAACCAAAGTGTCCTATGCCCCTCAAATCCTGAGCAGACTAGGAATCAGGAATACAGAGAGTCGGGATGCCTGGGTGGCTTGGCAGTTGAGCATCTGCCTTCTACTCGCTCAGGTTGTGGGATCGGTCCCACATTGGGCGCCCTGCATGGAACCTCCTTCTCCCTCTGCCTGTGTCTATGTGTGTGTGTGTGTGTGTGTGTGTGTGTGTGTGTGTGATGAATTAAAAAAAAAAAGAAATACAGGGAGTCATGGAAGTAAATCAACGCGTCAGGAGTTAAGACTAGACCTTCAACTATGAAAGGGTACATCTGTCTTTAAGTCGTCCTCCTGGAAAATGAAGAGCCTACAAGTAGAGCAGAAACGTGAGTGTAACAGGATGTCACTGAGTGAAAAGCCACGGACAAGAATGGGGGAACAGAGATGAGAGAAGGCATCTTGCTGTGCATGGGAACATCTGTTGTCTTTGTCCTTCTGATAACCAAGCCCAACTCATCCTTTTAAGGAACAAATTCCCCCAACATGGTTCATGGTTTCAAAAGGGAACTGACTGCCAATCTGCCCGACAGAATTCCATGTGACTGGCTCAGGGTTGAGTCTGTGACCAAAGGTGGGCCCAGTCAGCATTGCTATATCTGAATGCTTGTGTGCCCCCACCCTACACACATTTATATGTTGAAACCCTAACCCTCGGGATCCCTGGGTGGCGCAATGGTTTAGCGCCTGCCTTTGGCCCAGGGCACGATCCTGAAGACCCGGGATCAAATCCCACATCAGGCTCCTGGTGCATGGAGCCTGCTTCTCTCTCTGCCTATGTCTCTGCCTCTCTCTCTCTCTCTCTGTGTGTGACTATCATAAATAAAAAAAAATAAAATAAATTTAAAAAAAGATTATCAAACATTCTAAATTAAAAAAAAAGAAAAGAAACCCTAACCCTCAAAGATAGCATTTGCAGGTGAGGCAATTGAGAGGTACTTAGGCATGAATGGGATTAGTGTTCTTATAAAAGAGACTCTCCACACCCCTACCCCTGCTAGGGATCCCTTACCCCTTCCACCAGATCAATATACAGCAAGAAGGTGCCTTCTACTAATCAGGACGTGGGTCCTCCCCAGCCACACCAAATCTGCCAGCACTATGATCTTAGACTTCCAGAACAGTTAAGAAATAAATTTCTGTTGTTTATATAAACTACCCAGTCTGTGCTATTTTATTAAAGCAGCCCAGAAGAGCTGGTGCTGTCCATCTAGGCTGCCTCTGGGGAAAGCCTGCCTGAGAATAAAGCCAACAGCACAAAAAGTAGAGCTAAAATACAAAGATATAACAGCAGAGAAAGAAAATGTATCCTAAGAACATACTCAGAGGCCCTGGATCCTATCACTACAAATTCATCTCCTTAAATTTCTCAGGTGAACCAATGAATTACTTTTTTTGGTTATCTGTCACTTTCTCAAAGAGTTCTGGCTAATTCACTATGCATAAAGATTTGCACTCATTAATAGAAATATGGATAGGGGTGCCAGTTGGCGCAGTTGGTTAAGCATCCAACTCTTGGTTTCAGCCCAGGTCATGATCTCAGTGTCCTGAAATCAAGCCCTACATAGGGCTCTTTGCTCTGTGAGGAGTCTGCTTCAGTTTCTCTCCTCATTTCCCTCCACCTCTCCCCTCCACTCTCTCTCTCTCTCTCAAATAAAAATTAACAAATCTTTAAAATATATAAAAAAAAATATGGGGATCCTATGTGGCTCAGTCAGTTGAGCATCCAACTCCATTTTGGCTCAGGTCATGATCTCAGGGTAGTGGATAGAGGGAGCCCTGAGTCAGGCTTCATGCTTAGCAGTCTGCTGGAGATTCTCTCTCTCTTCCTCTGTCCCTCCTCTGTTCTCTCTCTCTCTCTCTAATAAATAAATAAAATCTTTAAAGAAAATAGTAAATAAAAAAATAAAATAAAAACTAGAAAAATGGGCAGTCCTGGTGGCCTACCAGTTTGGCGCCGCCTTCAGCCCAGGGTGTGATCCTGGAGACCCGGGATCGAGTCCCATGTCCGGCTGCCTGCATGGAGCCTGCTTCTTCCTCTGCCTATGTCTCTGCCTCTTTCCGTGTGTGTGTGTCTATCATGAATAAATAAATAAAATCTTAAAAAAAAACAACTAGAAAAATGGACAGAAGCACTGAAGGCACAACACTATTTTGTAGAATTATAAAAGGAATAAGCCCTAAATGTACTTCTCCTTGGCTTTTTCTGTCAGAGGTCTTGCATCTCTGAGTCTAGCCAAACTTCTTGTTGACTAAGGGAAGTTGTCTTTATAAGACCCAATAAAGATCAGAGGTTAGAATTTCAAGATAATTCTGCTCAACCAGTGAATATTCCCTGTGGGCATGCTTGCTGCTTATAAGTGTCTAAGCAATGTTAGTCTCCCTGTACTACCAACAAAAATACTTAATTTCAACACTAAATTATTCATAGTGTTATGATGCCTGGCTGGCTCAGTCGGTAGAGCATGCACTTGGTTGTGGGGTTGTAAGTTTGAACTCTATGTTGCATGGAAGATTACTTAAAAATAAAATCTTTAACAAATAATAAAAGTAATATTCATATTATATGAGGCCCATGCAAAGAACACTGCAGAGACACCATCCATATCTAATATGAGTTTAATATCTGGTGCTTTTAATTATGTCCACAAATTATTTGATGCTCCTCCCTTTATTTTTTTTTTATTTTTATGTTTTAAAAGATTGTATTTATTTATTCATGAAAGACAGAGAGAGAGAGAGAGAGAAAGAGAGAGAGAGAGAGAGACAGGCAGAAGGAGAAACAGGTTCCATGCAGGGAGCCCAACGTGGGACTCAATCCCAGGTCTCCAGGATCACACCCTGGGCTGAAGGTGGCACTAAACCACTAAGCCACCCGGGCTGCCCAATGCTCCTCCCTTTAAAAAGTGGAGTCTAGGCATGCCTGGGTGGCTCAGGTGGTTAAGCATCTCCCTTAGGCCCATGTCATGATCCTAGGGTCCTGGGATGGAGCCCTGTATCTTGGGCTCCCTGCTCAGCAGGGAGTCTGCTCTCACTCTGCTCCTCCCCCCACTCATGTTCTCTCTCTCTCCCTCATTATCTTTCAAATAAATTTTTAAAAATATTTTTTAATGTTTTAAATAAGTAAATAAAAAGTGGAGTCTAGTTTACCACCCCTTGAAAATAGGCCAGACTTAGTAACTCACTTCTAAGAAATAGAATGTGGTGGAAAGGATTCTCCCTCTGTGTATGCGTGTGTGTCTCTCTCTCCCCCCGCCCCCCTCTCTCTCTCTTTCAATTCTAGCCTTTGGAAGCAAGACACCACATCTCAAGGAAGCCCAGGCCATATGGAGGGGATACATGAGGATGTTCAGACAATAGCCCCTGATAGGCCCTTAGCCAACAACCAGAATCAGCCATCAGACAAGTGAGTGAACAAGCTTTCAGATGACTTCAGCCCCAGCCTTTAAGTCTTTCAACTTAATAAGCCCCAGGTATGTCAGAATAGGGCCAGCCATTCTGCAGTACCCTACCTGAATTCTTGACCCATGGAAATTGTGAAAGATTCATACATGCTATTTCCTACTTTTAAGTCATGATGTTTTGAGATTGTTTGTTACACAGCGATAGATAACTAATACAAAGTCTAAGAACAAAATAGCTAATGGTTATTAGCTCAAGTGCTAACTCCCACTGATAGTTGTCTGGAGAAAGGGATGAGCAAGAAAGAGGAGGTGAAATTAAGTTATTGGTGTCTGCCATGAAGTAGAAAATGATGGCAACTGTGGTTTTTATTTCCCAACCCTGGTCTAAGACAATTGACTTCAGACTCAGAAAACAATGTGCAAAGAGGGAAAGGAAAAAAAAAAGGTAGAAGGGGAAGCAGAAAAAGCACTGAACTTGAAGATAAGATACAAGGATTCCAATCCAGCTACTTACCAGCCATGGGAACTTGAGCAAGTTATTAGCCTCTCTGGGCCTCAGTTTCTTCACCTGCAAAATAATGGAATTGTCATGAGGGTTAAATTAAATTAGATTGTGATACAAAAGTCTGGCAGTAGGTCCTCAACAAATGGGAGTATAGTGGGAGTCCTGGCTGAGCCTAAGCAAACTTTGGGTGTGTGGAATAGATTTGAGGTCCATTTGACTTTCAAAAACAGCAACAAATCACAGCATTCAAAGCCTTCCTAAAGCTTTTTTCCCCAAAGTGCATCCTATGAAATACTAGGTCTACAGAATGTTAATAGTATGTTCCATGAAATACTAATTATATGGATCTTAATAGGTATTACACAAATAAAAAGAGTTTGTTTATATACACTTACCAAATGATACAGCAATCTCATTCCTGGGTATCCACTTTAGAGAAGTGAAAATTTATGGGTTTTTTTTTTAAGATTTATCTATTTATTTATGATAGACACAGAGAGAAAGAGAGAGAGAGAGAGGCAGAGACACAGGAGGAGGGAGAAGCAGGCTCCATGCCGGGAGCCCGATGTGGGACTTGATCCCAGGACTCCAAGATCGCGCCCTGGACCAAAGGTGGGTGCCAAACTGCTGAGCCACCCAGGGATCCCCTGAAAATTTATGTTTTACACAAAAACCTATATATGTGAATGTTTACAGCAGATCTATTCATATAATCACCAAAGACTGGAAAAAAACTGAATATATTTCAACAGTATAAATAAACTTTGGTACATCCATACCATGGAATACTACTCAACAATAAGAAAGAGCTAAACACACACACACACACATACACACACACACATACACACACACACACACACACCTAATAATTGATACATGGAACAACATGGATGAGTTTCAAATGTATTACCTGAATAAAAGAATCCAGCCTCAAGGGCTTCATGGCATATAATTCCATCTATATGGCATTCCAATAAAAAAGAAATGGTTGGGACGCCTCGGTGGCTCAGCAGTTAAACGTCTGCCTTTGGCTTAGGGCGTGATCCTGGGTCCAGGGATTGAGTCCCACATTAGGCTCCCTGCAAGGAGCCTGCTTCTCTCTCTGCCTATGTCTCTGCCTCTCTCTCTCTCTCTCTCATGAATAAATAAATAAATCTTAATTAAAAAAAAAAAAAAGAAGGATGCCTGGGTGGCTCAGCAGTTGAGCATCTGCCTTTGGCTCAGGGCGTGATCCTGGAGTCCTGAGATCAAGTCCCATGTCAGGCTCCTTGCATGGAGCCTACTTTCCCTCTGCCTGTATCTCTGCCTCTCTCTCTGTGTGTCTCTCATGAATAAATATATAAAATCTTGAAGAAAAAAAAGAAATGGCAAAAAGAAAACAATATGGGTGGAAACCAGGTCAGTGGTCGACAGGGATTAGAAAAGTAGGGATTGTAACTATAAAGGGATAACACAAGGGAGTTCTGGGGTATAATAAAACTATTCGGAATCCTGAATGTTGTTATGGTTATACAAAGCCATATACAAAATCTCATAAGTGTACATTTAGGGAATCCCTGGGTGGCTCAGCAGTTAAGTGCCTGCCTTTGGCCCAGGGTGTGATTCTGGAGACCTGAGATCAAGTCCCATGTCAGGCTCCCTGCATGGAGCCTGCTTCTCCCTCCTCCTGTGTCTCTGCCTCTCTCTGTCTCTCTCTCTCTGTCTCTCATGAATAAATAAATAAAATCTCTTTTTAAAAAAAGAAGTGTACATTTAAAAAATGTTGATTTTACTGTTTATTATTTTTCAAAATAAAATTAAAAGAAGGGTTCACATAAATATGGGAAATTTGGGGCTAATGTAAAATAGGGTGCTTTACAACAGGACTTCTCAGAGCCTTTAACATATTTTAATAACATATTTAATTTAATAGGTATTAATTGAATACTTATTTATTTATTTTTAAAGATTTAATTTATTTATTTACAACAGACACAGAGAGAGATTTGTATATACATCTAAAAATACATACAGGGGCTCTTGGGTGGCTCAGTTGGTAAAACGTCTGCCTTCAGCTCAGGTCATCTTCCCAGGGTTCTGGGATCCAGCCCCATATCTGGCTCCCTGCTCAGTGGGGAGTCTGCTTCTCCCTCTCCCTCTGCTATTCCCCCCTGCTCATGCTCTCTCTCTCAAATAAATAAAAGCTTTTTAAAAATACACACAAATATTTCTCTGTGTGTATAGGTGTGTGCCTGTCTGTCTTTCTATCACACACTTATTTGTGGATATGCATTGAAAAAAAGTCTAGGAAAAAAAAAAAGAAAAGAAAAAAAAGTCTAGGCTCTAAATCAATCTCACCAGGGCAGCCCGGATGGCTCAGCGGTTTAGCGCCGGCTTCAGCCCAGGGCCTAATCCTGGAGAACTGGGATCGAGTCCCGCATAGGGCTCCCTGCATGGAGCCTGTTTCTCCCTCTGCCTGTGTCTCTGCCTCTCTTTCTCTCTCTCTCTCTCTGTGTGTTTCTCATCAATAAATAAATAAAATATTTAAAAAAATAAATAAATCTCACCAAAAGACTGATAGTGGCTAACTATATGGTAAAATATTGGGCAGTATGAAATATTTTTTCTCCTTCGGCTTTTCCATATTTTCTGATTTTCATGCTGTGTTACTTGTAAAACAAACAAAAATAGCTAAGGATTTAAAATTTAAAAATTGAAAAATAAAATTAGCCATAATTCATTTGAACACCTACCATGTGTCAAGAACTATACAAAGCACTTTCTGTATACTATCTCTTTCATTGAATCCTCACAATTTATGTGAGAGGCACTATTACTATTCCCATTTTAAAGATGAAGAAGTGAAACTTGAAGCAATTCGCCCAACCAGTATGCTGTGGATTGACTCTGGAATACAATTATAGAAGCATACATGCACACACCGAGTGTTTCTGTAATTACTACACTTTAGAGATAGCTTGCTTAGTTGACAACTATCTAAGTCTCAAAACTCAGATATGTCCACCCTTTCCAACCTCAAATATCCTGATAATTCTTCCTAAGATAACCAGGAATGTGGTAGAGTGAAAAAATATGGCCACAATATTTAGAGGCTCCTTCTTGCAAGAAGTAGATTCCGCATTCCTCAAAACTGAGCTGATCTTGAGACTTGCAAATTTGTGTCTGAATTTGCAATTCAAAATTTCTGAATTCTTGGCTGATGGAATATGGTGGAAGTGATAGGGTGTAGGTTCCAGAGGTATTGCAGCTTCCATCTTTACACTCTTGGAACCCTAAGACCACCATGATATGAAGCCCAAAATGAAATATCACAATAGACAGTGAAGCCCAGCCTCATCCTAAATGAGCCCATACCCCAGCTAACCCTTTATTTTATTTTATTTTTAAAGATTTTATTTATTTATTCATGAGAGAGAGGGGCAGAGACATACGCAGAGGGAGAAGCAGGCTCCATGCAGGAAGCCTGATGTGGGACTTGATCCAGGCATCCCGGGATCACACTCTGAGCCAAAGGCAGAAACCCAACTGCTGAGCCACCCAGGCATCCCCCCAGCTAACCTTTTAAATGAATGCAGCCACATGGGTGAGCCCAGGCAAAACGAGCAACAGGAAAACTACCAAGCAAATCCATAAAATAGTTCAGAGTGATATATTATTGTTGGCTTAGGCCACTAAGCTGTGGGGTGACTTGTTATGCAGCAATAATGGATACAACTTGAATTTCTCTGTCTCAAGTTGTTGAGGTGTCTGGGTCAATGTTACAAAGACATACTAATACAATGTGGTAAAAATCTCTGTTGCACCTCTTTTCTTAATATAGAGATCACACCCACAGTCTAGGCCCAGAGAATGACTACAGATCTCAGACTCCTTTCCATATAGACCAAAGGTTCCTTCTTCTCAAAACAGAACTAACTATAGAAGTGAACAGATACTGGCAAGAAAGTGAGAAAGATTACATAAAAAAGAATATCAAGGGAGCTCCTCCTACATAAAGAATAATGGAATATAATCATAGAAACATACGTGAACACATCTAGCTACTCAATGCACTCCACTGTAGGAACAGCTGGCTCAGTCACATAGGAAAATGTATGCTGAAATCAATTAATTCTTTTCCTTTGCTTTTACAGCACATTAGGTTTTCCTTCCAAGATTTAGTGAGTCATGAAATATATTAACTGTGGCAGGCTGAGTTTCAATTAAAGACAGAAAGCAAGGGTCATTTACCTACAACTAAATGCTTCTTCAATAACAACAGACTTGTGAGCAAAAGGAACTTGCTGCAAGGAGAATATGACAAACTATTACTACAGCCATCATTTTTATTCAAACACAAATTGCTCTAGACCAGAAAATCATATTAGATCAAAACATGGTATGGAACCCACTGCTAACACCAAGAAATATTCCTTGCATATGGGTAACTCCCTGTCAAAATCAGCAACCAGGATACTGGGGAAAAAAATACCTTAGCTTCGTGATTATCACCTCTTGACAAGATGACTCGGCATATTTTCATTTTACAAAATACCAGAATGTTGTCGCAGATTAATTCAACTCTTAAAATAAAATTATAGTCTACATTTTAAAAACATCACCAAAAAAATAGCGTAGTGCCGCCTGGGATGGTGACAATCCCTTTCAGAAGAAAAGTGCCTCACAGGGAAAAGAATACAGATGGTATCTTGTGGTTCCTTCACAGAGAGAGGGTCACTTTGCATTCCTTACTCTTTTAAATGCTGCTGACAGCCTGCCCTCTCAAGTCTTTCCTTCCTCTTCTTTTCTCATATTTCTTGGCTGCCCCTTTGTTGATTTCAATCACTTGGCCCCTTCTAATTCCCCCTTCCCTTGAACCTTAGTCTTTTCTTTTCTGCCTTACCTGATACACAAAGAGTATAACTGCTCCTCACATGACAGCCCCGCATTTCTCTGGGGTTAGCACAAAGAAAGAATTCTCTCTCAAATAGGGTCTGGTTACCCTGCAATTTTCCATGTCCTTCTTTTCTCAAAGATACAGGTCACTCTGTGTGTGTGTGTGTGTGTGTGTGTGTGTGTGTGTGTGTTTGTCTCTGTCTGTCTCTGTCTCTCTCCAGGCATTCAATCTGTGATAAAAAGACTGAGACTATGTTTGGTTAATGTTCAGACTGAGTGAAAATAGGACTTAATCATAAGCAAATTTTAATTTTTTTTATTTATTTTTTTTTTATTTATGATAGTCACACAGAGAGAGAGAGAGGCAGAGACACAGGCAGAGGGAGAAGCAGGCTCCATGAACCGGAAGCCTGACGTGGGATTCGATCCTGGGTCTCCAGGATCGTGCCCTGAGCCAAAGGCAGGCGCCAAACCGCTATAAGCAAATTTTAAATAGCTTTTTCAAACATTTCCTTAGAATGTACCAGACATAGCTTCTAATGTAGTAGAAGTAAAAATTAAATTCAAGTCAATAATTACTGAACGTCTATCACCTGCCACACCTCATGCTGGGGATAGAGATCTAAGGCTTAGGCTCTGCCATCAAGGAGAAAACTTTTTTTTTTAAGATTTTATTTATTTATTTACTTAGAGCATGCATGCGCAAGTAGGGGAAGGGGCAGAAGGAGAAGGAAACAGAGCATCTCAAGCAGACTCTATGCTGCATGCAGACCTCAACACAGGGCTCCATTTCAGGACCCTGAGATCATGACCTGAGCCAAAATCAAGAGTTGGATGCTTAACTAACTGAGCTACACAGGAACCCCGAGGAGAAAACTTTATAAAGAAAAATTATAGGGGTGCCTGATGGCTCAGTGGTTGAGCATCTGCCTTCCACTCAGGGCATGATGCCGGGGACCTGTGGTTGAGTCCTGCAGCAGGCTCCCTGTGGGAAGCCTGCTTCTCCCTCTGCCTGTGTCTCTACCTGTCTCTGTGTGTCTATCACAAATAAATAAATAAAACCTTTAAAAAAAAAAGAAAAATTATAAAGAAAAGCAAAGAGTAACAGTCAACTGTCTGACGGAAAACCTAACAAATATCACCTGAGTATCATCAATTGGAAAGAAATTCTTAGTATACTGAGATTCTGTTTCTTTATTTTTAATATGGGTACAACAATATTAATAATAATACTTGCTTTTGCAGGCTGATTACTATGAAAGTCAAACTAGACTATGAATGAATCTCCCAACTCTGCAATTAAATTTCATTTCCATTTGATCAGCATTTTTCAGTGCCTACCTTGAGCCAGGTCATGCAAAAATAATAAGGAAATCCATAATTCCTAAAATGAAAGCACCCAACATCAGAGACAGTAGAGAGACACATCAAAAAATTTAATACAGTGTGATTATGTGCTGTAACAGAGATATAGAAAATGTACCAGATCTCAGAGGAGAGATGAAATTCTCCAGCCAGGAGTCCAGTGAGTAGGAAAGGAAGGAAAAGAAGGGAAAAAGGATCAAAGGATACTAAAGGAACGGACTATATAATAACAAGTATCTCTCATTAAGGTTCTTCTATGTAGTGGTTACTCTACTAAACCCTTCTCAGGTAACATTCTCAATAAATAAAGATTAGCTAAAGGGCTCCCCTTCTTGAAAACATCATGCCCTATTAATTTACAGGTTTGGTTTTGGTGGCTGTCAGGTCTATTGGCCTAGAAAGACTAACAGCCAATTGCCCAGATGGAAAGGGGGAAGCACTGAAATAGGAATGCAAAGTGATGGTTTCTCACCCTGCTACTACTATGTGTCTGTAGAGATGTCCCTTAGCTTGCTAGTCCTTAGTTTCCTAATCTGCAAAATGGATTTTAATACTAGCTGACCTTGTCAGGTTGTTGGGATAATGGATATGTAAAAGGCTTACAAGTCTGCCTTGTGCTCTGCAGGGTAATGCCCAGGCTGGAAACTCACTTGCTTAGAGGGGCCTGGGAGGTAACATGATTGGGTAAAGTAGGCCTGTGAGAATTCTGCCAATTGTTTTATCAATTAGCTATTGCTATATAACAAATCACCCCCCAACTTAGTGACTTAAACCAACGACAGTATATTGCTTTTCACTATGTTATGGGTTTGATGGGTAGTTTTTTTGCTGCTGTTTTGATTCACTCAGATGAACTTATTCATATGGTTATATTCATTTGTAAGGTTAGCTGGAAGCTGGGTTCATTTGGAAGAGAAAAGCAGCTACTCCTTATTAAAGTTGAATGTTGTCACATAGAAAATTGGGCCCCTTGCCTGTTCTTGAAAAATTGAAATATTTGTGTGTATGTGTATAATTCTCTGATTTTTAAGTAGTAACTATTTTTATTAACAGAAAACATTGTGTGACCCTACAAAACATATCTATGGATTGGATTTGGGTTTGGGCCACCAATGGTAACCTCCATGTTAAGTAGTGTTTCTAGCCAGCCTTTACTTCTGTGTCCAATCTATTAGATTTTCCTCAGGCCCAAGGGGCTATATCAGGCCCACTTGTGCTGTCTTCCTTAGTGCTGGATGTCTTGGTCAATGGTTCTCAAGATGTGATTCACAGGTTAAAAGGGTCAGCATCACCTGAGAATTCGTTAGAAATGCAGATTCTTGTCCCTACCAGACCTACTGATTCAGACACTCCTGAATCAGGAAAGTCGAGCTGGGTTGGGGAGTGTAGGGGTTTTTAAGCCTTAATGGTTCCGGGTCTGGATCCGGGTGGGTCCCTTTCCAAATTAGGCAAGGGAACACTGTGTCCCTAGGTGATTGGCTGGGGGTGGGGATAGTACAGATGATGGGGGGTGGTCCCTGGCTGGAAAGTTTCGGTTTCCCCATCTACGTTTTGATTTACTGGTCATGGCTGCTTTGGCAGGAAGATCAGCCATTTTGACCCAATTTGAGATGTCCGCCATTTTGGGTGCCCCTGTCCCTCAGCCAGCCCAACAAAACAGGTGTAACAGAAAAAAACAAAACAAAACAAAACAAAAAAATAGGTAACAGGAGTCTGATCTTAAATAGATGTGGAGAAAAGGATGGGAATGTGTTATTCTTCAGAGAAGCAGAACCAATAGAATGTGCAGGTGTATGAAAAAATATGAAGAATCGGCTCATGTGATTTGGAAGTTGAGACTTCCCAAGACCTGTAGGGTAAATCAGAAGCTAGAGACCCAGAACTTTTTTTTTTTTATTTTTATTTATGGTAGTCACACACAGAGAGAGAGAGAGAGAGAGAGAGGCAGAGACACAGGCAGAGGGAGAAGCAGGCTCCATGCACCGGGAGCCTGACGTGGGATTCGATCCTGGGTCTCTAGGATCGGGCCCTGGGCCAAAGGCAGGCGCCAAACCGCTGCGCCACCCAGGGATCCCCCGTTTTATTTTTTTTTAATTTTTTTTTTATTTATTTATGCTAGTCAGAGAGAGAGAGAGAGAGAGAGAGAGAGAGAGAGAGAGAGAGAGAGAGGAGACCCAGAACTGATAGTGTAGTTGAAATCTGAAGGCTGGCAGGCTTCAGACACAGAAAAGGCTAAAGTTTCGGTTTCAGTCTGAAGACAGAAAAACATTGATGTCCCAGTCTGAAGGCAGTCAGGTAGGAGAAATTCTCTCTTGATCATGGGAGGATGAGCCTTTTTGTTCCATTCAGACCTTCAAGTAATTGGATGATGCTCGGCCCAAGTGATCAAGGAGGGCAATCTGCTTTACTCAATCTATGTATTTAAATGTTAATCTCTTCTGAAAACACCCTTACAGAAACATCCAGCATAATGCTTGACCAAATATCTGGGCACTCTATGAAAAGTAATAAAGAAAAAAAAATAGATAGATAGATAGATAGATAGATAGATAGATAGATAGATAGATCTAGATAGATATAGATAGATAAATCTAGATAGATAAATAGATAGATAAATAAATAAATAAATTTAAAAAGTAATAAAGGAAACTTCACAAGAATGGAGGGGGAAGGCCAGCAGGGGGAGCTCTCACACCCTACCACTACCTATTAGTTGCAGACCCAACAGGAAGAAAGGCACACTGCAGGTGGACACTACTTTGGCATCCCAGCAGTAGGAAGAAAGACTTTTCTCCTGCCCTGGCAACAGCCCAGCCAATGAAAGACTGTCACAACTCAGCCAATGAAGAGCCACTATATTTCCAGCACTCAGTTTACTCTAATGGACTCTTTGTTTATAACAACACTCTCAACTTCCTGCTTTCCTCTATAAAAGAGCTTTCCTCTCTTTTGTTCAGCAGACTTGCCTATGATTTTGACGTAGCTTGCTTGTCCCTGATTACAATTCTCTGCTATTTATTTGTTGGTGAAATAACTGGCTATTTGATTTTTAAGGTTAACAATTCCACGGCCCAGTCAAGTTAACACATAAGATTAACCATCACACAGGGAGTATGGACTTGAATTTGTGGACCAGTGTTTCCAAAATGTGGTGCATGAAGACCTAGCCCAATAAAACACTCTACCAAAAAAGGGTTCTGTGAAAATATGTCTCAGAAAACACTGCATTCTAAGGCATATTAACATATGAAAGCTATGAATCATCCTGCAGGAAAGAAATGGTTCATAACTCTGTCAACCTAGCATTTCCCTGACATTTGATCACAGAATCTGTTTTTTACTTAAGGGCTATTAATTTCCTATGGAATGAAAGCTTCTCATAAACTTTGGGAAAAGCTAGTCCAAGGCACGAGACGATAATATAGATTTGGAAACTGAAAAGGGACATGAAAACAGGATTTTAGTAAGATAAATTTGGCTGTAGTATGCAGTGATATAAAAGGAAAGAGAGCCTGGAGGCAGAGAAAAGCTACTTTAGCAAGGAAGCTTCTTTAGCAATCAAGATCTGAAGATAGATAGAGGCTTGAGCTTGGGTGGGAATGGTGGAGGGGGAGGAGGAAGGAAATTAACCTTTTATGGAAAAGTATCTGTATACATGAACTATAAATAGAAAAGAGTAGTAGAGAACTCCAAAGTTTGGAGGCTGGTAAGTGAAAGAATAAAGAACCACTGATGGAGAAAGTTGGAAGGAAAGACTGGTTCATGGGCACAAATGTGGTAAATTCAAGGTTTCTGTTTAGTTTTAGTCTTGTATGTTCGGTTTTCAATATGTTAGGTTTGGAGTCATAATAGACAGAAGTCCATAAGAAATATCTAGCAGTTTCTGGAATTATGAGACCTGTGTGAGAGACACTAAAAATACAAATCAATTTGGAAAATATTATAAATCTATTTGGGGATCATCAGCACAGAGCTGGAAACTAAGCCACAAGGGTACTCTCTTACCTGCTTCCCCATTTCCCTCAGCCAGGCTAATCCATTCTCTTTGAAAAGCTCTTCATTTTGAATAGCATGCTTCCAAAGTCAGTATCAGATCCTCCTAATAATAGCTTTGCAAAGGAGCACTGAATTATATTTATCCCTGAGTACAGCTCTAGGCTCCGGGGTGGTAACCAAGGACCATCAGCAGGTAGTTTAAGGAAATAAGCCAGGGAGGAAGCTCTGTAGATATGCAAGGAAGATTAGCTTTGGAATTTCACATTTATGGAACACAAGTCAACTGTGAAAAGAAACATTATGCTCTCCTTGCCACAAGCCAGTAGTACCCTCTACGACAGAGCCTATTATAAAATCCCCAGGCCCAAGGCACCCAGACACCACTAGGTTTTAAACAAATTTCATAAATTAAAAATCATACTTGTAATCTGGTTGCTTGTACTCATGAAAATACATTTAGGCAGTGTCAACCAATTCAGTAAGTCCTCACAACTTTCCTACTGTTTACTTGGCCCTGAAATGACCCATAGTCTTTTCCCTTTTCCTTCACACTGAACCTCTGGAATCACAGTCTCATATTTGAATCTCAACTATAACCTCTACTGGCCATATGATTCTAAGTGAGTTACTTAAATGCACAGGGCCTTGATTTTCTCATCTACAAAAATAGGAGAAAAACAACTCATTCATTTATTTATGCACTCATGTGCACATTCATTCATCCAATAAATACTTTTGAGCTCCTACCACAGCTTAGACTATACAAAGTGCTGGGACTCTCCTAGTGGTGAAAGAAACAGGTATAAGACAGGAAAAAGTTTTTCTCAACCTGACTGGATCCAAAAATTAAACTAACAAAGACTTATTAACAGAAAAAAAGAAGGGCACCTGGGTGGCTCAGTTGGTTTAGCATCTGCCTTTGGCTCAGGTCATGATCCAGGGTTCTGGGATCAAGGCCCGCATCAGGCTCCCTACTCAGTGGGGAGCCTGCTTCTCCCTCTCCCTCTGCCTGCTACTCCCCCAGCTTGTGCTCTTTCTCAAATAAATAAAATCTTTTTTAAAAATCAGGAAAAAAAGCATACAAATTTATGTAAGTTTCACATGACACAGAAGCCTTCCTAAGGAAATGAAGATACAAAAAAATAAAAAAATAAAAATAAAAGAAAGAAAAGAAAGAAAGAATTGGGTATGTGTATGCTAGGTTTCATGAAGAGTAGACAAGTGTGGAAGAATACGACAGATTAGAGAGCAGGAGAGAAACTTAGCAAGGCCTGTTTGTTAGTATTCTTCTCAGCATCCCTTTGTCTTTAGTCTTTAGAGATAAGGATGCTCCTTTCCAAGAAAAAAAAAGAAAAAAAAGGATGCTCCTTTTCCCCAGGAATAGGAAGGGCACCTCTCACACAAAAATTTTATTATTTGCTTTAGAGAAGAAGGGTAGGCAGAGGTCAGAATGACCTTCCTGCTTCTGCTGTGTTCTCAAACTCTTTCAGTTTAAAATGTTCAATATCAGAGCATCTGAGTGGCTCAGTCAGTTAAGTGTCCAACTCTTGATCTTGGTTCAGGTCATGATCTCAGAGTCCTGAGATCAAGCCCCATGTCAGGCTCCACACCCAGCAATGGAGCCTGCTTAAGATTCTCTGTCTCCCTCTCCCTCATCCCCTCCCCACGCCAGCAAAAAACAAAACTAGAAACAAATAAAATATTCAATATGAGTATGGGTTGCTCAGCCAGTTAAGTGTCTGCCTTCAGCTCAGGTCATGATCCCAGAGTCCTGGGATTGAGCTCCGCATGGGGCTCCTTGCTCAATGGGGAGTCTGCTTCTCCCTCTCCCTCTGCTGGTCCCCCTGCTTATGCTCTTTCTCTCTCTTTGTCAAAATAAATAAATAAATAAAATCTTAAAAATATATATATTCTATATGGCAGGGACACCTAGCTGGCTCAGTTGAAGTGTGTGATTCTTGATCTCAGGGTCATGGGTTTGAGCCCCATGTTGGGTGTAGAGATCACTTAAAAGTAGAGAAACTTAAAAAAATAATAACAATAAAATATTCAATATGCCAAAGTGCCATATTTGGGGCGGCATGTCAACAGGCATGGTCTCTGTAGCCCTGAAGCTGAAACCTTACTCGACTGTGAGGATAATCAAATGAGATCATATGTGTAAATTACAAGATACAGTGGTTCATACATAAAGGTAAGTCAATAAATGCTAGTTTCTTTCTCAAGGGTACCAAGATATGTAATCCCAAAATATATTTCTTTGGCATATGGATTATTTTGAGCTAAAGGCACTTGAGAACTAGCAGAGGCAGGAAAAGCTCCTTACCTCCCTCTAACTGCTTAAAAATTAAATATAAATTTCCCCTTTTGTATAGGAAGTTTACATTTAGAAAGGAAATTTCCATTTGTAAAGTTATCCCTGTACCAGGAAGATGACCTTTATCACCTGTGAGACTTATCTGCATAACAAGACCTCCCATCTTTATCTTGTGTTTTCCCCCCTTGTCTTCCTATAACTTGCCTCCCCACCACTAACCCAGAAGCCCCTTTTCCTTTGTCTAGCCTAAGATGGTATATAAGCTTCAATTACCTGGCCACCTCCTTGAGTTTCAATTCTTTGTGAAACTCCCTTGTGTACCTGTGTAATTAAAGCTGTGGGGGTTTTCTGTTAATCTGTTTATCAGTTTGATTCTTAACCCCAAATAGCGAAACTAGGAGAGTACAGAAAAAAGATTTTTCCTCCCCTATACATCCTTCCCATACACCACAGAACACAAACTTAAGTGCCTATGGTGGCCAATGTAAATGTGTGCACAGTGGGACTATGGCAATCTAGAGGGCTCCTGAAAAGGCAATGATCTATTCAGCATTAGCCAGTGGTTTCCAGGAGGGGCTACAAGACCAACATTCTAGATCTTCCCTTTTTAAAGAGGAGTAGGAAACCTGGAGGTGAGATAGCCCTATTTTTAAATGTTGGCAACTAACACCAAATCCTGGGTGGACCAAATAAAATATATTTGGCCCAGGTGCTACCTATTTGTAACTCCCATTATAGACTCACCCTGAGAAGGCAGGGCACTCAGATCACTCCTAATTTTAAGTACTCTCTGAGCATTGCACAGGAAGACTAAGAGACCCTCCAGTAAAATCCCTATTTCACTCCAGTTTGGTCCATATCAATCAGCATGGCTCTGTTCATGCTCCAATGAAACAGGAACCTGGTGTGACAGGATCATTATCACCAGAGGAAAGGACGATCTTGCCATGGGTCACCAGCTTGCATTATATAAACGAATCTAAGGGCTTGATATGAGGAAACAATGAAAATGTACTCTATAGGGCAGTGAGGCACAAGCAGTTCAGGAACCAGATTGTGCTGATCAGACTTAAAGGGCCAATCACAAATATGCTAGGAACATTCAGTCAGCACTTTCAGGTGACATTTTCCCCAGTGTGATACTGCTTTTATGCTTCCTTCGTCTCTGACTCATTCTTTCTGGTTCAATCTATTTTGTTTATAGATTTAATATCTGGCACTGTTCCTCTAAAGAGCTCACGATTTCCCTCTGTTTTCTCTTCCCCCTTCTGCTTCAGAGCAGGACAGATGGAAAACCAAATAAGCAGTGACAGACATAAAAAGATATGGATATTTATATTGCTTTGGTTTGGGGGCCCCACATGAAGCTGGCCCAACAGACACAAGACTTGAAGCTGCCTTATCCCTTCCAGAAGAGTCTAATCATTGTTGACTCCAACATACACCTTGTTTTGGAAAACCCAATAACTAGGGGCACCTAGTTATTTCAGCTCAGGTCATGATCTCAAGGTCCTGGGATCAAGCCCCACCTCTGGCTCTGTGCTCATTGGGGAGTCCACTCCAGTATTCTCTCTTTCCCGCTGCCCCTCTCTCAAATAAATAAATCACATACTCCCTCTCTCAAATAAATAAATCTTAAAAAAGAAAACCCAATAATTATAGTTCTGTGTTAAAGACCTACACTTCCCCCCACTTAATGTGTTTCTTTTATTCCACTACTTAAGGGTAACTGAGCATTCCATGAGTCAGCAATGACTTTGATAGAACTGAGTCACCTAGAAGTCCCATCACATGCTCTGGGAAGACCAACATCTAATAGTCTTCTCACATACTGGGAAGATCTGGGAACAATGAAACTGGTACCCTGCCACATTCCTTGTTGTGTGTGGAACACAGAAGGCTTATGTAAGAGACATTGAACACAGCCCATAATAGGTATATACTCCAACCCTGTATGATGGGAGTTCCTTACAGGGATGGACTATTAGAAAAGATAATGGGGGGGTTACATTAAGTGACTTTTGAGTTCAACTCAGATCATGATCTCAGGGTTGTGAAATCGGGCCCCACATCGGGCTCCATGCTTAGCTCAGAGTTTGCTTGAGATTCTCTCTCTCCATCTCCCTCTGCCCCTCCCCCACTCACTTTCTACATAAATAAATAAAGAAAGAAATAAATAAAATCTTAAAAAAGAAGAAAAAGAACAAAAGACAATAGAGACACTAAGAATAAATCACCATGAATGAAGGAGCCTGACGGGATGAATGTCTTACCTTAGGTTGCCATAACAAAATACCATAACTAAAATAAGTATCTTGATTATATTTTGTGAGATGAAAATGACTTTCTTTTTAAAAAAAATTTTTAATTTTATTTTTATTTATTCAGGAGAGACACACACAGAGAGAGGCAGAGACATATGCAGAAAGAGAAGCAGGTTCCCCATGGGGAGCCTGATGTGGGACTCGATCCCAGGGATCCCAGAATCATGACCCGAGCTAAAGGCAGACACTCCACCACTGAGCCACCCAGGTGCCCTGAAAATGACTTTCATGGGAATCTGAACTTGGTAGTACCCTATATGTATGGCTTCAAATACACTTTAAATCACCAACTTTAAATTGGGAACTTCTTAGCGCTTAGGTACTTGATCTCTCCAGCATCTGATATTATTGACAACTCCTTCCTTGAAATTCTCTCCTCCCTTAACTTTCTTTTCCCTCTGAACCTTTCTAGCTGCTTTTGGTATGCCCTGGACAAGCCTGCCAAGCCTTCTGTAAGCAAGAAGGCAGTAAGAAGAGAGAATACACAAGGATGTGCCTTTGGCACAGCAAGGAATTGCCTGACGCAGTAGTACCTAGACCCTTGAGGGCTGCAGGCCCTTTCCCCAGCCTACAGAGCAGGGAGTGGCAGATCAGACTTGAGAGGAGCTGTGCTGACCCCTGCACTTTGGTCAGGACTCCACAAGAGCAGAAGAAACCCCAGAGTCTCATTTCCTGTGCCCGTTGCAATGCTAGCTTGCCAACTTGGTAGCAAGCCAGAATGAAAGCAACCTTGAACTTGTGTAACTGGTCATTCTTGCCTGGCTCTGAACTTCGATTAGCCTATTGTGGGCTGGTACACCTCACCACGCCTCAGTCTTCTCAGTGACTTCCTTTCTTTCATCCTGCCCTGAACTGTGGAGGTTCCACAGAGTTCCCTGTTCACCCCTTTTCTCACTTGACACTCTCCAGGCAACCTTAACAACCACTGGTTTTAACCATCTCACATATACTGATGATCTCTAATACTCTATCTACTGATGGACCTGAGCTTTAGACTCATGTAGGCTTAGTACACGTCTCACAAACCCCTCAAACTCTGCTTGTCCAAAATTGAATGTATTCTCTCCCTCCACAATCCAGTCCTCCTCTTGATGTAGTTGTGGTATGTAGGTGAGGTTTGGTGGGGTGAGGTCCAGAGCTGATGGCCAAGAAAGAATTCTTGAGATACCTTTTCCGCAAAATGTGGTTTTATTAAAGCACGGAGACAGGACCCATGGGCAGAAAGAGCTGCTGCCTCAGGGGTGTGAGGGTTGGCTGATTATATACTTGGGGTTGGGGGAGGTAAGGAAAAAGGAAGTTTTCAAAAGAACTTTCATCTGCTAAAGAAGACTCACAGGATACTGGAGGCCTTGCCATTGTCAAGTTAAGGTTGTTTTTCCCTCTAGCAAGGCATTAACATTAAGACAGTTGGGAGCTGGGCAGCCCGGGTGGCTCAGTGGTTTAGCGCCACCTTCGACCCAGGGCCTGATCCTGGAGACTCCGGATTGAGTCCCACATCGGCCTCCCTGCATGGAGCCTGCTTCTCCCTCTGTGTCTCTGCCTCTCTCTGTGTGTCTCTTATGAATAAATAAATAAAATCTTAAAAAAAAAAAAAAAAGACAGTTGGGAGCTTCCTGGAGGAATGTCACACAGGAGTGAAGGGAGGGGGCAAAGTTCGAGGGTATAAGCTTGTGCATTGTCCTCAGCTTGCCTTCTGCATCTTCATCACTCTTACACTTTTTTTTTTAAGATTTTATTTATTTATTCATGAGAGACACAGAGAGAGAGGCAGAGACATAGGTAGAGGGAGAAGCAGGCTCCATGCAGGGAGCCTGATGTGGGACTCGATCCTGGGACTCTAGGATCACACCCTGAGCCAAAGGCACAGGCTCAACAGCTGAGCCACCCAAGCACCCCATTACACTCTCTTTGTCAACTAGACTCTCAGTAATTTAGGTGAACAAGCCAGGAAACTAAAACGTAGGAAACTAAACTAGAGTTGGTTCTGAGTTTCTTTAAATGCATGTTTGAAGATACTATAAGGATATGGCAGAATCATGTTGATTCTTTTAAAAGATCAATTTTATTGCTGATTTGAAGGTATGGCATGTGTTTATAGTTCTCTTAGGACTACTGAAAATGTCTCCAGTCAGCTTTTCCTTCTCTTTCCTTCTTTATCCCACTGGCATATCCTTGGTTCTTATTTACATTGTCTTTTGCCTGAACCACTGCAGTCACCTCTCACCCAACCATCCTCATTCATATTCTTTTAATCATTGCAGCCAAAATTATCTCTTGTACTTCAAGTATATTTAAATACTTTTTCTTATTATTACAGAAGTAATATGTTTATTGTACACATTTGAGAAAGTCTATAAAGTACAAAAAGATCATCACTACTAACTCTGTATTATATATATTTCCAGCCATTTTCTATGAATTGACATGTATCTTCGGATGAAAAAGATTGTATTATGCATACTTTATATGCTTTACTTTTAAAAATTAGTGTTCTCTGGGATGCCTGGGTGGTTCAGTCAGTTAAGCATCTGTCTTCGGCTCAGGTCATGATCTCAGAGTCCTGGGATCAAATACCTCATCAGGCTAGCAGGGAGCTTGCTTCTCCCCTCCCTCCCTCCCTTCTCACTCCTCTCCTATCCCACTCCCACCCTTACCCCCAGTTGTGCTTGCTCTTGCACACTCTCTCTCTCAAATAAATAAATAAAGTATTTTAAAAAAATAGTGTTGTAAAAACAAATAAATAAAAATTAGCATTGTGAATAATTTCCTAATATAAAAAAATTTTCAAATATGCTATAATAAACACTTTCATACATGCATCTTTGTTCATATTCATAATTATTTCTTTAGGAATGCAACTGCTGGGTGAATGGGTAATGCTTACTTTCAAGACTTTGAACCTGTTGCCAAATACTCCCTGGAAAGGTTTTACCCATTTATTATACTTCTGCCAGTAGAGTGATCATTTTAATCTAGGAACCAGATTGTTACTCAAAGACTTGGAAGAATTTACAGATTCAAGAACATAAGACCAGAGAAAGCCCAGAAGGAAGGCTGTCATAGTCATTTAGGCCAGCATGTTTCCAGGTATGGTCGTAGCCCCATGGAGTCTTCCTGATGAACCATGAAAAGAGATCAAAGTGAGTTCTTTCTGCAATTCTTAGAGTAAATGCCATGCGAAGCCAGGGGCTTTCATTTTTGTATATGACTAAGTACTTAATAGCTTTCTTCATTAATTATGAAGAGTGATTAAATTTTTATATGAAAGAAAGAAAGAAAGGAAGGAAGGAAGGAAGGAAGCAAGGAAGAAAGAAAGAAAGAAAGAAAGAAAGAAAGAAAGAAAGAAAGAAAGCCAATATGCAGGTCTGCCAATTATTAAACTAAATCAGTTCTGTTTGATTCTCCTCCCATTTCTATTGCCAAGAGCAGCACCATTACTCACCGACTAGGCACTAGGAATACCCACACGCTTAGAGACATGTACAGTCATTTATTTGGCTATTACTTAATAAACTTGCTCTTTTTCATAATCAAGGCCCCTGGTTAAAATATTTAGTGACACCAATATTAGGCTCACCTCAATAGCAGAATTTTATGTGTAATCCTAGGTCAGCTATGAATCACAACTCTATTTCACCCAAGACAAAGTTCCAAAACCTTTTCCTGCACATACTCTGAGTTAAGGCAAAACAACACTGATGAGGGTCTCAGGCAGGCCACAAGTAAGGATAAGAGAGAAGATGCAATCACAGAAAAAGAAAGAAAAGAAAAAGGGGACAAAATGAAAAGAAAAAAGGAAAAAGACTAAAAATAATAAAACTTTTTAAAAAGAATGTGAAAATAAATAAATAAATGAATAAAAAGAATGTGAATGATTACATTTACAGCAGTGCTGAACTGTCATATGTTATATGTATTGAGCATTATCTACTCTGTGCCAGACACTGTTCTTAGGGCTTTCATATGCATTATTTAATTCATTCAATACACATTCATTGCATGTCTTCTGTGTGCCAGGCATCATTCTAAGATGCTCTGTAAAGAACAAAATGTATAAAAATTTCCTCCTTCTCAGAGCTTACATTTTGGTAAGGAAGGATCTTATTTATTGTCACAATAAGGAAAAGAGATAGAAAAAGCATGATAGGAAGGCAAAAGATAGAGGTGGGTGGCTCAGTTGTTTAAGCATCTGCCCTTGGCTTGGGTCAGGATCCAGGGGTCCTGTGATCCAGCCCTGCATTGGGGTCCCTGCTCCCCTCAGTGTGGAGCCTGCTTCTCCCTTTCCCTTGCTGCTCCCCCTGCTTGTTCTTGCTCTCTCTCTCTGTGTCAAATAAAGGAATACAATCTTAAAAAAAAAAAAAAGGCAAAAAATATGTATGGACAGAAAAAGAGAGGATTTAGGGAAGGAGATATAAAGGAGATGAAAGTTAGTGAATCATCCTCAAGACTTTGAGATGCTGGATTAAAAGGATAAGTCTCGGGATCCCTGGGTGGCGCAGCGGTTTGGCGCCTGCCTTTGGCCCGGGGCGCGATCCTGGAGACCCGGGATCGAATCCCACGTCGGGCTCCCGGTGCATGGAGCCTGCTTCTCCCTCTGCCTATGTCTCTGCTTCTCTCTCTCTCACTGTGTGCCTATCATAAATAAATAAAATTTAAAAAAAAATTAAAAAAAAAAAAAAAAAAAGGATAAGTCTCAGGACACCTGGGTAGCTTAGTGGTTGGGTGCCTGCCTTCGGCTCAGGTCGTGATCCTGGGATCCGGAACAAGTTCCACACTGGGTTACCTGCAAGGAGCCTGCGTCTCCCTCTGCCTATGTCTCTGCCTCTCTCTCTCTCTCTCTCTCTCACTCATGAATAAATAAATAAATCTTAAAAAAAATAAATAAAAGGACAAGTCTCTGTTCATGCCTCAAATCCTCCAGTGTAAAGGCTTTGGAAGGTCCCACATAACCAATTTAGTGAAAAGTCTGAATTATAAATGTGTGAAGAAATATGCTTCTATATTATCTCAAATGTAGGTAGCAATTTGAGGTGCAATTTTGAGAAGTCTTTCTGCACAGATATCCAGCAATATTCTGGTTTAATAGCAAGATAAGACATTTAAAATAAAAAAAAGACATTTGTAATAAGCAGTGTTCATCTGCATGTATATCTCTCGTTTCTCCCAGCCCATTCTAGTGAAAGAGAAAAATCAGTGACCTAAGAAAAATGGACCAGATATTTGGCTGAATCCTCACCAGCACCAGTTATAATACTAATAGATACTATTTACTGAGAATTTTCTATTTGCTGTAAAACAAACTATTCCAACAATGATTTATTTCTTTTAATTAAAAAAATTTATTTGAGAGAGAGTGAGTGGGTGACTTAGGCATGCACACACAAGTTGGAGAGGGGCAGAGGTAGAAAGAAGCAGACTCCCTGCTATGCAGGAAGCCCCATGAGAGGTTAGATCCCAGGATCTGAGATCATGACCTGAGCTGAAGTCAGACACTTAACTGGCTGAGCCACCCAGGTACTCCAACAATGATTTATTTCTCATAATTTCATGGGTTAGCAGGTCAGTTCTGCTCACACTTGGTACACTCATGTGGCCACATTCATATGGTGGGCTCAGGTGAGACACTGGTTTCCTGGTGCCTTTTTCTCTGTGTGGTCTCTTACCATACAAGTTTAGGCTGGGCTTCCCTACCTAGTGGCACAAATGGTCGAAGAGTGCAAGACAAGTCTCCTAAGACTTAGGCTTGGAACTAGCCAATAACACCCCTGCCACATTCCTCTGGTCAAAGCAAGTCATAAGCTCAGCTCAGATTCTAGGGGAAGGGAAATAGATTCCAGCTCTTGTTGAGAATAATAATAGTACTTACAAATATGAAAATTGTTGGCAGTCATCTTTGTAGGCCAGCTATCTTATTTGCCACATGCCAGAAACTGTGTATTATCTCAATTAAAATTTTTTAAAATTTATTCATAAGAGACACACAGAGAGGCAGAGACATAGGCAGAGGGAGAAGCAGGCTCCTCGAAGGGAGCCCGATGTGGGACTCGATTCCAGAACCCCAGGACCACGCCCTGAGCCAGACACTCAACCATTGAGCCACCCAGGCATCCCTATCCCAATTAATCTTTAAAGCAACTTATGAATTAGCCTCCTTTATGTCCCTATTTTACAAGTAAGGAAATTTAGTTCCCAAAAAGTTAAACACCCTCCTGCAAGTAGGTGACAGATCTAGGACCAGAGCTAAACCACCTTTAGAGTTCTAATTCACAACCATCCCTCAATACAACACTCAGTAGAGTTAGAGGAGTTAAACCCCATGTTCCCTCTCCCTGAGGGAAGCAGAAAAATATAGTAGTTAAGAGCTTGGACTCTGGGGTCAAATGCTTTGATTCAAAACTTGGCTCTAAGTCTCATTAGTTCTGTGACTTTGGCCTAGTGACTTGGCCTCAAGTTCACCATCTGTAGAACAGGGCTGATAACACTATCTACCCACAGGACTATTATGAGATAGTGTTAATTACTTTTGCTGTTCCCTGAGTGCCCTGAGTAGTTTACTCTAAATCCAGCAGTGGCACAGTCTCACTCAAGACCACAGTCTCACTCAAGACCACAGTCTCCAGAGCTGTTGCTAAGTCTATGTGACTTGATAGTCTTTATCCTTGCTGGCTTGGCTTCTGTTTCTGCTTTGCTTCTGGACCCTTGTTGCTGCCACAGTGACCACTACTGAGGGGGCCTGTCCCACTGTCGTCCCTCTCTGTTCATTTGTTGCACCTCTTGCTTCCTTCTGGAGCTGCCACTTCATGCTAGAGATCTGGTGGTTGTCCATGTTGACCTACAACAGTTTGCACTTTGTCAGTGCTCTGTTAATTCTTCTGATTGCATAATAGGAGAGTAGTTCTCACAGGCTAATCCCATTAATACCTTGTTTGGCCTTTGACCATTTGCAAAGGGTTCACTAACACCTTTCTCTAAAAAGGGAGGAGGAAATGGAAGTTTCTCTGGTTCAGGACCTTTGCTGGGTGTTCCCGGTACTCAGTTCCTTTTCTGTTGTGGGTGCTTTGAAAGAACTGCCATGTTTCAGAATGAGTAACCACTAGGTGGCAGCAGTGTCTTGCTTCCCAGGTCATTATCTCTTGGTCCCCCAAACCTTATAATCTCAATTTTAGCCAATAGATATACAGTTCCTTTCAAAATGAATGACTTGCTTTTTTTTTTTTTGAATGACTTGCTTTTAAATAAACTTACTTACCCATATGAAGTTCAAAGTGAACAACAAATTTCATGTACATTCTTTTGAAAATTTGTGACCATGATGTCACTAATTCCATCAGAGTTCTCGCAGGAGTTATATTACTAAAGCAGTTTTATAACCTTTGGTTTGAAAGGGCATGGGAAAAGTAAATAAACCTCAACTTGTTTAGGGCACGGCCAAATCTGATTGTTTTCCCTTCTGGTTGTTAACACCCAACAGGCCAAAGGTCTGTTGGGTTAAGAGTTCATGGACTCCCAGCCTATCATTTCGTTAATAGGATTGTAGATACATCACTCATTTCCCAATGAGGTCCCAAAAGGTTTTCTTGGGGAAGATGGAATTTCAGTAGATTACTGAGTGAGAAGCAAGTGTAGGGAACCCCCTTCTTTCAATTACATCTTCACAGGAATCCAACCTGCCAAATGGAATCCTCTTTTTAACAAACCAGATTGGGAAGTGCAAAGACAGAAGAACAGGTAGAGGAAAGGCCAGGAGTGCTGACAAAATCCTCATCTTACAGTATAGAGGACCAAAAGATACTGTCTATAGTTGATAGAACAAAAAGATGTTTAATATATCACTTAAATTTACCCAGTTAATTAAATATAGACGAATAAACTATATCAGGTTATAACTTTAAATTTATTTATGTATTTAAAATAATCTCTACACCCATCACGGGGCTTGAACTCATGACCCCAAGATAAAGATTGTTTGCTCTTCTGACTGAGCCAGTCAGGTGCCCGATATATTGGGTTGTAAGTTTAATAGGAAGAGAAGAGAAGGAGAAATAGGATGGTGGGGATGTTAATAAGCTAAACCTCAAGTACCCTAACAGAGTCTATAGATAACAACCAAAATTGAAAATGCAAGAAACAACACTACAAGTAGATTATTTAGAGACATGGAGTAAGTCACCAGGTGAACTAAAGGAAGAGGTAGTTAATTTTCGCTTCTGTAAAAGAGCAAAGGAAGGGGCTGGGCTGGGGAGTGGCTGTACTATTTGACTTTCTAACTGTGACTTTGTTTTACCCTTAAGAATGGGCAAGAATGGGGCAGCCCAGGTGGCTCGGCAGTTTAGCGCTGCCTTCGGCCCAGGGTGTGATCCTGGAGACCCGGGATCAAGTCCCACGTCGGGTCTGCTGCTCTCTCTGCCTCTGTGTGTCTCTCATGAATAAATACATAAAATTAAAAAAAAAGAATAGGCGAGAATAAACGGCTATTAGGGCAAAATAGATATCTGGGTTCATGGGAACAACTAACACTGAATTCCTAACTTGTGTCATCATATCGGATAGAAATTAACAAATTTAATCATTTGCTTATTTACATAGAGGTCACTTTAGTTTAATATAATAATACTATCAAAGAGACATTAGAAGCTTCTATTTTCACATGTATATGTCACTTATCTAAAACTGGCATGTTGGAGCAAGGATCCACTTCAGTCAATATTTTTATAGCAGATACTGGGTTTTTCTAATATAAGCCAAAATACCATTACTCTTTGCAAAAAACCAGAACCAGAATTTTAAAGAGCAAATGTGTCCATTTTTACTTTCTTCATGGCATTTGAGTTCTTCAGTATGCATCCCCCAAATTTCCTGTTCTTTGTCTTCTTTTCAAAACCATATCCAATCCATCAGGAATGACAGGTTATTTTTCAAAATACACCAGAATCTGGCAATTCTCACCACACCCATCCCTACTATCCTAGTTTGAGCTGTCTCATTTCTCACTTGGACCACTGAAACAGCCTGGTAACTGTTTCCATCTTTGCCCATTCAGCAGCCTGAGAGATCCTTTTTGAATGTGTGGTAATTTGTAAAACATTGGCATATATGATGTACCCACCCCATTTTATCCTCTATCTCCTCCTCATTCACTCCTTCCCAGCCACATTGGCCTCCTAGATCTTCCTAGACCCTTTGGACATATTCCTACCCTCTGCCTAGAATGCTTTCTCCCAGATATCCAAATGGCTTACTCTCTCATTTCCTTGAGGTTCTGCTTTGTCACCTTATCAAAGAGGCCTTTCCTAGCCACTTGATATAAAATAGGCATTCCCCTCCCTCTCTCCAACACTCTCCATCCTCCCAGCTTGCTTGTTCTCCATTATGCTTATCATCTAAAAATGTTACCCATTTCCTGTATTGTCTCTATTTTCCATTAGAATATAAGCTCTAGAATAATTTTTCACTGCTGTATCCCTAGTGCCTACAAGAATGCCTGACAAACAATAGATGCTTAATAAATTCTGTCCCTTAAATGACACCTAATCATGATACCACAGGGAGATGTCTTAGAGCAATATTTCCCCAAGTGTGAGATCTGTTTATGAGAAATGAAATGATTTTATTTTTTAAGACTTTTTTTATTTTTGAGAGTGAGAGTGTACATGAGCATGCATGTGCTGCCACACGAGCAGGGGGGGAGAGGCAAAAGGAGAAGGTGAGGGAGAGAGAGAATCCCAGGCCGCCTCCCTGCTGAACAAGGAGCCCATGCAGGGCTTGATCTCAAGACTCTGAGATCATGACCTGAGCTGAAATCAAGAGTCAGAGGCTTGACTAACTGAGCCACTCAGGCTCCCCAGAAGTGATTTTAGATAGTATAAAGGTATGCATCAAATAACACTGAATCAGGTGGAGAGAATCTTTTCAATGTTTTAATCCATCTCATTATGAAGCCTCATATGGTGCTAGTTTGTCTCCAATACTTGATAATTTATCCTTTTAAAAGAGAATGAGCCTTACATTTAAAGCCTACTAAGAGCCTTTTGTAAGGAGCACTATCTGGTGAGGATTTTAATAAATTTATCGTTTTCCTTGTATTATTTTTAGGGGAACTGTCTACTTCAATTATAAGACTGGTAACATGTTAATCTCATTTAAATCTTGCAATAACCCCTCCAAGAAGAGTATCATTTTGCATTAGAGGAAACTACAGATGAGTTTCCCATGAGACCAAAATTTCCTTTGAGATAAAGTTCGCATAATATAAAATTCATCATTTTAAATATTTTAAACTGTACAGTTCAGTTTCTTAGTATATTCACAATGCTGTACAACCATTATTACTAAATTATTCCAGAACATTCTTATTCCTCCCCCCCCCCAGAAAAAAACCCATATCCTTTAGCTATAACCTCAATGTCCTCACTCTTTCTGGCCCTAAGCAGACACTAATCTTTCTGTCTCCATATATTTGCTTATGCTGGACATTTCATACTAACAGAATCATGTATGTGGTCTTTTGGGACTGATTTTTTCACACTTAGCATAATGTTTTAAAGGTTTATCCATTTTGTAGCATGAATCAGTACAGTACTTCATTCCTTTTTATGACTGAATAATATTCCACTGTATGAATATATATATATACACACACACACACATATATATATTATTCTTTTTTATCTGTTCATCAGCTGATGAATATTTGAGTTGTTCCCACTTTGGGGCTATTACAAATAATGCTTTAAGCACATCGTGTATAAGTTTTTGTTTGAACACCTGTTTTTCAGTTTTCTTGTGTATATATTTAGGAGTAGAATTGCTGGGTCATAAGGAAATTCTGTTCAACTTTTTTTTTTTAATTTTTTTATTTATTTATGATAGTCACAGAGAGAGAGAGAGAGAGGCAGAGTCACAGGCAGAGGGAGAAGCAGGCTCCATGCACCGGGAGCCTGATGTGGGATTCGATCCCGGGTCTCCAGGATCGCGCCCTGGGCCAAAGGCAGGTGCCAAACTGCTGCGCCACCCAGGGATCCCTCTGTTCAACTTTTTGAGGAAAGCCCAAAGTGTTTTCCAACGTGGCTGTATCACTTGCACTCCTACTGACAACATATAAGTGTTCCATTGCTCTATTACTTAGTAGAACTTGTAACTGTCCGTTAAAAAAAAAAATTTAGTGCTCCACATCACTTGTCATCAGGGAAATACAAATCAAAACCACAATGAGATATCACTTTACACCAGTGAGAATGGTTAAAATTAACAAGACAGGAAACAACAAATTTGGCGAGGATGTGGAGAAAAGGGAACCCTCTTACACTGTTGATGGAATGGAAGTTGGTGCAGCCACTCTGGAAAAGAGCATGGAGTTAAAGAAGTTAAAAATAGAGCTACCCTTTGATCAGCAATTGCACTACTGGGTATTTACACCAAAAATACAGATGTAGTGAAACAACAGGACACCTGGACCCCAATGTACATAGCAATGTACAGCAATGTCCACAATAGTCAAACTGTGGAAGGTGTCAGGATGTCCTTCGACAGAAGAATGGATAAAGATGTGGTATACATGTATATACACAATGGAATATTACTCAGCCATCAAAAAGGATGAACATGGATGGAGCTGGAGGGTTTTATGCTAAGTGAAATATGTGGAATGAAGAAAGTGAAAGGGGTGGAGGGGAAACCGAGTGGGAAAAAATTAGAGAGGAAGACAAACTATGAAAAACTCGACTCTGGGAAAAAAAAGAGGGCTGCTGAAGGGGAGGTGGGTGGGGGGATGGGATGACTGAGAGAGGAGAATTCAGGAGGATAGGTGATGTGATGAGCACTGCGTGTTATACTGTACGTCAGCGAACCTAATTTAAATTATTTATTTATTTATGAGAGAGGGGGGGGGGGCAGAGACACAGGCAGAGGGAGAAGCAGGCTCCATGCACCGGGAGCCCGACGTGGGATTCGATTTCGGGTCTCCAGGATCGCGCCCTGGGCCAAAGGCAGGCGCCAAACCGCTGCACCACCCAGGGGTCCCGGTGAACTTAATTTAAATAAAAAAATAAAAACCTTAACCACTAAAATAGGTGTTTCATTTTTTTTTAAATTTTTATTTATTTATGATAGTCACACAGAGAGAGAGAGAAAGAGGCAGAGGGAGACACAAGCTCCATGCACCGGGAGCCCGACGTGGGATTCGATTTCGGGTCTCCAGGATCGCGCCCTGGGCCAAAGGCAGGCGCCAAACCGCTGCGCCACGCAGGGATCGCTTCATTTTGATCTTAATTTGCATTTCCCTAATGATGTTGAGCACCTTTTCATGTGACTATTGGCCATTGAGTGTATCTTATTTGGAGAAATATTCAAGTCATAGCCCATTTTAAAATTAGGTTATTTTTGTTGAGTTCCACAAGTTTCCCTCTAAAATAAGTTAGGGACCCCTGGGTGGCTCAGCAGTTGAGCACCTGCCTTTGGCCCAGGGCGTGATCCTGGAGACCCGGGATCGAGTTCCGCGTCGGGCTCCCTGCATGGAGCCTGCTTCTCCCTCTGCCTGTGTCTCTGCCTCTCTCTCTCTGCCTCTCATGAATAAATAAATAAAATCTTAAAAAAAAATAAATTAAGTTAAAAATACATATTTGGGGCACCCGGGTGGCTCCGTCCTTGAGAATCAGACTCTTGATTTCAGCTCAGGTCAATGCATCTCAGGGTGTAAGATCGAGCCCCTTTACCCACTCCACACCTGGCCTAGAGTCAGTTTGAGATACTCTCTCCCTCTGCCTCTCCACCCCACTCCGTCTCTAATAAACAAATATTTAAATATATGTATTTTAAATATTTTGTTTATTTATTCATGAAAGACACAGAGAGAGAGGCAGAGACAGACAGAGGGAGGAGAAGCGGGCTCCAGGCAGGGAGCCCCATGTGGGACTGGATCCCAGGATCCTGGGATCAGGCCCTGAGCTGAAGGCAGACGCTCAACCGCTGAGCCACGCAGGCGTCTCTCTCTCTCTATATAACTGGGATAGTGCACGCCCCTCCAATGAGCTGTTGGAACAAATGAAACGGCGGTGCGAAGCGCTTGCTCCCGGCTCGGCACGGCCTGGCACGGCACCCAGGTTAGCCGCTGTGCGGAGGAGCCCCGAGGTCCAGCTCTCAGCTCGCAAGACCAGCGCATCCCCAACCGCAGCAGCCGACTCCCACGCAGGGGGCGCCACCGCGCACAGACCCTGGTGCGCATGCTCCTCTTTCCACGCCCTTTCGCGGGCGCCCTTCCCTAGCGCTGAGCGACTTCCGTTTCCGGGAGAGTGGAGGCGGCTTCCGGCGGCGTGACCTGAGCGCGCTGGGCTGGCGGGGTGCCGGAGCAGGAAGGGTCTGCGCCGGCTGCCGGTAACCGGGCGGCGGGTGGGAGTGGCCGGGTGTGGCGCCCTGGCCCTCGGGAGGGAGGGGCGACCTTTGTCTTGCGGCCCGAGCCAACACCGGACTGGACTTCAGCCCGATCCTATTGTGGAGGCTTTTGTTGTTGTTGTTGCCTCCTCTAGGCCTTCGCCCCCACGCCGGGATTCCTGCCGCTGGGGCCCCGCGGGTGTGAGTCGGGAGACGTGGGTCTCATTCCCGCCTGCGCCGCTGCCCGGCCCTGTCTGACCTGGGGCGGGGTATGCCCGGTCGTGGGCTTCAGCTGCTTCGTTTGGAAGATGGCAGTTGTATGCACAGGGATTATGAGCTCCTTTGGGGTTGGAACTGACTTTTATTAGTGTTCTGCACCGTCGCCTGCCCGGCCACAGAGCAAGAACAGTGTAGGTACTCTGTGCCTACTGGAGTTGTTTCGGGTCCCAAAACCTTTGAAAATCGAGCGATGGCTATGGATCCCCGCTGCCTACCTCTCTTAAATCCCGCCCTGCGCCCCCCCCCCCCTTCCGCCCCATCCTCAGAGACAGGAAATTTGGCCTACTATTTCAGATATTTTACAGATACTGTTTGCCAGTCCATGGATCCCAGAGTAGACATTCGGACGTTTGCTGTCGTTAGATCGTAGATGTTCAGTTAATCACTTTTAAACGCATGACTCTCTTTCGCAGGAGGAAGATAGATCTCCTCTTAGAAAGTTTTAGTCAGGGGCCTGGCAGTATGCTCTACTCACTTAAGTCCCCCAGCAACTCCAGAAGACAAGTATTAATTAGTTCCCGTATTTGCAGATGAGGGAAATTGAGGCAGAGGAGAAAAAAAACTTGTTTTATGCCATTCACCCTGTGAATGCTGAGGGCAAGAGGTCAAACCCATGCCTGCAATTCCAAAGCTCCATGTTCTTAACTATTAGCTGAAAAAAGACTGGATGTAGAAATATATTTGAATGTATCCCAGCAGCCTAAGAGGGAGGAATTGTTAGCTGTACGAGGTGGCTATTATCAACACAGACGGTCCCAAATCAAACATTGCATGCTGCGGATATACTGTTTCTCTGTCTCCTTTTCTTCCTTGACATCTATATTGCTTTTTAAATAATATCCCCGTTTACATCCTGTCCTCTGTGCCCATGTTATTCAGTTATCTTTTATCTTTGGTTAATATTGATTCAGGTGTGTTGACTACCTATGATGGTGTCAGTTATGTGGCCTTTTCCGCCAGCCCTCCAAAGCAGGTGTTTTTAATTATAGTTGAAATATGAGGTGATAATGTTTAGGCATTATCTCTTTTTCTTTTCTGTACTGTTTTTAAAGGGACTGTATTAGGAATTTTGGAAGCACTGCCAACATGTCTGATGTTCAGGAAGCCACTAACCAACTCCTGGATGTGAGCCTTCATGAGCACCAGAAGTCTATACCAGTTACAGGAAGTGGTCCCAGAAGTGAGTCTCAGCACCTCCAAGTCACTATTGGAGCCACTGTGCCTACTGGTTTTGAGCAAACAGCTGCAGATGAAGTGAGAGAGAAATTGGGGTCATCATGCAAAATCAGCAAAGACCGGGGCAAGATATATTTTGACATTTCAGTGGAAAGTCTGGCTCAGGTTTGAATGAAGCAATATTTAAAATAGTTTTCTAAAAAGGTCATTTTACAATCGTTTTCTGGCTTGAATCCTTTTTTGCTTTTCTTTGCTCTGCCCCACATCTGGTGATTTTAAAGTATTACTGCATTTTCCATTCAGTACTGATTTTATGTTTGATTAATAGGTTTGCTATTCTTTTAGAAGTGATCCTAATATTTTCTGAGGATGAATTTCACCAGAAAGAATCCTATGTGACTTTTGAAGAAATTCCGAATATCTGCCAAACGCCTTTGATTTACTTCAAAATGTAGCTGAAGTTTAGACTTTGGTGGTGAAGCATACAAGGAGAGATTTTTCTTTTAATCCATGTCAAATTCTTGCTCAAAAGTAGGAATCAGTGAAAGGGAGAAGTGGTCAGTAACTGCCATCCCGCTAGAATAAAAGCTAATCAATATCTCATTACCATATTGAGAGAGCAGGAATTGACTGAGGTTTTTTGGGCTGATACTTCCCAAGTTCTTAGTGTCTGGCATATAGTAGACACCTAATAAATATTTGGGGAATGAATTGGCCAGCAAATATTTTTCCACCCAGTATCTTAGTTGATGACCTTACCAGCTTTGTAAAGATAGATGCTTTTTTTTTTTTTTAAGATTTTATTTATTTATGAGAGACACAGAGAGAGAGAGAGAGAGAGAAGCAGGCTCCAATGGAGAGATCCCAGTGTGGGACTTGATCCCAGGACTCCAGGATCACACCCTGGGCCGAAGGCAGGCACTCAATCACTGAGCCACCCAGGCATCCCGAGAGGTGCTATTTTTATCCCCATTAATCATTAGGCTTATGAATAAGTAATTTGCCTTATTTGGGATTATTAGCTGAGTGACCCAGCTAATAATCCCAGCTGGTGCTCAAACTCTATGCTCTTAACTACTGCACTATACAGTGTATCCCTGGGAGCTGTGAGGAGAAATATAGTAAAGCTCCACTTGACTTTCTTCCTTTCTCCCCTAAACCTGTTTCCCAGGTAACATTTCAAGCTATCCTTCCATCTTTCTTCCATTTCTGTAGGGGAATAGAAGCTAATGGGTAACTAAAAACATGGCAGACTGGGGTGATAGGAAAAATTTAAAGTACAAATGAGGGATCCCTGGGTGGCGCAGCGGTTTGGCGCCTGCCTTTGGCCCAGGGCGCGATCCTGGAGACCCGGGATCGAATCCCACGTCGGGCTCCCGGTGCATGGAGCCTGCTTCTCCCTCTGCCTGTGTCTCTGCCTCTCTCTCAATCTCTCTGTGACTATCAAAAATAAATAAAAAAAATTAAAAAAAATAAAAATAAATTATTAAAAAAAAATAAAGTACAAATGATAGGTATTCGTTTCATTAAAATCTTTATATCTCATTTTTATATTTAAATGTTGATAGTTTGTGATTCAAAAGTTTTCTTAGAACTTTGTTTCTAACATTTTTCTTCCCTCCTCTAGGTTCATTGTCTGAGATCAGTTGATAACTTATTTGTGGTCGTTAAGGAATTTAAAGATTACCCGTTCAAAGAAACAAAGGTGAGTTTTCCCAAACATGGTAGCTGAGACCTGCAGCCATCTTGCCCAAAGAGATTATTCCCACATTTTGCATTCTCTCGCTTAGCATTACTACTGCTTTTAGAATATAGAATACTGGGAGGCTTTGACAATAAAAATCAGAGGTTTGTTGACAGCCATTCCAAAAGGTTTTTTTTTTTTTAAGATTTATTTATTTGGGAAGAGATGGGAAGGGGCAGAGAGGGAGCAAGGGAATCTTGAGCCAACTCCCCCACTGAGCATGGAACTCAATTTGGGCCCTGATCCCACAATCCTGAGATCATGAGCAGAGCTGAAATCAAGAGTTGGACACTTAACTGACATCTAAGGCAAGAGTTGTTTTTATTTATTTATTTTTTTAAATCTTTTTTTTTTTTTATTATTTATTCATGATAGTCAGAGAGAGAGAGAGAGAGGCAGAGACACAGGCAGAGGGAGAAGCAGGCTCCATGCACCGGGAGCCCGACGTGGGACTCGATCCCGGGTCTCTAGGATCGCGCCCTGGGCCAAAGGCAGGCGCCAAACCGCTGCGCCACCCAGGGATCCCAAGAGTTGTTTTTAAAAGAATCAATATTGGGGATCCCTGGGTGGCTCAGCGGTTTAGCGCCTGCCTTTGGCCCAGGGTGCGATCCTGGAGTCCTGGGATCAAGTCCCACATCAGGCTCCCTGCATGGAGCCTGCTTCTCCCTCTGCTTGTGTCTCTGCCTCTCTCTCCCCCTATGTCTATCATGAATAAATAAATAAAATCTTTTAAAAAAAAATCAATATTGTGGGTAGTAGGCAAAACAGGTGGGAGAGAGTCAAAAGGTACAGACTTAAAATTATAAACTAAGTCTTGAGGATATAATGTATAGCATCGTGACTATAGCTAATGATACTCTATTGCATATTTGCAAGTTGCTAATAGAGTAGATCTTAAAAGTTCTCATCATAACATTTTTAACTATATAGGGTGACATGTTAAGTAGACATTGCGGTGATCGTTTCGCAATATATACATACATCAAATCATTATATTGTACATTTTAGAAAGTAGAATAATGTTATATTTCAGTTGTATCTCTTGTAAAAGATGAAAGATTAACAAAATGAGTTAACAAAAGTCAATATAGAAAAACATCAGAGTGTGGAAGAAATAAATTGTTTGACTTTCTTACAGAAAGGTACGTTGCTTTGGATTAGCTTTTTTTTTTTTTTTAAGATTTTATTTCTTTATTCATGAGAGATACACAGAGAGAGACAGAGGCAGAGGGAGAAGCAGGCTCCATGCAGGGAGCCCACTGTGGGACTTGATCTTGGGACCGGGATCACGCCCTGAGCCGAAGGCAGATGCTCAACCACTGAGCCACTCAGGCGTCCCAGCATCTGATTCCTAAATATTGATATGCTGCATAAGTTGAGGTTTGAAAAATAGATTGCAGTAAAGCCTTAGTATTTTTCCACATTGTTTTTTGATCAGGTTTCCAGAGTCAGATGCTTGATAACTTCTATCAGTTTTATTACATATATTAGAAACAATGTGTTTTTAAGATCTATAATATACTGCCCAATTCTCCAGTTTTTATTTATTGGCAACAGGTTGATTTCCAAAGCATTATTCAATAACCAAAGTGATATGAACCCACAGCCTAGAAAAAATAAAATCAGACCTAAAAGAATTCAGGCTGAAAATAGTTCAAAATTTTATTAACTAAAAATGGAACTTTCAACACTAGTATTATAACCCTTCAGACTTCTGATAGTCATTATCAACTGAATTATATCAATGAAACTAGAACATAACAGGCAGGCTACTGGAAATTTTGCTTCTTAGCGTTTGGAAGTTTTAATAGCCAATTCCATACATGAGTAGATGTTAACAGGCATTTTTAGAAACTAAAAAAATAAATTTAAAAACATTTGTAAAATTCCATCTTAAATTCTGGCCTTTAACTTACTAGGACATTATTAATATTTTCCTAAATTCTTATGTTTTTGCCATCTTAGAGTTTGAATTATTTTGGGTGGTTTTGATCTCTACAAAGTAATGGTTCTATATGAGCCAGCTTGTCAGAGTTGCCTTATATATAAGTAACTGCAAAAGAGGTTGCTGGTGGAAGTCCCAAAAGAAGAGCAGCAAGGGTTAAGGTAGATTTTTAGATCTCTACAAGAACATGTGTATGACCATGAAAGATTGTTGCCCTTTACTTTATGGACTTAAATTACAACATGTCCCAGTAATCAGTAATGCTTGTTTTTTTTAAATATTTGCTTCTTGTTTTCTGTTGGCAATCAGTTTCATTGTTTGTGGCATTATACTTTCCCATCTTATGAAAAGCATGTTAATTAGTATTCTGATAGGTCTTTTTTTTTTAAGTATTCAGATGATGCCATGATTTTTTAAAGCAGGTTAATCTGTTTTAAATATAAAAGGGTAATATCTGGGCTTTACGTGTTTTTTTTTTTTTTTTTTTTTAAGCTAGGTAATACATGTACTTAGATCAAAGTTCTAAAGACCCAAAGGATATACAGTGAAAAGTGTTTGTTCCTGTATTTCCATACCAGGCAGTTCCCTCCCTGAAGGCAACAGCTCTTACCAATTTCTTGGGTATCCTTCTAGAGATATTTTATGAATATGTGCATTTTATGTACTTACACAAATTGAAAGCATGCCATACATACTGTTCTATGCTGTGCTTTTTCTCCTGTATCTTGAACATCATGCCAATATGTTGGATTTCACTGCATCATAATCTAATCATTCCCCTTTAGGATATTATTCACATTGTCTGTAGTCCTAATCTCCATTTTTTTATCTCTTCAATGGCATGAGTTAAGAAGTGATTGCTTTTCACTTTGTTTTCAGGAGTGTCTTTTGTACATGGTGCTTTCAATATGGTCTTAAGTTTGAAGTCGTTTTATTTTTTTATTCCACTTACTCTTTGAACTCTATAATCTCCTATTTCATCTTTTTATGGTGGCTCACCTCATCTTCTTTCTGCTTTTATATCTCTGCTTGGAGCTCTTATTTTACCAAGGTATTTCCTCATTACATTTTTTTCCTATCATATCAACATGTTTGATCACAGTTTTCAACTGCTCTGTGGCAGTGTCTTTCTAATCGTTTTTTTGTCTGCTCTTTGTTTTTCTATTGCTTTCCTCCTTTGTCCTTTCTTTCTTTCTTTTTTTTTTTTTTTTTAAGATTTTATTTATTTATTCATGAGAGACAGAGACAGACAGAAGCAGGCTCCACGCAGGGAGCCCAACGCGGGACTCGATCTCGGGTCCTCAGGATCCACGCCCTGGGCCCAAGGCAGGTGCTAAACCGCTGAGCCACCCAGGTGTCCCTCCTTTGTCCTTTCTTATGTTCATGTAAATCTCATGCTGATAACTTTTGATGGTTGTTCATCTATGAATGAGGAACCTGCTATTGATGAGAGGCTCATGTGGGGGAAGCCAGGAACTGTTCCAGGCCAGCAAGAAATTCCCCTGCTTCACTGTGAAATTCCTTCTGACAAAGGGTTGTAGGGCAGTGAGTTCTCTCTTCCTTCTTTTTTTTTTAAATAGTTTTATTGAGGTATAATTTCCATGCTACTGCATAGGTTTCTTTTAACCATTACTTCTCTCTAACCTGAAGAGATTGGCAGCTTCATCGTTTTTAACAATATAAAAAACAGCTCTCCCCAGCTCTACCTTATCAATACTCTCAGCAAATAGAGCTTGTCCATAAGATTTCTTGTTCAGCCTCCATTTCTCTCCTCTGCTTGTTCTTGGTACCAATGAAGTCCAGGGAAGTTCCTTCTGTCAGTATACATACTTCTACTATTTCAAAGAAGAGTTTATTTGCTACAACTTTGCATTCTCTCTCTGGTGTCTTCCTGCACCTCTGTTTGACCTTCACTTACACTTGGGAATTCTGTTAGAATTGTTATGGTTCAAGGTTATAGATATTACGTAGATTGTATTAAGATAAAGTTGGTATATTTGTTGTTGGTGGTGTTTATCATGGTGTCTGCAGGAAAAAAAAAAGGGGCTGTACCGGTTTTCTCCATCAACATTAAACCTCCAAGTCCTGTAGATGCCCTTTATAAAAGGGAAATAATTTTGTAAATAGATTTGAATTTGCCAAGCCTGAAATTTACCATTGTTCATCAGGTTTCAAGTAGTATCAAAACCTTAACTCTTCTCCATTTCAAGTCTCAGTTCCGTCAGTGAACATGTATCTTTTTCTAATTTGGTCTTCAGTAGCATATACTGTCTATGCCAGCACTCTGCAGTAGAACTTTATTATGGGACTGTTTTAGGTCTACAGTGTCCAACACAGTAGCCACTAGCCTCTAGCATGTGAAATGTAGCTCATGTGATTGAGAAACTGAGGGGTTTTATTTTAAGTAAGTTCTACGCTTAATGTGCAGTTTGAACTTATGACCCTGAGTTCAAGAATCACATACCCTGGGGGCAGCCCGGGTGGCTCAGCAGTTTAGTGCTGCCTTTGGCCCAGGGCGTGATCCTGGGAGATCTGGGATCGAGTCCCACATCAGGCTCCCTGCATGGAGCCTGCTTGTCCCTCTGCCTGTGCCTCTGCCTCTCTCTTCTCTTTCTCTCTATCTCTCATGAATAAATAAAATCTTAAAAAAAAAAAAGTCATATGCCCTACCAACTAAGCCAGCCAGGTGCCCCTGAGCTTTTAATTTTAAATAAATTTGGGGTGCCTCTCTAGCTCAGTTAGTTAAGTGTCTTTTAGCTCAGGTCATGATCCCAGGGTCCTAGGATTGAGCCCCGAGTTGGGCTCCCTGCTCAGCGAGGAGTCTGCTTCTCCCTGTCTTCCCTGCTTATGCTCTCTTTTTTTTATCTCTGCTTCTCTCTCAAATAAATAATTAAATAAAATCTTTAATTTTAAATCATTTTTTACTTCATTATTATTTTTTTATTCTTTTGTTTTTAAAGATATTTATGAGAGCGTGTGCGAGGAGGGGACCAACAGAGGGATAGGGAGAAGCAGGCTCCCTGCTGAGTAGGGAGCCAGACAGGAGACTCAAACCCAGAACCCCAGGATCACGACCTGAGCTGAAGGCAGATGTTTGACCAACTGAGACATCCAGGCACCCCTCATTTTACTTTCTTTTTTTTTTTTTTTAAGATTTAATGTATTTGTTCATGAGAATACAGAGAAAGGAGAGAGGCAGAGACACAGGCAGAGGGAGAAGCAGGCTCCATGCAGGGCTGCCCCAGATTTACTTTTTAAAAGGATGATTCTAAAAGAAAAAATAAAAAAAATAAAAGGATGATTCTAGATGCTATTTAGAAATTGGAAAGATACATTTTTCACTGTTTCCGGTTTCTTTTTCCTTTTAAAAAATAATACTTAGGGGTACCTGGCTGGCTCAGTCAGTGGAGTGTTTTTTGTCTGCTCTTTTGTGGAGCGTGCTGCAACTCTTGATTTCAGGGTTGTGAGTTTGAGCCCCATATTAAGTGTAGAGATTACTTAAAAAATAAGTGAATAAATAATACTATCTTTTAAAAGAGTTAGTTTTATTTTATTTATTTTTTAATATATTTATTTATTCATGAGAGACACACAGAGAGGGAGAGAGAGAGGCAGAGACACAGGCAGAGGGACAAGCAGGCTCCATGCAGGGAGCCCGATGTGGGACTCAATCCCGGGTCTCCAGGATCACACCCTGAGCCAAAGGCAGGTGCCAAACCACTGAGCCACCCAGGGATCCCCTAAAAAAGTTAGTTTTATTTTTTTATTTTGTTTTATTTTATTTTGTTTTATTTTATTTATTTTATTTTAAGTTAGTTTTAAAAGTAGCATGTATACATAGTACAAAATTCAGAAGGAAGTCAGGTGAGAGGTGAATTGCCCTCTTCTCCTTTCATCCACCTACTTCACCTCCTGAGAGGTAACCATTGTTAATAGTTTGATTGCTTACATTTTAATCTTAAAGCCCAACTTCTGATCTACTGGTCTAGTATTATTTTTCAGTTATTTAATTTGTGTATATCTTCATTTTCAATGAAATTTTAATTTCCTTAATAGTAGATGTTATCTTTTTTCCTCCTTTGTTCTACACTCTTACCACTGCCCCCCAGCATAATGATTAATATAGTCTGTGTAGGACTTGTTCAGTGAAAGTGGTGAGAGATATATGGATTTCATTCTCTGTACTTTATAGGAAGAAGTTCTAAAGGATTTTGAAGAATTGGCTGGGAAGCTTCCATGGTCAGACCCTTTAAAAGTATGGAAAATTAACACCAGCTTCAAGAAAAAAAAAACAAAACGCAAAAAGATAAATCAGAATTCAAGTAAAGAGAAGATTAATAATGGACAAGGAGACAAAACAGATGAGAGAGATGATAAAAAAGGATTCATTAACAATACCTTAGATTCCCATATCTTAGACTATTATGAAAATCCAGCCATCAAAGAAGAGATCTCAACATTAGTAGGTGATGATTTGGCATCTTGTAAAGATGAGAAGGATGAAAGCTCAAAAGAAGAAACTCAACCTGAAGTGTTGAAGTTTAGGGTCACGTGCAACAGGGCAGGAGAGAAACACTGCTTTTCCTCAAATGAGGCCGCAAGAGATTTTGGAGGTGCTATTCAAGATTACTTTAAGTGGAAGGCTGACATGACCAACTTTGATGTGGAGGTACGTACAGGCTCTGATTATGATGATTGAAGAAGTCCATTGTAGTATGTATAGCATTTTTAGACTAACCGGTTTTATGGGCAGTTAAATTGTGGCCACAGGGCTAATAGATTGTGGTTAACAAGAGCATTAGCTATGAGACACATCTAGATTCAGAATTTGACTCTACAACTGCATAACTTTAGATAAGATACGGTCTCCAAGCCTGTTTGAAATGGAGCCAGCAGTAGTGTATACTTTTAAGTGTGTCCTGAAAGTTGTTGTTTGTTTGTTTGTTTTTTTGGTCCTGAAAGGTAAATGAGATAATACATTTTAAGTATTTGGTGCAATAGCTGGTATATACTAAGTACTCAGTAGATGCGAGCTATTAAGACTGCAGTTTTTTTTTTTTTTTTTTTTTTACTTTTTTAAGACTGCAGTTTTTTAAGCTAGTACTTTTTACATTATATGGACTTTGAGATTATAAAATCCAAAAAGAATGAAAGCAGTTTTTTGGGTTTTTTTGTGTCTTGGTTGTAGAATTTTACTATTGAAAAAAAGCGGAGTACATTTTATTTTTTTATTTTTTAAAAGATTTTATTTATTTATGAGAGACGCGCAGAGAGAGGCAGAGACAGAGGGAGAAGTAGGCTTCCTGCAAGGAGCCTGATGTGGGACCGGATCCCTGATCCTGGGGTCACACCCTGAGCTGAAGGCATACACCCAACCGCTGAGCCACCCAGGCGACATGTGGAGTACATTTAAAAAATAAGCCCCAGCTTCCTATAATCAGGACATCATTGCTAATACCTATTGAACAGCCAGCTCCCCCCCCCCCCTTTTTTTTTTTAAGATTTTATTTATTCACGAGAGACACAGAGAGTTAGAGACTTAGGCAGAGGGAGAAGCAGGTTCCATGCAGGGAGCTGAAGCCATACTGCCTGGATTCAAATTCCAGCATCAGTGCTGTAGGACTTTGGTGGGGGGGAGTAAGGGGACCTCTTTGTGCCTCAATTTCCTTGTCTTTATTTATTTATTTATTTTTAAATTTTTAAATTTTATTGATTTATTTTTTTTTTAAGATTTATTTATTTATTTGTGAGAGAGAGAGAGAGAGGCAGAGACACAGGCAGAGGGAGAAGCAGGCTAAATGCCAGGAGCCAGACGTGGGATTCGATCCTGGGACTCCAGGATCACGCTCCGGGCCAAAGGCAGGCGCTAAACCGCTGAGCCACCCAGGGATTCCCTCCTTGTCTTTATTTATTTATTTTTAAATTTTATTTATTCATGAGGGACACAGAGAGAGAGGCAGAGACACGGGCAGAGGGAGAAGCAGGCTTCATGCAGGGAGCCCGACGCGGGACTCGACCCCAGGTCTCCAGGATCACACCCTAGGCCGAAGCTGGCACTAAACCGCTGAGCCACCGGGGCCACCCAATTTCCTTATCTTTAAAAGGGAGACAGTAATACCTAGCTCACCTGAAGGTAGTGTAACATTGTGTCAACTGTACTTTAGCAAAACAATAAATTAAAAAGATACCTAGCTTGGAGGGTATGAACATGAAGTGAGGTAATAAATGCAAAGTGTATAGAACAATGGCTTGCATATAGAAAGTGGTAGATAAGTGTCAGCTGTTGTTCCTGTTAAGATCATGTTACGTGGAAGACGAGCATGTTTGTTACTTGAAGAGCTTATATTTCAGCTGTGTTTTAGAAAAACCATAGGACGGGGACACCTGGGTGGCTCAGTGGTTGGGTTGCCTGCCTTCAGCTCAGGTCGTGATCCCGGGATCCGGGATCAAGTACTGCATTGGGCTCCCTGCATGGAGCCTGCTTCTCCCTCTGCCTATGTCTCTGCCTTCTCTCTGTGTCTCTCGTGAATAAATAAATCTTTAAAAAAAAAAAGAAAAAGAAAACCCATACGACAAAAAAGCATTTTGTAGGCATTATTAAGTGAGTCAAATTTAAAAACACATTAAGAAAATAATAGGTGATAAAGCAAATGTGACACATTGTCATCAGCTGGTTAATCTAAGTGCAGGGTATATTTAGGAATTTAGGAGTTCATTGTGCAAGTGTTCTGGTAGTAGTACTGTATGTTTGAAATCTTTTCAACAGTTAAAAATAAAAAAAATGTACATTAACCCATAAACGTACAAAATATGTTGATATTATAAAAGTTCAGGGGATAATCTGGTTAGAACTTAGAGTAAGTGAAAAGAATCAAACAGGTTTTAAAATTTAAAAGTATATTGGGCAGCCCAGATGGCTTAGCGGTTTAGTGCCACCTTTAGCCAGGGGCCTGATCCTGGAGACCTGGGATCGAGTCCCACGTCAGGCTCCCTGCATAGAGCCTGCTTCTCCCTCTGCCTGTGTCTCTGCCTTTCTCTCTCTCTCTCTGTGTCTCTCATGAATGAATAAATAAAATCTTAAAAAAATAAAAGTATACACTAGATGATTTCATTTATGTGAAGTTTAAAAAAACTGATTTGTGGCAGTACTAGTCAGATTAATGATTACTTTGGGTGGGTACTGACTGTCAGAGGAGCCTTCTGGCATGTGCTAGATACTGTATATCTTTATCTCAGTGGTAGTTAAATAGTGTATGTATGTAGGTAAAAATTCCCTGTGCTGCATATTTGAGATTTGTCCACTTTATGCTAAGTATAGCTCAATAATAAAGTAAAAAATTTAATAAAGTTTTGGATAAAAAAATCTTAGTGTAATGTGAACAATCCTAAAACTTTTACTTTTTTTTTTCTTTTTAAGATTTTATTTATTCATGAGAGACACAATAAAGAGGCAGAGACACAGGCAGAGGGAGAAGAAGCAGGCTCCATGCAGGAAGCCCGATGTGGGACTCGATCCTGGGACTCTGGGATCATGCCCAAAGGCAGACAGACGCTCAACCGCTGAGCCACCCAGGCGTCCCTATTCTATCTTTTCTTTAAGATTTTATTTTAAAGCAATCTCTCCACCCAGCATGGGGCTTGAACTCACAACCCCAAGATTCAGAGTTGCATTCTCTATTGACTGAGCCAGCCAGGTGCCCCTATTTTATTCTTTCTTGTTGTTTTTTTGTTTTGTTTGTTTGTTTGTTTTTTAACAGGTTCTTTTGAACATCCATGATAAAGAAATTGTTGTGGGCATTGCATTGACAGAAGAGAGTCTCCACCGAAGAAATATTACACATTTTGGACCTACAACTCTTAGATCTACTCTTGCCTATGGGATGCTCAGGTAAGAGAATGGGTTGGCCATCGAGATTACAGTGACACCTTGAGGGGCACCTGGATGGCCCAGTTGGTTAAGCATCTGACTTCTTTTTTTTTTTTTTTAAGCATCTGACTTCTGATTCAGGTCATGATGATCTCAGGGTCTAGGGATCGAGACCTACGTCAGGCTCCTTGCTCATTGGGAGTCTGCTTAAAGATTCTTCCTCCTCTGCTCCTCCCCTCCTCTGCTCTTGCATGTGCACACACGCACATGTGCACTCTCTTTCTGCCCCTTCTGCTCCTGTGCTTGCGCTCTCTGTCTCTGTCTCTCTCTCAAATAAATAAATCATGGGGTACCTGCATGGCTCAGTTGGTTAAGTGTCTGACTTCAGCTCAGGTCATGATCTCAGGTTGTGGGTTTAAACCCCACATCAGGCTCCCCATTAAGTGGGGAGTCTGCTCCTCCCCCTGCTTGTGCTCTCTTTCTCTCTCTCTCAAATGAATTGATTGAATTTTACTATTAAAACACTTGAATTTTTTGTGAAGTACTGTGTTAGAATTTAGTGGATAAACAACAGGGTAAAAAGCTAATGATCTGTTTTTCTCTTGTATCCAATGTTGATTCCTTGTAATCCTGAAAATAGACTTAACTACCATGTCTGTTATTTTGATTTTAAAATGAGAACAGTAGTTTTCATCTGCCTCTTGAATGGGGTTACCCCATTTCTGTTTACATAGGATATACTGTGTGCTATTAATTTTGCTGTTTCATTTCTGTGCTGTGAAGCAGATGAAAGTAGAGATTTTTATACTTTCAGTATTAATATTTGTAATCTCTAAGCCCAGTGTGAGGCTCAAACTCAAAACCAGGAAATCAAGAGTCACGTGGTCTACTGGCAAGCCAGCCAGGTGCCCTGAAAGCAGAGAATTTTTTTAAAGGTGTATGGGGGAAGGAGCAAAAGATGGGTATAATGTGTAAATGAACACAGAGAGCTTTTGCTCATTTTATTTTATTTTATTTTATTTTATTTATTTATTTTTAAAGATTTTATTTATTTATTCATGAAAAACACACACAGAGAGAGAGGCAGAGACACAGGGAGACACAGGGAGAAGCAAGCTCCATGCAGGGAGCCTGATGTGGGACTTGATCCCGTGACTCCAGGATCATGCCCCGCACCAAAGGCAGGTGCTAAACTGCTGAGCCACCCAGGGATTCCCTACTCATAATTTTAAAATCTATACTCACAGCATCTCAGGAACCATCTGGGATTTTCCACTTTTTCAAGGGCAAGACCTAGCTTGCTTGCTTGCTTTTTTTTTTTTTTTTTTTTTAATATTTTATTTATTTATTTATTCCATGAGAGACTGAGACAGGGAGGGAGGCAGAGACAGGCAGAGGAAGAAGTAGGCTTCCTGTAAGAAGCCCAATGTGGGACTCCATCCCAGAGCCCGAGGCAGACACTCAACTGCTGAGCCACCCAGGCATCCCAAGACCTGGCTTCCTTTCTCCTTTGCCCTTTTATTAAAGCATGCTTCTTTCCACCTCTAGGACAAGTTGTCTTCTCTAGGTTTCTGTTCTCCAGACTGTGAAATGGGTTTGATGTGAGACTTAAAGGATTGTTAATGAGTAGAAGCAGAAATATATGCTTAGTAACTGTTAGATACAATGTCTGGCGTATTCTGGTATTGATTAATTGTTTATTAATTATATTTCCTTCTCCTCCAGTCTTTGCTTCCTCTTTCACCCTATTCATCCATGGAGTCATAGTTCAGCATAATTGGAACCTATCAGTACAAAGACAATAATAGAATACTGGGCCCATTTTATAAAGGAACAGCTTCCAGTCTTTTTCATTCATTTAACAGACATTTATTTATTATCTATTGCCAGGCATTATGGTAGGAGCTAGGAATATGAGAGTTCTTTGGGTCCAACTATTAGAAACCAAAGTAAAGCTAGTTAAGATTAAAAAAAACAACAACAACCTGATTGCCTAGGAAGGGGGATTTATAGGAAAGATACTGAGAAATCTTGGTGAATCCACAGAAAAACTGAAAGGTTATTAAAAAGATTAAAGGAGATAATGCATGCATATAGCTTAAATCCATGGCTTGGCAAATAACCAGTGCTCAAAAGTAAAGCGGTTATCTTTGGTAAGGTTCTAACCTTTAAAATTAAATTCATAAGGAAAGGAATACTGAATGTCTAATTACCACTAAACTTATTATCAAAACTTATCGATAATGTTTTACTTGAAACACAGTTGAGATTTTTTTTCTTATTTGATATAGGTGTATATACAAAATAATACTATGTGTTTTCTAAAGACATACATATATATTAAAAGATCTGGAAGCTAAATTCCATCTGGAAGTGTGATTTTGGATAAGTCAAGAGGGTATTTTAGTTATGTGTAATTTTTTTTTAAGCTCTAGGATATAGTCAATGTCTTAATTACAAATTTATTTTTAAAATGCATATTGACTGGTGTTCCTTTATGCTAGCATAATAGGTCCTTGATATTAAAGCTTCAGGAATAGTCAGTGTGAAAGCCCTAGTTATTGATTGAAGTCTTTTCACATAGGCTGTTTTCTCTTCTGTAGGCTCTGTGCTCCTCAACCTACTGATATAATAGTTGATCCAATGTGTGGAACAGGAGCAATACCAATAGAGGTAATAACTTTTCTTTATCTTTTAGATAAGCAAGTGATATGTCTAGGATATTCTAGAACTAATGGGCAAATTACACAGAATGAAATCACCAGGGTTGGGTCAGTGGACCCAAAAGTTTTCAAAGAATTGCACTAAGTTTATCAGAAAATAAAAATATTACAACTAGCTAAGGACTGGTAGATTATAAGTGATGGTTACTCAGTGGATTGCAGAGGAGGCTGAAAATTACAAACTAGTGAGTCCCTTTTCTATAAACAGTTGGTAGACTTGAACAGAAAATGTATTGAAGGCACGAGCATAAATTGGAGGAAGGTGTTGCATCTCTATAAAGTGAGATTATGCTTCTTAATCCACATAGGCTCTTGATGGGAATAAATATAGTTGTAAAATGGAGGAACCTATAATGTTTAGATTTTTCAAGAAGTCTAACATGGCTACACACAAATGCTCTTAAATAGTTTTTTAAATTATTGTGATACTAAGAGAACTCAACTGCTTAAAGTGAAGCAGGAAATTGAAAGGCATTTTCTAAGTGGGGAACATTTAACAGGAGAGTCTCCTTGAGTCAGTATTATCTAAACTCCTACAACTAATTAGGAAGAGGTTGCATCTCTTTAAAATGCTTAAGTTTATTTAAAAAAACTTAAATTTATGAGACATAGTAATTTCTTATGTATAGTATATCTAAAGCCAGTGAGAATAAACTGCAAGAAGCTACACAGATTCTATGAGTGGGCAGAAACTGGACAGATGAACAGGCCCAAAGCAACCCACAAAGGGAAAAATAATCCAGACTGCAATTAGAAAATGATTGTGTCCTCTGGAAGTTAAAATCCCAGAAGGAAATCTTGGTAGTCTAGATGACTACTGTTTTCTGGCTGTGTGAGCTAGAGAAATAGATTACTCTGACTAAAGAGCCACATACAAAGAAAACTGTGTCAAGAATAATTCTGGGAACAAAGCAAAGTGTTCCTCTCTAGCATTATGCCATGATGTGCCTATGTTTGAAATAGGAGAGAAAGTCACCACAGTCAAGAAATACGCAACAGAGCTAGAGAGTCCAGAAGGGACTCCCAACCAAATGATATAGAAAATGGTTGAGGCATTTCCACGTAAGAGTAGGCATGAGGATGTTAATATAGAAAAATCTAAGCTGATACATGATCAGAATGAATGAAGTTATGAAAGGAATGGACAGGATATGTATACAGAATTGTTTACCTAAGTATAAAATAGTGATCGAGAGTTCTCATTTTAAAACTTGGAAGTACTACAAAATCCATCTCTTTCAGACCCTGAAAACCTAAGCAGATTTAGTTGAAAAAAATGAGTGTTAGGGAATCAGATTTCATCAAATTCTGCATCATCCTCAAGTGTGTGGGCAAAGGAAAAGACAGTAGTGAAGCCTTGTGTTCATGGTATGGATGTATTTTTGTTTACAAAGGAAGAAGTATTTGTTCCTCATCCTGAAACAGAGTGCAGACTTTTCTCTGTTTTCATGTCAGAAACTTTCTGTGAACCTACGTAGAACATTGTTCAGCCTAGGGTAGTGTGAACAATGTTCCACAAATGTTATATAACATTGGTATTTACGTTCTGTTGATATGTTTTTGACTTAATACTACAGAATCCTTTCAGGGATGATGTGGTGGTTATCATTCCAAGGCCTATGCAGTGGATATTACATTTTGAAATTTTCAAGTACCTCAGTATATCAGATTATATAAAATCCTGTAATCACAAAAGGGCATAGGTTGGTCACTTTAATTTGGTTAAGTTTTTCAAACCACGGTTTTATTTTAGGTCTATAATGCTTACTTTGTGCCAGATACTGCTGGCTGAAGGATTGAATAAAATATCAGACTTGTCCTTAGGGAGATTCTTTGAAAGGCAGACAGGTATAGCAATAATTAAAAACAAGTGCAGTGACAGAGGAAGTACAAAATGCTTTGGATTGGGGAGGCAAATGACAGACAGCTGGAGGGTTGGGGTTGATGTGAGAGAGGGTGCCATTTGAGCTAGGTCTTGAAAGATACATAGGAATTCAGTAAGTGAGAAAGAACAGGAGGGCTTCTCAAGCAGGGGGAATAGCAAAGTTCACAACATGCAGTTTTCTACTACTTTAGAAAAGCATTGGATTATTGCATTGGATTGTCCAGTTTATTGACAATCAATTGAAATGATATTCCTTTTAATCATTTCATTTTTTTTGGGGGGGGTGCAGTTTGCTACTTTGGTTTTAATATATATATATACTATTGTCTTTTAGGGGGCTACTGAATGGTCTAACTGTTACCATATTGCTGGTGATAATAATCCGTTGGCTGTGAATAGAGCAGCAAATAACATCTCATCTTTATTGACCAAGAGCCAAATTAAAGAAGGGTAAAAACCTAATTTAAAAAGTTTTGTAGCATTTCTTAGACTTAATCATGTTTCCTATCAACTTTATGAATTAATACCCCCAGTGCATGGTGACATCATTATAACTAATATGAGCAAACTATGAGATTCCATTAAATTTAAAACCGTTTATTAAAAATAACTTACAAAAATATTTTATTTAACTGTATTTTCCCCACCCAGTGCAATTAGTTTATTTCTGTCTTCCTTTTTTCTTTCCTTATTTGTATTCTCTTTTTTCCCAAATGGTGGAAGAATATTGCATTGATCCATTTTAGTTTGCCAAATTTTCAAACACTTTTGAGTTTTTTCTATAGTCTTTTTAAAAATGACTGCATATTTGTGTAGAAATACTAGTTATTTAGCCTTTCCTGTATTATTTGGCACTTTAAGGCAGTCTCAGGGCTGGAGGAAACCTGAAAGCCATCTCCACAGCACCTAAATGTCCTATAGGAAATCCTGACCAATGGCCTTCCAGTCTGTCACCATCTCTAATGACGGTCTCTGAAGGCTGTCAATTCCATCTTTGCTCAGCTTGGAGTACTAGTATTGTCTCATAGTGAACTGAGTTCCTCTCTACCTTCTAGAGTTTAGTCCCATTTGGATCCCTAAAGAATCTTAGCTCTGTGTCATATAATGCTTGACATCAGACATTTGAAGGGCTACCAAAACTCACCATCCTCCTATCCCACTCCAAATCCTTCTGCAAGCAATATTTCAGAGGCCTTCAGCTGGATCCTATCTGTGCACTGGAATTCCATTGGCCTCTGAGAAATGTTTTGTCTTTTTTTTTTTTTTTTTTTTTTTTTAGTCTGAGCTATCTTATTGTTATAGTATCTTAAGCCCTGGCCCACTGTTTGATGTTATGTTCCATGATGCCACCTGTGCCACCCTTTCACCATTCTTTCAGTTTCAGCTGTCTTTGGGAGAACTGGTTGAAATGTCATTTGGTCTTCAGTTTCTTACCAGAGGCCTCATCATAAAATTGTTTCTGTGGTCTCCTCTGCTGGTGCCTTTTTCTTAGAAAGTGGCAGGAGTAGGCAGTGGTCAGCAGTTTTGTTGAATCATACAGATACTCCACATTCTGAATACAAAACCCAAGAAAGTCATCATACCCTATATTGGCCTTATCAAACCTAGAAACAGCTGCCTGAATAACCCTTAATTAAGGTGAGGTTTATATTTGTAACTAGAAATCAGTGGTTTTAGAAAATATCTATCTCTTTGATGCAGATATTCCTGTTATTACTTAACACATGGGATGCCTCATACTGTTTTATGTCTGTATGTTGGTTATCCTCTTTTCTTTGCTAAATTTTCCGCCTTTTTTGATTAGAATCAGAATTTGTTTAGTTAATTCATATATTGTTTATCCTGGGCTTTGATGCTCATGGCTTTTTTTTTTTTTTTTAATTTTTATTTATTTATGATAGTCACGGGGGGGGGGGGGGGGCAGAGACATAGGCAGAGAGAGAAGCAGGCTCCATGCACCGGGAGCCCAACGTGGGATTCGATCCCGGGTCTCCAGGATTGCGCCCTGGGCCAAAGGCAGGTGCCAAACCGCTGTGCCACCCAGGGATCCCTCATGGCTTGTTTTTTATCCCAATTTCCTGTTGAGGTTTTTTAACTTGTTATTTAAATTTTAAGTTATGTGCTATAAATGTTTTAATGATAAAAATTTTTTATACCTTTAATGCTAATAAGCACTCCTTTTGAACATACCCTATAGATTTGTACAATTCTGTATTTTGGTTTCTTTTTACATCGTTGGTTATGTACTTGTCTATGTGATCTAGTTGTCTAGGGCAGTGCTTTTTGAAATTTAATGTGCATGTGAGTCACCTGGGGATCCTGTTAAATACAGATTCTGATTCAGTAGGTTTAATATGGGACCTGGACGTTTGTGCTTGCTAGTAAGTTTATAGGTGATACCAATGCTGCTGGGCTGTGGTCCAACTTTGAATAGCAAGGGGTTTACATCATTTTTTGCATAGAAGTAGTTGAAAGGTTTTAATTCATTTTACATTTGTTTTATTGATGAATTTTCATGGTACATTTTGTTGTGTTTTTTTTTTAAAGATTTTATTATTTATTCATAAGAGACACACAGAAACAGAGAGGCAGAGACACAGGCAGAGGGAGAAAAAGGCTCCATGCAGGGAGCCTGACGTGGGACTTGATCCCATGTCTCTAGGCTCAGACCCTGAGCCGAAGGCAGCGCTAAACCGCTGAGCCACCTGGGCTGCCCTACATGTTTCTTTAGGTCTTGTTAGTAAGTGATCTACCATACCTTATTTTTATTATTTTTTAAAGATTTTATTATTCATGAGAGACAGAGAGAGAGAAGCAGGCTCCATGCCAGAAGCTTGATGTGGGACTCAATCCTGGGACTCCGGGATCATGCCCTGAGCCAAAGGCAGACGCTCAACCGCTGAGCCACCCAGGCATCCCTCTATCATACTTTAGATATGTCACCTCATAATCTTTTTTCCCCATGTTCACTGATGCTTTACATTCTCAGTTATATGGTTTACTGTTTCATTCCTATTGTCAGTCATCTTTTGCAGTTGTGTCAGTCTTGTTTACTCCTTAATCAGTTTTCTTAAATTGTAGATGGAATCAGACATCTTTTGAAACCATTTTTTAAATTGTCACTAACAGATTTGGTCATTAGAAGTTTTATCATGTGACCTTAAGCTTTCTTCCTACATTTTGCTTTAAAAATTTTGGTTATTAAGTTAATCTTGTCATTGATATTATTTTAGTAGCATTTTATATTTTATAGCAGTCTCTCCAGAAATGTTTTTAGATTTCATACTTCAGAATAAGCACCTTTCCTTTGTCCCCATAGCAAAGTGTCCTGGGGCTTGCCCATAGATGCTGTTCAGTGGGATATCTGCAATCTGCCATTGAGAACTGGCTCTGTGGACATTATTGTAACAGACATGCCATTTGGAAAAAGGTAGGACTTGGCTTTTAAAAAATGAATTTTATCTTCACCTGTTAAACATACCCATTTTGTCTTCTAAGAGCTTATTCTATCAGAAGCCTTCAAATCCTTTTAGTACTTAGAGCACTCTTTCACTTCAGAATTATAAATAGTATGGAGTCACCAATTTTGTTTTTAGTGTAGAAATTAACTATATTTTGATCTTGGCCATCACACCTTGGTCCACTTCCTGGCCCTTGTTGAATTACAGGATACTTCACAAAGATTGAGGAAAACTTGGTACTAATTTTCAGGAAAAATGTTTTCTCATCATTGGTTTGGTTTACACAATCTGTTTATTATAGTCATTAAGAGGACAATTTATGAAACTATTACAGTTGTCAAAGTTCTGTAGTCAGTTCATCTGTTTCATATTTCTAAGCAGTTTACTAATAAATCAGATTACTCATTTTATTGGCATATTACGGCAAAGCCATGGCTTCTAAAGGGCAATTGTTTTGTAGATTTCAGGATTTTCTTATTGTAATGAGGATGAGTTCTTAATAGTTTCTCATTTCATATAGTCCTAGAGCTTTATCTACTGTTTGATTCACTGGATCTTCTTTTATAGGATGGGCTCCAAAAAGAGAAACTGGAACCTTTATCCAGCTTGCCTACGGGAGATGAGCCGTGTCTGTAGACCAGGGACAGGCCGAGCTGCACTACTTACTCAGGACAAGAAATGCTTTGCCAAGGTGCTGTAAATTACCCCCAAAACTCACCCTGTCACAACTTTAGGATCTTTTAATTTAAACTTAGGGATACTGAGTATGATTTGTTTTCTGTTCCCCCATAGTTTCTTACTGGCAAATAGATTGCTGGTTGGTCTACAGATTACCTGCTACTTACTTCTTTCCTTTTTATGTATACACAGGCATTATCTGGAATGGGACATGTTTGGCGGAAGGTACATACTGTCTGGGTGAATATAGGGGGTCTTCATGCAGCAGTTTATCTTCTGAAACGTACACCTCAAGCTTTTATTCATCCTTCAGAACAAGATGGGGAAAGAACTCCTTGGTGATGCAAATAATGAAGACGGTTAATGTTATCTGTACCTCCCAACACTGAAAATGTCAGCATGATGAACTTTGTTTAAGAGAAAAATAGTGTTAATAAAATTGCAGTTTGCAGTTTAAATTGGTCTAAAGCTCTTCACCTTTGTTAGCAAAAGGGGTGAATGAAATTGAAAGTCTTAGGCAGAGCTTTGGCACTCTTTTTGACAGACTGGCCAGGCAATTACTACTTAAAATGTTTTCAAGATCCTAAGACTACTAAAATGCTCTGGGATTTGGGTTTTGAGTATTTATTTTCAGGCTTCATGGCAATTCCTGTTTTCCATTGTGGGAGATAGAAAGCTACCCTGGCCTAAAGGAAAGGAAGAAAACAGCCAGAACATTTGGGGCCATATTGCATTGCCTATGCAGCTTTGCTCTTTAGTTTCTCATGTTGGTTTTACATCACCCTTTAAAAACAAATGAAACATTCCATTTTATGAATAGTGTTTGCCCCATAACAAGATGAAATCTTAAAAAAAAAAAAAAAAAAAAAAAAGATGAAATCTTACCAGACCAATTGGAGAGTTTACTATCTGCCCTAAAAATCAAAATATGCATGCTATTAAAATTAATATATAAAACTAAAATAGAGAACTAAGATTGATCAAAGGAATTGGCAGATACTTTACTGTTAGCAGTGTGGTACATTCTGTTTGTTTTTAAAGATTTTATTTATTCATGAGAGACACACAAAGAGAGAGGCAGAGACAGGCAGAGGGAGAAAACAGTCTCCATGCAGGGACATGGGACTGGATCCTCGGTCTCCAGGATTAGGCCCTGGGCTGAAGGCGGCACTAAACCGCTGAGCCACCCGGGCTGCCCACATTTGTTTGTAAAGAGCAAATACACTGGTAGGTTAAGTATCAGACCAATAAGCCAAACTTGAGTACACAAAAGTGGTGTTCCTTTCTTTTTTTTTTTTTTTTAAAGATTTTATTTATTCATGAGAGACACAGAGAGAGAGGCAGAGAAGCAGGCTCCACGCAGGGAGCCCGACATGGGACTCAATCCCGGGACTCAAGGACCATGCCCTAGGCCGAAGGCAGGTGCCAAACCACTGAGCCACCCAGGGATCCCCTGGTGTTCCTTTTCAAAGTCCAACATAAACTTGTCAAAAGTATATGTTGTTTCTTAAAAGGAATAGAGAACATACTGATGTGTCTTTGAATTAAAAACTTTATAAGGGGTGCCTGGGTGGCTCAGGTCATGATCTCCAGGTTCTTGGATGGGGCCCCACATTGGGCTCCCCCCTCCCCTGCTCAGAAGAGTCTGTTTCTTCTACTTCCCCACTCACACTCTCAAATAGTTTTTAAGAAAAAGCAAACTTAATGAGAATTCTTCTATTTTCTCTTGGACCTGTATTTGTAGTTAGCTGTTTTTCCAGCTGCTTAAAGTCCTTTCTGAGGTGGTGGAAAATGAAATGAATATTAGTAAGTCCTTGTAAAAATGGTACTTCCCTGGGACATTGTAGTTGAGATACATGTGGAAGTCTTTAAAGTATTCAGTTTCAGGCTATATTCAGCTTAGATTTACAGTGTCGTGTTAGTAATATATTAGTACTACTCAATACGTTCTTAGATACCTCACATTTAGACTAAAAGGACACAGCATTTCTTTCCTTTGAAAGAAGAGAGTTCATATTAGCAGCATAGCCAATAGTCCTAGTTTGGTTTCTCTCTGATCTACTACCCCACACTTCAGCATGAATTAGAGGGAAGACACTTACAAGGGTTTTATATCCTAGACTGGAGTTTTTACCATCAGAACACATAGTTGCACTATTTTGGGTTCACCATAAAATAATCCTTCACCTCTTAATCATTTAAACTTCTCTGTTGGGTCAGTAATCTGCAGAAGTGGTAAGGAAAAGGACCATGTCTGTTTTCACCACTGTTTACCAAGTGCCTGGCATAATATCTGCCAAAGTGGACATTTAATATTTGCTAAATAATTGTTATTTTTGTATGTTGGTTTAGTTTTTAAGCATCCCAAATTTGTGCTTGACCCATCATAAGCTTTAGTCCTATTAAATAGCAATGTAAAAACATGACCAGATTGGTTTTAGGATGATGCAAATATGTTAGTGAGCACTCAGCAAGCTTGCTATCATCCTCCCTACTATTATGTTTTGTAATCTGGGGACAGGAACAGGAAATGGGCTGAGGACTCTGAAGAGCAGGGATTGAGCTATACCTGAATGCAGTCACCAACTAGTTATGTGACCTTGAATCGGGCCTCCTGTACCACGGGAATGCAAAAGAAGGGGAAGGTAATCTTTATAATCTGAGCACAAAATGGCCAAATTACCTGCCAGACATTCTATTATTGTAAGAGTCAATATACTTTAGAGGGGGAAAAATTAACAAAGATTTTATAAATTTAATGAAAGTAAGATGGTTATCTCCCAAAGACTGGCCATGTGCTAGAGCTAGAAAGGGAAACATTTGTTCTAAAATTTATTTTAGGGACGCCTGGGTGGCTCAGCAGTTGGGCTTCTGCCTTTGGCTCAGGGCATGATCCCAGAGTCCCAGGATGGCGTCCCACATCAGGCTCCCTGCATGGAGCCTGCCTCTCTCTGTGTATCTCATGAATAAATAAAACCTTTAAAAAAGTTTCTTCTAAAATAGTTAAAGCTTTCAGGAAACTGCCAGAACTGTAGATTGTGGTATATCAATGTCAGATACTGCTCAGGTCTCCACTGCATGGACCAAAACTTGAAAAGTATTTTAAAAGGTCCATAAAATACGAGTACAGCAAAGCTATAAGCGTTTAATGTTAGTGAGCTAACCATAGAAAAAGACACCTCCCACCACCACCAAAAGACATCCTCAGTCTCAGCTTAGCCTTTCCAAGTTTAGGTGAAATATTATGTGGGAATCTCGGGGATATGGTCAAAGTTTGAAAATTCTATGAGAAAAAACAAAAAAGTTTGACAATTTTATGAGAAAAACTAAATTATTGTACCTTGGTATTTTTTAAGTTCAGGAGAAACACCATACACAGGTCTTTCCTATACCAAATTTTAAGAATATGCATAATGTGAAAACTATAATGTTTAAGAAAAAAAAAAAACAACAACAACACTTTAGTTATTTGGGAGAGAGCACGAGTCGGGAGGAGGGGGAAGCAGGCTCTCCACTGGGCATGAAGTCCCAACACAGGACCTGATCCCAGGACTCTGGGATGGTGACCCAAGCTGAAGGTAGACATTTTAACTCAGCCATCCAGGTGCCCCCAAACTATCATTGTTTATAGAAGCCTACTACTGTGTCACCCTTATACTCTTGCTAATCAGTTGTGAGATTAATAGCTATTCAGTGGTACTTTGTGATAAAAGCATTTTCATTAGAAAGAATGGTATTTTAATGTTTTTTTAAAGATTTTATTTATTCACAAGAGATAGAGGCAGAGACATAGGCAGAGAGAGAAGCAGGCTCCATGCAGGGAGCCCAATGTGGGACTTGATCCCTGATCCCGGGACTCCAGGATCATTCCCTGGGCCGAAGGCAGGCAGGTCACTCAGGTGCTGGGCCACCCAGGCATCCTGGTATTTTAGTTTTTAAGACCAACTTCTTCATTTCTAGCTGCCCAATAGTTACCCTCGTAGGTCTCAACCTCAAACACGAACATACATTTCTCCACTAAAATCTGCTTCCTGTCCTAGCACGCCCATTTTCCCAGTCCTCCAAGCTTAATAAATACCAGGAGTCATTTAAACTCCATCCAGTTATTCAACAGGCATTTACAGTCCTACTATGTACACTGCATTAGAGCCGCTGTTTCTTACTCTCTGGCCTTGGGACCCCTTCATGTTCTTAAGATAAATAGTTTTACCATGTTAGAAATAAAACAAATTTAAAACAGTAATTTATTAGTTAACATATTTATATTTTCATGGAACTTTATTTTCAATAGAGTAATATTTTGATTTTGCAATTCATTTCTCTTAAATGTCTGACTTAATAGAAAGCAGCTGGATTTTTATCTTCTATATTCAATTGGCTAAGATGTTACTTATTTGCAGTTTTTGTCATTTCATATATTGGTTATTTGGAAAATACCAGTTCAAGTTCTCCCAAATGCTGGGCCAGTTCATTATACAATATGTACAAATCATATTAATATCACCACCTAGCTCATTAAAGAAAAAGAAAGCCCCTTTAAGTATTAGGAAGATGTGAAGTTCCTGACAGTGGATACAAGTTTTCCCAAAATTCTAATTTTTTTTCTTGAAGATCTTATTTATCTATTTACACACAAGTATGAGCAGGGGGAAGGTGGAAGAGGAGGGGAAGAAGCGGGCTCTATGCTGAGCAGGGAGCCAGATGAGGGACTCAATGCCAAAACCTTGGGATCATGACCTGAGCCAAAGGCAGAAGTTTAACTACTGAGCCAACCACGCACCCACCAAAATTCTAATTTTCACTTCAGAGTTTGAGTTTTATTAACAACTGCTATCAATTATTTTCCCCAAAAGATACACTTTTTTTATATTTGAAAAAATGTCTGCCAGATACCCAACTCTGACAGTCATTTAGGTAAAAGTGCTCTGAAAAGAAAATAGCTAATTCAGCCTGCAACTCAACTGCATGAGTTGAGACAACCACTATAATTTAACATGTAGCTGAAATACTTTATGCAAACTTTCTATTTCATCACTCATACTAAAGTTACATACTGAAGTCCAGATTCCATAAAATGATTTTACTATTTTCAAAAGACTAAAAAAAAAAAAAAGATTTCATTAATTAAAATAGCGCAGAGGAGTGCAGAGGTGGGGCTGGCAGTATGTCTCAAACCCGTGACCCTGAGCCAAAACCAAGAGTCAGACACTTAACCAACTGAGCCACCCAGGTGCCCCTCACCTCACCCTACAAATGCACAGCAGTAAAGAATAACTACTACAATTTGATGCCACTGCCTTGATTAATGCCAAGATGCCAGCAGTTTTATCAGCTTTTGGTTTTTCACCATTAGTGAAAACACCAAGATAAATCAGGGGATTTTATAAAATTACTCAAAGGATGCCTGGCTGGCTCAGTTTGTAGAGCACGGGACTCTAATCTCAGGTTTGTGAGTTTGAGCCCCACATTGGGTGTAGAGATTACTTTTTATTTTTTTTTATTTTTATTTATTTATGATAGTCACACACACAGAGAAAGAGAGAGAGGCAGACACATAGGCAGAGGGAGAAGCAGGCTCCATGCACCGGGAGCCCAATGTGGGACTCGATCCCAGGTCTCCAGGATTGCGCCCTGGGCCAAAGGCAGGCACCAAACCGCTGTGCCACCCAGGGATCCCTATTTTTTATTTTAAAAAAGATTTTATTTATTTATTCACGAGAGACATGGAGAGAGGCAGAGACACAGGCAGAGGGAGAAGCAGACTCCATGCAAGAGCCCAATGTGAGACTCAAACCCAGGTCTCCAGGATCACACCCTGGGCCGAAGGCGGCACTAAACCGCTGAGCCACCCAGGCATCCCAAGGTTTAAATATACTTCTACAGATATTAACAGACTTCATGTCTGCACACAAATGCTTAATAGGACAATGTACTGTTAAATGGCACTGCCATGATTTTTTGGTAAAGTTTCTTATTGTGTAGCTTTTTAAAAAGACTTCTTTATTTGGGAGAGGGAAACAGCATGAGTCAGGAGGAGCAGAGGTAGGGGGACAAGGATAGCATTTCAAGCAGACTCCCCATTGAGCATGGAGCTCTATGTGGGGCTTGACCCATGACCCTAAGATCATGACAGGAGCTGAAATCAACAATCAGATGCTCAACAGACTAAGCCACCCAGGCACTCCAACTGTATAATGTTTCTCCAACAATGTCATATAAACTCAACTTTGTCAACGTCATATAAGCTCAAACTTAAAACTTCCATCAAGAGTCACATGTTTTACTAAGCCAGCCATGATCCATTCTTTAGAAAAATATGAATTGGCTTATTTTAGAATAGTTATTAAATTACAAAAAAAAGTTGTACTTACATTTAAAACACTGCACCAAGACACAGAACATACTTATGTTTATGCTTTAGGCTCCCAGAAAACTACAGGATTTCAAAATAACAATCGCACAATATTGCTGGGATTATATAGAAGGTATAACCAAAAAACTAATTTTTAAACATGTAAATATTCACACCCTAAACATACTGCTTAGGGAAATTCTAGATAATTCAAGAATATACAGCACTATTTGATTAGTATCAGTAACGTTATCACGCATCATGTAGCCCCTGCACACTTGTGAGAATAAAATGAAAAGGTAAATAACATAATCCTAGTATTACTTTTACCCCTGAAAACCTCCCTGTGCTTAGGCAACAGACACAGCCATAAATAAGCACTGCGCTGCCCTCAAGAAGCAACCTTTAGGTTTTTTTATTTTTATTTTTAGAGAGTTTATGTATTCATGAGAGACACAGGGAGAGAGAGAGAGGCAGAAACACAGGCAGAGGGAGAAGCAGGCTCCATGCAGGGAGCCCAACAAGGGACTCCATCCTGGGTCTCCAGGATCACACCCTGGGCTGAAGGCGGCGCTAAACTACTGAGCCACCAGAGCTGCCCTAGGTTTTTTTAAAAGTAGGGAAAATCTCCAATTACACAATTACTAATTTGTCATTGTCAGAAGTGCTAGAACAACATTCAAGCCAGGGACCTAATGCAGTGGAGCTGAGGGCATCAAGAAAGGCTTCCTTGAGAAGTTTGTGCTGAGACAGTTCTCAGTGACTGCAATTAGTTATCAAGTCCTTTAACTTTTTTCCCATTGGGATTGCCATTGCTCTATACCAAACCACATTACCTCATGTCTGACTACTACTGTAAAAGAACCTTCAAATTTCTCCATCCCTGGAACCCATCCAGTATCCTGCAGTCAGATTAATGTCCTGAAAGACCGGTTCCATTTAAAAAGAAAGACTTTCCATTGGAGAAAGCAGTACCATATGCTGGTAAGGAATACTGACTAAGCAAGCCTGACCAGAGTTTAAATCCTAGGTCCTTAATTTGTTGGTGTGTCTACAGAAAATTTGTTCAATTTCATGGAGTTTTAGCTTCTTACTCTGAAAGATGGGGTTTTATGAATTAGGACAACACTCAATACACTGGCAATGAGTTTGGCACTCTATGGGTGCCACATAGCTGGCACTGATTATTATTAGTTCATTTCTTCTAACCCAATTGTTTCCATTAGCCTTTGCCTATAGCATGCAATAGAATTATGCTGTCATTATCTATATTAAAAAAAAGTCTGGGAAGAGATTTTTAACCAAAAATCAGTAGAAAGAAGAAAGGCTGTGAAGAGTATTAACTGATTTGACCAGAATCCATAAACTAGATATGGGGTTCGTTAGCTGGTAAATAATCAGTTCTATAAATATGATCTGAAAATGTGTTAGTGCTGTCAGTAGGATGATACATCTTAAACACGCTAAAAACAAAATACAAAATTAAACAGGCTAGGAAAACTGGTAAAAATCAGTGATGACTAAACACTTGAGGCATAAAGCTGGAAAACAGGATTATTAACTGTAATCCGGACTTTGACTATAATGAGAGGCAGAAATAAATTTCTCTAATCACCAAGAAGGTATATATCATACCAGGAATAATCCATCAGGTTCAACCGTGGTTTGGATAAAATAAACCTAAGTGTTTAATTCCATCTAGTAACAGTTCTCAATTCAGTTTCTTACCCAGTCCATTAAGAATGGGGAATCATGGATAAGAAATAATGTCTTCCAGGGCAGCCCGGGTGGCTCGGCGGTTTAGCGCCGCCTTCGGCCCAGGGCGTGATCCTGGAGACCCAGGATGGAGTCCCACATGGGGGCTGCCTGCATGGAGCCTGCTTCGCTCTCTGCCCCTCTCTCCCTCTCCCGCTCGTCTCTGTGTATTCTCATGAATAAATAAATAAAATCTTGGGATCCCTGGGTAGCGCAGCGGTTTGGCGCCTGCCTTTGGCCCAGGGCGCGATCCTGGCGACCCGGGATCGAATCCCACATCGGGCTCCCGGTGCATGGAGCCTGCTTCTCCCTCTGCCTATGTCTCTGCCTCTCTCTCTCTCTGTGACTATCATAAAAAAAATAATAAATAAATAAAATAAAATAAAATAAAATCTTAAAAAAAAAATCTACTACTTAAAAAAAAAGAAAATAAAGAAATAATGTCTTCTGGGGATCCCTGGGTGGCGCAGCAGTCTGGCGCCTGCCTTTGGCCCAGAGTACGATCCTGGAGACCCGGGATCGAATCCCACGTCAGGCTCCTGGTGCATGGAGCCTGCTTCTCCCTCTGCTGTCTCTGCCTCTCTCTCTCTCTCTGTGACTATCATAAATAAATAAAAATTAAAAAAATAAAAAAGAAAAAAAAAGAAATAATGTCTTCTGGAGAAGTCCTCCACTATAAAGTAGTATGCCACCAGATTAACAAAATCAAGAATTCTCAGCCCTCCAAGTAAAGGTACTGGATTCCTACACATATTACTAACAAAGTGCTCTAGAATTAAGATTGGCCTAAAAGAGCAGTCTTACCCTTGTGATGCTGATACCTATCATATTCTGGATTAACAGTTGCAAAGCATAATTATACCAAACCTCCTCTGCTTAAAAAAATATATGGCAGAGGGGTGCCTAGGAGGCTTAATCAGATAAGCACCCAACTTTTGGCTTCAATTTAGGTCATGATCTCAGGGTCCTGAGATCAATCCTCATGCTGGGCTCTGCACTCAGTGGGGGGAATCTGCTAGAGATTCTCTCTCCCTCTCCCTAAAAATAAATAAAATCTTAAAGAAAAAAAAAAAAACTACATAGCAAAAACATGTTCAAATTTTGCAAATCTAAAAAAATTCAAAAACCTCCAACTTTCTCATGTATGTGTTGATTATACTTTTATCCTAGAAATATAAGAAACAAAATGGCTCTACTTCAACAAGAGATAGGTAGCTGGTTTATCAAAAAATAAATAAAGCCCAAGGAAGTGAAGCACAGGAAGAGGAATGGTTCATACAGGAAACCCAAGGAAGAGCTCCACAGTGGACAAATGCATTTAGAGACCATGATGCATCATCAGTCTCCTTTATAAATAGAATGAGGAGACTTGGGTTAAGTATGAGCCTAAAATTTCTCCATAAAAGGAGTCTGTGTCAGTGTTTTGTGGACTTAGCTATTATTTGAAAACCAATTTCATGTATAAATTAATAAAACCAACATTAATTGGAGTACCCAGCTGTGTTTAGGCACTAGGGAATCAAAAATCAGTCCCTGACACATGCATTTAGTGGAAAAAAAGACAACAAAGGCAATACTGTTATTCAAAGAAATGGAATATTTTAACATTCCTTTTACAAGAAAAAGAATCTGACCTGCAAGTTTCCAAAACTATTAAATATTACCACTCTTCATCTCTCAACTTGTTTTTCGAAAGGAAAAAATAAACTTGAGGAAAAAAAATTACGAAGTAGAAAGTGCACAAAGTACTAGAAAGAGGTTTCTCTCTGAGGTTGTAATCATTTTTGCCAGATATATAAATGTACCATAGCAGGGTAGCTGTATTTGTAGTGTGGTTCCTGGGCTCCCAACATAAGCAAGTAAGGAACATGATACAGAATTCCAGTGCTTCCCACCCCTGTTTTAAGCGGATTCAGAATCTCTGGCTGTGAGACTGGAAATCTGCATTAAATAACAAGCCAACTATCTATGTGCACTCAGTTTTAAGACTCCTATCCTAAGGGTTCATATTCTGAGAAATTTAAAGTAAAAAAATCCTGGTCTTTTAAAAACACAACTGAAATTTACAACATGCTAGATAAGCAGATAAATAAAAATATTTTGGTGTCAGGACAGGTCTATTAACTTATCAGGTTAAAACTAACTTTGTGATGGTTTCCTAACAAAATAGGACACTTTAAGGCCTGGCCTCCTCTGATGAAGTTCCTCCAAAAATGAGAACTTGAGGACTGAAATTTAGAGCTGGTTTCATTAATATCAAATATGGCCCTATTCCTAACTAAATTTCTGTCACCATTACGGTTTAATGAGATCCCAATTTCCTAAAATTCATTATCCATTCTTTTTTGAAATCCAAATTAGTTAACCCTTGCTTTTTCAACATACTGTTGTCTAAGGCAAGTTTCACTTTAGTAATGGCTTGTTCAATTTAGTTTTCAGCTAAGTACAGCTTTAGTACAGATACAGGTCAAACAAGTAGGGAAAAAAATTAAATGGGCCAACTTTTGTTTTCCTACTGCTCATTATGAAGAAAAAATTATCAACGTTCATATTAAGTGTTCAGCAACCCACCAACAAAAGTTTGTGGCTATAGCTACAATGTACACAGTGGCAATTTAAATTATATCAAGTTGAAAATTCAGTTCTTTAGCCACAGTAGCCACATTTCCAGTGCTTAATAGTAATATATGGTTGGTGGCTACCATACAGGTTGGCAAAAATGCAGAACATTCTATTGGACAGTGCTAACCTAAATCACTAAAAAACTACCTGAGAGACCAATAACCTATCAAACCTTATAGAGACATCCACATGTCACTCATTCCATTTTACATTTCAAGGAATATACTAGGAGCTTAGTGGTACAAGACTTAACAAGAACCTGTGCCCTCAAGAAGTTCAGAATAGTTAAAATAATTTAAATGAGCAAGGACAACAACCTGAGAAATGCTGATTCAACCTGCTATCATTTCAGGAGAAAGCACTGCAAACCCTTCTTTAGGGGTGTCTGGCTTATAGGAAGATAGATCACAGAAGACAAGATCATAGGGGAGATGGTATTTGAATCTTAACCATCTTGAAGAGTAAGGAGAAGCCCGGGTGCCATTCCAGAAGGAACCAGCCTACAGAGATGGGACAATGGCACTATGATTTGGGTAAACAATTCAGTATGACTCCAGAGATGTAAGGTTTGAAGTCGATGTAGAAAATTGTAGCAAATGAAAAAGCTGTCAAGAAATAGGAGGTTAGCTCTTTTGAGGCGCCTTGTGTATCACCTTCCCATTGATGAATTCATCCTGTAAGTAGTAGGAGCTAATGTAAGAGGTTCCATCAGTCATTTTCAACTCTGTATGTTAGGACAGTTGTCACAGCAACACGTTAGATGGCTCAGAAGAGGATTCCAGAGGCAGAGACACCAGTGTGGAGGCTATCAGCGTTACATCAATCAAGCCCAGTTACTAACTGATGAGAACAGAAATAAAAAGATGGATTGAGAGGTACTCAAAGGAGATAAAAGGGAGATGTTACTGAACCTCATATCTAATTCTCATTAAGGCAACAGTCAAGGTCATCCGGACTCTGAAGAGAAAGGGATCAACAGGTAGAATCCTAGCTGAGGAAAAAGATCAAGTGTAAAACAAGGTAAACATTCAAGGAGGAAAAAAATGCATTACTGGGTAAGAGGCCTCACCTCAAACTGGGTAGCCTTAATTGGCAGTAGAACTGATCTGTCTGGTTTGATGACTCACCGGGCTGCCAAAAACAGGAGAGGAGAAAGCCAATGCTATATGTGGGGACTGAAAGAGCAAGTAAAAGAAATGCAAAATGGATTCAAAGTAAAAGTATGAGTTGCTACGATCCCTAACCCTAGGGACGCACGGAAAGGGCCTAAAATTTTAAGATTAGTATCTAATTTAAAATGCTACACTTTGGTGGTGTAAGCAACGTTCTCAAACGACGTGAGTAAAAAACTCAGATGACCATGCCCTTAACCTCCTTTTATCCACAGGAAAAGCACTACAAAAACGATCTTAAGTAGTAATAACACGCAGCCTTGCTGCATAAAATCAGCCCGAGATGAATGCCTGGACTCCCATTTCCCTCCTCCACCCCTATTATAATTATTTTGTGACACAAACTCAAGCAGGGGGAAGAGAGAAATCTCACACCTGCTCAGTCCCCTGCAGGACAACGCCCAGACACCAGGTAAAGCCTGGGCACAGAGTCCCGCCCACCATCGAGAAGGAGCAACTCGACATGGAGGCGATGACGAGATCGCGGGGGAGGGAGGGATTCTTCTAGGCCCAGGGCGGTCCTTAGGAGGCAGGAGGCAGCAGAGAACTCCCATAAAGGTATTGCGGCACTCCCCTCCCCCTACCGAGAAGGGTGCGGCCTTCTCTCCGCCTCCTCCACTGCAGATCCCTCAGGATTGCAGCTCGCGCCGATTTTCAGAGACCACGCACCTCCCTCCCACAAACCAGCAGGACCGACCCCCGCTCCTCCCCCCACCCCCGCGAGTCCGCGAGCGCATCCAGCTAGTCTCGTCCTTCAGGCGGCGGACGCCCGGGGCGGAGCCGCGGTCGCCGCCACCCAGAAGCCTCGGCCCAGCAGCCCGCCTCCGCCTCCGCCTCCGCCTCCAGCGCGCGCTTCCTGCCACGTTGCGCAGGGGCGCGGGGCCAGACACTGCGGCGCTGGGCCTCGGGAAGGACCGTACCAACGACCGCCTCCCCGCCCCCCCTGCTGACCCGCTCGGTGGTTTCGCTCAATCGGGACCCGAGCCAATGGCATGGGGCCGTTCCCCGGGCTTCAGCAGCCAATCAGGTGCCGAAGCCAAACAGGCGGCGGGTAACCCTACTCCCCGCGAGGAAGGGGCGGGCGGCGGGACGCCGGCTCGGGAGGCACTTTCACTGACCCCCCCGCCCCCGCGGGAGGTCGGCCGCGCCCGCTGCTCCAGCTCTCTCCCCACCCCGTCTACCTACCCATCCCACCCAGGGAGCAATGCGAGAGTCCCCAGGCGGCTGCGCACTCCCGAGGCTGTAACTGACAGGCGCTTTACTCCAACCAAAACACGCCATTTGTGTTTTCACACACGGCGGGAGGAGAAGCGGCCAATCAGTGACGAGAGGTGAGCCGGAAGCGCTCCTCCTTCTGCAGGAGCAATGGCCCCGTCCGGATTCAAGCCTTTTCCGCTCTCCTCCCTCCCCCTCCGGTTGCCGCAGGGCGGGCCACGGTCCTGCCTACTTCTGGCCAACCTCTTTCCCTTCCAGCTAACAGACGTTACACCCCCGACTTCCCGCGGGGAAAGGCGACCCGCGTCTCTCGGTCTGGCCGCCTCAGCCACCCATCTCCCCGCCCGTCCACCGGACCCCCCCCTCCCACCAGAGTCCCGCTCCCCTACCTAGCCGAGGCTCTCTGAGGAGCCGGAGCCCCAGAGCACAGCCTCTTCTCTAGGAGGCCCCGGCGGCTTCCGCTGATTGGCGGCGAACTGGCCAATGGGTGAGGGGCGGTGGGCGGAGAGGCCAATGGCGCGGCGGGAGGGGGCGTGTCCCGGGTGCCCCTGGCGCCGGCGCTGGGAATCCCCGTGCGGTCAGTGGCGTTTCCGCTCGGGCAGCGGGCTGAGTGAGCTGCCGCCGCCGCCGCCGCCGCCGCCGGGGGAGGGGCGGCCGCCGCCCGCCTGCGCTGAGAGACTCACGCAGCCCCAGTCCCGCCAGTCCGCCAACACTGTAGTGCCGGCCCCCCCCCTTCTTCCCTGGCCCTTCCCCCTCCCCGCCTTTGGCTCGCTCCGCCTTTCTGCCCCCCACCCCCACTTCACGGGCACGGGCCATTCCCGGCCAGGAAACGCCGTGGCGCCGCGTTGGGCCTAACTCGAGTCCTGCTGCCTCCCGGGAGTGCTGTGCGCCGCAGCCCGGCCCCAGGCCCCGGCAGCGCCTGGGACAAGGTAAGGGTCCGACAGAAAAGAGAGACCTACCCTCACGACCGGGCCCTGGGGGAGGGAAGGGTCACCTCCTCCGTCTGCCCGCGCTCGCTCTCGGGACGTGGGCCTGGGCCCTCCCCAGGCTTTTCACCGGAGGATGCTGCCCCTTCTCATCCCTCTCGCTGCCCCCCACACACACCGTTGCACCCCCTTTCCCAGGGAGAGCGGCCCCCGCCGTCATCTGGTCGACCCCACTACCCTTTTCGTGCCTTTCCTGGATCAGGACGCTTCCCCTCCCCCACGCCTCTTCACCCCTTTTCCTGGGAACTGCCTACTCCACGTTTACCTTTTACTTGAGGATAGGCCTCTCCCTGCCCTCCTCTAAAAATGCACAGGCATACTTTTCTCCTCCCTCCTCACCCCCACCCCCACCCCCACCCCGTTTCGCGCGGCCTTGTGACAACTCTGATCTCTTGAGGGGGGGGGCCTTGACCCCCCCCCCTCCATAGTGTTCCTGGACGCCTTCCGTCTCCTTCTCCGGTCCCCATCGCAGATAGATTGCTTCTTTGCCCCACACTAAAGACGTTACCTTCGCCACCCCCACTTCACATTCTTGGGCTCTCAGTGGCGTATGCCCCAGTATCGGAGATAGCCTCATTGAATTTGTAGGGTTCGAGGTTGGAGTTGAGCCAGATTGTGTCGTTTTTCCTGCCTTGGGCGTGGAGAGCGATCATTTGAGCACGTCTTTAAAAGCAGAAAATTTTACCCTGTATGAATATCCTTTCCCTCTGCGTGGAAGCCAGGGATGTGAGGTGAATGGTGGTAAGAAAAAGCCCTGGTTTTTTTTTTTTTTAAGTAGGTGAATCGCGTGAGAGGGAAAGTTGAACTGTCGGGAAAGCCCCTTCTATGCTAATTTATTCTATAGAGCGCCTTTGCTTGTCTCACTTTGTAGGAATAACTGGTCTTTCCCTTGGATACTGATGCTGCAGCCAGCTCTGCTGGTCTGGGTCAGGGGTGCGTGTATGACCTGCATTTTCTGCTTTCTCATGTTACTTGTGCAATGTGTTCACCAGTAACTCATTTCTTACCCAGAGCTCAGGGTTCCATTGGGCTTTGTCTGTACTTTTAGTTCATTTCTCTCAATTTTCTCCGTAGTCATAGTACTGAAAGAGTCCCCAGGTTCTCTGCCAATTCCCTTTATAACTTGACTAAACAAGTTGCTTTTAAATGACATATTTGTGATCAAGGTCACATTTACATTTTTTTGTTGTTGTTGGGCAGATGTTGCATAGCTATACTTTTTGATTGGGAAGGATCCAGCTGAATTGAGTGTTTAGAGATTTTCAGGAGAATGTTTGTGTACCCTGTTTGGGGAAATTTCTTGATGGTTGATTTTTATGTCATTAATGTTTTTAGGTCACTCTAAGAGAGAAGTTGTAAGGGTAATTTTAGATGTGTGGAATGTGGATGTGAGCTAGGATTAAAGCAAGAATATTCACATAATCAGAGGTTTCTGGGCCTCTTGGAGGACATACGGGAAAAAAAAAATTTTTATTGGATTTCTTCCAGTTTTCTCAGGAGGATCATTAGTTTCCTTCTATAGCCCAAAATTCTGGCCCGTTATGGGATTAGAGTCTTTAAGGGCTACTCACACTGTCATTATGTATAGAAAAATGAATAATGTTCTTTGATAAGACAAAACACAAGGCTCTGTCTCTAGCTGCAAATTTAAATTTGACTGTAAAGAGTGTGTTTGGAAAATTGGCCTTTGAAAACTTAATCTTCACTCCTAAATTGCTGGCTTAATTTAAACATGGATATTTGTGATTTAGTTGGTAAATTTTGATTTTTTTAAAAAAAGGTCTTAGTTTAAAACTAAAAGAATGACCTTAGGATTGTTTGTTTCTAAAAGCATAATTCCAGCCCTTCTGGCATGGAGCACTGGTCCAAAAAAAAAAAAAAAAAGAAAGAAAAAAGTGTGTAAGGAGTGGGGGTGGGGTAAGGAGAAGGTTGTTCCTTTGGGTTGGATCACAGGGGTGAGTATACAAGGCAGCAGCAGCTGCTGGCTCTGGAGCTCTGGTTGCTACGTGAGAAGCTTGAGTAGTGCTGGCTGCTGTCTCCAGGGAAGGACAGCAGTGCAGCGTCCATTAATGCTGTTGGCTGCAGGGAGCTGCACTTAGGCAATGGCTGCTTCAGGACTAAGAAGAAACCTTGCTTTCCTGGGAATTTTGACTGCTGAGCTGGTTTGCGTTTTATTGATGGAAGATGAGAGTTAGCAATTCATAACCTACCCATTTATGGATATCAGCATCTGGAAACTGGATCATAGTTAAAGACTCTTCTTTCTTGTTTGGTTTTTGGTTTTGGTTTTTATCTGGGGATTTGTTCTTGGATAGGTCTGAAAGTTCCAATAGAGTTTTAATTTTTCACTCCATTTAAAACCATATTTTGTTTGTGTACCTCCTTCTCTCAAATTGCTAGGCCACATTTACCTTATTGAATAGATGTTTTGCTAAACGTATTACTACATTGGGAATTATAACTAAAAATAACTGCTCTTTTTGGAATGATTTCTAAATATAAATCTCGAAAGTATTTCCTTAATTTCTGTATTAGTATAGACTTTTCGCTAGATTAGATTATTTCTTTGGCGTTTGACTTATAAAATCAATTCATTATATATGTGTTGGATATAGTCTTCTAAGATCATAGGATGTGTGTTTGGCCATGATCCGTTTGAAATAAAGGATAGACCAGAAGGAAGATTCAGAAATCGAGTAAGTCTAGAGGACAGGATACTTGAGAAGACAGCCTCTGAGTCCCTTATGTGGTCTACCCTTCCCCCGCAGCTCTTGCACATTAGGAAGATCTTTGATTAGGAAGAACAGTTTGTTGAGTGTAGAAGTACTTGAAGAAAACCACCACCCAAATATACCCACCATTTACACAGTATCTAATAGATGTCAGTGTGTTTTCTTTGCCCCCACCCCTCCAAGACTCTTGCATCGTATTTTTTTCCCCAGAATTTTGATATTTTCAGTTTCATGTAAATGTACTTAAATCCCACAATCATCTATAATGTGTAATCTGACTCTGGCATTTGTGGCAAGGAACCAAAAAGAATGGAAATGAGTTTCGTCATTCACAAATGTGGCTTGCGTTGTCTTTCAGCAATACAAACGGACTAATGAAATACAACCTTTAATGAATAATATTTTAGGTGGTTCTGTTCTTATTAGTATTAAGTGTAAAAGATGCCAAATTAATAAAAAGAGCCGGTATGGCTTCACTCATACTGGCTGTTTAACACAACTTAGATAAATGTAAATGTCCTTTAGTTTAAGTTATTACGTAATATGAAAGTTACCTTGTAAAATAATTGCTTTTTCACTTGTATTTTCTAATGTTTGGAACCCATTGTGATCTTGATGTAATTTTTTTAAAAGATCATAGAGGCCCTTTTCATAGGATTTTTAAACCATGCTTGAAAATTTTTGTGTATTCTGATACTATTTTTTGTCTCTAGGAACTTACATACTTTGAACTTACTCTGGCCTTTGTAGTGGAGGGTTGCCATCTCATTTTTTGCTTTTCGATGGGAAAATAACAAATTGCAAACTGGAGATGTGCAGAGAACCTTGCCTTATTCTCTTTGTGTTGAAATAACTTAATGAAACATGAGGCCAGAGTTAACAACATTCACTGGATACATCTTATTATTGAAAATTGGATTATGATCAAGAATAAAATTTTCTTCTAACTTCTGGTTCAGCTCTGGTGATTTGTCAGCTTAATCTGAAACCAAAAGGCCTAGCAGTGAATTTTATTTATAAAAAAATTTTTTCATGTATTGAAAACTAAAACTTACTGATAAGGCTATTTTCTTTAAGACAAAAGTTGCTCTGAACTCTGTAAAATATGTGAGATAATGTATATTTAGTAGTACAACTTGTAGTTATTTGTAATTTGATTAAAAACATCCTCTCAGGGCTGCCTGGGTGGCTTAGTTGGTTAAGCTTCCAATTTGATATCAGCTCAGGTCTGGATCTCAGGGTTGTGGGTTCAAGCCCCACGTTGCGCTCCACGCTGGGCATGGAACCTACTTGAAAAAAGTCCTTTTAGAGGCAGTCTTTAGAAAATAAGTGTAATGCGTCTGTGATAGACGAGGATTGGTACCATTCTTTACTGCCCAAAATTCCAAAATATGTGATGAAATGGCACTTTAAGCCTTTCACTTGCAGCGATTGATCTCTCTTGTAAAGATTCAGAGAAATTCATGAAAGATAGAATATTTCTTTCATTTATTAATACATATTTTGTTAAATCATTTAGAGTCTTATGAAAAGTATCCTCTTGAATATTCAGTTCTAAACTGATATCCAGTAATGATGGGGGGGGGGGCTGTTAGAAAGCATTACTTTAGAAAAAGCTCTTAACACTTTATGAAGGAAACCATGAGAGATAATAAAGAAACAATGAAGCTAAATCTCAGCCTACTTTATAGGAGCCTTCACTGAGCAAGGAATTTGTAATCCCATCCTGCCTCACTCAGTTTTTCCATCATATTGATTTTGTTTGCTGAATACCTCAGGGAGAGATGCAAGGGTCATATTAAGTATCTTTGATATAAAGACAGGGAAAAGGAATTTTTTGCTTATTGGAATAGTATCTTCCTACAGTTAAAACACTAAGATTATTGTCAAGTTTTGCTTTATGTATACAAGTGTTGGTTTGGTCTGACTGATTTCTGTGCTTTTCTGTCTTCTTGTAGTCTGAGAATCTTCAGAGTTTAGATTGCAAATTGAAGTGGTAAGAATCATTTCCTTAGCTATGTTCATTATGTATATTCACCCAGAGCTGGGAATACTCCTTGACCTATGTTACGAATCATAAAATAAGCAGTGGATATAGGAATTTGTAAGAATTTGTTTCTCTATCTGGGGATTCAAGTTTTTGATGTGCTATCTAATGAAGGGAAAATGCCGAATTCCTTGCTGCCGTGTTTGAAAAATAGATGGAAGCATGGGAGGAGCCTGAGACTTCTGCAGCAGGATTTGGTCTGAGTAGAAAAGGAAGATTTTTGTTTCAAATTGCCAGCTGCTTATGTCAGACTGACTCCCTTATTATGCTTTTAGTTGGCCTGTCAATATGGCCAAACAGCTAGATAAGTGCGGGGCAGGACAAAGGGCTCTTTACACAGCAGGGAGGCAGTGTTGGTGGGGGAGGGGCAGGAGGTAGGAAAGGCAGGAGGAGGAGGTTCTTTTCCCTGGGAGATTATTCAGTTTGGCATACAATTAAAGAAATCATTTATAGTTCCCACTCGAGCACTGAATTTGTGCCAACTATATACTCTTAACCCCAAATTTAGTATATCCCTGAATATCGGGTAGAGACCCGCCGCTGCCTCCAAGGAAAAATAAAAAACTAAAGCTTTGTAGAGGTCTAAAGAAAACAAATCCCATGCCCTCCACCGTCCTAAATAACAAGTCACCTCCTGAGGAGACCAGTTCTAGAGCATCTGACAGCAGAATTCTCATTAAGAAATGGAAAAGAATATTTTATCTGTATGAAACTTATGTTTCAATATTACATATTGTCTTTAAATAGATTAGGATTAGGCCAGAATAGGTAGAAAAATGTTTCATTTTGTGAAATAGTTGCATATCGTTAGCTCCAATTTTATTTCACTTTATTTTATTTAAGATTTTATATGTTTATTTTAAGTAATGTCTAACACCCAATGTGGAGCTTGAATTTACAGCTGGGAGATCAAGAGTCTCATGCTGTACCAAGCCAGCCAGGTGCCCCTCCCTGTTAGCTCCAGTTTTAGACCAATAATAGGGAGAGCACCCTCCAGCATTCATATATATGTTGGATCGCCATCAAGTAAAATGCAAACTGAAGAAAGGGTACTTATTTGTCTTATCCCTACTTCCTGGAGAACCTGATATTCACTGGATATTATTCCTGAGGCGCCCTTCTCCCTTTTTAGGTTAGGCACAACCTAGTTTGATACGTTTGTATTCAGCTTCCAGGAGAAAGTGGGGTGGTTGCAATTCCCCTTATTAGAATTAATATGAATCATGGAGTTGGAAGGGATTTGAGAGTTATCTGGCCCTTTAAGCATAATCACAATGAAATAGTTCAAAGTTTGGGTTCCTTCTGAAGTTTTCATAAAATGTTAAACCAGTGACCTGAACAGTATTCTTAGTTTTTAATTTTTTTTTTAAGTAATCTCTACACTCAAGGTAGGGCTCGAACCCACAACCCTGAGATCAAAAGTACATATTCTACTGACTGAACCAGCCAGGTGCCCCTGTTTTTAGTTACTTTTAGCATGTCAAATAGTGCCAGTTCTTTAAAGAAAATATGTATAAAAGAACTGCATTCACATACAAAGTAGATACCAATTATTTGAATCTTTTTAAATCTTTATAAAGATTTTAAATCTTTAAAAAAGTTTCCTTTTTTATAAAGGAATATATGATGAGGTTCTTTTAAATGCTTAATATATTTTAAGAGAATTTAATATTTGAAAATAATTGGTTTGAGGGCACCTGAGTGGTTCAGTGGTTGAGCATCTATCTGCCTTTGGCTCACAGCGTGATCCCAGGGTCCTGGGATCCAGTCCCTCATTGGGCTTCCCGCAGGGAGCCTGCTTCTCTCTTTACCTATGTCTCTGCCTCTCTCTCTGTGTGTGTCTTTCAGGAATAGCTGAATAAAATCTTTTTTTTTTTTTTTTTTTTTTAAAAAAAAAGGAAAGAAAATAATTGGTTTGAACTCAGTTTTCCAATAGTACATCTGTTACTTGCATTAGATACCACCTGTATTGCAATGTTATTAAACTAGCCTTAAAGTTTTGCGTTCTATCCAAGCTGCAGAAGATGGTAAAGGGAACTGGCATGCTGATTTTTGCTCACCGTTTTAGACCTACTGGCTGTTAGCAATGAAGAGATGGTTTAACCTAATAGAATAACTGGAAAAAATGGTCTGTAATGCACATTCTAATATTAAGCAAACCTGATCAATTTTTGTGTCATTTCCTTCTGTAAAAGAAAACTAAATGTGTTACCCATTTAACATATTTTTATGTGTAATGGTTTTTGCAGTAATGATATAATGTTTTGACCTGAAAAGGGAAATTTTAGTGACTAATTATGATTGCCATTAGTTAGAAGGTTTTTTGTATTTTTTTTTTTTTTTAGTGAAGAAAGCAACAATATTAACATGAAGTTTAGTGAGCTATATTTTGTATTACTGTAAAAATTTAGGATAGTCCTTTCTTCTCTTTATAATGCGCTCATGTGAATTATTTCCATAGATTTGTGGGACTAAAATAGAAGCCATGTAGCTCAGCGTGCCTGGGTGGCTCAGTCGGTTAAGCATCTGTTCTGCTCAGGTCATGATCCCAGGATCCTGAGATCTAATCCTGTATGGAGCTCCCTGCTTATCAGGGAGTCTGCTTCTCCTCTCCCGCCCTGTACTCTCTCTCAAATAAATAAATAAAATCTTTTTAAAAAATAGAACATGATGCAAATTAATTTATTACAAAAAGAAAAAGAAGCAATCTAGTTCAAAACCTGGCCTCCATTCCAATTCGTTTTCTCTACATGTATCACATTTCTAACATTAGAGTAAACATCCTTTTCACACTCAGGTGCGTGTACACACACACTCCTCTTCCCAAATACTAGAAATCTCTTCATCTTGGCTTCTTCTGCTACTATTACCTGAAACTTGCCAGAAGCCCTAAAAAGTTCTGGGAATTCGGTGGGGGGGGGGGGGGGATTTGAACCCAGATGTTTTGATAACTGCTTTGTTTCCCCAAACAGCTAATCTGATTTTCAGTGAGACCCCACCAGCAGTAGACGAGAATGGAGGTAAAACACAGCACTGTACCTCATCTTGCCTGTGCAGCTGCTCCACCTTATTTCCTGCTATTATTATCCCATAATGCCTCTCCCCAGCAAAAAAGAAACTAGGACAAAGGGGGAAAACTGATGGGCTCATAGGATTTTTTTTGTTATGGTTAGATTGTGACTTTGTTTATATGTACTTAAGTACAAAATTGTCCCTTTTCTTTTCTTTTCTTTTCTTTTCTTTTCTTTTCTTTTCTTTTCTTTTCTTTTCTTTTCTTTCTTTTTCTTTCTTTCTTCTTTTTTAAGATTTTATTTCTTTGAGAGAGAGAGAGAGGCAGAGACACAGGCAGAGGGAGAAGCAGGTTCCATGCAGGGAGCCTGACATGGGACTTGATCCCCGGTCTCCAGGATCAGGCCCTGGGCTGAAGGCGGCGCTAAACCACTGAGCCACCAGGCTGCCCTAATTTGTCCTTTTCTTAAAGTCAGTAATGAAAGAGACTTTATAACTTCAGTTATAAAATCTTCGACTTTGTTTCTTCGACTTTGTTTCTTAATAAACCATTTCAGATTCTTTAACCTTACAGGAAAATAAAATTGTAAGTATACTTAATTTTCATTGGCTCTTACACAATCATCACCACCAGATGCCACCTCCAGTATTAACTTAAAGGGAGAAATCTCTTCTGTGGATAATATTTTCAGTTTTATTGGGAATTACTTATTTGTGTAACATAGAGCTATGACTAAAATAAGATTAAAAAGTTAAACCTTGGGGCGCCTGGGTGGCTCAGTGGTTGAGCGTCTGCCTTTGGCTCAGGGTGTGATGCCGGGTCAGGGGATCAAGTCCCATGTTGGGCTCCCTGAAAGGAACCTGCTTCTCCCTCTGCCTATGTCTCTGCCTCTCTCTGTTTTTCATGAATAAATATATGAAATCTTAAAAAAGCAAAAACAAAAACTTAAGCCTTTTTATATGTTTGTCCCTTTATCTTAGTGGAGGTGAAATTAATTGCGTACAAATTTTTCATTATTCGGTTCTTTCCTCAAGCTGCAAATTTAAGTTCTTTAAGCCTTTGTTTTCTCATATTGCCAACCAAAACAAATTTTATTTTTATCATTTTTACTGTCTTCTGATGCTGAGATTTTCTTCTCCCCATTCCTAAAATACAAAAAGTCAAATAAAACCCAAGAATCTAAATTATTTGTACCACTGAGTATAGTAAGGTATTATTTCATAACTCTCAGAAATTATGATCTAGTTAGGATGTTCTAGTATCATGTCAGCATATTTTATGTTGACCTGTTAATTTTAACATATGTCCAAATGGGTCTCATTGTTTGATATTTGCACCCATTGTTTGTCATTTTGAATGAGGTTGTTAATGGCTGTGCTCTCCACCCGCCCCCCTGGGTCTCCATGGTTTTTTATTCCTGCCCTGTTATAATCTTTAGCCTATGTTGGAAAGTTCTATTTCTTTCTGCCAACCTCCGCGCATGCCACAAAACACACAATTTATACTCTCATATCTCTGAAGGGGGATGATCTCTAGTTAATAAGCAACTGTTTGGGCATTCTCAGTATCCAAGGAAGGTTTTATTTAAGTGGAAGGACCTGTTGGCAGTTAGAGTGCCTCTGCATTTATGTTACATTTTCCTTTATTAATGTAGACTGTTGAGAGTTGACTTGTTTTATAAGAGAAACCAGAGAGAAAAGGAAGAGACACAGATATGGTTACTTAAAAAATAAATGTTTATTATGGTAACATTTGGGTTAGAATCTAAAGGGCACTTTTTTTATACTTTATTTTCTTTCTAAGACAAAAGAGTTTAACCTCCTAAAATAGAACAAAAAAAAGGAACTTCAGGGCAGTATGACTGATTGCATGGTGACTGTAGCATTAGTTTGTTGTATGAATGCATAAATTTTTATTTTCTCAATTTTTATGTTACAAATTACTGTGGCCACACAAATTAAATGTCTTTATGCCCACAGTCTGAAAAATATTAAGTGGGATGACTTTAAAAAAAAAAAAAAAGTTTGAGGAAAATATAGAAGCAAGTCCAAATTTTTGAAGTCTCTTTTTAATTTTGTTCTTGCTAGACATATTTCGTTTTATTTATGGCAATTAGAACTTTAATGTCATAGCCTAGTAATAGAACAAAATAAGGGTAGGTTGACGTGGTATCTGCACATTTTCAGATGAGGCTAAAATTGTTCTGTATTTTTACATATTTTCATATTTAGGCTACTTTTCTTGAAAAAGTTTACCCAAAAATTTAAAACCTGTGAAGTGGCATAAAATACTTATAGGTTAAATGGGTAGTCACTTTATTGGTGGTTCATTATATAAGGAGTACTAACATCAGATATTTACTAAAAAATCCTGGGTAAAAAATGATTGTAGCCAAACTATTTAGAACTAAACAAGTAGGTAATAATGGCAACCCAAGGCTCTTACTTTGGAGCCTCCGCTGGTTGACCTGACCCAGATATTTTTTTCCTCACTCTTCCTAACTTAACTCCTATGTCACTAAGATCTGAGGCGTTACTGAGAATAAGGTATCCGTTCGTCAGTTGAGTAGTTGTCTTAGCAGGCCATGTGTGAGACCCATGTAAAATCTGTATCTTAAGAGAAGGAAGGCTCTTGAGTAAGTGTAACTTTCCCTTCATAGTTTATCATAAATAGTTGGTATGAAAAGGAATGGCTTGAAGTTTGCAGAATAAACCGAGCAACAAGAAGAGACACAGACATCCTTTCCCTTCATAGCTTATCATGAATAGTTGGTATGAAAAGGAATGGCTTGAAGTTTGCAGAATAAACCAAGCAACAAGAAGAGACACAGACATCCTACTTTATGAAGTAACTTCTCCCTCTGTGCCCCCTTCCCCCCCAGCTTAAGCTCTCTTCTCTCAAATGAATAAATAAGATCTTTTAGAAAATAAACCATTCCATTTGATTGAGAGGTCTATACATTTCTCTAAGTTGATAAGTTTGAGTGTTTATAGATTATTTTCTTTTGTATATATTATATACTTGTTTTAACTATGCCACTGTGTAAAGAGTTCCTATTCTTTGAATATTGGAGGTTGCATCCCCATGGTGTCAGTTAACATATTCTATTAGATGACTTCCCCTGCCCATATTTCATGTTACTAGGTGGATTGTAAATATACTTTATAATAGTACTATGTACTTGCATTGTGAGTTACATAACATGGGGGCGCCTGGGTGGCTCAGTTAAGCATCTGACTCAGGTCATGATCTCAGGGTCCTGGGATTGAGCCTTGTGCATCCGGCTCTGCACCAGGCAGGGAGTCTGCTGGAAGGATTCTTTCTCTTCCTGCTCCTGTGCGCCCTCTCTCTCTCCCCCTCTCTCTCTCAAATGAATAAATAAATCTTTTTTTTTTTTTAAAGCTACATAATTTCTACCTTTCTATGTAATGTTAAGCAGCTGTTGGTATTCATTGCCTGTATCAGCCATTCTTAAACTTTATGCTCTTAAAAAATTGAAAGCCCCAAAGAGATTCTAAGGATTAGAGATTCACCAGATTAGAAATTGAAACAGAAACATTTTAAGTTATTTATCAACTAATTTTAAAATAATGGTAACAAATCCTGCTAACATAAATGACATTACTTTTATAAAGAATAACTATATTTCCAAAATTTTTTCTTCAAGTGGCATTGTTTAACTTTTTTTAAAAGATTTATTTATTTATTTATTCATGAGAGACACACACATAGAGAGAGAGAGAGACAGAGACAGAGACAGAGAGAGGGGCAGAGACACAGGCAGAGGGAGAAGCAGGCTCCACGCAGGGAGCCCGACATGGGACTCGATCCTAGGACTCCAGGATCACACCCTGGACCAAAGGGCAGGCGCCAAACTGCTGAGCCACTCAGGGATCCCTTGTTTTACATTTTTGCAAATATCTTCAGTATCTGACTTAATAGAAGACAGCTGCTTTCTCACAGCTGCTTCTGCATTTAATTTCTTGTGATAAGTTGATTTGGTTGAAGACTGAAGAAACTCTGTCCTCACATCGATATGTAGTTGAAAAGAGAAAGACTTCACATCCCCCCTGAAAGAATCTTAGGAACTTCATCAGTTATCAAACCACACGTTGAGAACCATGGGCCTACACTCATTATTTCCTTTATGGCTGCAAAGTGGTAATATTTTATCACTACCTTATTTATTTTTTGTAGTGTTCCCTCTCATATATTTGGTTATCCTGGGGTACATTTTGAATGCAAAAAAAGGCAAGATCAATATTTGTTTTATCCCCCTTACCAGTTTTCAGAATAAGGGGTTGGTAACCTAGAAGCCTTCCTAGGTGATCAGTGAAGTGCTATTATTGTGTACTTATGGTTTGCAATATGTTTGATATGTTTCAGACCCTTGTAGTTACTGTTTTTGACGTTCAATTTGTACAATTTGGCTGTTGTCTTCTGAGCCCTTTTACTCATTCCCAATTGTTTCCTGGCTTATTTTTTTGATTGGTTCCTTGCTTTCTAGTATGACAAGGTGTTCTAGGATCATTTTGACATTTCCTGCCCCAAACCTGGAATTACTCATTTCTGCACACACACTGGTTTCTTTTAGTAGGAAATGGTACCTAGAGACCACAGTGTGGGTGGTAGGAGTTCATTGCTCTTGGGTTGGTCCTGGTTTCTAGACCTTTTAGATAGACAGGACTAAAAATACTTTTTTCTACTTTTGTTTCTTTGAAAAAATATTAGTTGTTGGTATTTGACAACTTTTATTTGGAATTGAATACTACATAATTTTTTACATTAATCCTTTCCCTCATTCCCCAAATCCTAGTTTCCACTAACATCAGTGCCATTACTCTTTGCTTTGTCCTACATTGTACACACAACAGTTTTAGAATGCTGGAACAATACGATCACTGGAAAGTGAGTTTATTTATTTATACCATTAGGATATATCCCTCTAAGGATATACTGTCAAGTTAAAATGTTTTAAAGTCACTTGGAATAATTCTTTTCTATATGGCTGTGCTACCAACTTGATACACAGTGAGATTAATTTGTTTCAACTCAATCTCAGATTTTTCAGGGATTACTTTTTGTTTTAAAATTAAATAAAGTAGCATTACTAAGTGAAATGTACAAATCTTCATGTAGTCAGGGAAATCTAGTTTATTGTATTTTTTTACCTAATCTCTTCCTGTCCCTATATGTAAGATTTGACAGATTCATCATGAATATTTAAAGTAGTTTTGTCATAGTATTTCTATAACACAAAAATCATTTAGGTTAATTTATGAAAACTATCTGCTTATAGATTTTTCTAAAATAATAATTATTTTTAGTCCATGGAAGAGGATCATGGACTTTTCTATTCTTCTAGGAACCACAATTTCTTGTTATGATATATATAATTCAAGACAAGAAACTTCCTTTCTCTCATAAAAATAATCTCTTAAAATACTAGATCATTTTCCATTTGTCTCTGATGATTTCAAGTACTTAAACCTGACTACCACTTGGGACACTGCTGCTACTTGTAGTAGAAAGCTCACCAATTAACATTCCTTGAATGGTTTACTTAGACCTGAAAATAGACACTCTCTTAGAAAGGATGTCATCTACTTTTTAACATTGTCATTTAAAATTCAAATTACTTGATTTTATAAGTCTTAAATATTAAATCTTTAAAAATCTTAAATTGTTGAATGTGAAATCTGTTTTATCCTTTTGAACTATAATACCTAAAAGAAGTAACATTATCATATTTCAGCAATATGTGTCACATTATACTTATAGATTAAAAAATATTAAATCAGGATATGTCAAATGGTGAAGCAATAGTTACTTAAAATGAAGACTAAGGTTCAGATTCTAGTTTGCTGTTTTCCTGCTTTTAGCCTTCCCCAAGATTTTTGGTTAGTTTGGCTGAATAGGAATAGTACGTTACTCATAAAGTTGTGGGCATGTCATGAGCTACTGCATGTAAAGTGATGGAAGAAACTGTGGTTTGTATAAAATAAGTATCCAGTAAATGTTAGCTTTTATTTTGGTAGTTGTTATTATTGTTATGAATATTTGATCGATTCTGTAAACTTTATCTTCACTTTGGGATAAGTAGTGTTTTCATGCTATAAATAGAGCACTTGATTTTCATGATTCCATTGGTTATATTGAAAAGAATCAACTGTTTAACAAAGGAATAATTGGTGTGCAGCTGAAATTTGTTTGAGACTTCTGACTTTAGAAATGTATTTAGAACATATATGTATCTGTAACATAAATATCACATTAAGAAGTATATATTAGGGGATCCCTGAATGGCTCAGCGGTTTGGTGCCTGCCTTCGGCCCAGGGCATGATCCTGGAGTCCCGGGATCAAGTCCTACATCAGGCTTCCTGCATGGACCCTGCTGCTTCTCCTGCCTGTGTCTCTGCCTCTCTCTCTCTCTCTCTCTGTGTGTCTATCATAAATAAATAAATAAAGTTAAAAAAAAAGAGGTATATAATAGAGAAAGGTGCTTTATTTTTTTATTTTTTGATTAAAGATTTTACTTATTTGACAGCACAAGCAGGGGGAACAGCAGGCAGAGAGAAGCAGGCTCCCTACAGAGCAGGGAGCCTGATGAGGGGCTCGCTCCATCCCAGGACCCTGGGATCGTGACCTGAGCCGAAAGCATATACTTAACCCACTGAGTCCCCCAACCCTCTGAGCCCTCCCCCCAAAGGGAGCTTTAAAGAAAGAAAAGCTTCTTTTCAGGATCCAAGGTTCTTTTCGGACGTTAGTAGAAATTGTTTTATTCGAAGTGGCTTTAGTGACACATGCTGATCAGAGTTAAAGGAAATTTTTACCTTTAGGATTTCAAGATACATTTATCTTTGCAGATAAAGCTGTGTACCACCAGATTGCTCATAAATTCTAGTGTTGAAGATTGTGTGTGTGTGTGTATTTTAATCTATTGAGATGTAATTGACAAAAATGTATACAACATGATTTAATAAACATTGTGAAAGAATTCCAACACTTGAGTTAATTAACACATTCAACCCTCATATATGTACCTCCCTCTTTTTGGGAGGTGGTGAGAAACCTTAAGTTCTGAACTTTTAGCAAATTTCAACTCTGCAATATATAGTATTACTCTCTGTAGTCACCATGTTATATATACATTAGATCCTCAGACCTTATTCATCTTTATAACTGGAAGTTTGTACCCTTTTACCAATCTCTCCCCATTTCTCCTACACCCCAGCCCCTGACACCCACCATTCTACTCTGATTCAGTGAGTTCAGTTTTGTTTTGTTTTGTTCTTAACAATTCCACATGTAAGTGATGCTATGCAGTATTTTTCTCTCTCTGTCGGGCTTATTTCAGGTAGCATAATGTTCTCCAGACTTATTCATGTCATCACAAGTGAAAGGATTTCCTTTTTTAAATGGCTGAATAGTATTCCACTGTAGGTAAATAGATAAGTATCATATATTTAAATTCATTCATCCTTTGACAGACCCTTAGGTTGTTACCATACCTTGGCTGTTGTGAATAGTGCTCCTGCGAACATGGAGTATAGGTATCTCTCCAAGATAGTGATCTTGTTTCCTTTGGCTATATTCCCAGAAGTGGGATTGCTGGATCATATGGTAGTTCTATTTTTAATTTCTTGAGGAACCTGCATACTGTTTCCCATAATGACTCTACTAGTTTACATTCCCACCAACAATATACAAGGGTTCCTTTATCTTACATCCTCACTAGCTTCTGATATCTCCTGTTATTTGTTGATAGCCCTCCTAACAGGTATGAGTGTTAACTCATCATGGTTTTGGTTTGCATTTCCTTGCTGATAAGTGATGTTGAGCACCTTTTTCAAGAACCTTTTGGCCGTTTTTATGTCTTATTTGGGAAAATGTCTATTCAGGTCCTTTGCCCATTAGTTAATTGGTTTTTTGTGCTATTGAGTTTGTAAGAGTTTTGGCGGGGGTGGGGGGTGGGGGAGGAGTTGGGTGAATTTCGTATATATTTTTATCAACTGCTTATTGGATATGTGGTTTCCAAATATTTTCTCCCATTCCATAAGTTGCTTTCTCATTTTGTTGATAGTTTCTTTTGCTGTACAGAAGCTTTTAGTTTGCTGTAATCCAACCTGTTTATTTTTTATTTAGTTGGCTTTATTTTCGGTGTCAAATCCCAAAATCATTGACAAGATCAATGACAGGGACCCTGCACTCTGTTTTCTTCCAGGAGTTATACAGTTTTAGGTCTTAAATCAAGTCTAATCCATTTTGAGTTGATTTCTGCATATGGTAAAGGATAGGGGTCTAGTTTCATTCTTTGGCATATGGATTTTCAGTTTTCCCAGAGCCATTTATTGAAGAAACTGTCCTTTCCCCATTGTATATTCTTGGTGCCTTTGTTGAAAATTAATTGATAGTGTATATATGGATTTATTTCTGGGCTCTCTTTTCTGTTACATTGATCTATGTGTCTGCTTTTATGCCAGGGTCATACTTTTTAAGATAACTACAGCTTTGTGATATAGTTTGAAGTCCAGAATTATGCTGCCTCCAGCTTTGTTGTTCTTTTTCAAGACTGTTTTTTGACTACTCAGCATCTTTTGTGGTTCCATAGAAGGAATATCAGGGTTTTTTTTTTTTCTATTTCTGTGAAAATGCCTTGGAATTTCCTTTATTTTATTTTATTTTATTTTTTATTTTTTTATTTTTTATTTTTTTTTTTTTTGCCTTGGAATTTTCAAAGGTATTTCATTGAATCTATAGGTTACTTTGGATAGTATGGACATTTAAAAAGTATTAATTCTTCCAATCCATGAACATGACTATCTTTCGATTCATTTCTGTCTTCATTTCCTTTCATCAGTGTTTTATAGTTTTCATTATGCAGATCTTTTACTTCCGTGGTTAAATTTATTGCTAAATACTTTATTTTTAATGCTATTGTAATTAGAATTGTTTTTTAATTCCTTTTTTTCCTTTTAATATTTTATTTATTTATTCATGAGAGACAGAGAGAGAGGCAGAGACGTAGGCAGAGGGAGAAGCAGGCTCCATGCAGAAAGCCTGATGTGGGACTCGATCCCGGCTCTCCGGGATCATGCCTTGAGCCAAAGGCAGGCACTCAACCGCTGAGCCACCCAGGCATCCCATCTGATTTCTCTTTCCCGTAGTTTGTTGTTAGTGTATAGAACAACTGGTTTTTTGTTGTTGTTGTTGTTGTTGTTGTTGTTGTTGTTGTTGTTTTGTTTTTGTAAAGATTTCATTTACTCATTAGACACACAGAGGCAGAGACACAGGCAGAGGGAAGAAATAGGTTCCCTGCAGGGATCCCGACACAGGACTCGATCCTGGATCCCAGGATTATGACCTGAAATGAAGGGCAGCACCCAACCGCTGAGCCATCCAGGCATCCCTACAACTGATGCTTATATTGATTTTGTATCTTGCAGCTTTACTTCAATTTTTCATTAACAACTTTTTGGTGGAACCTTAGGGTATTCTATGATAGGATTCCATGTCATCTGCAAACAGTTTTACTTTTCTGATTTGGATGTTTTTTTTTTCCTTTCCTTCCCCTTCCCCTTTTCTTTCTTTTCTTTTCTTTTCTTTTCTTTTCTTTTCTTTTTTTTCTTTTCTTTTCTTCATTTTTGTCTAGTTGCTCTGGTTAGGACCTCCCAGTGCTATTTTGAATAAAAGTGACAAGAGTGGGCATCTTTGTCTTGTTCCTTAAAGTAAAAGCTTTCAGGTTGTTAGCTGCAGGTTTATCCTGTATTGCCTTCATTATGTTGAAGTACATTTTATCTGTACCTAATTTGTTGAGAGCTCTTTTTATCATGAAAGGATATTAAGTTTTGTCAAGTTTGTCTATAGAAATGATCATGTTATTTTTATTCTTCACTTCATGATGTGCTGTATCACATTTATTGATTTGGGTAGTTGAACCATCCTTGTATCTCAGAAATAAATCTTAGTTATAGTATATCCTTTTAATGTACTCCTGAATTCAGTTTGTGAATATTTTGTTAAGGATTTTTGCATGTGTGTTCATTAGGAGTATCGGCTTGTGGTATTCTTGCCTAGCTTTGGTATCAAAGAATTTGTAGCCTTGCAAAATGAGTTTGAAAATGTTCCTTTCTCAGGGTGCCTGAGTGGCTCAGTGGGTTAAGTGTCTGCCTTCGGCTCAGGTCATGATCAGTGTCCTGGGGTTGATCACCATGTCACTGCGTTGGGCTCCCTGCTCAGCGCAGAGTCTGCTTCTTCCTCTGCCCCTGCCCCCACTTGTGTTTGTTTCTCTCTCTCCCTCCCTCCCCCCTCTCTCCTTCCCTCCCCAAAATAAATAAATAGAATCTTTTTTTAAGTGTTCCTTTCTCGTAAATTTTTTGAAAGTTGCTTTAGATTAGAGTGATTGAGGAGTGCCAAAATGAATTCAGATTGGCTGACAATATTTTATGATACAGGAATGGGAATTCTAGGAAAGGGCAAAATGGTGGGCTAAAGTTATTTTCTTCTTTCCCCTTAAAACAGGAACGAAAATGCACACGTTTTCTTTTTTAAAAGACTGTCTTTCAAAGATACATGCTAAAATATAGATGAAATGTTAAATTGCTGGTGTTGGCTTTAGAATGGAGGAGAGGTAATAGATGAAACAAGATTAGAGTTGGTAGGGATCCCTGGGTGGCGAAGCGGTTTAGCGCCTGCCTTTGGCCCAGGGCGCGATCCTGGAGACCCAGGATCGAATCCCACGTCGGGCTCCCGGTGCATGGAGCCTGCTTCTCCCTCTGCCTGTGTCTCTGCCTCTCTCTCTCTCTCTCTCTCTCTCTCTCTCTGTGACTATCATAAATAAAAAAAAAAAAAAATTAAAAAAAAAAAAAAGATTAGAGTTGGTAATTATTGAAACAATGATGAATAAATGATACTACTCATAAAACTTTACGTTTATATATGTTTGACATTTTTCACAATAAAATCTTTCTAAGTTTAAAATAAAAGTATCTATAGACTTGGGGGTTGTGGGTCTTGATAAGGCTGACTTAGTAAACACACTCAGATGTTTCATCTCTCCCCAGTAGTATTACTAGCCCTCTGAGCCCAGTTCCTCTTGTGACTATCACATGATATTTCCAGACAACAGAAAAACAGAATAGCTACAGAGATATATAATGATTTTGTACTTAAAGGAAATAATAATAATGAAGTCTGTGGATTTTGGAAATCATTCCCGTCCAGAAGATCGAGGAAACAGTTGGGTCAATTAACAGTATATTCAGTATACTAATAGATTTCATTTTATGAGATGGTTGAATTTCTGAAAAGATATCTTGTGTATATTAGGTTAATGTTAAACATTTTCTCGGGGCACTTGGGTGGCTCAGTTGGTTAAGCATCCAACTCTTGATCTCATCTTGGTTCTCAAGAACCTGACCCTGAGAAGTCAGGGTCATGAGTTCAAGCCCTGGGTTGGGTTTCATGCTGGGCATGGAGCTTACAAAACTGATGGGATGTTTTGATGAACGTGCAGTTTACTCAGTGACTATTAGTGGACTTTGTAAATTACTAATGAGACTCAAACTGTGGGTTCCTCTCCACCACTTTGTACTATTGCCTAGGAAGCCACAAAATGGCTCCTGTTTACTTCTTTAATTGTGTAACTCTACATACCAAAAGTGGGTACCTACAGTATGCCAGGTATCTTGCTAGGTTCTCTTATGAATGCTATCTTACTTAATTCTCAAAGTAGTGCAATGGAGTTGTTTACAAATGACCAAAGTCAATCAGTGATCACGCAATTAATAACAGAGTGAGTCAAGTCCTCATGATTCCAGGATCTTTTCATTATACTATTTTACCTAACTTACTTAAGGAGCCTTCTATCTCCACCAGCATAATCTGCCCATTCTTTTAAACTTTAGGTATTGCTACTTTTCTGCAGTTTTGACCTTTCTTTCTTTAGGATCCTCCGCCAGAGTTGGGTGGTTGGGTTTTAATTGGGCACTATCCTTTATGACAGTAAGTGTAAATTTTGGCTTCCTTGATATTAAAAAAAAGTCAATAGGCCTCTTTCAGTCATCCATACCTTGCCATTCAGTCGGTTATAGGCTTTCTTTATCAAATAGGCTGCAGTTCTGGAAAGAGGAGAGAGCAGCAGAGGCCTATGACTCCCTAGAATTTTACCTCAAGTTTTGTCTGTTTTTCTAAGGAAAAAGTTCATAGTCTTTTTTTTTTTTTTTTATGATAGTCACAGAGAGAGAGAGAGAGGCAGAGACACAGGCAGAGGGAGAAGCAGGCTCCATGCACCGGGAGCCCGATGTGGGATTTGATCCCGGGTCTCCAGGAATGCGCCCTGGGCCAAAGGCAGGCGCCAAACCGCTGCGCCACCCAGGGATCCCGGAAAAAGTTCATAGTCTTAATCAGATTTTCACAGAAATCAGTGATCTCTCTTCAAAAGAGAAAATCAAGAATTACAGATTCCTAAGAGAGAAAGATAAGATACTTAATTTGTTCTTCAGCCTCAAATGGTTGCCCTCTCTTTGATCTACTTGGCCAAACAGCAAACCACCACAAAGCCCACCTGTGAATGTGCTTGTTTTCTTACAAAGAAATAATCTGTAAATTCATAATTTTGCTACTAGAGATTGAAACCTACTTAGTTTTACTTGTATCAACGTGACATTCCTGAATACTCAGTGTACCAATTATTGGTAAACTCAACTTTTTAAAAAGAAATCAATAGAAGGCGTTAATAACAGGTCTAGAAGTTACAAGACTTCTAAAACTTTTTTGCCAGGGTACCTGGGTGGCTCAGTCGGTTAAGTGTCTGCCTTGGGCTCAAGTCCTGGGTCCTGGGATGGAGCCCTGCATCGGGCTCCCTGCTCAGCAAGGAGTCTGCTTCTCCTCCATCTGTTGCACCCCCTGCTTGTATGCACGCACTCTCTCTTTCTTTCTGTCAAATAAATAAAATCTTTAAAAAATAAAAACTTTATTGCCTTATGAATTAGTGTTCTTTTATTAAAATAAGCTGACAGCCAAATAAACATTCATTATAGGTCCCTTCAAAGAAGACATTGGACAGCTACTGTCTCCTTTGAATAGTTCACCAAAGCAGGATTTGTAAGAATTCATATCGTTGCTCAAATAATAGCTAAGAAGTATTAAGTTTGAAATCAGGCAGAAAAACAGTAACAAGCTAGTTTATACCAGGAATTTGATTTATTATTTTTTTTAAAGATTTTATTTATTCATGAGAGACACAGAGACATAGGCAGAGAGTGAAGCAGGCTCCATGCAGGAGCCTGATGCGGGACTTGATCCTAGGACTCTAGGATCACGCCCTGGGCAGAAGGCAGCACTAAACCGCTGAGCCACCAGGCTGCCCATATGTTATTTTATTTTTTTTTATGAGAGAGAGAGAGAGAGAGAGAGAGAAGGGGCAGAGGGAAAGGGAGATCTGAGAGAATCCCAAGCGGTCTCCAAGCCCAGCAACAGAGCCAGACTCGAGGCTGGATCTCACAACCCTGAGATCATGACATAAGCTACAGTCAGCTCTGGACACTCATCCAGCTGAGCCACCCAGGCATCCCACAGGGGTCAATTTTTGCATATTGATACTAGACCCAACTAGATTTCCTTCCTGCTTTCATAGACAGATTGGGGAAGATTTAAAACACAGTCTTGAATCTTAGTGGATACTTAAGTCCTAAATTTGTTGAAGAGCTGATTCGTTTGTTTTTTGTTGTTTGGTTGGTTGATTGGTGTTTGTTTTAGAATTTAGAGATCAGTGTGAAGACATCATTGAGTTAATGAGGGTTGGGGGTTCACGGTAGTTTAGCCCAATAGGTCAAAGTGGGGGCATCTTCTAAGGCAGGGATTCTTGTTTCCCCTTTTTTGGTCACACTTAGTAACAAACATCTAATACATTTACAAGGATATTTGTTTAGTACTGTCATAGCAAAATAGACAGTGATCTTTAAGTACATAAAATGAGGGGGATCCCTAGGTGGCTCAGTGGTTTAGCGCCTGCCTTCCGCCCAGGGCCTGATCCTGGGGTCCTGGGGTTGAGTCCCACATCGGGTTCCCTGCATGGAGCCTGCTTCTCCCTCTGCCTGTGTCTGTCTCTCTCTGTGTGTCTCTCATGAATAAATAAAATCTTTTTTTTTAAAAAAAGTACATAAAATGAAAAGGTACTATGCGGAAGTATTGTCAGTTCTCTGTGATTATTGTTATTGACACTAGTACTTTTGGGGGGAAACCCCCAATTCCAAAGGGTCTAATGCATTACCAAATTCATAACCTTTTTTTCCCCCCTGTATTTTGGTAGTCTATAGATAAAAGCTTCTGCACTAGAAATCCAGGATCAAGCTGTTTGGCAGCATTGGTTTCTTCTGAGCTTTCTCTCCAGAGCTTGCAGATGGCTACCTCCTACTACTGCCTTTTCCCAGGGTCATCCTTCTTTGCACCCACCTCCCTGGTGACTTTGTTTTCTTCTTACAAGCTTCAGTCATATTGACTCAGGGCCCACCCTAATGGCCTCATTTTAAAAAGCAATTTTTTAAATTGAGATATGTTTGACGTATGACATATTAGTTTCAGGTATATAATATAATGATATTTGCATACATTGCAAAATGATCACAGTAAATCTAGTCAACATCTGTCACCTTACATAGTTACCCAAAAAAGTATTTTCTTGTACTGAGAACTTTTAAGATCTACCCTCCTAGCAATTTTCAAATATTACCTGTATAAAATAAAATTCAATTTTCAAATGTTACCTGTAATCACCATGCTGTACATTACACCCCTGTGACCTACTTTGTAGCCAGAAATTTCTAACTTCTAAACCCCTTTTAACTATTCTCCCATCCTTCCCCCCCAAATCTTAACATTTTAAAAAAGCTATCCTTTTTTCCCAAAAAGATTTAGAACCACTAAAGTTACCAGTGGTGGTCTACAAGAAATTTGTCAAAATCTGGGGATTAGGATTTTTAAAAAAAGTCTTAGTTTGTATATTGGTTACCAAGTACTGGAAAAGGAAATAACGGTATTCAAATACAGTAATGTTCAGCATTTAGAAATCTTTCACTTGGGAAAAAGATAAATTTATAAAATAGATATTTTAACAAAAAGAGAAAATAGCATGTGAACCTAAGATACTTTGTATTTTACTCTACTTAGTGCTAGAATTCTGGACATTGCTGTGAGTCAAACTATGATAGGACAGGAAAAACAACAGAAGTGATTGAAGGAGACAATAAAATGACTGGTGAAACTTAGTATGGTTTATGGTGATTATATTTTGTATAAGAATTTGGAGCTGCTTACTGTGCTAGTTGTTTTCATTAACTAAAAAGTACCATTTTGTCAGTGTCCTGGGGCTAATTTATTATAAGAATTAATTAACAAATGAGAAGTTTGGCCTAAATACAGCTGAAATGTTTACTGAAATTGGATCAAAGATGCATCTGTGTCAAGGTTTTAAAATCATTTTTCATATTAAGATCTCTAGAGAAAATGTTTATAATCCATAAGTCAAATATTTTTGTTTTGCATGATGGAAACTTTTAAGTTTCTGTGTTGCAACAAACCACTGGCTATTTGGTCCAGAGATGTTCATCTTCTTGGGCATCTAGGGTAATAATGTACCCATCATTTCAAAGTTTTCATTTTACTCAGTAACCTGTATGAGTAAATGCAAGCTTATTTTTTGCTTAGGCAAAACAGTGTATGTCAGTGTTTTCTTTGAGTTACTCTTCATCTTCCATCACTGTCACTTTTTAAATTACAAATTATTTTAAGTTTAATTTTATTGACATTGGTATAGCTTATGGTGAGTAGTTTGGGAATAGAATATGTAGTGGTATATATTTGCATTGACAGTGACTTGGGCTTAACTTTCCACTAACTGGACCTTTAGGTATGCTTTGTAGTTCAAATAGGAATCACCCATATGCACCCCAAATGCTTTTGTTCTGCGACACCATTATTACTGAATCATTTTTTTTTTACTGGAAAGTGCTCCTCGGTTGAGTACCCTAAGTGTCATCACTAAGCCTGTCCTAGTATTCTAAGAAACTGGTTGCTAAAAATAAGAACAGCTGGTCACTACCTCAAATATGAACCATTGCTTCTGTGGTGTAATCAGTCCTTATCTTCAATACACAAGTTTATGGATATATTTTACCTGTTTTGGGGGTGTTTTATCCATTTTTGTTTATTGGCATATAGAATATATAGGAATGCTGTATTACAGCTGTGAGTCATATGTATACTTGCAGTTAGCTTTGCTATAAGGAGAGATTTGCATTCTCAAGAATACAAGAAATTTTATCAACAAATTCATTAAATAATAATCGATTGCAAAGTTTTGGTTGTTTTTTTTATTTTTAGAAAAAATGATTAAGACATTTTTAGTAGCCATAACTGTATAGTTGCAAAACCTAAACATTACTCAGCAAATCTATCAATTGGTAAATTATATTAAGCTCTTTATCCATCTTAACTTTTTTTTTAAAAGATTTTATTTATTTTAAATATTTTATTTATTTATTCATTCAGAGAGAGAGAGAGAGAGAGGCAGAGACACAGGCAGAGGGAGAAGCAGGCTCCATGCAGGGAGCCCAAAGTGGGACTCAATCCTGAGACTCCAGGGCCACACCCTGGGCTGAAGGCAGGCACCAAACCGCTGAGCCATCCAGAGATCCCCTGATTTTATTTATTCATGAGAGACACTTAGAGGCAGAGACACAGGCAGAGGGCAAAGCAGGCTCCGCAGAGGAAGCCCGATGTAGGACTCAATCCCAGGACTGAGGATCACACCTGAGCCTAAGGCAGAGGCTCAGCACTGACCCAGGCATCCCTAACCATCTTGACTGGTAAACAAGGGATAACTCCACTCTGCAGGTGTGTTGTGTACAACTGATATTTCTGGCATTTGCTGTAAAATAATCCTGTAGAAGATGAGAAGTTACAGATAAAGTAAAGTTAGCTATCAGTTTGACTTTTTTTTTTTTTTTTTTAGATTATTTATATATTTGAGAGAGAGAACACAGGGTGGAGAGGGAGAAGCAGACCCCGTGCTGAGCAGGGAGCCTGATGCTGGGCTCCGTCCCAGGACCCTGGGAAAAAGACCTGAGCTTCAGATAGACGACGCTTAACTGAGCCACCCAGGTGCCCCCAATTTGATTGTTTAAAGCTGGGTAAGGTTTATGAGTTCATTACAGGATTTTCTTTGTTTTGTATTTGTTGGAAATTTTTCATAATAAAGGTTTTTTAAGGATGCAGAAAATAGTATCAGGAGAAGTAGTCTGAATAAAATTTTGAAGGAGAAGAAATAGAGTAACAGGTAATTGACAAATAAATTCTTATTCCATTCAGGCAAAAGAGTTTTTTGTTTTTGTTTTTTAAGATTTTATTTATTTATTCATGAGAGACACACACAGAGAGAGGCAGAGACACAGGCAGAGGGAGAAGCAGGCTCCACGCAGGGAGCCCGATGTGGGACTCGATCCCGGGTCTCCAAGATGACAACGTGGGCTGAAGGCGGTGCTAAACTGCTGAGCCACCCAGGCTGCCCAGGCAAAGGAGTTTGAACTAACCCATTAGGTATTTGGGAGCCATTGTAGATTTCTAATTGTGGAATAATAATGATTGAAGTTGTGCTCTAGAAAGGTTAAAGTCACGAAAGAATGAATAATTGGAGGGTTGAGAGCCCAGAGGTAGTGAGATCAGTTCATTGCTATAATGCAACCTTGAAATCATAAAGAGGTTGAGTAATGTTGGTGAATGGATGGATAAAAGACAGTCTATAGAAAACATTTCAAAGGAGAAAGTAATAGCTCTCCATCCAGGCTCTCAGTCAGGTGCTAGAGCAAGCACAGCAAAAAGGAGAGGGGTTCTTTGTTTGCTTCATTTATAGGCACTCTAAAAATTTAGTATTTTGGCTTTATCTCTTCATAAATCAGTATTAACAAGTCTCTTAGAGTTTTAAAGTTTTTTTCTCTTTCCAAGTGTAATTAAAAATGAGGGGCCTCCTATTTTATACTCTGATAGAACTACTAGAACAGAGTTTTTTTTGTTTTGTTTTTTAAGTTTATTTATTTAAGTAATCTACACCCTGCATGGGGCTTGAACTCAAAACCCTGAGATCAAGAGTCTGATGCTCTTCTGACTGAGCCAGCCAGGCACCCCTAGATCAGAGTTTTGATAACTTCTTTGAAACTAAAGAGCTCAAATCTAGATTACTTGAATTTTTTCCATCAGAACCCTACAAACGCTAGCTAGTTAGGTTGCAGGTGGTTAACATTGTTTTTTTCATTACTGGAAGAAGAAATTTAGATCTTGGTGCGTTCGGTTAAAAATTATCATATGGGACAACCATAAAATACTTTTGTTCTGAAATAGTGCTTTATCTATGTTTTATTTTGAAGATCACAGCCGAAATTTAGTGAAAAAGCAAATGAGATCTCTTACTTAGTATATAAGAATTTCACAGGACAATAGCACATCCAGTCAGTAGTCATAAAAATATATCAGAATTGTTGAATTTGCAGTTGAGTTTCGTTTTAGTATTTTCTTATAGAATGTGGAGTCTTCTAAACATAAGATTCTATGAGTAGAGTTAGAATTGAAATTATTTTAAACCTTATGAGAAAATGTAGCCAGCATTCACACCCTATGTAGGATTGTATTAAATGGTTTTAACTTTGTAGAGAGTGGTTTGACATCTCTGATACATGGTCATGACATTTTAGCAGTTCCATATCTAAGAATGTATCCTAAGAAAATGTGTATGTTAAAGAAAGGCATGTGTACATGACTGTTGAGTTGTATTTATTATGGAAAATTAGTAACAATCTAAACATCAACCTGCAGAGGATGACTTATAGTCCATCCATAGAATAGATACTGTAAGAGGAAGAAGTAAATTTGTATATATGCATATAGAAAGACGTCTATAACCTACTACTAAATGAAGAAAGCAGATTATAGAACAATAGAGTTACCACTTATTTTGGGGGTATCTTTGGAAAGTGGAATTATGTGAGAATTTTACTTCTACCTTTTTATGCTTTTGTAAAGTTTGCCTATTTTTACAAGCAATTATCTCGATAATATGTTAAAAATACAGATACAGCTATTGGTTGGAGAGGGGACCTCTTTTGTGCATGTCAGAATTGTTAAGCTTTAAATTCCTTTACTTTTATATACTTAGCCACCTGGTCTGCCTACTAATCCCAAAACATGTATGGTCAGGTTCTTTTTGTCAGTTTTGAGGGTTCTTGCTGCCTGTTGTCCTTAATTCTTAAGTCTTGTCTAAACAATTCAAGAGATTTATTTTAAAAATCTTTCTATAAGAGACCTCTGTGTCACTGGTAAACTGTGGAGTGGTCTGGGGTTTTCTTTCTTTGAGAGGAGGGTGTTTTCTCTTCAGAATGACTCCTTAATTGTAGAGATACACTTTAGGATTTTTTTTTTCCCCTCATGGTTGTGAAAATGTAATACTTGGCACATAGGCAAGCCTGAAGAGTTTGCAAATTGCCTACCCTCTCCTGCTTTGGATAAGAGAAACATCTTAAAATAGCACTTAACATAGTTTTTATATATAGTAGTTACTCACTTCATGTTTGAGGAAGGAAGGAAGGAAGGAAGGAAGGAAGGAAGGAAGGAAGGAAGGAAGGAAAAAACTGGTAAATCTAGGTAATATAAATCCCAAAAGCCAGGAATTTTAATCTGGACTTGTGTGTCTGGCATAGAACCAGTAATAATTGATGCTTAAGTTTTAAAAATTTGTTTTAATTCAAATGTTGCCATCTAAAGTAAATTGTAATAAATAGAAATAGAGAAAAAGAAAACGTTGTCTTGACTCTAAATTACCTTAGTCTAAATTTCTTTAATCTCCATTGTTTACCTCCAGTTTTTCTCTTTTCTTATCTTCAGCCCTACACTTCTCCTAGATTCTTTGCCTGCATTAACTTGCTCCAGATTTTAAGCCTAACTACAGTTTATACCATCCCAATTATATGAATTTTCACTAGATCTCTGAGCACATCGTCTTTTCTTAGAGTTCATCTCCTATTTGCCAGTAATTCTTGTAATGCTTATCACTTAACTCTGCTACGCTGTTGTTTTTTTTTTTTTTTTTTCACTGTTTTTTCATGTTTCCCAGCATATCCTCTTCTCACTTTAGTTACGGTAGCAGAATTGAAATACACGCTGTTGGAGAATAGTGAAAATAATTGTTAGCCACATTGAGATCATTAGGTAATGGCTCCTCTTCACATATGTTTAAAGGTTGCAGAGAGCCATTTAAACTCTTTATTTGCTACAAATGCTACTCTATATGTACTTGTGAGTGAGCAGGATAGGTATTATTATTTTTTCTATTGTACAGATGAGAAAACTGAGACTTTGAGACATTGCATGAATTGCCTGCCTAAGCCAGTGCCAGGATTTATAGATATCTGAAGCAGAATGAAGCCCAGTAAGATTTTACTTTGATGAATTAAAGATTGTATATAAAAAGTGATTTTTCTTGGGACACCTGGGTGGCTCAGCGGTTGAGCATCTGCCTTCGGCTCAGGTCGTGATCCTGGAGTCCCAGGATTGAGTCCCACGTCAGACTCCCTCATGGAACCTGCTTCTCCCTCTGCCTGTGTCTCTGCCTCTTTCTGTGTGCCTCTCATGAATAAATAAATGAAATCTTAAAAAAAAAAAAAAAGTGATTTTTCTGAGATCACCAACTATTTAAGTTGTAGGCTAGAACTCAGTTTTCCTGCTTCTTAATATAGTACTTTTTCCTAATGCATTTTTTCTTTTCTCAGGGGCAAAAGTGATACATTACAGTACAATGGCAGTGTTTTTTCCTTAATACTTCAGTTTAGATTGAAGATGAAAGAGAGGCACATAAATGGCAGCTGCCACATTAGTTCTTAGACAAGTTGGTCCTGTAGATAAAAATGCATTCATATATTTATTGCATTTTTTAACTGCTCTGTGATTTAAAAATTAAGGATAATAATGTTTAAAAAACTTAATAGTCTTTCCCTGTCTCTCCTTTTTACTATTTTATGAAGTTGTTTAATAGAAGAAACTGAAGTATAGAAGTATTCAAGAACAGAGGTGTCTAGGTGGCTCATTCAGTTGAGCATCCAACTCTTGATTTTGCCTCAGGTCAGAAGATCCAGCCCTAGTTTGCCTCCAGCCCATCAGAGGGTCTGCTTGAAATTCTCTCTCTCTGATCCTCCCTCTGCTCACATGAGTGTGTGCTCACTCTCTCAAGTAAATAATCTTTTCTTTAAAAAGTATTTAAGAATAAATTCAACTTACGTGTGTGGCAAAATTTTGAAAAATTAGTAGGTTCAGAAATTGAATCTTAACTAATAGCGATTTTCTCTTAACCCTTACTGAAAACTTTCCTGAAATTTTTTTCTTCTTTAAATTTATTCACAGACTGATCTTCTGTACATCTTTTATTGCTTTAGAGTTATTCTATCTGTTATTTTTTATTATTTAATAGCTTAAAATGAGGGTAGTAGATTGAGCTGAATATATTAATTTCAGGAGACATCTTAGATGCTTGTGTTTTTAGTGAATCCCAGTTTAAGAGTTAATGCTTTCAAAAGGAAGAAATTTGGTTGGTTGTAGCTTATGGCTACTTGGAATTTAGAGAACTGAGATTTGTAGTATGCAGGGTCTTTTATTTAGTAAATGATGGGGTAAATTCCTAATAATTTTATAATGGTACTGTATGTACAACTTATTACTAAAACTCTGAAAAGGAAACCAGACCTAGGAGATGAGGGATCTAGGGAGGATTTTTAAATTGAGGATATTTTAAATTTAGATTCCAAAATAGTTTTTGCTACTAAGATGAAAATAATCATTAACCCTCTTAAAAGATCTGAAGTAATATTGTTGCCCTTGAGAAAAGGAAGCATTGTAAATTGTGTGTTACTATTCAACCTTCTGTTTATGTCAGCCTAAACAAGAGATTTTCCCTCTCTAATACATGCCTATCTTTAACATACTGAGTCACGTAACTTCAAAAATGACTACAAAATATGCTTTCCTGTCCCTGAATTAGTGAATGTGCATGTTTGTCCTTACTTTGAAATCTCATAATTGGATCCTAGATTCCAGAATGATTTTTATACATAGGGAAGCCACTACTACTTTTCAAAACGTTTTCTAAAGAAAGTGAGGAAAAGAAGTGTAAAATTTCAACCTTGTTAATACCTTGCTTTTAATTTAATGCCTTGTTGTTATGCTTGGAGGACTGTACTCATAAAAGCAGAAATGCTCTTAGTGTTTTATTTAAAATTTAGTTATGAATGATTGATACTGAAAACCAAAACATTTAAAAGGAAAGGGGCATTTTGGAAAGATGGCTTGTTTGTATATATTTAAATGTATATATTCACTTGCATGTTTTGTCAGAGATCAAAATTGAGGAAGAGATTTGGCTTTCTGGGGGTTTGTGAAGAGTCGATCAGAGATTACGCCTTGGCTGAGTTGCTGTCTGCATAGGCTGTTAACAATTGTTTCTCTGGCAGCAGATCTTGTTCATCAGGATTGCATCATTTCTGGGAGAATGGCCAAGGTCCACAGCCTCAGTACAAAGACTGTCTGAAGCATATGAGGCCTGTTCTCTTTCTAAAGCGGCACTCCTCTTCCTGCCAGTCCTCTTCACAGGATTACTGAAGCAGACTTGTTCTGAATTTCTTTCATTGGATTGGCTGTTTATTGGACTCTTGTCTCCCAGCTGCTTCCGGCTCACCTGGCTGATGCAATTTCTTTTTCTGAAATCCCTGTTGGAATTGTTCTTAAAACACTTTTTGTCTGTCTGCTCTGAGAGTGACCAAAGAGATCACATGGGTCTTGTGCTTTCAGCAAGTCATATAGAGAAAAGACTGTCAGAATGACACATACAGAGACTATTGACCATTTCTGAACCCAATTAAAAAGACGGGTAATTATAAAACATTTTTGTCATGTTCTATTTAACAGTCTTTTCTCCAGAAACTGTATGTGTGTGTAAATGAAGACTTCTCAAAAGAGTACTCTGTACTGGGAGACTTGGCTAGTTCTGCTTCTGAATCTAAGAACTTACTAGTCTTCTATGGATTCTGATGAATTGTTCTGGAAAAGGTTAAACTGATTTGAAATTGAAATTCTGATACATTCATTTTCCCCCCTGCTGTACACCCATATATTTAGTTCTCTTTTTCTTTTTGTCATTTTTTTACCTTCTTTCTTACTTGTTGTTGCTAAAGGAGTCTAATTCTTCTTGGTTTGTTTTTTTTATTCTTCCTTTGGTTGTTACCTTCATACCTTTTATTTTTATAATAATTCTGAGCATGCTCTTTTAAAGTTGTTTCTAAAGAATAGTTAGGGGTGCCTGGGTAGCTCAGTTGGTTAAGTGTCTGCCTTCTACTCAGGTCATCATCTCAGGGCCCTGGGATGGAGCCCTGGGTTGGGCTCCATGCTAAGCTGGGATTCCGTTTCTCCCTCTATTTCTGTCTCCCTCCCTCTGCCCCTCCCTCTGTTCATATTCTCTCTCTCTCTGTCAATTAAATAAAAATCTTGTTTTTAAAAAAATAAGGAATAGTTTATTTTCCAATTTTTTGTAAATTAGAAGCCCACAAAATATTGACATAAAAGTACATTCCTCTCTATTGCTTGATAACTGGAATCCCCAAAACAGCTCTTTTCATATACATAATACGTTAACATTTAGCTATTAATTCCCTATTCTGGCTAATGTTAAATTTGACTTTTTGGGGGAGCCCAGGTGGCTCAGCAGTTTAGCGCCGCTTTCAGCCCAGGGCGTGATCCTGGAGACCCAGGATCAAGTCCCGTGTCGGGCTCCCTGCATGGAAGCCTGCTTCTCCCTCTCTGCCTGTGTCTCTGCCTCTCTCACTCTCTGTGTCTCATGAATAAATAAATAAAATCTTTTAAAAAGCTGACTTTTTGTCCCCCAAAATCACCTGTTATCTTTTACTTTTTGGAAGGTAGAAAGTTATTAAGGCTCTTTTCCACATATTTTTTTTTCCACATATTCTTTTATGGAGTGTCTCGAAAGTAGAATTGACTCCCAGTTGTCTTTTTTTATTTTAGTAGGACAGAGGATCGATTTGATGAAAGTAGGGGAAGGGGAGAAATAATATGGATTTATACTTTAATAGGTGATGTCCTTGTCTGACTGGAGAGTAGTAAACTTGACATTTGGTTAAAGAAATGCCTCTGAATTTGGGAGTGGGTCAGTGGAGGAGAAGTACCTCCTAGGAGAGATCAGAAGGAATCCCTTGGGAAATGGGAGAAAATTCTCATTTGAAGAACAGAGGATTACCCAGTGACATAATATTTTCCACTTAAGTCTAATAAAGACAATTTCCTTTTCCATTCTTTTTTTAGGTTTTGGCTTTATACAAAAATAGTATATCATGGTTAAAGGACAAAAATAGAGTACTAAATGAAACATAGGATAGTTAACAAGGCAATATGTAGAAATGAAATAAATTACTGTTAAAATATCCTATATAATTTGGGGCACCTGAGTGTTATTAAGCTTCTGACTCTGATTTCAGCTCATGTATGATCTCAGGGTTGTGAGATCAAGCCCCACATTGCACTGAGCTCCTTGCTGATTATGGAGCCTCCTTAGGATTATCTCTCCCTCGGCCCCACTCCCCCCTCACCCCTACTCATGCATACACCTGCTTGCTCTCTCTCTTTTAAAGAATAAAAAGAAAATATTCCATATAATTCTATTCTTTGTGTCCATTTTGTTACTTCTTTCTGTACTAATCTGTGTCTCAACTCTTTCTAGGTCTTCAGAGCTACTGGCAGATAATTTTGGGGGACTTCATATTTGGAGGTCTATAAAAAGGTGACTAAGTCAAACCCTTTACATTTGTTTTAATTTTTATATTGTAATGGATATTAAGATCATATGCTGAAATAAATGGTGATAATTCATTCAGCAAGCATTCTCAAACACTTGCTTTATGCCAGGTACGATTCTTTTCTCTTCTCTTCTTTTTTCTTTGAGATTTTATTTATTTATTCATGACACACAGAGAGAGGCAGAGACATGGGCAGAGGGAGAAGCAGGCTTACCATGGGGAGCCTGATGCAGGACTCTCCCAGGACTTTGGCAAGGATCACAACCTGAGCCAAAGGCAAGACGCTCAACCACTGAGCCACCCAGGCATCCCATGCCAGGCTCTATTCTAAACATTGGAAGTATAACAGAGGATAAAACACAAAAATCTTGTCCTCATAGAGTTTATATTCTGGTAGAAAGAGACAAAAAAATTAACAAGTAAAAGATACCTTGAAATTGTTTCACCTAGAGACACAACTTCTCACTCTAGGACGCAACTCTCCAAATTCTGTGTAAGTTAATAAATTCTATACTACTAAGTTTGGTAAACTATACTCAGAGTCTGTTGGCTTGTAAAACTAGAGTAATTGTAGTAAAATATTGCATATAGATGATCTGTTAAAAAGTCTTCAGTTAAGGGGCACCTAGGTGGCTCAGTGGTTGAGTGCCTTTGGCTCAGATTGTGATCCCAGGGTCCTAGGATTGAGTCCCGCTTTGGGCTCCGCAGGAAGCCTGCTTCTCCCTCTGCCTATGTTTCTGTCTCTCTCTCTGTGTGTCTCTCATGAATAAGTAAATAAAATCTTTTAAAACAAAATCTTCAGTTAATATTTTAACAGCTACATTTTGCAGAGTATTATTTAGGGAAGGAACAATTCTCAGGGTTATATGAGAAATATCGTTTTAACATCTTTTGTATTAAGAAGCCTAATATTGTGAAAGCTTGATTTATTTTTTTATTTTCAACATTTTATTTAAATTTTAGTTCACATACAGTGTAGTAGTTTCAGAGGTAGAATTTAGTGATTTTTTCAGTTGCATGTGACACCCAGTGCTTATTATTACATCAGGTGCCTTCCTCCCTTCTGCTCATCACATGATGTGAATACATTATTTAGAAGATGGTCATGCTAATCTGTAATAATTGTTTTTATCAGAAGAGAGAAAGAGTCCTACAAAACTAGATAAAAGAAAGATGGAAGAATTCATGAACAAGAAATTCATAGTTAAGTGGTTAATGTTTCTTGTATTTATCAGGTCTCCAAATTAGCTGGTTTTGAGATTTCAGTAAGGAATATGTTAATCATTTATATACTCATTAAGGAAATATTATCTGTAATAATTTTCCCATTTTTTTCCTTTTAGTATTTTTTTTTTTTTTTAGATTACTCCAAAAAATAATTATCAGCTTAAGTTTATAAGTTGCCTTTCTTCTAGAAGCCTACTTTTTTTTATGGGCATAGAATAGTAATAGCTATGATAAAGGCTTTTTAATATGTTGAATAACTTGTTTTATCCTTTACTGAAAATGTAACATGTAATTGAGATTCCTATATTTAAGAGAGGTATGATCATTATCAGACTGTGTTTTGATTATCAAGCCAGACAGCTCCTGGGATTTTGGGTTTGTTTGGTTTTTTTTTTTCTTTTTAGTTCAAGTTATAGAGTGATACTAAATTAGAGGAAGAGTTGTAACCAACAATACCCAGTATTTAACTATTTTTCTGAGCTTATTTGATAAGTATTCTCTCTTCTATTATTTGTAGTTTTTTTTTTCAATTTCCCAGTGGTAAAGGATGTGCTGCCTAAATCTGTATGGATATATTGTTAGGGAAAGGAAATATTTTCCGTGTCAGATGGATCCAAAGAGTTATATTAGTCACTTCTTTTGTAAGCTGTGAAGAAACAATAGGAAAATTTGCCTTTTTCATTTTTAGTCCAAAGTCTAGCAGTGTGTTGCCTCCAGTTGTATAGGAACCGGTGTCTTGCCTTCACCCAGATTTGAAGAGTCCTAGATCTTGATGAGATCCAGTTCTTTGCAAAGTGTAGGTGCCAGGGAGGGCTGCTTAGTTTATAGCTGTTTCCAGTATTCTAAAATAACACAAAAGAGTAATATTCTCTTTATGTGTTCTTAAAAAGCTTGGCCTAACTCACTGTTCACAATTGGTTTTCTTACGTTGATTTGCTTCATATATCAAAATATGATTTAAGCATCTTATGTGGTCTGTCACTTAAAATTTGTATTAATTCCTTGGATTGACTTAGTATCACATATTTTTCATTAAAAATCTTTAACATAAGTAGTTGTTTGATTTTTCTCCTCTCTTGTCTTAAGATGAATCAGCATATCAATCACAACTCTTTCTGTAGACTTTTTGCAAAAATCTTTATTAATCTAGGCTTTTAACATTCACACAGACTTTTTTCACACATAAAATGCTTCTGGTTTCATTCTTTCAATAGTTTAATATAAAACCACTAATGTAAAATAGTAAAATTTCCCCCTTTACACCATACCTCCAAATCTCTTAATATACTCCTTTTTTTAAGGTTGTTTTTTTTTTTTTTTTTTTTTTTTGAGAGGGTGAGAGAGAAAAGGATGGTTAGGGGAGAGGGGAGAGAGAGAAAAGCTTAAGCAGCCTCCACAGTCAGCATGGAGCCTGATGCAGGGCTCAGTCTCTAGACTCTGGGATCATGATCTGAACCAAAATCAAGAGTTAGACTTTTAGAGAACTGAGCCACCCAGGCACCCCTTGAAGATTTTATTTTTAAGTGATCTGTACACCTAACTTGAGGCTCAACCTTATAATTCCAAGATCAAGAGTCACATGCTCTAGTAAGGGAGCCAGGCACCCCACTCTCTTACTGTACTTTTATACTTTTTTTGTACTTTTATACTTCTAATGGATTTCTTACACTTTAGTAGTTTTTGAGTCCTTCTGTTCACAAATTTCCACTGGTTATGATCAGCAACTCAGGGTATCCTCACTACTTTTCCATAGAAAATTTCCTAATCTGTATCATGAAACTAATCTATATGTTTTCATTTATACCTAGCAGTGGATATGGCCTCACAAATATAATTAAGACTGTTGCATCTTCTCTGAAAGTTATGGTTAAAATAAAATGATTTCAAAGGAAGAAAAGAGTGTTCTGTGATACAAAAAGACAATAAGAACAACTGTATGTAAACATATCTTTTATCATATTTAATACAGAAGAAATAACTTTGTTGGTTGCTGGTAAAATTGCATTTATTTGTGGCCTAAGGGGGAAAAAAAACTTAAATGAAGATATTGCTTGCTTTCTTTTTTGTTTTTTAAGTAAGCTCTACACCCAGCGTGGGGCCTGAACTCATGACCACAGGATCAAGAGTAGCATGCTCCACCAATTGAGCAAGCCAAGAGCCTCTAAATAAAGGTTTTTAATTGCTAAAGAATTTAGTTAAACTTTGATATTTCTATTTACTATCCTATACATTGAAACTTATATAGGTCCTAGGCTGCTAAAAAATTTTGTTTAAGCAGTTGTTAAATGATGGAAATGTACTTGGCTAGTGAGCTACGCAGACTATACTTCCCCATTAGCTAAAAAGAAAAAAATTAAAATAGAAATAGAGGGAGATGCCTCAGTGGTGTGGCGCCTGCCTTCGGCCGGGGGCGTGATCCTGGAGTCCTGGGATCAAGTCCCCCGTTGGGCTCCCTGAGTAGAGCCTGCTTCTCCCTCTGCCTGTGGCTCTGCCTCTCTCTGTGTCTCTCATGAATAAATAAATAAAATCTTTTTTAAAAATAAATAAAACAAATGAAAAGTAAGCATAACTTTTGTTACCTCATGTTTTAAAACACTAATGCAATAAATACATACATACATACATACTAAGGCAGTATACAAGAAAATAGGATAATGTGTAGACCCTTTGCTGTACTTGTTTTATGTTTATCCTTTAAAAGACTTATTTTTAAAATGGCAAAATATGGATACTTGGGTGGCTCACTCTGTTGAGCATCTGACTCTTGGTTTTGGCTCAGGTTGTGATCTTAGGGTTGTAGGATAGAGCCCCACATCGGGCTCCATGCTTAGCAGGAAGTCTGCTTAAGATTCTCTCTCTCCCTCTGTCCCTCCCTCACTTGTGCTCACTCGATCTTTTTCTCTCTCAAATCAAATATATATATCTTTTCTTAAAAAAAAAATAAATAAAATGGAAAAATATTCAGTAGCATTTAGGATAAATTTGACAAACTGTCTGGTTATTAGATATTTTCCTTTTCTGTGGCAGGATTCCTCATGTCCATAACATGTTGGTTAAGGCTGTGCAGCTCACCCCCACTCTCAGAGTGGCCAGTCTCCATTAATTGGACCCCGTGATTTCCACTCTCTGCTGCATTGGACGTCATGAGCATTGCAATCCCTCTGGGAGTCACCACACCAGATACATCCTACTCAGATATGGCTGCTGGATCAGAGTAAGTGCTACTTTCTGGGTAGTAGATTTGTTACCAGTTTGTATGGAGATAACTTTCTTATGGGCCTCTAATAAGTATGCAGTATTTTCTAAACCCAAGCCTAGCCCACTCTAAATGACATTAGACCTTTCCCTTTTTGCCCATAGAAGCTGGAGGGTAAAAAAAAGAGTTAGAAAGGGGAGGAAAGAATTAGGGGAGGGGAGGTTCTTAGTAAATAATATAATTGAATTAAATTTGCGCAGTAGTGATTACATCCTCATTTGTTTTGATGGGTGGGGAAGATTGAAATAAAGTAGGTGTCACTACCTGCTTCTGTAGAGTTAATGATTATTGATGAATGGAGATAAAGAGAAATTCTCTCCAACTGATTTTCCTTGAAGGCCTCTTCCTATGTACTTCTCACTTGTAGAGTAAAGGGGCTAAAACTTTATATGGGCAGGTTACTTAAAACTTCTGATATTTGGGGTAGAAAACATTGAAAGCAGTGTCATCTGTTTTTATATAATATTCATTGCCTAGAAAGAGGACCTTCAAAATCAGTGGTACCAAACTTTTTTTTCAGCTAAGAGCAGCTTTAGGAATTCAGAGTTTGTCGAAAAGCCCAATCCCTAAAATAGACTCTCAATTCTTGAAGAATTTAAATACCAAATGGCAATGAAGGTAGGCCTTCATTATAAAACTTTATATATTATTATTCACAGTTTAAAAAATTTTAGCCTTTTGTATCCCTTCTCTTTTAAGTTGTCCAAGATTCCCCCTGCTCACAGATTCCCCCTCTTGTCCTTTTACCTCCCTTGTACCCAATCTTCCTTGCTTACAGAAAGGAAGTGGAAGCCCCCTACCTTTCAAGACGAAGTGGCACTACACCAGGATGTGAAAGTCCAGCGAAAGAGACCCAAGGGGCCTAGGGGGCAGCACACCCCCAGAAGCCAAGTCTATTCCAGGCAGTACCAGGGATTAGGGTCTGGGCTGGAAAAATCCTGGTGTTTTGAATATGTTCAGGTCCAGTTCAGACTCTTGATCCCACAGCCACTTCTTGAGTGAGGTGGGTGTTGCTCTAATTCCCCTGTTTCTCTTGCCATTTTCATAGTCCCTGGGGATTCTTTCCCCTTCAGCAAAGCAAAGCAACTGTACCAGAGCTCTGGGTTCAACTGCATCCCTGGTTAATAGTGGTTTTCTTCCTTAACACTGAGAATATAGTAAAGAGCATGTATATTTTCTTCACAAAGCCACCTAGGATTACTTAACTATTGTCTTCCTTAAAGAGGAAGACTTAAAATGAAGCTACCCCAAGAAGCAGTATACTATATTCTGGGGTAGGCTAGAACTGAAAGTTTTTGGCCTTATTCCCATATAAAAAGGACGATGGAGGGTGGGGGATGGGAAGGGTGGAAAAAAATTGGCTTTTTTTCCTGTTTTGTTTTGTTTTTATTTTTTTGCATGCCAAATAGATTTAGTTATGCTGGTTGCTGAGACTTCCAAGTCTACAGCTATTTCCCAAATACTTAAAAAATCTTCTTGCATTAGGAACTATAATTATATAGTGTTAATAGATTTTTATAAAGTCAACCACTACCTCTTACACGGATTGACTAACAAACTACACAGGGAGATAGCATTAATATTTGGGAGAAATTTCAACAGAGAGATTAAATCACTGACTTTGGGACTAGTAGAGAAAAAAGCCTAAAGCAATTGTTCTTAAAACTGGTGTTTTTCCTAGAGTGCAGAGATGACCACCCATAAATGCTGCTAGGGAGTCCAAAAGTATTTGTAGACTTTTGGCCTAAAAATTTGACTACAATGTTTCTATTTTCTGAAACATTTTCATCTGATTTCTTGACAGATTTCTAATAATGTTATAACTAATTATATCGTTACTCGCTTAGTATTTTTACAAAGCAAGAGAATGTCACCAATTAGCTTATGTACCATTCTGTTACATTTTAGATGATATTTGTTAATGTTTCACCATGCATATTCCACTGTCATGCATATTCCACTGTTTCAGGTACTCTAAGATTAAACTTGGTATGAAGGGCAACATACTCAATTGAGTAAGGGACCTAGACTTTACGGGATTTTAAATCTGATAACAGTATGCATTATGCATTTTTTAAGTATTTGTAGGAGAACTTCTAGATAAAACAATAAAAGCAAGGATTTTTCTGAATTTATAATTCTGCCATAAAAGAATTTCAGATATTTTCCAAGAGGTAGCATTATTGCAGCTGGTTGCATGTTGTATTTAAAACACAATCAGTGCCTTATCTGTTGTAAGCATGGCTTCTTTGTATATACCCAACTGTCATAGCAGTTCAAACATAGGCTATAATTACATTTGCATAAAATGGTTGGCTAATAAGGAAATGCAATCTTAATATTCCAGATTTTAATCCATATTTTGAAACATAGGTAAGAGTTGATATATATGTCAAGTATATTGTAGGATATAGTGTAGTTATCTGTCAGCATGTAACTATTTAATTAATAGCCTGTATGGATATTGCAGTTTCCTCATCAAAAGATATGAGCTTAAATTTTAATATTTGGCACGCATAGCAAGATGTTAAATGCTGTGCTTTACGAGAAAGTATTTTCCAGTGGGATGGCCTTTTAACCTCCACAATATACATTTTATTTTTATTCCCTAGACTTGCACATGAAGTGCATATGTTCATATTTACCCAGTTTGGAGATGGGTAAGATACAACCAACATAGCTCCATCTCCATGGCCATCTTTTATTTCATGCCACTTTCCTTTTTCCCGTCCAAAAGAATTCCATTTCTAATAAACAGCTGCCATGTTTCACCCCATGTGTTCAGTGGTACAAAATCTCTTATATAAAAAATATATATAGCTTTCTTGGAATACTTGTTTATTAAGTGAATTAACAATGTTGAAAGTTATTACTTTCTCTTAACTGTCCATCATAGAAACTAAATTCTACCTTCATTTTTTTAATGCTTGTTTGCTGTCAGTTTCATTTAGGAAACCCCACCTGTTTCCTAATACTCAGAGCTGATTGCCTCTCAGTGAGCCATGTCAGATCATCTTTTCTCAAGAATACTGACCTGCATTCTTGATGTACCCCACTCCAGTTCCCATCTTGCAGACACTCTAAAAGAATAAAATGCATGCACTTCACTAACAGAATACTTTCCTATGTCTAAAGTTCTTCTTCACCTAGAAATTACCTTTGCTGTTATTAATAAGATCCCTTCTCACAGTTTTGGAGCATATAACTGGGTGAGTTGGATATATCTCAGAATTTTCTTTTATCCCTCACTTCTCAGCTGACATTGCACCACATTGAACTGCACACTTTATTCCTGCCAAGTACTGTGTATTGTATACTAGACTTCCAGGCAGGAAAAGCATATGTTCCTTAATGCAAACTATGCATTACTTGATTTCCTAAAAGACTGTCTGATCTCTAAGGCTGAGTTGTATATGTGTTTGGGGTTTCTAATTTGTGAATCTCTGTTCTAGTTAATTTAAATGCCAGATAATACTTTATTGAGTTCGGCAAAGTCATACAGTTGCATTCCTTAATTATCTTTCAAAATTCCCTAAAACTTAACCAGGTAACAGTCACAGTTAAAAGTTCTTTTTTTCCCAAAAACTTGTATTTTGGAAAAAAAAAACAAACTTGTATTTTGTCCTTTGTTAGCTATGCCTTTTTATTATCAAGTAAAGGCTTAAAATTATATTTCTAAATTTGAGCATTTATAATTTTTTTATATTAATAAATTATACTTGAACAGTTTGCTTTCCACTTAATGAGGGTATGAAAAGATACTAAACCAAGCTTCTCAATAAGCCTGGTTACTTAAATTTCCTAAGATTTTCTCTAAAGATAGAATGTTACCCTGGTTTTCCAAACCAGTTAGGCGTAGTTGAAAGAGCATAGGATTTGGAGTTAGACATTATTTCAAATTCTGGCTCTGTCACTGTATGGACTTTGGTAATCTCACCACCTCAACTTCTTCTGTAAAAATGGGGTGCTATTTACCGTGTTTACTAGTTGCAGAGTAAATGAATTAACATAGATAAGAGCACCTAGAAAATAATGGGCAATCCAGAATGGTAGCCACAACTTTTATTATTTGTCAGTGGACAATAAAACTCTGAGTACAGTTTTGATTATTTTGAAGTTCTGTGGTATTACCATGCAGCTGTTAAGTAATTGTGTCCGTGATATGCTTGCATGTCATTGGTGGATGAGAAATTATTACTCTAATAAGATGTTTGGGGGTTCATCAAGATGAGAGGTATGATAAATATAAGATGCCATTGTTTTTACCTGTACTTTCTTCAGGGTATCCTGTCTTGGTAGTGAATGGAAGAGGGCCTGGTCCCTGGGGCAGTGCAGAAGGCACTTTCATCATCTCACTCACTGCAAATGTCATGTGAGGTTTCATGGAAGTATTAAGAGATCCAATTAAGAAGAATAGTTCTGAGTCTAAACCAGCCCAGAGTGGCTTCTCTAGGGGAAACTCCCTGCTCAGCTGGTACGTTTGTGTTTGTCATTAGGGACACCTTGTATTCCAGGTGCCTGCCTTGAGACATCTGCCTGTACTGGCTTCATGTTACACACAAATCCACATTTAATAATGCTCCTGTTATTTATAGGCCTAGTTATGTTAATCAGATTGTTTCACTGAGTTCCTTCTCTTATTCTAGTGGCTGGTGGTTGTGGAAAGAGGCGGGGTTAGCATGGGAAGTTAAAGTCTTAGTTTAAGGGAAGATTAGGTGTTATGCTATCATGCATTGCTTTTCGCCTTTGTGCAGCCCTGAATCTGTGGAGGCTAGTCCAGCAGTTAATGAGAAGAGCGTGTATTCCACTCATAATTATGGGACCACTCAGAGGCATGGGTGTCGAGGACTGCCTTATGCTGTGAGTATGCATTTGTTTCTCTCCAGAGCAGTGATCTTCTTGGAGTGTAATCCATTCTTATACATTGTGACTTTCTTGAAATGTTTATATGCAGCATGACGAAGTTGCCCCTTTTGCACTTCCCTGCCTCCAGCGGACGTCTAGCCCTGCATCATTGTTCTTGTTTTTATGTCCCAGTTGACCTTGGCATTTTGTTTTATCACTTTCCTGGTTGAAGCCAAAAAACAAAGGGTACTACTTTCTTCTTTCTTTCCATATGTACCATACTTTAGGGGAGAGAGGGGCCAGTGTTTGGACACTGTTGATTTAAAAAATCTTATTTTCAGGATCATAATTACGGAGCCCCTCCTCCTCCGACACCTCCTGCTTCTCCCCCTGTCCAGACGATCATCCCTCGTTCTGACCTGAATGGCCTGCCGTCGCCCGTAGAGGAACGCTGTGGAGACAGCCCGAACTCTGAAGGAGAGACTGTTCCTACCTGGTGTCCTTGTGGTCTTTCTCAGGATGGCTTCCTTCTCAACTGTGACAAGTGCAGGTAAGATCATGCTCCATCTCAGTTCAAGCCTGGGTTGCTGGGATTAGGGTTTCTTATTAGTAGGGAAAAGCTCAAAGTATTCTTTCTTGTGTTTGTTAATGTAGATGATTCCTTAGTGCTCCTTGGCTCGAATTCTCTGCACTAGGTGAGAATTGCTGACAACAAGGAATGAGAGATTGATGTTAAAGCTATTGAATTTGATATGAAATTTAATGTCCTGGAAACATTTGGTAGGTGGGAGGAAGGGGGTAGTATATGCAGAGATACTTCTCCCATGTGTGCGACAATGTGCTGCATGCTGTTGGAAGGACTACTTTAAGTTTATTTTCCCTCTTTAGGGGAATGAGCAGGGGGAAGGTTATTAGACTTCATCGGCGGAAGCAGGACAACATATCAGGTGAGCCAAAAATGGGTTGGGCCCATCTATTTTGACAGATAAATATTTTGTGATTTAAATAATCCTCTCAAGAACTCCTGTAAGTCTCCATGATCGCTAGCTCTTCATAGAAAAGAAAGCAGTTCTCTCACAACTACTGTTTAATTCTCTTGTTGTGAATTAATGTATCCAGAAACAATATCTTAGCCCCAGAGCAATCAAAATATTCCTTGTGAGCACACACACCAAATAAAAAACCCAGATCCTTCTCATGTGTTACACATTGAGGGAACTCAGTCAAGGGGTTAATATATACAATATAGAGCAGGGTTTCTATGCTTGATGCAGACAGACTCTTATTTTCATAAGGAATATGTTCTACATATGACAAAGTTAATGGAAGTTATGACTTCCTGAATAACGGAAAGGAGTAAAGATAAAGGAATAAGCTGTTTTTAATGCACTTTTGATGCTGTTTGCACAACATGTGACTATGAAATAACTTTCTTTTCAGGTGGGGATAGCAGTGCAACAGAAAGCTGGGATGAGGAGCTTTCTCCCTCCACTGTGTTGTACACAGCAACACAGCACACACCTACAAGCATCACCTTAACTGTTAGAAGAACCAAACCCAAGAAGCGGAAGAAGAGTCCAGAAAAGGGTCGTGCAGTAGCAAAGACGAAGAAAATCAAGGTATGGAGGGTAAAAGTATCTAAAAGAGAAATATATCTGAATTAGCCCAAATTCTGGACCAAGAAGGCGCCAAAATTCTCTTAAGTTTGATCCAGATGTTTTGAAGGGCCACTTTTGCTCTGCTTGCAAAAATCGGCTAATCTTTGTTGTGAACATGTAGACCAACCTCTCTTCTGCCACTTCATACCATCACAACTGGCACAAAGTTTCTTCTACTCCAAACCCCATCCCAGGTATGAAATCCCAGCCCCACCTGGCCAAGCCCATATGTGCTGCAGCCTCCAGTCTAGGCTTCCACTATCCTTCATTATCTCCCTACCTCCTCAGTCCCAAGGCACGGTCTGATATTCTTGTCCTGGTACATGCCCACATCATGTCATTGGGTTGATTGTTTTTTCCTTGTTTCAAAAAAGTTAGGAAGCATCTCTTGAATGATCTAGGCTTCCAGAGTGTTGTGGTCACTTTCCTGTATTCTCAACTAAAAAGTCTCCAGGAGAAACCTCTTCTGTTTTGTGTTCTTTCTTCCCCATCATGGCAACATTGTTGCTCCTAGGTGACTTGTCCACCCCTTGTTAAGGGGATTGGTCTTTGTTTCCTTCTTAATTTCAAAACTGGTAAATCTGCAACCTTACGAAATATTTTTATTTACTTTTTCTTTTAGTGTCAGGAGTGCATATAGGATTTAAGTGATGCATGCTCTTCCCTGTTAATTACCTAGTTTCACCATGGAAAGTGTTAGAATTAGCCTCAAAGTTCACTGGCCTTGAGCTACCCTTATTCTTGATAATAGTGTGGGGGATTCCATTGTATTTGTTACCTAGGAAAAAGGGGACAGACTAAAACACTAGTTCTTGCTTTAGTTTTAGTCTCAGATAGGTATAACTGTCATTCTTGGTACCAAGTTTTGTTTTGTTCTACTTGTTTTCCTCTTTGGGATAGGCATTTCGAGAGGGATCCCGGAAGTCCTTGCGGATGAAGGTAAGGGGTATTCTTCCCTGATGCTGTGTTTTACTTCACTGTGATCTTGCATTTTGGTCAGCTTCTTTCCTGACATTGATGGTCTGGGAATCTTGGACTCTGCTTTTTGCTAGTTTGTAATTGTTGCCATTCAGTATTCATAGAGGCTTTCTCTAAAGTAGGTTTTCTTGGCCATTTTCTGAAATATTTTCCCTTTCTGTAATCAGCCTTCATTTACTAGTTTTTCATTATTAGCTGCTTTTCTGGGGTGGGGGCAGTCAGGGAGGGGTAAGTGCCATTTACCAAACAAAATGAGGCTGATGTGTTCTGTCGTTGTAATTGGCCTCAACCTCAGGATTGAGGTTTTTCTGGTGATACAGGATCTCTTGTGTACCCACCCTAGCACCATGTGGGTTTTACTCACCAGTTGGAAGGATAAATTTCATCAGTTAGGAAAGTAGTATTATAGGAACTACTCTTACTGGAATTACTTAGTTTTGAACTGTTTTTTGTTTTGTTTTATTTTGTTTTGTTTCCTGGCATATCTGTTTGGTATATAAAATTTATATGGTGCTAGTGTTTCTTTTCTTCAGTTATCAAATGAAAGAGCTTACAAGGTGATACTGGGTAGTGGTTGAAGAATTAAGAAGTTATGTGCAGTGGATTAAAAGGACTTTTAGGTACTGGGTAGTAAAGAACAGTTTGCCCAAAAGAGATTTGATTATACTGTCTAGTATCTTCTTTACCTATGTATATGTAGGAGGACAGCATGGCCCCCAATTCATTACTTATGGCTTCAAAACATTCACTTAGAATTAAGATTGAATTGAATTCTATAAGCATTCCTGTCCCTAAATGTAAATGATGAAAAGCAGGATCTTTGCTGTTGATGGTTATATGGCATAAACATTAAAATCTTTTAGTAAGGAAAAGCTTTATAAAGATTAATATACATAAGTATATACAGAACACCAATGTAACTGATATTAACAAAGATCACAGGTGACACTTTATCTAAAATTTGAAGGCTTCATGTAGCGTATACCCATAAACAGGTTGTAAAAGTAATGAGAGAGGACTTAGAGCCCAAGAACATGTCCTGGATGTCTTGGAATAGAACTTAATTGTTATTTTTTTTGCTGGATCTGTCTCCTGTAAGAGGTTACATTTGCCTTAACTGCCCCCATTATTTTTGTCTCATTTGCTTAGAGGGGACCTTACTCAAACTTATGGGGCAGACATAGCCCTGATCCCAGCTGTTAAGCCTTTTTCTCTTTTATCAGCTAACTGTTGTAACTTGCCTCCAAATATCCAAAACCTTTTGAAGGCTATTGACTGGCTGCCCCAGAAAACTACTTATAAATCTCTCTATATGTAAATATTGCTTGCATTTTCAAGATGTTGACAGATTGTCCTATGGCATCCTAAAATTTAAATAATAAAAAAAATACTAGTCAGTTTGATTTTTTTTTTAAGATTTTATTTATTCATGAGAGATAGGGGGGTGGGGGGGGTGGAGGCAGAGACACAGGCAGAGGGAGAAGCAGGCTCCATGCAGGGAACCTGACGTGGGACTTGATCCCGGGTCTCCAGGATCACGCCCTGGGCCGAAGGCAGGCACTAAACTGCTGAGCAACCCAGGGATCCCCCAGTTGGATTCTTATATCAGAATTCTGATTAGGGTTACAAATTTGTACTCAGAATTAATTATTAATTAATAAGAGCACCAACAAAGATGTGGTTGAGAGCCATAAAGATGGAGAATATTTACCATTTAGATTCTAATCCCGAAGTCCAAAGAGTTTGCCTATTGGAGACTACCGTTAACCACTAGGTGCCAGTAACGTATGCACCCAGGTATGGTAATCAAAAATGACTTTACGTATTAGCAGATGTCCCCTGGGGACAAAAATCACCTCTGCTTGGGAACCATGTTCTAAACGTACTGAGTTACGGTCTCGAATACCCAGAAGAATGAGACAGCAGAGTAGTCAGAGTTGTATTATTAAACAATAGCTAATAACATAACAGTGGCTTCCAGTATACATTAAGTGTAGTAAGCCATTGGTTTAGTGATCACTGCTGAATGGTTAAGCCTGGCTACTGTTTGGGCACCTCTAATCCCCAGTCTCCTAAGCACCCTTATATCTAAGGTTTTGAACTTTTCTTTTGCTTAGCTACTCCTGATACCCAAGCAGGTGATACTGTGTTCTCAGTGTGTTGGCTGCAGTTGTTTCTTAGATCCCTTTTTGTATTGTTCATTCTTTTGGATTCCAATGAGAAGGGTAGAAAAGAAAGGCATTAATTTTTTCTTTTCATTTCCCTGTTCCTTGGGGAAAGGATGGTAGACAACAGTCAATCAAAAACAGTGGGACAAAAGTGAAAGAAAGCAGTTAAAATAGACATAAATGTTTTCTGTGTCATTCATGGAAAGTATATTTAATTTTCTTATGCCTATATTTGCAACTTTAGTATGGACATGGATTTGCAAATAGCTTTGGTACTATGGTATCTTTTTCTTCTAGTCATCACTGGTATGACATCATCACTATCCGTGTTTGTTTTGTTTTTCTGATGACACTTTAAGTCTTTAACACCATGGAGGAGAACATGTGTCAGACTTAAAGCTGTGTCTCTGTATCTCAAACAAAAAAACTAGACATTTAGGATAATGTTGTTGAGATATAATAATCTTTTCTCAGTATTGTCACCATAGAGGGCAGTGGTTTTCCTAGAGAAGTATAGCAAAGTACCTCTCAGCATTTTCTACACTCCATCTACCCACTCCCCTGCCCCTGCCTCACCTCTTGAGGGTGCAGCTGTTTAAACTGTCAGAAATAGAGCACTCGAAAGATGCACACCAAAATGATGGCTTTGTCTCAGAAATGAGATTACAGGTTATTTATTTTGGTCATGTGTATTTTCAGAATGAACATGTATTAATTGTATAATGAAAAAATAATTCACACACAAAAAAAAACCAAAAATATTCTCTTGGGAGTAGTGGAATAATATGAGTTGGTACACTAACACACGTATTCATAAGCATTGAAATTTAATCTTTTGAGGTATCTATGTTTGTTTTTATGAAGGTTTTCTTATGAACTTTATGTCATTCTTCTGATAACAAAATTTATTTCTGTGATTTTAAAATGGTCATAAAATCACAGTGATGATCCAAATTAATTTCTCCCTGTATTAATGAGGAAACTAAGCTTGTCTAAGAAGTTATTCAATGCCTCACATCTTAGTGGTAATGAAACCATGATTAGAAGCCAGATCCCCTAACTCCCAGGCCATTGCTCTTTTATGCCACACCGACTGCCAAGTGAAAATAAATTTTCTCTGGAAATTCAGCCTGTTTTCCTCCCATTTTTATGCATGGATTCTCCTAACCTACCTGACCTTTGTTCTCTACAGAATTCTCCTTCTGAAGCACAGAATTTAGATGAGAATACAACTGAGGGATGGGAAAATCGGATAAGACTGTGGACTGATCAGTATGAAGAAGCTTTCACTAATCAGTACAGTGCAGATGTACAGAACGCCCTTGAACAACATCTACATTCTAGCAAGGAATTTGTGGGCAAACCTGCTATTTTAGACACTATTAATAAGACTGAATTGGCCTGTAATAATACAGTTATTGGTTCCCAAATGCAGGTAAGGATCAAAGGGTAAAAGACTCCTATACGTAGTTGAGACCCTTAGGAAGAGGGTATATAATGGGATTATCATTTCTTTCAAATGTATGAGCCCCTTAGAATAACAAATTAGCCAGCTGTTGAGCATCTTTAACCAAAAGCAAGTTGTAGTGATTAGAAACTGGATACCTATTTTTTTAAAGTATTAATTAAAAATAGACAAATACGAATAGGAAAGTTTTATGCATCCTCAGTTTGAATTTTTAAGATTGATAGAAAGTTAAGCTTGTTCTTCCTCATTCTTGAATTAGACATAGAGCCACTAAAATCTTAATCATACCTTTTTCTATGATCTCTCTTGTGTTTTGTGAGGGACCAGGTGACCAGTTCATTAGATAGAGCCTGCTTCCTAGAAGCTTTTATCATTAAAAAATTTGTGATTATTAAAAAATAAAAACTGATTTTTGAGCTAAATAGCATACAAATAAAATCTAAAAATATTGGTGCCTTTTCCTCAGGAAATACTTTAGGTGTTTGCTGTGCTGCTGTTGCTATTGTCTAATGTTAATCCTCTGGTTTTATGCAGCTACAGTTGGGAAGAGTCACTCGTGTTCAGAAACACCGGAAGATCCTTAGAGCTGCAAGAGACTTGGCTCTGGACACTCTTATAATAGAGTATCGAGGGAAAGTCATGTTGCGACAGCAATTTGAGGTCAATGGGCATTTCTTCAAAAAGTAAGAACATCATTCACTGAGCAGTGAGGGCTAAAGTGGGCCTGGCAGAGCAGTATGGCTTTTAAAAAGATCCTGGTTGATAGGATGCTCTTGAGGAAAAGATTAGAGCTCAGATAAGCTCACACCTGTCTGCTATTTGTAGAAAAGTATAAATAAATCTGCAAATTGTTTAATATATAAAGTGGTAATGACTCCTTTCCAAGCCAAGCATTCCTTGCTTTGTGCTTGTTCTTTAATCAGAAGCAGACAAACATGTGATGTTTGTCAAGTTTAGGCATTGCAAAGGACTGCTGCTGCTTCTGTCAGCATATGCTTCATATTTGAGGTGATGTCATGGGGTGGCCCTTTTATTTGTGTTGAGAATTACAGGAATTTCAATTATATCCCTTAGACCATACCCCTTTGTGCTCTTCTACTCAAAATTCAATGGTGTAGAGATGTGTGTGGATGCACGTACTTTCGGTAATGATGCTCGGTTCATCAGAAGATCGTGTACGCCAAATGCAGAGGTAAGATTTCTGTAGCAACTTCTCTTTGAATGGAACCACCAAAGGACAAGTCTACTGAAGAGGCAGTCTGAAAACTTCACCCAGATTAATTCAAGGTCTGTAGATAATGATTATAATCTTTTATCATAAAAGACAAAAAAAATAACAGTGCATTTATTCTGACACGATGAGAGCAAGGAATGGATTTTCTTTCAGAAGGAAGAAATGGGAAAAAACAAATTTTGCATTTGCTAGAGAGAGAGCTAGACTGGATAAGAAGTCATTTAGGTTATATTAAAGAAATTACTATATGTTAGAAGATGTCCATTAGGCACAAACTAAGCTGTTTGGTTGCACTTTTTTTTAGATTTTAGATGATAGTATTGTAAGAGAAATTCTAGACATTTCTAGAATTCATTACTCAGTGCATAATCAGTGCAGCTACATCAAATGCTGCAAGAAAATCCCCAGAGCTTTCTCTGACAGGCTAAGGAATTTTAATTCTCTGATGCGACTGAGAAAGCTTTAAGATGTAGAGCAGAGCAGAGATCTTATCCCAATTTCTAGCATCTCAAGGTTTCTCCATTTATTTCAAGAAGTATTATAAATTTTCAAATAATTACTGTGTGATAGTTTCATGTCAAATGATGGAGTTACATAATAGACTCCTGTAACTCTTAAGTGAAGAGAAACTAATTTGGCAAAGGGATTTTTCTTTTTCTGTCTTATGGAGAGTTCCTGGTCTTTATGGTAAGTCATCAACCATAAGCCATGTTCACACAGGTGCGACACATGATTGCAGATGGGATGATTCACCTATGTATCTATGCAGTGTCTGCCATCACCAAGGATGCTGAGGTCACCATAGCGTTTGATTATGAGTACAGTAATTGGTAAGACCTACAAAACCTTTCATACATGAATGGCTTTGTCTTACATATTAAGCTTTTTTGTTGCTCTACTTTTGTTCCTTGTCATTTCCCCTTTTTCTAAACCTAATCTTTTCATAAATAATGTAGTTTTTGTCTAGAAATTGTGTAGGGAAAGACAGAGTTGGGGCAGTTTTTTTTCTAGAGATACATACACATCATATGTCACTGCTCACCAGTCTCCTAACCAGAGTTGTTTTGTTTTTATATCTTTATAAAAGCAAGAATAGTAAAAATGGTAGGTATGAAACACTCCTAGAAATTGCAGTAGCATCTGTTGTTATGCACACAGCACTTGTTCCAGGGACCATATAGAATGAAGGTTTTTAAATTCGCCCCATCCATTCGAACCATGTAATCTATCTGAATGTGACAAGGCAGAAAAATAGAGATGGCAAGTCATAGATAAATATGTGATGGATTTTGTAAAATAGATGCTTTTTTCTCCCTTGGTCCTTTTAGGCCAAAAAGATCATATGGTAAATGATGTTTAGCACAGGTATAAGAAGAAAAGGTACTAGGAATAAGTAGGGAATCACTAGATAAAAAATGAGGACATGGTAAAAGTAGATGCAAGGGAAGTATTGCCTTTTCGGCCTCTATTATTGATTCACTGCCCACTAAGTAGCATAAACACATTCAGGAGAACAGAACTTACTGAAATTTTCTTTCTTTTCCACTGACCATATGTAGGGAAAGAGTTAGGGTTACATAGCAAAACACCGAATATTGAAAAGTATTCATAGGACTCTAATGTGTCTATTTAACTTATTTAAAGATAATACAAGGGGAAATTACTATTTCTCCAAGAGAATCAATGGACTGTATGACTAATTTTGCAAGGGTACTGAGACAGGCACTTTCGGTTGTTTCTTTGGAGCAGTAATTATAAAGTGGACTGTGCATGTCACAAGGGGAACCGGAATTGCCCTATACAGAAAAGGAATCCCAATGCCGCAGAACCACCACTCCCACCTCCTCCAAGCTTACCCACCATCGGAGCAGAGACAAGACGTAGAAAAGCTCGACGGAAAGAGTTAGAGATGGAGCAGCAGAATGAGGCTCCAGAAGAGGATAACAATCAGCAACCAGAACAAGTTCCTGAGAAAGCAACTGTGTCCAGTGACCATGAGGTAATCTTCCCCTGGTCAGAGAATGTTGCTGTGGTATTGATTCTCTGCAAATAAAGAGGATCCCTGGTTGCCACATGTTGTTCTATGTAGGGAGTTTATAACAATACCTAAAGACCTTCATGTCAAGGTGGGTGTGGCAATAATCGAGAACATTCTTGCAGCTGCTTTCCACATTTCAGTTCAGAGTGTGGTACTTATCATGTGTATTTACCATGTAGTCTCATGAATAACACCATAAAGCATTAGAAATTGTTTCTAGAGAGTTTTAGCTGCCAGACAAAGATTGTTTATTCTTAGAGCTTAAGAGTACAGCTGAATATCACCTCTGTTCTAAAGGAAATAGACAATCCAGAGGAAAAAGAAGAAGAGAAAGAAGAGGTTACAGATGACCAGGAGAACCCAGCTCATAGCAGAAGGGTAGGTACCTTCTAACATCCTTTCATTCTTGCTACTTACTACGGCTTGTGAACCCCTTGTATTCTTTGTATCATCTCATTCTTTAACAAGATAGTATACTATCATCTGCACATGATGGTTTGGGTTTTTTTTTTTTATAAAGGAGATTTCATTATGATTTATTTATTTTTATATCTCTCTCACACACACAGTAGGCTAGTGACTATCATCTAATGATGGTCTTAAGAGATTTCTTACTAACAGTCTAGTTTCCAAAGGACTGCCTGATTAGAACAGAACACATACATGTAGGGGCTTCTTGTTCCAGAATTGTATTGAGTTTTGACGTAAAAATAAATCTTTTGATCACAGGGATTCAAAAATTCAGCTCTTTCCCTGAAGCCAGCCATATTTAATTCTAGTCTTGAGAAGCAAAAGAAAATCTACTTTGTTATTTTTGAATTCTGAAAGTCAAGAGAAAAATAGGTTTTGATGGCTGTTTTTCTTTTATTTTAAAGTTTCAAAGTAACTGGCCATTTTGATAAGTTTAGATTGACCTTTCCTTTTTCTACAACTCTTTGCAACATTAAAAAAAAAAAAAAAAAAACGTTTAGGGGCACCTGGGCTCAATCAGTTAAGCATCTGACTCTTGGTTTTGGCTCATGTCATGGCCTCAGGATCTAGAGATTGAGCCCTCATTGGGCTCTGCACTCAGTAGAAAGTCTGCTTGGGATTCTCTCCTCTCCCTCTGGTCCTCCCAGCTTGCGCCAGCACATGCATACTCACTCTCTCAAAAAAATAAATCTTTTTTGAAAAACAATGTTTTATTTTTAGTTCTTACTTCTGTTTTCTAAGATGTGTGTCATTTTACCAGCAAATGTCTTTAAATGTTCCGTTAAGAACATTTCTGAAAAAATATCTCCACCTCTTATTGAGGCTTCCTTCTATGCTAATGCTGTTTCTTTCTAGACCCGGGAAGATAGAAAGGTTGAAGCCATCATGCATGCTTTTGAAAACTTAGAGAAAAGAAAGAAGCGGCGGGATCAGCCATTGGAACAAAGCAGCTCTGACATAGAGATTACTACCACCACCTCAGAGGCCCCTGTGGGAGAAGAGGCAAAAACTGAAGCCCCTGAATCTGAAGTTAGCAACCCTGCTTCAAACATGGCCATCCCAAGCACTCCACAGAGTGTTGGTGTAAACACCCGGAGGTCTTCTCAAGCGGGGGTAAGAGATGGGAAGACTTCAGGCCTTAGACATCCTTCCTTTTACTAATGACAGTTATCTGTCTTTTGAAATAGTAAAAATCTGCATTTTCAGCTTCACCTTATATTGCAATAAATAAGGCCATTTTCATCAGCTGATATGTGGGATTCAGGGAGACAGAATTTGAATGACTAGACACTTTCAGACTAGAATGTAACTTCTTACTGTTTGTGGTGAGTTCATAAAAATCATTTCCTTTCTCTTTTGGCTCTTCTATGTAGCACAGTCAGGCGCCTGACCTTTCATAGGATTCTTGGTATCAATTCCTCTTTTCTTTCCCTACCTTGACGATGAATTCTAAGCTTTAAGCAAAACCTCAGTACCTGGGAAAGAAACAAAGCAAAGAATTACCTTCCCTGCTTAAGAACCTTAAAATTAGGTAGCTACCTTCAGCTGACTTTGTACCTATTTTATAAATACTTATTAGTAAAGAATAGGCATCTACTTACAGGCTCTTTGGCTGATTTGTGTAAATTTTTTTAAGGATTACATTTGAGATTAGTATTTCTAAATACTAAATATTCAGAATGCTCAAAGTGAGTAGGAGACTGGATAGAATGTTTGCTGATAAGAAATTTCTGGTAAGCATTCCACTGTGCTGTTACAGGATATTGCTGCAGAAAAACCAGTCCCCAAGCCACCTCCAGCGAAACCTTCTAGGCCCCGACCGAAGAGTCGAATTTCTCGGTACCGGACCAGTTCAGCCCAAAGACTAAAGCGTCAGAAGCAGGCCATTGCACAACAGGCAGAATTGTCACAAGCTGCCTTGGAAGAGGGAGGAAATAATAGCTCTGTAACTCCTACTGAAGCTGGAAATATAGACAGTTCAGGAGAAAACAGGCAATTAATGGGGTCTGACCCAACTGTGTTATCAGTTACTGGATCCCATGTCAACCGCGCTGCACCTAAATACCCCAAAACCAAAAAGGTAAGTCACAAATACATCTTCATGAGTCTAGTCTGGCAAGGGCTTAGTATGGTGAGAGGACCTGTAATCTCCAGAAAAAAAACAAATCACCTAAGTATTATTAGATTGAAAAGTTGTAGATAAAAAGCTTTGAGGCAGCAAGCTGAAACCATCCTACTACCTTTCTTTTGTTTCCTTAACTGTTTGAGCTTAAATTGCTGATAGCTGGAATAGTTCTCCCTTAATGATTATGGAAAGGGTGAAGGAAGATATCCTTGCATTCTGAATGCCCAGTTTACTCTCTGCAGCTGCTATGTCTACCCTTGTCCTAGTTTCTAGCTAAGGTTTGTCTTTGTGAGCTACACTGCTGCCTCTGGCTTTAACATCCAGCACCAACTAATGATCTTTTTTCTACCTTAGTATCTAGTTACAGAATGGTTGAATGACAAAGCAGAGAAGCAAGAATGCCCTGTTGAGTGCCCTTTACGTATCACCACGGACCCAACTGTACTGGCAACTACCCTGAACATGTTACCCGGTCTTATCCATTCCCCATTAATTTGCACCACCCCCAAACACTACATTCGCTTTGGCTCACCCTTTATCCCTGAGAGACGTCGAAGGCCCCTTCTGCCTGATGGCACCTTCAGCTCCTGTAAAAAGGTATGTCTATGTTTATGTGGGGTTGTTTTTGTTTTTTTAACCTAGGATGCCTATAATTGTGATATATCTAACATTTTCTAGACAGCCTTTCTCTGCCCATCTGAATTTATAACAAGTTCTTCAGCCATGAATAGTGATGCATCAAGAGTCAGTAGGATTAAAGTGGGATATATGCTGCATTTTTGGTGCTCACTTTGTGAGAATTCACTGTTGTCTTTTCCAAGAGCCCTTGAAGTTACTGAGTTGAGAGCACACAGCAGTTGATGACTGGGTAGGGAGGGATGCTTTGCATGTGCTCTTGTGGTATTGGCTAATATGTCCATTTGTGATTACTGTGTGAGTTTGGGCCCCAGGTACTCTAGAGCACTATATCGCATAAGTAAAAAATGATCGAATTGTGATTTGAATGAATTTAATTACTATTATCATTTGAATGAGAATAGAGGAAAAGTCCTATTATAATTGACATGTTTCCTGTTCCTTGATCAAATAACAAGTTGGATTGTTTATTCCCTAGTAAATACAGAACCTACTATAAAGTTCTCTCTCTCTCTCTCTCTCTCTCTTTCTCTCTCTTTTTCCCTCTCTATCCCCCTCCCCCCACTGTTTCTCTAGTTACATACTGTTTTGGATCTAGTGGCAGTAGTGTTTGATGGTTGTTTTTGGAATGCTCTTTCTGAATTCCCAGAAGCCCTGAATATTTTCCAAAGGTGTCTCTTGGGAATGGATCACTTCCCTCAGACCTATAATGTCATTTTTGTGTTTCTAGAAGTTTAGGACACCCTTTCATATGGTCTTCCTTTGAGGTAGAGTCTGTTCCCTGGAACATCCTTTTCTCTTATCCTCAGATCTGGATTCAGGCTGCCTTCCTCAGTGTCTGCCATTGCCCTCCTCCACTGGCATCACGTACATGAGGATGCTGCATATAGATTATTTGATGTGATGAAGTCTCCAACTCCAGGCAGGTCTTCCCTGACTCCTCCAAACTTAAAGCTTTTCTCTTTCCCCAAAGAGCAGAAATTATTTCTTGGGGGTGGGGGGGCATGAAAGATGAGATAAAGTGGTGTGGGATATGGAGGGGAGGAGGGCAGCAGGGTTCTATGCACAAAGGAAGGGCACTACCACTGAATGGGTAGTATACACTGAAGAAAGTCTTCCTGATTGCACATCTTACCTAAGTATTTGAGTCACTTAATGGTTTATTTGGGGGAAATTCCCAAGTAGAGTAACCCCTAAGGAGAAATTTGACCATGAGATCTTTGCCAAAAGAGAGGCTTTGAGTATAACACAATCACATGAATAACTTCCAGGTGTCAAGAATAAAAACAATGACATCTTTCTTAAGAAAAAATAAGACTAGAAATTTACCTAAGTGATAAAGGAGGGTTGGGTCTCTGGGGATAAATTTTTACAGTAAATCACTTATCTTGGATCTCAGATCATCTGAGAAGGAAAAAAAAAGTTGTTGCATTTTTATGAGCATTATGATTAACCTTATTCTGTAGTAATTGGAGAATTGTGTTAACTCTGATATAGCATCCAAAACTAATCTTCCTATTACATTTAGCTCAGTCCCTCAAGAGTAACAGCTCAAAATCTTAACTACATTTTTAGAGTGCTCTTGAACAATTAGAGAATGTACAGGTATGGTCTTTAGTTTGGAGGAGCAAGTCAGGTGATGACTTAATATATAAATATATGAGAGAAGCTTTTTCCTTTTTTTCCTGTCTTTGGCTGGACATAATACTAGACTTCTAAGGATGTTAACTATTGAACCATCTTATCAAGTCAGACAGTAGGGTCTCCTTATTTTGGTCCTTTGAGGTTAGACAATTTAGTACAGATAAATAATAAAGTCTGAAGTGTAGGTGGTATGGACTAGCCCCTTGAAATGCTGCCTTAATCATCCTGATGCTAGGTTATAATCTTCCTATATCTGGATTTTCCAACTAGCAGAGTCCTGTAAGAACCAAAAACATGTAGGAATATAATTTTGAATCTGATAGAAAAATCCATTTCTCAGAACTCCTTTTACCTATATGGGTTAGGACTTGTATCTATAGCTCATCAACAGATCTCCATTGGCAACAGATAAAAATCCTGTGTTATATTTTCCAAATGTGTCTGACCATCCTTAGTCTTGTTTTCTGCATGCTTTGCTCAGGCACTTTTATCTATGTATGTCATATTAGTCTTTGGGAAGAGGTCAGGCTATGTATACTAATTATCTAGCAGAATTATCTTACTTAAATTGGGTCTTAAATTTTTTTAAGTTTAGATCTGAATTAAGTCAGCTTTTATATTTGCTGTTCATATCCAAATTATATTTCAAAATAAGAATTTTACTTTTTATAGTGCAAAATTAATGAAATTAGGTCTTTTATCTAGAAACTGAACTCTTGCTTTATTCTAGATAGAAATAGAAAAGAGTTATTTTTAAATTGGTTAGAATAGACACTTAGATCCTAGTGTAGGACCAAAGAAGATCTGCATTATTCAACAAAATTGTAATAGTGTTCTAAAAACTTCTCAGAGAAGAGTGTAAGTTAGATGAGAAAAACCACCCTTTGAACAGTGTGTATTGCTGATAGGCATACTGTTTCTTAACTGATTAAAGGATTAAAAATCTCACAAATTAAAAATCATGTTAAGTTCTATGTTGTATATTTGCATCCAGATTCTTAAAGAATGTTTGACAGAACATTTTTGATGTTCCTGGAGTTTCTAAATTATATTGAATCATGGTTCTTAAAAAGTGCAAGCATATCTTATATTGGGTCTTCACTTATTTTAAAATGAAAGCATTGATTTCATGAGTAACCAGTAAGCCTTTTAGTAGTGTCCTTCCTTGTTCTCTCTGAATCTTCTCTAAACTTACACTTTGTAGGTATAATACACATGGGGTGTGGGGGATTTGGTGTTCTAGATTTCTTAGAAAACCATCCTTACTGAAAATGAAACACTTTGCTTTGCATTAGTATACTGTTATATATACTGGGGCGGAGGGAGTGGTTATATAATCTGTGTATCTCCATACATAGCATTGAAATTCATTTGAACAGGTCCTCACTGAATATGTGTGCCTACTGATATACTACAAACTTTCTTCACAAGCATTCTCATTAAGCCTTCATGACAATAACCTTGTGAGGTTGGGTTATTGGCCTTGATTTATAGATCCAGAAACACGCAGATGGGTTACCACAAGGTAGGCAGCTAATAAGAGGCACAGCCCAGTTTCAGTCCAGATCTTTGGACTCCAAAACTCAAATTACTTCCTCGCTCCTTCCCCATGGTAATGAGACTCATCAAAACATTTCTCTCACATATCTCTGAGCTTCTAAGAAACTCTTTTAAGAGTTTTGGGGAAGGAAGAAGTGTTCTTTTGAACTAGTAACTATGGCTAGAACTGAGGTGCTAAGGGTATCCAAAATTAATTTGTTATTATGGAACTTGTTAGTTACAAACAAATGTTCAAGTTCTTTTTTTATCCGCTCTAAAATATTGCATAGACATACAGAAGGGTCAGGAGGAATGGGTTTGATCATATTTGCTTTGTTTAACCTTACAGCTAACCATACCAGCAACTTATTCCTTAGGATGCCCCTGTCCTGGTTTTATTTTCCTTTTTTGTAGTCATCAGATCCAGGATGTAAATTCTTTTATGGGTGCATCTACTTGACACTGGAAATTTAAGAAATTATCTTATCTTGGAGGAAAGCACAGTGTGACCCCAAGTGAGTTCTATCATCTCCTCTGAAAAGAAAAACTTGTATTAAAGGTATCCGTAACAGGATTTTTCACTCATTTTGTCCTCCTGGGCCTAATTTTCCCCACCTATATACAATGAGTGCTTTGGACAAGGTGACTTCTAAGGTCTCTTTTATGTTGAAAGGTACTGTGGTTCTGACAGTTCATCTTGATGTCAGTATTCTATGTATAAGTCAGTTCATTCTTGGTCTTGTTTGGCTTTTCAGAGACCTAGTCATATCATAAAATGTTGATACAGTTCAACCAACTATTGAGATCTCTTTTATACGTTTATTCATTCTTATTGCATCGTGTTTACACTTTTATATTTGGTTTCATTTGGTAGACCACAAAGCCATTTATTTACATGATCTAAACTTTTTCTTGGTGAAATTTTCCTCACATTTTTTTCCTGAGTTTCTAAGAGGGCAAATCTATTTGCTCTCTTTGGTGAAGAGAATATTTACTTACCTGTAATACTTGTTCTCTAAAGGTGTAAAATTATAGTCACCTTTGCTCTTCCTATTTGGGGGAGGGTCTGATTTAGAAATTGATGTTTATCAAAATTCGATCTGTCTTATGTCAGGGCAGGAGAGCCACAGAGTGGTGAGCAACCTACAACTGTGTATCTTAAGAGAACACAATTACAGGTAAGAAATTTTCTCTGTTCCTCAGGATGAATAATCTTATTATCCTAATCTTTTCAGGCTCGCTTTCTGACTTAAATTTATATCTCATCATTTTAGATTCTAGAATTCATTACAAAAAATGTGACTAATTAGAGTTCTTTTTGACTTTTTCCCCTTTTTGATTTCTGCAGAAGTTCATTTATTCGGGTGATTTGCATTATTCTCACCCAATTTAACCAAAGTATTTAATAGGGAGAAAAAACTCATAGGTTATTCCATCTGAGAGTAGACCTTTTGGAAGTATCTTGTTCCTGTACTGAAGAGCTGTTTATTCTCATCCAGAGTCTTCCTGTGAATCTTTTCTATTACCTCTTCCAATGTCTTCAGCACAGGGCAGATGGCTCTTAAGAGATCTTTTATCTTCCTTTTAGGCACTTATTTTATGTACTAGTTTTGTCCTATATGATCAGAGTCTCTCTCTCAAATGAAAGCTAAGATTCCATAATCTCTTTCCCATTTACCCCATTCTAAGCAATATGAAAAGTTGAATAGTATTCTTTTTTTATTGATTTCAATTTTTGGATGGGATCTCATTATGTATAATCCAGATTTTCTCAATTTTGCCCCTTAGAAGGAATTGATGGGGCAATATTCTAATATGCTGAAACGCAAGACAAAAAAAATACTTGACTGTGGTACTGAATGAGTGTGTTGGAGTGCATCTCTCACCAGTTGATATGTAATGATCTGATTAATGTATTTTAAAATGACTTTACTAAATAGTTTTAAATGATTATTGATAATTCCCTGGTTCTTTTACCGTTGTAGCGCTGGATAAAGCAAGCCTTGGAAGAAGGGATGACTCAAACATCATCTGTACCCCAAGAGACTAGAACTCAGCACCTATACCAAAGTAATGAGAATAGTAACTCTTCTAATATCTGCAAAGATAATGCAGGTACGTATCTCAAATCTTCCTGAATCTGTAAACAATGATTATTTTCGGTCCACATAAAAAAATTCAGTTTGAGTACTTGAACAGTCTGACACCCCCAAAAAAGAACATTATTATCTAAATCGTTACTTTACATCTGTCTTTACAGAGGAAGAGAGAGATCTCAAGTCAGGGAACAGTTTTCCCACGCCGACAAAGAAAGAACTAGATAGTGTACAGATAACTGTAGAATTAAGAGGAAAAATAAAGGGGCAGCCCTGATGGCGCAGCGGTTTGGCGCTGCCTGCGGCCCGGGGTATGATCCTGGAGACCCGGGATCGAGTCCCACGTCGAGTTCCCTGCATGGAGCCTGCTTCTCCCCCTGCCTGTGTCTCTGCCTCTCTCTCTCTCTCTCTCTCTCTGTGTGTGTCTCTATGAATGAATAAATAAAATCTTAAAAAAAAAAAAAGGAAAAATAAACAAGAAAGATACGGGGCTCTGTTGAAGGAACAATAAAGATTACATATGATTTAGCTGGGTGGGGCTTAGTTGAAGGGGCAGCGGTGAATGAAGTAAGTGAGAAATCCTTGGGATGTTCTTATTTTCAAAAAGTCTTGCACAATTAATGTAAAATTTTCTAGGAAACATGGCTTTGAATCCAATATAAAGTCCTCGTGAGTTTTTAAATTAGAAGGTCCTAAAAATTCATCTGGTCCATTGGTTTTCACAGTAACTCTTACAGGATAATTTAATTGAATTGCAATTGAGAGCACTGGTGCATAAACTTGTGATGCTAACTTATTTCGGTGACAGTCTTTTTACCAAAGTTTTTCCTGCCAATTTCAGCTTAATTGAAAAGTTCTCTGTGATTCTCATAAGTTGATCTCTAAACCAATTTTGTGAATATTATGTAATAAAAAATAAATTAGATGCTAAAGGTCATGTGAGATTACATCTAACATGACATAATAGTTCATATTTTCATAAAAACTACTGTTTCTATTTGTTGACTTGCTGAGTAAATATTCACTTAAATAGATTTGTACTAGTGACATCTGCTTTATGTTAAAATTCTGTATAATATTATATGTGAAAAAAGTAAGCTACTAAAAATAGGTTTTTTTTTCCAAATTATTAATTTCGTTAATTCTTCTATCTCTAGATTGGATTATACTTCTAGGTTTTCCCATGTATATCCCCAGGATAATAAAACCCCAGTGTAGAACATACGGAAGATAAATGATACTGTGTTCTTAAAAATATTTTACTTTTTTCTGCATCAAACAGTAGGGAAGTTTACTCAAACTAGATTAATACAAAGAAATGCTGTTACCAGATTTCCATCAATGTTACCAATTTATTGGCAGCATTTACAATATAGTGAGAGTATAACTTAAATATTCTCTCTTGTAGACACACATATACCACATTTGAGTGTCTATATTTGAGGTTGGGAAAAGGAGGTTGTGCAGCATTTTGTGTCCTGACTAGCAAAGATTCCTAGGCAAAGTGTCTTTGTTACTACATGCCCCTGTTGGAATGGAATTAGGACTGTTAGTCATCAACCTTTCTTGAATTTTTGCTCTCATCTCTAGCAGTGAGAAACATTCAAAGGACACACCTTGTCCTTAAGGAACAACATAATCAAAAGGAAAATATTTAATTAAAGCTAAGTGTAGTAGTCATATAAATGAGCTAGAATATTGCTGCAAGTTAGTGTAAATCCTGGGGATTTATTTTTTTGTCAGTTTAGTTAATGTTTTTTTTTATTTTTTCAAAAAGACTAAGGAGGTGTTAAGAAAGGGAAGTGGGGGTGCCTGGTGGCTCATTTGGTTAAGTGCCTGACTTTTGATTTCAGCTCAGGTCACAATCTCAGGGTTGTGGAACCAAGCCCCATGTCAGGCTCTGTGCTGGATGTGGAACCTGCTTCAGATTCTTTTTCTCTCTCTCTTCCCCTCTGCTTCTACCACCACCACCGTCACCACCACCACTACTCTCCCCTGGCGCTGGAGGAGAAAAAAAAAAGAAAGGGAAGTGGATTGGTAGAGTAGAAAGAATCCAACTGACCTGAATTTGAAGACCCTACTCTGGGCAGCCCGGGTGGCTCAGTGGTTTAGTGCTGCCTTCAGCCCAGGGCATGATCCTGGAGACCCAGGATTGAGTCCCATGTCAGGCTCCCTGCATGGAGCCTGCTTCTCCCTCCGCCTGTTTCTCTTCTTCTATTTCTCTCTGTGTGTCTCTTGTGAATGAATGAATGAATGAATGAATGAATGAATGAATAAATAAATAAATAAATAAATATATAAATATTAAAAAAAAAAAGAAGAAGACTCTACCCTTTACTAGGTACATGATGTTGGGCAAGTTACTAAGCATCTCTGAGCCTCCTTGGTAAAATGGAAATAGTATTATCTGCTTTATAGAGCTTACATGAGTTTAGTAACGTTAATGTATGTGAAGTGCTTAGTGTGTTATTGAACCCACAATAAGAATTATTACTAACATTATCCTACATAAAATATACTTTCTTGTCGAGCATTTATGAAATATTTACAGAAATTAGTCAGATACTAGGATACATTAAAGATTATAAGTTCCTAAAATCTAAAGTTATATAGAAATAAAAAATAAAATCACACTTGAAGGAGAGGGCATAATGTTCATTGTTTGTAAATGGTATGGATTTAGACTAATAAGAAAGTCTAATCAGCTGAAAAACTTGGTAAGAGTTCAGTAAAACCACTGGATAGAAGGTACATATGCAAAGATTAATAAATAGCATTTATGTACTAAGAAAATGAATGAAGAAAATTTTTTCATTCCCAAACTTAACAAAAGTAAATAACTGCTTAGGAATAACCATAGTGGGAAATGTGGAGTAAACCATTGCTGAGAAATATATTTAAAGACTTGAGGAAGTGAATATAAAGTCTATATTCCTTAATGGAAATTATAATTAATATCTCCTCCCTCCAATCTTCCCACAGCTCTGTACCTCCCTCCTAATGCCATTACCCCAACCCCCATGGGGTGAAAACCAGCTTGTTTTCAAATTTGATTAAATAAAGTTTATCTAAATAAACATAAAATAAAAAGACAAAGAGGTGCCTTCCCTAGAGGTACAAAACTAGTTTCTAGGAGCACCTGGGTAGCCGAGTCGAGTAAGTGTCCAGACTCTTAATTTTATCTCAGGGTGGTAAGATCAAACCTTGCCTAGGGCTCCATGTTGCCCTTGGAGCCTGCTTAAGATTCCCATTCACTTGCTAGCTCTCTTTCTCAAAAAACAAAACAAAACTAGTTTTTAATATGAAGCTGGAAGCTAGTAATTAAATTAGTCCTTTACTGGTACATGAATGTGTGTGCATGAAATAGAATAGCCAGAAACAGGTCTTAAGTGAATAAAATATTTACTAAATTATTCTGGAATTTTTTACTACTTGGGGCATTGAAAAGAATTAGATCCTTGCCAAAGCAAGTTCTAGACACATTCACGTATTTTTTTGTATAAAGCAAGCTTGAATAAAGTTTCTGTCTATATTTCCTCTGAGTTAATAAAGGACAAGTCTATTGAGAGAAAGGATTTGCAGTAAAAATGACGAGAGTAATATTTGGCATGGTTTAACATATGCATTAAAAATGGTAATACTCCACATTGCGTGGCTGGCTCAGTAGAACATGTGACTCTTGATCTCAGTGTCAAGAGGTCCAGCCCCACATTGGGATTAGAGATGACTTAAATAAACTTGAAAAAAATACTACTTAACGTAATAGTTGTTCTATTAGGTTAGGTATCTGTTCTACAGAAATAAATGTAGATTAAAAAGTTTTGTATAAAGTACTAGTTATAGAATTATTAATTGATAACTGAAAATATAGAGAATAAAAAGCTGGATTTCAGGCAGCAAAGGAGTGGTAAAATTTGTGTATTTTCTATGTGCTGCACATACTTTTGGTACACATAGCATAATACCATATACATACACGTATATATATTTGTAACATATATTTATAGTATATGCACGTAGCATATACTACACACACAGTATTATTAAAAATTTCACTCTTTATTCATTTTATCAAACTAACCCTCCAAAAAAACCAGCATCTTACTACTTTTAAATTAGATTTCACTGATCTGAATCTTGACTCTGTAAAATATCAAAAGAAAAGTATATTATGAATAACTGAAATTTCTAGTAGGAATACAAGGATGGCTTAGTATTTCACATAATTTATTAGCAGGCCAAATGGGTTGGAGTAATAGCATAGTAGATATGAATTTAATGATAAATCTAATAAGATGCCTATGATTTTTTAAAAGATTTTATTTAGAGAAAGCACAAGCAGAGGGAGGAGAGAGAACCTTAAACAGACTCTGTGCTGCGTGTGGAGCCCTATGCAAGGCTTGAGCCCATGATCCTAAGATCATGACCTGAGTGGAAACCAAAAGTTGAATGCTTAACCCACTGAGCCATGCAGGCGCCCCACTTGTGATTTTTTTTTTTTACATCTATCTGAAAAATGATTGCCAGTTATGCTTCATTGTGAAAATTATATTAGACACCTGGGTGGCTCAACAATTGGGCACCTGCCTTGAGCCTGGAGTATGATCCTGGAGTCCTGGATCAAGTCCCACATCTGGCTCCCTGCAGGGAGCCTGCTTTTCTTTCTCTGCCTGTGTCTCTGCCTTTCTCTCTGTGTCTTATGAGTAAATAAATAAAATATTTTTTAAAAATTTACTTACATTAAACCTTAAAATGCATTATTAAATATAGCAAAAGTAAATATACCAAGTTATACTTCAATTTTTAAAAATAATAAATTTTAAAAAGGAGTTGTCAGATTATCCCACTATTACATTATTTAACAGTATCTAGAATTATTAGCCAATGTGATTACAAAAAAATATCTATGAGATAAAAGTACAGGTAAAGAGGATGTATGTATTATCATTGTATATAAATAATATGTTTATCTACCTAGAAAAGCCAAGTGAGTTAACTAAAACACTGGTGGCTGGGTAAAAAATATATAAATATTTTCTTCCATGTTAAAAATAACACATAGGGTGGCTCAGTTAGTTCAGTATCCAACTCTGTTTCACCTCAGGTCATGATCTCATGGGTTGTGAGTTTGAGCCCTGCTTGGGGTCCTCACATCAGCCCAGCTGGGCTGCACTCAATGGGGAATCTGCTTGAGATTCTCTCCCTGTACTTCTCCCCGACTTGTGTTCCTGCCCTCTAATCTTTAAAAAAAAAAAAAGATCAGCACCCCCATAGAAAGCAAGCTAAAGGACATGAGCAGACAGTTCACACAAGAATAAATATAAAGCTGTTGAGCCCACATGCTTTTGATTTAACAATCCTACATCGAGCAGCCCGGGTGGCTCAGTGGTTTAGCACAGCCTTCAGCCCAGGGCCTGATCCTGGAGACCCGGGATCGAGTCCCACGTTGGGCTCCCTGCATGGAGCCTGCTTCTCCCTTTGCCTGTGTCTCTGCCTCTCTCTCTCTCTCTCTCTCTCTGTGCCTCTCATTAATAAATAAATAAAATCTTAAAAAAAAAAATCCTACATCTAGCCATTTTGTCCTCAAAACTAAACAGTATAGAAATATGTAAGGAAAAAAAATTAAAAAAAAAATGTAAGGACAAGGTTATTGGTCACTGAGGCATACTTACAATAACAAGAATTTGCATGCACTTAAGGGTTAATTTTGATGCTATGAATGGCCTACAGCCATGAAAACTGAATTGTAGATTTCTGTTCGTTGATATGGGAAGATTTTTACCACATGTTTGTTTCTGAGTGAAAATGGTAGGTTATGGAGCTCTGTTACTTAGACAAGAGTCAATAAGGCCACGTTAAGAAAAAGGTATAGATGAAAATGCACGAGGGTATTGGCAGTGCATTAATTTGTAGGTTTGGTTTCAAATTATGTGTTTATTTAAATATGTGGGTGTTTGTAATTTTGTGAATTTGAGTAAAGATGAAAAACGATACAAGATGAAAAAAATTGTAAATACGGTGTTATTGATAGAAAAAAGGCAAATGACCACTGGCCCATAGACTTCCATCAGGGCAGATGTCAGATCTGTTTTGTTGAATAGGATACCATAATAACTCAATAAATATGTTTTATATGAATGACCTGTGAGTTGGAAGTAGGGAGTTCATCTGTACTTTCTAACTTTTCTGTAGTGAGCTTCATTATTTAGCCAAATTCCCTTTAGTATTTAGCGTTGGACCTGGCAATATAGTGGTTTTTTATTTTTTAAAGATTTTATGTATTCATTCATGAGAGACACAGAGAGACAGAGAGGCAGAGACACAGCAGAGGGAGAAGCAGGCTCCCTACAAGGAACCTGTTGTGGGACTCAATCCTGATGTGGGACTCAATCCCAGGACTCCAGGAATCACGCCCTGGACCAAAGGCAGACACTTAACCTCTGAGCCACCTAGGCATCCCTATAGCAGTTTGTTTTTTTTTTAAGATTTTATTTATTTATTCATGAGCAACACAGAGAGAGGCAGAGACACACAGGCAGAGGGAGAAGCAGGCTCCCTGCAGGAAGCCTGAGGTGGGACTCGATCCCAGGTCTCCAGGATCATGTCCTGGGCTGAAGGCAATACTAAACCGCTCAGCCACCCAGGCTGCCCCCTATAGCAGTTTTTTAAAAGATTTACAGTGTGATTCTCAAAGTACACTAAAAAATGTAATAAACCTGTCATGAATCACATTTGTTTTTTATACCTAGACACCTTTCAAAGGAAAACAGTAAGAAAGAAAAGTTAATTTCTGGAACACAAGAAGAATATAAATATAATTCCAATCTAGAAAAATAAAAACTTCTTACACATCAGAAAGAAAAAAAAGCACGTCCAGTATTTTTTACATTTATTCTTCCCTCTCTCACTTCCATATCTGTTAGCCTAGTTCCGTGCCTCATAACTCTAGTAACTACTCCATTAATTCGAAATAGCCTCCCATTGTCATTCTAACCATTGCTGCCTTAGTAATCATCCTGAAGCATAGCTCTGAGCCTGATCTTCTGTCCAAAATGTCCTTGAATGGCCTGGGATAAATGCCACTCCTTCCACTAAGCCTAGGGGATATATCTTAACATAGTGATTGCGAATGTAAATGAAGGGGGGGCCCCTGGGTGGCTCAATGTTTAAGTGGCTGCCTTTGGCTCAGGTCATGATCTCAGGGTCCTGGGATTATGCCTCATGTCATTGTCCTCTCTGTTCAGCAGAGAGTCCGCTTCTCCCTCTACCCCTGCTGCCATCCTGTCTCTTATGCTCACTCTCTTCCTCAAATAAATAAGTAAAATATTTTTTAAAAAAAATAATAAAAGAGGGCCACCTGGCTGGGTGGCTCAGTGGTTTAGCGTCTGCCTTTGGCTCAGGGCCTGATTCTGGGGTCTTGGGATCAAGTCCCATATCAGGCTCCCCTTAGGGAACCTGCTTCTCCCTCTGCCTGTGTTTCTGCCTTTCTCTGTCTCTCATGAATAAATAAATAAAATCTTTTAAAAAATAAAAGAATATAAATAAAACTAAATTACCTAGTCTTTATCATTGCACATCAGTTCCTCATCTTTTTTTTTATAAAGATTTATTTATTTATTTATTCATGATAGAGAGAGAGGCAGAGACACAGGAGGAGGGGGAAACATGCCAGGAGCCCGAGGTGGGACTCAATCCCGTGGGACTCAATCCCGGGACTCCAGGATCGCGCCCTAGGCCAAAGGCAGGTGCTAAACCGCTGAGCCACCCAGGGATTCCCCCCCCCCCCCTTTTTTAAAGCTCATGACTGAGCTGAAGGCAGAGGCTTAACCAGTTGACCCACCCAGGTGCCCCAGATTCCTCATCTTTAAACTGGATTTTTAGAGTTGTTTAAATGAAATATAATAATTTACATAAAGCACATAGAATAGTGCCTGGTATCTAATACGCACTTAAAAGCATAATTTTTTTTTTAAGTTTTTTTTTTTTTAAGATTTCATTTATTTATTCACGAGAGACACTGAGAGAGGCACAGACACAGGCAGAGGGAGAAGCAGGCTCCATGCAGGGAGCCCGATGTGGGACTTGGTCCCAGGACTCCAGGATCATGCCCTGAGCCAAAGGCAGATGCTTAACCGCTGAGCCACCCACGCATCCCTAAGATTGATTGATTGATTGATTGATTTTAAGATTTTATTTTTAAGTAATCTCTAAACCCAGTGTGGGGCTCAAATACAGGACCGTTAGATCAAGAATTGCAAAGCATAATTTTATTTTTTTATTAACACATAACCATACGATCACCTCTGTTGAGGTTCTTAAACATGTTTTACATGTTTTCTCATCCTCACGAATTTGTAAATCCCCTTAAATAGAATATATGGTGACCTTCTCTCACATACCTACTTCAGTAGTTTCCAAATAGTAGGTATTAAGTAAATAAATATCTTTTAACTGTAAATGAATAAAAGTAGACTTTTCCTCTGAGAAAGTGAGATAGGTGCTTTGACCTGAGTGGTCATTAAAATATATAGGGTAGTAATTTCCTTTTTAAATGGACCCAAGAAGTATAAGAAGTGTAGGATATTCCAATCAGAAAAAGAGTACTAGCCTCATTTTTGAAAATGGTTGGGAGAAGTTTTTGTGAAAATCATTTCCTACTTTGAAGCACTCTAAGACTAGGGGCTAAATATAGGTCAAGTAATCGTGTGTAACTCTTTCCTACTAAAGCAGAACATTATAGAAAGAGCTGCCAAAAAATGGTAAAAATATATAAAAGGAGTATATGGAGTTAACATTCTAGAAACCTGAGCTGATGACATGGCAATTAAGTAGAGGGTGATTTTAACAAGGTGACAGAGAACTGAGATTTTTGGAAACTCAGTATAAAAATTAAGTTTATATTTTCCCCTGGAAGAAATTAAATTCATTCCAGGGATCAGTCAATAGAAGTGTCAGATTCATCTGGTGATTCTCTGGGAGATAGAGAATTTTGAGAATTACTTTAAGTGTGACAATTAAAGAGTTCTTTGGGCTTTTGGTTTGATTGGAGGAGATAACAATGGAATGAGGCAGAAGAGGAATTAACCATTGTGGGCTAGAGATTAATAGCTTTACTACAGAGCTTCCCTTTAAGCTGTGGTTTCAATCTCTCATACAAGCTTTGTATTTCACAGATCTATTGAGCCCATTAAAGAAATGGAAGTCTCGATATTTGATGGAGCAGAATGTCACCAAGTTACTGAGGCCTCTTTCTCCAGTCACACCACCCCCTCCCAATCCAGGCTCAAAGAGCCCCCCACTGACCACATCTGGCCCATCTCACTCAGAAGAGGAGTGTCGAAATGGATACAGCCTCATGTTCTCACCAATCACGTCTCTTACTACTGCTAGTCGCTGCAATACTCCTCTGCAGTTTGAGGTAACTTGGGTTTGGTTGTTGGGGAGTGCTGAATATTAAAATTATCATTTGCCCTTCCTCATTTCAAGTATAATGTCATTCCAAATATTTCTTGACCATGTTCCTGCTAGTGTCAGCAAGAGGATGGGAAACCTCAGGGTCAGTGTGACCTGTTACCTGGTAGCCTCTCATCTTCCCCCAAAGCCCCCAATACTTCCCCAAAAAGGAATAGTTCTACCATGGATGACATTCATCTGTTTTTTGCATGCAATCCATCAGTGTTTGTAACTGTAGTAATAAGCATGCTCCATCTCCATCTTTGTCTTTACTATATACCTTGGTTAAAATAGGTCTCTAGCTGCCTAGTAACCACTAATGATACCAGCCTGAGAGCTCAGGTTATTCTGATTGTCTGTCTTTCTTTTTAGGCCTTTAAATGAGTGAGTTATTTTTCCCTGTTGTTTTGTATTCTTGTTGTGGCCTCAGTGAACAGAGATCTAGAAAGCTTTGGGTTATGATTTGTGGCAAATGAGTTTTTTTTCCCTACTCCAAGTTACTTTCCCTTCTTGTTACACTGTGTTAGGAATGAAAAGTAGAAAGAGGCTAACAACATGTATTTGTAAAAGACAGATTTATTATACTCACTCTCTGGATTAAGTTAGAAATGTATATCTTAATTGAACAGTTAATTCTGAATCACATTCTTGTGTTCACGTGTGGATGACAGCAGGTTTACTGAACAGAATCCTTGTGTATAAAAAAAAATTCAATCTATTACATGTTGCTTTAATTTGAACTTCATTAAAGCCAGTCTCTTCCTCCTTAAAAATAATTGTTCTAATCACTAAACCCTCAGCTCTGCCCCTAGCTTGTAACTTCTCCAGATGTGTTCTTTGATAAAGGTGAATGCTTTAACCAATGCCTTTCTACCTATTCAGCCATTATGAGAGCATAGGGATTTAAAATACCCGGACTCTTGAATGGCTAACTGAGAAGGAGGTAGCTTGCAATCTTGAAAGCAGAAAGCAGTTATGTTCTGTACCTGAACTAGATAGACTGTATTAATTACTTTGGGAGCCAACCTCTTTGGCAAGCGGATTGTAGGGAGGCAGGGGAGCCTTCCTGGTTATATTTGATTTATAGAGAAGTTACTTTTTTTTTACCAAATTCCCTGTGGCTTTTTTCTTAGCCATACAGTAAAGCAGCTGATTCAGGCCTTACTAACTTTACTTGATTTAATTGCCTTGATTTTTCAGTTAGCAAATAGAGTTTAATATTAAAATTTTATAAGAGGATATTCACCCTGGAGGGCAGCAAATTGTAGGCACTGGGTTTCATACTTTATCGTTGCAGGTTTTATTATAATTAAAAGGGTGTAATTACAGAAATTAGAAATTGTCACCTTCCAGGACAGTTAAATTTAGCACTCAGTGCATTTCCTAATCCCATATAGTATTTGGATAGTTGAAACATTGTATAAGGGTAAGATGCTTTTATCTATCTATTTATTTTTACAAGTCAAAGAACAGTTTAGTGATGCATAGTCTAAGCATAATGTTAGAATACTGGGAATGAAAGAAAATATTACAGTATATTAAATAACCTATCCCTTCAGAAAGTCTAATGCCTATTTTCACAGTTTCAATCTTGTGATTTGACTAAGGAAAATTAGCCTTTCTTGTCATTAAAACACAGTTCACCATCCTGGCCATCCTTATCACCATTTTAACCACCATGCTCTTTACTGTATTCTAGTATAGAAAGCCTTATTTCCATCCAACACTGTTGTGACACAGAAAAATACCAAAAAGGTCTCACAGGTAAAGATGAGTTTGGTTGGGGAAGAATATTTTTGAAAGGAAAAATAAAAATCACCCCAGTGAAAAATGTCTCCAGTGCTAAGGGAAGGATTTGAGGAGACATGTAGTAGAGGAGAACCAAGATTGTGAGGAGGAGGAAGATCAAGGAAAGGGAGTAAAAGCAACTCTAGGAAGGCAAACTTAATTAGCCCCTCCTTTCCACCAGAATAACCCTTCCCTTCTCTTCTGGGCCCAGTGTCCATCTCACACACTACCCAGCCTACTTAATAAAATTAAGAGCTTCATTTTGCTTCCCATGGAATGGGTCTGCCACCCACATTAGAGTTGTCCAGAGTCTCCAACATTAGGAACCCCTCCCTTCCCTTATCCCTGGTTCTCTGAATCCTTGTCACAATTACTGCCATCATTCTGTCTACTTCTTACCATTCAGATCTTCCATCAGAGTTCCTATTTGATATGAGAGAGCTACCTCAGGTGAAAGCTCTAAGGGGAAGCCTGTTTAAGATGCCGGGACTTGAATTGTACCCCTCTGGTTTTCCCCTCTCCTCTGTTCCCAGAAGTACAAGAGATTTTTAACATCAGAGAACACTGGTAGGTAGGAGTGTTCAGATCTACTTAGATTATGCCATAAACCATCTAGCCTATGAGCTGGATTGCATTCTGTCTCCTATAACTGTAATTCAGGAGATGCTAGCCATCTCCTTAGCCCTGTCAGCCTCAGCACTTTCCCTGGACAATGGTGGCAAGCCCGAACCACACAGGAGAATGAAGAAGTGTGATTTTCAGAAGGAGGTGTGGGATAAAGGAAAAAGGTTCCCCTAGGAGGAATAAGTGATAGGATGCCCATCAGTAATAAATACTATAGACTGCTCAACTGTCATCAACTGTAGAACAAAATTTCATATGAAATTATAGTGTACAGTTTAACGGATCTAAACTTTTTCTGTTACCTGCTTAAGATGTTTACTTATAGCATGAAACATTATAATCAGTTTATCCCTAAATGCTTTCAAGGACACCAGGAAGCATTTTTAACCAGTCGTTCTGTCCATTGAGATGAATTCTGCAGTTAAACATTTCCCCTGTGCATTCTTTTCCCACCCCCTGCCCCCACCACAAAGTTGTGGCTAACCATCTATGCTTGCCTTTATTTTTTTGTTTGTTTTGTTTTGCTTCTTGACTTCGGATAGATGAATAACAAGATGCTTTTCCCTCCTCTAGAACATATCCTCCCCTGAGAGTTCCCCTGCGAATAGGCCCGAGTCCCTGTCACCCGAGGTAGTTATCACACCATCTCAATCACACTTGGAGGCTGAGAGTGAGTGTGCATGAGTGTGTGGGAGGGCTGGGGGGTCCGAGTGAGCGGGGCAGTAGGCTGAGGAACGACCAGTCGCTGTAAGTTGAATGAATCTTCCCATGTGTGACTGTGATCACTCAGTACTTTCAATGTAGATGGAGGAAAATGAAGGGGTGTGTGGGGGGTTGGGTTTGTTGTTTGGGGGCGGGGGTGGCTGAAGAGTTCTTCTAAAGAATAGAGACTAGAAGTCAAGTTTAAAAAAGCAAGCTGAAGATGTGGCAGGAACCTTGGTAAAGAAAACAACAAATAAGGTGTGTTTGTTAAATAAGGAAAGTTGAAATCAAAAGTTGGTAAGAGCTACCTTTTGATATTTATTATCTTGGGCTGATGAAGGAGCAGTTTATAGCAGAAAAGTTAGGCAGTGATTTATGTTTTGTTCCAGGGATAATCTGACAGCTTTTGTTTAACTGGATGTTTGGGCTTTGGTTGATAGACTGAGCAGCTTGTTTTGAAAGGGAGAGTCCTGCCTCTCCATTTTCTACGTTTTCTTATAGTTCCTTACTGGGTATACAAGGAAACTAAGCCCATGGCTTCTGTGAAACAGGCCTTCCTTTTGTAGTAGTGGAAATGTGATTGCATACAAGTGGTATCTCTTAGAACATCCCATTGAGTGTTTTTCTCAGGCACTCTACTGCTGTAGAGATGTTAAATTTAGATTTTAGTGCTAGAATTTAACTATTACAAGATTTGGACAAATGTAATGATTAACTGTGAATCCACATGGAGCCTTTTTCCTCTTGAAGAGAAAGCTGTAGTCTCTTATAACCTTTCAGAAATTAACTGAACTGTAAACTCGTACCCCTTTCCAGTAAAAAATTAGTGCTAAACTTAGTGATAGTTGATAAAATTCTGGATCAGAATTTTATAGATCAAAGGAAACTGAAACTGAAAAAGGTTGTATCTAGTGTACTAGAGGTTTTCTGGGTGTTTTTTACTCTCATAAAGAAATCATAGTGTGACATCTGGATTTTTGGTACCATTCTTCCTAGAGAGTTAGTAATAGTTGATCTAGTGATGGAAAATCTTGATGTTAGGAGGTAATGATAACCAAATAGTAGGTATGGTTTATTTTTGATATAATTCAGCATTTTGAATGCTCTGCAGTGATGGGCATTAGTGGTCTTGTGGTATGCGGACACACATGTCAGATGATAGAGAATTGAGTGGCCAGAATGTTTTATGAGAAGCACTCATACTTAATAATGAAAGTGAGTAAGAACTGGTTGATTGATGTCTTTAACTAATACCATTGTCCTTTACTAAACCAGTAACTTAAATACTTGTCTTTCTACTTACTACTTTCTTTCCCTTTTTCCCTCCTCCCACCTTCCATCAGTATTAAATACAAATGAATAACACCAGAAGCCAGTTACCTTAAGACACCAGTCTCACCTCTGTAGCATACATGGGGCTCAGGTAAATCCCTGATTATACTTCCAGTCCCTTAATGTCATATAAGGTGACTCAGCAAACCTGATGAAAGGCTAAGCAGGCAAAATAGTCACATTTGGCCAGTTGCTTAATTCTGATTTTCCCAGGCTTCTTACCCAGAAAGACTTTAAAGCAATTTATGAAAGGCCAGCATTCTATAGTAATCTGGCCTGTATATTCTGTTGCTCCATGGGACTTATATAGATGTTAATGACTTTCTCTCTTGTACTTCCATCCCTTTTACCTTTTACCTGTGCCCCCTCACCTCCCTTCCTTTCTGCCCTTTGACTATTTCCTTCCCCTGCCTCCTCCTCCATGTCTCTGTTGATTTTTATTCTTTCAGCTTTGTCACCGAAAAGACCTGGACTTGACAAAAGTAGGCTACCTTGACTCCAACACTAACAGCTGTGCTGACAGACCTTCCCTGATCAACTCAGGTCCTTCTGACCTGGCTACTCATCCTTCTATCGGGCCCCCCTCTGAGACTGGCTTTCCAAGCAGGAGTGGAGATGGACATCAAACCCTTGCAAGGAACTCGGACCAGGCATTTCGGACAGAGTTTAACTTAATGTACGCCTACTCCCCATTGAACGCTATGCCTCGAGCTGATGGATTATATCGAGGGTCTCCCCTAGTAGGGGATAGGAAACCTTTACATTTGGATGGGGGATATTGTTCCCCTGCAGAAGGGTTTCCCAGCAGATATGAACATGGTTTTATGAAAGACCTCTCTCGTGGATCCATGTCACCTGGCAGTGAGAGGACTTGTGAAGGAGTCCCATCTGCCCCCCAGAACCCACCACAGAGGAAAAAGGTAAGTGTTTTCTACCTTATATAGGCCCTTTTGAAAACACTAAGTAAGTGATTCAGTAGAAATTTATTGAGATACCACTGTGTGTTCAGCATCATTCCCTGTGTGAGGAAAACAAAGAGACCTAAGACATGCTTTCTGCCCTATCCAATGAAAGACCAGACTGTTTTGTTTTAAAGGTCTTATTTATTTGAAAGAGAGAGAGCACTCAAGCATGAGCAGGGGCAAGGGGGCAGCACGGAGGGAGAGGGAGAAGTAGACTTCCCACTAAGGATGGAGCTAGACTTGGGACTCTATCTCAGGACCCCTCATGACCTGAGCTGGAGGCAGCCACTTAACTGACTGAACCACCCAGCCCTGTTTTGTTTTGTCTTTAAGACAAGACTGTTTTAATACCATTTGATGAGTGTTAACAAATACTCAAATTTAAATGCCTGCCATGTATGTGCTATACACATGCTATGCAATCAAAGGATAGAACAATGAGAAAGAATAATGCTAATTACTTGTATTATTTAGCACTTCCTATGTTCTAGGCACTGTTACACTATTTCTTATGCATTATATTCTCACAATAATCCTGTAAGATGGGTAATTTCCCATTTTCCAGATGAGGAAATTAAGGCAAGTTAAATGACTTGCCTGTGGTCACATAGCTAGTAAACAGAAGGTCTAGGACACTGCCCAGTCTATCTGATTCCAGATTACATGCTCTTACCGCCACTATTCTATATTTGCCTCCTATGTTCTGCCCTAATGGAGCATAAAACAAGTGAGACAGAGGTAAGCAGATAATTCTATTAATAACTAATTAATTACAGTGGCATTGGATGCTCCAGAGTTGTTGTTCAGATACAGTAAAAACATCTTAGCTGCAGCCTGGCCTAGTCATATAGGTGGAGGGTATATTGAGAATAAACAAGAGGCTCCTAGCTAGTTTGAGAGGTGGTGGAGTGAGAGATGACAGGTCACTCACTGATTTGGCTGATCTCTTATAGTAAATAGGAAGCAATCTGCCAACAAACAAGAGTAAGGATATTACAGAAGCGAGCAGAACTCTTTGCCTATGTGACACTGCCATTGAGTGGGCAGCGGGGATGCAATGGCTGCAAACAGTTGAATGCTACTGTAGTATCTGGTGAAAGGTAGGGAGAGTCAGGAAAGGAGAGTACTGAAAGAGATGGTGGGGCAGCCCCGGTGGCGCAGCAGTTTAGCGCCGCCTGCAGCCCGGGGTGTAATCCTGGAGACCCGGGATCGAGTCCCACGTCGGGCTCCCTGTGTGGAGCCTGATTCTCCCTCTGCCTGCTTCTCCGCCTGCGTCTCTATGAATAAATAAATAAAATCTTTAAAAAAAAAAAAAGAGATGGTGGAACAAGGCCAGGCCATAGATTCCTGGCTAACAGGTTGAGACTTGACTTATAAGTAATGCCTGTTCAAGAAATTACAAAGCCCCAAAATGTGCTTTTTTTATGTCAGTTGGACTTCAGCTAGGGGCATTTGGAAATCTGTGGGAGTGTTTTGGGTTGCCATGGCAACTTCCGTTTATTGTGCAGGGCTAGAGATGTTAAGTGTTCTGTGTATGTGACTGTCTCACACAATTGCAGCATATCTGTAGTAGTCTCAGTGAAATGTAGCCTAGTGACTTGATATTTGCATTTCAATGAAAATACATGACCAGAATTTATTATTATTAACTCTTTTCCAAGATTGTATATAGAAAATGCATATACAAAATGTTACTACTTTGGTTATATTTTGCATTTAAACAGAAAAATGAGAGCCCTGAGGGAGTAGAAGGCAGAAAAACTGGAAGATAATTTGGAATAAGAGCAGTGGGCTTAGAGGACTGTCGTATGAACAGCATTAACCATCAGAAGCAAAAATTAAAATGTCTTTGGATTTCTGGTGTCATTTACTATGTACAATAGTAATTGAAATCATGATTTGTTATTTGAGAAATGTTGAGCACCTGCTGTCAGGTTCTGTGCTGGATTTTAAAGATGAAAAGCCAGAAAAAGTTGGTCTTTGCCATCATAGAACATACAGTTTAGTGGAGGAACAATCAAGGCACTGTAACAGGGTGACAGCCAGTGTAGGCAGTATGCTCTAACAGCAGAGAGGAGATGTACTGGACAGGGCAGGGAGGAAGACTGTCAATCCAGAGAGAATGAGGCAGAGTTGGGGGAAAGTTTCCAAGTGTACATTTCCTGGAGTAGCTTACTAAAATATAAGCTGCCTAGCATTCTTTCTCTTTTTACACTAATTTCCCTATGTGTAATACAGAAACAGTAATAAATCCCCACGTGTATCTTGAAAAATTGAACACATCTAAGAACCCTGAAGCATTGGCTTTTTCTTTTCTTTCCTTGTCTCTCTCTTTTTTTAAAGAACTGATTCAAGAGATTTTTAGGGATTGCTGAAGAGCTATCAGGTCACCTGGAAGGCTTTTTCAAACTACCTAGCTCCCAACTCCCCCTTCCCTTTTCTAGGTGTTACCAGTGTTACAAACAGCTTCTGTTACTGGGCAACTGTGATCTCACAGTTTTCTGAAGGCAGAAAAAAGATTGAGGCCTGCTGGCAAACACTGTTCTTCAAAAATGTCATCCTCTAGGGTATTCTCTTCTTACCAGTTTCTGACTGCTTTGAATATATAGCTATGTTCAGATCTCTCACATCTGGAGAAAGGGTTGCTAGCCTGCTTTGTTTGCATAGCAGGCTAGTAGTTTTATGAGGGTTCCATCTTCTTTCCCTATTGCTAGTGATCCACTAATGATGTCGACCTAGAGTCCTGTTTCTTATTTTCCTCCCAGGTATCCCTGCTGGAGTACCGCAAACGGAAACAAGAAGCCAAGGAGAATTCTGGTGGGGGAGGTGACTCTGCACAGAGCAAAAGCAAGTCTGCAGGAGCTGGGCAAGGCAGCAGTAACTCACTTTCTGACACTGGTGCCCATGGTGTGCAGGGATCCTCAACCCGAACCCCATCTTCCCCTCACAAAAAATTCTCCCCATCTCATTCCTCTATGTCCCATATGGAGGCGGTAAGCCCATCAGATTCCAGAGGCACTTCATCTCACTGCAGACCTCAAGAGAATATCAGCAGTAGGTGGTAAGTTTATGTTTGATGCTGAAATACTTAAATTCAAGAGGAAAGTATACATCTAGAATCATTCTCAGTTTCACCTAAAATGTATGGGAACACTTATCTGAGAAAGGCAGCCCATTGTGCCATCTATGCTGTTCAGCTGATTTAATAGTAACAGCCACAACCCCACCCCCACCCCCGCCCCCACCCCCCTCAGCCTTACAGAAGCAAAGAATTGCCACCGAACCTGCAGAACAACACTTTGGACGCCATATAGTTGTGGACACAGATGAGCTATTTTATTTGCTGGGCAGTTATACTGCCTCCTGTTTTTTCATTTCATATGAAAGGTAAGTCAGGAGTTCAGCTCAGACTTAAGTCTAAGTTGCACACACTAGCATGTACAGAAAGATAAGACACATTCTGAAAGGAGTTGTCTGGTTTCGGGGAGACCACAAATAGATAAATAGCACTATAAATAGATAGATAGATAGATAGATAGATAGATAGATAGATAGATAGATAGATAGCAAGTATTGAGTATCAACTGAGAGAAAGAGAATGAGGCCGTTCAGGAATCTTGAACTGAAACAGTCGAAGTCTGAAAAAGAAACCTGACTCAAATGAGTAATGTTTATTAATCTATAAAGCATTTATTAAATTACTTCTATATGCCAGGCACATGACTTCACAGAAGAGAAAACTTAGCATTTCAAAATAGGGATCAAATACAGCCATCTTTAAATCCATCTTTTCCATAGTTTAAGGCAGAGAAAAAATACTTTGTTTTAAATTGGTCCTGAAGAAAACAATGTCTAAGAGGATGTTGTAAGAGAATGCATCGTACAGTCTTTGTCAGAGCCTCATTTGTTCCAGACTTTTGAGTCTGAAGTCCTGTGGCATAAACTTGCACCCTGTTCCCTTTATAGGATGGTTCCCACATCGGTGGAACGACTCCGAGAAGGAGGGAGTATTCCCAAGGTCCTCCGAAGCAGTGTGAGGGTGGCCCAAAAAGGAGAGCCTTCTCCCACTTGGGAGAGTAATATCACAGAGAAAGACTCAGGTGAGTCCATGGCCTTCTGCTGCCAGCCAGGTTTAGGGACACATGAGCCAGACTCTACACAGTGCTCACCAAATGCTGGGCTGAGGTGAGTCAGTTTTTTATGCAGTTAGGCTCTGCTGAAGGGAAGGTTCCAGGTCAATCCTGTTTCTACTCTTCCGGACTACAGCATTCTTAAGATCTAGCATCCCATGTTCTCTCTCACTCCTACTCTTTCCCCCTCTCCCTTTCTCTCCCTTTTTTCCCCAAGAGATACTTGTCTGTAACTCTTCTCTGCAAAGGCCTGGAAATCCACTTTGATGAAGAATGAAGAGAAAGGAGAAAGGTGTCAGATCAGGCATTTAAAACATCCCCATAATTAACCACGCTTTGCCTTTCTGGCATGCTGCACTCATTGATTCATCCAAAAGAGAGCAGCCTGGGTTGGTGATAGCACTAGTGATTTGTTTTTTGTTGTTGTTTTGTTTTTTTTAAAGATTTTATTTAAAAAAAAATATATATATATATATTTTATTTATTTATTAATAAGAGGTAGAGACACGGGCAGTGGGAGAAGCAGGCTCCTTGCAGGGAGCCTGATGTAGGACTCGATCCCCAGGACTTCAGTATCATGCCCTGGGCCAAAGGCAGGTGCTAAACCACTGAGCCATCCAGGGATCCCCAGCACTGATGATATGAATGAACAATGGCTATTTCTCACTCATTCGAGGAAACCAAGTTGATTTTGTATTATCTTCCAGACCCTACAGATGGAGAAGGCCCAGAGACACTGAGCTCAGCACTCTCTAAAGGAGCAGCCGTTTACAGCCCTTCCAGATACAGCTACCAGGTGAGACGAGAAATTGCTCATCTCTGGGCATAGGAGTATGTTCTGGGTTCCAAATATTTTGTGATCCTGGCCATCCTTTGCAGTTGAGATGCCGTCTTTCATATAGTTTCAGCAGCCTTGGAAATAAGTCGTCATCTGCTCACCTTCAGGTAATAAATCATGCCAGAAAAATAAATAAAGTGATCAGAGACAGCCATTTTACTGTCTTTGGTATCCTAAAAAGAACAAATGGTTAAGAAGATGGAGAAGATGAAGAAGGAGAAGGAGAAGAAGAAGAAGAAGAAAAAGTAGGGTATTTTAAATATTCACAAGCCTAAATGGCTTAAATAGGGACTTTTTCACCTCCTTATGCTTTTCCTCCCGACTCTTTCTAGCTCCTGCAGTGTGATAGTCCACGGACAGAATCACAAAGCCTCCTTCAGCAGAGTTCCTCCCCCTTTAGAGGACATCCCACCCAATCTCCAGGATACAGTTATCGAACTACTGCACTGAGACCTGGAAATCCCCCCTCTCACGGTTCTTCAGAATCCTCCCTCTCTTCTACGTCCTATTCCAGCCCCGCCCACCCTGTATCCACAGACTCGTTGGCCCCATTTACGGGGACACCAGGGTATTATAGCAGCCAGCCACATTCTGGAAACAGCACTGGCAGCAGTCTTCCAAGGAGGAGCTGCCCTTCTAGTGCTGCTAGCCCTACCCCACAGGGCCCCTCAGACTCACCGACCTCAGACTCGGTCTCCCAGTCCAGCACAGGAACTCTGAGTTCCACCTCCTTCCCTCAGAACTCTAGGTCATCATTGCCATCAGACTTACGGACTATCAATCTGCCCAGTGCTGGGCAGTCCGCTGCCTACCAGGCCTCCAGGGTATCTGCGGTTTCCAATTCACAGCACTACCCACACCGTGGGAGTGGGGGTGTGCACCAGTACCGACTCCAGCCGCTGCAAGGGTCAGGAGTCAAGACTCAGACAGGACTTTCCTAGGGCTTCTGGATTTGGGCAAACAGAACTGAATGAGCCCATAGCTGCTTCCTTCCAGCTGCCTCTGGAACCTAGGCCGAGCATATTGCTGGGGAAGAGGGTACAAGGTGCCAGAGGACTGGGTCTGGTCGACAAGAAACAAGACTTGTGGTCGCGACTGGCTCTGGCCTTGGAGAAAGATGTAAATCTTGTCTGAAGCAGAGACTATAAAGAAGTTTCTCCCTGCTGTTAAGGGTACATTGTTGACAAGCAAATGGTGTTCCGGTTAGTAACGGTTCTAAGTGCAATGAGTCGTGTTGAAGCCTCTGTCTCCCGTACTTGCCTGTAGCCTGTAGTCACTTGTGCAGTGGGGACATCTTTTTACACACACACACACCCTCCTCCCCCCCCCCCCAAAAAAAAGTTTTCTTTTCAGAGGAAAAAAGCGGAAAGAGCCAATCTCAAAGCCCCAAGCCATCTGCGTAGTATTAGGGTTTTTATGCACTTAAGAAGAAAGGTAGGTATGTATGTGTTCACCCTGTGACAACCATTCCAAAAGCAGGTATCGGCCAAGATATGTCCACCAAGAATACTCCCTGCCTTTGTGTTAAAATCACCGAGAAATAGGCAGGGATAGCAAAACTTGGAATGTGCTCTGGCTGAGGGGTGCCTGGCTCTCTGAAGAAGAGCTCCTAGTCAACTCTTGATTCAGGAGCAGATGATCATAGTAGATTGTTTGAGCCCCCAGCCGTCTCCCCCGCCCCAAGCTGTCTCACAGCTCAGTAACCCAGAAAAGTAAGTAGGCAAAGAGGAATAAGTGAGATGGGCCAATTGCATTGCTACTTATCAGCTGTTGGCAATAAATTTGATTAGTAAGGATCCCAAGTGTTTTGGGAATTCTTTGAATTTTATTTTTTCTACTCCCAGTTAATCAGGAGTTGAGGATCCCATGAATAGGACCACCTCCATGATTAGGGAGCACGCACTTGTGACTGCAGGGTAAGAGTGGAAAGACATGTTTGTGGAGTGGCACCGACAGGACTGTGATTGTGTGTGGGCATGTCCCACATTTCTTTGGGGGATGCTTATTTGAGAGTGGCCCAGGTAAGAGAGTTATAAAGCCACCCACACACCTAACACTGTTCTGGATGAGAGACTCGAGCAGACTGGCTTCTCCCCATCAGTGCATTGTGCCTGTTGTACACCCCTGGAGGAGCCCTGGAGCCTACCCAGGTGGGGTACACAATCTTTTTAAATTCCATACGGTTGCCAGCTTATTTCTTTCACTTGTTTACTGTAATATCCGGCGTGTTTTTATTTATCTAATTTTGTATTCAGTTATAACCATGGTAGGGGTAGCAAATATATGACAGGTGTAATCCCTGGTGCTGCAGTGGACCTTACTTCTTTTCTTTTGGACAAGATAATACTGTGAGTCTCCCTCCTTCCTTCCAATTTGTTTTCTTCTTTTTTTCCCTAGCCTCTTGCATCCCCTTCTTTTCTACCCTCTCCTACAACTATCATATGCACAGTCTTCTCTCTTTGTGTGTGACTGTTACAAAATTTCACTTTTTCAAAATTGAAATCAGGTGTTTGCTCAAATGAGGGGAGATTTTTTTTTAAATGCTGAGACCTCAGCAGAATACTTTTCTTTTTGTTGTTTCCCCCACAAACCCATCAGTCTGGGAGAGCGTTGGGAGTGGAAATCATGTTGCCTGGGATGCTGGTTTCTTTGTATATTATATAAAACGTATGTAAATGTCTCTCCATTTGGGCTGGGGTTTGCATTCTCCCTTTGGCTTTAACCAGGGGGAGAGGCCAGCGGGCAGGCGGCCCTCACCCTGCCTGGCACGTGCAGAGACCCCAGCCACTCTGTGTGGGCAGGGTGCTGTCAAGACCAGACCTCTGGGGGGGGTGGGGGCGGGGGGTGGGGGGAACTCTTGGAAGGGAAGAAGTATCACTTCTTTCTCAAGTGGAGTGTTTACACCTTGCTGTAACATTTGAACTTTCACAAGAGATGTAATAATTTTGATAATAAAATTCTTAACCATAATAATCAAAGTTGAGAACTTCTTTGTCCAGTTCTGTGACCTTGCCTTGCCGAGTCTTCCTACTGCTGCTACCCTTACCTGAAGAGGCAAGGTGGACCCATGCTTAGGAGAATGTGCTCTTGGTGGAGATTTTTTGCGCATAATGGACCAGGAATAGGTATTGATCTTCCTTCAGCCTTGTATGATTAAAGTTAAGCCAGTATCTAGGCCATTCAGCAAAAGTGAAACAAAACCTTTCAAACTGATTTGAACCAGCTGGAGTTTCTGACCTTGGCCCCATTCATTCAGCAGCTCTTTATTGGCCCTTTTCTTTCCCACCTCAAAATAATACCAGGCATTTGTTTTTGGTGGTGGGTTTATGCTGATGAAATTTGAGGACAGGGATAGGCAAATAAGTAAGGTTTCATGGAGTTTATATTCTAGGGTGGAGTGAGAACTTAAAGCAATCAGTCATTTCAAATAGTCATTACCACATTGCTGTTTCATAACAGATATGTACCTAAGGAGGTGGAGTGACCACTTTAGATTGGTTGATCAGGACAGGTCTCTGAGGAGTTGACATTTAAGCTGAGACCTCAGTGATAAGGAGGCAGTCATGTGTCGATATGAATAAAGATCAATCCTGGGGAATTAGAAGAGCAGGTGCAAAAGCCCAGAGGAGGAATAGACTTGATATAGTGAATGACCAGGACAGAGATAGGGAGTAGCAAATACCCAGGAAGATAGAGGGTCAGATCGTAGAAAGAGGGGTCAGCAAAAATGTTTTCTGTGAAGGGCCAGGTAATAAACATTGAGGCTTTGCAAGCCATATGGTTTCTGTGACAACTATTCAGCTCTGTGTTACAACACAAAAACAGCCACAGGCTGTACTTGCCTGTGCTCCAATTAAATTATAGTCACAGAAACATGTGGAAAGTCTGATTTGGCCTGCAGGCTGTAGTTTGATGGTTCCTGATACAGAGCCTTATGGGTTCAGTTTAAACAATGTGGATTCTAAATACAGTGGGAGGGGTTCCTGGGTGGCTCTATCAGTTAAGCATCTGCCTTGGGCTCAAGTCATGATCCCAGGGTCCTGGGATGGAGCCTGTGGACGGACTTCCTGCTCCGTGGGGAGTCTGCCTCTCCCTCTGCCCCTCCCCCGGTCAAACTCCCTTCCTCTCTTTCCCTCTCAAATAAATGAATAAAATCTAAAAAAAAATAATAATACAGTGGGAAAGTCACTGCAGGTTTTTTTTTTTTTTTTTTTTTTTTTTTAATTTATGATAGTCACAGAGAGAGAGAGAGAGAGAGAGGCAGAGTCACAGGCAGAGGGAGAAGCAGGCTCCATGCACCGGGAGCCCGACGTGGGATTCGATCCCGGGTCTCCAGGATCGCGCCCTGGGCCAAAGGCAGGCGCCAAACCGCTGCGCCACCCAGGGATCCCCCAGGATTTTAAGCACAGAAGTGACATGGTCTAGTTTATGGTTTGTTGGTTGGTTTTTAAAAATCACTGATTGTTAAAAAAAAAAAAAAAAAAATCACTGATTGTTTTGATCCTGACAGAGATGAATAGAAGCCAGGAAACCAGTTGGGAAGCTATAGCAGCTATTTAGGTTAGAAGGCAATACAGTGATGGCTCTACTAAGACGGTAATAAATGGGGATAAGGTAAAGTAGTTGGAAACAGGATACGATTTGCAAGTAAACAATGGATTGGTGTGGCAGTATTTTGCTCTGACATTTGACAGATACTTGCTGAGGGATATGATAGACTGCATTTTGTGAATAAGCACATGATAGATTCAAAGATGGAAAAGATGCTATCTATCCATTTCTTTATGGAGCTTAGAAAGCAACTAGTTGGAGACAGAATAAAAATTATTTCTTTCTTAGAAGACCCTTTTCTAAGTGCCCCCTGGAATACCTAGATAATCTTCCACCAGCCACAGCTGAATTCTGCCTGGAGTCAGTAGGTACCTTGTTAAAAAGTATTTTCATACACAGTGCTTTATTTAGTCTCAGAATTCTGTGATAAAAGCATGCCAAATGCTTTTTAAAGGTACATTTCAAGATGAGAAACTGAGGCCTAGTGCAATGTTTCAGCTGTACTGAAGAACTTCTGATAATAAACCTATCTGATTTTTGCCAAAATTGGAAGGTTCTATTCCTTGTTTACTGAACACCTACTATGTGCCAGGCTGTATGTAAGGTATAAGGAGTATGAAGGTGAGTAAGTCAACTACCTATGTTAGCAGGTACTTCATATTGCTAGGTGCTACACTTTTGATATGGTATAAATACAGGAAGTATGCTACTGCAATGTGTACCATATATATATATATATATGACTTTACAGTTTACCAGGCTTTTCTATTCATGTCATTCTATCTTATTCATGCTTAATGTGTAAGGTAGGTATTAGACCCATTGTACAGGTTTTTGTTTTTGTTTTTAAGATTTTATTTATTTACTCATGAGAGACCCAGAGAGAGAGAGGCAGAGACACAGGCAGAGGGAGAAGCAGGCTCCAACAGAGAGTCCAACATGGGACTCGATCCCAGGCCTCCAGGATCACGCCCTGAGCCAGAAGGCAGACACTTAACCACTGAGCCACCCAGGCGTCTCATTACAGGGGTTTTTAAATGAATTTCAGAGGATACAGCTTATCCAAGATTTCTCTCTTCTGAATGGCAGACGGGAATTGGACAGCTTTGGAAATTTTTCAATTTTCCTAGGAAACAGACAACTAGAGATTCTGTGACTGACTAGAAATTTCACTTAACTAGCTGAAAAAGTATATCATGCCCTTTCCTATGTTAAAAACAGCAACCTGGCCTTTTTGGTATCAGTTTGATGGTGCAGGATTCTGTTTAATAACAGATCACCCTGAAGAAATAAAACCCATGATTGTCCAAATGGAGTAGGCCATTTGCTTTGAAACTATGCTGATTAGCAATTCATCAATCAAAGCTGGGGCAGCCACCATACCTATATACATAAGCTCAGAGAGAAAGGAGTTTGCCAAGATTCTTAATATTCTCTGTGCTAAAGATTGATAAAGAGAACAACTTGGAGAAAAGCAGTTCCTGAAGGAGATAGTGTCCCCTATAACATTTACCTCCTCCTACATTCAAAATTCAACCTGGAAAAGATTCGGAAATAATAATAATGAATATTTCTCAAATTCCCCATAAGAACACACAGAGCAGTCATGATAGCAAAACAAAACCTTGGACAACTTAAAAACATTGGTCCCTGATTGCTTTAGTCGGTGGAGTATGTGACTTCGTCTTGGGGTCATGAAATGAAACCCCACATTAAGCAGAAAGCTTACTTTTAAAAAAAATGTAAACCTTGGTCAACTTACCAAAAAAAAAAAAAAATTAGTAATCCCTGTGAACCCTGAAACAAGGTGGGTAGAAATAAAATGCCAATAGTCACAATACCTGCATGGTATCCCTTTCTGTTTCAGAGGAAGCAGTTATCAGCAGAGTACCCAGGACAAAGGTGCACGCTGAAAAGGAACTCTTTATATGATCTTAATTGAGTAGGCAATCAAAATAGAAGAGATGTTGGGGGTGGGAGGGAGGCACATTAAATGAAGTGTTTGGAATAAGAGGTAAACTAGTATTGATGTATTTCTTTTTCCTCTAGGAACAATATAATGATTGTTAAATAACTTCCCGTCGTCTTTAACTCCTGAAACAGTTGGTCATAAAGTTCTGAGCATATTTGGTGCTAAATTTAAACAGCCCTTGTTTGCACAGTCCACGTTTTAACCTTTACTCATTAGTACTGAAAAACCTTCAAAGTAGAAAGACTCAAATCATGCCTTGTCTTTAAAAGGGCAGAAAAATTAAGTCCTATAAATATGAGTAACAAAAAGAAGATCAAGTCAAATCCCAGTTATAAGAAAGTAAGGAGCAGAATATTCCCCTGCATAATAAAAGCATGCTAAAGACATGTAGATAAACATTTTAAGAAGTGAGAAATAGCTCCAAAAACCAGAAATGGAAGGGAACTTCGTCAGCTTGGTAAGGAACAGCTACACGAATTCTATACCTAACATCATACTTAGTGGTGAAAAACTAGAAGCTTTCCCATTAAAATTGAGAAGGGGGTGTGCTGTTAAAAAATCAGGAATAAGGCAAAGGGGACTTTGTTCACAGATGACATAATTGTCTTGTAGAAAATCTGAAAAAATCAACACAAACTCTAATAAGCCTTTATAGCAAGGTTGCAGAGTACAAGATTAATATACTAATGTCAGTTGCTTTCCTGTGTACCACTAAAATTTCAATTAAAATTAAGTTAAAATACAACAACAGGGCTGCCTGGGTGGCTCAGCAGTCGAGCATCTGCCTTCATCTCAGTTTATATTTCAGGGTCCAGGATTGAGTCCCACATCGGGCTCCCCACAGGGAGCCTGCTTCTCCCTCAGCCTATGTTCTCTGCCTCTCTTTTGTGTAATAAATAAATAAAATCTTTTAAAAAATAAAATAGAGGGATCCCTGGGTGGCGCAGCGGTTTGGCGCCTGCCTTTGGCCCAAGGCACGATCCTGGAGACCCGGGATCGAATCCCACGTCGGGCTCCCGGTGCATGGAGCCTGCTTCTCCCTCTGCCTGTGTCTCTGCCTCTCTCTCTCTCTCTTTGTGTGTGACTATCATAAATAAATAAAAATTTAAAAAAATAAAATAAAATAGAACAACATTTATATTAACACCAATAAAAATTATTTTAAAAGATATAAATCTTAACGAAATATATGCAAGACCTATATGGGGAGAACTACAAAACTGATGAAAGAAATCCAAGGAAAACTAGAGATATCCCATGGTTCTGAACAGAAAGAGTCCATATCAGGATGTCTGATCTTAACTGATACATAGATTCAGAGTCCCAGCAAGTTATTTTGTGGATATCAACAAATGGAGAGGCAAATGACCTCAAATAACCAATACAATACTGAAGAGAAGAACAAAGTCAGAGGACTAACACTACCTGACTTCAAAACTTAAAGCCACAGTAATTAAGACTGTGGTATTGGGATAAGAATAGGCAGATAGATTGATGGAATAGACTGAGAGTACCCGGGAGTGTATCTACACTAATAGAGTCGACTGATATTTGACAAATGAGCGGAGGCAATACAATGAAGAAAAGACAGTCTTTTCAACAAATGTTGGAACAACTGGACATCCACATGCAAAGTAATCTAGACATAGCCCTTATATTCTTCATAAAAGCTAACTCAAAATGATCACAATGTAAAATGAAAACTATTAAATAACTAGGAGAAAAATCTAGAAAACTTTGGGTTTGGCAATGGCTTTTTAGAGACAACCCCAAAGCCTCCATCCATGAAAAAAATAGTTGGTAATCTGGGCTTGATTAAAATTAATTTTTGCTCTGCAAAAGTTATTGTCAAGAGAATGGAAAGACAAATCAGACTGGAAGAAAATATTTGCAAAGGATACATCTGATAAAGGACTGTTGTCCAAAATATACAAAGAACTCTTAAAAGTGAAACAATTAACAACCTAAAGTAATCTACAAATTCAGTGTTATCTTTATCAAAATCCCAGTGGCATTTTTCACAAAAATGAATGATCCTAAAATGTGTATGGAGTCCCAAAGAGCCTGAATAGCCAAAGAAGAAAAAAGCTGACACAGTGGCTTTCTGATTTTAAACTCTACTACGAAACTATAGTAATCAAAACAGCATGGTATTGGCATAAAAACAGTTGCATAGATCAGAACAGAATAGAGAGCCCAGAAATAAATCCACACATAGATCAATTTACAACAGAGGAACCAAAAATATACAATGGGGAAAAGACAGTCTCAATAAACACTGTTGGGAAAACTGGACAATCACATGCAAAAGAATAAAATTGGACCACTGGCTTACACCATACACCATACACAAAAATTAACTCAAAATGGATTAGAGACTTGAACATGTAAGACCTGAAACTATAAAATTAGAAGAAAACAGGGATGGGGGTAATTGGGTGATGGTCATTAAAGAGGACACATGATATCCTGAGCACTGGGTGTTACAACTAATAAATTATTGAACACTACATCTGAAACTAATGATACACTGGATGTTGGCTATGGATTTAATGAAGATTTTTAAAAATGAAAACAAAGGCAAGGAGCTTCTTGACATAGGTCTTGGCAACGATTTTTTTCGGATTTGACAGCAGAAGCAGCAAAGGCAAGAATAAAGTGAGACTACAAACTAAAAAGTTTATGCATAGCAAGGGAAACTATCAACAGGATGAAAAGGCAACCGATAGAATGAGAGGAAATGTATATTGCAAATCATATATCTGATAAGTGGTTGATATCCAAAATACATAAAAACTCCTACAACTCACTAAATCCAATTCAAAAATGGGCAGAGATTGAATAGACATTTTCCAAAGAAGAGAGACCTGTGGCCCTCAGGTATGTGAAAAGGTGCTCAATATCACTAAACCATTGAGTAAGTGCAAATCAGAACCACAATGAAATATCGTCTCACAGTGTTGGAATGGCTATTTAAAACAATAAATAATCAGTGTTGGTGAAGATGTGCAGAAAAAGGAACATTTATACTCTGTTAGTGGGAATGTAAATTGGTGCAGCCATTGTGGGAAACAGTATGGAGATGCCTCAAAAAATTAAAAATAGAAATATATGCTCCACCATTCCACTTCTGGTTATTATCTAAAGGAAATGAAAACACTAACTTAAAGAGATGTGTGCACCAAGTATTCATAGCATTACTTAACAGTAGCCAAGATGTAGAAGCAACCTAAGTCTCCAATCATGGATAGATGGATAAAGAAAGTGTGTGTGTGTGTGTGTGTGTGTGTATTTACACACAGTGGAATATTATTTGACCATAAACAAAGAATGAATCTTGCTATTTGTGACAACACAGATGGAGCTTGAGGGCATTATGCTACATCATATCCGAGAAAGATAAATACCATATAATCTCACAGGTGGAATCTTAAAAAAAAAAAAAAAAAATGAACTCCTGGATATAGAGAATAGCTTGGTGGTTGCCAGGGATGGGAGAGAGGTAAAATGGGTGAAAGTGATCAAAAGATCACATTTGCAGTTACAAAAAAAGACCTAGGGGTGTAATGTACAGCATGGTGACTATAGTTAGTATTGTAGTGTGTATTTGCAAGTTGCTGAAGGAGATGTGTCCTCATCACACAAAAATTTTATAACTGGTGATGGAAGTTAACTAGACAAATGCTAATTTTACAGTGCAGTTGACAGTTGACAACATGAGTTTGAGCTTTGCACATCCACTTCTACATGGATTTTTTTTCAATAAACATTGGGGAAATTTTGGCAATTTTGAATTTGAAAAATTTGCAGACAAACCACATAGGTAGAAATACAAAAAAAATATTGCAAGAATATAGTATATAATACATATAAAATATGTGTTCATTGTTCACGTCTCTAAGGCTGTTAGTAGTTAATTTTTTGGGGAGTCAAAAGTTATACATGGGTTTTGAGCTACACAAGGGTCAGTATGCCTAACCCATGTATTTTCCAAGGGTCAACTATATATACATCTGTTTAATCATGTTGTACACCTGTAACTTATAAGTTACATTTGCTATATCTTAGTTTTTAAAATAAGACTTACGGAGGGCAGCCCGGGTGGCTCAACGGTTTAGCACCGCCTTCAGCCCGGGGGTGTGATCCTGGGGACCTGAGATTGAGTCCCATGTGGGGCTCCCTGCATGGAGCCAGCTTCTCCCTCTGCCTGTGTCTCTGCCTCTCTCTCTCTCTCTGTCTCTCATGAATAAATAAAATCTTTTAAAAAATAAACCTTTTTTTAAAAGATGTATTTATTTGAGAGAGAGAGGGAGAGTTCACACATGAGAGTGGGGAGGGGCACAGGGAGAGGGAGAAAGAGTTCCAAGCAGACTCCCAGCAGAGCTGGACATGAAGCACTATCTCATGACCTGAGATCAGCACCTGAGCCAAAACCAAGAGTCAGACACTTAACTGAGTGCACCACCCAGGAGTCCCTCTATTTTATGTCTGCCAATATAACTATAATTCCCTCAAGATCTGGATCTCACTATGTTTATTCTCTACAAGGCTAGCATACAGGATGCTTTAGTTCTTTGAAAAATTGATAGGAGGGACATGAGAGAAAGAAAAGGAGAGTTAAAGACCTTTTGGATGGGGCACCTGGGTGGCTCAGTAGGTTGAGTGTCTGTCTTCAGCTCAGGTCATGATCTCGGAGTCCTGGGATGGAGCCCTGAGTCAGGCTTCTGGTAGCTTCTTGCTCAGCAGGGAGTCTGCTCTCTCTCCCTCTCTGCCCCACCCCACTACTCATATTCTCTCTCTCTCTCTCTAATCAATCAATCTTATGGGGGAAAAAAACTTGGAAAAATTAACAGATTTTCCTAATTTCCCAGAAGATCCAACAAAACTGAGGATTTTAATAAGGAGTCAATATCCAAAATATAAAGAACTCATACAACTCAATAGCCAGCAAACTATAACATATAAGTGAGATCATATTTGTCTTTGTCTTATTTCACTTAACACATACCTTCAAGTTTCATCTATGTTGTATATGACAATATTTTATTTTTTTTAAGTACAAGGAAAATTTCTACCTAAAGAAACTTACAAAACAAATGGTAGTGAGAAGTAGCAGTGTTTAATTTACTAATAAAAAAATTTAACAAATTAATCAGGCACATTGGTTTTTAAAGGCTCTACATCAAGTATACATACATGTTAAGGTTCATTGGTATTGATACACGGCAGTTGGCATATTGTAGAGCTCTTCAGACAAAGCTTTCTTTGTGGTTATCAGCAGAATGCTTCCCTATCATATCCTTGGCAAAGAAAAGAAATACCTGCTTAAAAAAACGGGCCAAAGAGGGGCACCTGGGTGGCTCAGTCGGTTAAGCGTACAACTCTTGATCTCAACTCAGGTCTTGATCTCAGGGTGGTAAGTTCAAGCCCCACCATGCAAGCATGGAGCCTACTTAAAAAATAAAAATAGGTCAAAGATCTGAATAGACATTTTTTTTTAAGATGTTATTTATTTATTCATGAGAGACACAGAGAGGGAGGCAGAGACATAGAGGAAGAAGCAGGTTCCTCACAGGGAGCCCAATGCAGGATTCCATCTCCGGACCGGAATCATGCCCTGAGCCAAACAAAGGCAAACACTCAACTGCTGAGCCACCCAGGCATCCCTGAATAGACATTTCAAATACAGATGTCAATAAATATGTGAAAAGATGCTCAACAATATATGTCATTAGGGAATTGCAAGTTAAAACAATAATGAGATGTCACTGTGTACCTGTTGGAATGGCCAAAATCCAAAACACTGACACCACCACATGCTAATGAGTATGCAAAGCAACAGGAACCTTCATTTATTGCTGGTGGGAATGCAAAATAATACAACCACTTTTGGAAAGATAGTTTGGCAGTTTCTTACAAAACTAAACATACTCTTTTTTCATTTAAGATTTTATTTATTTACTCATAAGAGACAGACAGAGTGGCAGAGACCTAGGCAGAGGGAGAAGTAGGCTCCCCACAAGGAGCCCAATGCAGGACCCGATCCCAGGACCCCGGGACCACAACCTGAGCCAAAGGCAGACACTCAACCACTGAGCCACCCAGGTGCCCCCAAAACTAAACATACTCTTAACCATATGATCAAGTAGTCACACTTCTTGTTATTTACCCAAAGGAGTTGAAAAGGTCCACACAAAAACCTGCGCATGGATATTTACCGCACTTTATTGATAATTGCCAAAACTTGGAAGCAATCAGATGTCCTTCAGTAGGTGAATGGATTAAAAAACTGATGTATCCATAAAATTGATTGTTATTCAGCACTAAAGAATGACATGATCTATTAGTCTTTCACGGGGAACCTTTAATGCATATTACTAGTGGTGAAAGAAGCTATTCTGAATAAGCTGATAGTGTATGAGGCAAGTTATCTGACATCGTAGAAAATGCAAAACTGTGGGGACAGTAAAAACATTAAAGGTGGTGGGGAGAGAGGAATGAGTGGTTGAACACAGGGTTTTTAGGGTGGTAAAACTATTTTGTATGATATTGCAGTGGTAGATACCTCATTGAGCATTTGTCCAAACCCACAGAATGTATAACACCAAGAGTGAACCCTAATGTAAACTATGGACTTGGGCAATAATGATGGGTCATTGTAGATCTATCAGTTGTAACAAATGTACCATTCCGATGGGGGATGTTCATGACATGAGAGGATATGCATGTGTAGGCGCAGCGAGAATATGGGAATCATTATACCTTCTCAATTTTGCTGTGAGCCTAACACTACTGTTTTAAAAGTATTATTTAAAAAGTGACAATTAGGGGCAGCCTGGTGGCTCAGCGGTTTAGCGCCTGCCTTCAGCCCAGGGTCTGATCCTGGGGACCTGGGATCAGGTCCCACATCTGGCTCCCTGCATGGAGCCTGCTTCTCCCTCTGCCTGTGTCTGTGTGTGTGTATGTGTCTCATGAATAAATAAATAAAATCTTAAAAAAATAAAAAGTGACAATTATAAAAGGCCAAAAAAACATGTATATAATAGGAGTTCCCAAAGACAGATAAGGGAACAGAACAAATGCCTATAATTTAAGAAAACTTTATTGGAATATTTTAAACAACAAATTGGAAGAGCATATTGCATACCAAGAACCCAGAATGACCAAAATCAAGACCTTCTAGTAAAATTGTTGGAGAAAGGGAAAAAATCTTGGATGTCCAGGCTCCCCAGAAAGTTACTTAAATGGAAAGAAAATTTAGCTATATCATTATTTCAGGGTTTTGGAAAGCAACAATTTATGACAAAAGAAAACAAAATATTTAAGAGACTGTGAGCCATGAGTTTCATACCAACTAACTGACTTTCAAGTACATAACAAGAACTTGGGCAATTTTATTTTTGTTAGCCCTTAGGTATCTATTAGGAACTGAGTTCAGACAACCAAACTTTCTTGAGAAACATCAATAGAAAATTTGGAGTGAGTTAATAATATACAGTTAACTATATGTAGAACTAAGAAATATAAAGAGAGCATGTAATGTAAAATGATTTATGTGGGGTGCCTGGCTGCCTCAGTCAGTGGAGCTTGTGACTTTTGATCTCAGGGCTGTGAATTCAAGCCCCATATTTGGTGTAGAGGTTACTTAAAATCTGAAATAGGGCAGCCCGGGTGGTTCAGCGATTTAGCACCACCTTTGGCCCAGGGCATGATCCTTGAGACCTGGGATCGAGACCCACTTCGGGCTCCCTACATGGAGCCTGCTTCTCCCTCTGCCTGTGTCTCTGCCTCAATCTCTCTCTCTCTCTCTCTCTCTCTGTCTCATGAATTAATAAATAAAATCTTAAAAATAATAATAAAATAAAATCTTTGAAATATAATAAAATCGGAATTCCTGGGTGTCTCAGCGGTTGAACGTCTGCCTTTGGCTCAGGATGTGATCCCGGAGTTCTGGGATCGAGTCCCACATCAGGCTCCCTCCATGGAGCCTGCTTCTCCCTCTGCCTAAGTTTCTGTGTCTCTTGTGAATAAATAAATAAAATCTTTAAAAATAATAATAATAAAATTATTTATGTAACTTAGGCAAGATATATATAGTACAACAAAGTAAAACAAGCTAAAAATATATTTTTAGTGATCATACTGGTGGCAGTGTATCTGAGGACTTTAATGTGGGACAAATCAAATGATATCTTTGACAGGATTCTCAGTATAGGGGGGAAAAGAGTTTTAGATGTTAAGCCAAAGCCTTCTATTTATCAGTATTAACTCATGAGGTATTTTATCATGGATGGATGGATGGACGGACACAAATAGATTCCATAGATAGATCATATATACACATATAAGCTTCATGTGTCCCTGTCTTAGCTCTGTCAACAGGAAGGGCTTGGAGATAGAGCTTCTTAGAAAAATGGTTGATTTTGGTCTGAGGAAGGACATATACAAGATTAGTCTAGAACATCCTGTCATACCAGAGAGCAATGACACCATCAAAGATAATTAGGTTTAAAAGATTCACACCAAATTAAAGAGGCTTCTGCTGACCAACACTGGAACATTTTGGGATCCCTGGGTGGCGCAGCGGTTTGGCGCCTGCCTTTGGCCCGGGACGCGATCCTGGAGACCCAGAATCGAATCCCACATCAGGCTCCTGGTGCATGGAGCCTGCTTCTTCCTCCGCCTGCGTCTCTGTCTCTCTCTCTCTCTCTCTGTGACTATCATAAATAAATAAAAGTTTAAAAAAAAAAAAACACTGGAACATTTTAACCATTAATTAGGATAATAAATGTAACAGAAAAAAATACATGTTTAAATCCATAAGTTCATAATAGTACCAAAACATAATTGTTCATCTTAGGAAAATGTTAGGTAACAAGCTCTATTTTTGAAAACTGTTAAAGAAGAAGACCAGCATTTTTCTTGCCTTTCCTATACAAGTTGTACAACTGGCTAACTAGATAGTAAATGTGGGTGTTTCAAGAAGTGTTCCCACAAATAACTGAAGACAGAGTGATAGAATTGGAATATCACTGTTTTGCAACTCCTAATGACAAAAACAATTAGACATCATGTATCTCATGATGAAAAAACCAGGAACTATGAAGTATTAATTAAAATGTGCAACACACACAACTGAATGTAAATAAGCATCTAGATCCAAATACCTATTTGCTGGAAATACAGAGAATAGAGAAATTTGTTCAACTACACCACGGCATGAAGCCAGCAAAATTCCAGCTGTGGAACACCACATAACAAATGGTCCACTTTCTTCAACAAATTACAAGAAGGAACAAAAAGAAGTGAAGTAGGAAAATACACAAAGTCAGGACTGCCTGGGTAGCTCAGGCCATTCAGTGTCTGACTTCAGCTCCGGTCATGATCCAGGGTCCTGGGATGGAGCCCCACACAGCGCTCCCTGCTCAGTGGGGAGCATCTTAAGTTAAAAAAAAAAAAGATGCTCACTCAATTAAAAATAATAATAATAAAAGTTGGGAAGTGATTACCATCAAAGTCACAGTAGTGGTTTCTCTAGGAAAGAAGGGGATAGTGTTGGTAAGTACATGAAAAATCTGGGATGACTAGCAAGAGTCTGTCCCTGTGGTAATGGTTAGTAGGGTATTTTACAATATTTCACCTACCTGACCAGTCTTGTCTCCTGCTTCACCAAGAAAATGGATACCATCAAGCAAGAGTTCACTAAACCTGTACATTTCGTCTAACAAAACAAGAACCAGAATCTTAGCTTCTCTAAACAAGCAAACAACCCTCCACTAACTAGCCTGTGATCATTTGAGCCCAGGGCCTATGTCTAGTACCAGACCAAAACAGGCATTCAGTAAAATGTTTTTCTGAATGAGTAAATGAATTTGAAGAAGACTCCAGTGCACTCAGGTTGGATTCCTGTACCCGCTGTGGCACCTGAGCCTTCCAGCACCTCTAGAGCTGGTGCCAGCAGCTGGGATCACTGAGCCTTTCGCTGTGCCTAGGTGGACTTGAAAGGGGTTTCAGGGCAGCCTGGGTGGCTCAGTGGTTTAGTGCTGCCTTCAGCCCAGGATGTGATCCTGGAGACCCAGGATTGAGTCCCATGTCCGGCTCCCTGCATGGAGCCTGCTTCTTGCTCTGCCTGTGTTTCTGCCTCTCTCTCTGTGTCTCTCATGAATAAATAAAATCTTTTTAAAAATAAAAAAAAAATAAATCCTTATATAAAAAAAGAAAAAGAAAGAAAGAAAGAAAGAAAGAAGAAAAAGAAAAAAGAAAGAAAAGAAAGAAAAAGAAAGAAAGAAAGAAGAAAGAAAGAAAATAGAAAGAAAGAAAGAAAGAAAGAAAGAAAGAAAGAAAGAAAGAAAGAGAAAGAAAGAAGAAAAAGAAAGAAGAAAGAAAGAGAAGAAAAAAGAAAGGGGTTTCAAACCAGAGCTCCATTTGAAGTTCTGAGTCACAAATTCTACCAAACTTCGCACTCTTATTGTGCTTAGTCATTTCCCAAAATGAGAGTTCTCGGTCATCTCTGCTGTTGGTGCTCTTGACCCGTACGATGTAGTTTTTTCTCTGTTCTGTCCTAACCTTTCTGCTCTGCTCTCTGGACACCTCTTTCCTTTGATAGACAAGCCCTTACTGAAATATGGACATAAGGTTCTCTCCTTAGGATACTACCTCCTTTGCAAGCCCCTTTAAGTGGAGACTGCTCTTTCTCACATCCTTTTGACTAAAGATTCTCCCCACAATGTTCCCAAATCAATTGTGTCCCTCATAAAAATTCCTGCTGCACTGGTACACACATCTGATTATTATGCTTGTAGCTTTTCCCATGCAGTCCTGTTTTAGCCTTCCCACCACTCTTTGGTTCTTGGACAACTTTGGCTCATCTGCACCCCAGTTCCTGCCATTATGCTCACCATTTGGGTGGACAACCTATTCCTTGCCTCACATCTCAAAGCCATCTTTATTAGCATATTCAGGTCAAACATCCAGCTTTCTAACCACTGTTTCCTCTTCTTCCAGCTCTGTCACATAAACTTCGCTCCCTTATTTTCTCTATCTGTCCCATTGCTGGCTCTTTTTCTGTAAGCAACCTGGATGTCATGGCAGGAGTGAAACACTTGCAGGACACTCTGCTTACCTGGCACCTACTTATCACTCTACAATCTGCCTTCTCTGTGCCTGCCCGCCTTCCAGTCAATTGATACCTCCACAAACTCATGGTCACACATCAATCTTTTGGTCCTTTGAAAGCTCATGTTAGTAACTGTTCCAAACTTTTGCCACTTCTTGAACACCCTGCTCATTCCCTTCTCTCAGTGGACAGTCTTGTCTCCTGCTTCATCAAGAAAATGGATACCATCAAGCAAGAGTTCCTTAAGCCTTGCACTTCTCTCTACCCCAAAAAAAGGCCTTCTCACCTCTTCTTAGTCATTCTCTTTTTATCTTTATTTCTGTTTTTCTTTTTTTTTTTTTTAAAGATTTTATTCAATCATGAGAGAGAAAGAGAGAGAGAGGCAGAGATACAGGCAGAGGGAGAAGCAGGCTCCATGCAGGGAGCCCGACTTGGGACTCAATCCCGGGTCTCCAGGATCATGACCTGGGCTGAAGGCAGCGCCAAACCACTCTGCCACCCGGGCTGCCCTCTTTATTTCTGTCTTTAAAAAATATTTATTTTAGAGAGAATGGGGGTGGTGGGCAGAGGGAGAGAGAGAATCCAAAGCTGACTCAACGCTAAGTGTAGAGCCTGATGCAGGGCTCGATCCTACAACCCTGAGATCATGACCTGAGCCAAAATCAAGAGTCAGACACCTAACCACTGAGCCACCAACATGCCCCATTATCTCTCCAGCTTTATTATTATTTTTAAGATTTTATCTATTCATAGAAACACAGAGAGAGAATGAGAGGCAGAGACACAGGCAGAGGGAGAAGCAGGCTCCATGCAGAGAGCCCGATGTGGGACTCGATCCAGGATCCCCAGGATCACACCCTGGGCTGCAGGCGGTGCCAAACCGCTGCGCCACCGGGGCTGCCCTCTCTCCAGCTTTAAAACTCTTACTGGCCATCATCTATAAACATTTGCAACTCTTTCATTTAAAGAAAGAGATTCTACATCCTCAAATTCAACAATGGCCTTCTTGCTTCCACATCCAGTGGGCACATTTTTTCAGTCCCTAATTCTGAACTAATTTGCTCCAGCTGACCTTTCTCTTGAATGTTTCCATAACACATTTTCATGTTTTTTTCTCCAAACACAGCTCTGACTCCTCCATTGTCCTCTCCTTTTGGACCTACATTCCTCTGACCTTTACATGTTGCTGTTTTCCAGCATTCACGCCATAGCTCTGTGTTCTTCACACAATACAGTCACCCTGAGCAAACTCATCTGTGGTTCACATTTCGACCATTACCTATATGCTCATGTTTCTGGCCCAGATCTTTCTCTTGAGCTCCCAAATCTATCTAATTCAACTGACTACTGGACAACTCCACCATGATGTCCTACACGCTTTTTTTCCCCTTTTCTATTGATTTTTTAATCTCTACACTCAACATGGAGCTTGAACTCCCAACCTCAATATCAAAAGTTGCACACTCAACCAGTAGCCAGCCAGGCGCCTCCCATTTGCTTCTTAAACTTAACAAGTCTCCAACTGAACTGATTGATCATCTTGTTCCCCTGCTATCCTGACAAATCTTTCTTGTCTCCCAAGCAAAAAACATACACATTCTCCTTGGTGCCACTCTCTTACCCCACAGCCAATCAGCTACCAAGTGTAAATTGTACTTCCTTTTTTTTTTTTTTTTAAGATTTTATTTACTTATTCATGAGAGAGAGAGAGAGGCAGAGACACAAGCAGAGGGAGAAGATTCGAAGCACCGGAGCACAAGCATCGAAGTGGGACTTGATCCCAGGACTGCGGGATCACACCCTGAGTTGAAGGCAAATGCTCAACCGCTAAGCCACCCAGGCGTCCCTCAGTTGTACTTCCTAAATAATGAATTTCTCACCTCTCTCAGACCTATTGCCACCACCTTCAGGCCAGACTAACTCTTTAATTAAAATTGTCCTCCACCTCAGTCCATAACAGTGCAATGAGAGTGATCTTCCTGAAATGCAAATCTAATCGTGCTGCTCTCCTGATAAAATCATCCCATGGCTCCCTATTGCTCTAAACATCCAGATTTCTGTTCACAGCTCCCCAGCTTTTTCATCATCTGACTTTGCCTGTCTTCAGACTAATCTCTGACCCTCCCTGCCCGCACCTTATAGTTCAGCGTTGCTAAACGGCTTTTAGTTCTCTGCATGTACCATTCTGTTTCTTACCCTGCTCTTTCCTTAAGCTGCCTCTCTCATGAATGGCTTTCCTGACCCTTGCCTGCCAACTTCTACACATCCTACAGTAAAACGGTCTTCTGCTCTACCCACCCCACCAAAAGCCAGGTAAGGTGTCCCTACCCAGGGTGCCCACAATACCCTGCACCCGGCACATTTTACATTATTTTTACATGTTCATTTCCTCAGCCAGATTGACCTTTATTTTTTTCAGATTGACCTTTAATACAGGGTCTCTGTTTTTGTTCTTTTAAGGGTTTAGTCTATACCAAGTGCTCAAAACGTATTGAATGAAGACTCATTTCCAAGTGCAGACATGATAATCAATCTAGCTACCATATGGGACACGTTACTATGTGCCAGATGCTGTCAAGCAATCTGCATTCCCTCCTTTGTTTCTTACAATTCCCTGAGATCACTATCATCAATTGCATTTATTTAATGGGGATTTAGAAGTGAAAGGACTTGTCCAGGCCTCACATGCAGAAAAGGGTGGACCCTTGTTTGTTCTAGTTAGAGTCCTAAGTCCAAAGTCAAGCCTGTTCAATTAATCAGCAGTGTGTAGACCGCTCGCTGCCTGTTCCATCTATTCTCTCCCATCTCCTTGGTTTATCTGGGAAGGTTTATCTGAACCTCAAGTTTATCTGGGGTGGCAATGTGCCCCATTGAAAGATTACATTTTAGCTAGGTGTGCAATGTGACCCAGTCCTATAGGATTTCCAGAAGTCTCCATCAAATGCAATGTAGACCAAGTGACTAGAACTCCCCCAGGCATCTTGGGCCATGCAGTGTCCTTGAGACTGGAAGCCAGGGTTGAAATTGGCAGTGCAGAAAGACAGAAGCCTGGATTCCTGATAACGCTGTGGGCCATATCGGTCATGGTCTGGCTACGTCCAGACAATATGAAAGGAAAATAGACTCTTGTTAAGCCAACGTGGTAGCTCTGTTAATATGCAGCCAAACCTGATGCCAATGGTAGACTCTCAACCCTCTCCATCCCCGTGGGGTCAACTCAGAGAAGAAGCAGCCAGCATAGGTGATATAAAGTGTTTCTTTATTTGAACATCATTCCACCTGCACTGAAGCTCAAATCCAGCAGCAGCAGAAGGGGTCAGGACCAAAATAAATGTTACCAAACTGGACAATGAACAGCGAGGACACATTCAGACAGAACTTACTAATGGGGTGTAGACGACACCAAGCTATCCTAACGACACACAGCACAGGCCCCTGAGGTCTGCTGGTCAGAGCTCTGGGAAGGACTGTCCCCCTTGTTCCCTTCTCAGGAAACTCCAGGCCCACCCGAAGGCTAGCCCTGAGCCAGACAGGGACCTGCGTAAGTTTCTTGTGCTGGGAAGGTCCCAGCTTCTCCAAAGAGAGGGTTCCCTTGTCTCAATCACACTGGAAGTTGGAGAAGGCTGATTCCCCTGCTGTGTCCAAGCAGAATCTCAAGGAGGCCAAGGGATTTCCCTGCAGCCTCATCTGGTATCTCTCAGCTTAGCCAGTCCAGGCCTGAAAAGGATTAATCCTACCCATGGTCCTTACCCCCTCAGGAAAACAGTGTTTTCCTTAATGGGTAACTGGTTCCCAAACATGAAAGTTTTCATATCTTAGAGGCCCAGGACTTGACCAACCAGCGCTCTCAACCACCTCTATGTTGTGGCTGCTTCGGCCTCTCCTGAAAGTCCCCAGACGAGAGCAGAAACCACCTGTTAGTGCCAGGCCCTTCTGATCCAGTCACAACTGGACTGCTCAAAGCTCAGCTTCTTTCGAGAACCAAGAGTCCTAGAGGCCATGCTGAGGTGGGAACAGGTGATCTCTGCATCTGTCTCCTCCCAAAGGCAAAAGCCAAATTGCCGGGGTTGGCTAAGGCAAACCACAAACCTCACCTTGTCCACGACGACGGCTTCCTTGCCCCCAGAGAGCCATCTGAGTCACAAGGTGGTGGCACATCAGCCTCACGTGGGGCCCCTACCTGAAACATCTGTTTCTGGCTCTGCTCCCGCCTCTGCTGAAGCTTCAGGACAGGGCTATGGTTTGGTGCTCGCTCCAGCCTCCCTTCCTCCCCGGTGTTCTCCCGGCAGGCACTCCTTCAGCCGGCCCAACCCGGCTCTTCTAACCACACTCCCGGGTTCACCTCGGAGCTGGCCCTTCCTTGGCAAAGGCAACAACTGGCTGGTGCATGGCGATGGGTGGAGGCACTCAGGACCCCCTCAAAGGGGTTAACCTCCCTCTTCCCTCCCACTAACCCGCACTCTAGTGGCACCCCTACCCCAAAGGGGTGGGCGGTGGCCTGGGCCTCTGAGGGGCGGCTCTGACCTCCCCCCAGCACAGGGCTCTGGTGCCACCCACCCCTGCAGCAGGGCATCCATCCCTCAGTGTCCTGCTCCTCTGCCCAATGCATCTCCCCTGCACCCCAGTCTGCCATCCCACAACTCACCCTTACATTTGCCTCCCTTCCCTGTCCCTATTCCTTTCATCTTCCCAGCCACCTTCCTCTCCCACCCCAGGCTCTCTGCATCACGGTCCCCTCTCCTCTCCTCTCTGCCTTTCTCCACCCTCTTCCCTCTCCACTCATTCTCACTCTCTCCACCTCAGGCTTCTCCCCCTTCCCAACCACTGGCTCCTTCCCACCCCCCACCACCCCTGCCCCCCTACAGCCTCCCGACACTGGGCTTTGGTTTGGATCTTTGAGGAACTCACTTCTGTCCCCTGCCTCCAAAGAGGCTCCCCCGACCCTCCCATTCAGCACAGCCCAGCCCTGCAGGTAGAGCCCTGGGGAGGCGAGGGGAGCACTGGGCTGGGGCCAGAGCACCAGGGGAAAGGTGTTTGCTCAAGAGAAGGGAGGGTGAGGAGGACTTAGTGAGTTCCAGGTTTCAGGAATCCTACCAGGACCCAGCATCTGATTCCAGTTAGGGTCCGGATGGGGGTCTCACGCAGAGGATTTCTAGGGTCTGTCTTGGAAACCCTCTCAGGTCCAAGTCCTATGGAAATGAACATAAGATTGGCAAATACATGGCACTCGCTGCTTTTCTCCCCTCCTTTGGCTGAGACCTACATAGGAAATGATGACAACAAGCTTCCCCATTGGACCTGTAGAGGCCTCACGCTCCTGCTACACAGTGGATCACCACTTCCCCCCGGTACTCGAAGACACAAGCAGGCACACTAGATGAAGCCAACATGCCGCCTGAACCGGGGGCTGGAAGGGGCTGTCCACACCCCAGGCCAGATGGCTCTACCACCAGGTCCACCAGGCAGTGAGGGGAGTTCAGAAACACCTGGAGTCTCCTCCATTTGCTCCCGGCCAAGGGGGAAGGAGATGCCCCCACAGTGGAAGGGGAGGGAGAAAGAAGACTCCTCTTCTGCTCTCCACCACACACACACACACACACACACACACACACTCACACTCACACACACACACACACACAAACACACACACACACTCATGCCTCAGCTCCAAGCACTGCCCATTGGGCTGCAGACCCTGGGCATAACGCAAGGCGAGAGGTGGGCAAGGAGGAGGAAGTGGAGGTGGGGATAGGGTTACAAGGCCTGGGGATGGGGGACAGGGGGTACCCTGTTCAGAGGTGACCTGCAAGTTCAAGTTATGCAGAAAAAGTATCAAAGAGGCAAGACAGTTTCTGCCCTTGGCAGATGCCCGGATTGGGGGCATGAGAAGGGGCAGAGGGGTGATGCATCCCCTAATTCCCCACTCTTAGGCCCCCCTCCCAAACCCCCAGCCCTGACAACAGGGCCAAGAAGTCTGTGCTGTACAAAACAGGCCAGGGTCAAGGGTCCAGTCACTGGTGAGACATCCCAGCAGGGAGAAGGCCAGGCCAGCCCCGGGTTGAGTCCCTTCCAGCCCCAGCTGCCATGGTCAGATGCCACCGAGACAGGAGTCAGAGCGCCTCCTCCCACTGCCTCCAGAGCCTGTCTGTCCTCAGACTCTGGGCTGCCCAGGGCCCCCGTCAGCAGCTGAAAGGGACGCGCTGTGCTTTCCCCCTCAGTGCAGCTCAGACTCCTTTGGGAGAGGTGAAAACAGGCTGGCGCGGGCAGCAGAGAGGCCCCAAGGAGGCTGGTGGCGCCTGGAGCTCTGTGATGATGTGATGGAACCATCATAGGGGGGGAGGGGGATAGTAAAGAGTCCGGACCACCCTGGGCCAGTGTCTTGAATAAGTTTCTGCAGGAGGCAGGGACCAGAGGAGGCAAGGATGCAGCCAGGCAGGAGCCCTCCAGACTGCCAGGGCCTGGGGAACAGAAACCACAGCGCCTCTTCCCCTGGAGACTCTGCAGGGGCCCCAGGCCGGGCTAGGGAGGAAGGGAGAAGCCCAAGGGCCCAGGGCTCCAGCTCCCTTAGGTCAGTTGAGGGAGGAGCAGTATCAGGCCCTCCCCCACGCTGCATCCCAGCCCCAACCTCTTCAAAGCCTGGAGCTACAGGCAGGTAGCAGGTGAGAAGTCAGTCCTGGATGGGGTCTTCCCTCGGAGCTTGAATGAAGGGATGAGAGGGCAGGCAACGGGACAAGCTGAGGACAGGTCAAGTCCTGGGTTGTGATCTTGGCCCTCAGGGTCCCTGTGAGTGAGCGACAGGACAGGGGAGGACTCCCCATCCGGAGACATCACCCCCTGGCCGCAACACGGAGCTTACTGTAGAGCCCACAAAATCTACGAGAGAGAGAGAGAGAGAGAGAGAGAGAGAATTGGAGAAAGTCAGAGACTACCAGGGCATTGGGGCTCCCCTCGGCCACTCCTCAGGGCTGAGCTGGGCAGGGGAGTGAGCTGCGCAGACTCAGAAATCCAGCCAGGCCTCTGGTGATTTGGATGGTCCTGAGTAGGCCATTTGAACCTTCTGAGCCTCAATTTCCTCAACTGTACAACGGGCATAAGAGCCTACTTCATAAGGTGATTCTGAGGTGTGAAAAAGTCATAAATCATTGCAGCTAAGGACTTTCCATAATGTTTAGTGTATAGTAAATCCTGGAAATGATGGCAAGTTATTTTAGTGTTTACTTTTGTCCTGGAGGTCTGCTCAGAACTGAATTGTAAGGCTCTCACCTTGAGTTTCCAGTGAGGGATGGAGAACCTCCCAACCCCCGACACTGAAGGAAGACAAACTGGGTCTCCTTCACATGACTTTAAACACTGAGCTTGGGCACTTTGCAGAGAGAGGAGAGGACGCTGGGTGCACCCACCTCACACCAGTTACATTCCCAAACCCCTTCTTCACAAGGCCACATGGCTCTTAGTCATGCACTTCCAGAAGCTGCCACCAGAGGGCAGGCCCTGACCTCACAGCAACACCACAGAAGCCATGTGGTGGTCAGGGTCTCCGGGGGACAGACAGGAGCCTCAGAGAAAGACAGGTGAGCAGCCCTAAAGGCTCCCCCTCGGCCACTAAAAAAGGGCCCTAAAATAGGAAGCAGGGCAGCAGCATGGAAGAGCCTGGCCTTCCAACTTGGGACCTGGGTTCAAATCCTGACTGCACTGCTTCAGTGACCTTTGAGTGAGTTACTGGACCTCCACAGACCTCACCTCTCTTATTTGTAAAATGATGGTCATGATGCCTGCCTGGGGGGGTGTCTTGAGGAGTGACAGCTTCTACTGAGTATTCACCAAGTGCCCCTAAATAGACACAGTCTTTCTTCCTCGTTGGACAGGCCTGCAAGGTGGTACCGTTTCCATCACCCTCATTTGAGGAAGGACAGAAAAGTAAGGCTCCCGAAGATGAAGTCCTCAACTTGCTTCCAGCACAGTCTGCCTTCAGTCCAAGGGCTCCACCACAATACTAAATCACCTCCTGCCAGATGAGATAAAAACCCTCACTGCCATTAGCCCCATTTTATAGATGAGACTCCAAGAGAGGAATGCAATTAATGGAAAGTGCTAAATATAGACCTAGCACATGCAAATAGCTCGAGGCAGGGTGTAACTATGAAAACCACTACTCCTATTGCTCACGGCAGGGAACGCATACCCAGGCAGACGGGTGTCTGTCCACCGAAGTCGGGCTAGGCCTCCCCTTGCTCTGGGGGCAGGGCGGGCCCCTGACTCAGAAGACCAACCCTCCTTTGGAGAGCGATCTGGCACTATCGTTATAATACTACGTGTGCAATTCCATTTCTGGAAACACACCAAGAAAGCACTGTGTAAAAGAAGGCATAGACAAAGATGTCCAGTGTAGCATTGTCGGTGATAGTAAAATCCTAGAAACCTCCCTTAGAGTCCCTAAAAGGAAAATAGTTAAATAGTTACAGTTCCTCCATCTGACGTAATGCTAAGCACTAGATAAAAAGGGTTCTCCATAAAAGGATAAAGAAAGATCTTTAAGACATGTTTTAGGGTTGGGTACAAAAAGCAACCTTACAAGGGATTTGTTTAGGATGATGCCTACTCTGTGTTATATTAGCATATGACGCTTACTGTATATTTTATAAAAGGACATATAATGTATGTACATGTATAGATGAACATCTGATAAGTTAGCCCACAGTCTCTGGCCTCAGGTGTAAATTTTTTTATGGGATTTCAATGTTACTTGATATATACAAAGTTGGTATGTAATATGCAAGGTATAAAGCATCCTGTAACACCTGTGTGGGCTCACCGAGCAAGAACTCCACCAATATTTTGTACATGCCTGCACACCCCCCATCTCAAGCTCCTGGCCTCCCCTCTTCTTCTTTTTTTTTTTTTTTTGGCCTCCCCTCTTCTATCCCAACCACAGATAAGCATCATCCTGTCTTCTGTATATATTCTTTCTTTGTTTTAAATATATTTTTTAAATTTATTTATGATAGTCACACAGAGAGAGAGAGAGAGAGAGGCAGAGACATAGGCAGAGGGAGAAGCAGGCTCCATGCACCGGGAGCCCAACGTGGGATTCGATCCCGGGTCTCCAGGATCGCGCCCTGGGCCAAAGGCAGGCGCCAAACCGCTGCACCACCCAGGGATCCCTATATATTGTTTCTTTACTCAAAAAAAAAAAAAAAGACAGTACAGCCATAAATATATTTATGATTAAACCATACATTAGTTAGCATCTCTTGGTTTTTGATTGAGCTTCATAAAAATATCACTCTGTCATGTTCTGGAGTTTGATCCCCACTCCCCCATTCCCCACCCCCGTCTCAATATTGTTTCCAAGATGTATCCATTCTGTTACCTATAACTGCAGTGCCTTCATTTTCAGTTATACCCTATTCCATGATATGAATATATCACTATTTATCCATCCTCCTGTCAGTGGCCATGTAGGTTGTTTTTTAGTGGTTTGCTATTTTGAAACCACTGCCAAGAGCATTCTTAAACGTTTCTCATGAGTTTCTACTCATAGTTGGGATTGCTGGGTCCCAGGCATGCAAATGTTCGGACTTGAGCAATAACGCCAAATTGCTTTTAAGGTGGTTGGACTGTGTGCACTTTTTCCAGTTTTTGGATGACACCCCCCCCCACCCCCGCCCCACCCCGGACGTGCACTCGCCTTTGTTCTCCTGCTTGAGCTCCTCCTGCAGCAGGTCTGTTTGCCGGTTGCCCAGCACGAAGGCGAGGAAGGAGAGGATGAGGGCGTTGAGGATGCCGATGATGGCCAGGATGTATGCCCAGCGCACCGAACAGTCCCCCAGGGAATACTTCCCAGTCTTGGTCCCGCACATGTCCCGGATGGTCTCGGCGTCCCAGCCGTCGGGGAAGATCATGCAGCCCAGCACGAGGCACAGAGCTGAGGGGGCCGAGGCCGGTGCACCGCCATGGTCAGGGAGGAAGAGAGAAGGGGTTGAGTACTCCCCAGAGCCAGGGCCCCCGCAGGCCGCGCCCTCCCGCTCCTCGGCCAGTCAACCGGCCTGTTAACCGCTTCCCTGGATCTGGGCTGGCTTCTTGCCTCGGAGAGAGCAGAACTTTCCAGGGGCCCATTATGCCTCCCATCAAACAACTCCTCCGGGAAGCTTTCCTCGAAATACAAGAAAAGAGCAATCCATGATCACCTCTCTCAGCTCCCTTTAGCAAACTGACCATGCTTACTCCCTCCCATCCTTATCATTCTTGATTTCTTTTTGTCATTCATTCAACAACTATTATTGAGCTCCATTTCCTTTTCTTCAAGACACTGGACACACGTTCTCATTCACACAGTTGAGCACTGTGTTCAGAGCATAGACTGGGGTAAGGTCTTTCACCTACTCAGTGTACGACTTTGGGGATTTGGCCTGTTGGTGTCTCATCATGGAAATCATGGTTACCACCACACGGGGTGGTGGCAAGGATCGAAGGATGTGTGTAGGACACTCAGCACAGGGCCTCGCATTTCCTCGCTGAAGGCCCACTGGGTGCCAGGCACTATACAAGGCAGCAGCAGGGTGTGTTACTTGGGCTTTACCCTCACAAAGCTCGTGGTTAGTGGGGGAAATGTCCATTAGGGCAAAGGAGAGGGCTGGGGCCCCAATCCTGATACAGTTTTTTTCCTAGAGGTGTGACGTCAAGCCAGTTCTTTCCCCTTGGAGCCTCAGCTCTCTCATCTGTAAAATGGTAATAATGACAGTATTCAAGTGATTGTAAAGATTACAGGAGGCAGCAAATGTAATTGCCTGACCTAGTAAATCCTGGATAAATGTTATTATTACCAAAACTAGTCATAATGATAAAAATAATAGTCACACAAATAAGGAGGTTGGAGCTTAGTGTCATGGTGGGGGAGGGGAGAAGGGGCGAGGCCAAGAAGCGCCTTCTATTGAAATAGGCCGCTGCTTGGTTCCCCCACCTTGGGGTCCACTCAGTCTCTGTTTAGTGACCCACCTCTGCCGATCCCAACCCACTTAGTACAGGTAGACTCTTCCCAGAGCCCAGTCAAGTAGATGGGACCGAAGTCTGAGCCAATCAGCACATTGCATTCCTCTGGTGATCAACTGGCTCCGAGAGAAGTGCACGCCCCACACAGCCAATCACAGCCAAGCCAATCACAGCCAACCGAGCTCAGTAAGCAAGAGGGGCAGTGACCTTCCCCTGCTGCCAGCCTGCCGGTGAGCAGCCTGCCCAGTGACCTATGAGTGTGTCTGCAGCTCCATGTTGCCCTCTTAGTGCCTGACAGCCCCGCTAACAACAAGGTGACTGTCTGAGACCCTAAGGTTCCACACCAGGCCCATGGGGTGCGTAGCCTGAGTTTTAATTTTTTATTTATTTATGATAGTCACAGAGAGTGAGACAGAGACATAGGCAGAGGGAGAAGCAGGCTCCATGCAGGGAGCCCGACGCGGGACTCGATCCTGGGTCTCCAGGAACACGCCCTGGGCCAAAGACAGGCGCTAAACCGCTGCGCCACCCAGGGATCCCCTAGCCTGAGTTTTAGATGACAATGATAACAAAGAGGGGATGGGGGCCAGTTCTGCCCTCAGTCTATGAGGTCCATCTAGTTGGGGGAGGGGACGCCCTCATTTTTGTCTGGTCTCTCCCCCTCCTACAGTTCAAGGAAGTGTTCCCTAGGCCCCAGACCCATCTGCCAGTGCCTGGAGCCCCTTGCTCTAAGGTTTGGACTCCTGTGACCTCCCCTGCCGCCCTCCCGTGACACGACAGTGTCCCCCACACGCCTAGGTTATGCTCCTCATCTGATGCAGGGATCCCCCACAGCACTGTGATCACACACACACACACACACACACACACACACACACACATTTAAGGCTTCCTCCAAGGTGAATCCCAGCTAGAGTACAGTGAGCTGCTTGGGGGCTGGGAAGAGTTCCTGGCAAAGGGGATGGCAAATGCAGGAAGCCCGGGGGTGAGAATGAGCTTGGGGAGCTAAAGAACTTGATAAACTCGAAGGTGCACTTTAGACACCCAAACGGAGAGGGAAGCTCTGGGGGAAATCGGTACCGGAGATGCTAGATGTGAATTCGGGAGCTGTGGGCAGGTAAGTCCCGGGCTGCCGAATTAGGGAGACAGAAGGCTCGGGACTGAGCCCTGCGGCGCAGTATGAGGTCAACCCATCCCTTCCACACCCCCACCCCCACATCCTCGACATTTCTGCAAGGCCCTCCAGGCCCCAGTCGGAGACAGGAGGAGGGTCCAATGCCCGGGACGGAGGGGGAAGGGGGGAGAAGGAGCGCCCAGGCGGTCTGGGGGCTCCCGCCCAGGTGGCTCCCGCCTCCCCAGAAGGCGGGGGCGGGGGGAGGAAGGGAGCCCGAGAAGGGGCCACCCCACCCCCCAGCTCTCCGCCCCCCTCCCGCGTGCCGCGCTTCCTCTCCCTCGCGGAGCATCCCCGTTTCCATGGAGACTGCATCCCGCCGGGCGCCCGGGGGCGGCCTCTCGGCTCTGCAGCCCCCCCCCCCCCCCCCCCCCCCCGCCCAGCCCCCCAGGAGTTCCCTTCCTGGCCGCCGGCTCTCCGGGCTCCCGCGCCTCCCATTCCTCCCCTTCAGGGCCACCCCTTTATCTTCCTCGGTCTTCCTCTGCTCTTCACAGCCCTTCGCTCTCTCGAGGGCCGTCGCGATCGCGCTCAGGTGTGGCCTCCACCCTCTTCCCCTCAGCAGGCCTCCTCCTCCTCCTCTGTCCCCGCCTCTCCTCCTCCTCTGGATCTAGCCCCTCGCCCCCTCCTCTCTCAGGCTCTTCCTTCTACACTGCACGTGTAAATCCCGAGTGCCACGCATGTGCCGGGCATTGTGCAAGGTGTGGGGACGCTGGAGGCGAGGTCCCCAGAAGAAGAGGTGTGTGTGTGTGGAAATACAATCAAGCCAACAACAGAATAGTTATGCATGTCAAGGAGTGCTAGCAAGGAAGCAGAGAGGGGCTGAGACCCGAATCACAGGGTGCTGGGAGACGGGGGTGGGACCTCTCCATCTCTCCCTCAACTCTCTGCCTCCTCTGCTCTGCAGCGTTGTAGGTGGTGGCGGTGGGACCCCAGAGGCTGCTCAGGGAATGGGAAACACCCAGAAATCAAGCAAAATGGAGTGGGGGGGAGCCTATCAGATGGTTTCCCTGGACCTGGGGGAAGAGAGGAAGAGATCACAAGGGACAGTCTAGAACAAGGAAGTGACCCCGGGGTTCAACCATCAGGAGCTGGCAGGTTTCAGCACCCTCATGTCCTAGATGAGGAAACTCAGGCTGAGGTCTTTGGAGTCTGAGTTCAAGTCTCTTTTGGAAAACAGACACAGGTGCAGGGTGCCCTGTGGAGGAGGGCTTCTCAATGGGAACATTTTTAACACTTGACTCTGTAATTCTTCATGATGGCGGGGGGGGGGGGGGGGGGGGGGCTGTCCTGTGCCTTGTGGGATATTGAGTATCCTTCCCCACCTCTATCTGCTAGATGCCAGGGGCACCACCACCATGTTTTTTTATTATGACCCCCAGTCATAATAAAAAATAGTATCTGACCTCCAGATATTGCCAAATGTCCCCGGGGGGACAAAAGTGCCCCTGGTTGAGAACCACTGGTATAGGGGAAGGCACCCTCGGGTGGGGCACCTCTATCCATTACCCTACAGTCCACTGATTTCCTCTGCTCCAAGCGCTCTGAAAGTGTTGCAACAAAATTAATAATAGGAATATTCATCATAATGAAGGATGTCTGGGTGGCTCAGAGGTTGTGCATCTGCCTTTGGCTCAGGGCATGATCCTGGAGTCCCAGGATGGAGTCCCACATCGGGCTCCCCGCAGGGAGCCTGCTTCTCCCTCTGCCTATGTCTCTGCCTCTGTGTGTGTCTCATGAATAAATAAATAAAATCTTTTTTAAAAAAAAGGAATATTCATAATGTGATACTAATGCTAATAAACGGTATTGAGTGCCTAACTGTGCCAGGATGCAGAGCTCCTGACATCATGATCTTGTTTAATGCTGCAACAAATCTATATGATGGGAAAAATCATCATCCTCATTTTACAGAGGAGAAAACAGGCTCAGAGGAATCAAGTATCATATCCCATGTCACAGAGCTAGTCAGTGGTGGGATCTGTATTTAAACCCAGACAGGTCTTTACTTAACATTTTTCTTTAAATAGACTCACTTTTTAACTTAGAGGCATTTACTTAAAAAGTAAGCTTTATATCACTATCATAGAAAAGGAAACCAGGATCATTTGCCACAAATAGAAGGAAACTATAAATATAATGAAACCAAAACAACGTTCTTAGATTCTAGCTGGATACTTTTGCCTGCCAAATGCTCTGAGCTCGCTCTCTCTGTTTAAGAGACTTAATAGTGTGAGAGGAGTTAAAGATATACTAGCACCAAACGGAGCCTTTCTCCTTGAAGCCATGAGACACAGTCCACCTTGCATGGCCTCAACAGGAAGCTAAACTCCCATTCTTCGCTTCCCACCCATTCACTGGGTTGCTTTAGGCAAAGTCAGTTTACATCTCTGGGCCTTATTTTCTTCATCTGTAAAATGGGGGTCATGACATCCACCCTACTCATTTCACAGTGCTTTTGTGAGAATCAATTGGCAGGTGAGAAGAGATATATAAATTATTACTGGTGAAGTGGGGAAGGCGATAAGCTTAATTTTTACACATAATCATGATGGAGACCAGTACTTTGCTACAACATCTTCCTTACTATTAGAAGCCCCAGTTTTTAGCTGAGAACTTGACCCTTGAATACAGAGACTGCATTTTCCAGCTTTCTTTGCAGCTACATGACTAGGCCACATGGGTAGGTAAAAATGCATGCCGATGTGTTATGTGTCCTCAAGGAAAATAACTTTATATAAACAGATTTTTCAGGATGCTAGAATGTGCTCTTTGCCCCTTTTTCTTAATCCATTCCTCCACCCTGCAGCCTAGAAGGCAGAGGGGATGTCTAAGGCTCTCACATTCATCTTCAACAATGAGAATGAGGATCTCACCCCACCTGAGCACCTGGGTGGCTCAGATAGTTAAACCTCCGACTCTATTTCAGCTCAGGTCATGATCTTAGGGTCATGGGATTGACCCCCACATTGGGTTCCATGCTCAGTAGGGAGTGTTCTTAAGATTCTCTCTCTCTTCCTCTCCCTCTGCCCCTCCCCCACTCGTGTATGCTATCTCTCTCAAATAAATAAATCTTAAAAAAAAAAGAGAGAGCTCTTGACTTCAGGGCTACCATACCAGCTCTGAACCACCTAACTCTTGGGCATCTGTTTAACATAAGAGACTAGAACCTGGGGTCATTAGACAATTATTTTGGGTTTTCCTATCACATGTAGCCAAACCTGGTCCTGTTACAATAATGTGTTATTCTTTTTTAGGTCTGTATCACATGCATGTATTGGGCAAACAGCTTTTATCTATGTGTCCTTGGACAAGTCATTTCACCTCTCTGAACCTCAGTTCTGTCATCAGAGAAATGGTGATATTTACTTCTCAAGGCCACAACATAGACTGAGTGGTCGGCAGCATCACTGTGATGAGGGTATGCCTCGTGGTCTATGGCGTGTGAAGGTGGCTCAGACACTCTGCTTGGAGAACAACGTGGCAATATCCATACAAATCCTAAAGGTACTTATCCCTTGCCTCAAATGTATCCCATGGCTGGGCTTGTGCATGTACATGAAAGGTGCATACAGGGTATTCACTGCACCACCGTCTTTATAAGAGAGGATGGCAATGTCTATTAAGAGGGAACTGATTAAATAAAGTATGGTATATCCATGCCACGGAATACTACAAAGCCATTAAAACAAGTGGTGAACAATTGTATATGTTGTCGTGGAAAACCTGAGATGTATTAAGAAATTTAAAAAGCTAAGGCACACAATACAATGTAGAGTATGATCCCATCTATGGTTTTTAAGAAGGATGAACATGCTCTGGAACAGCCAGAAGGAATGAGCAGCTCTGTAAGGAATGACACAGCAAACTTTCTGAACGTGACGTCTGCTGCAAAGAGCAATTGTACTTTTGGGGCACCTGAGTGGCTTAGTCGGTTAAGGGTCCAACTCCTGATTTCAGCTCAGGTCATGATCTCAGGGTCCTGGTGTTGAGCCCTGAATCCAGCTCCATGCTGGGTATGGAGCCTGCTTCCAATTCTCTCTCTCCTTCTCCCTCTCCCTCTGTGCCCCCTCTCCCCCCACCCAAAAATAAATAAATAAAGCAATTGTAATTTTATTTATTTTTTAAATGTTAAGTAGGTTCCATGACTGGGCACCCAGGTGGCTCAGTTAGTTAAGTGTCTGTGTTTGGCTTGGGTCATGATCCCAGAGTCCTGGGATGGAGTCCTATGTCAAGCTCCTTGCTCACTGGGGAGTCTGCTTCTCCCTCTGCCCCTCCCTGCCACTTGCTCTTTTTCTCTTCAATAAATAAATAAAACCTTAAAAAAAAAAAAAAAAAGGGAGGCTCCATGCCCAACATGGGGCTTGAACTCTGACCCTAAGATCAGGACTCGGGTGCCTCGTAGCGCAGTAGGAAGCGCTCAGTCTCATAAGATCAAGACTCACATGCTCTACCCACTGAGCCAGCCAGGCACCAGGGAATTGTTATTTTAAAAAGTCAAGCATGTAGTCAGTGTTTTCTGTGTTTCAGGCATTGTTCTAACTGCTCTATGTTTATTAATGAATTGTTATTCCCATTTTATAGATGAAGAAACAGGTCCAGAAAGGTTAAATGATGTGCCCAAGGTCACATAGCTAGAGATAACACAGCTGGGGTCAGACCCAGCCCATGTAGGGCAGGGCCATGCTCTGAAGCCCCTCTCCTCTCTGATCTATGAACAGGTAGAGATCGTGCATGGGCACACTCCTTCATGGTTCAGAACAGCAGAAGGTGGTCTACATACAGTGATGTTATTCAGCCTTAAAAAGGAACGGAATTCTGACACATGCTACAACATGGAGGAACCTTGAGGACATTGTGTTCAGTGCAATGTGCTAGTCACAGAAAGACACTGTAGGATGCCACTTACTTGAGGTCCCCAGAACAGTCAAATTCACAGAGACAGGAAATAGGATGTTGGTCGCCAAGGGCTGAGGGAGGAGTATGGGGGATTAGTGTTTAAAGGGGACAGAAAGGGGCGCCTGGATGGCTCAGTGGGTAAGCGTCTGCCTTGGGCTCAGCTCATATTCCAGCATCAGGCTCCCTGCTCACTGAGGAGTCTGCTTCTCCCTCTGCACCCTCCATGCTCTCTCTCTCTCTCTTTCTCTCTCTCTCATAAACAAGTAAATAAATAAAATATTTATTTTTAAAAATATTTTATTTATTCATGAGACACACACACACACACACACACAGAGAGAGAGGCACAGACACAGGCAGAGGAAGAAGCAGGCTCCATGTAGAAGCCCAACACGGGACTCTATCCTGGGTCTCCAGGATCATGCCCTGGGCTGAAGGTGGCACTAAACCACTGTGCCACCTGGGCTGCCCTAAATAAAATCTCTCAAAAATATAAAAAAGGGACAGAGTTTTACAAGATGAAAAAGAGTTCTGGAAGAGAGAGAGATGAATGTAGTACACAATATTGTGCACTTAAAAAAATTGTTAAAATGGTAAAATTTGTGTTCTGAGTACTTTACCATGAGGGAGTGAGAGGAAGAAAGTCAGTAGGGGGGAATGCAGAAAATGACATAATATATTTGCCTCATGAGTGTTTACGTAAATGCACAGAAAGAGATTGGGGGGAAAATGGAAATTTAATTTATATGAGTGGTGGCCTCTGGGCAGGGAGGGGGTGGGGACTTTAGCCTTTATGAAACATTTCAGCTCTTCAGAATGAATGTCTTCATATATTACTCATGAAATTTAAAAACATCACTCAAGATATTGATTTTTTTCAAAGAACACACATATAAGCTTGCATATCTGTAAAGGTTTATAGAAGTATATAGAAGCAATTTAATGGTGGATACCTCTGAGAGGTGGCCTGGGAAATGGGCAGGAAGGGAGGGGGAGTGGGGACACTTCATTGTGTGCCATCCTGTACTGTTGAAAGTGTCTAACATCTGCATATAATATTTTTATAACAAAAACTATATTATTATGTCCATCCTTTTCCATCTATGCCAGGCCATATGAAATCCTCTTAAGTTTTAAAAAAATAATTAAGAAACTAAAAGACAGTTAAAAAGAAGGGTGACACTTGAGTTTTGGTAATGAAACCTGAGTGAGACCAGAAGTAGTGAAGAATTAGTAAGAGCAAATATATGATACACTCAGGTGTTATTTTCTTTAAAGCTTGTGCTGTAAATATGCCTTTATAGAAAGCTTTTTTTTCCTTAAGTAGGCTCCATGATGGGCATGGAGCCCAATGTGGTACTTGAACTCGTGACCTAAGCTGAAATCAGGAGTCAGATGCTTAACTGACTGAGCCACCCAGGGGCCCCCATATAAAGCTTTCTAATGATTCATTTTATGCGCAGCTCTTGTAATAGTGTCTCATTATAACACTGTTACACCACCCTCAAGGGACATGTGCTGAGCTGGACACTCCAAAAGGGAGGCCTCTGTTTTTGTTCAGTGGCCTCTTCCATACAGGACACACCACAGCTGCTACCCTTTCCTGGGGGTCAGACCAGCTGTCCCCAGGGCTATCTGTCCTCAGGACTCCACAGAGGCTTGCTATAGACTGAACTGTGTCTCCACAAAATTCATATGTAGAAGCCTTAATCCCCAGTGCGATTGTATTTGGGGGGGTGGGGCCTTTGGGAGGTAATTATCCTGACGGGATCAGTGCCCTCCTAAGAGAAGACACCAGAGAGCCTGCTCCCTCCCCCCACTGCCACCACCCTCACCCTCACACCAGAGCAGGATCTTGTCTGAGAAAGAACAAACTTGCTGTGTGCAACAATTTGCTGCATCTTAGAACCATACAATTGAGAAAAAGTGTGATCCCATTTATTTACAAATCAAAGGCAGGCAAAACTAACTTACAGGAAGAAAAGTCAGGATAGTGCATACCTTTGGGGGCAGTGATTGGAAGAGGACATGAGGATTCCTGATCTGTGTACTATTTCTATAGGCATGTTCACTTTGTGTAAATTACTGAGTCATAGAGGTGACAATTTCTGTACTCCTAAGTGTGTTATACTTTCCGTAGAAGCTGACTTTAAAAAGGCTACATACCATAGTGTGTAAGAAGTAAACATCAGAAATAACCAATAGAACACTGGTTAGAGCACATCCATGCAGTGGAGCACCAAGCTGTCACGAAAGAGACGAAGGAAGCCCTTTATATGTGCTGATGTGGGATGGCATATGGGTGTGCTAAGTGCAAGGCAAGGTCCAGAGTAACAGACGTGGTGCAGGGCTAGCACTCTGTAAGGAGTGGGGAAACCGTGTGTGTATGTGTACGTGTGTGTGTGTTTGCATGGACATCAAATATTTCTGGAAGTGTCTACAAGACACTGATAACCTTGGTGACTTTTTTAAGATTTTATTTATTTATTCATGAGAGACACAGAGAAAGAGAGAGAGAGGCAGAGACACAGGCAGAGGGAGAAGCAGGCTCCATGCAGGGAGCCCGATGTGGGACTCGATCCTGGGTCTCCAGGAAAACGCCCTGAGCTGAAGGCAGGCGCTCAACCCCTGAGGCACCCAGGCGTCCCAACCTTGGTGACTTCTAAGAAGAGGAACTGAGTGGCTGGAGGACAGGAGGGCATGGAGACATTGGAGGGGATGGAGACATTGCACTGAGAACCCGCTGCACATTTTGGATTCAGAAGCATGTGAAAGAGTTACCTATGGAAGCCATAAGGCGGGCAGGAGTTGACTACTACTAAGTGACTATTGCCAGAGATTCTCACTCGGAATTAAAGCAACAAAGAATGGCAATGCACAGATCAAATATAACTCTCGGAAATAACGGATTAATCACAAAAACATAAAAATGAAAGTCTCTAAACCTCTTTTGACTGATTTGCCAATTTCCGAGAACTTATCCTAAGAAAACACTCATGGATACGCTCTCAGATTGAACTACAAGGATGTCTGTCACATTGTTACTTAAGAGAAAAATGAGGGGCACCTGGGTGGTGTAGTGGGTTACGCATCTGACTCTCGGTTTTGGCTCAGGTCCTGATCTCAGGGTTGTGAGCTCAACCTGTGGCTGCCCACCCCCACCCCTTGCCCCCCCCTACACTTAGAGCCCAGCATGGAATCTGTTTGGGAGCCTCTCTTACTCTCTCCGTCTGCCCCTCCCCACTGTACACACATGCTCTCTCTAAAATAAACATAAATCTTTGAAAAAAAGAGAGAAACAAGAGGAGGAGAGGGAGAAATAATAAAGGAAGAATGGAGGGCAGCCCGGGTGGCTCAGTGGTTTAGAGCTGCCTGCGGTCCCGGGATAGAGTCCCTGCATGGAGCCTGCTTCTCCCTCTGCCTGTGTCTCTGCCTCCCTCTCTCTCTCTGTGTCTCTCATGAATAAATAAATAGAATCTTCAAAAAAATAAAGAATGGAGAGAAAGAAGCAACTTAAGATCCAGCAATACAGGAATAGAGCTCTCTCCTATCACTCAGCTATGAAACTCTAATATAAATTTCCTCAGGTAGCTCCTGAGGAAGATTTAATGATATAGAAAATACTTATGATATGTTAGGTTTCCAGAGGCTGCAAAAACAAACATATAATATCATTTCACTTTGGGGGAAAAAACACTTACTTAGTTATAGCAAATAGTTCTGGAGAACTTACCATGCCAGGCACTATAATCTTTACATATCCTAGTTCATTTAATTTGCACAATAACCTGCATTATTATTTTCTTTTTACAGATGAGGACACTGAGGCACAGAGAGGTTATCCAAGTTATCCAAAGTCACACAGCTGTTAAATTGCAAAACTAGCCGGCAAGTTTGAACCCAAGTGTCTGCCTCCAGAGCCTGCTCGCAACCAGTACTTTATATTGTTAAGAGTGTAGGCCAAGCAGTTAAGAATGACTGATTCTGGGAGTGTGAGATTTTGCTCATTTCTAGTTCCTAGTTTTCTACTAAAAACAATGATAACTTTACAAAACAGTACACCTCTTGGAAAAGGGGAGGTACACAGAGAAGCAATCCAGCACAGAACAGAACATATGGCCAGCTGCCTGTGTCCCTGGGTGGGGGGGTCCCCTCCCTGGGGGGTAAGGAAAGGATCAGGCTGCATATGGGGCTGAGAGGAGCCCAGTGAAGAGTCTGTGTCCACACTGAGACCACAGCTTTCCAAGGGACTGCTTCCCCATCACCCTGTGCACTCAGAGCACTAGGGAAAACCTCCAACAGAATGAGCCCCTCTAAGGGAAGGACGGTGTCTATAGGCCCCTTGCTACCAAGTCTGAGCACTGGCTCTGCTCCCCAGGGCAGGTGCTTCTATTACAAGGGAGACTGAGCATCTCCTAACAGTCACCCCCAATCACTGGATTTGTAGATCCAGGCCCAACCTGAGTGCCTGTCAGCCTGGGATGCTGGGGGTCGGGACCCCTGTGCCTGGGCTTACCACCACCCCCCCCCATCTAGCACCCAGATACTCGGAGGCACCCTGACCCCCCCCTTCCCCTCACCAATCCAATCCATTCCCAAGGTCTACTGGCTCAACCTCCAAAAATATCCAGAATCTATCTGACCTCCCCTCCCCATCTCCACTGCACCCATCTGTCCAAGCCGCCATGATCTCCCTCCTGGACGACCACCGTGGCCTCCTAACTAGTTCTCAGCTCCCACGCTTATCCCATCATCAGCTGTTCTCTGCTCAGTATCCATGGAAATGGATGGTACCACTCCCCTGCTTAGCGCCCTCCAAAAGCTCACCCCATACATTCAGAATAAAGTGCTGACACAGGCTGCCCACCTTCCCCTCCAGGCTTCCACTCCCTACACGGGGGCCACATTGGCCTCCTTTCTGTCCCTGAAAACATGTTAAGTTCAGCTCCACCTGGAGGCCTTTGTACTGACTGCTCTCTCTTCTGGGGGGGAATTCAGTCCCCAGTTCCTGGTTCCTGATTCTCCCACGGCTCTCCCTGCAGCCTATCCCGTCCCTCCAGCTCGGACCAGGCCCTTCCAGAGGGTCTATCCCTTCTGGGCCCCCTCTGGCTCTTCTAGGCAGGTGTCCTTTCAAGGCCATCCTTCTTGGTTTCTCAGCTGCTAATCTGAGCAGCTGCTCTGGCTCCTTTTCTGGTTCCTCCTCCACCTGCCTATTAAAGGTCGGTGTTTCTAGTCTCTCCCCTTCTCCCAGCACACATTCTCCATGGGGCAATTTCACCCACCCTCAGACTCATTCGATGATGCCTCACATCTCTGTCTCCAGCTGAGACCTCTTCCCCTAAGCTTCCAGCCCTAATAGCCAATTGCTTGCCAGACCTTTCCTCTTGCACATCCCAGAGGGCCTGCCAACTCAGTGTTTCCCAAACTGACCTGACCTTCCCCTGCATGTATGGGAATGTCAGTCCAGAGACCCAAACATCCAAGGAGGAAACCTGGAGTCATCTGTAACACCTACCTGGTCCTCACCCCAGAGAGCCCCTAGTCTCCTAAACAGGTCTCCCCTCTTCCCCCCTCCTCTCCCTGTACCTCTTAACAGGACAATGGGCTCCTAGCCTCCCACCAAGCCTCCATTCAGTCCACCCCTGCAGCAGCCACCCTATTCATCTTTCTAAGCCCAACTTCTAGGCCCTGGTAACTCTCAAGCCTAAAAGCAAATACCCAAGTGGCACCCAAGTGGCTCAGTCGGTTAAACATTGGACTCTTGATTTTGGCTCAGGTCCTGAATTCAGGGTCATGAGATCCAGCCTTGCATGGGGCACAACACTGAGCGTGGAGTCTGCTTGAGATTCTCTCTCCCTCTCCCTCTATCCCTCCCTCTTGTGCTCTCTCTCTCTGTTACCTTATTTTATAGATGAGAAAACTGAGACTCAGAAATTGTGTAACCTTCTTAAAGACAGTTGATAATGCCACACTTAGCATTCAAATTCAGGTTGTCTGACCACTGAATATGCTGCCTCCAAAGGAGTGGATGGTAGAGCTAGAACTTAAATCAGATGTCACCATTCACTCATTCAACAGACACTTATTAAGCACCTACTATGTGCCAGGCACAGACTCCTGGTCCAGGGCTCTCATTATACCATTAAACTTTTCTGAGATTAAAGTAAGGTTGGTAATGATGAATAACAAACAGGGAATGAAAAGAAAAAGACACAAATGAGAGGCTTTCTGGGGATCCCTGGGTGGCGCAGCGGTTTGGCGCCTGCCTTTGGCCCAGGGCGCGATCCTGGAGACCCGGGATCGAATCCCACGTCAGGCTCCCGGTGCATGGAGCCTGCTTCTCCCTCTGCCTGTGTCTCTGCCTCTCTCTCTCTCTCTATCATAAATAAATAAAAATTTAAAAAAAAAAAAAAGAGAGGCTTTCTGAATAAGAATAGTTCAGCTCCTGTCCTCTTGACTCCTCCAACTCTTCCAACCCGTCCTCCCCATTGACAGCTGGATGTGATATGTCTCCCCCTGCTTAAAACATTTCAAGTCTGTTCTAGGTATCACACAAAACCCAGGACGGAACTGACAATTTGATTATGAGAAAAAACAAATTTCACTATGGGGAAAACATCCAAAGACAAAGTCAAAAGATCAACTGGGAATATTTATAACTTGTATCACAGAAAAAGAGCTAACTTTCTTAATATATAAAAAGTTTTTTTTTGTTTTAAAGATTTTATTTTTAAGTAAGCTCTATACCCAGTGTGGGGCTTGAACTTACAACCCTGAGATCAAGAGTTGCATGTTCTACTGACTGAGCCAGCCAGGTGCCCCACAAAAAGTTCTTATGTATCAAAGAGGGAAAACACCATTAACTTAATAAAAAAATTATATATGTATATATACATATATATGAGCTGACAGTTTAAAGAAAAGATATATATAAAAGGTGCTTGACTGGGACACCTGGGTGGCTCAGCAGGTTGAGCATCTGCATTTGGCTCAGTGTGTGATCCCAGAGTCCCAAGATAGAGCCCTGCATCGGGCACCCTGCATGGAGCCTGCTTCTCCCTCTGTGTCTCTCATGAATACATAAATAAAAAATCTTAAAAAAAAAATAAAATAAAAGGTGCTTGACTTCACTCATAATTAGAAAAAGGCAAATTATTACTATAAGAGTATTTTTTACCCATCAGGTTGGCAAAAATATTTGATAACATACTCAGTTGAAAAGGAAGTGGAGGGATCCCTGGGTGGCGCAGCGGTTTGGCACCTGCCTTTGGCCCAGGGCGCGATCCTGGAGACCCGGGATCGAATCCCACGTCGGGCTCCCGGTGCATGGAGCCTGCTTCTCCCTCTGCCTATGTCTCTGCCTCTCTCTCTCTCTCTGTGACTATCATAAATAAATAAAAATTTAAAAAAAAGAAAAGGAAGTGGGGTAACACGTCCTTTTATACATTGCTGCTAGGAGTTAACTCTGTACAACGTCTATAGAGGGGACTATGGCTGGATCTGTCAAAATTGTAAATATACAGACCATTTAATCTAGCAATGCTGCTCTTTTTTATCCTTATACTCACATATGTGTCAAATTATTTATATACAACATTATCCACTGAAATATTGTTATAGTAAAATATTATAAACATAACTATTGATAAAATAAAGGATGACACATCTATGCAAAAGTATATTATGCAGCTTTTTTTTTTTTTTTAGATTTTTTTATTTATTTACTCATGAGAGACAGAGAGAAAGAAGCAGAGACACAGGCAGAGGGAGAAGCAAGCTCCCTGCAGGGAGCCCGAAGTGGGACTTGATCTTGGAACCCCGGAATCATGCCTTGAGCCAAAGGCAGACGCTCAACCGCTGAGCCGCTCAGGCATCCCTATTATACAGCTCTTAAGAAAAAGTAATTCATTATACACTAAAATAGGAAACCCTAACAAGAGAGTGATAGTATGTGATATCTAGATTAGAGCATAAAAAGCAGTGTGATGGCCAAAACAATCTTCTAAAAGGAATACAGTTGGAGGACTCATACTTCTCAATTTGAAAACTCACTACAAAACAGCAGTCATCAGGACAGTATGGTACTTGCATAAAGACAGACACAGATCTATTCCACTGATCTAGTGGAATGGAATAGGGAGTCCAGAAATTAACCCAGATATCTATGGTTAATTGATTTTTGACAAGGGTGCCAAGACCATTCAATTGAAAAAGAATCATCTTTTAAATAAATGGTGCTGGGACAACTGGATAGCTATATGCAAAAGAATGAAGTTGGACCTTTACCTTAATCCAAATATACAAATATTAACTCAGATGATCAGACACCTAAATGTAAGAAGCCAAAACTATAAACTCCTTGGTAAAAAGAGGTAAATTTCTTGTGCCCTTAGGGGCACCTGGGTGGCTCAGTCAGTTAAGTGTCTGCCTTCAGCTTAAATCATGATCTCAGGGTCCTAAGATGGAGCAGTGTGTTGGGCTCTGCACTCAATGGGGAGTCTGTTTTTCCTTCTTCCTCTGCCCCCATCCCCACTCATGCTCTCTCTTGCATGCTCTTTCACAAATAAATAAATACAATTTTGGGCAGCCTGGGTGGCTCAGCAGTTTAGCACTTTCTTCAGCCCAGGGCCTGATCCTGGAGACCAGGGATCGAGTCCCATGTCAGGCTCCCTGCATGGAGCCTGCTTCTCCCTCTGCCTGTGTCTCTGCCTCTCTCTCTCTGTCTCTCATGAATAAATAAATAAAATATTTTTTTAAAAAAATTTTTTAATAAATAAAATCTTAATAAATAAAATCTTAAAAATAATAATAAATAAATAAATAAATAAATAAATAAATAAATAAAATCTTTAAAAAATTTTTGTGCCCTCAGATTTGCAAAGGATTCTTAGATATGACACCAGAAGCACAAGCAATACAAGAAAAAAGGACATAAACTGGATTTTGTATAAATTAAAAACTTCTGTGTTTCAAAGAAAACTATCAAGAGAAACAAAGACAGAATGGAAAAAAAATATCTGCAAATCATATATATAAGGGACTTGTATCTAAAGTATACAAAGAACTCTTACAACTCAATGATAAAAAGAAAAATAACCCAATTAAAAAATAGGCAAAGGATCTTAATAGATAATATCTCCAAAGAAGGTATACAAATGGCCAATAAGCACAGGAAAAGACTCTCAACACCATGAATCATTAGGGAAACACAAATCAAAATCACAAGATACCAGTTCACACCCAGTAGGATGCCTATTATTTAAAAAGTCAGATAGGGATCCCTGGGTGGCGCAACGGTTTAGCGCCTGCCTTTGGCCCAGGGCGTGATCCTGGAGACCCGGGATCGAATCCCACGTCGGGCTCCCGGTGCATGGAGCCTGCTTCTCCCTCTGCCTATGTCTCTGCCTCTCTCTCTCTCTCTCTCTGTGTGTGTGACTATCTTAAATAAATAAAAAAAATAAAGCCAGAAACATTGGCAAGTCTTTAAAAAAAAAAAAAAAAGTCAGATAACAACCAGTGTTGATGATAATATGAATAGGAACCCTCATATACTTCTATTGGGAATGTACAGTAGTGCTGCCACTTTGGAAAACAACCTGGTAGTTTCTCAAAATGTTAAATACAGAGTTGCCATTTGAGACACCAATCCCACTCCTTCCAAGAGAAATGACAATGTACATCCATGCAAAAACTTGTACACAAATGTTCATAGCTGGAGATTCCTCAAAGAGTTAAAAATAGAAATGCCCTACGACCCAGCAATTGCACTGCTGGGGATTTACCTCAAAGATACAGATGCAATGAAACGCCGGAACACCTGCACCCCAATGTTTATAGCAGCAATGTCCACAATAGCCAAACTGTGGAAGGAGCCTCGGTGCCCATCGAAAGATGAATGTATAAAGAAGATGTGGTTTATGTATACAATGGAATATTACTCAGCCATTAGAAACGACAAATACCCACCATTTGCTTTGATGTGGATGGAAATGGACGGTACTATGCTGAGTGAAATAAGTCAATCGGAGAAGGACAAACATTATATCGTCTCATTCATTTGGGGAATATAAAAAATAGTAAAAGGGAATAAAGGGAAAAGGAGAGAAAATGAGTAGGAAATATCAGTGAGGGTGACAGAGCCTGAGAGACTCCTAACTCTGGGAGACGAACAAGGGGTGGTGGAAAGGGAGGTAGGCAGGGGGTTGGGGTGACTGGGTGACAGACACTGAGGGGGGCACTTGACGGGATGAGCACTGGGTGTTATGCTATATGTTGGCAAATTGAACTCCAATGGAAAAAAAATGTTCATAGCAGCACTATTCATAATGGCCAAAAGTTGAAACAACCCAAATGTCCATCAACTGATGAATGAATAAACAAAATGTGGTCTTCTCCATACAATACAACATCATGGCCATAAATGGCCATAAAAAGGAATGAACTACTGACACATGCTATGACACGAATGAACCTTGAAAACATTATGCTAAGTGAAAGGAGTTGCAAAGACTGCATATTGTATGATATCATTTGTTTATTTTTTTTAAGATTTCATTTTTAAGTAATCTCTACACCCAGCATGGAGCTCGAAACCACAACCCCAAGATCAAGAGTTGCATGCTCCACAAACTAGGCAAGCCAGATGCCCCTGTATGATTTCATTTATATGAAATGTCCAGAATGGGCTAAAATAGACATTAAGTAAATTAGTGGTTGCTTAGAAGCTGGGTTGGTTGGGTGGGGGAGCTTTGTGGGGTGAGACCTAAAGAGTATAAGGCTTCTTGAGATGATGAAAATATCCTACAGTCAACTGTGGTAATGGTTGTACAACTCTATGAATATACACTTCATATGGATGGCATGGCATATGAGTTATGTCACAATAAAACCATTACCAAAAAAGAAAAGAAGAGAAGAAAAAAGAAAAAAGGACAGTGGGCAGTGTAGCTTCTTCCTTTCTCTCTCTTTCTTGGATCATTCATTCCGAGGTCTCCTGCAAACGCATGAGAGTGCTTAGACGTGGGCCCTCAGCCCCACGCCGCCTTAGATTACCACAGCCCCCGCTGCGGTCTTGGTTGTAACTTCAGGAGCAGCCCTGAACCAGAACTGCCTGTCTGTGCTGCTCCCAAATTCCTGTGACTCACAGAAATGGAAAAAATAAATGCCTGTTGCTTTAAGACACAAAGTTCTGGGGTAATTTGTTACACAGGTATAGATAACTAATATACCATTTAAGTAAAAAAAAAAAAATTTGCATTTGTTTGTATATTTATGAGATTTCTTGAAAAAGATACTCAAGACACTGGTGACAGTGGTTGCCCCAGAGAACTCTGGAGGATCTTTGGGGAATGGGGACAGGCAGGAAGACTGGTGATGGCTGATTATATACCTTTTTCCCCTTTTGAATTTTGTATCACGTACATATATTAGTTATTTCCCAAAGAAAACCTTTAATAAATATAGGCTGATAGATAAAGTCCGTAAACTCCGGATGATGGCTGGGAAGCCTCCACAATCTAGCTTCCCATTCTGAACACTCACCACTCCCTGCCCTAATTGCTGGTAGTCCCCAAAACACACCAGGCTATTTCCTGACTTCATGCCTGGGATCATACTGTCTCTTCTGTCTGGCTGCGCTTCTCTTTCCGGCCCATCCTCTCAGACTCAGTTCAAATGCTGGAACTTTTTGGAAGACTTCCCTGGCTGTCCTTAACTGTGTCAGATGTCCCCCTTGTGCCCCCAGAATACCCTGTGCTTGATTCAGTCATTTCACGTGTCATGCACAGAGAAGTGATGATCTTTTCTCTCCTGCCTCACCCATTGCCCTTTGAGCTGTGTGGCAGTGAGGACTCTTACTCTGGATTCCCAGAGCCCAGCACAGTGCCTTACACACAGAGGAGGCTGTCAGTAAAGGACCAATGTGAGAAAGGAAGGGTGTAGGGAGGGAGGATGGAAAAAAGGAAAGAAGGGACAGTCAGGGGAGGAAGGAAGACAATGGAGCAGGCAAAGAAAGAAGTCCCCCCTCCCCCCAGTGTTCTCAGCAGGTCATGTACATACAGAAATGTTACTGGATAAATAAACTCCCAAGCCAAATCTGAAACAAACTCCCAAAGAAATGGGGAGGAATGTGGATAAATGCTTTAAGCTGACACTGCTGCTCCCAGCCCAGAGACTCCTGCTGATCAAGCACACATCTGGAAGGCTGGAAGGTACTCGCCTCACCTTGGGATCTCAGCCCCCTGCCACCATCCCCAGCTTCGGTCTCTCACGCTACCTTCCATGTCCTATTCCCTGCTGTGACTCCAGCATCCAAGCAGGGCCTAAAGCACAGTAGGCACTCAGTACTGAAGGAATCACAGTCAGAATCATCTCCCTTCTGTGGGTCAAAGAGCCTCACTTTATGATATGAACTTTTGACTCTTCTTGCTGGGACTAGGTTTTTTTTCACCTCTAAAATGAGGCAGTTGAGCCAGCTAATTGGCAAGACTCTTTTCAGCTGACAGTTTATGACTTTTTTTTTTTAAGATTTTATTTATTTATTCATGAGAGACAGAGAGAGAGGCAGAGACACAGACAGAGGGAGAAGCAAGCTCCATGCAGGGAGCCCGATGCGGGACTCGATCCCCACTCTCCAGGATCACACCCTGGGCTGCAGGCAGCACTAAACCGCTGAGCCACCTGGGCTGCCCAGTTTATATGACTTTTTAAGGCCTTTGATCATCCCAGCAAGCCTGACCTCTTCCACCTGAGCAACAGGAGTTCCTCACAAGCTGCTCTTCACTTAGACTACGTCACAGGAATGACGTGACCATTTACTGAATGCCTACTGTACACTGGGAACCACACTCAGGGCTTTACATCCATCATTTTGTTGATTTCTTTCTACCACCTCTGAGGTAAGTACAATAATCTCCCCCAAGGCTCCTGGCTGGCTCAGTCAGTGGAGCATGTGACTCTTGATTTCAGAGTTGGTTGTGAGTTTGAGCCCCATGTGGGGTGTAGAGACTACTTAAAAATAAAATCTTTAGTGATAATCATCATAATCTCCCTTTTACAATAAAGAAACTGAGATGTAGAGAGGAAAACCCACTTATCCAAGGCCACACAGGTGGGAAGGAGCAGAGAGAATTCTAAGTCCTCTGCTCTTTTTTTTTTTTTTAAGATTTTATTTATTTATTCATGACAGAGAGAGAGAGAGAAGCAGGCTCCATGCAGGGAGCCCGATGTGGGACTTGATCCTGGGTCACCAGGATCACACCTGGGCTGAAGAGGGCGCTAAACCGCTGGGCTACCGGGGCTGCCCTAAGTCCTCTGCTCTTAAACCACTACTCCGCACTACCCTCTGGATTCTCAACCAGGCTTCCAGCCCAAGTCTCTTCTCGAGCCAGCAACCTCCCCTTGGCTAACCTCACCCAGCCCACAGGTAAACACTGAGTATGAAGAGTTGTACCTTGTGATCTGTGTATTCCTCTCCCCAGTTCTAGTTTGGTTTTAAAAGCAGGTACTAGGGATGCCTGGGTGGCTCAGTGGTTGAGCACCTGCCTTCAGCCCAGGGTGTGATCCCAGGGTCCCGGGATCAAGTCCCACGTCGAGCTCCCTGCATGGAGATTACTTCTCCCTCTGCCTGTGTCTCTGCCTCTCTCTCTCTGTGTCTCTCATGAATAAATAAATAAACAAATAATCTTTAAAAAGGGGGGAAAAAGCAGGTGCTAGATCCATTTAGACTTGTGTTAAATTGCAGCTTCACTTTTCACTAGATGTGTGACCCTTGGGCAAGTCACTTTAACAAGATGAACATGAAATGCTGTAAAGAATATGAAAATGTCTAGTCTCAAAGCTGACACCTTGTGTGTTCTCACTAAGAGGGCAAGACCAGGTAGCAGAGATACCTGGAGAAGCTGGCCCCTAACTCCATGAAGAGCAACCTGGGTTTTCTACCTCTCTACTTAACATTTGAGTCTTATATCAAAAACCTCCTGCCACTGCTCCCATCACTAATGCTCCTCTATAAATCCTTCATAAATCCCCAGGCTTTTGAGTCAGACAGATCAAGTTACCATGCTAGTTCCCCCATTTACTGTCTGTATGACCTTGGACAAATGACTCCTCTTTGAAGCTCAGTGTTTTCATCTGAGTAAAAGATGAAAAAGAGTAATTTTCTATTACAAAAGAGTAATAATGGTAGGTACCCCATAGGATCATTGTGAGGAGTAAATAATAGTATGCACATCAATGTTTAGCACGTGGTCAAGCATAGAGAGAAGGCTCAGAAAATGTTAATTATTTTTCCTGAATAATAACAACAGTTGTAGTAACTCTGAACTGCCTGCTGATTAAAGACCAAATTCCCAACCCAGTATTCAAAGACTTACACACTTGTAGCCCCATCATTCCTTCCTCACCTCTCCTCCTTCTGCTCCCCTATATGGATGTCACACTTAAGCCAGATGTGGCTTTCTTACCTCTGTGTCTCTGCCCATGATCTTCCTCTCCATTCACAATGCTCTCCCACACTTAAAATCTGTCCACATCCTCACCTCCCACTCAAGCCTCACCTCCCAACTATGGGGCCGCCTCCTCAATTGCCCTGGGTTTCCCCAGCACTTATAGCCCAGCATATATTAGTGTCTACACCCTCCAGAGTAAGGCTTCTGTCTGCACCTGTCTTACCAGTGGTCATACCTGATTTCTCTTTTCAGAACTTGACCTTTTCCACTGTCAGACCAGGTGCTCCAGGGATGGGAATGTGGCTAAAGCCTTGGACAAAGTCACATTGATTAACTAAGAGGTGAATCCTTGGCCAAAGCCTGGGTCAATGACAATCAGTCCTGGATCTTTTGCTGGAACCACTAACAGATGTTCTTTTTCCACAGGCATTGACAAGCTAAAGCAACATAAATTCAGAGCTGCTAGTAGCATTTTTATCACCTTTAAGAGAGAAGTGGACTTTAAAATGAGCTGACACAGGGGAACCAAGAAATGGAGACAGACATATTCTTAATGGCATTATTTGAGAATTTGGATCCATCCATGCCTGAAGCAAGTACCCCCTTTTTAAAAGAAACTATTCATGAGAGACACAGAGCAGAGACATAGGCAGAGAGAGAAACAGGCTCCCTGCAAGGAGCCCAATGTGGGACTCAATCCCAGGACCCTGGGATCATGCCCTGAGCCAAAGGCAGACACTCAAACACTGAGCCACCCAGACATCCCAAGATATTCTTTTTATAAGCTTTTATTTTTAAGTAATCTCTATACCCAACATGGGGCTTGAATTCACAACCCTGAGATCAAGAGTCCCATGCTCTACTGACTGAGCCAGCCATGCACCCCTGAAGCAAGATACTCTTGACTTTTAAGTTATGTGAGCCCAAAATCCTACCATCCCTATTTTATTTTATTTTTATTGATTTAGGCAATTTTAAGTTGGATTTCTCTCACTTGCCATTGAAAGAATGCTGACCATTATAGAGATTCAACCAGATGGTAAGCTTCCTGAGAGTGGGGATTGATCGCAGTGTATAAATCTAAATCCTTGGGGACCAGGATGATCTCAGTATTGTAGCACCTAGCACAGCGATGATCACAGAACAAGTAAAGAATAAATAGAGGAATAAGTATCTCTGAATTTTCCTAATTGTCCAGGGCTCTACACTTAGAAGAGTCTGAAATACTTGAATAAAAGTTTACTTAAACAAGAATTCTAATTCTTACCTGATATAAACAAGGCCCTTTGCTGCTCTGCAGCTCCCCTGAGAATGACTGATTTCTTATTTTCTAAATAGAAAGATCTTGGTGATAGAGTTGTTTTAGGAGACACCCAGGGCTGAAAGAGATACTTTGAATCCACTTATGTAACTGATTAGTCTCCCACTGTAAGGATGACAAAACTGAGATTTAAGCTAAAAACTATTGCTTAATACTGCAGGGTAGGGACGCCTGGGTGGCTTAGCAGTTGAGCGTCTGCCTTTGGCTCGGAGTGATCCTGATCTGGGGATGAGTCCCGCATCGGGCTCCCAGGGCGAGGAGCCTGCTTCTCCTTCTGCCTATGTCTAGGCAGATGTATGTCTGTATGTCTCTCATGTATGTCTCATGTATGTCTCTGTATGTCTCTCATGAATGAATGAATGGATGAATGAATGAATGAATGAATGAATAAATAAATAAATAAATAAATAAATAAAATCTTTAAAAAAAAATACTGCAGGGTGAATCACCTAGGCAGAGTCGGCCAAGACCCCGTCCCATGACTCGTAGTCCAGTGCTCTAGCTTCTGTCCTGATGTCACTTCATTAAACAAAGTGAATTGGTCACTTACCCAGAGAACTCAGAAATCTCTAAGCAGAATGGAATAAACTGTTCAACTCTGTTAACTGGCCTCCTCAGCCCTCAGGTGTGGGTAAACAATACAAGGGAAAGAGCACTGGACCAGGAGTACTCCCTTACTGGCTATGAGACTTTGGATAAAACCTTCTCTCTAGTCTAAGCCTCTTATCTCTAAAGTGGGGGGAGGGGAAGGTGGGATTTGAAGGAGCTGATCTCTATGATCTCTGAAATTCTGTAATTATATAGGGTTATTGGGATACTTCATCAAATCCCTAAGACTAAACCCACATAAATTACAGAGAGTTGGAAGGCCAAGAGGTCAGCAACCCATATGCAGACTCCAAATTAAGGGTGAGGAATTGAGGATTCCAGATGAGTATACATTCTTTCCAGCTTGCCTTTGGAGGAAGATAAATAAAATGGAAACACATAAAATCACCTTCTGGGTACCACTGAGAAATACGGAGACATACCCCCACACTCTACAATTTCTCCTTTCTCAATTTCAAAGATCCTAAAAGACCCATATCTAAGTAGATGGACTGAGGCAGATTTGAAACAAGCTCATTAAAATGTCCTCATCTGAATTAACACTGCTTTCTTCAAAGTAGTCCTTTTGAAAGTTTGGGAAATTCTTCCAATGGGGCAGGAATTCCTCCCTGTATTTGTAAAAGTCCTCTTGGGGACGCAAACTAGCCTCATGATTTTGCTCTCATACCTTGGCTTCATCCCAAGTGACAATTCTCAATTTGTTCACTATTGTATTTTCTGCACTTGGCCCTAAGTGACTTCCAGTCATTTCCAAAAATCATATTCTTCCTTTAAAAGATGGAGGTTCCCCTCAATGATGATGTTCAAGAGAACACACCCCACACTCCAAAGACTCCAATGTTCTAAGCAGTGGAGTCATCAGCAAGTGATATAACACCTCCTGCAGGGAGTATCTTTTGAAGAGGCCCACACTTGTTGAATGCCCTGAGGTGCTTATTGTGAAAGACCATCTCTACTGCAAAGATCATCATATTTTCCCTTCTCTTTCTCATCCCTAGAGCGCTCCAAACTTTACCCAACCGTACCAGCCGTCCTCCCCCATTCCTGCTATATCTTGACCTCACTTTCCCCAGCCCAACTCTCCTTCCTACCTGCAATTAGGCAAATTCCCAAGTTGCTGATTCCTCAAAATCTGCCTTCGATCAAAAGATGGGTGGGGGGTGAGGACTCTAATGGATCCTGGAATACTGTCTCAGCAGTTCTTCTTCCCAAAAGGCCCTTCTCTAGTTCTTAGGGCAAGATGTCTGCCCTATCTAAACATTTCAAAGGGCTCAGGGATTTATTACCATTAGGCATAGCACCAGAACCCTCCCTGCATTGGGTGGGGGTAGGGGGTAGAGACCTGCCCTGTCAAGACCCCCATGTTGCCAAGTGCTGTCAACCACCCCCATTTCAAATACTGGATAGACACTACTAGACACGCATATCTTCCTAAACTCCTTTATCTTAATACAGAACTTAAAAGTTTACAAGATACTCTTTCATTCGCTCTTGGAATTCTCTTCATTGTTTTACAGATGGGGAAGCCTAGCCTCAGGGAAGTGAAGTGAAACCCCCAAGTTGATAATGTCAGCAAGATAAAGGTCAAAGTCAGATCTCTGCATTCCCCCATCTCATGCTCTTTTTGATACAACAGAAATTGCTCACTCCTAGAGTAGCTCCTCATTCAGATAATTATTTCCTGTAGGACAGCCAGAAGAGACTCTCAGAGAACCTCAGAGACTCTAACATAACACCAACCCATCAGTAAATGCAGTCTGCCCATATCCAAGCACGCAAACTCAAAGACCCAGTCCTACGGTTCTGCCTCCTGCCCCAAGGTGTCTCTCTCAAAAATCCCCTACCTAGTGGCTTCTGAGGGTCAGCCAAGGAGGTGTGTCTTTAGCCAGAGGAGTGGAATCTCTCTGACCCCTCCAAGAAGGGGTCCTGGAAGGAAGGAGCCCCGTCCTCCGCACCTGTTCTAGGGGTCCCGCCCCCACCCCTCCCCTACCTGCCAAGAGCTGCATCCAGGCGCAGATCTTGTAGACCGTGGCCGTGTTGCAGAAGAAGAAAAGCGCAAAGCAGGTGATACAGCCGAGGATCAGCACCATGGAGAGCAGCACGAAGAAGGCGGCTGCCTTGAAGGCGCCGGACGGGATGGTGCTGAAGTCGGTGAACGAGCCTCGGCAGGTGAGCTCGCGGCCCGCCAGCCCGCTGCCCACACAGTAGTGGAAGAGGCCGAAGTAGCCAGGCTTGGGGGTGCTCACGCTGTCGCCCACCCAGTAGGGCTGGATGAAGACCACCACGTTGATGATGGCGAAGCAGATGGTGAAGATGGCCCATAGCACGCCGATGGCCCGCGAGTTCCGCATGTAGTGCTCGTGGTAGAGCTTGGAGGCCTCCTGCGAGGGCAGCATGGTGCCCGGGGGCGGGGCCGGCGGCGGCGACGGCGGCTGGCGGGGGCCGCCGGCCCGGGACCCGCCGACCGACCGCCGGGCTGCGAGGCTGACGGGCGGGAGCTGGGGACGCACGCGAGAGGCGGCCCTGAGCCAGGAACTCTCGGGGGCGGGGCCTGGGGCGGCGCTGGGGGGGCCGAGAGGGTGGGACGGGGGGGGGGTCCTGAGTGCTGGGGCGGGGGGGCGGGGGCAGCAAGCACCTCCAAGGGAAGAGCCCTGTGAAAGTTGGGGGGCTGGGCGAGGGGGATGGGAGGCGGATATGGGGGCTGGCTACAAAGTAGTCACGGAGGTGACGGGGGGGGGGGGGGGGCTTGGGGGCTGGGCCTGGGAGAGTAGGAAGGGACCGTGGGAGATGGATGGACGGAGGCGAGGACCGGTATGGGGGTCAGCGGAGGGCTGCAGAGGGAGCCTGCAAGGGAATTGGGGTAGAAGGAGGTTTGGTGTTGGGTGTCTAGAAAGGCGCCGTGGAGGGGGCTGGTGCTTGTATGAGGGGACAGGAGGGGACAGGAGGGTCTGGCACTGGGGGCGGGAAGCTGATGTGGGGGCTGGGACGGGGCGCGGGGGCAGTCGGGATGAGGCTAGGACTGCGGGGTCCGAACGCGGGGTGGCGGTCTGGGGGTCCCCCAGAAGGCAGGGCTGGACGTGGGCTGCAGGGAGCCCCGGATTGGCGGGCCAGGGCTGAGGGGAGACGGTTTCCAGGCCGAGGTACGCGGGCCGGGGCCGGCAGGCAGCGCGGGCCTCGAGGGGCGGGCGGCGGGCAGGGGCTCCCCCCGAGCGCCGGCAGAGGCCCGGCCGGTGTAGGGCCGGGGTGGGGGTGGGGGTGGGGGCGGCTGCCCCGCGCGCAGGCTGCGGCCGCGGGGTCGGGGTGCGGGGAGACCAACCTGCGCGCGGTCCGGAGCCGCGGGTCCGGGACTGGCACGGCCTAGGCGCCCCGGCTCGGCGCTCGCAGCAGCTGCTGCCGCGGCCCAGGAGGCGGCCTCGGCGCGGCCTCCATCTTGCTCGGGTTCTCCCCGGGGCGCGCTCCCGCGCCGAGGCGCGCGCTCTCGGGCACCGGCGCGGCTCTCCGGAGGCGCGTTCCCGCCGCGGGCGTGCGGGCGGGCGGGGCGTGCGGGCGGGCGTGCGGGCGGGGCGTGCGGGCGGGCGTGCGGGCGGGGGAGGGGCGGCCGGGCTCCCGCACCACCGGGAGGGCAGCGCACGGTCCCAGGGCCCCGCACGCGGTCGGCCCTCTGCCTTGGGGCACCCCCTTCTTCCAGCCCGAGCTGAGGGGCTTGTGGGCCCCCGCAGAGCCCGTGGGAATGGGGGAGGGACCGAACCGAGTATTGTCTGATAGGGTTCGAGCCGATCTCGTCCTCCCAAACTGCCTTCCCTACAGCCTAAACCGTGCCTCGGGTTGCACCATTACGCTTCCAGCCCTTTAGGTCCTGGAGGCGTTGAAGGTTCCCAGAGTCTCCTTGGAAACTGCCAACACCCCTTGGAGAGGGAACCCCCTAAACTGTTAGCATCCCACGCCCGCGATAGGGATTCGTTGGCCCCCGGCGTAAGGAGTTGGGCCTGGACCTCAAGACCCAGGGTGAGTATCCGGGACAAGAGGGAAGGAGGCTGGGAACGTGCTGGTTTCCCTCCCTACACTCTTCCGAGTGCCTGGCAAGAAGCGAGCACATCATTAAGATGTGCTCTAAAGAACAAAGCGTCCAAGTCCGGGCTCAAGGTCAAGCCCAAGAACACCCTGGGGGCAAAGGAGCCCGTGTGGGTCATTTCTTTCCCTGAAGGGGAATAACTTTTGGCTTAGGATCTGCCAAGATGATCAGGGTTGGCATCCAGACAAACTCTGACAATTATTTACTACCTCTGTGACCTTGCACTTAGGCTCTCTGAACCCTTGTTTCCCCATCTATAAAGTGGGCAGATTAAGCCCTACTTCACAGGCACGTGGAGGTAAAGGGCAGGTTTGAAAAACAATCTCTGTCAGTGGGTTCCAAACACTGAACCCTACCCAGGGGTCAATCTGATGAAATTTGCATCTATCTTCAGAAAAAAAAATAATAATAATAATCATGTAAGGTTGCCAAATGTCTTTTCCAGAGGGAGGGATACTGTTCTTTTTTTCTTTTTTCCCTGAGATTGTCTACTTCCTGCTTTCTTAGTGTAGAACTTCCTTTTTTAAAGAAGTGTTGGGATCCCTGGGTGGCGCAGCGGTTTGGCGCCTGCCTTTGGCCCAGGGCGCGATCCTGGAGACCCGGTATCGAATCCCACATCGGGCTCCCGGTGCATGGAGCCTGCTTCTCCCTCTGCCTGTGTCTCTGCCTCTCTCTCTATCTCTCTGTGACTATCATAAATAAATAAAAATTAAAAAAAAAATAAAGAAGTGTTGATGATAGTTAATTTTTTCTTAAGTTTGTTTGATGATAGTTTTTTTTTTTAATGTCCTCATTTTGGCAAAATAAAAAATAAGCAGTGTTATTTCTATCCCAAATTTTATTTTATTTTATTTCTTAGCAAAATGACTTTATTAAGAAGGCTTTGAAGTAAAAAAAAATAAATAAAATTCTTGATACAATTTCCCAAACTCTTAAATCAGCTCAGCAAATATATAATCAGTAATTTAGCTGTATAAGATTAAATGTCCATTTTTTTTAAAAGAGACCGAGAGAGAGAGAGAGAGACAGGCAGAGACACAGGCAGAGGGAGAAGCAGGCACTCTACAGAGAGCCTGACGTGGGACTCGATCCGGGGTCTCCAGGATCACGCCCCGGGCTGCAGGCGGCGCTAAACCGCTGCGCCACCAGGGCTGCCCTAAATGTCCATTTTGATTTAAAACAAAACGTATCTTAGTTCTTTAAACTTATTCCATAAAGTACATATTTCCCTATAAATTCCCTTCCTTGATGTGGTTTCTTATTTCCCTCTAGTTGTGGAATTTGTTCTGTCAGTCCTCGGGTTGATTCCTGGGTTTTCAGAATGATTTGACAGTTATCTAGTTGTGTTCAAAGGACAAGCCAAGCCTAGGTTCCTCCTACTGTGCTGCCATCTCTCCATCTCAAATTTTAAAACAAAATTATGAGTCTCATAAATGGGCTCCACAATTTGGGCAACTCAGACCCATGTGAAGTCATATCATGTGAGCACAGAGTGCTCAATAAACTTGGTTTCCCCTTTCATCGGCTCCTTGCAGAGGGCATCTGGCTGTTTCCTGAGAATCCGAAGATCTTGGAATCAAGGGGCTATGGAGAGAGTTTCATTCCTCACCTTCCCCCACCTTGGCCATTGAAGAACAGAGGCCAAAGAGGAGACTGCCTTGAACAAAGAGGTGGATTGATCCTGCCAATTAGACTGATCAACCTAATTCATTTATGCATCCATGCAATAAATAAGGGAAAGTCTCCTGTAATGTGCCGGCACAGCATTATGCTAGCCCTGGGATGAGATGGTGGGTAAAACAGATGTGGCCCCTCCCCTTCTAGAGCTCACAACTTAATGGGGAGATAGAAGGTACTGGGAGGAGGATCAGGGAAGGGGTCATCCTCAAAGTTTCCTTCTGTGGATGCTCCTAGTTTGGATACTGTTCAGAACATGAGTTACTGGAGCCAGAAGCTCCATCCTTTCTCCTTACTCTGCTATGAATTATCACCCCCCTTTTTTTTTCCTATCCTGCTCTGCCAAATCAGGCAGTCCAGGGAAAAAAAAAGCACAGAAGTCCACTTACCACTCTCTCTTAAGGGAAGAACTGGGATTCTTGCAAAGTTGGGCCTTTAGTTCCTCGTTGGTTGCTCTATTCTAGCTCTGCAGAGCAAAGCCACCCTGTAGACATCTGCCCGCCACCCATACCACCTCTGACATTTTACTCCATTCCCCCTCACTCAGTCCCTGTGTTTGGTGAGATTCAACCCACCACCACCATTTTCCTCTTCTCTAGAGAGGGGCAAATGATCAGGCCTGGGCAATGAGAATACTCCATTGTTCTAAACAAAATGACTGGTTCAGGGGTAGGCCCATAAGCCAACCCAAATAGTTGAAACTGATATCTAGTTTGAGATATCTAGATTGATATCTACTTGAGATTGATATCCTGCAGTTTGCAAGAGAGAGGTATTGTCTTTCTGTTGAGTTTGTTGAGCTGAGTGAATGGTAAATTTCAGCTAATGGGAACCATCTTTGACACCCTAAGGAGAGACTTTGTCTAAGAATAAAGTGAACACATAGGAAGGTAAGATATGGAGAGAGAGAGAGTTCTGATGACATGGTTTGAACACCTGGATCCATCCATGCCTGAAGACCTGCTTCTGGATTGTTCTATTTGGTGAGCCAATACATTCAAGTTTTGCTTAAGCCAGTTTGAGATGGGGTTTTGTCATTTCCAAACAAAATCATCCTACATTACTCAACTACATCTCCCAAAAGAGAGCAGGGCCGGTATAATAGATTGTTTATATTGTGAAAGAATGCCTGTCAGGCTACTCCTGACATAGTGGAATAAAAGACCAGAATTTGAGGTTCATCTCTGCCACTGGACGATGATGCTAATCCTCAGAGCCTTATTTTCTTCCTTTGTAAAATGGAGAAAAACATACTTTCTACCTACAGATGTTGTGAGAATTAAAAGAGATAATGGATGGAAAGGAGCTTTGTAAACTGAAAATGGCTTTATAAATGTAAAGGATTGTCATTAAATTTTAATAAGTGGCTTGCCCAAGGATTAGAAATAGCAGCAGTATCGGAAAAGCACTTGCTGAGCTGTGAGTAGGTGGCACAGAATGTCTCCTTGTTTTAAAAACTAACCTTGGAGCAGTTACAGAAAGAAAGATTGAGAATGCTCTACAGAAAGAGCTTCTCTTTGACCCCAGGGAACGGCCAGACCAGAATGGAACATTTGTGGAAATGAGATGGGGATTATAGACCATAGGGCAATGATGATGCTGGACTGAGCACCTGGATGAGAAGAGAAGCCCCCAGGCCAATTCCAGCCAGTATCTTAGTGAAGAAAGAGTTGTAACTTGCTGGGTACCCTTATGCCTAAATTAAGTGTTCAATTACATTGAATGTTTAATAAGCTCTTACAACATTCTAGGTCCCCTGATCTTCATTTGACATGTATTATCTCATTCAGTCTTCACGATAGCCCTGTAAGATAATGTTTGGAGCTAAACCATATCCCTCCCCCGAAAAAAAATACATATGTTGAAGTCCCAACCTCTAGTACCTCAGAATGTGACGTATTTGGAGACAGAGACATTAAAGAGGTGATGAAGGAGGGGCAAGCACCTGGCTGGGTTAGTTGGTGGAGGAGCTTGTGACTCTTGATCTTGGGGTTAAGAGCTTGAGCCCCACATTGGGTATAGAGATTACTTAAGAATAAAAAAAAGAATAAAAAGTCTTTGAAGAGGTGATAAAGGTAAAATGAGTTCATCTGGGTGGACTGTAATCCAGCATCACTGGTATGCTTATAAGAGGAAATTAGAACACAGACAACACAGAGACCACAGGATGACTGCAGAGGACAGAGAAAGAAAGTGGCCAAAGAGAGAGGCTTCAGAAGAAACCAAACTTTCTGACATCTTGATCTTGTACTTTCAGCCACCAAAACTGAAAATTTTAACTTGTCTTGAACCACTCAGTTTGTAGTATTTTGTTATGCCAGCCCTAGCAAACCAATACAGGTCAGTACTATTATATGCCCATTTTGTAGAGGAGGACACTGAGGATGAATAACTTGCCCAAAGTCACACTTCTAGCAATTGGGAGAGTTGGGATTTAGCCTCAGGAGGCCTGCTCCAGAGCCCACATTCTTAATTACTGTGCCATATAGATCATTCTGAAGAATGGACTCAATTCTTCTCAATTACCTTTGTTTCCTTTTTATATTCCTATCATTTGGTTATGAACATATATGCATTGGTATCACTATCTGGGTTTAAATCTAATTTCTGCAAATTACTAACTGCTTCTAAGCATCAGTTTCCTCATCTATAAAGTGGGGATGACGATAATAGTATTTCCCTCGAGCGTTTTCAGGAATGTTGAATGAGATATTGTGCACATAAATTGCTAAGCACTTGCAAAACATTGAAAAGCTATTTGCTATTATTATTGCGTAGCTAGAAAGTGGGAGTTCCAGGATTCAAACCTGGGACTAGCTTGGCTAAAGCTACTAGTGCAATCAATCAATCAATCAATAAATCTACTAGTGCATTTAACTCTCACATTGAACTGTCTGAAGTTCCTGAGCCCTTGCAGAGAGGCACAGATTTATGGAGTCAGACCATGGGTAGTTGTATTCTAATTCTGAGTAGTATGTTATGTTTATTCTTTGAACGTCATTTTTCTAGTCTATAAAATCAAACAACTCCTTAACCTCACATGGTTTAAATGAGGTAAAGTATGTAAGATATTGGTCACACAACAGATGCTCATAAACATTAGTAGAGAGGATTTTGTCTTTTATAGGAGGTTAGGTTTTAAAACAAATGCAGTTTGGGGTGGGGGATGGTGCCTGGCTGGCTCAGTAGGAAGAGCGCACAACTCTTGATCTTGAGGTTGGGAGCTCAAGCTCCATGCTGCATGTAAAGATTACTTAAAATTTTTAGAAACAAATGTAGTTGGGGAGAAATATGATGTAAATTACCCTTTAAAAAAAAAAAACCTTAATTTTCCATGAAGTACTATAAGCAAGTTTTCATGTATACCACCCCATCCCGTAGTTTTTAGGTACTAAAGTTTCAAAAAACTGAGATAGACTAAGGAAAATGGAGGGAAAAGTCCATTTTCAGGGGCACCTGGGTGGCTTGGTCAGTTGAGCATGTGCCTTTGGCTTGGGTCATGATCTCGGGGTCCTGGACTCGAGCCCTGCATCTGGCTCTCTGCTCAGCAATGAGTCTGCTTTTCCCTCTCCCTCTGCCTCTGTGATCTCTCTTGCTCTCACTCTCTCTCAAATAAATAAATAAAATCGTTTTTTTAAAAATAGCTCATTTTCAGATATGGAGACATTCAAACCATTCTGCCATTAACATAGTATTTCTCTTTTAAAATAGGGGTATTTTGGGCAGCCCCGGTGGCCCAGCGGTTTGGTGCCACCTTTGGCTCTGGGTGTGATCCTGGAGACCCGGGATCGAGTCCTGCATCAGGCTCCCTGCATGGAGCCTGCTTCTCCCTCTGCCTGTGTCTCTGCCTCTCTCTTTCTCTGTCATGAATGAATAAATAAAATCTTAAAAAAAAAATAGGGGTATGTAGAAAATTGTAAAGAATTCATATTTACTTGTAGAATTTACTCTTTATAAAGTCTCTAAAATATTACTACACAAAACAGGTTAATTTATGCTTGTAAGGAGTAAAATAAATCATGTAGCCACCTCTTCAGGAATCTATGGAATTTGTCTATCCAGCATTTCCTTTTTCTTTCTTCTGATAATATTCAGCTTCTTTTAAGAAACTGGCTCTCCTCCCCTCTCTGGGCAGGAGTAGATATGGGTCCCAGGCCGGCCAATCATATTATCTTAGTCAGCTCAGTAGGTATTATAAGATATCATAGACTGTGTGGCTTAAACATGAAACATTTCTTTCTTACAGTTCTGGAGAATAGAGATCATGGTGCTTCATGGTCAGATTCTGGTGAGGACTCTTCCCGATTTACAGATAGCCATCTTCTTTCTGTTTCCACATATGGCAAAGAAAGAAAGAGAGAGAGCTCTAGTCTCTTTTTAGGAGGACATTAATCGTATCAAGGGCTCTATCCTCACAACCTCATCTCAACTTAATTACCCTCCAAAGACCCTACCTCCTAATACCATCACAATGGAGTTTAGGGTCTCAACATATGAATTTGGGTGGGGAAACAAACATGTAGTCCGTAATACTGCCCCACCCACTGGCTTTAATCATTTGGTCTCAGGATGGGCACCTGAGCCCATCCTGGTCAAAGGATTTCTTTGGGGAAATAAAGGTAGGGGTGAGGCAGAGAGAGATGTTTGGTTCTCCATTCCTTGGATCATAAGCTGTAAAGATGCCACCTTTAGGTTGTAAATTATCACATTCACCATCCCACTGGGGAGCCTGAGGAAAGTAAGGCCAACATGTACACAGAAGGTGGATTGAGGGATACCTGGGTGGCTCAGATGCTTAAGCATCTGCCTTGGGCTTAGATCATGAACCCAGGGTCCTGGGATCAAGCCCCACATTGGGCTCCCCACTCAGAGAGGAGTCTGCTTCTCCCTTTCCCTCTGCCTCTCCTCCTGTTTATGCTCTCTCTCTCTGTATCTCTCTGTCTCAGATGAATACATAAAATCTTAAAAAAAAAAAAAAAAAAAACGTAGGTTGAAAGATGGAGAGATTCTTTTTTTTTTAAGACTTTAATTTTTAAGCCATCTCCACATCAAAGGTGGGGCTTGAACTCACAACCCCAAGATCAAGAGATACATACTCCACTGAACTGAACCAGCCAGGCACCCCTGAAAGATGGAGAGATTCATAATATTGTTTGAGATCCTATTATTGAAGTTATACATGTCTTTACATGATTCTTTTTAATCCCCCCCCCCTTTTTTTTGTCTACAATGGTTTGAATTACCTTTCTCTTCAATGTTCCTTCCTCCAAGAATCCTAATAAAAACTCTGTCTTGGGGCATCTGAGTAGCTCCGTTGGCTAAACTTCTGACATTTTATTTCAGCTCAGGTCATAATCTCAGGGTCATGAGATCAAGCTTAGCATGGAGTCTGCTTGAGATTCTCTCCCTCTCCCTCTGCCTCTATCCCTGCTTGTACACACTCTCTCTCCCTAAAATAACTAAATAAAATCTTTTTTAAAAAACATGTTTCTCTTCCTCTCTCAATATCACACGTTATTTCTTGCTTTTTTAAAAAAGATTTTATTTATTTATTCATGAGAAACACAGAGGCAGAGACACAGGCAGAGGGAGAAGCAGGCTCCCTGCAGGGAGCCTGATGTGGGAATCAATCCCAGGACCCTGGGATCACGACCTGAGCCAAAGGCAGATGCTCATCCACTGAGCCACCCAGGGATTCCTATCCCTTGCTTTTTGACATGAGAATTAATCATTCATTCCTTCACTCATTCAGTCAATAAATATCAGTAGCATCTCATATTTAATAGGCCCCGTAGGGACACAAAGATGAAGACCCATCCCTGCCCTTGAGGAGCTCACCATCTAGAGGAGGAACAAGGGAACAGATGGGGTATAATTAGTATAAAAGAAGTGTCTCAGAAATTTGGAGAACCATGTGAAGGGGCTCACTGGACTGTGATCTTGAGTGAGTCACCTAAACTTTCTGAATCTATAAACTTTTCTTTTTTTTTTAAGATTTTATTTATTCATGAGAGACACAAGCAGAGGGAGAAGCAGGCTCCATGCAGGGAGCCCAATGTGGGACTTGATTCCGGGACTCCAGGATCACACCCTGGGCCAAAAGCAGCGCTAAACCACAGAGCCACCGGGACTGCCCTAAACTTTGTTTCATCTATAAGGAGGCCATCATAAAAAATACTGTTTCACAGATGATTTAAAAATAATGTGCTTTATACTTGAAGCAAACTAAAAATGTGAATGGTTCATATAATAATAAGATGCCTCAAAAAAAAAAAAAAGATGCCTGAATAACTATAGCATACCTTTCTTCATAAGCATCTGTATTATTCAGAACTCTTGGGTTGCAAATGACAAAGACCCAACAAACTGGCATAAGCAAGAATAAGTTCCAGTAGAATCTAACTGCTCACATGATAGGGTTAGGAATCAGCCTCTTCCCTGCTTTACTGTCCATCCTTGACTCCACGCCTTGTCAAGATCTTGCCAACTTATGGCAAGATGGCTTTGCTAACTTTGTGATTTAAAAGAAATGGTCTAGGGGGATCCCTGGGTGGCGCAGCGGTTTAGCACCTGCCTTTGGCCCAGGGCACGATCCTGGGGACCCGGGATCGAATCCCGCGTCGGGCTCCCGGTGCATGGAGCCTGCTTCTCTGCCTGTGTCTTTGCCTCTCTCTCTCTCTCTGTGTGTGTGTGTGTGACTATCATGAATGAATAAATAAATAAAATCTTTAAAAAAAAAAAAAGAAATGGTCTATGTGATACTCATATTTTGGAATTTGTGGAAAATCCCTTTGAGCCCTAATACATGGTCAGTTTTCATAAATGTTCTCTGTGTGCTTGCAAAGAATGTGTATTCTCTATTAATCGAAGGAAATTGGGATGCCTGGGTGGCTCAGTGGTTGAGCGTCTGTCTTTGGCTCAGGGCCTGATCCCAGGATGCAGGATCGAGTCCCACATTGGGTTCCCTATGGGGAGCCTGCTTCTCCCTCTGCCTGTGTCTCTGTCTCTCTGTGTGTCTCTCATGAGTAAATAAATAAGTCTTTTTAAAAATGGAAGGAAGTTCTGTATGTTTATTAGCTATAGCCTGTTAATTGTCTTGTTCACATTTTAAGGATCATTACTAATTTTTTTTTTGTCTGAGAAGTATATTAAAATCTCCCATTCTGATTCTTGAAAGGACATGAGAGAACTTTATGGAATGATGTTAATACTCTATATCTTGCTGGGCATTTAGGTTACACGGGTGTATATATTTCTCAAAACTCAGCAAATGTATACTTAAGATTTGTGCATTTTGGGATGCCTGGGTGGCTCACCGGTTGAGCACCTGTCTTCAGCCCAGGGCCTGATCCTGGAGTATTGGGATGGAGTCCCACATTGGGCTCCTCACAGGGAGCCTGCTTCTCCCTCTATGTCTCTGTCTCCCTCTCTGTGTCTCTCATGAATAAATAAATAAAAAATCTTTTTAAAAATGATTTGTGCATTTTGTCACATGCAAAATTTATTTCAAAAGAAAAATTTGCAACTAGATAGTCAACTTCAGTTAATAGCCTTTAAGGGAAAGGATAGTGACTGCAACTTACTTTGGAATGTATAAGAAAATAAGATGGGTTGATACACGGATAGAAAGAGAGATGGTGGGCAGCTCCGGTGGCGCAGTGGTTTAGCACTGCCCGTAGCCCAGGGCGTGATCCTGGAGACCCTGGATCGAGTCCCACGTCAGGCTCTCTGCATGGTGCCTGCTTCTGTCTCTGCCTCTCTCTCTCTCTGCGTCTCTATGAATAAATAAATAAAATCTTAAAAAAAAAATAAAAATAGAAAGAGAGATGGATAGTTATGTGTAAAAGCAAATATAGAGTAAAATGCTACTGGTAGGACTTAGGTAGTAAGTACAGGCATGCCTTGTTTTATTGTACTTTGCTTTATGGCATTTTGCAGATACTGCATTTTTTACGAACTGAAAATTCGTGGCAACCCTGCTGTGAGCAACTCTATTGGCACCATTTTTCCAATAGCATTCGTTTGTTTCATGTGTTTATTTCACATCTTGGTAATTCTCAATATTTCAAACTTTTCATTATTATATTTGTTATGGTGATCTGTGATCAGTGATCTTTGATGTTACAACATATGCAACAACAAAGCCTGGATGACAACACAATTGTTTATAACATGGCCTACTGTTGTTGTTGTTTAAAGATTTTATTTATTTATTTGAGAGAGAGAGAGAGAGAGTACGAATGGGGGGTTGGGTAGGGGAGCAAGAGAAGATGATTCCCTATTGAGCAGTGAACCAGACACAGGGCTCTCCCTCTCCCCTCCACTCTCTCTCCCTCAAATAAATAAATAAAATATTAAAAAAAAAGAAATGGAGACTGGAGATGTGACTGAACTGTTGAAATCTCATGGTAAAACTTTAATGCACAAGGATTGCTTCTTATAGATAACGAAAGAACATAGTTTCTTGAGATGGAATCTAGTCCAGGTGAAGTTGCTATGAGGATTCTTCAAGTGACAACAAAAGACTTAGAATATTACATAAGCTTAGTTGATAATGCAGCAGCAGGGTTTGAAAAGATTGACTCCAATTTTGTTAGAAATTCTACTGTGGGTAAAATGGTATCAAACAGCATCACATGCTACACAGAAATCATTTGCGAAGGGAAGTGTTAATAAATGTGGCAAACTTCATTGTTTTATTTTAAGAAATTGCCACAGCCACCTCCACCTTCAACAACGACTCCCCTGATCAGTCAGTAGCCATCAACATGAAGGCAAGACTCTCTACTAGCAAACAGATTAAAAAGGTCAGGTGATGGTTACCATCTTTCACCAATAAAGTAGTTTTTTTTTTAAAGTAGTTTTAATTAAGGTATATGCATTGTTTTCTAGGCCTATCTATTTCACACGTAATAAACTATAGTATAGTATAAACATAACTTTTATATGGATTGGGAAACCAAAAAAATTATTTGACCCCCTTTATTGCAATATTTGCTCTGTTGTGGTGGTCTAGCACTGAATCTGCAATATATCCAAGGTATGCCTGTATTTGGGTGAGATTTTTTCAACAGTGTGAGATTCTTTTAACTTCCATCCAGTACGTTTGAAATTTTTCATTAAAAAATGTTGGAGGGAAAAAAAAATGTTGGAGAGGGCACCTCATGGATCAGTCAGGAAAGCATCTGACTTCAGCTCAGGCCATGATCCCAGGGTCCTGGATTAGACCCCCTGAATTGGGCTTTCTGCTCAGCAGGGAGTCTACTTCTCCCTCTCCTTCTGCCTCTCTCCTCTGCTCATGCTTGCTCGCTCTCCCAAATAAATAAAATATTTTATTTTATTTTTCTTAAGATTTTATTTATTTATTCAGGAGAGAGAGGGGCAGAGACATAGATACAGGGAGTAGCAGGCTTCCCACAGGGAGCCTGATGTGGGACTCGATCCCAGGACCCCAGGATCACACCCTGAGCCAAAAGCAGATGCTCAACCACTGAGCCACAATAAAATCTTTTTAAAAATGATTGTTGATTTGCCAATTTCTCCTTGTGAGTCTGTTGATTTTTGCTACATATATTGAGACTGAGTTATTATATTTTTTAAATAGATTTTATTTATTTATTCATGAGAGACACAGAGAGAAAGAGAGGCAGAGACACAGGCAGAGGGAGAATCAGGCTCCATGCAGGGAGCCTGATGTGGGACCCGATCCCAGGACTCCAGGATCACGCCCTGGGCCGAAGGCAGCGCTAAACCACTGAGCCACCCAGGGATCCCCCTGAGTTATTAGATTGATACTAGAATTCTTTTGGCTGTTACTTCCCTAGTGTATACTCTTTTACCTTCAGTCTTTCTGTTTCATTATGTTTTCAGAGTATCTTTTGTAAGAATCAAAAAGCTTCAGAAAAGATATCTGTTATGGGAATCTCTGTCTTACAATAGGTAAAAGTTAATCTGTTTACATGTATTGTGCTTATTGATCAATTTGAACTTATTTGTGCCAATTTTGTGTCTTACATTTACTTTACTTTTATACTGTACATTTATTATATTTACTCCACTTGTTTCTTTTATATATATATTTTTTAATTTTTTGTTATTTTTTAAATTTATATATATTTTTTAATATATTTTTTATTTTTAAGTAATCTATACACCCGACATGGAGCTTGAACTTAGAAGCCCAAGATCAAGAGTTGCGTATGTTACCAACTGAGCCACCCAGGCACACCTACTTCTTGTATTTCAGTGGTCTAGTTTTCTTATCTTTTCATTTTTCTTTAAGATATATTTATTTGAGAGAGAGAGTGTGGATGGGAGGGGTAGAGGGAGCAGGAGAGAGAAACTGAAGCAGACTCTGTCCTAAGCACTGAGCCCAACTCAGGGCTTGATCTCACAACTCAGATCAGACCTGAGCCAAAACCAAGAGCTGGAGACTTAACCGACTGTGCCACCTAGGCGCCCTGGTCTGGTTTTCTTTATTCTTTTTTTTTTTTTTTTTTAAGATTTTATTTATTTATTCACAAGAGACACAGAGAGAGAGAGAGGCAGAGACATAGGCAGAGGGAGAAGCAGGCTCCATGCAGGAAGCCCAATGTGGGACTCGATTCCCAGACTCCGGGATCATGCCCTGAACTGAAGGCAGACGCTAAACCGCTGAGCCACCCAGGTGTCCCTAGTTTTCTTCTCTCTTTTTTTTTAAATTGTATTTATTCATTAATGAGAAGCACAGAGAGGGAGAGAGAGGCAGAGACACAGAGGGAGAAGCAGGCTCCATGCAGGGAGCCCAACGTGGGACTGGATCCCAGGCCTCCAGGACCATGCCCTGGGCTGAAGGCAGTGCTAAGCCACTGAGCCACCTGGGCTGCCCCCTAGTTTTCTTTATTCTTGATTTTCCTTTTGTTGGTTTGGAAGATCTGTAATTCATACCTTGTGAGATATTTCCCCATTTACCATTTCCTCTTGTTTTTCAGTACTGGAACTCCACACTTTTTATCTTCACATGCAACATTTTCTGTCTAAAATTTATGTAAGGAAATTTTGTATTTACATTCCCAAAATTCAGTGCAATGTTTTAACCAAAACTCATTGTAGGAAATATTTTCAGATAATTTCCAATTGTTATTGGTACAATATCAGAATCAAGTGTTCTTTCCAAAGTGTGGCTTCCAGTCAACAAAAGGGGTGTGAAGTCAGAAGTTGTTGGTGCTGAGAGAAGCATAGCTGTGTTATGCTATTGCATAAAAATTATTGTTTGCTAACAGCCATATTATTTGTTTGGTGGTTAGGAAGCAATGGTTTTTGGATTCTGTGTATGTGGTAAAATATACAGTAAAAATGTATCCTTTTAACCACCTTTTAAAAGAGAAAGGAGCAGGAGAGGAATAGAGAATCTTAAGCTGACTCCACACCCAGCATGGAGCCCAATGCAGGGGTCCATCTCATCACCCTGAAATATGACCTGAGCCAAAACAAAGAGTTGGACGTTTAACTGACTGAACCATCCAGGCACCCGACCTTTTATCTATTTTTAAGTGTACAATTTAATGGCAGTAAGTACATTCACAACATTGTGCAACCACTACCACTTCCATTTCTAGAACTTTTTTATCATTGCAAACTGGAACTCTGTACCATTTAAACAATAACTGTCTATTTTTCTATGTCCCCCAGACCTAGTAACTTCTAATCTACTTCCTATCTCTATGAATTGGCCTATTCTAGGTACCTTATCTAAGTGGAATCATACAGTATTTGCCCTTTCGTGTCTAGCTTATTTTACTTAGCATAACTTCTTTTAAAGATTTATTTGAGGAGGGGTATAGGGAGATGGAAGGAAAATCTGAAGCAGACTCCGCACTGAGCAAGGAGCCTGATGCAGGGCTCAGTCTTACAACCCTGAGATCATGACCTGAGTGAAAACAAGAGTCGGATGCTTAACTACTGCACCACCCAGGCACCCTGTACATAATGTTTTTAAAGTTCATCCATGCTGTAGAGTATATCAAAATCTTATTCCTTTGTAAGGCTAATATTCCATTTATGTATATATCATATTTTGTTTATCCAATTTTATGTTTTTTTTTGTTTCTTGTAATCTCTATGCCCAATGTGGGGCTCAAATTAACAACCCCAAGGTCAAGATCAAGAGTCACATGGTCTGCTGACTGTACCAGCCAAGTGCCCCTTATCCACTTGTCTGTTGATAGACATTTGTGTTGTTTCCACCTTTTGGCTGTTGGGAATAATTTGCTATAAACATTTGAGTACAAATGTCCTGCTTTTAATTCTTTGGGTATAAACCTAGAAGTGGAACGCTCTATCATATGGTAACTCTATGTTTAACTCTTTGAGGAATCACCAAGCTGTTTTCCACAGCAGCTACACCATTTTACATTCCAACCACCAATGTACAGGGGTTCTAATTTCTTCCCATCCTTTCCAATACTTTGTATTCATTTCTTTGTATTTTATAATAGTTGTTGAAATGGTATCTTTGTTGTTTTAAAGATGTTTTTTATTTATTTGAGAGAGAGAGAGCACAGAGGGAGAGGGAGAAGCAGACTCCCCACTGAGTGGGAGCCCAATGTGAGGCTCGATCCCAGGACTCCAAGATCATGACCTGAGCCAAAGGCACACGCTTAACCAACTGAGCCACCCAGGGACCCCTGAAATGGTATCTCATTGTGATTTTAATTTGCATTTCTCTAATGATTAGGGATATCTTTTTTTAAGATTTTATTTATTCATGAGAGACACAGAGGCAGAGACATAGACAAAGGGAGAACCAGGTTCCCTGTGAGGAGCCTGATGCAGAACTCGATCCCAGGACCCTGAGACCACACCCTAAGCCCAAAGCAGACACTTAAACCACTGAGCCACCCAGGCATCCTTTTTTTTTTTTTAATTTTATTTATTCATTCATGAGACACACACACACACACACACACACACACAGGCAGAGGGAGAAGCAGGCTCCATTCCATGCAGGGAGCCTGACGTGGGACTCGATCCCAGGTCTCCAGGACCACACACGGGACTGAAGGTGGCGCTAAGCCACTGAGCCACCCAGGCTGCCCCCACCCAGGCATCCTAATTAAGGATATGTTAAAGATATTTTCGTGTGCTTATTGACCATTCATGTATCTTCTTTAGAGAACTGTCTAGTCTCTTCAAAAAATGGCACTGGGAAAATTGGACAGCCATGTGCAGAAGAATGAAACTAGACCATTCTCTTTCACCATACACAAAGATAAAATGGATGAGAGATCTAAATGTGAGACAATAATCCATCAAAATCCTAGAGGAGGGGATCCCTGGGTGGCGCAGCGGTTTGGCGCCTGCCTTTGGCCCAGGGCGCGATCCTGGAGACCTGGGATCGAATCCCACGTCGGGCTCCCGGTGCATGGAGCCTGCTTCTCCCTCTGCCTATGTCTCTGCCTCTCTCTCTCTCTCTGTGTGACTATCATAAAAATAAAAATTAAAAAAAAATTAAAAAAAAAATCCTAGAGGAGAACACAGGCAACACCCATTTTGAACTTGGCCACAGCAACTTCTTGCAAGATACATCTAGGAAGGCAAGGGAAACAAAAGCAAAAATGAATTATTGGGACCTAATCAAGATAAAATGCTTCTGCACAGCAAAGAAACAGTCAACAAAACTAAAAGACAACCTACAGAATGGGAGAAGATATTTGCAAATGACAAATCAGATAAAGGGCTAGTAACCAAGATCTATAAAGAACTTATTAAACTCAACAGCAAAGAAACAAACAATCCATGAAATGGGCATAAGACATGAACAGAAATTTCACCAAAGAAGACACAGACATGGCCAACAAGCACATGAGAAAATGCTCTGCAACACTTGCCATCAGGGAAATACAAATCAAAACCACAATGAGATACCACCTCACACCAGTGAGAATGGTGAAAATTAACAAGGCAGGAAACCACAAATGTTGGAGAGGATGTGGAGGAAGGGGAACCCTCTTGCACTGTTGGTGGGAATGTGAACTGGTGCAGCCACTCTGGAAAACTGTGTGGAGGTTCCTCAAAGAGTTAAAACTAGATCTGCCCTATGACCCAGCAATTGCACTGCTGGGGATTTACCCCGAAGATACAGATGCAGTGAAAACGCCGGGACACCTGCACCCCGATGTTTCTAGCAGCAATGTCCACATAGCCAAACTGTGGAAGGAGCCTCGGTGTCCATCAAAAGATGAATGGATAGGGATCCCTGGGTGGCGCAGCGGTTTGGCGCCTGCCTTTGGCCCAGGGCGCGATCCTGGAGACCCCGGATCGAGTCCCACGTCGGGCTCCCGGTGCCGGTGCATGGAGCCTGCTTCTTCCTCCGCCTGTGTCTCTGCCTCTCTCTCTCTCTGTGACTATCATAAATAAATAAAAAAATAAAAAATAAAGATGAATGGATAAAGAAGCTGTGGTCTATGTATACAACGAAATATTACTCAGCCATTAGAAACAACAAATACCCACCATTTGCTTCAATGTGGATGGAACTGGACGGTATTATGCTGAGTGAAATAAGTCAATCGGAGAAGGACAAACATTATATCATCTCATTCATTTGGGGAATGTAAAAAATAGTAAAAGGGAATAAAGGGGAAAGAAGAGAAAATGAGTGGGAAATATCAGTGACAGCGACAGAGCCTGAGAGACTCCTTACTCTGGGAGACGAACAAGGGGTAGTGGAAGGGGAGGTGGGCGGGGGGTTGGGGTGACTGGGTGATGGGCACTGAGGGGGGCACTTGGGATGAGCATTGGGTGTTATGCTATATGTTGGCAAATTGAATTCCAATAAAAAACATACCAAAAAAAAGAGAACTGATTCACATCCTTTTCTTATTTTTGGATTGGGTTGTTCATTGTTGAGTGGTAAGAGTTCTTCATATTTTCAGAATAGTAATCCCTTATCAGATACAATTTGCAAATATTTTCTTTCATTCATGAATTGACTTTCATTCTCTTGATTAGTGTTCTTTGATACAGAAATGTTTTAAACTTTGTTGAAGTCCAATTTATCAATTTTTTCTTTTGTTGCCTGTGCTTTTGGTGTCATATCCAAGAAATCATTGCCAAATCCAAAGTCATAAAGCTTCTCCCCTATGTTTTCCTCTAAGAGTTATATAGTTTCAACTCTCACATTTGGGTCAATTGATCCATTTGAGTTAATTTTTGCTTATGGTATAAGGTAAGGGTTCAATTTTGTTCTTTTGCATATGGCTATCCAGTTATTCCAGGACCATTTATTAAAAAGACTATCCTTTTCACTATCCCAGTGAGTGGTTTTGGCACCTTTGTTGAAAAGCAACTGGCCATATATGTGAGGGTTTATTTCTGGGTTATCTATTCTATTTTATAGGTCTTTATGTCTATCCTTTGCCAGTAATACATGGAAGCAATGGTCTAATCATATTAAATCTTAATGTGATAGATCGTTGCTTGTATGCAGGTGACACACTATATTTTATCTCTCTTTTGAGAAATTGTTTGGGGTTTGATGTTGAAATGTCATGAGTTATCATTTTTCCCATTTAACATAATGGGAACCAGGTTTCATTCCAGTCTGTTTTCACACAAAACATCTTATTCTAACAGATTACCAATGTAAGGCAAGAGATGCCTTTATTTTCTTTCTACCCTTTATTGGTCACCCCTACATTTTTTTTCATTTTTTAATTTAAATTCAACTTGCCAACATATAGCATGTATAGTATGCTCATCCCATCAAGTGCCCTCCTCATTGCCCATCTATCACTATACCACCAATGCCAACCAACATCATCCCTACATTTTAAAATATGTGCACTTAGAATAAAATAAGGGTGCCTGGGTGACTCAGTGGTTAAGCATCTGCCTTCCACTCAGGCTCTGATCCCAGGGTTCCAGGATCAAGTCCTACATCAGGCTCCCTGGAGGGAGCCTGCCTCTGCCTCTCTTTCTGTGACTGTCATGAATAAATAAACAAATCTTTAAAAATAATAATAATAATAAAATAAAATATGTGCACATAATATGATATCTAAAGTAAATCAAGATCTCTATAATCCTCCTAAGCAGAAACAGATCTTAGAATATTTTAACGTAGGAGTGCCTAGGCGGCTCAGTCGGTTGTGTGGCCAACTATTGATCTCAGCTCAGGTCTTGATTTCAAGGTCATGAGTTCAAGGCCTGCACTAGGCTGCATGCTGGTCATGGAAACTACTTAAAAATCTTTTTTAAACATTTTTACTTAGAACCATATTCTCGGGATCCCTGGGTGGCGTAGCGGTTTGGCGCCTGCCTTTGGCCCAGGGCGCGATCCTGGAGACCCGGGATCGAATCCCACGTTGGGCTCCCGGTGCATGGAGCCTGCTTCTCCCTCTGCCTATGTCTCTGCCTTTCTCTCTCTTTCTGATGACTATCATAGATAAATAAAAATTAAAAAAAAAAAAAAAAAAGAACCATATTCTCTGGGACGCCTAGGTGGCTCAGTGGTTGAGCGACTGTCTTTGGCTCGGGGAGTGATCCCAGGGTCCAGGATCAGGTCCCGCATCTGGCTCCTTGTGGGGAGCCTGCTTCTCCCTCTGCCTGAGTCTCTGCCTCTCTTTCTCTCTCATGAATGGAAAAAAATCTTGGGGAAAAAAAAAAAAAAAGGAGGGACGCCTGGGTGGCTCAGTGTTTAGCGCCACCTTCAGCCCAGGACATGATCCTTGAGTCCCACATCGGGCTCCCTGAATGGAGCCTGCTTCTCCCTCTGCCTGTGTCTCTGCCTCTCTCTCTGTCTCTCATGAATAAATAAAATCTTAAAAAAAAAAACATATTCTTCCATCTTTGTTGTTGTCTCTATGTATTTTTAGTTCCATCTTCTAACTAAACCCCCCCAAAGTGTAAGTTTTTAAAGTCAGATTTATTGAGCTCTAATTTACATATAGTAAATTTCACTGTCTTCAGTATTAACAAATATATAGTTTTGTAACCTCTGCCACAGTTAAAATCAGAACAGTTCCCTCATCCCCCCAAATCTCCTATTATCCCTTTGATGTTGGCTCCTTACCACACTCTAAACCCTGGGCAACTTGTTTCCTGTCCATATTGGTTTGACTTTTCAACAATGTCACATAAATGGAATCATACAGTGTGTACCCTTTGAGTAAGACTTCTTTAACATGGCATAATGCAATCTGCCATTCAAACATGCTGTTGGGTATATCACTAGTTGGTTCCTTTTAATTGCTGAGTATTGAACCACTGCAGAGATGAACCATAGTTTATCTATTTACCCAGCTGAGGGCCATTTGAATTGTTTCTACATTTTGACAATTATAAATAAGGCTGTTAGGGATGCCTGGGTGGCTCAGTGTTTGAGTGTCTGCCTTTGGCTCAGGGCGTGATCCTGGGGTCCCAGATCAAGTCCCACATCAGGCTCTCCACAGTCTGCTTCTCCCTTTGCCTATGTCTCTGCCCCTCTCTGTCTCTCATGAATAAATAAAATATTTAAATAAATAAATAATAAATAAATAAATAAGGCTATTATGAGCATACATGTTTATATGAGCGTAAGTTGTTTTATCTCTGGCGGAAATACTTAAGAGTGAGATTGCTGAGTCACATGGTAAATATATATTCAACTTTATGTAAGAAACCACCAGTTTTCCAGAGTGTACCATGTTGTATTTCCACCAGCAAGGTATAAGTGTTCCAGTTGCTCCACATCTTCACTAGGACATGGTATTTTTTGTTTAATTTGAGCCATTTCAGTGGGTATCTCATTAAGGTTTTAATTCATTTCCCTAATAACTATGATGTTGGGCATCTTTTCATGTACTTATTTTCTTCACTGAAGTGTCCAAATCTTTTGCCTACTTCTATTGAGCTATTAACTATCTCATTATAAAGTTTTGAGAGTTCTTTGTATATTATGGATACAAGTCCTTCATTAGATATGTGTAATGAAAATATTTCCTCCTAATTTGTAGCTTGTAGCTCATTCTTTTATTCTTTTAACAATATCTTTTGAAGAGCAAAGATTCTTAGTTTTGAAAACTAATTTATCTTTTTTTACTTTATGGATTATATTTTTATATAATATCTAAGAAGTTTTTGCCTGATCTAGATAATAAAATATTCCTCTATGTTTCCTCCTGGAATTTTTAGAGTTTTTGCCTTTAATGTAAGCCTGTAATCCATTATTTATTTATTTTAAATATTTTATTCTGTTTTTAAAGATTTTATTTTATTTTTTTTAAAGATTTTTGTTTATTCATTCATGAGACACACAGAGAGAGATTGAGGCAGAGACACACTCAGAGGGAGAAGCAGGCTCCATGCAGGGAGCCCGACATGGGACTCAATCCCAGGTCTCCAGGATCATGCCCCAGGCTGAAGGCGGCGCTAAACCACTGAGCCACCTGGGCTGCCCAGATTTTATTTATTCACGAGAGACATAGAGAGAGAGAAAGAGAGAGAGAGAGAGAGGAGGAAGAGACACAAGCAGAGAGAGAAGCAAGCTCCCTGCAGGGAGCCCTATGCAGGACTCAATCCCAGGACCCCAGGATCATGACCTGAGCCAAAGGCAGAGGCTCAACCACTGAGCCACCCAGGCATCCTGGAATCCATTTTTTTAAAGACTTTTTATTTATTTGAGAGAGAGAGAGAGAGAGAGAGAAGGAGCATGCCTGCAAGTTGGGGGAGTGTCAGAGGGAAAGGGAAAGAAATCCTCAAGCAGACTCCTCACTGAGTGCAGAGCCTGGTACACAGTTAAATCCCAGGACCCTGAGATCATGACCTGAGCTGAAATCAAGAGTTAGATACTCAACTGACAGCCACCCAGCCACCCGTCTATAATCCATTTTGAGTTAACTTTTACTTGTGATAAAAGGTTAGGATTGAGGTTCATCTTTTGCATACCACCCGTCTATAATCCATTTTGAGTTAACTTTTACTTGTGATAAAAGGTTAGGATTGAGGTTCATCTTTTGCATACTGATATACAATTGCCCTGGCAATATTTGTTAAAAAGACCATCTTTTCTCCTCTGAACATCCTTTGCACTTTTGTAAAAAATAAATTGAATCACAATGAGATACCTCTTCACACCCACTACAGTGACTAAAATTAAAAAGACAGATAATAACAAGTGCTGGTAAGAATGTGGAGAAATTGGAACCCTCATACATTGATGGTGAAAATGTAAAGTGCAGTAGCTATGTTGGAAAACAATTTGTAAGTTTCTCAAAATGTTAAACATAGTGTTGCTATATGACCCAGCAATTCCTCTCCTAGCATAGGAGAACAGTAATTAGACCAGAACCTTAGATTTAGGGCACAGAAAGACTATAACAAGCCTAAGTATTGCTCCTGAGGAATTCTCAAAGACTAGCAGATGCCATGGAAAGGGATTCCCACATTGGTTCTAAACTGCCCATCTGGAGCTTTACATACCCTAAGCACACAATTCAACTTAATTTGGGGGCAACTGAATTCTCTCCATATGTTCCAAGCTCAAGTTCTTCCCAAGAGGAACAAAAACAAATGTACACAAAAAAACTTGTGCATGAATGTTCAGAGCACCATTATTCACAATAGCCAAAAAAAAAAGGAAACGACCCAAATGTCAATCAACTAATAACTACATGCAAAAAATATACATGCATGGTTATACAATGGAATATTATTCAGCCATGAAAAGAATAAAGTGAAAAAAACGAAAAGAATGACGTACTAATACATGCCACAACACAGATGGACCTTGAAAATAGTATGCTAAGTGAAAGAAGCTAGTTACAAAAGGAGTGTATATTGTAGGATATCATTTATATGAAATGTCCAGAATAGGCATTTCTGGACACATAGACACCAGAAAGTAGATTATTAGTGGCTACCTAAGTTAGAGGAGTGGGTGAGTGAGTAATAACTCACTCATTGACTGCTAAAGGGTCTGAAGTTTCTTTTTGAGATTAAAACATTTTACACTTAGATTTTGGTGATATTTGGTATAACCCTGTAAATATACTAAAGCCAAAGAATTATATGCTCTAAATAAGTAAATTTTATCGCATGTGAAATGTAACTAAATAAAGATGCCTAAAAAACAAGCTGATCACATGTTTGAATTGTTTCCTGAACTCATGTTCCATTGATCTGGATCTATCCTTTCATTAATACCAGTTTATCTCAACTTCTGTAGCTTTATATATATTTTTTAAATATTTTATTCATTTATTTGACAGAGAGAGCACAAGCAAGGGGAACAGCAGAGGGAGAGGGAGAAGCAGACTCCCCGCCAAGCAGGGAGCCCAATGCAGAACTCAATCCCAGGACTCCAGGATCATGACCTGAGCTGAAGTCAGATGCTTAACTGACTGAGGCACCCAGGTGCCCTGACTTCTTTCTGTAGCTTTATATAAGACTTGAGATAAAGTAGTATGAGTCTTCCAACTTTGTTCATCTTTTTCAAAATTATTTTGACTATTCCAATTCCTTTACTTTTCAACTTAATTCTTAGAATTGGCTTGCTGATGTTTACCAAATTTCCTGCTAGAATTTTGAAATATAGTATATTCAATCTATAAATCTATTTAGGAAGAATTGACATCTTAATGATATTGAGTCTTCTAATCTGGAAACAAGGTATAACTTGCCATTTGCCTAAGTTTTATTTATTTCATCAGTGTCTTGTAGTTGTAGTTTTTAGCATACACATTTTATACAGCATTTGTTAGATTTATATCCATTTCATGGCTCTTTTTGGTGTTATTGTAAATAGTACTGTTTTTTGCACCAGAGATGAAAACTATATTTCTACTATATGGAAATACAACTGATTTTTTTATATTGACAGGTATCTAAGGACCTTGCTAAATTGCTTACTAGTTCTATTAGCTTTTTCTGTTGATTTGCTAGGATTTCAACAACCAGTGGGTCAAAGATGAAATCAAAATGGAAATAAACACATTTTTTTTTAACAAATGAAAATGGAAGTACAACATACCAAAATTTATGGGATATAGCAAAAGCTATCCTAAGAGAAAGGTTATAGTGATAAATAACTACATTAAAAATAAAGACAGATCTCATAGGGCACCTGGGAGGCTCACTCGGTTAAGCATCTGCCTTCAGCTCAGGTTATGATTCCAGGGTCCTGGGATTGAGCTCTGCATTGGGCTCCCTGCTTAGCAGGGGGCCTGCTTCTCCTTCTCCCTTTGCCTGCTGCCCACCTCCTTGTGTGCTCTGTCAAATAAGTAAATAAAATCTTTTTTAAAATAAATAAAATAAAGATAGATCTCAAATAAACAATGTAACTTTACACCTTAAGGCACTAAAAAAACAACAACAAACTAAGCTGGGGATCCCTGGGTGGCTCAGCGGTATAGCTCCTGCCCTCGGCCCAGGGTGTGGTCCTGAAGTCCCAGGATCAAGTCCCGCATCCGACTCCCTGCGGGGAGCCTGCTTCTCGCTCTGCCTGTGTCTCTGCCTCTCTCTCTGTGTCTCTCATGAGTAAATAAATTCTTTAAAAAAAAAGAAAAGACAAACAAACTAAGCCTAAAGTTAGCAGAAAAAGGAGATAACAAAAATCAGAGCAGAAATAAATGAAGCAGAGAATGGAAAAGCACCAGAAGAAATCAACAAAGCTAAAAGTCAGTTTTTTTTTAAAGATAAACATTTTAAAAACTTTTAGCTAGACTTACCAATAAAAAAAAGAGAGGACTCCAATAAATAAAATTAGAAATGAAAGAGGAGACATTACAACTAATACCACAGAAATACAAAGGATCATAAGAGACTACTATGAAAACTACATGTCAACGAATTGGACAATCTAAAAAAATGAATAAATTCATAGAAACATACAATCTGCCAAGACTGACTAATGAAGAAATAGAAAATCTGAAAAGACCAATAGTGAGTAAGGATACCGAATCAGTAATCAGGACCGTCCTAACAACAACAAAAAGCCCAGGACCAGATGGCTGCTTGGTTAAATTCTACATTTAAAGAAGAATTAGTGTCAAACCTTCCTAAACTCATCTAAGAAGCTGAAGAGGAGGGAATACTACCAACCTTATTTTATGACAAGCACTACCCTGATATCAAAGCCAGATAAGGATAATACCAGAAAAGAAAACCACAGGCTAATATCACTGGTGGACACAGATGCAAAAATCATCAACAAACTATCAGCAAACCGAATTCCACGACACATTGAAAGGATCATGCATCATCATCAAGTGGGATTTATCATCCTTGGAATGAAAGGATGATTCAACACATGCAAATCAATAAATATAACACACTACATTAATAGAATGAAAGATAAAAATTATATGATCATCTCAATAGATGCAGAAAAAGCATTTGACAAAGTTCAACATCTTTTCATGATATCTCTCAACAAATTAGGTATGGAAGGAACATACCTCAACTTAATAAAGGCCATATATGACAAAGCCACAGCTCACATCATTCTCGGTGTTATAAAGGCTGAAAGCTTTCCCTCTAAGATCAGGAACAAGTATACCCACTCTCACTGCTCCTATTCACCATAGTAGTGGATCCTAGTCAGCGCAATTAGGCAAGAAAAGTAAATAAAAGGCATCCAAATCAGAAAGAAAGTAGTGAAATTATCTGCTGATGGTATGATCTTCTATATAGACAAATTCTAAAGACTTCAAAACTGGGACACCTGGCTGGCTCAGTCTGTAGAGCATGCAACTCTTGATCTCAAGGCCATGAATTTGAGTCCCACATTGGGGGTAGAGTTTCCTTTAAAAACAAAAAAAGAGTCCAAAACCTGTGAGAACTAATAAATAAATTCAGTAAAGTTTCAGAATACAAAATCAACATATAAAATTCAGTTGCATTTATATACACTGACAATGAACTATCTGAAAAAGAAACAAACAATACCACGTAGCATCGAAAACAATAAAATACCTAAAAATAAATTTAACCAAGGAAGTGAAAGATACCAAAAACTACAAGACATTGATAGAAGAAATTGAAGAAGACACAAATAAATAGAAAGCTATTGTATGGGGATGCCTGGGCTGCTGAGCATCTGCCTTTTCAGCTCAGGGCATGATCCTGGAGTCCCGCGATCAAGTCCCACGTTGGGTTCCCTGCAAGGAACCTGCTTCTCCCTCTGCCTGTGTCTCTGCCTCTCTGTGTGTCTCTCATGAATAAATAAATAAAATCTTAAAAAAAAAAAAGAAAGCTATTGTGTGTTCATGGATTGGAAGAGTTAATATTATTGAAATGTCCTTGCTACCCAAAGTCCTCTGTAGATTCAATATAGATGTAGATGTATCCCTATCAAGATTCTGATGAGGATGTGGGAAAGCAGGAACTCTCATTCATTGCTGGTGGGAATGCAAATCATACTGCCACTTTGGAAGACAGTTTGGTAGATTCACATAAATGTAAACATATTCTTACCATACGATCTAACAATCACATACTTTGGTATTTACCCAAAGGAGTTGAAAACATATGTCCACACAAAAACCTGCACATGCAGGTTTATAGCAGTTTTATTCATAATTGCCAAAATTTGGGAGCAACCAAGAATGTCCTTCAGTAGGGGGGTGGATGTTATAAACTGGTAAATCCAGACAATGGAATACTATTCAGTACTAAAAAAGAAATGAGCTAGCAAGCCATGAAAAGACATGTCCAATCTTAAATGGACATTACTGGTAGTGAAAGAAGCCACTCTAAAAAAAGGCTACATACTGTTTAATAACAATTACATGACATTTAGAAAAGGCAAACTATGGAGACAGTGGATTATACAAATACTCTACAGAGATATGTCACACTTTGTCTGACAGGGCCTATGGATATCATCAACCCTAGACCACCTTTTTTTTTTTTTTTAAGATGTTATTTATTTATTCACGAGAGACACAGAGAGAGAGAGAGAGAGAGAGAGAGAGAGAGAGAGAGAGAGAGGCAGAGACACAGGCAGACAGAGAAGCAGGCTTCACGCAGGGAGCCCGACGTGGGACTCTATCCTGGATCTCCAGGATCACACCCTGGGCTGAAGGCGGCGCTAAACCTCTGAGCCACCGGGGCTGCCCTAGACCAACTTTTAAAATCATTTCCTGGGCAGCCTGCGTAGATCCTGCTTTTCCTTTTGCCTGTGTCTCTGCCTCTCTTTCTCTCTATGTCTGTCATGAATAAATAAATAAAACCTTAAAAAAAAACTAAAATAATTTCCTTGGGGCTCCTGCGGGGCGCAGGCAGTTAAGTATCTGTCTTTGGCACAGGTCATGATCTCCACTTCCTGGGATTGAGCCCTGCATTGAGTTTCCTGCTCAGCAGGGAACCTGCTTCTTTCTCTCTCTCTCTCTCCCTCTGCCCCTCTCCACTGTTTGTTCTCTCTCTCTCTCTCTCAAATAAATAAAGTCGTTAAAAATATATTAAAAAATAAAATCATTTCTTTGCTTGGGATGCTAATCCCAAGAAGATGGAATGGATTCTGACCCTCTTTGCATCTTTGCATGTACCGCAGAGTTTAAGGATTCTTAGGTTAACTTTGTGACTCAACAATGACATCAAGGACCCAAGAAATTCCACCCTTCTCCTCTTCAATCCAACTGTAATATTCTTCATCATAGTCATAACCTGGCTGAAGCAGACATGGTGCTGCCTGGAGAAGAAGAAGGCATTTCTTTCCATGCATCCCTTGCTATCATAGTGGGGAACCTTTCCCAGAGTCCCTTTGCAGACTTTCCCTCAGGTCCCATTGGCCAGAACCTGCCTATAAACTATCCATGAGAGAAGCAGGAAAAGTGAATCTGGACATTTTCCAGTCTCTGTACTGGGCAGTGAACTCTTACAATGGTGAAGGAAGAACAGGTAGGAGGAGGAAATGACTTTTTAGTAGGCAGCATTTCCAAACATTTCTGTGAGTGTGAACTTGAAGAAAAGATATTTTGTCATTAACTCAGTCTACCATATTGGCTGAACTCAGTATTACTGAATATGGTATTACTTTTACAATAAAATAGTACTAATTTATTTTTTAAAAATCTGTCCCAAGAATCCAAGCTATTTTTTTTAAATGTGTAGTTTGTTTTTGTTTTTTTTTTTAATTAATTTATTTATCCATGTGCAACACAGAGAGAGACAGAGACACAGGCAGAGGGAGAAGCAGGCTCCATGCAGGAAGCCCGATGTGGGACTCGATCCCGTGTCTCCAGGATCACACCCCAGGGTGCAGGCGGCACCAAACTGCTGCGCCACCGGGGCTGCCCAAATCCAAGCTATTTTAACTAACATCCTAGCCATCACCTCTAGCAAGAACCAAATCTATCTAAGCCCAACTTATTTGAATGTTATTTTGTGCAATAAGGAAAAAACAAAATATTGGGGCTTTATAATACATTATTACCTTTAATCCTTTCAATGACCCAATGAGATGGGTGCCAATATCCCCATTTTACAGATACACAGATACTTCTGTTATTGCTGATCTGACACTCAGTCCTGGAACTGTTTTCATCCTATAATCCTACACATCCACTCTCATGACTCAGGGCAAGCTCGTCCACATCTCTAAAGAAAAGACAAGCACATCTAATGGTTTTCAGTAGCTTGTGCCACTGCTTACACTCAAGACAGACAGTTTCCAACTGTGGGGAGGATCTGAATGGTGGAATCGCTTACATAAAAGAAGAGACAAATCAATTAGTTTGTCAGATCCTTCCCCTCAGATAGTATGAATCCAGTGGATTCTTGTACAACAAAGCATTGTACTGCGGAATCTATAATATCTTACTGCTTTCTGCATTCCATTCTATGGTTCCAGAAGTGCTCATGGATTGCTTCTATATTTACAGGAGTTGCACATGGTATCCGAGAAATATTTTGCAGTATTGACAATTTTATTATTCTTAACTATACATGCATGTTTGCCGAGATATAACGTGAGTGATATTGATACCAATTCTTTACATTGGCAAAGAGATGGACACTGGTGTTGCAACCAGAGTTGCAAATGATTTTACTTTTATTAAATTATTTAATGATATTTAATCAAATTTTTAAAAACTAATTTCAGGGGCACCTGAGTGGCTCAGTTGGTTGAGTATTTGACTCTTGATCTCAACTCAGGTCATGATCTCCAAGTGAACTGGAGCCTTATGTTGTGGGATTGAACCCTGCATCCTGCACGGAGTCTACTTGTCCCTCTCCCTCTTCCCCTCCTCCTGCTCACTTGCTCTTTCCCTCTCAAATAAGTAAATAAATAAAATCCTTAAAAAAACTAATTCCAAATTTCTCTAAATAATTTTGATTGTAAAATTTAACATTCACTTACTATAATTATATTTTGCCTTTTCATTTTAACAATTTTGCATATTTTAGAAGAAAAATAACTTGATAAAATATGAATTTAAAAATTTTAAATTATAATATTTTACATTTGCTTAAATTACATTTTGGATGAAAATATATTCAAATTCATATATTTTGAATAAATCTTTAACCCTATGATAGGATTACTGTCAATAGGACACATTATGTGAAAAACCTGACCTAAAAGTAATTAGTGATATTTCTGAAAGGACAACAAGAAAAAGAAATTACTAGAATAAATACAAAATTATAGGGCAGCCCAGGTGGTTCGGCAGTTTAGCGCCGCCTTCAGCCCAGGGCGTGGTCCTGGGGACCTAGAATCAAGTCCCACACCAGGCTCCCTGCATGGAGACTGCTTCTCCCTCTGCCTGTGTCTCTGCCTCTCTCTGTCTCTGTGTCTTTCATGAATAAATAAATAAAATCTAAAAAAAATAAAACAAAACACACACACAAAGTTATTTATAAATGATGTATCGTTTTATTATTCTTCAAAACATCAAAAGTCTATAAACAACACACACAACTCACAATGATTTTTTTTTTTATGATAGGCACACAGTGAGAGAGAGAGAGAGAGGCAGAGACATAGGCAGAGGGAGAAGCAGGCCCCATGCACCGGGAGCCCAACGTGGGATTCGATCCCGGGTCTCCAGGATTGCGCCGTGGGTCAAAGGCAGGCGCTAAACCGCTGTGCCACCACCACCCAGGAATCCCACAACTCACAATGATTAAGCTCAGTCATCTTGAGTATTTTGTTGACTTTCAGTCTTACAAACTGTGGCTTTACACATATTTTTCAATTTTGACATTATGAAGGGATAGTGTCAAGGTAGGAGGATAGAACATGTTTTATTAAAGTTTCTTTACCTGATCTAACTGTTAAATATTTAAACACATGGTATAGGGGCCTCTTGTTCCAGGTTCTGCACATGTTCTGGGTAAAGCTTCTAGCTCGTTTCTCAGCTTTTATCCTCACTCCAAATCCATTCTTCCATGGAAGACATGGAAGCCAGACAGTAATTGTTCCAAACAGGTATAGTTCAGGTCACTCCCCTACTGGAAACTCTCTAGTAGCTCCTTGTTGTCCTTTAAAGAAAGTCTGAATTCCCAACAGAAGCCTGCAAGCCCACCCCTTCATGACCTGACTCTTGCTCACCTTTCCTGCCATTAATCTGCCCTTCTCACTCTCAGTTTTGCCTCTCCAAATTCTGAAAGCATCCCTTCTCCTTCTCAAATACACCAAGTTCATCCCTGCCTCGGTATCTTTTCTCTTGCAGAATGCTCTTCGCAGATCTTCATGCAGCTAATTCTTTCTCATTATTTAGGTCGCAGTTCAAAAGTTGTCTCCTTCAGGGGCACCCAGCTGGTTTAGTTGGTGGAGCATGTGACTCTTTTTTTTTTAAATTTTTATTTACTTATGATAGTCACAGAGAGAGAGAGAGAGAGGCAGAGACACAGGCAGAGGGAGAAGCAGGCTCCATGCACCAGGAGCCCGATGTGGGATTCGATCCCGAGTCTCCAGGATGGCGCCCTGGGCCAAAGGCAGGCGCCAAACCGCTGCGCCACCCAGGGATCCCGGCATGTGACTCTTGATCTCAGGATTTGAGTTCAAGCCCCATGTTGGCCATGGAACCTACTTTATAAATAAATAAATAAATAAATAAATAAATAAATAAATAAATAAATAAATAAATAAATAAATAAATAAATAAAAAAAGTTGCCTCCTTCAAAAGTCTTTGCTTTTTTTATTCCCACATCTACTGAGCAATTACTGCATGCCTGGCACTTTACTAAGTGTTCTACATCTGTTAACCCATTTAATTCTCCCAACAACCCTATAAGGCAGCTGCTTTATGACCTCAGAGAGTTTAAGTGATTTGCTCAAGTCACACAGCTGAGAAGTGGTAGTGCTGGGATTTGAAACCAGCCTCCAGAGCCCCATTCTTAATCTTGGGCTGTTACTGTTCTGGTCACCCAAAATAAGATAACGCCCTCCCTGTCCTAGTCATTGTCACATGACCGTGTCTTATTTCTTCATTTTGTCACTCTCTAAAGCTAATTTGTTTGTCATGTGTTTCTTTGTGAAGATGGGGACTTTTATCATCCTTGCTTAACACAATAACAGCCAGAGCTGAGACTGGACCTGGCACACAGTAATAACTTGTATATATTTATTAAATAGGTTAATAAACAATTGAATGTAGCTTCTAAAAACAATACAAAACAAAAACTAGTCATTTTTTAAAATCTTGATTAGTTCAACATGTATGCTGAAGTTTTATTTATTTTTTTCAAATATTTATTTATTCTAGAGAGTAAGAAAGCTTGTGTGCAAGTGGGGGGAGGAGCAGAGGAAGAGAATCTCCAAGCAGATTCCCTGCTGAGTGGGGATTTCCCATGCAGGGCTCAGTCCCATGACCAATGAGATCATGACCTGAGCTGAAATCAAGAGTCTGATGCTCAACTAAGCCACCTAGGTGCCCCATTGTATGCTAAAGTTTTAATGGATAAAATTATATCATGCCTAAGATTTCCTTTAAAATGCTCCAGAAAAACAGAAGTGTAGTAATGGAGGAAATAAGATTGGTAAAATATTGACCATTGTTGAGACAGGGTGAAAGAGCCATTGGGCCATGATACTACTCTCTCTACTTTCATATGTTTGAAAAGCTCTTTAATAAAAACTCTTTTGTAAAAGCGAGTTCATTATCCTTAGGACAACATAAACCCCAACTTTCAGGTCACAAGAACTTGGTTGGTGTCTTCTGGTAAGAAAAAGGAAAAAAACTAGATGTACTCAGTTTCTCCTGTCATGACGGCAAATGTTAGGGGATTCCAAGGGAGGCAATAACTAAACTCTTAAAGAAAGAAGAAAGTTTGTTACAGGCAAGATGACAGTGGATTGGGGTTCTGACTGATGAGTAGGAGTTCATCAAGCAATCAAGCATTCTAGTAGAGAGCACAGTCCATCCAAAAGCACATTAATATATGCTTAACATATTAATTGAAGTAGGAGACTTTCAGGGGCACCTGGGTGGTTCAGTTGATAGAGCCTCTGAGTCTTGGTTTGGGCTCAGGTCATGCATGATCTCATGGGTGGTGGGATCAAGCCCTGCATGCAGATCCCCACTCAGCAAAGAGTCTGAGCTAATAGCTCATTCTTAGACTGTAATAGCTAATAGACTGTATTAGCTAATACAGCTAATATTATGCTATATCTTAACTGGATTAAAATTAAAACTTAAAAATGATTAAAAAAATAAAAAGGAATTGATTTGATCAATTTGGAGATTCTCTCCCTCTGCCCCTCCCCTGAATTGCATACGAGCTTTCTCTCTCTCACTAGAATAAATAAATAAATCTTTTAAAAAATAAATAAAGGGCAGTCCGAGTGGCTCAGTGGTTTAGCACCGCCTTCAGCCCAGGACCTGATCCTGGAGACCCGGAATCGAGTCCCAGGTCAGGCTCCCTGCATGGAGCCTGCTTCTCCCTCTGCCTGTGTCTCTGTCTCTGTCTCTGTCTCTCTCTCTCATGAACAAATAAATAAAAAAATATTTAAAATAAATAAATAAATAAATAAATAAATAAATAAATAAATAAATAAATAAAACTTCAGCAGGAAGTCTGCTTGGAGGAGGTTCTCTCCCTCTGCCTCGTCCCCCACTCACTCTCGTGTGCTCTCTCTCTCTAGAACAAATAAATGAATCTGTTAAAAAAAAAGTAGTATACTTTCTGCTGAACTGGGTTAAATATTAGGGGAAATTTATTATATCTCATTACAAGACGATGAGAGGTCCATGGTTCCTGGGTTTAAGTCAGTGACTGTGTAATAACATCAAGGACCCAGGTTCTTTTCATGTCTTTAATCTGCTCTCTGAGGCAGCATTGACCTCAGGCCAGCTGCTCACATGGCTATAGACTAGTTGCTGCAGTTCCAGGCATGACAACTTGCATGTGAAGAAGAAATGGCATCTCTTTCTACCAACAAGGAAACTTCTGTAGAAGCTCACAGCAGACTTCCTGTAACTTTCCATTCTCCAGGAATGTGTCACCTGCCCAAATCTGAACCATAAGTGAGAGAACAGGGCCATCATGACTAGCTTAGAATGATCTTAATCCAGCTTTGGTGCTGGACATAGACACTGCCTCCCTTGTAGCACACAGCTTGTCAAAAGGCAGGGGCTACATTGGGAAGAGGCTTGATGGCAGGCAAAGAAGTCATGTCTTTATCTAAAAACAGTGGGGAACTATTACATTTTTATTTTTTTAAGATTTTATTTATTTATTTGAGAAAGACACTGTGCAGAGAGAGAGAGAGAGAAGACAAGAGAGCAAGCACGAGCTGAGGGGGGGGCAGCGAAGGGCAGAGGGAGAGGGAGAAGCAGACTCCCCACTGAGCTCCCCACTGAGCAACATGGGACTTGATCCCAAGACCTCAGAATCATGACATGAGCTAAAGGCAGATTCTTAACCAGTTGAGCACCCAGGTGCCCCTCCAGTAAGTTTTAAAATAGGAATTGATTTTATTATTCACAATAGCCAAGATATGGAAGCAGTCCAAGTGTCCACCAATTGATGAATGGATACAGAAGATATGGTACATGTATATATATATATATAATGGAATATTACTCATCCATAAAAAGAATGAAGTCTTGCCATTTGCAATGATGTGGATGGAGCTAGAGAGTATAATGCTAAGTGAAATAAATCAGAGAAAGACAAATATCATATGATTTCACTCATATGTGGAATTTAAGAAATAAAACAAGGGAAGGGAAAAATTGAGAGAAAGACAAATCAAGAAATAGACTCATCATTATAGGGAACAAACTGATGGTTGCCAGGAGTGAGGTGGGGGGGATGGGTTAAACAGATGATGGGGACTAAGGGGTGCACTTATCGCGATGAGCACCAGGTATTGTATGGCAGTGTTGAATCACTATACCGTACACCTGAAGCTAATATTACGCTGTATCTTAACTGGACTAAAATTAAAACTTTCAAGAGGTCCTGTCAAGGCCTTTCTTTTTTTTTTTTTTTTTTTTTTTTTTTTTATGATAGGCACACAGTGAGAGAGAGAGAGAGGCAGAGACACAGGCAGAGGGAGAAGCAGGCTCCATGCACCGGGAGCCCGACGTGGGATTCGATCCCGGGTCTCCAGGATCGTGCCCTCGGCCAAAGGCAGGCGCCAAACCGCTGCGCCACCCAGGGATCCCTTTTTTTTTTTTTTTTTTTTTTTTTCTGTCAAGGCCTTTCTAAGTAATTATTTTACTCAACCTCTTGGCTAGGGAATGGTAACAGTTTCCTGTCACTAGTCTCAGGCACTACTTAGTCCTTCATATTTTCCTCACACCATTCCCACATCTTTGTAACTAATCCTTTTACTAGACTTTTATCATAAATTTACCCAAATTTGAAGTTCTATCCACTTTCTTCTGGGATACAAAAGTGACAAAAGACCATGCTTTCAAGAATCTCTTGGACAATCTGTAGAGAAGGTGAGGGGACTTCTTAGTCATTTGCTTCCTTCATCACGCAGCAGACAGACCAGACAAGCTGTCACCCAAAGGACACAGTACTACTGGCTGGCTGCGGCATTCTCTTCCCACAAAGTAGTTTCTCTAACTCTCCACAAGGAATAGAAACAAAAGCATGAAATACCCTTCAGTATTTACCTGTTCCTCTATATCACTAAAATTTTCGTTTGATTGCTTCTTAATAATGTTTCTGTTAGAGGATAGAGGAAGCTTGCCCCAAAGGAGAAAGGAAAGTGCTAACTGGATGTCACCCCCGTCACTCATGTTGGGATATAAGAGAAAGCAGCCACTTCAAAGGGGAGAAGCAGGGAGGTGATGCAGTTTAGAGTATAGTGAGGAAGAATTTTTCTGTCTCAACATCCTATAAAGTGTTGAAACTGTGCCCCCCAAAAATATATTGAAGTCCTAACCCCCAGTACCTCAGAAGGTGACTTTATTTAGAAATAAGGTTGTTACAGAAGTAATCAAGTTAAAATCATGAGATCACTGAAACACGAAACTCCTAAAAGAAAATACAGGCAGTAAACTCCTCAACATCTGTCTTGGCAAGGATTTTGTTGGATGTGACACCAAAAGCAAAGACAACAAAAGCAAAAGTAAACAAGTGGGACCGTATCAAACTAAAAAGCTTCTGCACAGCAAAGGAAACCATCAACAAAGTGAAACGGCAACCTATGGAATGGGATAAAATATTTGCAAATCATATATCTGATTAATATATAAAATATATAAAACAAATCTTTTTTAAAAATCTTCCAAAAATCTTTTAAAAAATAAAATATGTAAAGCATTCACACAACTTGATAGCAAAAAACCAAGCAAACCAATTAAAAAATGGGCAGAAAATCTGAATAGACTTCTTTTTTCAAAGAAGACATACAAATGCAGGGAGCCTGCTTCTCCCTCTGCCTATGTCTCTGCCTCTCTCTCTCTGTCTCTCATGAATAAATAAATAAAATCTTAGAAAAAAAAAAGAAGACATACAAATGGCCAACTGGTCCATGAAAGGTGTTCAACATCACTAATCATCAGGGAAATGCAAATCAAAATTATAATGAAATATTGTAATTACCAGTCAGAACAGCTAGTTTCAAAAAAAGGAAATAACAAGTGTTGGCGAAGATGTGGAGGAAAGAGAACCCTCATGCACTGTTGGTGGGAATATAAACACCTTTTCATGCATAAACATAAAATCTCTCTCCTTTAATTTGAGACTTCCTTAATTTTCTCAGCAAGATGTTTGTTGTTTCCAATGTTGGCAGATTTTCTTGGGGCTCTTTCTCCAAGGCTTTCTTCTCCCTGGTACTCAGCCACCCTAAATCCTAGCCACTTGATAGCCTCAAGCCCCAACCTTTGTTTTCTCTACCTATTCTATGCTTGGGTTCTATCCCATGCCTTGCAGTTTGAAAAGTGTCCTCAGGGAGAGAATCACTGGGAATGTGGGGCTCACCTTGTCAGCTTCTCTCCTCAAGAATCACTGCCTACATTAGCCACTGTTCACTGCTGCAGTTTATACGTCGCCTAGTTTTTACAGTTAGGAATGGTGCGAAGCTAAGACTGACACCAGCTACTCCATCACAGATGAACCAGAACTTCAAAATAAGGGTTTTGAAATGGTGTAGCAGCAACGGTCAGCGCACCGCCCATATCCCATATGCACTCATTCCTATTCATGCCAACAGCTTCCTTCTGAAAGCCCAGGGGCTTCCTCTGGATACAGAAACATGCCAGTGTCTGATCAGAAGGCTGATGTGCCAGGGAGTTAGAGCCCCTGGAAGCATCTATGATCCAATCCTGTCATGGTCTTCCAGAGGTCCCCAGAAGAATCGAGCCTGTTTCCCACAGCAACCATTTGCTCATTAATGCATCCTGAAATGGCATTCTTTTATTTCCTTTCTTCACTCCTCTATAGGTTCTTTTAGGGATCACTTCCTCATTTAACTACTTGCACTCAAACCCGTGTCTCATGGACTACTTCTGAGAAAACCAAAACTACTGTAGTTGGTCCCAGAAATAGGCCCTGGGAAACAGATCTTCAGGATAGTGTTAGCAAATTGTATGACAACGAATACCCCATTGTTAATGTGACAGGATGCTTTGTCATGCTGTAGCACCACGATTATACTTGTCTATAATGAATTGAGATGGAATGCTAGTGGAAGGTAGTGCACTAGCCTAGACAATACCTCTGGTACTTGAAAGATACAAAGGCAGTTGTAATAATAAGGACTGAGCTATCATTTGGCCGTTATTCATTTCTAAAGAAGCTCTGAAGAAAGAAAATAAGCTCAAGCCATATAAGTTTTGATATATATAAAAGCCAGAGGGCCTTCTTGGCAGTACCTAAAAAGGCCCCTATTTTCTTTTTTTCTTTAAAGATTTTATTTATTTGAGAGAGAGACAGAGTAAACGAGAGAGAAAGAGAGAGCCTGAGTGGGGGGAGGAGCAGAGAAAGAGGAAGAAAAACAGACTCCCTGTTGAACAGGGAGCCCGAAGCAGGGGTCCTAGGACTCTGGGACCATGACCTGAGGTGAGGGCAGATGCTTAACCGATTGAGCCACCCAGGTGCCCCAAGACCCATATTTTCTATAGTGAGAGGCCAGACTCTGCTCAAAACCAGACCCACTGGGCAGCCCGGGTGGCACAGCGGTTTAGCGCCACCTTCAGCCCAGGGCCTAATCCTGGAGACCCGGGATTGAGTCCCATGTCATTATCCCTACATGGAGCCTGCTTCTCCCTCTGCCGGTGTCTCTGCCTCTGTGTGTCTCTCAGGAATAAATAAATAAAATCTTAAAAAAAAAAAAAAAAAACCAGGCCCACAATTTGGTTAGGGTTAGAGTTAAAAAGAAGTTAAATTCTTATCTCTTCATGTTGAGATGTAGACATTTAGGTAGATTCACACTATGGTCCGTCTGTGTCCCTCCAAAATTTACATCTTGAAATCCTAACCCACCATATGCTCGTATTAGGAGTTCGGCCTTTGGGAGGTAATTAGATCATGAGAGCAGAAATGGGATTAGTGCCCTTATATCTAGAGAGCTCCTTTGCCCCTTTTGCCATGTGAGGACACAGAGAAAAGACAGCCATCTGTTAACCAGGGAGCAGGTTCTCACCAGAAATTGAATATTCTAGTGCCTTGATCTTGGGCTTCCCAGCCTCCAGAAATGTGTGAAATAAATTTCTTTTGTTTATAAACTACGCAGTCTATGGTAGTTTTGCTATAGCAGCCCAAAGAGACTAGGTGTGCTAGAGAATCTTAAGTTTCAAACTCTCTGGAAACTTCTAAGTCAGCAGTGCTCCCCACAAACCCCTGTTTATCCTAGAGAGAAGCTTCCACTGCCTGGAGACTGTAAAAAGGACTCACCTGAGGTAGACTCCCATTAAATGATCCTTGTCCTCCTCCCACTCTGTCCCTTCATTGCTTCTCTCATCACTGCTTCTCAACCAGTAACTGTAGGGGTCTAGTCTCAGCATGGCCTGAGCAGGGTAGTGTCGCCTGTGCTTTGAGAGGAAAAAGGATTATTTACAAAAGAGCTATAGGTCTTGGCTAACATATACCAGCAGCAACTGGGATAACATGTCTGAGAATGGATCTTGAGGTTTCTAAACCAGGAAAAGATGACTATTAATATAGGAAAGAGATTATAGGTAGGAGGGCACTCTCCCGTGACTCAGGATTCAACATCCTAAAGCCCATCCCACTCATTCCATGGGATCCAGATCAACCGTTAATGAGCCTATGATGACTCCCCTCCCCTTCTAGCACATAAGCCTCCCGAGTTCACCTCTTCTGGGAGCACTGAGTGACTATGTTCACAGGTTAGTACTTCCCTGCCTGACCTATAAATACATTTGGCACTTGTTTTGTTGATCACTGTAATGAATTCTGTTTTCCACCAATAGCTGCCTCTATAAAACTTGACCACCATTCCCCTAACCACCTGTTCAGGGCACCTGGTGGCCTAACCAACTTTCTGAGTTGGTTTTTTTTTTTTTTTTTAATGAAAAAAAATAATGGAAGGATGAGTTGTGAGGCAGGAACACAAAATGAATTTGTAGGGATGAGTTGAGTGAAGAGTAATCAAAAGAGACATTGGCCTAGAAAAAGTGAATGGAACTCCCAGCACCTGTCAGGAAAGAGCACATCCCCATTTGAGCTAAAATAATTGAGATTCAAATGAATCTGGGTATATTTGGAATAGTCCTGTGCCTAGAAAACCCAATAACCCTGGCTTGTTTTTGTTGTTGTTGTTGTTGTTGTTTACTACAGTAGTACTATTTTCATCCCACTAAATTCTGAATGAGACAGGCAACCTCCAGTAGGGGTGTTATTGGCCTCTGGTTAATGTCAGTGTATATCAGAGGCACCCTGAGAGCCTGGTAAAGTGCAGGCTCTTGGGCCCCACTCCCAGGGCTCTGATTAGCTGCCTGGGGGTGGAGTTCAGAAATCTGCAATTTTTTAAAAAATATTTTATTTATTTGACAGAGAGAGAGAGGGGAGAAAGAGAGAGAGAGAGAGAGAGAGCGCGCAAGCCAGGGGGAGCAGCAGAAGGAGAGAGGGAAGCAGGCCGCCCACCAAGCAGGGAGCCTGATGCAGGGCTTGATCCCAGGACCCTGGGATCATGACCTGAATCAAAGAGAGATGCTCAACTAACTGAGCCATCCAGGCACCCCCACAATTTTTAAGTAGTCTCCATGCCCAGTGTGGAGCCCAATGTAGAGCTTGAACTCACAACCATGAGATAAAGAAAGACCTGAGCTGAGATTAAGATTCAGTCACTTAGCCAACTGAGCCACCCAAGTATGCCTGGGAATCTTCAATTTAAACAAACTTTCCAATCGATCTAATACAAGCATCCGTGTTTCAGAGAATACTTTTTCACATTCCAATCATGCAGTTAGAACCTATGGGGCACAAGGTTGTAATCTCATGGAGAAGAAAGAGGTCTTATTGATCCCTGCATCCCAGCCTCATTACCAGACTTGTCACAGAACAGGACTCTTGGAGAATGTTTGATGAATACATGAGCTGCGGTCCCTGCTCAAATAGCCCTAACACCACAGAGTGGGCACCAAGGCAAGACAGTGTCCGGGGAAAGAGTGTGGGCTCAGGCCCAACCTAACTCGGATGCAGAGCTCCACTACCTTAGCTGTGTGCCCTTACTTCATACTTTCCATGCTTTGGTTTCCTTGAATGCAAAATGGAGTCAGTTAAGGAGGAGCAAATGAGTTACCCTATGAAAACATTACAAATTGTATACCTGACACATAAGTAGGTAAGTACATTCCAAATACAAGTATAAACTATTAGCATCATGATTAGTACTCTGTTGGTAGCTTCAGTAAACATCGCATATTGAATACCAATTATGTTTCAGGCACCCTGCTAAATGCTTCACCTGCATTACCGCATATTGTCCTCCTAACCCTATGAGGCAGAGATTATTACACCTATTTACCAGTGAGGAAACAGGCTCAAGGGAAATAAGTTGTCCACAGTCACATATTGAGAGAGCCAGTTAACTGCCTCATGGCTATGCTATAGCAGCAGTTTTCAAAGTGGGGTTCCTGGATCAGCAGCATCACTAGAAATTTAGATATATAAATCTGAGGGCCCAACCCTAAACCAGCAGAATCACAAAATGCAAGGGTAGAGCCCAGTGCTTTTTTTTAAAGATTTTATTTATTTACTCATGAGAGACAGAGAGGCAGAGACACAGGCAGAGAGAGAAGCAGGCTCCATGCAGGGAGCTCAATGTGGGACTCGATCCCAGGACTCCAGGATCCATGCCCTGGACCAAAGAAAGGCACCCAACTGCTGAGCCACCCAGGTGTCCCGAGCCCAGTGTTCTTTAACAAGCCCTATAAGTGTCTGATTGAGTTCTGCTACAAAGTCAAGGCTGATAAGTCCTATGCTAGGGGACTGTGGGTGATCTGACCAAACCAAATCATCTGCAGTTCTCAACTGGGAAGGCTCACCAGGCTTCTCAGTCTCTAAATGTAGAAAATAAACTTAAGCAAGTGAACTTAACTGTACTTCAAGTTGCAGACATCAACTTGAACAGAGAAGAGTTGTTTTAAATGACTTTAAAACAGAGATTTAGGGGCTCCTGACAGGCTCAGTCAGTAGAGCATGCAACTCTTGATCTCAGAGTCGTGAGTTCCAGGCCCCATGTTGGGTGTGGAGCCTACTTGAAAAAAAAGAAAGAAAGAAAAGAAAAAGAAGCAACAAAGATTTAATGGGGAATCTTTAGTAAGATATATCTTTAAAAAAAAAAAAAGATTTTATTTATTTATTTGAGAGAGTGGGAGAGAGAGTGAGCACAAGAGAGAGAGGCAGAAGCAGACTCCTCATGGAGCAGGGAGCCAGATGCAGGATTCTGTCCCAGGACCCTGGGATCATGACCTGAGCTGAAGGCAGATGCTTAACCGACTGAGCCACCCAGGTGCCCCAAGTGGGATATATCTTAAGGAAAAAAGAACTACAAAGCAAGCTAAAGCCGAATTCAGTAACCACATTATTGGTAATCATCTTGGTATTGCTATTTTAGAATGATTAAAAATAAGACAACAAGTTCTACATCAAGTTATGTATGCTAAGCCCTCCATAACCATAGCAAGTCTTTACTTAATTACAGTTTTGGATCTTCCAGGAAGACTAATGAAAAATTAAAGACACAAGAGGTACCTAAAACAAAGGACTCTAAGACAGACCTGACTCCTCCTACTCCCTCTATCCTTTACCTGAGCATTCACAGTCTCTTAATCCTCTCTCTGAATTGCCTTTCCACAATGAAGAGACTAAAAAACCTTAAAAGCCTGCCAAGTTTGTGGTCTTACAGCTTCAACAGCTCCAAGGCCAGAAATTTAAAACACCTTTGTCACCAGCTAGAACCCTTGCTGACCTGTACTGCTCTCACCTGCTTGTATCCACTGACCTTTCCCACATATTTCCTTAAACTGTTCTTTCCAACTTATCTCCCAACTCAGACAAAAGACCCAAGAGGCATAGCAACCTATAGTGGAAACCAAAACTAACCCTCAAGCAACAACGACTGCCAGACAAAGAGTTCCAGGTGGCCCAGACCACCCCAACCAGTTTGAACTTAACCCCCACCCCCACCCCTGACTCACACTTGTGCAGATGGACCATGGAGTGACCCACAGAGTGGTGGACAGTATTTTTACCTCATTATAATAAAATCTCTGTCCCAGGAAGAGCACAAGCCTCATTTACATAACATACAATATACATATAGGCATATTTCTTTAAGGTGCATAAACAACCTTATGCACACCTCTATATAGGAATGACAAAGCTCCCCTACCTAATAATCATCCTAACACTAAATAGAAGGAACACATTCACCTTTGTCCCAGTAGTCACAGCTTTGGAAGTTATTCCTCGTGATCTCCTTATTTGCTGCAAAATAAAGTTTTCTTGATGTGATAACCCACCTGGTGTAGTTTCTCTCTGTGACTCACCAAAGAGCAAACTCACAGTAGTTAGATTTTATCTGGGCTTCCCCCATTGCACACATGTGGGAGTTCATCACTAAAATTCTGGCCCAGAATTCACTGCCTCATTTGCAACTAACCAGGACACTGGAAAAAAAGACTGCCCTTAAAGGTTTGAGCTAATCCTTCCACACCAACTCGAATGCCCCCATACATACCTTTGAAGGAAGATTCTCCCCATATAGGCCCCTCCCAGGGTTGATGGGACTCCAAAGGATTTTCCAATAAGCATACCTGTTATTCCCTCAAACGGCTAAGGGGAAACTAAAATTAAAATTAATGGAAAATCTTGCCAAAATCTGGTGGATACCAGGGCCAACTCTCCACTTTGAACCCCGCTTGCTTTTAGGCTTCAGATGGTATCCTGGGAAAACAGGCAAAAAGCCTAAGGATGAGAATTCTTATTGGTGCCGGTCTCCTGGATCTCTGGAGTCTGACTGAAAGGAATTGTGAATTTTCACACTGTGAAATTGTCCCTTCCTTTCCAAGTCTAGACACTTGGAACTTGGTTTGGGGGTAACCATTGGTTATCAATCCTTTCTTTCCCAGAGATAACTATTGCCTTCTTGTTTGTCTCAGTTTTTGTCCTGAGAACTTGGCTTGGCTGCCTGCTTAGGGCACATAGGTTGTCACATCTTGCAAGTACAGGCAGCTCAATAGTTAGGTTAGAAGCCAAAATTATGGCCAGACCAGAAATGTGAGTTGCAGGTAGGATCATACCAACTCTTGCCAGCTCTTGGGGTGATTGTCTAAGTCCTTTCTTTTGGCAATGTTTGGGAGTGACTCTGGTCCTGGGGAGGGTAGTAGCTATTGCACCCTCTTCTAGGACACTTCTTGCATCCATAAGGTTGTTCAATACTTTGTCCTGGATGAAACTTAACAAGATGTTTGAAAGGATTTAAGCAACTCCAATTCTCTGACAAATTAAAAAATGACTATCCTTGTCTTACAAATTGAGTTTTTGCAAGAACAGAAAAAGCCCATCTATCCTTTTTTCTTTCTCTATTTTTTTAATTGAAGTTCAATTTGCCAACATACAGTATAATACTCAATGCTTATCCCGTCAAGTGCCCCCCTCAGTGCCTGTCACCCAGTCACCCCATCCCCCGCCCACCTCCCCTTCCACTGCCCTTTGTTTGGTTCCCAGAGTTAGGAATCTCTCATGTTTTGTCACCCTTCTTTGTACCAACTTGAAAATCTTTCCTATTTATCTCAAAAGGCTCCTAGGTACTGTAAAAATTCTGGGTTTAGGGAACAACAGTCTTGTTTTGAGGAACTTGCATTCTTTGTCTTTGAAATATAAATGTTCTAAGTGGTCTTCTCTAGGAGCTGAGAACCATCTGTTTGAAATGCAAACCTTAGGGAGATAATTCTTATCAAGAAGGAGGGGAAAGGAGGATGACTGAGTGGCTCAGTGGTTGAGGTCTGCCTTCACCTCAGGTCGTGATCCCGGGGTCATGGGATAGAGTCCCACATCAGGCTTCCCACAGGGAGCCTGCTTCTCCCTCTGCCTATGTCTCTGCCTCTCTGTGTCTCTCATAAATGAATACATAAATAAAATCTTTAAAAAAAAAAAAAGAATCTTAAAAGCTTTCGTCACAAATATTACCAAAAAGTTTAAGCCATCTGAACAGGTAATCTTAACTCATTTCATCTGTCAGAAACACAATTTGGATTCAACTTTTTTTTTTCTTTTTAAAGATTTTATTTATTTATTTGATAGAGTGAGAGAGAGAGAGCAAGCATAAGCAGGGGGGAGGGACAAAGGGCAAGGGAGAAGCAGACTCCCCACAGAGCAGGGAGCCCAATGTGGGGCTTGATTTCAGAAACTTGAGATCATGACCTGAGCTGAAGGCAGACACTCAGCCGACTGAGCCACACAGGCATCCTAACTTTTATTTATAAATAAATATAAATAAAGTGAGTTTTGCATTATCAAACCTGTCTCATGGCTAAAATTTAAAAAATAAAAGCTAGGAGATCTCTGCATAAAATATGGTTATGCATGTCTATATAAGTAGTTACAGATATGTGATTTATCTACCTCTGGACGGTGTTGCCAAAATTTATTTGTAGACAGTTCTATTTAATTGACTTAAAGAAAATCAAATGTTTATATAAATCAAGTATACTCTCAGAAATATAGAAAACTAACTCAAATTTTTCTTTTTTAAAGATTTTATTTACTTATTTGAGAGAGAAAAGGAGAGAATGGGGGGGCATTGAAAGAGGCAGAAGCAGACACCCCGCTGAACAGGGAGCCTGGACTCTTAGATCATGACCTGAGTCAGACACGTAACCACTTAACCAACTGAGCCACCCAAGTGCCCCTAACCCAAATGTTTTTCAAGTTCATATGATCTAGATAACTTTGGGGAGGGGTAAACTAGTTTAAATTTGTTGGTTTAATTATTTTGTTAATTTTTTAAAGATTTATTTATTTATTTGAGAGAGAATGTGTGTGTGCATACACAAGCAGGGGGAGGGGCAAGAGAGGAAGAATCTCAAGCAGGCTCTGACCTGCTGAGTGCAGAGCCCAATGCAGGGCTCGATCTCACCATTCTGAGATCATGACTTGAGCAGAAACCCAAAGTTGGCCACTTAACTAACTAAGCCAACCAGGTGCCCCCTTGTTGGTTTAATTAAAACAGGCATGCCTTTAGAGTTAAAAAAAAAAAAAATGCCGACATACAATTTTTTTCTACCCAGGCTTACCAAAAGTCAAATAAATTCATGTTGATGTGGGAAACAAAGACAGAAGAGAAATTATGAAATTTCCTTACTACCTACGCCCATTGACAAGTCCTTGAAATACTCAGAATGGCATTCTCTAGGGACTCAATTCCCTCAATGTTAACACTTTGCTAAGGGCAAAAGGCAATCTTAGCCCAATCCCCAGGATCATTTAAGTCTATTTTAGCATATAAAAATTCCTTTAGGGGCACCTGGGTGGCTCAGTGGTTGAGCGCCTTTGGCCTAGGTCGTGATCCTGGGGTCCTGGGATCCAGTACCACATTTGGCTCTCCACAGAGAGCCTGCTTCTCCCTCTGCCTAGGTCTCTGCCTCTCTGTGTCTCTCAAGATATCTCAAGTAAATAAAGCCTTTAAAAAAAATAAAAAATTCCTTTAGAAATTTCCTTTATCTCGGGATCCCTGGGTGGCGCAGTGGTTTGGCACCTGCCTTTGGCCCAGGGCGCGATCCTGGAGACTCGGGATCGAATCCCACGTCGGGCTCCCGGTGCATGGAGCCTGCTTCTCCCTCTGCCTGTGTCTCTGCCTCTCTCTCTCTCTGTGACTATCATAAATAAATAAAAATTTAAGAAAAAAAAGGAAAAAAAAAAAAAAGAAATTTCCTTTATCTCTAAACTCAAGATACGTGTTGGCAATCATCCCCCAAGCATATGGTCCTCCGATATATCTGAAGGGTCTCATGACTAAGGTTTTATTAGACAGTAGTAAATGATCTTTTCCCAGCTAGCCCCCTCAAGGTCCTGGAACTTTGCTTCCAAAATTCCTTAGAGACTTACACTATCCCTAACCCCCTCAATTTGAAAGTGTGTAATGAGCCACTCATCATGACCCTAGTGCAGTTCTTTCTCCCCATGGGTTTTGTCCCTATGCTTTAATAAAATCATGTTTTTATCTCAAGAATTCTATCAAGATATCTCAAGAATTCTATCCTGGGCATCAGCTTCAAGCCCTAACATCTTTCTACATCAATATTATCTCTGTTACAGAATTTGTCAGCAAGAAAGATAACTGGGGTACCTGGGTGGCACAGCTGGTTAAATAACCAACTCTTTTTTTTTTTAAATTTTATTATTTATTTATTCATGAGAGACACAGAGAGGCAGAGACACAGGCAGAGGGAGAAGCAGGCTCCATGCACCGGGAGCCCGACGTGGGATTCGATCCCAGGTCTCCAGGATCGCGCCCTGGGCCAAAGGCAGGCGCTAAACCGCTGCACCACCCAGGGATCCCTAAATACCCAACTCTTAATTTCAACTCAGGTAGAGATCTCAGGGTTGTGATATCAAGCCCCATTTAAGATTCTCTCTGCCCCTCCCCCTGATCCCTGCTCGCACTTGCACACATGAAAGAAAGAAAGAAAGAAAGAAAGAAAGAAAGAAAGAAAGAAAGAAAGAAAGAAAGAAAGAAATCTTGCCATTTGCAACATAGATGGAGCTAGAGTATAATCCTAAGCAAAATATGTCAGTCAGAAAAAGACATACTATATGATTTCACTCATGTGGAATTTAAGAAGCAAAGTAAACAAAGGAAATTGAAAAGTGAGGGGGATGGCAAACCAAGAAACAGACTCTTAACTATAGAGAACAAACTGATGATTACCAGTGGGGTTGATGGAGGGTGAGTGAAATAGACAAAGGGATTAAGGGTATATTTATGATGACCAGTGAGCAATGTATGGAATTGTTGAGGACACCTGGGTGGCTCAGTGGTTAAGTGTCTGCCTTAGCTATGGAATTGCTGATTCACTATATTGTACACTTGACACAAATTTCACACTGTATATTAACTATGCTGGAATTAAAATTAAAAACTTGAAAAAATAAGTTTTAATATCAAAAGTACACTAGTACAAAATAAGTATTTTGCTTTCTCTCTGTTAAAAGGAGAAAGTTTCGTTAGATTATTGGTCTTCTCTTAGTAAGAAATCACATGCAAGGGACGCCTGGGTAGCTCAGCAGTTGAGCGTCTGCCTTTGGCTCAGGGCATGATCCCAGGGTCCTGGGATTAAGTGCCACATCAGGCTCCCTGCAGGAACTCTGCTTCTCCCTCTGCTTCTTTCTCTGTGTCTCTCATGAATAAATAAAAACAAAATCTTTTTTTTTTTTAAGATTTATTTATTTATTCATGAGAGACACACAGAGAGAGAGAGGCAGAAACACAGGCAGAGGGAGAAGCAGGCTCCCCACAGGGAGCCCAATGCGGACTCGATCTGATCCTGGATCCCAGGATCACGCCCTGAGCTAAAAGCAGATACTCAACCGCTGAGCCACCCCGGTGTCCCAATAAAAACAAAATCTTTAAAAAACACACACACACACAAACAAATTTTTCTTTATCTTTTAAGTGAATCTACCTGGAAAGGAAAGATTTTGTGTCTTACCAAAATAATTTACTGTGCTTCATGTTGTCTCTATCAGGTCTTTGATTACTGAAGAAAACCCAGTCTTCTCAATATATTTTTTAAAGATTTTATTTATTTATGAGAGACACACACACAGAGAAAGGCAGAGACACAGGCAGAAGGAGAAGCAGGCTCCATGCAGGGAGCCCGACGTGGTACTTGATCCCAGGTCTCCAGGATCACCCCCTGGGCTGCTGAGCCACCCGGGCTGCCCCAGTCTTCTCAATATTAAAAGAACTTAGGGTGTTTCATTTTTAAACAACTATGTAACTTTCTGTATTTGCCTTCAAAAAGTCTTTGTCACTTTGATTCAATTGATTTTTTTTTTTAAATACAGTTTTACTTGTGGTGCCTAGTCAGTTTAGTCAGTTGAGTGTCCTACTCTTGTTTTTGGCTCAGATCATGACCTTAGTTAGGGTTGTGAGATCAAGCCCCTTGCCAGCCTTTCCGCTCAATGGGAAGTCTGACTGAAGATTCTCTTCTTCTGCCCCTCCCTCCACTTGTGAGCTCACACATACTCTCAAATAAATAAATACATTTTTTGGGAAAAAGTTTACTTATTTAAGTAATCTCTACACCCAATGTGGGGCTCAAACTCATGACCCAGAGATCAAGAGTCACATGCTCCTCCAACTGACCCAGCCAATCACCCCTAAGTGGATTTTTTTTCTAAGATTTTATTTATTTATTCATGAGAGACACACACAGAGAGAGGCAGAGACTCAGGCAGAGGGAGAAGCAGGCTCCATGCAAGGAGTCCAACGTGGGACTCGATCCTGGGTCTCCAGGATCACCCCCTGGGCTGCTGAGCTACCCGGGCTGCCCCTAAGTGGATATTTTTGACAAGCTTCTCCCAAATCAAAATCTAAAAGAAGTTGGTTTTTTTTAAAACCTTGAACTAACTTTGAGAATCTCAGAGGGTCCCTAGAACACCTCAAAAGATTTGTTCTCTCTCGCTATAAACTAGGTTTGATTTATTAAATTGCAAAGAAGTGTAGGAAATGATGTTTAATCTCCTTGGTTTATATTTGTATGGGTGTGTTTTTAACAGAAGTGTTCCAGAACTTGTATAAAATCTGATAGACCCTGGCTTAATGTTACCATTTAAATTTCAGGAATCATTTAAAAAATTTTTATGCCATTGAAATGAGCAAATTTTCTTGCCGATTCCATTATAATTATCATCAGATTTTTTTTTTTTAAGTAGGCTTCATACTCAATGTGGGGCTTGACTCTGATATTAAGGGTCACATGCTCTACTGACTGAGCCAGCCAGATGCCCTTAAGTATCATCAGATCTTTAAGCATAGGCATTTTAAAATCTTTTGTCATTTGCAGATAGTTATTAAATTACTCCAATGCTTTTGCAAGTGAGATTCATGAAAAGGACTCTATCAAGTACTGTTGACCACTGACACCACTGCCAAATTACAAAGTGTCAAAACTTGGGTGATTATTTCCCAACTGAAGAAGGTGCCACTTGACATCTGGTCCTGTGTGAATGTTAAAGACCTCAAAAGCAAATTGATTAGGAGGAGAAGCAGCTGACATCAAGGTAGACTGCTTCCTCCCAAGAAGTTGGATCAAAGACGTTTCTTTCCATTTCTCCCTCCCTTTCTGACCATCCTTTTCCTAATCCTTACACTATGAAGGTCTCTCTTTTTTTTTCCTAAGATTTTATTTATTCATTCATTTGAGATACAAAGAGGGGCAGAGACACAGGCAGAGGAAGAAGCAGGCTCCATGCAGGGAGCCCAGTGTGGGACTGGATCCTGGGACCTCGAGATCACACCGAGGCGAAGCAGACACTCAACCACTGAGCCACTCAGGCGTCCCTGAAGGTCTCTTTATTATGGTGTCTCTCTCAGGTGGGGGCCCCCAAATGTGGGGTGTCAATCAGGTAGAAGCCAGTGGCCTGGACGGTGAAAGGATTCACCTGAGCCAGAACAAAGGGGATAGAATCTTATTGAATACACTGCAAGGGAGTGGCAGTCAAGACAGCAGAGGAAAGACTGTCTGCAATGAGGCAGTAGGTGGGAGCTCTTTTTATTTATTTTTTAAAGATCTTATTTATTTATTTGAGAGAGAGGGACAGACAGAGCAAGCATGAGCAGGGGGAAAGGGCAGAGGGAGAGAGAAAAGCAGGCTCCCCGCTGAGCAGGGAGCCTAAGCCTAACATGAGGCTTGATTCCAGGACCCTTAATCAGGATCTGAACCGAGGGCAGACATTTAGCTAACTGAGCCACTTAGGCCTCCTGGGAGCTGTTTTCAAAGGTGGAAGGTGAGGAAGTATGGCGGCATGGTATTTTCCCTTTTTTGTTAACCATGCCTGGTTGTAAGTAGCCCATTGGTTCGTAGGGCCTATGGCCATTTTGATGTGGGTCACCTGAAGGGGCCTGTCTGTATTGGGCCAGGGGGTCGATGTGGTCTCTTTCTACATTCCATTGCTCACACCTATTTGCCTAAAAATGGCCTCTACATTAATGATTCTTTTCTCGACCTTTTCCCTTCCCCTCACCTGTAAAGATTTGCTATGCTGCTAGTAATCCTACAGTTCTTTCTGCTTGTGACAGACTTCTTCCTGATTTCCAGTGCCTCAGTTTCTGGATAAACACTTCTGCGGAAGTGGAGACACAGTTACATGAAATATGCAAAATACATAAACAAGCCAACTGGCTTAAATATTCTCAGTATTCTGGCTGGCTTGGATCATGAATATTATTTTTTGGTAATAACTATCACTGTCAGGACACCTGGGTGGCTCAGTGGTTGAACTTCTGCCTTTGGCCCAGGTCATGATCCCAGGGTCCCGGGATCAAGTCCCGCATCAGACTCCCAATGGGGAGCCTGCTTCTCCCTCTGCCTGTGTCTTATTTTAAAAAATCATTATTACTGTCTCCCTATATGTTACATTCTCCCAAAAGTTTTTTTTTCTCCCAAAAGTTTTAAATACATGTGTGCAGCCATTGATCATCCAAAAATGATTTTTAACTGGAATGACAACAGAAAACAGGAGAACTTAACCAGTTCCAAGAATACAATCCTGATATCTTTTGTGAATACTATACTGAGACCTGAAGAGACAATGGTAACTGAGAGTTTATACTAATATGTTTTAAAATCAAACCATTCAAGAGGATGATCAAAAAGGGAAACGGGTTAAGTAAATTCTTAGCCTTAAGATAGAACCATTCTGACTACCAGGTTAACAAACAGAAACTCAGAACTTTCGTCTCCCTGTAAATGCTCTGCTTGACCAGAAACACAATAGCTTTAGTCAGCCAATCCCCAAGCACCAAACCTGAAAGAGGACTTCAACCCACTCCGTTGTGACCGCAAACTTTCGAATTGATTAGGTTCTTCTTTCCAGTTTAAGATTCTATTTATTTATTCATGAGAGACAGAGAGAGGCAGAGAGAGGCAGAGACACAGGCAGAGAGAGAAGCAGGTTTCCTGTGGGGAGCCCGATATGGGACTCGATCCCAGAACCAAGACCCGAGCCCAAGGCACTCAACCACTGAACCACCCAGGTGCCCCTCCAGTTTATTTCTTAACTCAAGCAAAAGACTTTTGCAGGCAAAGTATCGGATGCTGGTAACCACAACTACCTCAAGTCCTCAATAAGGGCTGCCCCAGCCAGCCGGACCGCACCCATGACAATGATTGACCATAATTTTACTGTCTTAGGTATCCACCAACTTTTGTCCCACATTTTCCTTATATAAACCTGGAAGTTTTTGGCATGTTGGAGAGTCTTTGAGATGCTAGTCAGCTGTCTTCCCTCTGTTGGTCCCGCTGAAGTAAATTCCTCTCCTTTCACTACCACTCAGTTGCTCTGCCTTTGGATTTTGTCAGCGGCCAGCAGCTGAACCTAGTCTGTTTGGGATCCCCCAGAGTCTGCTACTCTTGCATCCCTTTGCCCTGGCTACAAGCCAATTCGGGCTCTATACTTCCTTCCTTGTTTTTTATCTATTTTCTATTTTTTTTCTCTTCCTTGTTCCTTATTTTTTTATCCTATAAAAGCTTCTTGCCTCCCGCCCCATTTTGCAGTTCTCCGGACTCAAGAGGACCAGAGACTGCCTGCTTCAGGAGGTATTAATTAAGTAAAGTTTATTTGTATCACCTGTTAAAAAGAAACAACAGGCCCCATGCGGAGTCACTTTTGCTAAACACGATCAAGGCTTAAAACCTATCCTGGCTGCAGTTTCAGCTTCTCCCAGAATCTAATTTTAAACCAATTATTGGGGAATTTCCTGATCAGCCTTAGTGAGGTAATCTGCACTTTAATAAGACCCCCCTGTCTTCCCATCAGGAAAGATCAACTGATGAACGACCCGCTCTTTTAACTTTCTTGTCCCACCTTCTGACTATAAAATCCTTCCATTTTGTACAGTTTCGCAGAGCTCCTTTCTACTTGTTACCTAGGATCCTGTCGGGTTCATAAATTAGTTGATTGAAGCCAAATTTACTTGAATTTTGTTTTTTAACACTCCTAGACTTTTTTTTTTTAAATCATTTTGTAACACTACTAATCTGTTAGACGTAAATACTGAAATATTCACAGATGAAATCATGAGATTTGCCATAGAATTACTCAACTGGATGGGGGAAAAGATGGATTAAACCAGATTGGCACGTGTTGATCATTGCTCAAACCGACTAATGGATACGTGAGGGGGCCCTTATACTACTCTCTCCACTTCTGTGTTTGAAATGTTGCATTAACAAAAAAAAGAAAAAAAGAAAAAAAAAGAAAAATATGGTGCTTTCCAATCCTAGAATTTCAAGTCATGACTCCCGTTTCCTTCTTTGATAACACGAGCTTGTCCATAGGTGCACGATAGTCGCAGGGACGTTGTGAGGGGCCGTGCAAAACTTGTCTCATGAAACGCAGCTTTATTTTCACTTAGTGTTATTATCACGACTGCCACACTAACGAGGGTTGCCTCCGCGCCTGGCCGCCTCCTCGCCCTGTAAGGGTGTATCCCAGCCCTCCTCGGGCTCATCCCCATAGTTCCTTCCTCCCGGTTCCCGCACGAACCCCCCTCCCGCAGCACCAATGGTTTAGCCCGGCTTCCCCAGGGGAAACCCCGAGGGGCGGAGGCAAGAGGTATCTGCGCGGGGCCGGGGCTCCCTCCCCCCAGACCACTTGGATCGCTCCTCACTTGGGGGCGGGCCGGCAGCCACGGGGCGGGGTGCGAGTCCCGGGCTCCGATTGGCCAGGGCCGAAGTAAACATCCGGCGGGGTGGGGCGGGGCCGGAAGTGGGAAGGGAAGGCGGTGGCTGAGGCTGCTCGGGAGGTTCCGGGCTCTGAGTCGGTGTCTCCAGGTGCCATGGGCAGGGCTGAGGCGCGCTGAGGGGAACGCGGGGCACCGAAGGGGACGCGGGGCTGGGCCATGGCGGGCGCTAGGGCCGCCGCCGCCGCCTCGGCGGGGCCGTCGGCTTCTTCGGGCAGCCCGCCGCCGCAGGAGCCGGGGCTCGGGGAGCTGCTGGAGGAGTTCTCCCGGACTCAGTACCGGGCCAAGGACTGCAGCGGGACGGGCGGCTCTAAGGTGAGTTTGGAGGTGTGGTGACTACAAAGGGAAGCTGGTTGGCTTGAAAAGTTACGGAGGAGGGGCTGAGGTCAGAGGTCAGAGGAAAGAGAGGGAAGCTCCCAGGGTCTGGACCCGGAGGGTAGAGTTCGGGTTCAGAAACTGCAAAAGGAGAAACGAGGGTCGGAATGAGCCAAGGAAGGATGCCCTTTGGTGCGAGACAAAGGCGTTTGGTGGTGAAGGATCAGAGCTGAGGGACTGCGTTCAGACATTAGGGGAAACTGACGGGGGTTATTCCCGTGCGTCAGTTGTGGATACAAAAGCCCCCAGGCTGAGATGGTAAAAAAAAAAAAAAAAAAAGAAAAGAAAAGAAAAGAAAAGTCTGAGGATTGCTCCGGGTGAGAGGTCACAGAGGGACCGAATGTGTTGCTTCCAAATTCAGCCTTAGCATGACTTTACACTTAGGCCTGTCCCTTTCTTTCCCCTAAAAATTAGGAAAACAGCCCACACTCACTCTATTCGCTTATCAGAAGTAAGTCTCAGTTCCTCTTTTTCCTACCCTTGGGATTCCCTTCAGTCTCCTTATCCAGACCTGGAAGGCATCCAGCCTGGTAAGGCCATTCCCATCCAAGGCACTGTTTGGCATTCAAATGGGAATCTTGAGGATCCCCCTATCTCTTATTCCCCATGTGCTTTTGGCAGGTTTAGCATCAGGCTTTTCAGTGGGATTCTGTTCCATTCTGGGCCATGAAACTCTGGTTTGGCTTGAGGGGTTGTTGCTTGCTGGATTATCCTGCAGTTGGCATCCTGCTACTCTCTGGAGTAACCTAGGGAAGACTTCGGTAACGATGGGACTTTCCCACTCTCCAAACAACCAAGTGGTTTTCACAACTTAGCCTGAGGACCACCTGTTTCAGCATTGTCTGGGGTGCTTGTCAAAAATAAAGGTTCCTGGGTCCCATCCAGTTCTACTGAGTCAGAATTTCTGAGGGTGGGAACCTGGACTTTGCGTTTTTCAATAGGCTGCTTAATGACTCTCCTGCATCTTAAAATTTGAAAATTCCTAGTATAAGCCACTATGAGTTTTTTCCTCTCCATTGGTCTTTTGAGTGGCGGTAGAGGGTCAGTGGCTTGCTGAGCCCCTCTTCCATCTGACATCCCTAAAGGTTAGGGTTAAGTTATACCTAACTTTCACTTCAGCTGGCCTCAAAGCCTCCCCAGGCTTCCCAATCTCTTGCAGACTTGTGAAGATAACTGTGCGTCTTACACCTTTTTTCTAGTGGACCTTTCCCTGAACTGTGACCTAAACAAGCACTTTTAAGGAGAACTGGTCCTTTTAGTTGATAAATAAATGGAGTGTGGGGAGACAACCTTGTCTGTAGCTTTTACTCCGTACACTAACTAGAGTGTCTAGGTACTTGTCTATAGCTAGAGAATGGGGAGTAATCTGGAGTCAAGGGAAGATAATGGATTAATGCTAGTTAAAGTAACCTAAGAGTTCTTAATATTTTACGGATTGCAGACCACCTTAAAAATCTAATGAAAATGTAACCCTTCCCTTCAAATCTTAGCAGTTTCACTGCAACATTGAGTGGTTCAGAGACCCTCCCCAAAGCATATCATATATAGATTAATGAACTAACATCTAGGGCCTGTGTCCCAGCAAAGTGTCTCTTCCTGGCATTAAATAATAATCACAGAGGCACATGTCATTCCCAGTGACCACTGCAGGTCACAAACTGCCGAATTCTCATACTCAGAATCCCAGAATCTTCTTTATGCTCAGGTCTCCTCCTCTGTGCAGGTTGAGCGCATTGAGAAGAGATGTCTGGAGCTGTTTGGCCGAGACTACTGTTACAGTGTGATCCAAAATGTGAATGGGGATATCTGTGGCCACTACCCCCAGCACATCGTGTTCCTGGAGTATGAAAGTTCTGAGAAGGAGAAAGACACGTGAGCATCATGTAACTAGAGTGTGCCTGTCTGGGGAGGCTCTGACAGCTCATCCCCAGAGTCAGGAAGTCTGTAACTGGGTGGGGAACCGGGAGGGATAGACTCACTTTCCCCAGGTGTGAAAGAGTATTGGCGTCTTTGTTTCATTCAGGGTTTGATAAGTTATATCGATGAAGCAGCATCGAATAGAATGAATGGTTGGAAGTCACAGTCCTGGACTTCTATTTCTCCCTCTACCCTTGGACTCACTGACCTAAGACAGCTTACTTCACACCCCACCATTCTGAACCGTAGTGTCCTTTTTTTAAGAGAGTGGGGGTGGGAGAGGCTATACTGTGTTGTTGATATGCTTAAGAGCACTTAACCATATGTAGAGCTTAGGAGCCTGAGGTCTGGAGTCAGACTGCTTGGGTTTACATGCTGGCTGTGTAAGTAACTTGGGCAAGTTATTTTATCTCTTAGTTTTCTCATTAGTCAGTCTCTACCTCTGTTTAGAAAAGTGGCTAGTGTGATCCCAGATGATAAGTGGGGCTACTAGTCTGGCGTGTTTATTGTAAGAGGAGTAAGAGCTACCATTTATTGAGGGCCTACCAAGGTCTGAGTGCTTTCTCTGGGTAACAACAGGTCACATAAAAGTATATAGAAAGCACCCAGCACAGGATAGAACCCAAAGGTAGTCAGTAAATGGTGGCAGTTGTTTGACACTAATAAAATAATCACTGCATTGAGGTTCCAGGCTCATGTGATCTCAAAGTTTATTCCCTTAGTCTCCATGCTTGCTGCTGATTCTAAGAGAATCCAGGAGCTGTTGTTAACAGTATCTGTGAAAGCACGGCCCTGTAGATGCAATGTTGTGATGAGTGAATGGTTAATTCTGCCTGGAGTGTGTGTGTTTGGGAAGAGTCCATGGTAGAAATCCTCTTCAGCTGGAACTGGAAGGATGAACAGCAATCCTGACATGTCCTAAAAGACCAGTTTGTCTGTGATCTTGATCATTAGGCCAAGGAGTGTGGACTTGTGGATATTAGTCGTTTTATTGTGCTAGTATCCCCTGAGCACTCACTAAAATCACAGATTTTAGGGCCCCTGAATCAGAATTTCCAGAATCTACCTTCTTAGAGAACTCCGTAGAGGAGTCTTAACATAAGCTATAGCCTGAGAACCACTGCTGTAGGCCACAGGGAGCCACAGAAGGCTCTCCAGAGAGGAATCACTAGAGGAGTTTAAGGACTAAGCCTTAATTTCCTTATCTGTAAAATGTAATGTCTATTAAGTGTGCCATCTCATGAAGTTGTGGTGGGGCTCACTGAGAAAAATGAACGTATTAGAAAAACAAATCGTTTGTAGTTCATAGAAATTGTATTATATCCCCAGTCATATAATTGAAGAACTCCAGGGGTCTCTGAGCCTAAAGATTTGGGCTTTATTATGGCTCCGTTGTATATGGTTTCTCTTTCTAACTTCTTCCACAATTAGGTAGGCTCAACATCTGTATGCCCTTAAGCTAAAGTTTCTAAACAAGATCTTTTTCCTTGCCCTCCTCTTTAACCTATTCAGTGCTGGCTGATGGTTTTACCTTGGTGCCCTGATTGCATTCTGATATTAAACTCAACTGTGCTCAAGGTGGTGCTGCTTCAGCTAGACTATGAGCAAACCACCTGTGCTTTTAGTGACAGTGCAAAATCTGACTCAGTAGGTCTGGAGTAGGGTCTGAGTTTCTGCATTTTCTCACAAGCTCCCAGGTGATGCCACCCCACCATGTAGATGTAGTAGAAGTACATTAAGGAACTCAATCTTGGTTGCCTCACAGAAGCTTTTCCTGGAAGGAAAACAGCTCAGTGCTGATTCTTAAGGAAGAGGAAATGAAAGTCAGCTGAGTGCCTGACACTTCGCAGGTGTTAGGGTTTCATGCGCTAGCTCACTCAAGTCCTGCAACTACCCAGTGAAGTAGGTGGTATCACTTCCATTGTACCAAAGAGAAAGTTAAAACCCAGAGAAGTGGGACGCCTGGGTGGCTCAGTAGTTGAGCGTCTGCCTTTGGCTCAGGGCATGATCCTGGAGTCCTGGGATCGAGTCCTGTATCGGGCTCCCTACAGGGAGCCTGCTTCTCCTCTCTCAGCCTGTGTCTCTGACTTTCTCTCTCTCATGAATAAATAAATAAAATTATTAAAAAAAAAAAAAAACCCAGAAAAGTAACTTGCCTTTCCCAGAGATCACCAAAATAGGAAGCAGGGTGGTTTTAAAATTCGGGTCTTCACTCTGCTCTGTGCGCCTCTCTGCCTTTTCTTTGCCACTGCCACCGTTCTTTTACCAGCAGGGTCGCATCTTCTAGGCTAGGGCCATGGTGGTATATTCATAATCCTAGAGGATTTACTAAAAACTTTGTTTTTACTTTTTTACTTCTGGTAAGGCCTTGAAGTAATTTTGAGTGGGCACTGCCTTTTAGTTGAAGAGAAAGGAGTATATCCATGTTTTGGGGGAAAAAACAGAAGTTTTTGCTTCTTTACATACCTGGCTTTGGTGTTAATAGGACACTAATTAGACCACATTACCCAGGGTAGAACTGGATTCAGGAGGTGGTTTAGTTCTCTTAGTCCACCTCACCAGTTTAGCCCATCATCTGGGAATAGAAGCCTGGACAGGAATCTCTGACAGCCAAGACATGTGTTTATCAACAAGTGTTCATTGAGCTGCTGCCACGTGGCAGTCTCCAGGAATCCACTTGGAAGCCCTACCAGATAGATGAAGTCCCTACTCTTAGGTCTTATAGCTAACACAGACCAATAAATAAGCAATAACAGTGTAACAAGAGTCAGAAATAGGGGAGTACAGATGAGGCATTGGGGAATAATGGTTAAGTTCTACATCTGATTCCTACATGGGAGGGTTTGGGGGTGCCCCCCACACCACCAGTTATCAGACTCTAGCTGGGTTTCCTACAATTCAGCTCAGTTCTGACACTATCTACCCGGAGATAGCATCAGATTGCACAGGTTAATAGCTCAGTCCCACAAGACAAACATAAATACACAAGCCTACGTTTATTCATTCAAATCTGAGTATCATGTGCCAGACACAGCTCAGTGGTTAGCACTTTAAGGAAAAGATCCTAAGGCCAAGAGATGATAAAAATAAAAACAGGAACTACTGAGAATGGAAACTGAATTGATTCTTTGAGTAGGGAAACCAGCAAAATGAACCACTAGCTAGCCTAACCAAAAGAGGTATGCCTGCTTCTACATTAAAAGAGTGCTGAGGGACGCCTGTGTGGCTCAGCCGTTGAGGGTCTGCCTTTGGCCCAGGGCATAATTCCGGGATCCGGGATTGAGTCCCACATCGGGCTCCTTGCAGGGAGCCTGCTTCTCCCTCTGCCTATGTCTCTGTCTCTCTCTGTGTCTCTCATACGTAAATAAATAAAATCTTAAAAAAAAGTTCTAAGAGCCCCTAAAAGGGAAATGCTGGTGTGTTCTCCGTCTTGGTCATAGGAGTTTGCCAAATGGAAGGTCTCAACCTGGGAGAATTGAACACAGTTTCAAGGCATTTAGAACTCAGAGGAAGCTGCTAGTGTGACTCAATGAGATTCTGTTGCAATAGATGATGCTGACCAGGTTTGTGAACATGGCCTGGGGCCACCAGAAGGCAAAGAGAGTCCTGTGGACACTGCTGTATGTGCTGTTTCATATTCTTCTGGCAGCTGAGTTGGATTATTTTGTACTGGTGTGCCTTTTTATTTCATAGAGACACCAAGTGAGGGAAAGTGGCAAAACTTGGTTATCAGTGAGCCAGGGACATTCTAGGGCCTGGCTCAGTGGCCAGTGCCAGCCTACAAGTACATTGAAGAGGCACCCCAGCTCCAAGTTTGCCATTCTTCCTGTCTTCAAAAAAGAAAAAAAAAAAAAAAAAAAAGACTATAAAATAATGTCTTAAATCAGACCATACAGAAAAATACACCTTGGGAAGTGTGAGTTCTGTTCCTTTCTCCCCTTGTAATCTTTCCAAGATCATCAAACTATTGGTCCAGGTTTTTATTTGAAAACCTCTTTGAACTTCAATTTCAGACCCCCACTTGATAGTAATTATGTTTTTAGTAGCTATGACTTGCGAATATTTCTATGAACACTAAACTACTAAGGAATCAGTGGTATTTTTAAAAGACTTTATTAATCTCAACAACATCCAGATAGACTTAAAAAGTTACCCCAGATGTGTAGGAGTTGCTGAATTTACTCATTCGGAAACAATTATTTGTATGCATGTGCCATGCAATAACACATGGATGCCTAGAAGGATTAGGATATAGAAGGGATTAAATGCCCTTTAGGGCTTGACCTGGAAGCTCAACCCTTATAAAAAAGGAACATGGCATCTTCCCTCCCTTCTACTCACTTAATCTGCATAGCTTTCCATTCTTTTAACTGTCCTGCCTCTCCTTTCTGGTACAATCAGAAGCGCTTCCTGGCTGATTTGAAGCATTTTGTTCAGGATTGGTAGGTGAGTCTATAAGAGACCCTTTCTTATTTTATTTTATTTTTATTTTTTTTTTCTTATTTTATTTTTTGATTTGATTATGGCTACCAAGTCTTCAAAGCAGCTCATTTAATTCATCATAAAGATTCTTTTTTTTTTTTTTTTTTAAGATTTTATTTATTCATAGAGATGCAGAGAGAGAGAGAGAGAGAGAGAGAGGCAGAGACACAGGCAGAGGGAGAAGCAGGCTCCATGCAGAGAGCCTGACGTGGGACTCCATCCCGGGACTCCAGGGTCATGCCCTGGGCTGTAGGCGGCGCTAAACTGCTGCGCCACCGGGGCTTCCCATCTTAAAGATTCTAAAATCAGGATGACTTAAATTTTAATACCTGTAATATAGCAGTTTTTTCTTTTCCTGAAAAACTTAGCATATCCATGATCTAGAATTTAGGGATTAAAGCATTTAGTAAATTTCATTTTTTTTTAAAGATTTTATTTATTTATTCATGAGAGACAGAGAGAGAGAGGGGGGGGGGCAGAGACACAGGCAGAGGGAGAAGCAGGTTCCATGTAGGGAACCTGACAGGGGACTCGATCCCAGGACTCTAGGATCATGCCCTGGGTTGAAGGCAGCACTAAACCGCTGAGCCATGCGGGCTGCCCCATTTAGTAAATTTCAAATGAATATTCACACACACATCTGCGGACCTCACGTGGGGTCCTTGTGAACACACACACACACACACACACACACACACAAAATACCCCCTTAGAAGCCTGACCTGTCTCTTGCCTATGCCCTAGGTTTCAGAGCACTGTGCAGGTGAGCAAGTTGCAAGACCTTGTCAACCGTAGCAAGACGGCCAGGTGCAGAGGACGGTTTGTCTGTCCAGTGATCCTGTTCAAAGGCAAGGTAAGAATACACCATAGCCTCATACTCCCTGGGACCCTCTTCTGGGGTAAATGGCTTATGGAAAGTGTAGGGTCATCTTGTTCTTGATGTTTGCCAGCCAAGTGTTGAGTGATTACCTGGTGTCTGGTGCTATGCACAGCAGGCTGGAGAAACAGACCAATTCTTAAACCACCTTCCAAAGGAGTCTATGTAGGGAAGGGATAGTCATACCAGAGTACCCCACCCTGTGTTCTGGAGCCAGACTGCCTAGGTGCAGATCCTGGCTCTGTTACTTCCTGTCTCCACAAGGCCTCAGAGATCTTCTCTACAAAATGGAAATAATAATCATGCCTACATCAAAGGTTTATGGAATAGGTTAGATCAAGTAAGTTAATACATTGTTATTCATTCTTTCATTCATGTAATTTACTATGCTTATTGAATATTATGTTTCAGGCCTTATGGTACATCAGTGTGTAGACAAAAATTCTTACCCACATGGAGCATAAACTCTAGTGACAGTTGTTAACTTAGCTTCCTGGTATGATCTCATTTACCTGTCTTTTTATAATCCTGTGGTGTAATTGATCCCATTTTGCAGGTGAAGCAAAGTGATTAATTTTGCCAAGTTTACCAAGAGAGCTGAGATTAAGACCTAATCTGGAGTTCCCTCAGGCTACCACACTGAAGTTTAGGATCCTCCAGTGTGGTGTGAAGGGGAACTTGGGGACAGCAGTGTGGAGTGACTCACTGATGGTCTAAGTGAGCAGGCCATAGCTTGAGAGTACTGCAGGAAAAACAGAAGGCTAGCTGGCAGACAGATGGGTGTTTCTAGCAGGCGACATGGGGGAAGGCATGGAGACAGGAAAAAGAGGGGCCAGGACTCCTTACTGGAGTGGAAGGTTCATGCCAGGCCAGAGGATGGAAGGGATTTATTGCAGGAGGCTGAATGCTGACCAAGGTGCTTACATTTGCGAGGAGAGCATTGTGATTTTTGAGCAGAGAAATACAGGATGAAAGTAGCTTTTTCAGGAGGATTAGTCTGGGAGGAGCACATTAAAGTAGGGGGAGCTAGGAGGAGGGGAGGGGAGGAGACCCAATCTCTAGTTGGCAGATACATGAGCGCATGCGCTGCGGTCCCAGTGGCTTGCAGAATCCAGCTGCGGTTACCCAGTGTGGGTGGTTGAGTGCCAAGGCAGTGAGGAGGAGAGATGTGAGGTTAGTTTGGGCCTCTGTGCCTGTTCTTTCCATAAAATGGGAGAAGGGCAAATGTGAAAGGGGAGTTAGGAAGGGGGCCTTGAATGAAGGCTTCCTTGGAGAGATGGATTTTAGGGAAAAACTTGTATGGAAGTTCCTGAAGTTGATCACCTTCCAGGTTTTTGTTCCCCCTCTCCCTTTGGAAAGCTGTCATGTTCCTGCACATTACTGGAACTCCAGTTTAAAGACCACCGCTCTATGGTGTATGGTGCTTATCACTAGAAATCACATAAGTAATACTCAAACCAGTGTTTGCCATGGTGTGTTCCATAGAACACTAGTTGAAGGATATGGTCCTGAAAAGCATTCGCTGTCAAATGGTGGATAAGGAATTCTAAATACTAGATTTGACCCAACTGCCAGGCTGCACATTCATAAAGTCCGTTGGTTGGTATGTGTACATTATATAACAAAGACTCTGAGATGTTTTGTAGCAGGGAGACCTGTGTAGCTTTGTTAGGTCTTGTGTTTCCACTAGTTTTCTGCACATGATGAGTAAAGAACTTTCCTGAATGTGTTTGGGAAATGCCACCCTGAACAGATGAACAAGTGGAGTTGCTAAATGGTAAATTGTTTGCACTTACAGACTAGGCATGCCTTTGAGAAAAGAGCCCTGAGCCATCTGATTTCAGAGGAAGGCCAGTGAGTTAGAGGGATTATGCTGAGGAGTCCTTGGCATATGATGTTTATGATGGCTTTACCATTAATCCTGCTTTCTTCTCCTTTTACACCTTCTTGTCCAGGCAGCGTGATACCGTTTCACACCCTTTGGCTTCTCCTGACAACAATCAGTGTTCACTCACTTTTTACCTCCTTCCATGTGCTTCACTCTAATTGTGTGTTTGAACGTCTGTCATTTCCTCAGTGCCATAATCAGAGGTGAATAAGGCAGTCCTTGTCCTCCTGGAGGTCAGTGAGTGGCAGACAAGTGAATAGGCAGTTGAGAGGGAGATTAGGAAAGGTAGGAGAACGTGTTCTGTGGTGAAATGGGGATCTCACCTCCTAATGTGTGGCCCACGGCAGGCACTTGGTAACTAATACAGTGATAGCAGCTTTTATTACCAGTACTTAAGAGGCAGGACCTCTGCTAGGTTGGGGAAGGCAGGTGTGTTAAGAAGTGCTTGCTTCCTTCAAAACTCAGTTCAGTGTGGCTAGTGCAACTGAGGAACCAAATGTTTGATTTTATTTCAATTTATAGCTGAAACAATGTGGAATTTTTTTTTTTTGTTAAACACAACTGTATTTGGGGGCAGGACTACTTTTCCCTTTAAATGCTAAAAGAGGGGCAGCTCAGGTCGCTCAGTCAGTAGACCATGCGACTCTTGACTTCAGGGTCATGAGTTTGAGCCCCACATTGGGCATAGAGATTACTTAATTAAAAAAATTTTTTTAAATACATATTTTTTTAAGATTTTATTTATTTATTCATGAGAGACACAGAGAGAATGAGGCAGGGAGACAGGCAGAGCGAGAAGCAGGCTCCATGCAGGGAGCCCAACATGGGACTCGATCCCAGGTCTCCAGGATCATGCCCTGGACTGAAAGTGGTGCTAAACCACTGAGCCACCCGTGCTGCGCCCGCCCCCCCCCCCCCAAATTTTTTTTTTTAATTAGTCAAAAAGATGCTAAAGGTAAAACATTCTAGTTGAGATGTGCTGAAAAGTGTAAAATACAGATCGGATTTTAAAGATTTTGTATAGGGGATCCCTGGGTACTCAGTGGTTTAGTGCCTGCCTTTGGCTCAAGTCATGATCCCGCAGTCCTGGGCTCGAGTCCCGCCTCGGGCTCCCTGCATGGAGCCTGCTTCTCCCTCTGCCTGTGTCTCTGCCTCTGTGTTTCTCATGAATAAGTAAAATCTTAAAATTTAATAATTAATTAAAGATTTTGTATAAAAAATGTAAAATATGAATGATTTTTTAAGTAATTATATGTTGACATAACATTTGGGATATAATCGGGTTAAATTAGATAAATATCAAAAATTTTTTAAAAACTCAGTTCAGGGATCCCTGGGTGGCGCAGCGGTTTGGCGCCTGCCTTTGGCCCAGGGCGCGATCCTGGAGACCTGGGATCGAATCCCACGTCAGGCTCCCGGTGCATGGAGCCTGCTTCCCCCTCTACCTGTGTCTCTGCCTCTCTCTCTCTCTCTCTGTGACTATCATAAATAAATTAAAAAAAAACAAAAAAACTCAAAGGCTTCTGGGTGGCTCAGCTGTTGAGCGTCTGCCTTTGGCTCAGGTCGTGATCCTGGGGTCCTGAGATCAGTCCTACATAAGGCTCCCCATCGGGAGCCTACTTCTCCCTCTGCCTCTGTGTGTCTCATGAATAAATAAATAAAATCTTTAAGGAAAAAAAAAAACCTCAGTTCAAGCATTTAAGGGCAGTATGTTCTCCTGTGCCATCCCCCCCCCCCCGCCCAACACTTGTATCTGGCTTTTGAACATTTAAAAATTGGGACAAGTCATCTTTCTCTGTTTCCTCCTTTTTTTTTTTTTTTTTTTAAGATTTTATTTATTCATGAGAGACACAGAGAGAAAAGAGGCAGAGATACAGGCGGAGGGAGGAGAAGCAGGCTCCCCGCAAGGAGCCTGATGCAGGACTCAATCCTGGATCCCGGGATCACGCCCCTGAGCCCCCTATAGGCATCCCTCTCTGTTTCCTCCCTTAGGAGATGGGGAGTAAAGGTCAGCCACTTTTTTTTTTTTTTTTTTAAGATTTTGTTTGTTTATTCATGAGAGACACACAGAGAGGCAGAGATACAGGCAGAGGGAGAAGAAGGTTCCCTGTGGGGAGCCTGATATGAGACTCAATTGCAGGCCCCGGGATCACGACCTGAGCCAAAGGCAGACATTCAACCACCCAGGTTGTCCTGATCTGCCACTTTTATCTGTGTGTCAAAGTTGATTACTAGATAAGCAAATCCTACAGAACCATATTCCTCATGCAGAATTAGAGGCCACTCACAATTAGATAAATGGAGAGCATTCACAGTGCACCCTACTTTTTCAGTCAGGAGCTAAGCTTAAAGTGCAGAAATGATGGAGTTTGGAGCCATGAGACGAAGGAGCAGGGGTCAGGAGTTAGAGTCTGCATTACGTACAGCTTCTGCCAGGTACCACCTGAGAATCTTCCTTCAGAGGGGTTAGTGCCTCACTTGGGAAGTTAGCCAACTTGCCTGGTCTTTTCCATCTACTTGAATCCTCTGGGTCCAGGTCTGGCTGCCTGAGTTAACTAAAAAGGCAAGGACAGATCTAAGGGATATGAGAGAACTGGGATAGAAAAAGGTATCTAAACCTAGGAAAGAGTTTGAGAAACAGTTTCAGAGCCAAAGACTGTGTGTCTGCTTGCAACAAAAAATGCAAAGAAGAGTGAGATTTGGTGTTAGCAGCTTAGATGATGGGGGAGGGTGGGCATGATAACATAGCAGGCTTTCCCAGGTGGCTGCTGAAGATGGCAGAGAAACAGATCCTGGTGCTCAATGGCAGAAGCTGTCTCCTGGGCTGCCGGGTGGCCATAGTGGCCAAGTAGGTGCTGCTGGGTTGGAGGATTGTAGTCATGCACTGTGAGGGCATCAATATTTCTGGCAATTTCTGCAGAAACAAGTTGAAGTACCTAGCCTTTCTCTGCAAGTAGATGGATACCAACCCATCCTATGGCCCCTACCACTGCTGAGTGCATCTTTTGGCAGATAGTGTGAGGCATGCTACCCCACAAAACCAAGCAAAGCCAGGCTGCCTTGGACCGCCTCAAGGGATCTTGCCACCCTATGACAGGAAAAAGCAGGTAGTGGTTCTTGCTGCTCTCAAGTTTGTATGTCTGAAGCCTACATAAAACTTTGCTTTCTTTGGAAACCTGGCTCATGAGGTTGGCTGGAAGTACCAGATAGTAACAGCCACCCTGGAGGAGAAGAGGAAGGAGAAGGCCAAGATGCATTACTAGAAGGAAAAGCCACTCTTGGGGCTATAGAAACAAGCTGGAAAGATCCTAGAGAAGAAAATCAACAAATACACAGAGGTCCTCAAGCCCCATAAACCCATGGTCTGAGCCCAATATAACTGTTTATTTCTAAGGAAATGTGCGCGCATGCGCACAAACACAAAAAACCAAACCCTTAAAACCAGCTGAATGCCCCCTATTGTCTTGCTCTCAGGAGTCAGACTTCCCCACTTGACAAAACCTAGGGATTGACACTTCCCTCCTACAGTTTTCCACTTCCTGCTCCTCATGATTGGGCTAGTCTCCTTAGAGCAGCTCTTTTTTTTTTTTAATTTTTTTTTAAATTTTTAAAAATTTACTTATGATAGTCACAGAGAGAGAGAGAGAGAGAGGCAGAGACATAGGCAGAGGGAGAAGCAGGCTCCATGCACCAGGAGCCCGACATGGGATTCGATCCCGGGTCTCCAGGATCACGCCCTGGGCCAAAGGCAGGCGCCTAACCGCTGCGCCACCCAGGGATCCCCTTAGAGTAGCTCTTAACAGGGACTAGAGGTGGATCCATGGATGGACTTGAGACAGTCCAGGAACTCTCTCTAAATGTAAGTTAACTGTGATGCATATATTTTTTTCTGTACAGCTGATCATTTTCATCAGATTTTCAAAATGCTTTTGGACCCAGAAAAAATTAAGCAGCCCCCACGAGAGAGCCCCCCCTGCTCAGACCAGCAGGAATCTCAGCCCAAGTTCTTCATCGCAGACTGCCAGGACAACCTTCCCATGAATTTCTTCTTGTTCCCAGCGCTGAAAAAACACTATACCCTGCCTTAGGTTGTATCCAGGTTGCTTTTCTATTACCTGCCCCTTTCCTAGGCTGTCAAAACTTCAAGAGAGCTGGAAGGTGACCTGATAATGCCCACCCACACCCCTTTCCTTAAGCAACAAAACTGTTTCTTTCCCATTATCCAACAGGTAGAGGAGAAGCCTTCAGGTAGTATTTTGCAGTCTTCCAGGGACCTGCTTAACATTGCCAGTCTGTGACCCATTCAGAAATGAACGTCACCCATCTCTGTCATGCAGCTGCCCCTCTCTCTCATGTAAACTCCCAGCCACCACCTCATTGCCACCCCTAGCTTTAGCTAAACTCTGGGCTAGTTTGTTCACCCATTACCACCTGTCTCCTCCCATTCCCTCAACCCTACTGGATCTCATCATAGTTAATTAACAATACAACCTTAAAATTAGATATTTGAAGTTCAGGCCAGTTGCCTAGTTTCTAGGATTCTCACTCCCAAAGTGATCCTTAAGTAATGAGGAAAAGAGTAAAAAATATATATAGAAGCACAGTTACTCATCCTTGTGCTGAACGGTTTCAAATGATGATAAGCACACGGGCTTTGGAGGTAGGTGGGTCTAAATCAAATCCCAGCTAACCCCTCATAGTATGGCCTTACCTATCACTTCACCTCTCTATGCCTGCCTTCTGTGAAGCAGCAACAGTGCATGTCACCTGCCACATCTATCTCAGGGCTCACTGAAAACTCTGAGAAGATAGTGTAAATGTTTCAGTGCCAAGCCCAGCACACATCCATTTACGCTATCGAATCTATGCACCTACACATGTGACAGCCACTAAATCTATCCATTACTCTTAGTAACACTGGTGCCTCTTGTTTGGGAGAGATGCTCCCTTGACAGGATGTAGATTAAAAATTCTAGTCATAAAAAAAAAAATTTCTAGTCATACTTCAGACTGGCTGCTGTAGCCTCCATACTGATAAGACTTTGGGAAATGCTCCTGAACCCAGAAGCTTGGCCTGGAACAATCTATGGACTCCCAGTTGTTCCTTTAACTGTGCACACTTGAGAAAACCATCTTGACCATTGGCCATAGGGTACAAACTTGAGGATCTAAAGTATAGCAGAGTGATTATGGTTGTTAGTATTATATTATTTGCTTGAAAGTTGCAAAGAGATGATCTTAAATGTTTCCATCACAAAAAAGAAATGGGAATTGTGTGACATGATAGAGCTGTTAGCTAACACCACGGTGGTAATGATTTTACAATCTATAGATAGATCAGCATATTATACACCTTAAACTTACACGGTATTGTATGTCAATTATATCTCAACAAAGTTGGAAGAACAAGAAAACCCAGGAAAGCATCTGAAAATGCTGTTTCTCTCCTAGCACATTTGCAGGTCTGCTACCCTGGCTGGATGGGGAGAACTGTATGGACGCACTGGCTACAACTATATCTTCTCAGGTGAATATCGAGCTACCTCCTCTAAGAACGAGAGCGCAGATGTAGAGAATAGCCACTCACGCCACAGTGGCATAGGTAGAGAGTGCAGACAAGTTGGGAGGAGAGCAGGAGCCTTCCCTTCATCACTCAAGGAGATCGTGTGGTAAAGAAGACTGCCTGCCAGCCATATGGGACATGTGATGCTGAGAGATGGGGGGGCTGTCCTTGGAGATGGATATAGATTGGGGTGAGAGGAGCTTGGTCAGGAAGCCTCTGGGTGGAGCCCTGTGCAACAGCCTTGGTGCTGACAGGTTTCTCTGGCAGGGGGTGCAGATGATGCCTGGGCAGATTCAGAGGACATCACAGAGGAGGACTGCGCTCTTCGGTCAGTGCCAGATTGTTACGGATATGGGCTGTATCGGGGATGGGGTATCTGACCAGTGGTGGGCATTTTCATACCAGTGGTATATATTCATCACGGGTCCAGGTGAGTACATTGGTTCCTTTCCTTCCACTGCTAAGTCCATACCCCTGAAATAGGGTGATTAAGGTCCATCCCATAGCTTCTCACCAGAGCTGATTTTATTGGACGTCTGAGCCATCTGTCTCACTCCTAGGCAATATCTCAGCCCGAGGGTCTGCAGGTCTGAATCAGGGCTCAGACATCTGTGTGTGTCTTCAAACCTCGTGGTTACCGTGATGTGACCAGGATACTGATAGCTTGACAGGTGTCACACAGCACACCTGGTACCAAGGCACAAGGCAAAGGCTACAGTCCCCATGTGGGAGACCTAGAGACTAGATGTTACACAGTTCAAGTTGTGATTATGCCATAATAGAGCTTGATATAAAGAAGTATTTTAGGCCCCCTTTAAGAGAGGAAATGGGCTGGTTCACACTCTTCTACCTCCTTTCCAAATGTTTTTGGAAAGTGACATCTTAGGATATTTTGGAAAAGCTTCTTTGCATGGTCTGTACCCGTGGAAAGTCTTTAACTGGTGTCAGGCATCTCTGGAATGCACACAAGCACCCTAGTAAGATCAGCTGCCCAAAATCATGGCTTGGTGCATGAAAAGGCATTTCACTATACCCAGTTCTGCCTGTTAGTTCCAAGAGCAGCAACCCTGGCTTGTGCTCAAGAATGTTTGGCGCTTCCCCCTGAGATCAGACGACCTCTGCCTCAGCTAGGCCGTCTTCCATAGCATACATTGTTCTTGGCAAGGAGACTGCTGTGGACAGCAGAGCAGTGGGTATTAAAAAATTAATCGTGACTCTGTACTCATTCTACTTTTTTTGCCTTTATCTGTATGATCAAGAGACAGCCTGGGGTATTAGGAAAAATTTTATCTCCTTGCTTCTTAGACCTGCTCAGTAGAGGAAATTCACTTGCTAGTATTTCACAATCAGTTGATAAAACTTCACTAAAAAGTCCATCTCCCAACAAGTATTTCACTCTGTTACATTATGACCAAATCATATGGCTAAAAATGGTCATAAATGGGAAAAGGAGGGGGGAGATGGAGGGAGATAAACTCTAATAGAAGCTCAAAGACTCTATCAGCTACCAAGCTTGCTGCTTTTTAAAACTCAGATTATCTTGAGTCTTCTGGCTTAATGTCAAGCAGTGCCAAAAAGCCCTTTCCCAGTTTCCGGCTGCAAATTGCTCCTCTCTGAAATGTGTCCCAGAGAGCAGGGTAATCTCTCAGAAAGTCACCTTCCCTGAAATGAGTTGTTCTGTCATTGGCCCTCCCTCCATCTTATGGAGAAGGGAAACAGAGGTTCTTGCCAGTGACATCCATACTTCCTTAAACACACTCCCTGCCCCTCCAGAATTCTGTGAATGAATGTGCAGTACAACTTCTCCCTCTGGCTCTCTGTTTCAGAAGTTCCGACACACATCTTTTTGATAAGGTCAGAGGCTATGACATCAAGCTGCTTCGGTACCTGTCAGTCAAATACATCTGTGACCTAATGGTGGAGAACAAGAAGGTGAAGTTTGGCATGAAGTAAGTACAGGGACCTACTGCAAAATAAGCAGAGGTGATAGGTTCACTGCTTTTCCGGTTGCTGGTGGTTTATAGCAGTTACCAAGGGCTCACCACATGCCAGGCCTCATGCTGAGGGCCTTCTGTACATCTTCTAGCTGTATCTTCAAACATTCTTGCAAGGCAGGTTCTACTATGCCCCTCTTGCAAGTAAGAAACTAAAGCACAGAAAGGTTAAGTAACTTGCTCAAGGTCATGCAGATAGTAACTGAGGGGCCGTGAGTTTCTAACCTGTGCTCTGCTGCCTCCTCCTCTTAGATGCTCTTGAAGTTTTGTTCCTTGGCTCCATGTTCTGCACCATCTCTGGTACATTAGAGTTTCTTTCTAAAAGGAACAACAAAAAAAGTATATGACCAATTTTTACTTCACATATGGACCAAACCTTAATTATTTGATAAGGCAAAATTTGAAAATAATGGGACCTAGGTTGATGAGATAGTAAAAGTTTTTCCAAAAAAATTTTTCATAATATTGACTTTACTAATGCTGAGGTCATCTTAGAAAATAAGACCTACTGAGGCCTTACAGCTTAGCTGAATATTCCCTTCTCCCCTTCATCTGTTAGAATGTCCTCAGTCTTTACCTTTCAGATGCCATTTGTCTCCCCTCTTCAGGAGTCCTCAGTGAATATTGGAGAAGACAGTAGAGGCGAGAGTCCCCTAGAAACTCCCTTGGTTACTCGTTCTCATCTTGTTTCATCCCACCCTCTGTGTCAGGGTGGTTCTGCTGCCTTCATTTGTGGGACTTAGCAGGCAGTTTGCTGCAATTGTGGGTGCTGCAGAATTGGAGAGGAACCTCTCTTGCTTGATAGGTTAGAATAGGGGGAAGGGAAGTTACATTTCTTAATTGTTCAAGTCAGCACTGCTAACGGGAATCATTCCTAATTCTGAAGAGTAGTTTCTTCAGTAAGAGGTTCATTTTACGTTGTTGTAACACTCATTGGGGAATGGTGCATATGTGTTTTGATGCCTTAACACATTGTGTCCTATCTTGTAGTGTAACCTCCTCCGAGAAGGTGGACAAAGCCCAGCGCTATGCCGACTTCACTCTCCTCTCCATCCCGTATCCAGGTAGGGAGCTCTTTTCAGGGTCTAGTCAAGTGGCAGGTTTCCTAGGACTGGGGGCTCTCAGAGGCCATCTGTAAACCTTCTATACTTAGGTACATAGGTGCCCGGGAACTGTCCCAGATGAATTTATGTTTTGTTTTAAAGATTTATTTCTGGGATGCCTGGGTGGCTCAGTGGTTGAGCATCTGCCTTTGGCTCAGGGCATGATCCTGGTATCTGGGATCGAGTCCCTTATCGGGCCCCTTGCAGGGAGCCTGCTTCACCTTCTGCCTATGTCTCTTCCTCTCTCTCTCTCTGTGTGTCTCTCATGAATAAATAAATAAAACCTTTAAAAAAATATTTATTTCTTTATTTGAGAGAGAAGGGAGAGAGTACAGACTACGCACTGAGTAGTGAGCCCGACGTGGGGCTCAATCTCATGACCTGAGATCATGACCTGAGGTGAAACCAAGAGTCAGATGCTTAACCGACTAAGCCACCCAGGTACTCCTCTTATGTTGATCAGCATAGGACACTGGCTCTGAGTCTTAAGCTCTTATACCTAAGTTAAGGTAGGATGCTGTCCTGGAAGGCACTTTCCACTCCAGGTCCATCCAGGGATTGGGTCCTGGCTCAGCTACTACTACTATAACCTTCCAAGTTACTTCACCTCTCCAAGCCTCAGCTTTTCTCAGGTGTCTGGAACTTGGAAAGGCTTGACTCAAGGTTTTTTGTGAAGCTTAGATGAGATCATGTTTGTGAAAGTGCTCTGTGCAGGTAAAATACTATTTCAGCATAAAACAACATCACTACTACCCTGTGTCACAACTAATCATGCTGTGCTGGCCTGTGTGGATGTGAACCTTTGAATGTCTGTCTTGGGGTGATCAGGTTATTTATGGAAATTACCCTAGGTGAGGCCCTCCTGGCGATGAAGAACGTAATTGCTGTGTCCCCAGTTGTACACCGTTGGTGGCCTCACCATGTTGTAAAGCACTCTGGTATACACGGAGCTAGCTGCATTTGTCTGTGGTGCATAGATCTGTATGTGACCTGTGGCCAGGGCAGTATTGTATGCACCGGATGCTAAAACTGTATTGGTCCGGTTGGTAATATTTAAGCTTTCTGACAACATTTGCTTGTTCAGCAAGGGAAGCCCAGGAGCCCTAATATCAGCCCAAGGCTTTGTCAACAGACGGCAGGAAATGTACTCTTTTTCCTTGAAACCTTTCTTCTGTTTCTCAGCATCAGCATCTGCCTTCAGTCCTCTGTTGGACCTTGTCTCCTCACATTGGAGCCACATAGCCAATAGCAAGAGCAAACCAGTGACAACAGGTTGCTGTACAGCCAGGTCTTCTCATTAGAACTACAAGTTTATCTATGTCTGGCAGGAGAGGGTATCCTCACCGGTTGCGAGCTCGTGGTATTCAAACCACAACTCTTTTTTTTTTTTTTTTTAAGATTTATTTATTTATTTATGATGGGGGGGGGGGGGGGGCAGAGACACAGGCAGAGGGAGAAGCAGGCTCCATGCAGGGAGCCCTATGTGGGACTTGATCCCGGGTCTTCAGGACCAGGACCTGGGCCAAAGCCGGCGCTAAACTGCTGAGCCACCCAGGCTGCCCTCAAACCACAACTCTTGATAGCCAGGCACTCTTACAGTACTGGCCTCCCCTGGAGTCTGTGCTCACTCTGCTCTGCCAGCTTAGCAGTTAGTGCCATGTAGAGCAGGGCATGAGTCCTAGCCCTAGTACTGTATGTCTTTGAACAAGTGCCTTAACCCCGCCTAGCACTGGCTTTATCCTCCATAGAATGAAGATAATGGTGCTTATTTCAAGCCAAAGTGCCAGACCTATCCCTAAAACGGCCTCAGTAAGCAGCAGGCTAAATGATGGGTACACATGGAGGACAGGCTCAGGGGATGTTCCTCTTCTCTGAAAGCTGCTGTGGGCAGATGCAAACCATAATGACTCTGTGGGCTTGTCAGTATCAGAGCCATGTTGTGACAGAAGTGTCTTGCCCAGAGTGTCTAGGCTGGAGCGGCTAGATAGCTCTAAAGCTGATTTTCAGACCTAGCTCCGGACCCCCAGGAGATGTTCTGGGAGTTCACAGACCGAAGTACTCTGCCGAACAGGAAAAATCTGTGCTGTGTGAGGAACCACGCATCACTTTTTTTTGTTTATATTTAGGTCTTAAGTAAGCTTGGTTTAAAAAAAAAAATAGTTTTGCTAGAAGTTTGCATACTACTGCTCCAGAACTATAGCACAATATCCTTTCTGCTGTTGTGTGGCAACTTGCTACGAGACTCCCAAAATGTTAACACTCTTTGACCTCATACTCAGCAGGACATGTTGCAGCTAACTTGGGGTGAGGATGTTCATCATGATGTCTGTTTATACTAGCAGAACATGAGAGGCATGTTCAGTAGTCAGAATAATGATTACATAGTCATAGAAAAATGCTTAGACTTTTTGATATGAAAAGATGCTTAAGATGCTAAGCAGGACAGAAAGTGTATAGTACAGTGTCAACAATGTAAAGGAAAAAGTGCTTTCACAAAAGGGTGTGGAGGAAATATGCCAAAATGGTAAGATGCTACAACCTTTGAATTTTTTCCCTGTCCTTCCCAGGGTATCTTTGTACTGTATCTGATAGTTGTGTGTATGTATTGGTGGGAGGGAAAGAAAAAGGAATCAATAGAAACCAAAAAAGCCAGAGGTGGGGGAGATGCCATCACACATCCATATAAGGGGACAGGAGAAGCACTTTTTACTTGCTATGCTTATGTTCTTGAATTTCTTTACAAGCCTGGATTAGTTCATCCCAAGAAAAGAAACAGTTACCATTACTGAAACCCCAGTGATGAACTGTGCTTTGTAGCTGTTCATGGCATCTCAGCTGAGTCCTCTGATAAGCAGGTGGCCAGACAGGAAGTCTGATGCTCTGAGTTCTAGCTCTGTCAAATGAACTTGGGCTTGGACTGGCCCTTGGGCGGGAGAAGTATTCTGAGAGCATTTCCTTCAGCACACCAAAATAGACTGAAGACTCAGCTGCACAAGTCTGATTGGTTTTTCTCCTTGAGCAAGTGGCTGTTCTCACCCCCACTTTTGGTCCCATCCCTCTTGTCTCTCAGCAGGTTCAGGAGGCTCTTCAGGTAATAAATGTCAGGCATTGCCGTAGGTACTGAATCTATTTTAATTCTGTCCATTTCTCCAAGAAATTGCCTCCGCATCACAGGCCAGCTGGATCAGTCCAGAGTCTGCAGTTTTGATCTGAGCAGGTCAAGTTTGAGAAAACAGTCCTTCAGAGGAGCTCTCTGAGAGATAATTGGTGGCATTTCTAAACCTGGGCTCATAAGCCTAGGGCCTCTGTCTGATACTTATATTTTTTCTTTCTGCCAGTGAGGCACCTTAGAATAGACTGGAGTGTGAGAGCTGAGGATAGTTTCCTGATTTCTCAATCAGCAGCAAGGCCTGAGGGATTAGTGTGCAGAAGTGTACACTTGGTGGAAGCCAAGGATACAGGACATGGGCTGGGTCTCCAGATCTTCCTCTCTGAAGGAACCTTTCCTATTTTCCCTGGGATGACCTCATACAGGAACCTGGCCCAAGAGTAGCTGGGAAAGTTCCATGAAAATTTTTTTGGCCTGTTGCCACCTCCACAGAATTCAGACAGCTGTTGTATTGCCTTTGGGTAGGGATCTCACCAGACTTGGACCTGTGGTTAAAGTCATGTACCCTCCAAAATTTGTATTGGTTCTAGTTGAGGAAGTGAGAATAACTTTGAGAAGCTACCTTGAAGTGCCTTCTCCACTCTCGAAGCCATGGCAGCCCCAGAATGCTCACTGTGCTGTAGTATATGAGCAAGCCCATTCTCTCTGAGCCAAGCAGTTGACTAAGTTGCAGGGCTGGCTTTGTGGGTTCTTCCTGCAGCAGCAACATTGTGAAATAAACCCTATTATTTTTTTGGTTTGGTTTGGTTTGGGTTTTTTTTTTTTTTTTAATTTTTATTTTAAAAATATTTTTAATTTAAATTCAACTTGCCAACATATAGTAGAACACCCAGCGCTCATCCCCTCAAATTAAACCCTATTATTTATAATATTAATGGCTTTCATTTGAAAGCCATCTGTACCAGTGCTTGCTAGGTGTTTTATTTATTTCTTTAGTATTTTATTTATTCATGAGAATCACAGAGAGAGAGGCAGAGACATAGGCAGAGGGAGAAGCAGGCTCCCTGTGAAGAGCCCAATGTGGGACTTGATCCCAGGACCCTAGGATCACGACCTGAGCCACAGGCAGATGCTCAACCACTGAGCCACCAGGCATCCCTTGCTAGGTGTTTAATATGTATTGTTTCATCTTTAACCATTTTATAAATGAGAAAACTCAAGGTTTAGAGAAGGTAAACAACTGTTTGTAGTCACAGAGCTAAGTGAAAGGCTGGATTTGAAGCTAAGAATGTTGCTGAAGTCCCTTCTTTCCTCTGTTCCTCTCTGTATCCCTGAAGGCCTACCCTGGCAGAGTCTCTTATAGTTTTAGAGAGTGATACAGAAAAGTACCTCTCAACCAGGTTTGTTGGAGATGGAAATGTCTCTTGAGCACCTGTCATGTTTTAGGCACTATCTGTGGTCTTTTCCAATATGTCACTGGAGGCCTGTGAGGTTGGTGTTAGGAGGGAGAATGGTTCTCGGTTAACTAGGTAAGTGGCTGAGAAAAGTGCTGCCAGCGCTCAGACTGTAAACCATGCTTTGTTTGCTGGCTGTTGGCGCTTCAGGGACATGTAGGACAAAGGGATCTGAAATCAGGGAGAAGTGACCAGTAATCACTGAGCCCAGATGGAGAGAGACACAAAGAGATGTGCAGGTAGGCAATACCTCATCAGGAAGCCTTGTAACTAGAAACCTAAGGAGCACTGGAGACTCATCCCCTAGCTCCTGCCTGCCCATGCTCGTCCACCCGTGGCAGCTGTGGTCTCCTAGGAGGCCCATCGGGATGGAGAAGTGCGTCAGCTGGTGGCCCCTTGGTCAGCACTCCCAGGCATCGCAGGAAACTGGGCTAGCAAAGGTGGTGTCTTAACTTGGCCCTTCTTTTCCAGGCTGTGAATTTTTCAAGGAATATAAGGATCGGGATTACATGGCAGAAGGGCTCATTTTTAACTGGAAGCAGGTACGAGCAGTAACATTCATCAGCTTGGGTCCTAATATTTCTTTGCAAAGGGCGACCTGGAGAATAGCTTGCCTTCTCTTTGGGGAAAACAACTACCTTTTCCTTTCTCTTTTCTCCCATGGATGAGTATCATTATTTTCCTTCCTCTTTTCTTTGTATGTACATGTTTAAGTTCCCCTATATACTTTCCTCTCCCCTTTTAATTTATCCATGTCTTCACAGGATTTTTCAGGGATAATTAATTAGGAAATATCCTTCCTCTGTGCTTTACCATCTGGGTAAAATGTCGGGCCAACATTCTCTTCCTTTCCCAGTCGGCAGGAGCAGGCCACAGGAGCCTGCTGGATGCTGAATACAGATTTGTCACGTTTGTCTCAGCAGCAAACACTAGGAAAGCCCACTGAAAAACTGCACTTGGAAGCAGTATCTGGCCTCTTTGATTTTAAAACTGTCACTGTCAGGGTAGCACAGGCATCTGGCCCGGAGACAGCAAGTACTGTGGAGGGATGTCCTGCCTGCCTGTGGTAATCACAGCTTCAGGGTCATGACATGCCCTGTCGCCATGGCTTCTCCTAGTGGCCACTGCATCTCACAAGTGTCTTTCTGCCTCCAGGACTACGTTGATGCCCCACTCAGCATCCCTGATTTCCTGACTTGCTCTCTGAACATTGACTGGAGCCAGTATCAGGTGAGGGGCCTGACTCAAGCAGAGCAGGATAAGGGATGGGTGGAGGGGATCCCTGGTGCCTGCCCCACAAGTCCTTCATGCAGGTACCAAAAAGTCTGGCTCATGCCCTCTGACCTCTCACAGCCTAGGAAAGGAGCTGCTTATCCATTTAACTCTCTCCTGATTTGCTTTTGGCCCAGAAAATCAAAGCTTTCTGATCATGACTCACTCAAAGATTTACATCCACCAGCAGGTTCTGTTTCCAGAGGACCTCATGGAGTCTGCTTTTCCAGCTCTGGGCTTTAGTGACTTTTTTTCATTTTTCCTTTTAAATGCATGTTCTGCCAGAGGAAGTGTAGAGCTCTGTCTGACCTCGTTTGATTATAGAAACTTTAAAATTATTTCCATTGCACTCCTCTCCCCTCTCACCCTGGAAGGGGCCCCAGTCTTACTGGATGGATCCATCTCTGTACTATGCTTAGCCCAGTGTAGAAATCAAAAGGCCATCAGCAGTTTCCTTGCCACTTGCTTCATCCAGGATAAGCAGCCTTGCTCTCTCCACTGCCTTCCCCATGTCCATTCCTTCTGCCTGGCTGCCACTTCTCATCTCATCTCATCTGGCTGATACACAGCTGTTAGGATTCGGCTCTAGTGTCTACTAAGGAACCCGTGATGCACCTCCTCTCCCCTGTCCCCAGAGGATTAGGTGCCTGTGTCTGCATTCCCATTTACCCTGGGCATACCTGTTGTGGAATTTTCCACTGAGCTGTAGTCACTAATGTCGGGATCTGCCACTCCATCTCTGGTAGACAGCTCCAGGAGGACGGGGAACCACAGCTTGTGCAGCCCCAGCACAGAAACTGGCACGGAGCCTAGAGCTGGAAAGGCCACACCAGTGAATGCCTAGGAAACATCCTGTTTCCCTCTCTTTTTTTGCCACAGGGTCTGGACAGTTCCCCATCCAGCCTTGAGGTCTCCCTCTGTCAGAGAGGCCAGACTCACCTATTAGGCAGCTTTGTAGGCTTTGTCATCCTGGTCTGTAAGTGGTCTGTAAAGGGAGAGGCTGTGCTTATCTTTTTTTTTTTTTTTTTAAGATTTTATTTATTCATGGGAGACACAGGCCGAGGGAGAAGCAGGCTCCCCACAGGGATCATGACCTGAGTCAAAGGCAGAGGCTCAACCACTAAGCCATCCAGGTGCCCCTGTGCTTATCTTTTACACCCAGCCCCTGATTACAAAGGAGATACAATTTGAAAGAGTTCAAGTGGTATCAGGTGTTCTTGATGCAGGTGTTTCTACAAGAGGGAACTTTAGGAAGAAGAGCAGACTAGTTTTTTGTTGTGCCCAAAAGCCTGGAGAAGGAGTGGGTTGGAGGACCCTATTTCCTGGTCTCAAGTGCTAGGCAGTACCTAGACAGATTGAGTGGAAAACCTGCAGGTTTCCTTCTTGATTTCTTGATTTGTCATATGCAGAGGTGTCAAATGGGCCCTACCGCAGCCAGTCTTATTCTTCTTTCTGGCACCATTCTTCTTCTTCTTCTTCTTCTTTTTTTTTTTTTTTTTTTTTTTTTTAGATTTATGTGTTTATTTTAGAGAGAGAGTGTTTGTAAGCCAAATAAGGTACAAATAGAAATAGGGGTGTTTTTTTTTCTTTTTTTCTTTTTTCTTTTTTTTTTTTATTTATTTATGATAGTCACAGAGAGAGAGAGAAAGAGAGAGAGAGGCAGAGACATAGGCAGAGGGAGAAACAGGCTCCATGCACCCGGAGCCCGATGTGGGATTCGATCCCGGGTCTCCAGGATCGCGCCCTGGGCCAAAGGCAGGCGCCAAACCACTGGGCCACCCAGGGATCCCTAGAAATAGGGGTTTAATGTGTTGACGTTGCCTAGGATGTACGTCTCTTTAGGAAGGAGCCTTGTACATAGGAGTTCTGCTTAGTAGATCAAGGCTATGGATCTAGGCCCCTAGATCTAGATCTACCTAGATCTAGTTTGCTCAACCCTTCACTCAAGGCTTTGTGGTTTTGAGCAAGTGGCCTCACTTTCCTCTAAAAGTGGAATTAACGACACCTATTTCAGAATTGTGGCAAGGGGATCCCTGGGTGGCGCAGCGGTTTAGCGCCTGCCTTTGGCTCAGGGCGCGATCCTGGAGACCCGGGATCGAATCCCACGTCGGGCTCCCGGTGCATGGAGCCTGCTTCTCCCTCTGCCTGTGTCTCTGCCTCTCTCTCTCTCTCTCTATCATAAACAAATTAAAAAAAAAAAAAAGAAGAAGTAGGCTGCTAGCCTTTTGACTCAAGGGAGTGAACACTAATAAAACTCTAGGCACAAAAGTAGGAGGGCAGGGCGTCTTCCCTCTCCAGTATTGCTCAGCCCCTTGGTCTCACTGGGCCTCGTACCATCCTCTTCCTCAGCCAGGTGTGGCCTCTGTCTTGTCACCCCCTTCAGCACAAGTGTCTAGGACTCCGTTACTCATCCTTACCTCCCCAGGTGACCTCATCTATTCTGTTAGCCCACTGCTATGTCACCTGACCTGGGATTCTGAGCCATGTCTTTCTTGGGAAGCCATGTATACATCACCTCTTACGAGTGTCCCTTCATGCAAGCACCTTAAACTCAAGCTGTCTGAAATGGAATTGGCCATAACCCAGGACACCCCAGGCCTTCAACCATTTACCCAGATGCTCAAAGTCAAAATGTGCGTTTTTCTCCTCCCACATCCATTGTCAGTTCCCATCAGTTCTCTAAGTCTCTGCCCCTGGTGAAACTCTCTAGATCTTCTTGCTTCCATTTCCTGTACTGGCCTAATCCAAGCCACTGTCATCTGAGTGCATCTCATGTCTGAATGGGGGCCTCATTGAGGGAGAGCAGGAAATAGTAAACACGAAGTATTTGGGGCCTCGCAGATAGGAATACTGAAATGATAGAACAAGATCACCACTGTCACCTCTTCCTTAGAATTCACCACTGACTTTCCTGTTTTCCTCAGAGTACAGTCCACCGACCCTCAGTGGGCCACTCTGCTCCACACAGTCCAGCCTTGACCTTGTGACTAGCTGTCCTTTCCCTCTTCCTATCCAGCCACACTGACCTCCTCTCAGCCCCTTGGGGATGAATGCTCTCCAGGTGTGCACATGCTTTTCTCTCTGCCAGAAAAAACTTGTCTCCTTTGCCTACCCTCTTACATGGATGTCACTATCTTCAGGAAGCTTCCCTACTGGTCCCCATGGATCATACTAGGCTCAGCTCACCAGGTACATGATCCTGCAGGGTCCCACAGGTCTCCTTTGATTCAGCACACCTGCAGAAGTTCCCTTTGCCCTCCCTTTCCTACAGCCCTGTTAGGGAGCTGGGGCTACCCTGGATGCTGCTGTTTACCAGGGCCAGGTTCTCCGTGATGTTCACAAGTGCAGGAGCACTTTTGGCAGTATATGTATGGATGTTGCTGCCTTCCATGTAACCGGATGGAATTCCTTCGAGGTCTGCTCATTCTTTCTGTGCCATAAGACCCCTTCTAGTGGCTGCTTCTCCTCCAGCTGGCCTCTGACCATGAACAGTCAGAGGAGTAATGTTCTACAGGTGCCTTCTAGTCCCAAACACTAGGCCTTGTAGATGTAGAGATTCTAGGACAGCCTCTACCCTCACTAGGAAAAGAGGCAGCAACATAATCGTCACCTGGGTAGTAGAGGTATCGACCAGTGGCTACTGAAGACTCAGTAGAAGATAATGGGGGCTGGGCCTTTGAAGGGTGAGTAAGAGTTTGCCAGCCGTGGGGAAGAGTACTCCAAGCATAGACATATAAGTGGTGGCATGGTGCTGAGCTCTGCCCCTAGAGACTTTAATGGAGCACTTAGGAAGGGAGAGTTAATGCTGAGCTTAGATTTTAGTGCATTTCTCTGGTCCTCCTCACATTCTGCAGGCCCCTCAAACTTTAGTTTCATAGTCTGCTATTAGAGAAGTCCCTACAACATAGCGTGTGACTACAAACGTGAATCTCACAGTCTGACAGGGCCGGATTCTGCCCTAGGTCAGGGTAGCTAATGACTTTGGGCCTCTCCCAACCCCGAGCTTGCCAGCCTGCAGTTCCTACCCCAGCACTGGGCACACTGAATCTACTGCCTCTCCCCTGGTCCTTGCTTCCCCTTCCAGTTGCCACCTTGGTTATTGGAGCTCTGCAGGTCACAGCCCTTGGTCACTTGCTGCCCTCTCCTGGCTACTGCAGCCTTTCCCCGGCTTACCTGACCTCTGTTTCCTTTGTGCTGCTGCAGGGCTCCTGCCTTCTCCCCTACCTCCCTCCTGCTTTTCCTCACCTTCAAAAATCACAGCTCAGAGGAAATCCATTGGCAATGGTGTGTATGACAGGTTGAGCCAGATGAGTGACGAGACCCCTGAGCTACTACGGGTAATGGCTTTATTAGTGCAGTGCTGCAGCAGCTGTCTCCAGAGCTGCTGGAAGTAGGTCAGAGCTCTCCAGGGGCTGTGAGAGGGTCAGGTAAATGAGCCTGTTTTAAATTCCTGGGAAAACCATGCCAATTACAGGTGCCATGTTCAACCCTCCCCCAGGAAATGCTCTCTTACTAGCACCCGCTGCCCGCTCCACACAGCCCCAGAACATTGATAAGCAGTTGTTTAGAAAGCTGTCCTCAGCTCGGGAGAATGAGGCCTCAGAACTGGGTCAGGCCCTTCCATGGAATTCTAGATTTCAGTAGACTGTTTCTCAGACCATCTGGCCTAGACCTTTTGCTTGGGCTAGAGTGGAAGTTCCATGCTTTTTGTAGTTTTTCTTATTTTTTCATCTTCCCTATCACAGACCTCCTGTTTTAAAAAGATTTTGTCCGCCAATCATACTGCACTTATCATTCATCAAAAGACAAAGTATACAGGGGCACCTGGGTGTTGCAGTTAGTTGAGTATCCAATTCTTGGTTTCGGCTCAAGTTGTGATCTCTGGGTCATGAAATTGAGCCCTGCATGGGGCTCAGCACTTGGGATTCTCTCTCTCTCTCCCTCTGCTCCTCCCACTTGTGCACTCACTCTCTCTCTCTGTCTCTAAAGTAAGTAAATCAATCCTTAAAAAAAAAAAGAAATAGGGGGTCCCTGGGTGGCTCAGCAGTTTGGCGCCTGCCTTTGGCCCAGGGCTTGATCCTGGAGTCCTGGGATCGAGTCCCGCATCAGGCTCCCTGCATGGAGCCTGCTTCTCTCTCTGCCTGTGTCTCTGCCTGTCTTTCTGTGTCTCTCATGAATAAATGAATAAAATTTTTAAAAATAAATAAATAAAATAAAAATAAAGACAGAGTAGACAGTGAAATAGCAGGAAAAGGTGACTAAAACATAGTTGATGAGAAGGTTGAAGGTTTGATATTTTGTGATGTTATAGTAAATGAAAGAATGGCTTTCTCTTTGGCACCAGTGGTCACAGGCTCAAGGCTTTTTGTTTGCTTCTATCAACTACCTAGACAGCCATGCTGGGAGCCCACGGTTTAGAGGAAGCTAACGTGTGGCTGCTGCTGCTGGGTGTAGGGCTATGAGTTGCCTGGCCCCTGTATGGCTTTCTACTCCTCACCATCACATTATATTAGAATGCAGGATAAGGGTGGCCCACAGGGAGAGGTGGGGGGAGCTCTTGGAGTGGGGTAAAATCTCAGATTATCTGGGATTTGGGGCCTATGGCCTATGACCAAGATCCTTGGGAATTTGTTGCTGCAAAATAACTCTTTGATTTAATTTTTTAAAGTTCTCAATCTGAGTTAAATATCGATTCCTAGACACCTTTTATTGTTCTTCAACAGAGTTGGGACCTGGTGCAACAAACACAAAACTACCTGAAACTGCTGCTTTCCATAATTAATAGCGATGGTGAGTCTGCCTCTGCTGAGCCCTCAAGCCATTGGACCTCTGGGTATTCCCAGGCCTTAGTACCATGAATATGTTTTTTGGGACTCACACACCTACCTTTTGCTTTATAGAAGAAGGAGGTAGGGATTTCTCTTGTCCATTGGTAGCTTTATTTCACATCCTCAAAACTTTGGAAAACAAAATTGTGAGCAGCTCATTACCATCTGAACTATGCATGGGGTTTTACACTAGATCAGCTGACCTTTGACCATCAGTGTTGTGTATGGGGCCAGAATTGCCTCTTCTAATTCAGAAATATGGAGAAAATCAGTTCTGGTTTCTTATTAGGCATATAAAAAAAAGTCCCTAGAGGGCCTGTTCTCTGGATAGTACTCTAGCTGCCTTGGCTGTTTTGATTGGATGGGCTCATCATGCCCAGTGTCTGTAGGTTAGACTAAGTGGATATCAGTCAAGACTTCTGTGTGCTGTGGGGTTGCCCTTGCTTAAACAAGTGGAAATGTATTAGCTTATATAACCAAGAAAGCTCCAGAGCAGACCCAGGTGCCTAAGAAATGTCACAAAGAATTATTTTTCATACCTCCTTGTTTTTCATACCTACTGTCTGGTTAGCTTCATGCTGGTAACCATTCTTGTTTTCTGCCATCCTATCTCCCCCAGAAAAGGGGGAGACTCTCTGTCCCAGATCTCATGCTCATTGACTCAGTTTGGGTCAAGTGCCCATCCTTGAACCAGGCACTATGGCCAACTCTACAAAAAAGTCACATGCCTACATCTGGAGTTAAGTAGTGGTTCTCTTCTGGAGAAGTGGGTGTTATAGGAACTAGAGGAAGGCTACTAGCATTTGGTGGGTGTTAGCCAAGAACCCAGATGTCCTGCAGTTCCTGGGACAGCCCTGCACAGTGAACTGCCTTCCCAAAAATACCTGTAGGGACCCCTGAGGAAAGCTGGGTGGGGATATGCAGGTCAGCCCCACCTAAATTACCGGGGCAGTACTGCTATCCTAGAAGTACCTAGAAAGGTAGCCAGAAGAAAGAAGAAATACTGTGTACAGAGACAAGTGCCTGTCACCCCCGCTTCCTGGGACTAGGTTGGAGAAGAATCTTGGGGAGGCCGACCTGGAAGAGGGAGACTAGGGATGGTATGGCTCTCTGACACCAAGCCAGGGTGATGGCATATCCTCTTCTCATGCATCCATATTTGCTTTTCTTCTGGGTTTCCTGTTATGTGGTTCCTGAGTAGATGACAGCGGGCTGCTGGTACACTGTATCTCAGGCTGGGATCGGACCCCCCTCTTCATCTCTCTCCTACGCCTTTCCTTGTGGGCTGTGAGTATGGATGGGCTGGGTGATGGGGTCAAGGAGCTTGCTGAGGACATCTACTAAAATTTACTCCCTGGGAGCATTAAGACTGTCTCCAGAAATTAGAGTTTTGGAGGGAGGGACCCTAAGTGTTCAGAGCAAGTGTTAGGTTTAACACTGTCTTGGGGACTGTTGGGCAGCCTAGTTGTCACTGGGCCTGTGGTTGCTGTTCAGCTCCTGGGACAAGGCGCAAGCTTTGTCATGGCTGGAATCATCTTTCTAAGCATGTCTCTTTGGTCTCTTCCAGGATGGACTTATCCACACATCCCTAAAGCCTGCTGAGATCCTCTACCTAACTGTGGCCTATGACTGGTTCCTCTTTGGGTAAGCCTTCGAGAAGTGGCAGGTTATTGGGTGGGCACGATGCCTTGGGAGCCATGTTTCTGTGTGTCTGTGGATGTGGTGGTTCCTATGACAGGGTAACAGGTGAAGGCGGTCCCACCTCCTTGGGAAAGACTGAAGGTGGTTGTCAGGCCCCACCTGAGATTGTGGTGCCAAAGCCGTGGACTGTCCCTGTCACTCCAGTCCCCCTTTGCCCTGCCATCTTGGGGCGTGGCTTGCTTTGACCTCCTCGCCTTCTTGTTTCAGGCACATGTTGGTAGATCGGCTCAGCAAAGGAGAGGAGGTGGGTACTGTGAGCAAATGCTAGGGCTCTGAGAGCAACAGCATGATGTTCTGTTTGGTGTCCATACATAGAGGGCAGTTCCTTGCTCAGTGCATGTGGGCATCAGGCAGCATGGCCATTAAAGCACCAGCACAGTAGCCCCCATTCCTCTCCTGTGCAGTAGAGAGAACACTTGCCCACATGGCTGCAATGACCTCCATCTGTCAGTCCTCTTCCCCTGGCCTTTGCTGTCATCTTTCTCACAGGTGACCTTGTTTTCTGTAGTTATGGAACCAAAATACAAGCCTTTTCCTGGGCTCCTCAGCCATGTAGCTACAACCCAGAGAGAGAGAACCCAACCCTTCTGTCTCTCTCTCCTGTTCACACCGATTCAGCAACTTTTAAGCCCCAGGGCCAGCCGAGCAAGTAGGGTCCTGCCCGGCTGCTCCCCACCAGCCCAGACAAACCCAGCCCAGGCACAGCCAGCTGGGCCCCAGGGTCTCCTTACTCTGGGCACTGTCCCTCCTTACTCTCTCTGCCCTTTCTACACCCCATCCTTCTCTGCTTTCTGCAGTCTTTGCCTCTTTGGCATGCTTATTTTTCAGCCTCTTTTCCCTGCACGCAGACCTGGAGTCAGACCTGAGTTTGAACCCTGCTGTCCCACCTATTACCTGATGACCTTGAGTAATGTGATTAACCTTGAGTCTCCTGGTGTTGATCGTGCTGCTTCACAAAGAGAATGAGTCCAGGCGCCCAGCGTGGGAGCTGTCACACAGCATTAGTACTTTTTCTGCCCCCTGTGTAGCCCCCTCTTTTCCTGAAGCATCTTTCTTACTCTCCTGAGGCTGCCTTCTTTCCAAGCATCTTATCTTGTGCCTCCTTTTGTTCCTCCCTCTCAACGGCTCCTCTCCCCTTCTAAATCTCTTCCTCTGAGCGCTTATCGCATCTGCCAGGGCTGCAGAGCTCATAAGCCTGTTCCTCAGAGGCCTCCATGAACTCTGTCAGAGGCAGTGACTTTGGCATTGAAATCAGCCCGTAAAACCCCTTTGCAGCCTCTCATTTTGAGACTGACTGGCACTCCAGAACATTCTGCCCTCTACACCATCTACCCCACCCTCAGAGCAAGCCAGATCCTGCCTTCAGAAACGACAGAGGATGAGGCCGAGCCCAGTGTGGTCTGGATTCAGACCCTGGCCATCTCTCAGCATAAGCAAGAAGGGTGTCCTCAGCTGGGAGGGTTGTTTTTCAGGGTGTGAGCTTTTCTCTTACCCCCACCAGACATTCTAGACGCTGATGCTTTAAAACAAAACAGAGGCCTGTTAAACGGTACTCCGTCCTCCTACCCAGCCCTTGAGATTCACAGCACACTGGCATATTAAAGACTAAAGAGTCTGTGGTAAAGACACCTATTTAGTTTTATGTAACCCAACATTTTCATAGTGACCTAACCTGGGCACCCTCCCCCTTTTTTGGTGGGGAGTGGTGTTTGTGTGGGGAAATCATATGGGGCCCTGGGATACCATGTGGGTGTTTATCCAAGTAAGCGTTTGATGGACCACACCTTTCAGAATCGCTGGGGAGTTTATTTAAAAACTGCAGAGACTGCCTTACGTGCACTTCATGGGGTCCATTTCACTAGGACACTGGCTGGAAGGGAGGAGAGTTTGCTGGTGGCAGTGAGTTGCAGCTAGAGGTCAGGAGCGGCCTCCTGCCTCTGTCCACCTCAGACTCTAAGCCAGACTGTGACTGCCCCTCCCCTATGGTTCTTTTGAGCTACTCTTTCTGGGTGTTCCTCCTACAAAATCTGATCCCTTTCCCTTCCTTTATGTTTCTGCAATGTCCATTAATCTCCTCACCCCCAAATAATCTCTCTCCCAGCTGTTCTTCCCAGTTAGCCTCTCTCCTTGGGGTTCTTAGGAGAGGCTGAGGAGAAAAGCTGCATTCTCTTTATCCTTTTCAGTGGCTTGAGAACACCATGTTGAATTTGAAGATGGTTTAAAAACTCACTGGCTTACCCTAGTACATTCTCTTCCTTCTTTGCCCTAGCCCAGGCACAACTACCCTACCTGCAAAGCCCACTCTCACCCATTTATACCATTTTTAGAGCAGAATATCCAGCAGGATCCCTGAGACAGGGCTCTTGTCCACCAGGGGCTGACCAGGTGGCTGGCTGCCCTCTCCTCGGAGCTCAGCCACATAGATTCCTCTCCTTAGAGAAAGCTGTCTTCTCATGTATGCTGCTTTTTGGTTTCTTCAGATTTTCTTCTTCTGCTTCAATTTTTTGAAGCATATCATCTCTGAGGAATTCTCTGCTCTGAAGACACAGAGGTGAGGAGAGACCTGTTTTCTCATACTGGGCAGGACACTCTGGGAAGAGTAGGCAGGGTGTCACTCACCGTCTGATTCCCTGCATGCTTGGCAAGTTGGCCTTTCGTCCCTGCCTCCCCTTTGAGGCCAGGGTGGGGATCCCTGGTGAGAGCCAATGGGAAAGAGGCTCTCCTGCCTGGGAGGCAGAGCTGGGGTCAGCCTGCAGCTAGAGTAACAGAGAGGCTTTGGGGCAAAGGAGTGGTCTCTGGTGACGAGGAAAGCAGGGCATGCTGCTGCAAGGAAAAGCCAACCTAAGGACAGGAGGACCCCAACACCCCACACTAAGCTGAGGTAGCTGATTTTTCCACCTGCCCTTTGCTGGGCCACTGCAGAGGTATGTCTGCATCTCTATGCAGCCCACCACCATGGACCAGAGTCTCCGTCCAGCCTGGGAAACATAGGAGTCTTGCCTGGCAGTTGCCTTACAAGCTCTGTGAGAGTTGGTGTCTTTGAATTTCACTTGCCTTCCAAATCCAAGCTCTAGGTGTGTTGGGCCAGATTGAACTCTGAGGGGCCAAGGCGAAAGGGAGGAGTCAGGCTTTCCTGGCCTTTCAGAAGCGGCCTACATTTCTCAACACTCTAGGTAGGACTGGTCTCATTGATTTGCCAGTGAATTGGAGCTTCTCAGGCAGGTAGCGTGCTGGGCATGGGAACGACAAAGAAGACCCCAGCCCAGAATATAATTCACTATTCTGGTGTCTGTTCACAGGAGGAAGAGTTTGCCAGCCCGGGATGCAGGCTTCACTCTGGAAGATATCTGTATGCTGAGTGAGTTACAGGCCTCAGCATATTCCCCTTCCTCTGTGCATCGTTCTGAATATAGACCACAGAGGAGCTGTTTGTTCTAGACACTTGTCTTTCCGGCTGTATGGTGTGGAAGAACTAGGGGACCAGTAGTGTGAGAAGATAATGTGCTGACCAATGGTACTTGCTTCTTTCAGGACGAAAGGACCGAGGCAGCACCACCAGCCTTGGCAGCGACTTCTCTTTGGTCATGGAGAGCTCCCCAGGAGCTGCCGGGAGTTTCACCTATGAGGCCGTGGAGCTGCTCCCTGCAGGAGCACAGACTCAGGCATCTTGGTGAGGGGCCAGGCTGGAACTAAGCTTGCTCACCGCTGTGGCCCAGGGCCACCAGCTCCAGGGAGGCCCAGGAACAAAGGGAGCCCCCGACAGTAGGGCTGAGAGCATAGCTCCATGCCCTGCTGTCTCTTCTAGACCTCAGAGGCAGCCATCTGGTTGGTGAGGGGCACTGTCCGTGGTGGCTCAGGAACATAAAGGGCTGGGGCTCCCTGTGGGATGAAGAAAGAAGGCACAGGGCTGGCAGACAGGGCTGGGTGAGGGGAGGCTGGTGTAAAAGAGACTCTGTAGGGGAGCTCCCTTATGTCATTTGGCTGGGAGGTGGGGGGCCAGTTAGAAAAAAGAAAACAAGTGAGTACAAAATGATGATTCTGAATTGAGATCTTGTTTGAGGGTGAACTCCTGAGAATCTGATGACTCTGTCTCTAGACAAATAACTCAAACTTTTGTATAACATTTGGATGGAGGGGCAGTTACCAAGCTGTTAAGAAACTAGCATATACTCTGAGGCTAGTAAGCCAGCATTATTTGGATGTTCCACTCCCTCTATGAAGACCCAATCCTTGCTGCTCATGGCTGAGCCTGAGGGAACGCTAATGTATAATCATCCCCATGTGGCATTTTCCTGGTAGAGGTAAGGACTGGGCCCTGACATTTGATAAAAGTGGGCAGAGTGCTTGCCCAGAGTGGCCCCTTGACACACAGCCCTATTCTTTATACTGCAGGAGGAAGAGCCACTCATCCTCTCCACAGAGCGTGTTCTGGAACCGGCCACAGCCCTCAGAGGACCGCCTGCCTTCCCACCAAGGGCTGGGGGAAGCCAAGTCTTCCAGCTCCTCATCCTCGAACCATTCTGACTTTTTCAGGATGGGTAGCAGTCCCCTGGAGGTCCCCAAGCCCAGGTGAGGAGCTCCAAAGCCCCTAATGGTAGAAGCGATTAGCCCTCCCCTCTTAATAAGCCTGGAGATGTGGTTCCAGCCCCTAAGCTGGTGTCTTAAGGTGGTCTTGGGACAGAGTTCCTTGGCATGCAGCCTGGTGGGCAGTGTACCCAGGAGGTAGAAGGAATTGACAAGCTTGCAGGCCTACCCATTTGGAGGATGGGTTAATGTTTGAGTAAGAGCTGGTTTATAGAATGATTTGAGACTCCTTCCAGAGCCTTAGCAGATGGAGAATCTAGAAGGTGTACTGATTGTAGTGTGATGGGCAGGGGCAGGGCTGCCTCTCCTTTTGCCTTTGGTGGGTCTCAGCCCCCGTGACCCTCACATTCTGCTTAAAGAGATGGATCTAGGTTCTCAAATTCCATGTCTGAATTGGAGGGGCAGCGAAGAGAACAGATGGAGAGCTGGGCTAGATGTAAATGGTTTGGACGAACCTTGGGAGACTCTACACCTGAAGAGTACTCAGCCAGATTGTACGGGTGTGGCCAGAGTGTGCTGTGGGAATAACGTTTTCTAGAAGAGATTAAAGCTGAGCAGTGGGTAGGGGTTTAGAATTGAGAGGTGGTCTGGCACTTGGGGAAAGCATTTCCTGGCTGACCCCATACCACTTTTTCCATGTCATATCCACAGGAAAGAATCCTGTGAATTGCTTTGTTTTCTAAAGTCTTGAGAACGTCTGGGCCTTCTGGAGAGAACAAAGCAGTGTGTGACTTAAGAGGTCCTTGATAAATTCCAAGGAGAAAGGGGCTTTTAGCATAAAGAGCATAAGGCTTGGAGTCTACCCCAGATTTGAGCCCAGCTCTGAAACGTACTGCTTCAGAAGTTTCAGATCTTTTCTTTGTAGCAGGCCTGTTAACAGTGAGGAAACTGAGCCCCCAAGTTCCGAGCATATTACAGGGAAAGACCTAAAACTTCTGCAGCCCTCCTCCTATCCGCATCCTCTGGCTCTTCTCCATGGGCAAAAAGCAGGCAATGGAGGAAGAGCACCCTCCCCATGTGGCAAAGCAGATCAGCTGTAGGCCGGGAGGAGCTCCATGGAGTGCACTGACCAGACGAGTCCGGTGTGCTCCCCTCTGAAGGTGAGCCCTTCAACCTGGAGTGCTGACGTGTCTGCCAGTGGTGTAGCCGAGCCTTCTAAACACAGACCGTGACTCCTCCGACCACACAGGAGGTTTGGGGAAGATAGCTGAACAGAGGTGGTGCCAGACAGACCAGTCCACGTGGCTGTGCTCGCTCCTGTTCCCTGTGTGCGCCCACTGCCATGCCACCTTTGTCTGCACACCCGGCTTTCCTCAGGGCTGCCCCAGGGCTGTGGCGGCACAGCATAACCCTCGCACTTCTGGCCTGGAACTCTTGCTCGTTGTCCCCACCTCCCTTCCTGCCTGTGCAGCATTGCTGGACAGCTGGGCAGGAGACCAGAAGAGCCCTCCTAATCCTCTCGGGTCCTGCTCTCTTAACTGCTTGGGGCTCCCCCGCTGAGGCAGCACTCCATCACCTCTTCGCACACCCCATCTTTTTATTACTGCCCCCTTCCTGCTGGGAGGCAGTCTCAGCAGCGGTTCTCTGCCTGCACTGGTGGCTCAGACTCTTACGGTTGGCCCAGGAGAGCAACAAGGCCCTTCCCTAAGGAGGGGGGTGGGGGAGGGTGCGGGTGTCCTCGGGCCTTTCAGCCCTTTGTGCTTGGCCTGGTCGAGGCTGGGAATAGCTGGGCCCAAATGGGGCACAAGGCCTTGGAGAGGCGTGGGCTGGGCTGCTTTGAAGTGTTTGGCTCTGCCAGTCTATTCTGGGAATGGCCACTTGGAGCCCGGCTGGTCTGGCCAGGCAGCAAGGTTCTGGACTGGGCGCCTGTTTGCCAGAGGTTTTGAAAGACTAGATTATTCAGATTTGGAGCATTCTAATTATGTATTTCCATTAACATTAAAATTAATTTAGTCTCTTTTATCTTAAAGTGCCTGAGGGATCCCTGCCTCTCTTAGGTAACAACAGCCAATCAGCTTTTTAATGCAGCAGAAGGGAACAGTATGGAAAGAAACGCTTTAGTAAAGCTATCTGTGACAGGTGAAATTCCCCTCATAATGTGAATGCTTTGGGTTTCAAATGCTCCAAGTTCTATAAGCATATGTTCTTAAAGCAGGACTTCCCTATGAAAGGAGTCTGTAAAGCTTTGTTCAAAGTTAAGAAGTAGGTGTTGGGCTGGGAAGAAAGTTCTGTGGGGTGCTAGTTCTTAGCCAGTCCCAACCCCATACTCCTCTCTGAGAAGACACTGGTGACTTTTTGCATTATTATCTGCCACTGCAACAGTTTCTGATGGAGCTGCATTTCTGCACCATTGTTAAATCTCTCACCAACTACAGGGCTGGGGGCTGGGACTATGCAGGGCCAATGCTCTGAGCTCACCGGCCCCCCAAGATCCTGGTTAGTAAGTGGCTCAGCCACTTGGTCTCTGCTCCAGAGTCAGACATCTTTAAGGGTGGGGGGTTGCTAGCACAGCACCGTCCATGCCTGAGGAGGGATGGTGCCACCACTGAGCCCAGCTTGAAGCCAAGCTGCCTAAGGAGCAGATTAACTTGGCTGAGGGACACCCAGCAGCCTGGTTGAATAGCCAAGTAGAAACATAGGAACCAACTCCCGTTGCCCAGCTAGCTCTTCTTGCGCCATCTTCCAGCACATACCAACTGCTCATTATAAGCAGCGAGCTCTGTCCTGGGCTGGGTTTAATGATGCAGAGAAACCAGATTGATTTCTATAACACATAGGGTTCCTGTCCCATGTTTGACATTGTCTTGCATGGGATCATAGCTTGTTACCAAGGATGAGTGGTAAGAAGTCTAAATGCATTGCCAGAAAGGACACTTAGAGCCCTAAAATATTTCTTGGGCTGCTGCAGGAATGCAGAGGTTCTCTCCCTCTTTCTTTCTTTTTCTCTCTCCCTCCTCATCCCTCCATATCTCCCCCCCACATACACACATCAATGTTTAAAGTCCAGGCTGCGGAAAACTGATGTGTGTGGATTTTTTTTTTTTTTTTTTCAAATGTGGTAAGAAATCCTGTCTTGGGATCCCTGGGTGGCACAGCGGTTTAGTGCCTGCCTTTGGCCCAGGGCGCGATCCTGGAGACCCGGGATCGAATCCCATGTCGGGCTCCCGGTGCATGGAGCTTGCTTCTCCCTCTGCCTATGTCTCTGCCTTTCTCTCTCTCTCTGTGTGACTATCATAAATAAATAAATAAATAAATAAAATTTAAAAAAAAAAAAAAAAAAAAAGAAATCCTGTCTTAACCATCTTTGAAGTCAATTGCTCTGTGAGTTCAGGACCTTGTTGAACTGAAGGATTCTTCCCTAAAGCCCCAATCCTGGAAGCAGTCACTTAGGCAGAGGCTATGGGGGTTTGGCAGGGAATAAGTATAGATTAGAGGTGACATTTAGGCCCCGTCAAAGTTTGGGATTTTAGATCATGGCTCAGACATTCATTCCTTGCATGTCCTTCAGACATGTCACTTGATGACTTTGAGTTTCTGTTTTCTCATCTGTGTAAACCTCTGAGGCAACTCCCAGGTTCTTCCTAGTTGTGCGCCTTCAAGCTTTCTGTGCCAGCCTCAGTTCAGGTACTTCCAGATACAATTAACAAAAAAAAAAAAAAAACATCTTAACAGGTTTAAACAATCAAGGAAAACTGGTGGTTCTTATGGAAAAAGTCCAGTGGAGAGTGTGACCTTCAGGTGTAGTCTGATCAAGGCTCCAATGCCATTTTCTTGTGGTTCTTTCCCCTTGCTGCCTCCCATGTACTAGCTCTGCCCTAATGGTAAACAGCCACTCCTGGGACATGCTGCTTCCTTTCTCACATCCAGGAATCACATGAGGACCTCTTTTCCTTATGATAAATTACCAACTCTGTGCTTTATTCCAGTTGAAAATTATGTGCCAACCCCTGAAGCCCCTACTGTCCCTTATCCAGAAGGAAGATCAGTGTATTATGAGGCTAGTTTGGGCTGAGTTTCAGTCTCAGCTTTGCCCCTCCTAGCTGTGTGAGACTTGGAAAAATCACTTCCTTCCTGGGCTCAATTTTTTCATTCCACCTTTAAAGATCAAGTAATGATTCTGGCTTCCATACATTTGGGTTTAAATAAGATCACAGAACTAAGTATCTGGCATATAGCAAATACTCATTCTTTCCACAAAAGCTCAGTAAACTGTGGTTGTGAAGGATCTGTCCTTATTCACATATCTGAAGGCAAATGGGCCATGTCAGGGCACTAGGCAGCTAGGTAAAAGGCCAGGCCACGCACCTCAGGGCAGACCTGTTTATTCTTGCCTCAGCTGTGTGGGTTGGGCCAGCTCTGCTTGTATGGTATTCTTGTACCTCCTTCCACAAAGGACTATGTAAAAGATAACTTGCCTGAGTCCTGCCTACTCTGGGTGTCTGGGGGAAAGTGGGAGTTGCAGCTCTTTGGTGCTATAAAGACGGGCCTAGGCTGTATCTAGACAACGGAGTGAAATGTTGCCAAAAACCCAGTCTCCTGGGCAGAAGTGTGATCCCTCTGAGATCCAGGCATATGGACAGGTGACCTTGGAAGCATCATCGGCTCCGCAGTTCTCCAATTTGAGCATAGTTTGGCCCCATATTCCCTCTGGCCCTGTAGGTAGATTAGAGGAGCTAGAACTTGGACCTCTTTTTTTTTTTTTTTTCTCCTGCTTTGTTTGTGCTTGAGTAAAGATGCAGGACTGAAGAGTATGGGGTCTTAATAAAGCTGATGAAGTCACCTGTGTACTGAGACTGCAAAGTTTTCCTTCTTTCATTAGGCAGGTGCAGGTACTACTTCTGGGGACTGTCTGCTTTCATCTTTAGGTGTCCCCTCCAGCCAGCTGATCCAGACTGGCACTTAGGAGCACCTCTCTGCTTAGCATAGCCCCCTGCTCTCAAACCTAGGAGCTGAACAATTGCTCTGCAATCCTTTCTTTGACAAAAGCCTCAAGTAGGAAGATTTGTTTGTAGCCTATGTGCTCACTCTTGTAAAACAGGCAAAGGATGGTTGCTTGCTGAGATGGCTTTCTGTCCCCTGGGATCATATACTGTTGCTGTCTATATTGCCTACTTCACTCCACAGCTATCCCCTCGCTACTCCAAATGTGGTTCTTGCCTGGTGGTGCTAACTGTTGGACACTGGGGAAGCAAAGTGACTAGCTTAAGGGGACCGGGAATCCTCGCATTCCATCTTTCTGTCATTTTTCCATTGGTAGTCTGAGTCTCTGATTGCCTGGGGAGTGCCAGGTGGTGGCATAAGAAACCTCCATGTTCCCAGCCCCAGGAGTGCCCCCATCCTACTCAGCATCCCTTCCATTCCCTCCTCACTCTAGTGTTTAGCAATTGTTTTCCTACAGACTGCTAAAACTGGAAGAGGAAATCTGCGCTTAAAATTTGAACAGTAGATGAGATTTGTGGCACCAGGCTGACCTCAGTGGAGTTCTACTGACTGAAGACCCAGCACAACCTGGAGGAAGCATAGGGAAACTACCAGACTGTGGCATGTGGTTTGCCCTCTCCTGGGCAGCTGTCTCTTTGATTTACAGACTGCTTGAGTCCTACCAAGTTTCTCCAACTAGAAATAAGGAAACCCTGTTTTATGGAGCATGAGGGGCTTCCACCAGGTAGCAAACCATGTTCTTCTCTCATCCCTGATGTTTCTGTCACACACCTTCCAGAGTTTAGCAGGAATGATGAATGTGGAAGTCTCTATGTTGCAGGGGGTTCCTATTCATGGCAGCTTTAACGTAGAAAACCATCTGTTTATCTCTGGTCTCAAGGTGGTTCTGTTGTAGGACAAATCCATAATCAAACTTGGCTTTAAAAATCTCTTCTTGCACTCAATGGCTGTGGGACCTTGAGTAAGTGTCTTCACCTGTCTGGACTGCCATTTCTTGGTCTCAAGATAAAGATGGCTAAAGATTACCTGAGATGCACTACCTGGCCGGAGCATCACTCAGGTGGCAGTTGCTTGAGAATGAGGCTGGGATGGCCACTTATGAGAGCTGTTGCCTCAAACTAGGAGATGTTGATGCCAGCTAACTAGGTGGGCCAACGCCAGCAAATGCCTTTCTCTGTTTCCCACCCCCTATACCACTACTGATGCTTCTGTCTGCTCCTGGGTCTCTACAGAAACACTTTCTGCTATTCTTGAATTAAAGAATAAAGGGTTAAACAAAGATGATGTCTCTCTGGAGATGGAGACCTGGGGTAGCTGATGAAAGGGCCTTGTGTGCAGTCTTCCCATTTCCTCCCTTCCTTCCCAACCCCCACTGGGTGGGCTGTTGCCCTGAGACCGTAGAGAGAGGTTAGCTGTCCGTGAGAAGGTGGTAGCAGCACTCGATTCCCAATGCAACACTCTTCTCCCTGCACCGCCCAAACTTCCATCTGAAAAAGGCCTGATGAAGCTGTCAAGTTGCCTGCCTGATTCATCCCCACCCTCTGGGCATAGCCACTGAGTTTGCTGGGTTGATGCTTGTGAATACAAACTACGGCTCCTGGAAGGTGCTGCAGAGAAACCATGGAGGGGTGTGCCTCAGGGCGCTCATCACCTCACTCTTCAATCTAGGTCACCACCCTCCACTGTCCCCAAGAAGCTTGTTCTCCCATTGCTCTGATAAGACTTCATTGGCCCCTGAGTTCTGGCTTCCCCACCCTGCCAATCTGCATGCTGGGGGAATATAAGGTGGTCCTGCCTCCCTGGTTCCTGGGGCATCCAGCCTTGCTCCCCTCCTTTTGGTGCTGTTGAGATTGGACTTGCTATGTCAGCCACAGGGCAGGCATCCCCTGACCTGAGGCTTTGGTTGCTGGCTCACCTCTTCTCATTCTGCTTTGCTCTTGTTCTTTTGCTTCTGTAAGTCTTTGCACAAAGCATTGTCCTCACAGCTGAGCCTGCCTTATGGTCTATACTCTTCTTTCTCAATCACAACCTATCCAGCTGATTTTGTACTTTTGAAGAAAGTGGTTTACAGAAGCTCTACCAACAGAACCTTGTGGCTATGGTCCAGGACCATCATAGCCCCACCCCCATCCCTCCAGGGCCTCCCCTGTCAGGCATATGACTGACTGTGCATCATCTTCCCTCTCTCTCCTCTCTGCCCCAGATCAGTGGACCATCCCCTGCCCGGATCCTCTCTCTCCACAGACTTTGGCAGCTGGCAGATGGTAACAGGCTGTGGCAGTATTCAGGAACGGGCTGTCCTGCACACAGACTCCTCTCTCCCTTTCAGCTTCCCGGATGAGCTCCCTAACAGTTGTCTGTAAGTGTCTTGCTTGAGAAGACAGGATGCTCCCCTGCCCATATCAGAAGCTGGTGAGCAATCAAGAGTGTTGGTTAGGAGTGAGGCAGCAGCTGGCCCTGGATCCTTGCCCTTCCCCAGTGTCTCAGCTAAGTATATACCTCACTGTTCCTGGACTCCTGAGGTATGAAAGAGGCCTTATGGGCTGCTCAGTAAGTGTGTTGCACTGTGTGTTCACTCTCCAGAGCCTCCAAAATTCGTCCACAGGTGCCTTGGGGCACACCCTGAGGGAAAGCTGGCTGGACTGTAACTATAGAAGGTTCTATTTCTGTCTGAGGCTCTGCCTGACATGAGAATCCTTTGAAATCAGAACAGTGGGGTAGTGAAAGTAGGTGTATGGTGGAGACCAGAGCTGGATTGGAGCTAGGTTAATTCAAGGGCTGTGCTGCTCCTAGTAAAACCAAGGGTTCTTTGCCATCCTCTTTCCCCTTTTGTCTGCTGCATTTGCCTCTGGTCAGGAAAGAAAATTGGATGGGGATACTAAATCCCAAAGCCTATAAAATCCTCTCACTTCAAGGCTCCATTACTGGGCTTCCAACTCTTAAATAGTGTGTCCGCTTGAGAGGCTGCCTCTGTGGCAGCCCCCTGCCCCCTGCCCCCTGCCTGCTTTACTGCTTCATGGATGTCAAGCAGTAGAGCTCCTAGTGGCCTGTGGAGAACAGTGCCTGCCCCTCCCCATGATGGGTTGAATGAACCTCAGGTGCTGGGGATTCATCATCACCACCAGAATTTGGCTCATACCCCCCAGGGCTGACAGGTCAGAGGCATGTTGCCATAGGCTGTTAAGAAGGATTCTCTGCTGAGGGCAGACAGAGCCTGCACCTTGGGGTTCCAGGATGGCGTAAGCCCAGGAGCCATCTCTGGAGGAAGCAGACATCTTCGCCCCTGCTTGATAGCACCCCCTCACTTAATTGGCATTAACCACTGAAATAGGCAACTCCAGCCCCAGGTCCTACAGTTTATACCTTGGGCAGCTCTCTTGAGCTCCTAGCCAACCCTCAAGATCTGGGTGGTTGCCAGAAGAAGGCTAAGTTCTGTGTGTTCTCATGGCCTCCAAAATTGCAGTTGTAGGTGTGGGGTCAGGATTGATTCCTGCTGAGGTCATACGGTATGTGGATTTGGTGCTTGGGCTTTGTTATCAGAGAAATTTAGTCAAACTCCTAGCTGTTCTGCTTACCAGCTACATCTTAGGATGTTAGCCCTGACCTCTCTGAGCCTGCTAGCTCATCTGTCCAGAGGGAATGGCACTAGAGTATCTCTGCCTGCCTACCCCTTGCCTGCTGTGTATCCTTAAGTGGATCACATATCCTCTCTGGGCTCCAGTTTTCTTTGTCTCTAAAAAGGCTGATCTCTCCCTCTTTTGCCTCCCAGAAATAAGGGACAGTGAGAATGCACACGTTTGGACCTTTGGATATTCCCTGAGAATACAAACTACCACTCTGAATTTCTCCTGGTTATATGCTATAAGGAAAAGCTAAAGAACACACGGCCTCTAGCCTCTGTGAAACCTAGTTTAGAGAATAAAGAAGATCTAGGGCCACATGTCTCCCCCAAATGCCAAGAAAGACTTTGTTCACGGTGTTGCAGGAATCAAGCATCAGCTTTATTTTCCTAGAGCTGCTGCCAAGCTGCTTGACTTTCCTTCACCCTAGAACCTGCCGCTTCTGTCTCTCTCCCACACTTAGTCACCCACTCATACATACCACTCGCACCAGTCTACATTCTCTATGTCTGTTCTCCCCATACATACCCCAGGACTGTCGTTTATCCTCATGTCTCCATCTGTTCCCTCCAGGCCCTGGGGTACAGTCATTTGGGTTTGGGAATTGGAGACATTGCTGTTACTTCTGACAAATTCCTGGGAGGGATCATATAGAGATTGGTCTCTTGGGGGGAAATTTTGGTGTAAGTTAGTGGTCAGGGCTAGTCTTGATTTTTCAGGTAGATGGGAACATGAGGGCTCGTGTCATATAGATCTGTGACCCCTGGAGAAAGCCCTCCAGGGAACAGTTAGGGTGAACACCATATGAATCCTGACCTTTCCTCTTATTCCATGTCCCTCCCACCCCTAGACTGCATATCTTTTAGTCCATAGGTTGAATGTGGCAGGTACCTTAGGCCTCTTCTATTAAAGACCTTTCAAAGTGTCAAATAGCCTCAAATAGCTCTTTGATAAGCCTCAGTTTTCATGCACTTCTCCTCCCTGCCATTTTTTTCACTTGTTCCCCTTCTTGACTTGTATTTCCAGGCCAAGGAGAGAGGAGGGGCTTCCTGTCTTCCACCTGTGATCAGTGTCTGTAGAGGCCAGGGAACAAAAAGCAATAGAATCAGAATAGGAATCCTGCTAGCTACTTGTTTAGGGAACACAGCAAGTGAAGATGTAGCTAGAGCCTCAGAGGTTTCCAGTTGAGGACTCTGGCCTCTCTAGAACATTGACAAGAACTTCCTTGCAGGATGCTCCAGGTCCTGGCCTAAAGAAGGCTGAGGCCTTTGGTCAGCCAAAGCTTGATGCCTCATCTTGTGGTCTCTCCTTAAGTCTCAGATTTGTGCCTCAGTGCAAACCTCCCCCCTTGCTCCCCTTCCCCTTCCCCAGTGCACCATTAAAACGTGCTGCTTCTAGGTAGGAGCAGTAACCTGAGAGCTGAGAGGAGTGGTTCTTGAGGGGAACAGGACAAGTGTTTGGGGCCTGAACCACTGGGGTAGTATGGCCACAGGACATGTGCTGGCCTGTGCTAACAAAGGCAGAAGAATAGGTAGTATGGTGTGAGGATAAGGATGTTGGATCCTGCCCCAGGGTAATACATTAATTCTCCCTCCTTTCCTTCCCCCCCTTCATAGGCTTGCAGCCCTAAGTGAGCGGGAGACTCGGCTGCAGGAAGTACGCTCAACTTTCTTGGCCGCATACAGCAGCACAGTGGGGCTTAGAGCAGCAGCCCCCAGTCCCTCTGGTGCCATTGGAGGCCTACTGGAGCAGTTTGTCCGTGGTGTTGGACTCCGGGGCACCAGCAGCAGCACCTTATGAAGTAGCCAGCCCACAACAATTTCCTGCTCCTCTCACCTGAGCCCTGAGCGGAATCAAAGCCATGCCTGGACAAGGGGTGCTTCAAGATAAGAGGGAAATCTTCTCACCCCTCCTTCTCCATCATGCACATGGCAGCCCCAAAGCTAAGCAGGGCTAAGGACAGGGTTCTCCAACCCCCAGCTTCCTGACTGGTGACCACCACCCCTCTTGTCGTCGCCTTTCACCCACCCTAGTCTTTGTTGGGATTCCCATCAATTCTCAGAACTGTGTGGGGTTTCCCTGGGGCCTTGTGGGGGCTGAGACCTCATGAAAGACTCCCCTCTTCCCATTCTTGTTTCCTGGAGAGGAGGGATCACCTGCACTGAGAATGAGACAGTTTGACACAGATCACAAAATAAAAATCTTTTTGAACAACTGCTCTCTTGCATCCTCATTTGGTTGCTCTCTTTGTGGAGTTATTTGGAAGGTTCTTACTGTTCTTCCTTGTGCTGGAAGGGGTTGGGGTAAGGGTCAGATAAAGCAGACAACTGAAGACTGGGTTGTGTCTTTTAACATGACAGTCTCAGACAGGGACATGCAGCCACAGGCTGTCAGTGGGCCCTAGTCACCTAGGAACCTATTTATCCACACAGATTCCCAGGGCTGCCTGAAATTTAGACTTGGGGTTGCTGAGATCTTCATTTAGCTAGGAATGGGCAGTGGGTGGGGGTATTCTTCATTTTAAACAAGTTCTGCAGGCAGCTCAGTCCTGGTACAGGTGACTCACAGCCCCTGCCTTATGGAGCCCTGACTTTGGTGGAGGGATTGACTTCTGGGACTTTAAAGGCAGTAATTGGCGTGGAGAGAATGGACCTGGCTGACTACCACCCTCATCTGCAGTGTGACCTAGATAGAGGAGATTGCATCCTCACACTATGTCTGCATCTCTAACACCATGAAGTCAGAGTTCAAAGACATGGGCAGAGGGCTTTTCAGAATGCTATCACACAGTCACCATTTACTGAGTTCTGGCCCTTAACACAAAAGAGGTCATCAATATGACTGCCTGGAGGAAGGAAATAATATCAGTGAATGTTGCTTAAGTACTTACTGTGTACAATCCCGTGAGCTACTTCATTTATGTGGATTATCTCAAAATTTTACAACACCCCAAGTAGGTGCTATTCTGGCCTTCCACTGATGAGACTGAACCACAGAGATGTTGAGTAACTTGCCCAAGGTCACACAGCTAATAATAATTGTAGAACTCTTCCTATTTGGAGACCCAGGCAGAGCGGAAGTGGGAAGGGGAAGAAGCATTTTGTTCAGGGAGCAGCTCAGGAAGAGGAAACGTCCCCAACACCCACCGGGCACCCCAAACCCTTCAGCACCGCGGACAGCTCTCAGGGTTTTGTGTGTGTGTGTTGTTTTTTTTTTTTGTTGTTTTTTGGGGTTTTGTTTTTTTGTTTTTTTGTTTTTTTGTTCTTTTTGCGGGGGGACGCGGGTTGCCAGAATGAAATGCGCTGGCTGGAGTTGGGGTCGGGGTTAGGTTCCCAGCCGGCTCGAGGCTGCTCCAATGGGGCGGGGGCCACCCGCAGGGCCGGGCGGGGCTAGGTTACCATCTGGAGTCGCTGCTGCCGGCGGCGGCCACAGTCAAGGCTCCATCGGCGGGAGTGCGAGCAGGGCTGGAGGGAGTGCAGCCGCCGCCGCCGCTATCGCGGCGGCACATGGACCAGCCCCACCGCTGCCGCTGCCGCCGCCCCTAGCCAGGGCGGCCCCCGTCTCACAGCCTCCCGCAGCTCCGGCCACTCGACCAGCCATGTCTCTCAGCGGAGCCTCCGAACGCAGCGTCCCGGCCACCAAGATTGAAATTACCGTGTCCTGCCGGTGAGCCGCCACACTGGGGAGGGCGTAGGCACTGCCCCTGCCCGAATCGGCAATGGGGCTTGGCGCGGACAAGAGCTAGATCCCGGGGGGAGGGAGCGGGGAGAAGCATCCAGGGCCAGAAAATCTCAAATTCAGACTTAGGGGAGTCGCTGGTGGGTTCGGGGAGGGGGTTTCTTTGAACAGCTCCACCCGCAAAAGAAAGCTCAGCCTGCAGGTTCAAGGGATGGGTCATGGGGATCCAGTAGGATCTGGGCCCCAGGAGGACAAAGTTCTGGGGCTAACCCTCTTTCCTGGGCCCTTGAAGACTGTGGACGCAGAGATAACAATTCTTGAGCTGATATTTCCGGTGCTGTCCAGGGTGCTGATAACGCGGACCACCCCCCCACCTCCCCTCTCAACAACTCTCCACTCGATGTAGTAATGGGGGAGGGAGACACGATTTGAGCCCCATGCCTACCCTGGGTGCCCAATTCAGGGCAGAGTCGAGGTACTGGGCTCCAGAATGACCCACCCTCTCTCTGTTGCTTTCTCTAGGAACCTGCTGGACCTCGACACCTTCTCCAAGTCGGACCCCAGTAGGAGGCGCCAGGGATGGGAGGGGGAACTAGGGTCCTGACGCGACTGAGGGGTGGGGAGGGGTTCGGGCCAACCCAACATCCTTTCTTCCCTGCCTCCACTCTCGCCTGCAGTGGTAGTGCTTTACACGCAGAGCCGGGCCAGCCAGGAGTGGCGAGAGGTGAGTCTGAGAGCCCTCTCCCAGCCAAGGGCTGCCCTCCCCTCCCCCATTATCACCTGCCCCCTTGCAGGCCCTTTCTGACTCTCTGCCCCCTATCCAGTTCGGAAGGACAGAGGTGATCGACAACACGCTGAACCCAGACTTTGTGCGCAAATTCGTCCTCGACTACTTCTTTGAGGAAAAGCAAAACCTTCGCTTCGATGTGTGAGCCCCGCCCAGAATCCTGGGTTGGACCGCCCCCCCCCCCCCCCCCCCCCCACACACACACACCAGGATCCAAGCAAAATTCTGGCAGGCTCCTCCCCAGCCCCGCCTCCCAGCCTAGCTTCTCTACCAGGCCGTTTGGTTCCAATCTAAAGGCCTCCACTCTAGTCTTAGCTCCATCCCCAAGTCCAGCTTGGCCCTGCCCTTAGATGAGATCCAATCCAGTTCACTCCCCAGACATAGTAGGGCCCAAAGCTTTGCACCCTAATTTAGCTCAGGCTCCATCTAGGTCCTGGCCCCTGACATGACCCCATCCCCAACAGGCCCCAGACTTGGCCTCATCCCTGACTGCAATCCTAACTCCTGCCCTAAAGGAGATCCTAACTGAATCTGGATCCAAGTCTACCCCTCCCTCTACCTACAATTTTAACCAGGATTCAAAACCCAAAACCTTTTCCAGGCTGTCCCTGCCAGCCCCACCTTATGCTGATTCCACTCTCTTCCCAGATACAACGTTGACTCCAAAACCAACATCTCCAAACCGGTGAGCGAGCGTCCCCTCGCGGGCTGGTCAGGCACACAGGAGGCGCTCAGTGTTAACCAACCTTCCTTAGTACCCTCCTACCCCTCCACCCCAACTCTACCTTCTTGGGTCCAAACCTACCCTCCCAGCCCTTCTCTCCTGCTCCTGACTCTTGGTTTCCCAACCTTGTCTTTTACTCACTGTTCCTCTTCCTTCTCGGCCCCCTCTGGGACACACAGAAGGTGAGGCTGAACAGGGCTGGCTTTGGGATGGTGGGGTGTGGAATGGAAGGTGAGGTGTGGGATGGCATTGTGGAGAGCAGCTTAAACTGACAGCAGGACCAAGAAGCAGAATTGGTCTGGGGACCCCTTGCCCCTCCTTTAAAGCACAGGCAGGGCGATGCTTCTAGCATTCAGCCACCGTGGAACACAGTGGTTGGTGCAGCAGTATCGCCAGGGCTGGGCTGGGATGCTGCATCCCCAGCCCCTCCTGGCCTTCCTGACTCCATGTCCTGGTGCAGGATTTCCTGGGACAAGCATTCCTGGCACTGGGAGAGGTGATTGGCGGTCAGGGCAGCCGTGTAGAGCGACCCCTCACGTGAGCTGAACAAGAAGGGGTGCTGGGGAAGGGTGGGTGCCTCCAAATTCTCCTCCCAAAGATACTGTTGACCCAATAGCAGTGAAGCCTGGGACTCCTCCTACTCAGGAGCCTTCAATGGTTCCTATCACCCTCCTAGGAAAGACCAATATCTAGGGCTCCATTCAAGTCAGCCTCAGGCCTGATATGTCTTGTCTTGTCCTCTCTCTCTCTCTCTCTCTCTCTCTCTCTCACCTCACTCTTTTTCTAAGTCTGATTCTATCCTTAAGGTCCATTTCTAAGCTTTTCCTCCAGAAAGCTTCCCCTCACTAAATCAAGACCCCTGGAATTTCCATTACATTCACTCACTAAATATTTATTAGCATATTTTGTATAGCATACCCTGTGCTAGGCACCAGGGACTCATCCATTCCATAAATACTACGGCATGTACTCTATGTCAGCCACTGTTCAAGGGGCTTGGGTTGTAATGATGAATATAACAAAGGTTTCTGCCCTCAGGGAGCTTATACTATAAAAGGAGGGGGATGAGAAACTGTAAAAATAGGCATAATAAATAAGTAAATTATATATTAGAAGACATTAAGTACTATGGGAAAAAGGAAAAGTAGAGCAGAATTAGGAGGATTGGAAATGCTGGGTGGGTGGGACTTGTATTACTCAGCAGAGTGATTGAGTAGGCTTTATGGAGAGGTAACTTCAGAGCAATGACCTGAAGGAAGTAAGGAAGTGAGCCATGTAAATATGGAGGTGGAATGTTCTAGGCAGAAGAAGCTGCCAGTACAAAAGTCTGATATGTTCAAATAGCAGCAAAGAGGCCAGTGTGGTTATAGCCAAGTGAGCAAAGAGGAAGAATTAGGAGATGAGATTGAAGAGTTAACAGTTTAGTGTCTTGTAGCCACTGTAAGGACTTTAGCTTTTACTCTGAGTTGGGAATCGCTGGAAGGCTCTGAAGACACAAGTGACATGATATGACTATGTTTTCAAATAATGATGATGGCTGCTGGATTGAGAATAAACTTTGAGTGGATGAAGACAGTAGCAGGGATCCCATTGAAAGGCTATTACAGTAATCCAAGGTGATAGCAGTGAAGGAGAGTAGTGGTCAGATCTGGTTATAACTTGAAAGTGTAGCCAACAGACCCCTGGCAGGTTGAATATAGACATGAGAGGAAAAGAGGAATCAAGGATGACACCAAGCCTTTTGGCCTGAACACCTGGAAGGAGGGAGTTGCCATGAGATGGTTAAAAAAAAAATTGAGTGAGGAGTACATTGCAGGGGGATTTAATCAGGAGTTCAGTCTGACTCCTGTCGAATTTGATAGTTTTTATTAGACATCCTAGCAGATATGTCAAATAGGTAATACAATGCATGAGTTGTAGATGCTCTTTCAGACCAAGAGACTAGATGAAATCACACAGGGAATGAGCAGAGAAAGAAAAGACCAAGCACTGAGACTCCATGAGTTGGAACTAGAAAAGGAGACTGAGAAGGAGCATTAATGAAGTAGGAGGAGGACCAACAGAAGGGGTGTTGTCCTGGAGGCAAAGTGAAGGTTGTGTATTGAGGAGAGAGTGACCAGCCATGTCATATGCTGCTGCAGATCTGAAGTTCTGAAGAAAGAGGTGGGGGTGACAGCCTGGTTGGAGAGGTTTAGAAGAGAATGGAAGAGAGGAATGAAAGTCAAGAAATCTTTCATGGGGTTTTGCTGCATAGAGAAGAGAAAAGGAGGGGTGGTTAGGGAAGAAAGTGAGGTCAGAATAGGTTTGCATTTTTTAACATGAGAAAAATTATACCACATTTGTATGTTAAGGGGAATGACCCAGTAGAAACTGAAAAATTGACATAATAAAAAAAAGAGAATTGCTGGAATAATGTCCATGTACAGGCAAGAGGGTGTAGAATGTAGCACACAGTAGAGGGATAAATAGGCACACGGATAGTCATTTATAGCAACAGTTGCGTGGGTGAAGATACTGGAGGCAAGGTAGGTGTGGTGGTAGGTCTGTGGACATCCTCTTCTGGTTGCTTCAGTTTTGTCAGTGAAGTAGGAAACAAGGTCATTGGCTGAGTGAGGATGGGGGAGGAGGCTTTCTGAGTTTGAGGAGAGAGGAGGACTGAAACTGCCATCTAGCAGAACTGGAGAGTGAAGTATGGATAAAGACCCTCTTGAGGTTTATGGTCATGCATTTAAAATGAGACCAAGTAGGGGCACCTGCCTGGCTCAGTCAGTAGAGCATGTATGTGACTCTTGATCTCAGGGTTGTAAGTTTGAGCCCCACAGTGGGTTTAGAGATGACTTAAGATAAATATTAAAAAAATGTAAAAAAAAAAAGTGAGACCAGTTAACAAGATTGTGTGTTTTCCTCTGGCCATATTCAGTTGCACAGGTGCAGTATGGATTGGGCAGAGAATTGGATTTAACTGGGGCTGTGGTTCTTCCAAATAAGGGCAATGGATAAGGGGTAGGATGCGAGGGACTGATTATTATAGTCATTGACTAGAATTCACACTGGGTAAGGAGGTGAGGGAAAACATTAAGGAGGCAAAGAAAAGAGAGAAAGCAGTAAGATCAGAGACTTGGTCCTAGATGTGCAGGTGAAGTGTCCCTAAAGTCCTCACACTCTTTTTAAAGCACAAAGAGTTAAAAATTGAGGGAGTCAAATAAATGGTTCAACATTCATGTTAACGATAGGAAAAAAATCACATAGTAAGTTGGAGACAGGATTTGAGCCCAGAACACTCCTGACCTAGCATTCTCTCTGCCACACGTGGGATCACTTTGGGGTCAGGGTTCACAGGCCCTATCAGCAAGGTCCCTGACCACTTGGAGACCCAAGGCAAGGCACGTTGAGGATGGGTGTCCTACTATGTACCCTTCAAATACATGAAAGTGTCCCTTCTTGAATCAGAAGGGGCTTGAGTCATAAGGCTTCCCTCATCTTTTTTATTTCACTCTTCACATTTCATTTCACTCTTCAGAAAGTACAGCATCTTTAATCTAACAAAACAGCCTTTTGCCCTGGGTCTGGATAGAAATTCTTCTCCCACATTCAGGCCTGCTACATCACACTCAACATGCCTATTGGCTTTGACATCTCACCTCCTTCTGGAAGCTCTCTGAGGGCAGTCTAGCAGAACTGGAGAGTGCCAACTGGCCAATTCATACCTAGCACAGTGCCTGACATATAGTAGATACCAAGGTCTGCTTTGAGAAATTTAACCACCTTCTTATCAATAAAGCTTCCCAATTGCTTGTCCTTCCATGCACTCATTCAGGTCTTTTCACAGCCCCGAGACGTGGGCATGATTCCCATTTCATAGTAGAGGAAACTAGGACCCAAAAAAGAAGAAATAACTTATTCAGGACTTTAAATCTTATGTCTTTCCCAAGCTACCATTATAACACATCCACCTAAGCCAGATTAGCCCCTTCCTTTCAGACTACAGACCCCTTCCCTATTAAAGTCAGGCCCTTCCCCACAAGGAACCATCCAGGACAAAAAAGGATACATTTAGAGGACTGCCAGTAAATGGTGTATTTAATTCACTGGCCCACCTAATCCCAGATCAGCTACCCCAATCTCCGTTGCCTTCTCTCCCTCCCCTCACAAAGAGGCTTTTTCTGCTTCCAGGGGTGTACCAGGAAAGAAGTGTGGGACCATATTGCTGACTGCAGAGGAGCTTAGCAATTGTCGGGTCAGTAAGGCCATATGCTGGACCCACAGGCTCCCTTCTCTCCCAAACTTCCTTTAGTGGACTGTTTGACACTATGAACAATATGGATGTCAACAGCCAAACTTCATCCCTAGGACATTGCCACCATGCAACTGTGTGCAAACAAGCTGGACAAGAAGGATTTCTTTGGGAAGTCAGACCCCTTCCTTGTGTTCTATAGAAGCAATGAGGATGGCACGTGAGTCTAAGTCTTCTCCAGCGGCACCCACCCCTGCTCTGCTGTGACCATGGCCCATTAGGGCTCTTAGGCTGGATGTGGGGCATCTTAGACTCTACCAAGACCTGAGCTCTGAACTCACTCAAAGCAGCACACAATATGTGCTTAACGAGTGGATAGGGGCACCTGGGTAGCTCAGTGGTTGAGCATCTGCCTTCTGCTTGGGTCATGATCCCAGGGTCCTGGGATCAAGTCCCACATCAGGCTCCCCACAGAAAGCCTGCTTCTCCCTCTGCCTATGTCTCCACCTCTCTCTGTGTGTCTCTCATGAATAAATAAATTTTAAAAATCTTAGGAAAAAAAAAAGACAAGCAGGGAGATCCCAGGAATGTCCAAGAGGATGAGGCTCTGTCTCTGGGCTCAGTCCTATCACCAAGGCAGGTTCCAGTCCTCTTGCTCCTCTCCAGGTTCACCATATGCCACAAGACGGAAGTTGTGAAAAATACACTGAATCCTGTGTGGCAACCCTTCAGCATCCCTGTGCGGGCACTGTGCAATGGAGACTATGACAGGTCTGTTTCGGTGTAAGCTAGGGAGTAAGGGAACAAGGGTATAAGAATGGGATCTCTGGGCCACAGAATGATGGCAAAAGTGTCACAATAGTTTTGGAGGATCCTGCTTGGGGAGGCAGAGTTTGGGGCATGGAGATAGGTAGATGGGGAAGCAAATGGATGGCCACATAGATGGACAGGAGGATGTATAGGTGGAAGGGTAGATGAAAGGGTAAATGAACAAATGAATAAACAGATACATGGATAGAGGGCAGATGGATGGATATGCTGATGGACGGGTATATAAGAGGACTGGGGGGTGGGTAGAAGCAGATATGAATGAATGGGTAAAAGATAAATGGATATCAGCTCAATCACTTACTAGTTATGGTCCTTGTCAAGTTACTGGGTTTTTTTGTACCTCAGTTTCCTTATTAAAAAAAAAAGAATAATAGTACTTACTTTATAGGATGGTTGTTAAATCAAAGGAGTCAAACTATGAAAGTGCTGGTAACAATGCCTAGAATATAGTTAGACTCAACAAATAGTAAAGAATAGTAATAGTGGTGTAAACAGCAATAGAAGAAATAACAGAAGTGGCAGTAGACAGTTGGGTATGTGCATGGACTGATGAATGAATAAATAGGATGGATGGGGTGTTGGGAGGAAGACTGAAGGAAAAACAGATGGGTGTATGGGAGGATGATTTGTGTATTGTTAAGTAGGTGAGGGTGTTTCTAGGATTTATCATACACACTAGCCTATGTTTATCTCCTGCATTTCAGGACAGTGAAGATTGATGTGTACGACTGGGACCGGGATGGAAGGTAGAATTGCCCCACATAGTGCTGTCTTCTCTTGTAGTTAATCCAAACAGCTTCCTATGATGCACAGCACATTCACTAGGAACCCAAAGTGGCCTTAGGAGTCAGGAAGGGTGATAACAGATGCCAGGACCTTGAGTACAACTGATCCTCTTGGTTGCATCTTCCCTTTTTCCCTCTCAGCCTCTCTTCTGGGCCCAACCCCAGTGCCCTGCAGCCCAAGTAGAGGCAGGGGATAGTGGGAACAAAAGACTAGTTTCAGGGCTGGCTCGACCCAACAGTAGCTGCTGCTCACTCACCCCTGGCCTCGCTGCAGCCATGACTTCATCGGTGAGTTCACCACCAGCTACCGGGAGCTGAGCAAGGCCCAGAACCAGTTCACAGTGTATGAGGTGAGAACTCCAGCCCTGTTCAGGTTGCCCAGGCCCTCCATCCCAATGTGCTCAGTCTGTAGCTCCCATCCTCTGTTTCCCACCATCACTGTTATCTTCTTAGGTACTTAACCCTCGGAAGAAATGTAAGAAGAAGAAATATGTCAACTCGGGAACTGTGAGTGCTCCCTGGAGCTTTGGCCCTCCTTAGATTCTTCTGTTTCTATTCCCAGTGACATAATATGACAAATGTAGGGAGTACAGGAAGGCTTGTGGGCACAGATTACTCAGATATAGTAATGTTGGGCACAAAGTAGCTCCATTTAAGTCTCTTTTGTTTTCTCACCTGAGGAAAATTGTTTGATCTTTGCTGCTTTGACAATTTTTTTTTAACTTAAGTTGTATTTTCCAATTCAATACACTTTTGGAAATTGAGATCTGTTTCTGACAGCTTCCTCTGTTTTGCCCTTTCAGAAATTAGACAGGGTTGGGAATATGGGGTGGAATCATGTGCCTCCCTGCTCTGCCACCCAACTGTCCTTTCCAAAGTAGCAGGGCTGCCTCTCTGTCCCACAGGTGACGCTGCTCTCCTTCTCTGTGGACTCTGAATTCACTTTTGTTGATTACATCAAGGGAGGGTGAGTCACAAGCCAGGTTCTGGGATAAAAGCCCAGCATTGAATTACTTCCATTCTAAGCCTCAGTTTTCTTATTTATGAATGATTAGGGTCCATGGAGATAAACTTTTAAACACTTGGCAAACTTTAAAGTGCTCTGTAAAATGCATAGTGTTGCCCATCTTAGTTCTCTTCATGGAGCTGCCTTTCATCCCTAGCTTCCAGTCCTCCTATGGGAAGATGCCAGACCAATGGTCTTCAAAGATGGATCCAGTAACTGGAGTCCAGATAAAAATCATGGCCAGGCAAGAGGGAGAGGCCAAGAGAGAGGGAAAACCCATGCAGACAAAGGGGACATTCCACTTGGTTCAGTAGTGGTGGGCAGACCTCTAGGTAAAGTACTTTGCTTCTCTGAAGCTCACTTTTCTCCTATGAGAAATGGAGATGTTAATTACTACTTCAGGGCTATAGCAATAATTAAGTTAAATGACATAAATTACATACATTTGTCACACAGTAGGCATTTAATTCTGCTACCCAGAGTGTTCTCCATGGACCACCAACATCTGCATCATCTGAGAGTTTGTTAGAAATGTAGACTTTCAGGCTCTACCCAGACCATCCAGATCAGAATCTGCATTTTAATACTATCACTACGTGATTCATTTCTATACCAGTGTTTGAGAAATCCTGGTATAATAAATATTGGTCTCTCACTTCTCAATCCATCTACTTCCCTAACAGGACACAGCTGAACTTCACAGTAGCCATTGACTTCACAGCTTCTAATGGTGAGGCATGGATGGGGGAATGGGATATGGAGGAATTTTAAATAATGCAGTAGGGATTGGCCTGGATTCTGACCTGGGGATAAAGGTTTACCTACTCAGTAATCTCAGGCTTGAGGCAAAGTCCAGCCAGGCTGGTACTGGGACAGTTTTGGGGAGAGTTTATTGGACATAACGGGAGTCAGAGGGTACAAGAAAATAGGTGGGTAAATGAATCAAAAAAACGTTGAAAGGAGAGATACCTCAATAAGTGGATGAGTAAACGAATGGATGGGAAATAATAGGGGTACAAAGAGAGATGAAGAGGTAAGTGAGTGAGTATTGACTGGGTGGGTAAATAGATGAACAAACCAAGTGGTATATGGGTTAGTGAGTACAATAGGTTGGACAGGTAGATGAATGACTAGGTGGACACATAGACATATGTTTAAACTGAAAAATAACAGGTAAGTAGATAGGATAATTAAATGAGTGGATAGGTGGATGAAGTCTATATGAAGACAGGATGAATGGAAATGAATAGGAATGATGGATGGGTGGTAGTTGGGTGGATACTGGATAAGAGAATGAAGAGACAGATGGATAGAAATGGATGAGTAGACTGAAAGATGGATTTATGTCCAGTGGATGGGAAAAATGGATGTGTGGATAAGTCTATAAATTGATGGATAGATACAGGGGTTGGTGGATGGGTAGAGGGATAATTAAACATATAGATGATTGGGCAAAATAATGAGGGAGTATGTGGGTAAAGAATTGGTGAATGGATAAGTGGTTGGAGGTATACAAGGCTGGACAGGTGAATAGATAAATGATCAAGGTGACCATGAGGCTGGGGGTCTTGTGTCCCTACAGGGAATCCTCTGCAGCCCACCTCCCTGCACTACATGAGCCCCTACCAACTCAGCGCCTATGCCATGGCCCTCAAGGCAGTGGGAGAAATCATCCAGGACTATGACAGTGACAAGCTCTTCCCAGCCTATGGCTTTGGGGCCAAACTGCCTCCAGAGGGACGGATCTCCCACCAGTTCCCCCTGGTATAGTATAGGCCAGAGCCTACAATCCATGCCCTGGCATCTGGCCCACTCAAGTTGGTGAATTTCTCCTCAGAGTCAAGTACCTGCAGAGAATCAGGAAACAATGAGAGGGTAGCAGAGCAGAGAGGGGAGCAGGGCTGGAGTTTGGAGGGGAACATGAGAGAGAGAAATGCAAAAAAGGAATAAGCTGGGATCAGAGCATTCCTGGGTATATCCTGCCTGGCTCAGCCCAGCAAGGCCTCCTCCCTGACAGAACAACAACGATGAGGATCCCAACTGTGCAGGCATTGATGGTGTGTTGGAGAGCTACTTTCAGAGCCTGCGCACAGTGCAGCTCTATGGGCCCACCTACTTTGCTCCTGTCATCAACCAGGTGGCCAGGTAAGGGAACTGGGTGGGGGCCAGGGGAAATGAGGGAACAGAGACAGGGGACTGATTTCCCAAGGATAGTCAAGACCACTCTTGAGTGAACCTGGGCTTTAGGGAAAGGGTAAAATTTTCAGTGTTGGCCAAGCTCTGCTATAAAGAGATAAATGCCTTATTCTGAGGTAAAGAGGGTGTCAACGAACTACCCCAACCCCACTCTCTGGGAACAACAATTCAGGTCTCAAGTTTGGGGAAAAGAGACATAGTCCTATAGCACAATGGTTAAGGCACAAGCTTTTGCATCAGACCTGGATCCACCACTCACTAACCATGTGACCAACCTTAAGCAAGTTAGCCTCTCTAAATCCTCATTCTATCCCTATAAATAAGTATAATAATGGATAACAATAGCATTTCTTTATAGGGTTACTGGGAGGTTAAAATTAGATAACAAAGTAAGAATAATTAGCACAGTGTCTGGCCCATAGTAAGTGGTCAATAAATGGTAGATTAAAAAACAAGAAAGTAACTTCCAAAAATAGAAGAGTAACTCCAGGGGTGCCTGGATGGCTCAGTCAGAAGAGTGTGAGATTCTTGATCTCAGGGTTGTGAGTTCAAGCCTCACGTTGGGTGTAGAGATTACTTAAATGAATAAATAAGTAAAAACTTAAAAAAAAACAAACCTCCAAATTTTCAGAATAAAAAAAACAAGATCACGTATCAAACCACTTTCTAAAATGCAAATAGAATAAAATGACAGAACTAAAATGAAACGTATATCATCAAGCATAAATTGGATAAGTTCATCTATTAAAAGAAAAAGATTCTCTGATTGAATAAAACAATAAGTAAACCCTATAATATGCTGAAAAGACCTAGCTAAAACAAAGTACCTCAGAAAGCTTGAAAGTAAAAAAGATAAAATTTTTAAAAAGAATATAAATGGAAAGATTTCAGGGAGATTAATATGCCTATAGATTTCCCTTTTCCCTAATAACGATGGTTTATGTAATTCATAATGAAGATAATAGTTTCTTTCAATTATGAAAGTAACCCAACATTGCTGTAGAAAATTTCAAGGATGGATAAATGAAATAAGAAATCACTCAGGATACTGCCCATGGAAATATGGATGTATATACAGTTCTTGACAGTTTTTTCCTTATGAATCCATAATTGTAGTCAAATTACATTGCAGGAGCACCTGGCTGGCTCAGTCAGAAGAGCATGAGACTCTTGGCCTCAGGGTCGTGAGCTCAAGCCTCACATTGAGTGTAGAGATTACTAAAAAAAAAAAAAAAAAAAAAAAAAAAAAAAAAAAAAAAAAAAATTACATGTAGGGGTTCACTACTGATTTTTTCACTTAATACTGGAGACTGAGCATATTTTTGTTGTTATTAAACAGATTTCTTACTATTATCTTAGTTCACTCAATCATTCATTGAATAAGCATTCAATAAAGAGGCAATGCAGTATGAATGTGGGCTGTGGAGCCAGACTGGCTAAGTTGATACACCCGCTCTACCACTCCCTAGTTGTGTGACTTTGAGCAAGACCCTGAACCTCTCTATGCCTGTTTCCTCAATTGTAAAATGAAAATAATAATAGCAATATCATAGGGTTGTTGTGAGGGCTAACTAAGTTAATATATGTCAAGCACCTAGTGCCTGCTACATCATAACTGCTATAAGTGTCAGCTATTACTGTTACTATTATTATCATTATTACTATTCAAAGGGCATCTGCTGTATGCTCAGTTCTCTGCTGGGGCACTGGAGACTCACAGATGAATCAGATCTAGTCTCTGCCCTTGGGAGCTCCCGCCCTGGTGCAGGAGACAGAAATATAAATAAATCATTACTTTCCGTAGGCCAGAGCTTCCCAGACTTTTCCAGCAAGTTGCCTGTTGGCAAAGGCAAGCAATTGCTTCCCCCAGGGAAATCTTAGGGGCACAGCTGAAAGCAACCAGGCTGAAAATGTCTTTGAAGGCACCATATTTATCTTAAAAATTCATGCAAATTTTACATTCTCCTCACGTTGTGTCCATGTTTGCTTTACTTTGGAGGGGGAAAAGGTGTTTTAAATATACTTAGAGTCATCTAGCTTTATCCACCAGATCATACAGTAGAATGGATGCTCCAGGTATCCTGTGACCTTGGGACTCCGCAGACACACATGTTGGTACCCTCATGGGTGTGAAAACCCATGTGGAAGGGCTGACAGCCAATCCTGGAGGGCAGTATCCTAGAAGGCAGAAGGAGAGGAGAGGAGGGTATAACTTAGTCTGAGAGGCCCAAGGCAGCCTAACTTTTGGAGAGGACTGCAGGGCAAGTTGGACTTTATCAGAGAAAGAGATGCAGAGTAGGCCTGGCAGAAGGAAAAGCATGTGAAAAGTACAGAACCATAAAGGGGCAAGCTCAGGAAACAGTAACAGTATATTATGGCCAGAATGTACAATGTGTATGGAGGAGTATCCAAAGAACAGGCCAGGAATGGAGAGTGAAGGAATCAAGAGCTCAGGCTTTAGGCTTAGCTGGGTTCTCTTACTGAGCACTTGAAAAGTAGCTCAGGTGAACAAGGAACCAAACATTTACTTCTACTTACCTTAATTAATTTAAATTTCAATGGGCACATGTGGCCAGGGGCTGCCTTATTGGATAGTGCAGTTCTGTCCTTTCCAACCCACTAAGGGCCTAAGACTGGGAGTCAGGAGACCAGGGTGTACCATGACCTTTGTGTTCTCTGAAGGTCACATTTTCCTTATATGTAAAATAAGGGGACTGGACTCAATGACTTCTGAAGTCCTTTTCAGATGGAAAAATCTTGGATTCAAAGATTGATGGTGAGAGAAGGAAAAGGAGTAGCTATTAGACTGGCTAAGGACTCAGCAGCATAGGCAATGGGAGATGGCCAGCAGAGAGGAAAAGGAACACAGAGGAAAGGAGGCCTTTAGCTTTTGGTCTTGCTCATGCATAAAAAACAAAATCTTTCCAGGGGCTATCAGAGCCCTGTGTGATCTGGCCCCTGCCCCATCTCAGCCCCATGGTCCACTTTTCTTCCCTCATTTTCTGGGCTCCAGACACATTGGGCTTCCTCCAGTCCCATCACAGGGCCCTTGTTTGTGCTGCTCCCTTTGCCCGGAATGATCCTCCCCTTGGTTTAGCTTCTCCTTCAACCTCAAACATTGTTTCCTTAAAGAAGGCTGTATTGACCTGCTGGACCATGTCAGGATCCTCTACTAGACACTGTCATACCAGTGTCCCTTTCCATCACAGTACTCATCAAAAGAGTAATTATACCTATTTCTCTGATTTGGGGGTTGTCTTTCCTCGAGAGGGCTGGGATGAATTTGTTTTTTTCTCATTGTGTACTTCTAGTGCCTACTATAACACAGTACCTACCATAATAAGTTCTCCATAAATGTTACTGGAGGATGTCAGGCAGGGGCAGGCATCCAGGTTTGGGAAAGAAGCATGAGCTTCAGAAACCTGAATCCCTGCCCACTGCTTATAAACTGACTATGGAAGCTTTAGGGGTAGGGTGTTCCCTTGACTTCTCTGAGCTTTCAGCTGAATTCTGATCTTGGACTCTTAACCAGGGCGGCAGCCAAGATCTCTGATGGTTCCCAGTACTATGTTCTGCTCATCATCACTGATGGGGTCATCTCTGACATGACACAGACCAAGGAGGCCATTGTCAGTGTGAGTCTAAAGAGGTGGTCTTGGCATGGAGGGGCACTATTAACAACTGTGAAGGGCTTGAGATTTTACCCTACTTGCAAGCTAACAAATTAGCCTACCAGTCTCATGGATGCTGGCAGAAGACACAAGACTCCTGGATTGGAGACAAAGGACTTTGTTATTCTCAGCAATTCTTAGTAGCTTGATTATCAGCATTTTCTCTGATTCTAAGTCCCAGTTTCCAAAAGATGATGTGAAGAGGGTCAAATGATACCTGAATCCATAGTGGGATGTATTGTAGATCAGAAACTCTGAGCTTAGGATATCTGAATCTTTTATAATGGGCAATAAGCATGCCCGCCCTTTATTCCAGTGTGAGATACTTTATTAAGCAAACCTGACCTTTGCTCCAAAGGAAGATACTCTATCTTTCAAGGCTATTTGATATGCAGACATCCTTGAAAAGATATTCTGGAACAAAGAGAATCAGTGCCTCTGCTTGCAAGATGTACAGAAACATGATACATGCACAGAGAATTGTCCCCAACAGTTACCTCCATTGTTATGACTGCTCACCCCTACCATTCAACCTCTTTCCCTCACAGGCCTCCTCACTGCCCATGTCTATCATTATTGTTGGTGTGGGACCAGCCATGTTTGAAGGTGAGTAGGATTGGGGGTATCTGTAAATGAGACCAAGAACTGGAGAAAATAGGGGAGGATCTGGGCACCTGGGCCTGCCTCACATAAAAGATAAGATGGATGACTATATTAGGCCTTGGCCAAGTCCCAGCCCTTCTCTGAACCTATTTCCTTATTATAACCAAGGCTGTTGATATGAGTATTTCCCTCTTGGGGTTCCTGGGAGGATGGAATGCATGGGAAGACATAATAACAACACCGTAGCAGTGCCTAAAATTTGTTAGGACTTGAATACAACCATTAAAATTTTTCATGAAAAAAATATTTTCATGATGACTCCGAAGCGGAGCTAACAATGAGGGGGGTAGCATGGGTTGGTGTGGGAGAGGGCAATCAGCTGAGGAGTGTCTTCTCTGCAGCAATGGAAGAACTGGATGGTGATGACGTGCGCGTGTCCTCTAGGGGACGCTATGCAGAGCGGGACATCGTTCAGGTAGACCTAACCAGGGAGAGGAAGTCATGGAGCCAAAAGGCACAGTGGGAAGGACAGGCTAAGTTGGCAGCCACTCTCCCTTACTGTCTTTTTAATCACCTACTTTTCTCCCTGTTACTCTTTCAGCAGTCCTGCATTCATTGAACAAATTCTTTTTGAGGATCAGGCAGGTTGCCGCAGCCCTAATGTATCCATAGAATAGGAGATTCCCCAAAGCCCCGCCCTCTAGTAGAGGCAACCAATAATAATCACACAGCTAAACAACTCTACATTGTGATAAGTGCTCCAAAGGAACAGCAAAAGTCACTTTAAGAGCCTGTAACAGGGATCTGACTTAGTAGGGTAGTGAGGGAAGGCTTCTTATAAGGAAATGGCCTTTGAGCCAAAACCTAAAGGAAGGTTGCTCTACCTAAGTATTGCAGGTAGAGGAGTAGCATGTGCAAAGGCCCTGAGGCTCAGAAGTATTAGCTCAAACATGGAAAAGGCAAGAGGCCAGGGTGGCAGGATCCCAGTAAATGTGAAGAAGAGGGAGACAAAGCCTTGCTGATTATGATGAAGATTTGGAGTTTTGTTCTAAAGAGCTGGAAAGCTCTTGAAGGATTTTATATAGGGGGCTGAGGTGGTCAGACTTTCACTTTAAGAGGACCTCTGCTGCATGGAGAGTTGACTGCAACAGGGTGAGAGATAAGGCAAGTAGACAGACCTGTCAGTGAGGAAGACTTTGAAGCAGTAGAGGAGAGATGACAGGAATCTGGACAGGAATAGAAGCAATGGGGATGGAGAAGAAGCAGGTTCAAAAGATTATTTTAAAAATTTTTTACAAGAGTTGATGCTTTGATTAAATGGTGATGGGGGCTGAGGAGAGCTTCATGGATGACTCTGTTTGCTAGCTTAAGCAACTGGTTGGTGACAGTCCCATTTATTGGGAAGGGGAAACCTGGAGGAGGAACAATTTGGCAGTCAGGGCCAGAATTCAGTTGTGAACACACTGGGTTTGAGGTATCTAAGACAAGTGATATGATATGGGCAACTAAAATGTGGCTCTGGACCTTTAAAAAAAGAGGCCAGGGATGGCTGTATAAATTTGGAAGTCATCAGACTACAATTTTTAAAGTCATGGAAGTGTATGAAATCAACACAGGAAGAGAACTGAGAGAGAGAGAAGTGATCAGGTTTAGAAATCAGGTAGACCCAGAGGAATGGGGGTGAAGGGAAGGAGCACCCAGAAAGGAACGAGAAAATACAGAAGAGTGTTGTATGTCAAGAGTGGGATGTGTCTAGGAAGATTATGGTAAAATGTAATGAAAAGCTAAAGAAAAGTCAAGCAAGATGAGGACTGACAATTATTGCCCACTGGACTGATTTGGGAATATAGGGCCATTACATTGCCAAGAGCAGTGTCAGTACTGCGTGAAGCCAAACTGAAGTAGACTGAAGGTGAAAAGGGGGAAGGGGAGAAAGTAAATAATGGAAAGCCGTCCAAGATCAGAGGAAAAAGATAGTGTGGTGTTCGGAAAGAGATGTTAAGGGTCAAAGAGGCAACCTCCTTACTGCTCCCCTTCCCATTCCTCTCTTCCCTGGCCATTATCTCATTGTGCCTGTCTCAGTTCGTCCCATTCCGAGACTATGTCGACCGGTCGGGAAACCAGGTGCTGAGTATGGCCCGACTAGCCAAGGACGTGCTGGCTGAGATCCCAGAGCAGCTGCTGTCCTATATGCGCACCAGGGATATCCAACCTCGCCCCCCACCTACTGCCAACTCCAGCCCAACCCCAGCTCCAGAACAGCCCTGAGAAGCCTACCCATTCAGTAACTAGCAGTCTGCCTGCCTGCCCACCCACTGCTTCTGCTGAAAGCCAGAGGCACCTGGAGCCCCGGACCTCACTGAGAGTCCAGCTTGGAGGATCAGTGTGGGCTGATCAAGCCCTCTGTCTCCTCACCCACAGAAGGGCCTGGCACTGTCACCACCTCCCTGCCTTCATGCCAGTAATAAAGCTGATCTTTATTCCACTTGTCTCATGGTTCTTGGGAAAAGAGACTGAGGGACCCAAGGGCCTGGGGCTACACCAAGAGAAATAAGCAAAAACAGCTTCAGATAAGGTTCATCCTTTCATCCATCCATCTAATCACTTCTTCACACATTCTTCAAACACTTTAAAAATGATAACTGAAGGGCACCTTGAGGGGCTCAGTTAAGCCTCTGTCTTTGGCTCAGGTCATCTCAAGGTCCTGGGATCAAGCCCTGTATCAGGCTCCAAGCTCTGCAGGGAGTCTGCTTCTCCCCCTCTGTCTCTCAAATTAAAAAAAAAAAAAATTAAACAGAAAGTTTCTTTTTATATATATAAAAACTTTATTCATTCATAAGAGACACACAGAGAAAGCCAGAGACATAGGCAGAGGGAGAAGCAGGCTGGGACCCTAATGTGGGACTTGATCCCAGGACCCCAGGATCATGACCTGAGCCAAAGGCAGACACTCAATCACTAAGCCACCCAGGTGCGCCCAAAAAAAGCTTCATATGAAGAAGAAGAAGAAAGAAGAAAGAAGAAAGAAGAAAGAAGAAGAAGAAGAAGAAGAAGAAGAAGAAGAAGAAGAAATGATAAGTAAAACTTTGAGTGTGTGCATGTTTTTTCTGAGGAGAGGCCCATAGCTTTTGCCGTTCTTTTTTTTTTTTTAAGATTTTATTTATTTATTCATGAGAGAAAGAGAGAGAGAGAGAGAGAGAGAGAGGCACAGGCAGAGGCAGAGGCAGAGGGAGAAGCAGGCTCCATGCAGGGAGCCCCAGGTGGGACTCGATCCTGGGACTCGATCCTGGGACTCGATCCTGGGACTCAATCCTGGGACTCCAGGATCATGCCCTGGGCCGAAGGCAGGCGCTAAACCGCTGAGCCACTCAGGGATCCCCCTTTTGCCAAGTTTTTAAAGGGGTTCCTGACCTCAAAAGGGGTCAGCTTTACAATGACTCTGTCTCACTCTGCTCTGATCCATTTATTCTGAATCTTTTAATGAGGATAGTAAAAATAGCCAAATACTTGAGTATTCATTATATATGTAGGTGATTTATAACATGTTCTTATTTAATCCTCACTACAATTTTGTGAAGTAAGCACTATATTTTATCTCCACTTTATACACCAGGAAACTGAGGCTCAAAGAGGCTAAGCCACTTTTTTTTTTTTTTAAACTTTTGCTCTTTTTTTTTTTTTTTAATTTATTTATGATAGTCACAGAGAGAGAGAGAGAGAGGCAGAGACACAGGCGGAGGGAGAAGCAGGCTCCATGCACCGGGAGCCCGATGTGGGATTCGATCCCAGGTCTCCAGGATCGCGCCCTGGGCCAAAGGCAGGCGCCAAACCGCTGCACCACCCAGGGATCCCGCTAAGCCACTTTTTGAAGAGAACTCATTAGTTTGACTCCAGATCTCAAGATATTACCCAGCAAACATCTTCCTGGAGTGTCACTTTTATTAGAATGTTTTTCAGAAAATATTTATGACAACACATACGTTACAGTGGGTCGAATGCAAGGTTTGCATTAAGGTATAACAGAAACTTCCTTTTGCTTCTAACTTTGCCTCAGAACCCTGGAAGACCCTTTCATGTTCTTCTTTGGATGGGAAAACTGAAGAGGCTCAGCAACAAGCATTTCTTAACCAGTGGACTCTTTCCAGCACCTAAGTTCACCAAAACCCCCAAGAACTGACAATAGTTTTAGAGCTCCCTTTTATAAATACGGAATTTAAGGTAGGAAGAATTTAACAACTTGCCCAAGTTCACATAGCTACTAAGTGGCCCAGTCACATTAAAACCAGTTGTCTGTTTTGACACGGTCTTCCAACCTCCCATAGCCATGCTGCATTTTCCCGCCACCCCTAAAGGGTTCCCAGCATTTGAATCCCATTCTGCCGTGCACAAGTCTTTTCAACCAGGCTTCTATACCAACTTCCGCCCCTTCCTTCAGATCCACAGTACTGCGGCTTTGCCTCTCCCAAGCTCCCTCCCTTTCCTTCAGCAACTCCCGTTATCCCAGACCTGGTCCCGCCCTTTCCCTCCAGCCCCGCCCCTTTGCCTTTTCCAAGCCCCGCCCTTTCACTTCAGTCCCAGCTCTGTCCTTTCTCCCCAGCCCGGCGCCTTCCCGGCCCTTCTAAAGCCCCGCCCTTTCTTTCCTGAGGCCCACTCTTATGTTTAGCTCCACCCTTTTACCCCTGTTCAGCCCCTATTCTCCTTACTGGGGCCCACTTTACAAATGTCCCCGCCCATTCTCCGCAAACTCCGCCCCGTGGAATGGTTTCTTCTCCGCCAGACCCGCCCTACCCCTACCCAGAACTCCGAGCCCTTCCTTAGGCTCCAGCCGGCGTCGCTCTGGCTCCCGGCCCTGCCCCCAGTCCCGCCCCGTGGCTCCAGCCCCGCCTCGCCGCCTTTCTCGGAGACCAAGGCCAGGTCCCTACTGCAGCCGCGGCGCCAGCAGGAGGGAGGGAGGAGGCAGAGGGGGAAGGGAGAAGGGCGGGCTCCTTAAGCCCAGCCCCGCGCTCACCGTCCGTGTCCGCAGATTCGCCACAAACGGCCCGACTACTCCGGATGCCAAATACCGCGATTTCAGTCTACAGAAACTCAACTCTAAGATGGAGGTGCTAGAGAGGCCATGTGGGGTGTCCGGAGGCTCTTCCGTGTTCCAGAGAATGGCGTCTCGAGGCTCAGCAGCCGGGCGGGGATCTGTGGCGAAAGTGCAGCTCGACAGCGCCGAGGCGCCGAGTTTACCCTGCGCAGACGCCGTCGCCGCCGCTGCTGCCGCCGCCGCTGCCACTGCCTTTGCCGCCACGGTCTCCGCCGCCGCCGTCCCCGCGCTGCCTCCGGGAGCCTCCATTGTTCCGGCAGTGTCGGGTCCCGAGGCCAGACCACCTAGCGGCTTTCGAAACGGGCGGCGGCCGACGGAGTTGAGACACCAGGGCGCCGGCGGGACCGGGAGCGGCAGGGGTCAGCGCGGGAATCCCGGGGAGCCGGGGGCAGAGCGTGGGGCGGCAGGGAGCCGGGGTGGCGAGGTCTGCGGTCTCCGGAGTTGGGGCTTTCTCTCCCCGGCCCGTCTTTCCCCGCCGGCTTCCCCAAGTGGGGTCGGAGCCCCGGCGGGCGCCCCCGGCGATGAGCCCGGACTCGAGGTGGCCGGTGAGTGCGGGCCTGGGACCAGGGCGGGAGTGGCCAGCGGGGAAGGGCTAGGCTACTTTCGTGGGGTGTGCACTGAGCAGCCCGACCCGGGTGCCCCTTGGGCCACTCCAGCCGCGAGAACTGACAGTGCATTAGCTCCCCGCCCGCGTCCCAGGGCAACAGAGTATCCTCCAGGGCTGCCTGGGCCAATGGCAGGAGGGGAGCCTTGTTTAACATGTTACACTTCGACAAAAGGGAAACGTCGCCGCATCCGGGAGAGGGCTGCGGGCACCGCCTGGGCCCGGCCTCATCGCTCCGGCCCCCGCCCCCTACTTCCTCCAGCCCCCTGAGCTCCGCTGCCTTCCTTACGGTCTTCCAGTTTGAGTTCTTGTTTCCACCCCTTGTGCCTCTGACGCCCAGTCCCAGCGGGACATCTGCCGGGGGCTCTGTGCTACTTTGGGAGCCAGGGCGACAGAGCCGCAGAGTACACCAGGGACCCATTGAAAGAGAGGAGCTTGCGTGTTCCCCTGATTGGTTTATGTTTAAAGACACAGCTGCAGGTAGGAAGTAAAAGTTGAAGGAGGAGTTTTACAATGTAGAAGTCAGGGGCTTTGACAGAGAGGCTGGAGCAGCCCACTTGGCTTAGCTAAGTTGCAGGAGATCAGGCCAAGAGGGGTCACTGTTTGTCTGGGAGCTCACAGTGGCTTTACCTGGAATGGTGCCAACACCCTGGCTGAACTGCTGAACTCAACTAGGCCTAGAGAAATTGGGGCAGTATCTGACCAAGCTGGGCTTCCTGGGGGCTGGTGCCATCTGCTGTCACTACTCACCCAGGAACATTGGAGAAGAGGAGGAAGGGAAGGCCCTGAGGACTGTCGTGGAGCTGAATGTGCCTAGATTGTCATGATCCTGTTTGTACCCTTAATACCTGGTGTCTAGGGCCTAGACTCCTAGGGCCAGGGTCTGGTACCACTCCCAGAGCCAGGGTTAGGACATAGGCTTCCCCCAAAGACCTCAGAAATGAACTGCTTTTTTCTATAATGCAATGATTTCTGCTGGTGTCCAGAATTAAATCATTGGCTACCCATTCAGCTTCTATATGGGTTAACACTAGCCTTCATCCATCTGTCAGCTCCAAATCTGGTGATACCCTCATTTAGTTATTCATTCAACAAGTTCTTCACTCATTTGCCAAAAACTGTCCACTACATGCCAGATACTGGGGATATATAGAGGTGGGTAGGCTGATGTCTCCACTGCACAGTACCCAGTCTAGTGGGAGGAGACAATGAATTTCCAATGTGGTAAGTGCCATGCCACCATAATAGAATGATGAGAATGGAATCCTGTAGAAATACAGCTCCCCATGGGAAAGACAAATCATAACAAGAAGTGACAGTTGGGTTTTGAAGAACAAGTAGGAGCTCACCAATTAGGATGGAAACCATTTCAAATAGAGATCATCTTGCAGGAATGAAAGGTGGCAGTGGCATTTGGAGTCACTGTAGAGGTGGTCTGGCCAGAAAGTGAGCTCTCTTCTTGGGGAGAAGGAGGGCTAGAGAGAGTAGAATGGATGGCCAGGAACTCATCCCTATGCTAACTGATCTGTACATTCTAGATGTGACAGCATGGGGGTGGACTTTGATGTGAAGACTTTCTGCCACAACTTGCGGGCAACTAAGCCACCGTATGAGTGCCCTGTGGAGACCTGCCGCAAGGTCTACAAGAGTTACAGTGGTATCGAGTACCACCTATATCACTATGACCACGACAACCCACCGCCCCCGCAGCAGACGCCACTCCGCAAACACAAGAAGAAGGGGCGCCAATCACGCCCAGCCAACAAGCAGTCTCCCAGCCCCTCAGAGGTATCCCAGTCACCGGGCCGTGAGGTGATGAGCTACGCACAGGCCCAGCGCATGGTGGAAGTGGACCTGCATGGCCGTGTCCACCGCATCAGCATTTTTGACAACCTGGATGTGGTGTCAGAAGATGAGGAGGCCCCTGAGGAGGCTCCTGAGAATGGCAGCAACAAGGAGAACACTGAGACACCAGCTGCTACTCCCAAGTCAGGCAAGCATAAGAACAAGGAGAAGCGCAAGGACTCCAACCATCATCACCACCACAATGCTTCTGTGAGCACCACTCCCAAGCTGCCAGAGGTGGTATATCGGGAGTTGGAGCAAGACACCCCTGATGCCCCACCCCGGCCAACTTCCTATTACCGGTAAGGCCAGCTCCACCTCCCAACTCTGGGAAACTGGTCAAGCAGGGCTCAGATGCAGGAGAAGTAACAGGCAGATAAAGGGTAGCAGAAGCATACTGGTCCTGCCAAGGCAGTGAGAGGAGCAGTGCCCCAGCTAATGGTGGTGGCACTTACTATATACTGCCACATGCCAGGCCCTGCACTGGGTGGGTACCTTATAGCCACTTCCTTATTTTATTCTCACAATTCTATCAGGCAGGTACTGTTCTCATTTCACAGATGAGGAACCCACAGTCCAGAAAGGACCAGACTTTGAAAGTCACATGCTAGTAGATTTGAACTGGGATTCAAATCCAGGTTCTCTGACTCCAAAGCTATACAGTTTCTACTGTAGCAAAAAATCCTGCGTCTAATCTCTGACGCTTTCTACTCCATCACTATGTAACCTTGAGAGAGGACTCTGGTGTTCTAGTGACACCATCTGCAGTGCAGGTATAACGCTCCTCCCCACCTAGAGGTAGAAGACTAGGCACACTGATTTCTTAAGGTCCTGAAGGCAATTTGTAAGTCTACAAAGGTAATTCTCCTATTATTCTGTTATTGTCACCCATCCTTTAGCATGTATAAGCATTATTTTCATCTCCTATGTTTTGTACTCCTCCATTGGCCCTTTTACTTATTTGTTTCCTGGTATCCCACTTCCTTCCAAAATTAGTCATGGTGACTCCTAAAAAGTCACAGGCATAAAGCTAAATTCCTTTAACACAAGGTAAAAAATGAAGGGGTAGGGACAGTGTGGTGGAGAAGCTACTTAGAGAAACTTTAGCTGAAGGATGGATCAAAAACAAAGTGTAAAACTTCTCTCTGAGTCTTGGTATTCAAGGCAAAGAGGGCATTCGGGTAAGTTAAGGAGCAGTGTTTGGTGTCAGCTAATCAGAAAGCTTGATCTCTGAAGAGGACATGTACAGGTTTTTATATGAAAAGTAGTTTTTACCAAAAATGCAACCATGTGATGGTATATTTAGTCTCAGTTCTTTAAATCAAGTCTGGGGCAGGGGATAAAAACAAATATAGGGAAGCCCGGGTGGCTCAGTGGTTTAGCACCACCTTCGGCTCAGAGCGTGATCCTAGGGACCGGGGATCTACTCCCGTGTCGGGCTCCCTGCGTGGAGCCTGCTTCTCCCTCTGCCTGTGTCTCTGCCTCTCTCTCTCTCTCTCTCTCTCTCTCTCTCTCTCTCTCTCTCTCTCCCCCTCTCCCCGCCCCCCTCTGTGTGTGTCTCATGAATAAATAAAATCTTAAAAAGAAAAAAAAATATATATATAAAACAATAAAATCAAGTCTGTTGGAACTCAATTGATTGGGCCTAGTAAGATACTTTAGTCTCTCCCCTGTTCACATGTTAGCCAGTCTCCTTTTCTTTTCTTAGTCTGTCCAGCCCAACTCTACCTCCTGGCTTTCCACTGCTTCTCTTATGTTAGCACTTACTGCTGGGCCCACCCCTCAACACACAGACCCCATCTGGGCCTGCCCTCCCTCCTAATGGCTCTTCAGCACTCTCTGCTCTGATAGGCAATCCAGACCAGTTCATTCCACCCCCTTGCTTCCCTCTGCTCACATTCACCCTTTCCTCCTGGGGTTCAAATCTGTTCTCCAGGAGAGCAGTTCTCAGCTAGGTACATTGCAATCAGCTGGGAGGTATGTTGCATGTCATTTATTACTACTGTTGACAGAACTGTCCAAATTTTGTAAATGTTATTTTTTTATATATAAATTTGAGAAGATTTGAGGTCATCTAACACCACCAATTTTTCTTGCTTGCATCTGCTATGCTTTCTTGGGGGGAAGGAGGGTGGAGCGTAGGCTGGTGTGCCAGGAATTGTACATGACATGCAGCCTACATTATCTATCTGTGCCACAGCCTGTAATCTGGGTACACTGTGGGAGTGTGTTATGTAGCATCATGTAATGTCACATGTGTCATGGCAGAGAAAAGGTTGAGAACAGGTGCCAAGGCCTGGAAGTGGCTGGATGGTTCATGCAAGCTCTGAGCCACACCCTTTTTCAGGGATGAGGAAATTATAGCCACTTTAGGGAAGAAGTAACAGGCTAAGGAAGAAACTGCTTCCTATAGACAGCAGTATTTTAGTTTTTCTCCTCCATTCCACCCCCAAAATGCCTTTAAAATGAACAACACTGTGCCTATTTCTGTGTAGTGAATCAGATATGGTCCTTGCCTCTAGCCTATAGTGGAGGAGTTAGACACATAAATAGTTATAATTCAAGGCAAGATAGGTCAGGGCTGCAAAAGCTAATAATAAAGCTAATGTTTATTGAGTACTTGCATCAGGCCAGGTACTGTTCTAAGTTCTTTACCTGTATTAACTCATGTAATTCTCATGACTGCTGTGTGAAATAGGTTCAGGTTAGCATCACCATTTTACAGATGAGGAAACAGAGGCCCAGGGAGGTCACCTTATTTTCCTGCTGTCATACAGAGCATGGCTCCAGAGCCATGCTCACCTGGCCTCCTCTAGCACCCAGAACCCCATTTCCCTTGTGGAAAGGGAAGGAGCAGAAACTATTTATTTTGGTCCTACTATGTTGTACCATTTTATTTAGCCCATTCATTTTTTAAATTCCATTTAATCCTGAGAGGTGTTTTTGGTAGCATGTTCATCCTATCATCAAGAAAACAGGTTCAAGAAAGACCAGTGATGACTTAAAGATCACAAAGTGGCAGAGCCAGGATTAAATCCATGTTTGTCAGAAACCAAAGCCCCATTCTATTGTAGCCCCCTGTAGCTTTGTAATACCAGAGTCCAGGCCACCTAGAGCATAGCAGGGGCATGAGGAGCCTGCTTTATATGCCAGGCACCTGGAGCAGCCCTCAGCTCCAGTTCTGCTGGTCCAATGAGTGCTGTAGGGTAGAGTTTGAATTATAGCTCTGCCACTTCTGGTTGTATAATCTGTGTGTGTTAGGCAGTTAATTAACTTCTTAAAGCTTCATTTTCCTCACCCACAAAATAAGGGCAATAAGAACATTAATGCAATGGCTGTGGTGAAAATAAATGTGATAATAGTACAATGCTTGGCTCAGTAAATCTTACCTATTCTTTTGTCTTCCAAGGCTATCCAGGGAATAGACACAATACCTAGAGTTTGAAGGAGTCCTTAGTTGCACCAGCCAACAGAAGACTCATGGTAGCTCAATTCAGGACACTGCCAGCTGGTGCTAAAACTTACATGTAATTTGCAGGTGACACTTGAGGAACTTCATTCTGACTTTTTGCACCATCATTCAGACCAACCCAATAGGGTCCTAGCTGCCCCACCCTCCTCCCTTCAAGAGTTTGATTGAACCTCTGTACCTCAAAGGAGGTGGTGTTGTAGCTAGTAGAAGCTTTAGAGTTAGGAGGCCTGGGTTCACACCCCACCTCTACCACTTACAAGGGAGCTAGGACAGGTGAATTAACTCCCTAAACCTTAGGTTTCTTTTTCTGCAATAATTATAATACCTGGAGTTAAGGTGAGGATGGAACAGGACAGCATAAGTAAAGGTACAGGCCTGAATAAGTGTCCAGCAATTGTAGCCCATTGTTTTTGAGGGAAGGAAATCTCAACCACATGACAATAAGCTGCCTATGTGCACTGCAGGTACATTGAGAAGTCGGCAGAAGAGCTGGATGAGGAAGTAGAGTATGACATGGATGAGGAGGACTACATCTGGTTGGATATCATGAACGAGCGGCGGAAGACGGAGGGTGTGAGTCCCATCCCACAGGAGATCTTTGAGTACTTAATGGACCGGCTGGAGAAGGAGTCCTACTTTGAAAGCCACAATAAAGGTGACCCCAATGCACTAGTGGACGAGGATGCCGTGTGTTGTATCTGCAATGATGGTGAGTGCCAGAACAGCAACGTCATCCTATTCTGTGACATGTGCAACCTGGCTGTGCACCAAGAGTGCTACGGTGTCCCCTACATCCCTGAGGGCCAGTGGTTGTGCCGCCGCTGCCTACAGTCACCCTCCCGTGCTGTGGACTGTGCCCTGTGCCCCAACAAGGGTGGTGCCTTCAAGCAGACAGATGACGGGCGCTGGGCCCATGTGGTGTGTGCCCTGTGGATCCCTGAAGTCTGCTTCGCCAACACAGTCTTCCTGGAGCCTATCGACAGCATTGAACACATCCCACCAGCCCGCTGGAAGCTGACCTGCTATATTTGCAAACAGCGGGGCTCAGGGGCCTGCATCCAGTGCCATAAGGCCAACTGCTACACAGCCTTCCATGTGACATGTGCCCAGCAGGCTGGCCTTTACATGAAGATGGAGCCTGTGCGGGAGACGGGTGCCAATGGCACCTCTTTCAGTGTCCGCAAGACGGCGTACTGTGACATCCACACGCCCCCAGGTTCAGCACGCCGCTTGCCTGCCTTGTCCCACAGTGAAGGTGAGGAGGATGAGGACGAGGAGGAGGATGAGGGTAAGAGTTGGAGCTCAGAGAAGGTCAAGAAGGCCAAGGCCAAGTCCCGGATCAAGATGAAGAAGGCACGGAAGATCCTGGCAGAGAAGCGGGCAGCAGCACCTGTAGTGTCAGTGCCTTGCATCCCACCACACAGGTATGTGGGCAGCAGACAGTCTGCTAAGGGAAGAAGCCCTCCTCAAGACTAATAGTCCTGAGTGGAGTGACAAGGTTGGGTTCTCTTACCAGGAGCTTCAAAGAAGTTAAAACAAACAAACAAACACACACACACACACACACACACACACACACCAGATTCCAAAAGAAATTAGTTCTAGCAGATCACCCGACTTTTACATTAGGAGTCAGAACTTTAGCTCTTATGTAGCAGACCTAAGTGTTTTCAGCTGCCCTTCATTTTGATGGTCTGGTTTAAGTTATAAAGAGGATGGAGTAGCTACCAGCCACAGTGGCAGAAATGGTCTGACGCTGAAGGGAGAATTGGAACGAAAAAGGGGGAAGGAAATGCTCAAGGAGTTGTGAAGTCACTGTCACAAATGAATCCGGATGAGGGCTACCATCATCAGTTATTTTTAGCTCTCTTATGCTGTCTAGTTGATTTTCTGTAGTTTACTGCTATACAATTGTACTTTATCCTAAAACCTACCAAGACTCCATTTGAGCGGGGTATCCCAGGGTTAAATAGTACTCTGGGCTGCCATGACAAGAGCAGTCTTCAGGGGCCAAGCTCCCTGGCACCCTTCTCCCATCCAACTTCATGAACGTGGTTAAGGATCTGGCTTCATGCTGGGAGCTTGGCTTCCTGTCTGGTTACCATTTGCTCTTTGCATTAAGCCAAGTGTCAGGCCTTTTTGACAATAGACTTACTCCCGATTCAGCCCTATTCAGGAATTCTTGCCAGCCAGAGACCCTGTTCTACTTAAGAAAATCACGGCCCAAGGGGTTTCCCTCTTTATTCCCTGCTTCCCAGGCTCAGTAAAATCACCAACCGCCTGACCATCCAAAGGAAGAGCCAGTTCATGCAGAGGCTCCACAGCTACTGGACACTGAAACGGCAGTCCCGAAATGGAGTACCGCTGCTACGTCGCCTGCAGACACACCTGCAGTCTCAGAGGAGTTGTGACCAAGTCGGGGTACCGTGTCAGATTCTCTGTGGGCTCTGGGAACCAAGGCCAGGGACACAAGAACTAAGATTTGTGACGATAGCATTTAGTGTCCAAGGGCTTAGGCTATTTCTTTAAGCTAGCCCTCAAACAAGGCTCAGGTGAAATCCTTACAGATTATCAGCTCCCTAGAAGGGCACTGTTCCTGTGTTTCATGCATCTATTCACTCAACAAGCATATACCAAGCATCAATTCTGTCTCAGGCCTAGTGGGCACATAGGTTGAGGAACCTTCCACTTTAGCTAGCAAGCCTGCCAGTAAATTACTGTGCCCTTTCCTTAAGGTTTACCTGCCTTTGATCCAAGCTTACTGGGCTTTCCTCCCCTCTGGCCTTTCTTCTGGCTCCCTCATCATCTCCTGATCCCCTTTTTGCCTCTACAGAGAGACTCTGAGGATAAGAACTGGGCCCTCAAAGAACAGCTCAAGTCCTGGCAGCGGCTCCGGCATGACCTAGAACGGGCTCGGCTGCTGGTGGAGCTCATCCGCAAGCGGGAGAAACTCAAAAGGGAGACGGTGAGTGCTCCTGGGCCAGCTCTTTCTTACAGAAGAGAAAACAGTCCTGGGACAAGGTAAAGCATGTGTCACCTTGCCAGGAAGCAGCAGGGTTGATGCTGGAGTCAGATTTCCTGGCGCCCAGTGTGTTCTCAAGCTCATTGCAAGCAGAACGTCACAGGAGAGGATGAAAGGGACCCTAAATTATGTCATAGAAGTAGCTGGCACTGGGAATTCAAGGAAGGGAAAGGCCAGCCAGAGTAGTCAGGGAAGGTTTCATCATGTTGGGCCTTTTTATATGAGACCTGAGTGAGTACACCCAGCTGTGGGCAGGGGAGAAGGATGGCAATATCCCAAACCAGCTGCTACCATCCCCTCAGACCTCTGCCAAGGGACTGGCCTGGGCCTGGCTGATCGGGCCTTTATATGTGTCAGATCAAGGTTCAGCAGATCGCCATGGAGATGCAGCTGACCCCTTTCCTCATCCTCCTTCGCAAAACCTTGGAGCAGCTCCAAGAAAAGGACACAGGCAATATCTTCAGCGAGCCGGTCCCTCTGTCTGAGGTAACCGAATTGGACGAAGTAAGAATCCCTTCCCCTCACTCCACCTTCTTTCTGTTCCTCTCCCAGTTGGACCCCTGCTGCAGGTCTGGGCCAGGGACTAGAGGGGACCATGAAGAGAGGGGCTGGTGGCTCTGGGGCTCCAGGATAAAATGGAGCCACATGCATCACCTGGACTCTGTCTTGTCCCTGTCATACCCCAAGGGCCCAGAATGGGAGGCAATCTGCACTCCTTCCCCAGAGGCAGGGACTGAGTCTGCCAAATGAATAATCCCAGGGCAGGAAGACACTTTCGGGGTGCTGAACCCTAGAATGGAGACTTTAGAAGGCTCAGCACCTAAAGAACCAGCTCTGAAGCCCTAGGTCCTGACTGGCAGACTCTTCTCTCTAAAAGGTATAAAACAAGAGGCCTGAAGCAGTAGCCTCCTTATAAGTCTTAATAATAATTTAAAAAGCTATAGGAATGCAAGATGGTGTTATTCCAGAAGATTACCGTAGCCATGTTCTTACTGAAGCTTCATATGGTTAATAGGAGGTAGATTTGACTGTAATTTTATCACCGTTTTCCAGGCGAGGAAAAGAAGGCCCAGAGAGGTTAAGAGACTTGCCATGGTCACACAGCTTGTGACTGGTAAAGTCAAGACTAGAATCCAGCTTTCCTTTCCCCTGTGCTAAATGCCTGCCTCTAACTGTGGTGGGAGGAGGTTGCTGGATGCATTTCAGAGGGTGGGGGTGTTAGGAGCAAGGGTTCAGGGGGAATGAGGAGCATACCTCCACTTAGCCACACCTACCCTACTCTCCCAGGTACCTGACTACCTAGACCACATCAAAAAGCCCATGGACTTTTTCACCATGAAGCAGAACTTGGAAGCTTACCGCTACCTGAACTTTGATGATTTTGAGGAGGACTTCAACCTTATCGTCAGCAACTGCCTCAAGTATAACGCCAAGGATACCATCTTCTACCGGGCAGCAGTGCGACTCCGTGAACAGGGTGGTGCTGTGCTTCGCCAGGCCCGGCGCCAGGCAGAAAAAATGGGCATTGACTTTGAGACGGGCATGCATATCCCCCATAGCCTGGCTGGAGACGAAGCCCCACAACACACTGAAGATGGTGGGTGATAAGTCATGCTACACACATAGAGGCCAGTGCCAGAGATGAACAGCTTTCCAAAAGTCCCCTACTGGGAATAGGCAGTATAGGTAGGAAGTAGCTAGGCAAGCAGTGGCAAGCTCTCCCCAGGAATGCTCCCCAAAAAGCCAGACTGGGTGAATGGATAACAGTGCCCACCATTCCACATCTTGATGCTGCTGTTTTACAGCTGTTCCTGAGAAGCCAAAGGGAAGAGTGGGTTTCTTGCTGCATGCCCAGGTTCAGGGAGCCCAGAGTACTGCCCTGAATCTGACCTTTCCCCACCTTCCATGTCTACTCCTAGCAGCAGAGGAAGAGCGGCTGGTCCTACTGGAGAACCAGAAGCACCTGCCGGTGGAAGAGCAGCTGAAGTTGCTGCTGGAGCGGCTAGATGAGGTGAATGCCAGCAAGCAGAGTGTGGGCCGTTCACGACGTGCAAAGATGATCAAGAAAGAGATGACTGCACTGCGGCGAAAGCTTGCCCACCAGCGGGAAACTGGAAGGGATGGGCCTGACCGGCACGGCCCCACCAGCCGGAGCAGCCTGACTCCTCACCCGGCAGCCTGTGACAAGGATGGGCAGACAGACAGTGCCGCCGAGGAGAGCAGCAGCCAAGAGACAAGCAAAGGTCTGAACCCCCTAGCAAGGTGGACCCCAAAGCAAGCCAGACTTGACTCTGTAGCACACACTCAGCCCCTGCCATCCCCCAGGCAGAGGTTTCTCCTACACAGCTAGCTGTACTTTCTCCCTCAATCCCCATTCAGGGGCCTCTCAGGCTATTTATGTAAGGGACAATGTTCCCAATTCCTTACCCCCCAAATCATCTCCCAACTCTAGCTGGAGTAATGGTCCTATAGACCCAGGGTATACCCGGGGCATCTACCCTTACCACGTCAGGCCCCTCACCAACTCTCCTTCTCTCTTTCTCTGCTCCAGGCTTGGGTCCCAACATGTCCTCAACCCCCGCACATGAGGTGGGCAGGAGAACCTCAGTTCTGTTCTCCAAAAAGAACCCGAAGACGGCTGGACCGCCCAAGAGGCCGGGCCGGCCCCCCAAAAACCGGGAGAGCCAGATGACCCCCAGCCACGGAGGCAGTCCTGTGGGGCCCCCCCAGCTCCCCATCATGGGCTCCCTACGTCAGCGCAAGCGGGGTAGGAGCCCCCGGCCCAGTTCGAGCTCAGACAGCGACAGTGATAAATCCACAGAAGACCCCCCAATGGGTGAGCCTCACCATCACCCAGCCCCCAAGAGAGTGAGCTAAGCTGCCATCATTCCCGACATAATTCCCACTTATTCCTTCATTTGCCCGTAATATATCAGAGCTAGAAGGGCCTTTAGGGATCCTTTAATTCAGATTTTACAGATGGGGAAACTGAAGTCCAGAAACACTGACCAAGCTAGATTTCTATCCAGGATCCCCTCCATTGTATCACTTTACCTTTTCTCTTCTCACTCTCCTTGGGGATTTCCTGCCTTTTAAGCCATTTGTGTCTTAAGACCAGTAACTGCCAAGGGAAGTGCGAGGGGTGGGGCAGGACTATGGCCAACTGTGGCGGACACTGCCCAGAACTGGCTCTGCTGGCCAAAGTTGGAGGAATTTTCCAGCACAGAAGGGAAAGCTAAGCTCCTAGTTCCTCTACCCTACCCCTATCCCATCTCTGATCTACATCTTCCTGACCGATTCCTTCCCTCCTCCCCCCTCCCACCAACCAAGACTTACCAGCCAATGGCTTCAGCGGCGGAAATCAGCCAGTGAAGAAGAGTTTCTTGGTATATCGTAATGACTGCAGCCTTCCCCGGAGCAGCTCCGACTCTGAGTCCAGCAGCAGTAGCAGCAGCAGCGCTGCCTCAGACCGAACCAGGTACCAGCCCTCCAAATCAAGGCCTGTCTCCAGGATGCCCTTCCAGGTTTCCCTATGCAAGTGGGGTGGCAGCCACCCCAGCCTAGATTAAGATGGTTCAGACCCAAGGTTCTCTGCAAAATAAATGGCATTAATAAGAATGTCACCATAACAGAATAGGGGGGAACCATCCTGAGTTAAGCTGACATAGAACAGAGTGTAAACTGATACCTTTGGGCCTGGATTTGGCCTGCAGACATATTTTGTTTGGCCAGCATGATGTTTTTTAAAAAATTAATCTACTACTGCCACATAAAATTCCTAGTGCCTGTATTCTCTTTAAAAATCAGATCTGGCAAATCTAGCCAATGCTGCCTTTAGACAGGGGGTGCACTCATCACCCCACTGCTAAATCCAGCCTGTGTCCATCACATTGCTGCCAACCCTCTGAGGACATCTGGGTTTGAAATTTTTCAAGTGGTCTCAATTTTCCAAAATTCTCAGAGCCTGGGAGTTTAAAGAGAGGACATCTACCATGCCATTACTCATTCTCCCCCCCCCCCCCCCCCCTCCTTTAAGCTGAGTTCTTACTGTCTTGTCCACAGCACAACGCCCTCAAAACAAGGCCGGGGCAAGCCCTCCTTCTCTCGGGGCACGTTCCCAGAAGATAGCAGTGAAGATACCTCAGGCACTGAGAATGAGGCCTACTCCGTGGGCACTGGCCGCGGCGTGGGCCACAGCAGTAAGTACCCTCATCCAAGGCCAGGGATGCTGGGGGCCCAGTGTCAAGGCCTTGCCAGCCCCCTGGCTGCTGATCCGCCCCCTCTCTCCCATTCCTGTGAAGTGGTAAGGAAGAGTCTGGGAAGGGGAGCTGGCTGGCTGTCAGAGGATGAGGACTCGCCCCTGGATGCTCTGGACCTGGTGTGGGCCAAATGCCGAGGATATCCATCATACCCAGCTCTGGTAGGCCTTCCCTTTTATCATCATACCCCTTGTCTCCCAACACTGGATCGCAGACACAGTTAGCAGACGTTACTTACTCTCTGCTGAGCTGCAGAGAACAAGGGTCTTTGGCAGATAGACACTTAAGAGGTTCCTGGTTAGTTTTTCCTTGTCTCCCTTTTCCTTCTCTTTGCACCCTGGGGTCTTAAATAGTTCATCATAAGCCAGGGGTCAGCTTTGCAGGCTAGTAACTTTCTGTGTCCTTACTTCAGAGATAGTCTCTCAGTTCTTAGGTAAAGTAAGCCATGGAGAAGAAGGGGACTGAACCAAACAAAGGTCTTATTACACCCTCAGATAATTGATCCAAAGATGCCCCGGGAAGGTATGTTCCACCATGGGGTTCCCATTCCTGTGCCCCCACTGGAGGTGCTGAAACTTGGGGAGCAGATGACCCAGGAAGCCCGAGAGCATCTCTACCTCGTCCTCTTCTTTGACAACAAGCGAACCTGGTAAGGGAGGAAGGGAGCATTTGGTATGACTCATAGCCACAGATGCAACCCTGGGTATAGGGGCAGGCTGCCAGGAAATTCCAGCAACAGACAGACTGGGCTATAACAAATCAGTGGGGGAGGGACTTAGATCTTTGAGCAAAAGGGTTGTGTTGAAAGAGTCTGAGAGACTTAGTGGGCAGCAGCTGACAAACAGCTGTAGCTAGAAGCCAAAGGGCCATTAGTGACTGTGACAAGTGTGCTCCCCACCCAGACTTAGGTGGCTTCTAGACTTAGTTTTCCCACCTCTGCCTCCATGGTGACAAAATGGGGATAAAACAGGCATAAACATTCACACTCTGAGTCTCTGTTCTGTCACATGTACATAATGTAGTGTTTTTATGTGTTGTCTACAGAGGATGTTTAATGTCAGTAAAGTCTGCCTGGAGCCAATGGACAGGGTACCTATTTCAGGTTAGGTCACAGTTCCTCCTTTTTGCACTCATAAATACCCTGTGGTTATCCTGTAGTGTGTCTTTTAACTGGGTTCTTTTCATCACTAGACTATAAGCAGTTCCTTGAGGGTAGGGACTGTTTCTCTCAGTCTCAGTAACCCTGCTGCCCACCAGAGCCAGGCCCAGAGTGGGTGCTCAGGAGGTGTTTTTGAAGGAGTGAAGGCTCATGCTTGTTGCTTTCCCAGAGATTACTTATGTGATCCTCACCTCATCCTACAGGCAGTGGCTGCCGAGAACTAAGCTGGTTCCTCTGGGTGTGAACCAGGACCTCGACAAGGAAAAGATGCTGGAGGGCCGCAAATCCAACATCCGCAAGTCAGTGCAGATTGCCTACCACAGGGCTCTGCAGCACCGCAGCAAGGTGCAGGGCGAGCAGAGCAGTGAGACCAGTGATAGTGACTGATAATGCCCAGCACAGCCCAACCTACAGTGCCCTGCCACCACTCTCCTCCCCCTTGGCTCACTGTCCTGGAGTGGCACCGGCCTCTGCACTGACTCATTCCTGGTCTTGGGGCCAGTCTCAGGGGAAGCTGGGTGGGGGAGGTCCCTCCCGCCCTGAGTGCAGCTGGACTGTACAGAACACTCCAAGGGCCCAGGGTGGCTCTGCGTAAGGAGAGGGGAGGTGCCACTGGCTAGAAAGCTCCAGAGACCTCACAGCATTGTAGTGCAGGGTGGTGGGCCAAGGTTAGGACACTGCATTAAACAGGCCATCCCACCACCTCTGCCTGCTCTGCTCGGTCCAGGAGAATCTGTAACTGCCTAGTGGCCTGAGGCCCCCTGCAGGTGGTGAGGTGAGCGGGCATCTGCCCAGCCTAGCCGTGGGATTGATGTCTGTCCAGCCCGGAAGAGGGGCACTAGGTGACCCCCTCCCCTGCTGTTGTAAATACTGTAATTAGCGGAGAATTTAAATTATTCTCATTTGTAACTGCGTTTCCGGGTCGCGCCAGAGTCATTTGGTACTAAAAAAGACTGGGGCCTGTCCCCACTTCCCTTTTTCCCATAGATTCCCCCACCTTTCAAACTGGTTTGTATTTATTTCAAAGGAAGAAAATATATTGATTCTTAGAAAATAAATGGTCTGTTTGGAATTCTTTGGTTCTTACCTTCTGCTAGGGCAAAGGGATAAAAAGGGAGGTTCAAAAAAAAAAAAAAGGGAGGTTCAGTTCCCCAGGGATGGTAAATAATTGGGCTCAAGGGATTGCTGTGCATGCTGCATTTGTAAGACAACAGCAAAGACAGTATGACACCTCTCATTTCCCAGGCATTGAGTGGCAGGCCTTGTTCTAAGCACTTTTAGATACATAATTTCATGTAATCCTTGCCATGACTCTGGGGAGAGCTAATAGTAGGGTGGTTATCTCCACAAAGACACTGAAGTTTAGAAAAATGAAGTAACTTGCCTAAATTCCCACAACTAGGAAGTTGAAGAGGTAGGATTTGAACTCAGGTCTGTTTGTCTGCAAAGCTGGCTCTTTAACCAGTATGTGGAACTGCTGGAGGAGGAGTCTACCGCCCATCCCTTCGTGAACTTCAGATGCTCCAAGTCCTCTGCCAGTAGGATAGTCCGAGTGCTTCAGAGTCACTATAGCTGTGACCTTCCCGTTTAACTGGGGCCACAGCAGGCATGTAGAGGATGGCTCGTCATTCATTCCCAACCTTGGCACCCCCTTTTCCGATTCAGTTAGTGAAGGAATGCCTTCCAAGTGCTAGGCAGGCCTGGAGGGGAGAGCCACAGGAGGTAGCCGCCCTGGGCCTTGCAGCTGCTGAGGAGCGAGCGTGTCGGATAACTGTGCTCCTGGTGCTCCCTACCAGGGACTGTGGGTCGGACATCAGCTGCACACAAATTGTCCTGGAGTCTGCAGTCCACAGACCCAGGAACCCCAAACCACTGTGCTACGAGGTGAAAAGTGGCCCAGATACAGCTCCTGTCTCCTAGCTCCTCGCTCACCGGCTCCCTCCGCAAGGGAAGAAGTTAGGTAACACATCTTTCCTCGGGGCGGGGCAGGGCAGGAGAGGATCGAGTACTGGTGAGGGAGTGCCCCGAGACCCGAGGGAGCGGCGGGGCGGCAGTCCGAGGAGCCGGCCTCCTAGGAGCGGAGTCTGTGAGGAGGCCTGACGGCCGAGTCGAGGCTCCATGAGGCCTTTGGGAGGAGAGCGGCCCGGCCGGCCAGTGCGAAGACAGGATCCGCAGGTGACAGATGCTGTGGAGACGACTCACGGGGCCTCACGGGGCCTCACAGGGGCCTCGAGCCAAGTTCGGCTCCGATTCTCCGTCAAGAGGGCGAATCTCCGACCGGAGAGGCTCGGTATGGAGAACGGCTTTCTGAGGACGGTGAGGGACAGGCTTTGGTTCCGCGGGCGGGCAAGCCCTGAGGAACTCCGGGGCTCTGAGGTCAGGCCGTAAGGACTGGAGCCCGAGGGCGCATTCTGCGGCCGGTCCGCGGGGCGCGGGGATTGGACACCCCGGCGTGCCGAGCGCAGACAGCCCGGGAGGAGAGGCCGACAGCGGGCGGCGAGCCCAGCGCGCGCCAACCGCTGCGGCGCCCCGGAGGGACCCGCCCACCCGCCGCCACACCCTATTCTCATTGGCGCCTCTTACTTCTCCGCGGATTGGCTACCTCGGGACCCAATAAGCCAGGCCTGAGTCCTACTTCCGGTGAGGGCGAGTCCGCCCCCCGGAGAAGCCGGAAGAGTGCGTTTGCTCGCGCTCCCTAAGTCGGCAGCTGGGAGCCCGGGCGGGTGCGCGCCGGGAGGCGGGGCCCGGGGAGGATCTATAAGGAGGAGGGGGCGGAGGGGCGGGGCTCAGGAGGCCTTGAGGGGCGGGGCCTGCGGGGAGTGGAGGAATTAAATGAAACTGGGCGGGCCTTACGTAAACTTTCTGGGGCAAGGGTTTGGTGGGCGAGGCCCTAAGGGGGCTGCCTGGGCGTGGTTTGTGGCAAAAGAACTCGGGTACCGAGTGGGCGGGGCGATTGTGAGGCGGGGCCTAGCGTGGAATGGTTAGCTCGCTGCCCGGTGCTGTGCATCATGGGGCATCGCACTCTAGCCTCTTTCCCGGCCCTGTGGGCCTCCATCCCCTGTCCACGCTCAGAGCTGCGCCTGGACCTGGTTCTGGCTTCCGGACAGTCCTTCCGGTGAGTGACCCCGACTCCGGGCCCCTCGACACTGTAGGTCTGGAGTAAAGGATGAGGGTGATGGAGGAAACCTCAGGGTACAGAAGAGGAAACTGTGGCACGGGTAGTGAGCCTGTTTACTTACCTCCTTTACAAAGTGGAGGTAAAAAGCCAGTGCAGGGACGCCTGAGTGGCTGAGTCGATTAACCATCCGATTCTTGATCTCTATTCAAGTCTTGATCTCAGGGTCGTGAGTTCAAGCTCAGCATTGGGCTCCACGCTGGGCGTGGAGCCTACATTATTTAAAAAAAAAAAAAAGCCAGTGCGGTGTTCTGAGGAGTTATGGTAGGGTGGGAGGGCCCCAAAGAGTGCAAGAAGGAAAACTGAGTGCCAAGGCTGCTGTGTGCCTGGGGGCTCAGGTGGAGGGAGCAAGACCCTGCACACTGGACTGGCGTGCTGGCGAACCAGGTATGGACATTGACCCAGACTGAGGAGGAGCTCTACTGTACTGTGTACCGAGACGACAACGGATGGGTTGGCAGACCCACACCAGAAGAGCTAAAGACTGTGCACCAGTACTTCCAGCTGGATGTCAGCCTGGCTCAACTATATCACCATTGGAGTTCTGCAGACCCCCACTTCCAAGAGGTTTCACAGAAATTCCAAGGTGAATTCAAGGATTGGGGCAGGGATCGGAGTTCTTGTAATTTGATTAAATTTACAGTTTCACCATCTGTAAAATGGGTATTATACCCACCTCATAGAATTTTATGAGGATTAAAGGAGCTAATACGTCTAAAGTTTCGCTTAGAATAGGGCCTGACACATAGTAATTATTATTACTATTATTATTGTTCTGCTGATTACCAGAATGTACTGACAGGATAGTGAACCAAATCCTGGCTGTGTGATCTGGGGCAGGTGACGTCATTCATTCTGTAAATATTTATAGAACATCTGCTATGTGATTGGGAATATATCAGTGAACAAAACAGACACAAATCCCCATCCTCATAGTGTTTACATTGTGGTTTCTATGTCTGTGGAATGTAATGATAGCCCAGACCTCACCAATGCCATGAGGAATGAGAACTCTGGTATTGCCTTCTCTGACATCTCAGTCCCTCATTCCCCAGGGATCCTTCTAGATCTTTGGTGCCCAGGATCTGAGGGTGGAAAGAGGCCACTCCTGACACTAGGTCTGTATCCTATCCCCTACCTTTCTGGTCCCCAGGTGTGCGACTCCTGCAACAGGACCCCATCGAGTGCCTTTTCTCCTTCATCTGTTCCTCCAACAACAACATTGCTCGCATCACTGGCATGGTAGAACGGCTCTGCCAGGCCTTTGGACCTCGGCTCATCCAGCTTGATGATGTCACCTACCATGGCTTCCCCAGCCTGCAGGCCCTGGCTGGTGAGTAGATGGGTCCCTCAGAACCTCCAGTAGCATTCAGGGTCTCTTCAGTTCTTCCCTGGACCATCTCCCATCTCAAAGCTTCCTGCCCTCCCACTGTCCTCCTCCAGAACCACCTTGCCTGGTCTGATCAGCCTCACCTCATCGTCCCCATATGTCCCTGAAATGTCAGCACCTCGCCAGTCTTTGCTTCATACCCCAGGAGTTCAATGCTTCGGCAAAAAAACCAACTGTATATGGTATACAGTACTTTGGGGTTAAGAGCACTCATTCTGGAGAAAACTGCCTAGGTCTGTCTGAATTCTACCTTTGGCACTTGGCGTCTAACTATATGACCTTGAGCACATTATTTAGTCTCTCTGTGTCAGTTTCTTCATCTGTGGAACAGGATAATAATGACACCTACCTATCAGTTGCCACAAGGGTGAAGTAAAGAAATACACATCCTGCACCTAGGGCAGTGTTTGACATCCAGGAATTATGCAAAAAATTTAAGTTGCTATCTCTACAGTGAACCCAACAATTTTGCATTCAAGAACATAAGTGTTCTTCATAGCAGCTCTGTAAGGCGAGTATTTTACAGAGGCAAGTATATCAGTTGGCAGATGTGAGAATAAAGCTAGGAGAAGTGCTTAGGGACCACAGAGCAAGGAGATACACCACCTAGAGAAAAGAAAATGTTTTTGGTACTTAGAAACTCAGTCTTGGGGGGGAAAAATAGAAACCCAGTCATGGGCCTCAGCCCCCAGTTTAGTAGTTATAAGACCAAAAGAATTGATTTACCTATTCAAGCTTCCCTTGTTTGTAGGATGGGAATAATCCTTTCTATCCAGAAGGATTTGAGTGGTGAGCAAAGCAGTCATGAGGTAGGGTACTCTAATGGTCTAAGAGCAGGGGCTTTGGTTTCCCAGACCTGGGTGCAAGATCCCATGTCCTTTCTTGAGCAAGTTTTTTTTTTTCTAATTTATTATTTATTTATTTATTTATTTATTTATTTATTTATTTATTTATTTAAAAAAATTTTTTTTAAGATTTTATTTATTTGAGCAGGAGAGAGAGCAAACACAAGCAGGGGGGAGAGAGAGAGAGAGAGAGAGAAAGAGAAGCAGACTCCCTGCTGAGCAGGGAGCCCCATGATCCCAGGACCCCAAGACCATGGCCTGAGCAGAAGGCAAATGCTCAACCCGACTGAGCCACCCAGATACCCCTCTTGAACAAGTCATTAACCTAAATAACAGTATTGTTATCAGGGTCCTTGAAAAAAGCGTGATAATATACCTAAAGCACTTTTTCAGCACAAGATACCCAGCACTTGATAATAGAAGCTATCATTGTTATTATGGTTATTATTTGAGGTTATGGACGTGAATGTACTTTAGAAAGTTCCTCCAGGGCAGCGTGTCCTCTCAGTCCCTCTTCTAGTACCCAAAACTGGGTGGTAGGTGCTCAGAAAACATTTGTAGAGGGGTAGAACCCAAGTTTGAACCCTTTCCTTTGCACCTGTAAGTGTCCTGGGGCCTCCCAGGGGGCGATGAGGTGGGAGAGGGGTGCTTAGGAAAAGCATTCCTATGGGGAAGAGGGTTCACACACTAGCTTGAAGATAAGAAGTATTTGAAGATGCCTGAATCCTACCCTCTGTACCCCCAACAGGGCCAGAAGTAGAGGCTCAGCTCAGGAAGCTGGGCCTGGGGTACCGTGCCCGCTACGTGAGTGCCAGTGCCCGAGCCATCCTAGAAGAACAGGGCGGGCTGCCCTGGCTGCAGCAGCTGCGCAAGGCCCCCTACGAGGAGGCCCACAAGGCCCTGTGCACCTTGCCCGGGGTGGGCACCAAGGTGAGGTCCCAGGGGGATAGGAGCTACCCTTATCATCCATGCAGAGAGCAGCAGAGGAGATAAGCAGGCCTGAGAGCTGGTACATGCTGGGCTTCTGGAGGCAGAGCAAGAAGAGAAAGGATATGAGCAGGTGTTTTACTAGAGAAAATGCAAATTTCAGAAATAGTATAGAGAACATTGTCCCATGAGTGTATTTTTTTAAAAGGTCATTTGTTCAGGTGCACATATACACTGGTATATTTATGCAGAAATTTCCAGAAAGAATCTAGGAAACTTAATACTGGTTACCTTTGGGAAGACAAATGGAAAGATGTTTCCCCTTTTCATGTTCTTATCTTGAAATTACCTGTACTTATAAGAGTTTTTGTTTAGTATCAACAAGGTTTGCTAGCAGTAAGATGATTGGGAATTGGCCATTTATTTCCTTCTTTATACTTCTCTGTAGTTTAAAAAATGAATTTTTGTTTAAAAAACTTTTTTAATAGACTCTGAACTTCAGCCTAACAGTAAATCTGGGTTCTACCTCTTCCTGGCCATGTAACCTTGGCCAAGTCCCTTCGCCTTTCTGAACCTCCATTTTCTTGTTTGTAGAATGGATATAGTACTGTCTTCTTCCAGGTTATGATGAGAACCTGGCCCACGTAGATGTTCACGCAGTAGAACTCTCATCATAGCTATTTTTAAAGCTATTACAAGAGGGTATATATTGATGGAGAATATAAAATAATAGTAACCTCAGAGTGGAGAAGGAAACAGCCAGCTTTGGGACCAGAAGCAGGATACTGGCTGGATCCTATCATTCCTCCTCCGTGGCTTACTTTTTCTCTCAAAGGTGGCTGACTGCATCTGCTTGATGGCCCTAGACAAGCCCCAGGCTGTGCCCGTGGATGTCCACGTGTGGCAGATTGCCCAGCGTGACTATAGCTGGCACCCCAGCACATCCCAGGCCAAGGGTCCAAGCCCCCAGACTAACAAGGAACTGGGTAAGGAGAGAGTGGGATGCTGGGGCTGCTAGTGGGCTGAGGTGGTAAAAAGTTTTCACACCTCTCCACAAAATCCCACTCCTGTGGACTGGGAATAGGAGGGCCAATTAATTTTGCCTTATCACTTCTGGTGTAGGAAACTTTTTCCGGAGTCTGTGGGGACCTTATGCTGGCTGGGCCCAAGCAGTAAGTATACTGAAGCTTCTGCTCCTCCTCCTCCTCCTCCTCCTCCTCCTCCTCCTCTTCATCTGGCCCAGACTCCTTAGGACTCCTCCTCCTCAGCCCTGACTCAGTCCACTCCTCCACCACCACCACTATTCCAGGTGGTCCTACAGGACTCTTCACCCATCCCAGCTCTGACTCTAGTGGACGCTCCTTGCCCCAACCCTGCTCCCCCTGAAGTCTTGTATCTCTCCACACTGCCACCAGCCCTACCAGCTCTGACCCCGTATACCCTGACCTCACACATTATCCATTCCTCTGCCCCCAGGTCCTGTTCAGTGCTGACCTGCGCCAACCCCATCGAGCTCAGGAGCCATCAGCAAAGCGCAGGAGATCTACAGACCTAGAAAGCTAGGTGGGGGACACTGGACAAAGGGATTTCCCCAAGTACCTTTCCCAACTTCCCTCTGCCATCCAGCCTCTTGCTGGGAAGGGAGCTTCCTGCAACTACCTCAGAGGCCGGGTCCACTCAAATGAAGCAGTTTGCACAGCAATGTGGGGTGAGGATTATCTGGGGAGACGGCGCTACCTATGTTTTTATCTCTTCCCTTTATTACAAGAAAGAACAATAAAATAGAAACATTTGTATGGAAAATGCAGTGGAGGAGTGATAGGGAAAGGGGTGGGGAGGCAGTGGAGCAGGGTAACTCTCCAATTTGGGGAGGGAAGGGGAGCAGGCTGCCCCAACCGCTCCCACACAAAGGGGTCGGACCCTGAATCTAGGGCCCTAGAACTTCGGGGGCAGCGTAGGGGACAGTTCTGGGCCCGGCTCCACGCAGCCATCTCGACAGCAGCAGCCAGCCGCTGGCCCTACATGGGGAGAGAGAACAGAGTTGGCTGCAGGAGCAGACCCTCCACTCCAGCCTGGATGCCTCTTCAGGGACCACTTATGCCCTTCCACAGAGCACTGGTCCTCACCCCCAGCTGCTGGCGTCAGCAGCTCCCCGTGGCTTGCCGTCGGTCCCTGCCCCTCCTGACTGGTGCCCAGCTGGAGCTTCCTCATATGCCGCACCACGGCCGTGGCATTGAAAGCTTGCTGTGGGGAGAAGGAGAATGGACTTTTGAGAGTGGGAGATCATGTGACAGGTCTACTGGGGGATTCTTACAGTGGTTTTATTATTTTCATTCAGGTGTTATTGGTTGATCCCCTAAGACTTCCCTGAAACCACTACCAGGCTTTATTAAATGACATACAGCCATATTATATATTCATACAAACATATATGCATATATGCATATATATATACATATATGAACAAGTATATATAGCCCTTTATGTATAATTGATTCATATTCACATCATTGCAAACCCTTAATACAACATTATATGTCAGGCACTGTTCTAAGCACTTTATTTAGCAATTCATTTAATCTTCACAGAGGTCTTTGAGGTAGGCAATGTTAGTGTCACCATTGCCATAGGAGAAAACTGAGGCACAGAGAGGTTAAATTACTTGCCCAGATGTGTGTGTATCATTTTCTCTTCAACATATCCACAGAGGTATCCTGCATATCCCTCAAAACCAAAATCATCACCCCCCCTAAGTATGTGCCCCTGGAATCCCCATCTCAGTGATAATACCACCATTCACCATTTCCCTAACCAAGATATTAGGCCACCCCTTGATCGCCCACCTCTCTCTGCCAATGTCTCTTCTACCATCACTTCTTGTCATTTCTACATCCTAAAGGACTCCTAAGCCATCTGCTATTCTCTGGTCTAAGCCCTCACCATCTGCCCACATCTCTACCATAGCCTCAGAAAGGGTCTCCCAGCCTTAAGTCCATGCCTCCCTCTGCACTCTGAGAGCCCTTTCTGGAAGGCAGATTACTGCTGAAAATCCTTCTGGGGCTCCCCCATTATCTTCAGGACTGAGTCCGTTCTCCACTGTGGCACTTGAGGCCTCTACCTGCATTTCCAGTCTGGGTTCCTGCCCTGCAGCCCCTCCAGTCCATCCTGGCTTACTGAACACTTGCACTTTCCTGAGTGGCCACACTCTTTCTCTTGCCCCTGACCTTCTGCATACCAGTTCCCTATGCCTCAGACATGATTCTGCTGTACCTGGCTAATTCCCACTCAGCTGTCAGGTCGAATAGGTCTGTCAGGCCATCAGCAACCCTACATCCATCCCTTCCAGGACCTCATAGATTAGAGTAGATGTCTGTAAGAATTATACTGTTCTCCCTCTAGACTTGGACTGTCACTGGGGTAGGGTAGGTGTCAGGGAGTGTTGAATGAATGAGTGAATGAGATTCTTCAGTAAGCATCCCTGAGCAGTTACTGTGTGCTTGACTTGATGATAGGTGCTGTGGGGGCTGAGGTCTGGAGTGTGGTGGGGAGGAGGCCTGAGGATGCTGAGACCCAGGACTAGGGATGTGGGCTCACCTTCCACTTGCTCTTGGCAAAGTTCTTCTTGATCTGCTCACTCACGGACTGGTGAATATTCTTATCCAGAGCCGTATCTCCTGCAATCCTAGAATGGAGGTGTGTGGAGGGTTGTCTGTGAAGGCAGAAACAGGCTTGAGGGCCCCGGACCCCACCCCAGCTTGCAGCTTGTGGGAGCTCTCACCACGGGTGCTGCAAGGCCTGTTCACAGGTGAACCTCTTCTCTGGATCCTTCTCCATCAAGTGCTGGATGAAGTCTTTGGCTAAACCCCCAAGACAAAAGCAAAAACAGAAACAGCATGGTGGTGCCTGTGGACACCCCCAAAGACAAAACCCACCCCCTCAGGTCTGGCCTGGCACTTAAGCAAGACGAGAGGCCAGATTTGTCCATGCACCACCCGATCCCACCTGTACTCTTTCTCTAAGCCCTCTGCCCACCCCAGCCTTCCAGCTCTCTCCGTTTTCCCTTATGAAAAACTTGTTCTTCGTTCTACTCAGTGCATTCACACTGATGTTTAAGTGCCTGATAATGGCTTCACGGGTTTGCCTCCTAATAGGAGGCACAAAAGGACAGATGAAAACCTTTATGGCAGTGTTTCAGGCATTAAGAAGTCCACAGGTGAGGTATTTTAAAAATTCCTATTTTTGAAGGCTGAATGAATGCATGCCTACAAGCTTCTCAGACTGGAGGCCAGGCAGAGGGAAGCACCTGGGGTGGGATGTCTAGTCTCAAAGACAGCTCTTAGTTTGGGGCTGGGGAATGTGACCAAGGCAAGCAGTGAAGAGACCCCAAAGCAGCTGAGAAAGGCACCAGAGGTAGGGCCCAGGGGAAGAAGGCAAAGCCTCAAATACCAGAATCAGAGATGTCGTCCCAGTAAGGAGAGTCAAATTCGTACTCGGCCTTCAAAATCTGTTCAAAGAGTTTGGCATCATTCTCGTCATAGAAGGGGGGGTAACCGCAGAGCCTGGGCAGGGAGAAACTCATCCTCATATCCACTTTCAGGGCACCCATTGGCTCCAGGATGGAGCTTTGGGGCGATCTTGGGTCAAGTAGCACCCATAGGAAGGAGGTCCCCCTTTTACAAAGAGGGAAAATGGAAATCTGACCCTCTCTGATTTTTTCATCCCTGTCCAGCTACACTGGCCTTTCTGTTCCTCAATTTGCTACCATCTTTCCTTCCTCAGGGCCTTTGCACTTGCTCTTCCTTCTGCCTAAACCATTCTTCCCCCACACCTTGAATGTCTGACTCCCTCACTTCATTCAGGATGCTATTCCAATGTTGCCTCCTAAGAAAGGACTTTCCTGACTTTCTTATCTAAAATGGCATCCATCCCCATCTCCCTACCCTGCTTGATTTTTCTTCATAGTATTCTACTACCTAGCATTATTTTATAGATTTATTTACTTGTTTATTGTCTATCTCCCCTACTAGTGGTTTTGCTCCCTAAGGGCAGGCACTTTGTTTTGTTCTTTGCTAAATCCTCAGTGCTTAGCACAGTGCCAGAAACAGTATGAATTGAATGAAGTAAGCTTAAGCCATTAATGGGTAGATATAAACATAGATAGCAGGAAGGAAGAAATAGCAGAGAGGAGGAAGAAAGCAAAGTAGAGGAGAAGAGAACGTTGGAGCCACACACGCCCCAATGGCCAAGCCCCCACTCACAGAATGTAGGCGATGACCCCAATGGACCAACAATCTACTGCCTTGCTGTAGGGCTTCTGGGCCAGGACCTCAGGGGCTATGGAGGGAAAGGCAAATAGTGGTGACAAATCTCTGCCCTGCAGCTCCCCATTCCTCCCCTACCCATGGCCCTAGCCCAGGGTGCTCCATACCCACATATCCTGGGGTTCCACAGGCTGTGGAGAGCACACTGCCAGGGTCCTCCATCTTGGAGAGGCCAAAGTCAGAGATCATGATCTTGGAGTCTTCATCCAGGCTATAGTACAACAGATTCTCTGGCTTGGAAAGCGGAGGGTAAAAAAGAGGCAGAGATGGCCAGAGGTTGGCAGGACCTTCTGCCTCCCCTAACACCCCTCAGAAACTGAGCCTCCCAAAGCCACTGTGGCTTCATGGCTGCCATCTTGGTTGAAGGCACAAGAAACTCAAGGAAGTTCTCAAGGAGGTTAAAAGTACCAGAAAAGACAAGGGCCTCCAGAATGTGAGAGGGAATTTTCTATAAACTTCAGGTTTGTATTGTGAAACCCTAAAAAATTGTTGAGCACCTACTGTGTGCCAGCATTCTTACCACATCCCTGTCAGGCCAGTCTGAATAATCCCACTTTACAGATGAGGAAAACAGATGCCTTTCGAGGCAAAGTGACTTGCCTAAGAAACTACAATTAGGGAGTAGCATGGACAGAATTCCAGCCCAGAACTATCTCACCCCAGCCCTCTTCTAGACCTAAGGAGATGTACTACAAAATGTGAACCCATCCTAGTCACTGAGGTATAGGACTTCAGGGGTTTCTGGCTTCTTTATGTTTTTCTGTCCCCTTCAAGTTTTCTACAAAGAGCAAGGGGGACTTTTATTAGCAGAAAAAGATCTATTCATTATTGGATAAAATATCAGCACCATTCACCTTTGTATCCATTTGAGTGTCCAAACTAGAATGGGCAGAGGCAGTTTAGGCTTTACAGGTACACTTTGCAGATGGGAAGCCAAGGCTCGGGGAGGGGATAAGAGTTGCCCCAGGCTGCACAGTGAGGGGTTTGTGGAGGCCCCATCTGGCACCCCAGCTCACACACACTCACACCCCACCTTGAGGTCTCGGTGTACGATGCCAAGGTCGTGAAGGTACTTGACAGCATCCAGCACCTGGAAGATGAGGCGACTGGCATCCCGCTCTGTGTAGAAGCCTTTCTCTACGATGCGGTCAAACAGCTCCCCACCAGACACCCTGCAGCCGGGGACAGGACACTCTGGCCACAGAGGGTAGGGAGGGGTGGCAGGGAGAGGTGTGAGCAAGGGGTGAGGCCACTCACAGCTGCATGATGAGGTAGAGGTGGCCCCCACTCTCATAGATGTCATCCAGGGCTACAATGTTGGGGTGCTTGATCCTGAAAGGAGAAATGAGGTAGTTCAGAGCTGAGGGCAGCCATCTTCCTATGCTCACCTCGAAGAACCACCAATGCAATGCCCTGTCCGGGCAGGACAGAGCAGATCTCTGAGTCCCAAAAGGTAAACCTGATTTACCATAATTTATTATGATGTAATGGAAGGTAGGAGCGAACCTTCCAAATAAATAAAATAGAAATAGAAATAAATAAATAAAATAGAAATAAATAAAACAAATAAATAAAATAGAAATAAATAAAACAGTGGGCTCTGGCTTCGGACAGACCTGGGTCTCACCTGCCTCTACTGTGTTATTCGGGGGCAAATCTTTTTTACCTCGCAGCACTGATCAATATATGATTTTAAAATATTCCTGTGTTTATAAGTTGGTCAGTCTCTGCCACCGGAACGCCAACTCCAGGATACCAAGAGCTTTATCTTACCACTGTTCCTCCTACACCTGGTGTAGAGTAAGTGCTCACTTATTCATTGAGTATTAAGCTTCAGTTTCCTCATCTGTAATATGAAGCCAACGATAGTACTTCCCTCAGACAGTTGGAGTGAGAATCATGTGAGAAAATGCAGGTAAGAATCTCAGCACAATGTCTAACACACAATGAATGCTTGATAAATGAACCAAAGATGGTGACTGAGCTTGTTGGAAGCCATGGCTCTGCCACAAAGTTGCTGTGTGACCTTGGGCAAATCCCTTTCCCTCTCTGGGCCTCAGTCCCCCTCCTCCACCCAATAGTGGAAATGACCATTTCATTCCTGCCCAGGGTAGTTAGAAAGTTCAGGGGAGAAGATGCAAGTGAAGCTTCTCTATAAGCTTTCCAGTGAGGGCAGCAGGTTTCACATCAGTATGAGCAAATCATAGACCAGTTGGTTACTGATTTAGTCAGGGGGTCATGAGACAGGCATTTTTTAACTTCCTGAGTGGCTTCAATATATAGGGAGGAACTTGAGGTAGGTCTACAATAGCACCAGTTGAGATACATTGCTCTGAGCCACATTCAAGGACTGACTTTTAGATCTGACTGAACAGATTAAACCACTGTAAATAAGCAGTGGCATTTCAATCACATCTGTCATGTTAGCTGTTGCACCAGACACATGAAATAAAGAAATCTCTAATGCAGTCCACAACCCTACCAGGTAGAGATTATTACCCCACTTTGTAAGTGAGCAATTTGAGGCTCACAGGTTAAACCCTTTGCCCAAAGCAGAGGTGGGAAGAGAATGGGAGGAGTCAAGGCAGGGTCAACCCAGGCCAGACACACTATGGCCCACGCACTTGTGCAGGACAGCGATCTCATTCTCCATGCTGCCCTCCTTGCCCTCCAGAGCCTTCTTGGCGATGCATTTGATGGCCACCAGCTTGTGAGTTCTCTTATCTTCTGCCAAGATTACCTCTGAGAAGGCCCCCCTGCAGAGAGAGGGGATTCATGAGGAAGGGAACTGGAACCTTAGCTTCCCTTCAGCCCCTCCTCCATACCCCTATGGGTTAGGTGACCACTTGTGAACCAAGAATGTGGGATGAGCCTCCCTCCATCACTCTTCCACCCCCTGGTCCTTGAAGTGGTCACATGACCCAGGTCTGGCCAATCAGAGTAGTCTATCCCTGGGGACAGTAACTGGGTCGTGTGCAAGCCATTGGCACTTTGAGAATGAGCTGCTCTTTCCTCCCAAGCTGGTAAGATGCAAGTCTGGAGCTAATAGTGGTTCTCTTTGCCACCACTTGAGAAAAGCCTGCTTGAGAATGAAGGTAGCACAAAGGAAATCAGAGCTAAGAAATTCCTGATGACAATTTCCTGATAACATCATGTGTGCCCCTGGATCCAGCCATTCCTGAAGTTTATGCCCTGGGCTTTTTGATTTATGCATAATTGATTCATTTATTTTTCTGCTATAATCAATTTGAGTCATGGTTTATTTAATTTGAAGAACCATCAACTTTTTAGAAGTGTAGAATCTCAGGCCTCAAACCCAGACCCACTAAATCAGAATCTGCATTTTAACAAGATCCTCAGATAATTTGTACACTCACTGAAATTTGAGAAGCAATATTTTGCAACAAGCTCTTAGAAAAGAACAAATTCATTTGCACTAAAGTTAACTATAAGGAAGATTTACTGGAGTATTCTTTCTAGGACTTTTTGCTTTCCCTGGGAAAAGAGGAAGTCATATGTCAAAAGTATCTTTCATGCTGAAATCTCAATCATCATAATAACTAGTGACTGTGGCAGCCTCATTGCTGGTTTCTAGTCTTGTCCCTCCACAATTTACCCTCCATGCTTTGGCCAGAGTGACCACTCTGGATTGCAAACCTGCCAAGATGTCTTAAATGTCTTCACATGGCTCATGAGATAAAGTCCAACCTCCATAGCTTAGCTTTCAAGACCTGTTGTCTCCCCTCAGCCTCTTGTTATACTCTTCCCCCAGCCTCTGATTATGAGCTCTACCATTCTTTACCTCTTTCCACACATAACCTGCTTCTCAGACTTTGCTTATGCTCTTCCTTCCTTCTGCAGAAAGGGTTCCCCTAGGCAGAAGCCACCATTCTGGGCTCTACAGAGTCCTTATTCCTGACTTTAATGGGAGCATATAATAAACCCTGTTGCATTTTCCCTGGGTGTGTTCCCTGAACATGTTTAGGATCAACTTGAGGGGCAGAGATTAGGTTTGAGTTATTTCTGGATTCCCCCCACTGAGAAAAGAGCCATGCCCAGCTTCAGTTCCTAAACCTAGGCCAAGAACAGCTCTTGGCCAAAAGTTGGAAAAACTGGATCCTTCATCCTCCTCTATTTTATTCTTTTCACAGGAACCCAGAGCTGCAGCCAAGAGCAGCCTCTGTTCCACCCTCTGTCAGCCAGTAGTGAAAAGATGGGCTGGACCAGGCCATGGCAAGGCTACCATGGGGCACGGACTATAGGAAACAGGAAGCAGTGATCAAGTGACCAGAGGAAGTACCACCCTGGACTCAGCCTCCCCAGGCAGCCAGGCCCCAGTTCAGGGACAGCCTCACCCTCCACCCCCCCTTGCCTGCCCTAAGACTCACGTTCCCAGAACATCGCGGAAGTCGTAAATGTCCCTAATGTCCTCCACCTGCTTCCAGCTGGGGCCGTCCACTGCCCCCGGCATGGCCCACTGCCCCCTGGCCACAGCCAGGGCTCCTGAGAAGAGGAATGGAGGGAAAAGACTCAATGGGGCCCAGCCTTCCATGTTGTAACTTAGGCAACTGAGGCCCCATTCAGTCATTCAGCCTGCATGTATTCATTCCTTGATTCATTCATTTGACAAAGTTATTCAGCAAATTCATACATTTACCAGTCATTTGTTCCACAAATCTGCATGCCTAGAGGAAAATCCTTCAAGTGGCAGCAGAGTTCTTTTTTCAACACAGCCATTTGTTCATTCATTTATCCAGCTTAACTCCCAGTTTCTCCCTCTCCAAATCCAAACACTCAGAAGGACACTGACCCCCAGGAAGACAGCAGAGAAGACCCTAGAGCAGCTTGTAGAAGCCCACAGTCCTGGAGCATCACCCTGTCCCAGAACCAGCAATGTCTCAGCCCCACCCTGGGAATTGCTGGGGTGTCTCCTCTCCTTCCTCTTTCTTCTCCCACCCAGACTCTCGGAAATCAGGTTTCCGGCAGCCTGGGCTTCCAGCAATATCTCAGCCACGTTTTTAAATAGCTCCTTCTACACTGTTACCATGGCAACAGCAACCACAGCTGGAGCTCCCCAGGCCTCCCAATACCCCCTCTCCCTCCTGGCTCCCTGTTTGGGTCCCAGAAGCCTGAGAAATGGTACCACCCAGCCTGTCTCCTCCTGGCTTCTTCTGACCCTGATCCAGCCTGTACCATTTTCACTGAGACCTCTGCTAGCCGAAGGCTGGGCATTCTCTCCCCATTTATCAGATGGAGAATGAGGAGACTGCGGTTGGTGATAGATAGGGACTGGGTCCATTGTTGCCCAAATGATGACTGGCTGGGGTCTAGCTAAGCTTGCTGAGGGCTTGTTAACCCCACTGTGATGTGGTCTCTCTTAGCTGGCCTTTCCAATAGGCAACCAGACTAGAGCCCATTCAGAGCCCAGCATGCTGTGTGACCTCAAGGAAGGCACTTTCCCTTTCTGTTTCCTTTGTGGGAGAATGAGGGATGGTGTCCTGAGTAGAGTCAAGGTGTGAGATCCCACTCCTTGGATGGGACCTGGTTCCCAGGGGAGCCTGGCCACCCACCCATCCCAGGGTCAGAAACTTCTAGGAAAGGAGACATGATGGTAAGCTCTAGAGGCAAAGTTTTAAAACCCACCTGGAGGCCTGGCAAATACAAGCCCTCATGGGTCCACAGACACACCACAAGCTCCACCCACACCCCTGAACCAAAATACCTGCCCTCAGGTTCAGTACATTCCATACACAGACACCTCAACACCTGATCATACATGTACACCCAGACATCAGCACACATGTCCAAACACACACTCCCCCCAGATATCCTCATACCCAAACATCCCTCCCCCAGTTCCCTCTTACACCCTCAAAACACATCTGCACATGCTTAGATGAGATCTCTCTTTCTCTTTCTCTCTCTCTCTCTCTCTCTCACACACACACACACACACACACCTACTCCTCACCTATGTACCGAACATCCCAGATTCACTCATACCTGACTTCATCCTGTACACCCTAGAAGCTCCTGTGCTCCAAATTGAACCCCAACTCCTTACACACCTAACTTCAAACATCCTCAGTACATGACCGTATAGCCTCAGCTCTTGAGCCAGATACCAGCATGCACAGCACCTTAGACACATCTGCAACAGAAACACTGATTCCCAGACATCCCCACCCATAAGGACACCTTTACAGGCAACTCCATATCTGAGCCGCCCTGCCCGTGCTAAGACATTAGCACACCCCAACACAGCCCCCACATATCTAGAGCTCCAAATGCCAAGTCCTTCCATATTCAGGCCCAGCTGAACCCAGGCACACAGCACACACACAACACGCGCACACACACACCCTCCCCACCTTCCTCTAATACCCACTCAGTTCCCCACCGGCTGCCTGGCACCTGCTGGGCCTGGGGCTGAGGCTGGAGAGAAAGGCCCTGCCCTACCCTACCCTGCCCATCCAGAGTCCAGCCCGCCCCGGCACCCACTCCCACCCTTGGGGGAGGGTATCCAGGGACTGGGGAGACCTAGCCGCCCCTCCTGGGCGCCCCGGAGCATGGGCGGGATGGGTCCCGGGGCTGTACCTACGGCTGCCCCGCCGCGGGGCTGGCTGGGAGGCCCGAGGTGGCTGGCGCCGAGCTCTGGCTGCCGGTTGCCGTCCGCCGCCCGCCGCCGCTGCGCTCCTGGCTCGCCCGCCCGCTCTCTGGCTGGGGCTCGGCTCGGGCTCGCTGGCCCCCTCCGCCCGCCTGCGGCTCTGATGTCAGTGGAGGAGGAGCCTGCGGCGGAGGGACGAGGGACGGGGAGGCTCCGCGGCGCTCCCGGGCTGGGGAAGGGTCACGGTAGTTGAGGGGGAACCCCCTAGTTTGGGTCAGCTCTTCTGGACTCTTCCTTCCCTTCCTCTCTGCTGGGGCCCCCATTTCACAGAGGGGACAACTGAGGCCCAGAGAGACGAAGGGTTCAAAATCAGCAGCTGGTCAGAGGCAAAATCAATTCGAATCCAGGTCTGTGTGATGCCAGAGTCTGGCCGGTTCCACCAGTCGTTTGTGGAGTTTCAGACCAGTTCTGGGAGCTCCCTTGGGGATCTTGGGCTCTGTCTCCCCACCTTCCCCCCAGGGCCCAGAAGGGAATTAGGCCCTCAAAAGGGCTCAGGAGACTGAAGGGGGGGGGGGGGTGGAGGGTAGAGAAAGGGCAAAGCAAGAGTAGACAGTGAAAAGAATGGAGGCAGTTATAGGGTGGCGGCCCCAGTTGACAGGCAGGAGGAAAACAGACCTGTAGACCCTGCAGTGTCCCTGGGCCAGTGCCCTGCACCTGCCCCTCAAAATAGGTGTGGTGCCCCAAGGCACTGCTATGGAGAGGGGAAGGGAGGAGGGAGAGTTAAATCAGGATCCTGGAGGAAGCAAGCCAAAGACCAAAGTGCCATGTGACTGGGTCAGTGCCAGGGGCTGATGGCTAGGGGCCAGGTTTGGGGTAAGGGAGGAGCACAAACTGCTCCTGGGGTGCAGGCAGGGGGCCAAGGGACCTGACCGAGGTTTTCTTGCGCAAGGTTTTCCTTGGGAAGAAATCTGGTGCAGGGGGAGAGGGGAGCAGCTCAAAGGAAGTAGGGTGGGGCTTGACTGGGGCCAATTAGAGAAGGCACATTGCTGTGACCTCCACTCCACCTCCATCACCTCCCACTGCCCAAATTTCTGCATTTTCCAGTGGGACAAAGGAAAAGGGCAATGCTTACCCCAACTCAGTTTTAACTGACTTTTACCTCTCTTATCCTTGGGACTAGGTCAGGGATGGTCTATATACTGTGCCCATTTTACAGATGGAGAGGATGATGGCTGAGGTTCCTAGAAGGCCTTTAAAGACTGGCTTATTTGAGTCACACTTCACCTCTCTGAGACTCAGTTTTTTCATCTCGAATATGAGAATATAGATGACCAACTTAGAATTCTCCTGAGAATTCCTGAAACTCAGGAATGTGAGATAATGAATGTGAATGTGCCTGGAATATTGTAAGGGTTCAAATATGAGAGTTAGACTTAACGTAATCTGAGGCTCAGAGAAGGCATCTGATTTATCCAGAGGCAAGGGAGTAAGGGACAATTTCCTTGCTCTGAATCTCAGTATCTTAGACTTCCTAGTCCATGGAAAATCACATTTCCTGCCCAGGGCTGAGCCCCTACTCTCCCCTACACCCACCTATTGAGCTAGAATTGTTTGACCGCAAATTCCTGCTTATCTCATTGACAACGTTCCTAAGGTGATAAGGTGGCCTCTGTCCTGAGGACTTGTACAACTTTTATGCTCTGTTTTACATTTTGCCGGCTTTTGAGCATGTCTGGGTGCACTTACACTTTCTTTTTCTTAACAAAAGAAAAATGTCTTTTTAAAAAATATTTCTGAAAAAAATATTTCTGATGTTAAATAAGAAATCTGATCAGATTCTTTCACTTGCCAAGTAACAGAATCCCAACCTAAGCCAGCTTTACCGAAGAGGAACCTGCGGCTCACAATAGCTGACTGCAAGATTGAACAAAAAACACCATGGATCAGGGTCTTGGAGACTGGAACTGGAGACACAGTACTCATAGGATTTGCTTTCTTGCATCTCTCCTTGCCTCTTTGCCTCAGTTTCTCTGCCTGTTGGCTTCCCTTCCTCTACAGAGTGATCTCTCTGCCTGGCAGAAAACATGATGTGAGGTAGACCCATCTTTCCAAATGAACTCAGCAGGAGAACCATACCCAGTTTGGCTCTGGGTCTCATATACCAGTCTCAGGGAAGGACTCTGATGAGGTCTGCTAGAGCAAAATGCCTACTGCTTGGCCCCAAACAAACTATTGCCAGGGAAATGGGATACTATATGGGGCAAATGTACTGTCATGGGCAGCCATACCATGGGATGAAGAGGAATATCTTGCCAAAAGGAAATAAGGGTGCTGGCCAGGCATGAATAACAAATCCATCCCAGCCCCACTCCCATCAATCAGGAATAATCAGTATTAGTATTTTTGGTACGTATTCCTCCAGACATTTTGGGACACATACATATTCACATTTCCTCCTACAGTCCCCACCCTCAATGAGCATCTTTCAAGGTACTAAAACAAAAAGGCAAAGAAAATCAAATATATGAAGGATAAAAGGAAATAATCCTCTTCTCCTCTTTGTTATTAAAAAGATGACAAAACAGCTCAGACATCTCCATCAATTCTTGAACCTGACACTGGAAGGGCAGGCAAATGGTTTTCTAAGATTAGAGAAAATGGAAAAATTCTTTTTTTTTTTTTTTTAAGATTTTTATTTGAGAGAGAGAGGGAGAGCAGGAGCAGGGGGAGGGGCAAAGGGAGAAGGAGACAGACAAGTAGACTCCCCGCTGAGTTGGGGAGACCAATGCAGGGCTCAATCCCAGGACCTGAGATCATGACCTAAGTTGAAATCAGATGCTTAACCCACGGACCTACCCAGGTGCCCTAAATATGGAAGAATTCTTATGGAAAAGATGGACATGGTTATTTACAAAACAGGAAAAAAAAAACCATTCTTTAACTTCTATTGCTGGAAACAAACAAAAAACCCCTACCCTACTCCAGAATCATATCCAGCATTAAAAGGCACACTTCAAACTGGGGAAATGTCTTATACACAATGAGTTCATATTTCTAGTATGTGAAGAAAACCTAACATTGATCACAAACAGACTAAGAACCCCAAAACTGCTCATTGGAGACAAAACACAATAAACACAGGACATTTTCTACCTCACAAGTAATCAAAGCAGTGCAAACTAAACGGCCATTTATAGCCTTTCAATTTTGAAGTTTAAAAAACTGTTGACACCAAAGACTGTTGTCAGTGTGAGCAATGGATGCTTCTACATTTCTGGTGGGAAAATGACTTGCTAAAATCTTCTGGAAAGCCATTTGGCAATATGCATCAGGGGCTTAAATAATGTCCAGGCCTTTGACCCAGGCATTCCTCTTCTGGGAATTAATTTCAGGGAAACAGTCCTAAATTAAGACAAAGCTATATGCCCCAAGATATTTGAAGAAATATTTTTCTAACAGCAAAATTTAGAAGAAATCACCAAGAAGGGAATGATTTAAAAACATAAGGTATGCTTATGAGATGTAAAACTTCACAGTTGGTAAACTGACAGTAATACAACCTACTTAATAAAAGGAAAAAAAAGCTTATAATGTTAAGCAGGTACACAAACCATTCATTATTCATAGCAAAGAGTGGAGAGGTACACCACAAATGATAATAATGGCCCCCAAATTATCTGATTTTGGTTTTTTTCTTCTACTTCTCTCTATATGTCTGTATTCTCTCAACTTTGTTGAATATGCTCAAACTTTATGATCACAAAATCATTTTTTTTTAAGATTTTATTTATTTATTCACGAGAGAGAGAAAGAGAGAGAGGGAGAGAGAGTGTCAGAAACAGGCAGAGGGAGAAGCAGACTTCCCACAGGGAGCCTGATGTGGGACTCGATCCCGGGACTCCAGGATCACGCTCTGAGCCAAAGGCAGATGCTCAACCGCTGAGCTACCCAGGTGTGCCTCACAAAGTCACTTAAAAAAATTTTTTTTTTAAATTATGCCAGGAAAAAAAAAATTATACCAGAGTGGGATCCCTGGGTGGCTCAGCGGTTTAGCGCCTGCCTTTGGCCCAGGGCACGATCCTGGAGTCCTGGGATCGAGTCCCACGTCAGGCTCTGGCATGGTGCCTGCTTCTCTCTCTGCCTGTGTCTCTGCCTCTCTCTCTCTATGTCTATCATGAATAAATAAATAAAATCTTAAAAAAAATTTATGCCAGGGATGCCTGGGTGGCTTTGAGCCTTTGGCTCAGAGCCTGATCCTGGAGTGGAGTCCCACATCGGGCTCCCTGTGGAAGTCTGCTTCTCCCTCTGCCTGTTTCTGACTCTCTCTCTCTCTCTGTCTCTCATGAATAAATAAAATCTTTAAAAAAAATAATATATATATATATATATATATATATATATATATATATATAGTGCCAAAAGATGGTGGGAGTGTACCAACTTGGTGTTCAGTTTTTAAAGCTTTATTTTAAAAAAACAACAAAGAAATAGAATGGATTTAAATGTCATATCCACCAATTCTTTTCTGTCCTACTATTGAAACAGTGATGGTACATTAAAAGAAATTTTGGGGTATGACAGACCAGGCTTCAAACTCAGTCTCTAATCCTTACCAGCTATGGGACCTTGGACAAATCATTTCACTGTTCTGAGCCTCAGTTTCTTCTTCTATGACCAGGCATAATCATATTGATAAGCATACCTAAAACTTTGTGGGGTTATTCTGAGAATGAGACAGAAAGTGACTTTCAGCCAGTAGGCTAGTTCCTTCATTGTCACTTGAGTTTTCAGCATGTACCTGTTGCATAATAGATGCTCAGTAAGAAATGAGACAGAAGAGGGGAGTTTTCGTCTCCTTTTATAGACATCGGCTACCCTGAAACAGCTGCTTTTTTTTTTTTTTGAAACAGCTGCTTTAAATATTACTTTTCCTTCCATTCTTGAAGCCCCACGTGTTCTAGTCAAGCTCCAAATTTGGGGTTTCCTGTCTGCCCCCATGGTGCCTACCCCTACTTCTCTTCCATTCTAGTCAGGAGCAGCCCATCTCAGGAGGTTCAGAGGTCTCCTTAATATTTACCAGGTCTCACTGATTTCTCTTGGCTAACACAGGCATATTCTAGGGCAATGATTCTTATGCTTTTCTCTGATAATCAACCTATAATTTTGTGTGTGGTGGTGCTGGCAGGCCCAGAGAGGGACACTTAGAATGGGGCCTCTAGAGTCTACAAAACTGGCTTACAAAACTGGTTCCCTACCAGCTATCTGATCTGGCTCTTCCCCTTTCTGCATCCTAGTTTCCTCATCTGTAAAACAGGGTAATGATATTGCCTGCTCTGACATAGAGTTATTGAGAGGAACAAATGCAAAAATTCATGTAAAATGCTGGACAGTCTGGGTGGCTCAGCGGTTTAGCGTCACCTTTGGCCCAGGGGGTGATCCTGGAGACCTGGGATCGAGTCCCACTTTGGGCTCCCTGCATGGAGCCTGCTTCTCCAGAAGCAGTGTCTCCAGAATCCGTGTCTCTCATGAATGAATGAATGAATGAATGAATGAATGAATGAATGAATGAATAAATAAATAAATAAAATCTTAAGAAAGAAGAAAGAAAGAAGAAAGAAAGAAAGAAAGAAAGAAAGAAAGAAAGAAAGAGGGAGGGAGGAAGAAAAGAAAAAAGAAAAGAAAGAGAAAGAAAGAAAGAAAGAAGAAAGAAAGAAAGAAAGAAAGAAAAGAAAGAAAGAAAGAAAGAAGAAAGAAAGAAAGAAAGAAAGAAAGAAAGAAAGAAAGAAAGAAAGAAAGAAGAAAGAAAGGAAGGAAGAAATCACCGTGTGAAACTCAATCTCCACTTGCTGTCAAATTTATGGAGAATATTATCAATATATGAATCCAGTGGAGAAATTTCTCCAGCATGAGAAATTATGCAACTTTTGGTCAGGAAAACTGGGAGATGCCCTTTTCTCTGATACCGGATGTTCTAAGACTTCATCTTATCTCCATTTTGTCTTGGCTTCCAGGAAGCTTAGAGCTAATCTGATGCTTAATGACAGCAGTTCCATTAAACCTGATGGGATTAATTTTATATTTGTATTTCATGAAATTCACTGTACACATCCTCAATTATAAGCTTTCTCAAAATTCTTTTGAGGAAGAAAGAAGGGAAAAAAGAAAAAGCAAGCAAGCAAAGGAGGGAGAGAGGAAGGGAGGGAGGTAAAGAAAGAAGGAAGAAAAAGAACAGAGAGGGAGGGAGGAGAGAAAGGAAGGAATCGGGTACATTTTGAAGAGAGTATTTGTTCTACTGTTGCAGCTTAAATATAGATTTGGTTTCCCTAATAGACACTCAAAATAGTTGTGATTTTTAAAAAATATTTTATTTTTTTATTCATGAGAGACAGAGAGAGAGAGAGAGGCACAGAGACACAGGCAGAGGTTGAAGCAGGCTCCATGCAGGGAGCCTGACGTGAGACTCGATCCTTGGACTCCAGGATCACGTCCTGGGCCAAAGGCAGGCGCTAAACTGCTGAGCCACCCAGGGATCCCCAATAGTTGTGATTTAAATAAAATGGAAGTGTATACCAATCTGGCCATCATCAGTAGTCTGAGGCTGTTATGATGACTGTAAGGTAAGAGGGATCCTGGCTTCTTCTTACCTTGTTGCTCATTGTTCCCATGAGGTTATCTCTGACCACATGTTTCAGGATGGCTTGCCACCATGTCTCATCCCAGCCAGAGACAAATGGGAACATGGAAGGCATACCCCTTGAGACTCATGACCTCATTGTTACACATGTTTCTTCCATTCACACCCTATTGGCCAAAACTTCATTACATGATCACACCTAACTGCAAAAGAAGCTAGGGTATTTAGTCTTTGAGGCATATGTCCCATTAAAAATCAGAGGTTCTATTAACTATTGAGGGAGAACAGGTTTTGGAGGACATCTACCAGTTTCTGCAGCATCCACCGTCTCAGATGTATTTCTTTGCACATGATTGCACTCCAGTCTGCCCTATTTCACTCTCACCTCCTCTAATCAGTCTGGTTTCCATGGTGCTATCAGGGTGCTTCCCAATTCAGAGCGCTATTAGGGCACTCCTCTGCTCACACACCACTCCTGAGTCCCTACTATGTACAAAAGTGATTCTCAAACTTTAATATGAATCAGGAGTCACCTGGAGAGCATGTTAAAACAGAGATGACTGGAGCCCATCCCCCATCCCAGAGTTTCTGATTCAGTAGGTCTAGGACCTAAGATTTTGCATCTTTAGTAAGTTGCTAGGTGATCCTGTTGCTGCTGGCCCAAGGACCACACTTCTTTTTGTTTAATATTTTATTTATAAGTAATCTCTACACCCAATGTGGGGCTCGAACTCACAACCCTGAGATCAAGAGTCACATGTTCTGTTGACTGAGCTAGCCAGACCCTCTCAAGGACCACACTTAGAAAACCACTGACCTTGAGAATAAAGCCCACGCTCCTTAACCTGACATTCACAGCTAGCCTGGTTTCAACCTACTTTCCAGCTTCATCATTTGTCCTTCCCCTCCCCCCACACACACCTAGGGCTCCAGCCACAGTGATGTTCTCACCTCTCTCTAAGCAGGCCAGCTGTTCACACCTCTGTGCCTCACTGTTCCTTTTGTCTGCAATGTCTTCTGCCTGGTAACTTCCTTTCCACAACCTCCCTGAAACTTTTCCTGACCTTCTAAACTGTTATTAAAGCATTCTGTGCTCCCGGGTCCTTGCAGACTTTGTACATTCTTCCATTATTCCTCTTATTGCCTTGTGTTTTGATTGTCTTTCCAGCTGTCTCCCTGTTTCTGGAGCCTTAGGTGACTACAGAGCTCTCAGCCATGGCAACAGGCTCACTGAGTGAGGAAACAAAAGTATGAATGAGGAAAGGGAGGCAAGTAGATGGAATGAATAAAAGAAGGAAGTGAGTGAAGAGAAGAAATGATAAGTGAGTTAGTACATGAACAAGTGAGTTATGGTTCATTTGTGTCTCGTTTTCTCCATTGTGTCCTGAGCTCCAGAGCAGGAAGGGAATCTACTCTCTGGCCATGTTGCCACAAAGTTCCTTTGCCAGCCATCATTTCCTTCTTACAGGAGCTAACTGGGACCCAGCATCCATCAAGTCAACCCCCTCACCCCCAGAGTGCTCAGGAGTTGGCAGGGGCTGGGGACCCACGCTGGGTTCCCAGCTGAGTTCCTGACCCATTTCTGACATCAGGGCTTAACCTCCACCCAATCCTCCCTATTCTTAAATGCATCCTGGTGTTTCTGAAAGTCAGTTATAAGACATTTGGGACACTGGAGAAACAATGATGGTGGATGCCTCTCAGGGCCAAGACACAAAAGGTTTTTTCACCAAACTAGTGATAAGGTGTCAGGGTTATTTCAAATTGAATTGTAGGCTTGAGGTGCTGGATCTACTCTCCCCCTCCTCACAGGGAACCCAGCTTCCTCCAAACCCTGTAATGGAGGCCTCCTTCGACTCCAGCAGACAAGGATGTGGCCTTAAGAAGGGACTCCCGGGCAGCCCCGGTGGCGCAGTGGTTTAGCGCCGCCTGCAGCCCAGGGTGTGATCCTAGAGACCCTGGATGGAGTCCCACATCAGGCTCTCTGTATGATGCCTGCTTCTCCTTCTGCCTGTGTCTCTACCTCTCTGTCTCTATGAATAAATAAATAAAATCTTAAAAAAAAAAAAAAAAGAAGGGACTCCCTAGGGACGCCTGGGTGGCTCATTGGTTTAGCCCTGCCTTCAGCCCGGGGTGTGATCCTGGAGTTGCAGGATTGAGTCCCACATTGGGCTCCCTGTGTGGAGCCTGCTTCTCCCTCTGCCTGTGTCTCTGCCTTTCTCTTTGTGTCTCTCATGGATAAATAAAATCTTCAAAAAAAAAAAAAAAAAAAAGGGACTCCCTGGCCCACTGTGGTTGTCGACTCAGGGATGGTGCTAGCTGAGCTGTTCCTGAACCAACGTTGTATAGTCTCAGAAGGCATTGTACTCTTTGAGCTTCAGTGTCCTCTTCTGCAGGGTGGAAATATTTCTACTTACCTTGTGGGTGTGTGGTGAGCATCAAATAAAACATGAGAGTAGACAGCCCAGCACAGTACATCCAGATAGTAGGTGTGCAGTAGAGAATAACTAGTGTCTCTCAACTGATCCTTGAAAGTCTCTTCCCTAATGCATTAGCACCACTCAGGCTTCAAGGTTTTTGGTTTTGTTTTTTTAAGTAGGCTCCACGCCCAACACGGAGCCCAGCACAGGGCTTGAACTTACAACCCTGAGACCAAGACCTGAGCTGAGATCAGGAGTCAGACGCTTAACCAACTGAGCTGCTCAGGTGCCTCTAGGTTCTTCCTTATACTTTTAATACTTGCCTTCCTCTCTCACAATTCTACCTAATTTGGGGATCTCAACTCTCATTCTACTTCCTCCACACAACTGTCTCTGCTCCTGGAACTCTCTACCAATGATGCCTACCTTTCTTATGGTCTGGCTTAATAATGAACATGGAAGTGAATGGTTAGTCAGAAGCAAGGGTCTGCAAGCAGAGCTGCCATGTATGGCTGCACAGGTTATGCAGTGCCCAAACCTAGCAGTACCATTCATAGAGATGTAAGGAGGTGGGGTCCCAATGAGTTCCATAATAAAGGAGCTCTGTCTGTAAATAAGATAGACTGTTTGGATCTTGGCTCAACCACTTAACAATTGTTTGATCAAGCAAAGTATATAATCACCCAAGACTCAGTTTCCTCACCTGTGAATGGGATGTTACTAGTACCTACCTAATGGGGTAGCTGAGAAGATTTGGTAACTTAGCAAGTTTAGAACTGTGCCTGGCACAGAGCTAACATATACTGAGCACTTAATTTCATTAATTCATTGATCAAATTCATTGATGAAATTAGGTGTAGCTGTCTTTTCTGAGTGGCTAGGCTCTGCACCTAGTGGGAGGCAGGGCCTCTGCTGTCCTCTCAGAACTGCACTCCAGCCTTCTTTTTGCCGAAGTCCACTTTTATCAGTCAAGCCTTTTTTTAGTTGATAAATAATGAAACTCCAAAGGGGAACTAGCTTAAGCCAAAAAAAGTATTTGTGGGCTGATGTAATTGGGAGATCCAGGAGGATGAGGCTTCAGCTATATCATGAGGACTTTATCTCCTTCCCCATCTCGTGGCTCTGCTCTTCTGAATTGGCTTCATTCTCAGGCAGGTTCTTCCACATGGCAAGAGAGTGGGTCAGAAGGTAGTCTAAGATTACATTCTAAGGTCTTTGATCCAAAAGACAAACCCTCCTTTCTCTGCATCAAGACAGTAAACTCATGGAAGGCCTCTGATTGTCCAAGCTCAAGTCACATGTCCATTTTTTGGACCAACTGTCATGACTAAAGAATAGGGTGGTGTGACTGGCCAAGCTGGGATCATGTATCCATTCAACTTTGACAGTCCCACAAGAGCCACATGGAATGGGGATGGGGCAATTCTCTTAACAGAAGTGTTGGGCATACCAGAATGTTGGCCGTCCTTACCATCTTTCTTTATGGCTCAGTTCACAGGTCACTTCCTCAGGGAACCCTCCCGTCCCTGCTCCGGTGTCTAGTCTGGGAACAACCTGAGGCAGGGATGAGAGCACATTTGCTCATCTGTATCAGCTGGACCTAGTTTTCTGCCCGGGTTGTGGAAGGGACATTATTGGTAGACTATCCAGCATCCATTTCCCCTTCCTACTCAAGATTTTTATTGGCTTTCCCCCATCACTCCCCACTGCCTTGGGCTTCGTGGGGAAGCAGACTCCACTCTCACTACTTAAAACCCAGTAGAGTCATCCCTTGCCACAGTGACTCATTCAGGAATGGGCATGTGAGACTTAGCTTGAGCCACTGAGACATAAGGGTATTTGGGAAAGGCATCTTGCTCTTTTGGATAGGCCAGGAAAGCCAGCTGGCTCCTTCCTGCCCTATTCTGTGCTAGATATCAATTTGGCCTCTGTCAGCTGCTACTAGCTGCACAGCTGGAGGAAAACCATTTTAGGCAAAAACTCACATTATGGAGGGCAGTACAGAGATAGCTGGACCTTTGATGGCTTGATCAACCCTGGAGGCTGCCTTGCCCCAGGACCACTAAGGCCCAAACAAACACACTTCCTTGTTGTGAATCCACTTTGAGCCGAGGGTATTCTGTTAACCTGCAGCCCCCAACTCTCATAGAGTTGTTCCTGAATGAATGACATATTCCTGAATGAGCTGCCAAAGGCTGAAAGCCCTCTTGCCCTCCTTTGCCACCCACACCAGTTCTTCTCTACCGCACAATAACAGACATTCAAGGATTCTGAATGCTTTTTAAAAAACCACAGCAGTCACTTTACTTTTAGCTTTGCACTTTACAAAACCACAAGGGAGAAGTCCTTGGGGGAGAGAGGAGTAGGAGTGGGGGACAGTAAAGAGGGGAAGCCCAGTGTGGGCTCCAGGCCAGCCTAGAAAGGCCTCCCATGTCCTGACTGTATAAAGCTAGGCCAAAAGACCTCAGGGAATGGCCATAGTCCTCTAGAGACTGTCGCGATTTGACATTTAATAGGCAGCCACGGGCCTGAGGTTCAGGCAGCAAGAAGGAAGTGGGCTTTTCATCCCTCCTTCCCCCAGGCCAGGGAGAGGAGGCTTGCAATCAGGGGTGAGGGCTACCCATCCAGCAGCTTTAGGATGCTCTCACGTTCCTTCAGAGTCTTCCAGGCCTGGTCCTTCTCTTTCTTGGTTGGGGTCCGCTTCTTCTGCCGGGCAGCCATGATCTTCCGGAAGGCGTCCATGACTTCATTGTCTGCCATGCGGACCCGCTGCCTCAGCTCCTGCCGGCTTACCTCCTCTTTTGCCAGCCTGTGGAAACCAGCCAGCCAGGTGCCATGGGAAGCCCACCTCCACAATGGGGCCGCCCTCCCTCTTCCAGACTGAACCCACATACCACCCCAGGCTGGCACTACTGTGGAATGTTTCATACCTAAAAGCAAAGTTATTGAACCACACTGATAGGGTACTATGTGCTAGATACAATCTTAAGCCCTTCAAATATGTCAGTAGAATTAATCCTTATAACAATCTTATGAGGTAGGTACTATTATTCCAATGTTACCAGTGATGAAATGGAAGTCAAGGAGAGTAAAAAACACCCCAAGATCCCACAACTAGTGAGTAGATATGAAGACAGAGGCTGGCTCCAAACAATCTTCTTTAAAAGGTGTTCTAATGTCAGCAGAAGTTCTAATGTCAGCAGATACTCACTTCAGTATCCAAATTCCAGCGCAACCTAAGCTTGGGCTAGGTAGCCTAAAGTCTATGTGAAGCACATAAGATGCCAAACCAACCCTTGTAAATGAAATCTGACCTATAAATTCCACTGTTAGTGGAGCTGGAAGGTGGCTTAAGATATCTGCCCTAGTCCAACCTGTAAATTTTCCAGAAGGGGAAGCTGCTGCTCAGGCCAGGAGATACCTTGCTTAAGGCCCTGAAGCTGGTCCATAGCAGAACCGAGGGCTGGACTCTGGCCTTCTGACAACGTAAGCCAGTTTGTTCACTGTCCACTACCTCTATCCACACATCCTTGTTTCTCCCTCTTACTCCATCTCTCTCTTCTCCACCCCACTCAGTACCTCTTTCATCTATTATTCTCCTCTTCTTGCTCTTGCAAGAAAGGGAACTAGAAAGAGGTTTTGCATGTAGCCTTGGCTCAAGTTGCAGCTTGGTTGTTTACTGGCTGTATAACTTTCAGGAGAGTACTCACTTCATTGGCCCTTTACTTCCTTATCTAGTAAACAGGGAAGATACCTCTCCCCCGGAATGTAGTGAGGATTCAACAGGAGGGTGTATATAAAGCCCCTGGTACCCAGTAGGCACTCAGTGCACCCTTAGCAGCTTGTCAGCAGTTCCCTCACTTTTTAATGGTATAACTCTTCACCAAAGCTCATTTGTAGACCACAAGCCTTTGCTCTGCCTCTCCTCCTAACCCCCAGGACAATGTATAAGAGACAGGCAGAGTCAGCCAAATCATGTGTGTCCTGCCTTGTTGGAGCTATGTGAAGCGAAGACACATAGCTTGCCAATGAGGCTGCTTCTCTACCTTCCCTCAGAAAGGCAAACAACTACTATAATCTCCCTCCAGATGTCAACTATACTTTTGTCATGACCAACACAGGGCAAGATGGATGGGAGTCAATATAAAATGAAAGATATTGTGACCAATTGCCTAAATAACGGATACTAAAATACTGGACAATTTCAGTGAAGGGCCAATAATAATCACAGATGTCCAACAAAACTGTTAACAGTTGATAAATCTAGAAAGTATATTGGTATTTATTGTACTGCTCCTTCAGATGTTCTGTGTTTATGAAAATTTTCATAAAAGTATGTTGGGGGAAAAACAAAATAAGCATAAAAAATAAGTCACACAACAACGTGAATATAAGTAATACCACTGAACTATACACTAAAAAACGGCTTAAAGAGCCAATTTTATATGTTTTTTTTCCACCACAATTCCAAATAGGTATATAAATCAATCACAGATGCCTGAGCCCTAGAGTCTGTGGTGCCTGGCAATGATGTTTTTTCAAAGGCTCTCTAGATGATCTGGAAACCCTGCCAGGTTTAGGAAACCTGTTATAAAACCCCCAGAAGGTGACTGGCAGCGGCCCAGGCCTGCTCCCTAGGGTACCCCCCACCCCCGCCCGGCCATGTAACCCATCCACACTCACCTCAGCAGGTCATGCTTCTTGGTACGGTTATGGGCACTGAGTGCCTTCAGCTCAGCCTGCCGTTTGCGCAGCTCAGCAAGGACTTCATCCTCTGAGTCCTCTGCAGGGCGGTCCTCAGACTCCAACAAGCCCTGGGCAATCAGCTCCTCCTTGATGCGGCTCTCAAGGGACTTGGTATGTGGCACACTACAGAGGAAGGGAATCCTGAGCTCAAGGGCCGCCTTAGATGGGGGACCCCTGAGAGGTTCCAAGGTTAGTGAACACATTCTTTTCTCTTTGGGTACCCCCTCTCTATTTGGGTATAAAAATATAGAGAAAATGTTAAGGGCTGAAATCACGAAATTCCTAGAAGAAAATCTAGGAATAAAGCTCCTTGACATGCGATGGGTCTTGGCAATGACTTTGGCTGTGACACCTAAAGCACAAGCAACAAAATAAACAAGTGGGACTACATCAAAAAACTACTTCTGTACAGCAAAAGAAATCATCAACAAAGTGGAAAGATAACTTACAGAATGGGAAAAAATATTTGCAAATGATGTATCTGATGATAAGTTAATATCCACTATATATAAAGAATTCCTATAACTCAAAAGCAATAAACCCACTCAATTAAAAACTGGGCAAAGGTCCTCAATAGACATTTTCCCAAAGATGATATACAAAAGGCCAACAGGTATATGAAAAGATGCTCAACATCCCTAGTTATTAGAGAAATGCAAATTAAAACCACAACAAGTTATCACTTCTGGCCTATTAGAATGGCCATCATCAAAAAAAAACAAGATCACAAATGTTGGCGAGGATTTGGAGAAAAGGGAACCCTCCTGCACTGTTGGGGAAGGTAAACTGGTGCAGTCACTGTGGAATACCATGTGGAGGATCCTCAAAGAATTAACAACAGAACTCCCATATGATAAGCCACTTCAATTCTGAGAATATGCATAAAGGAAATGTAAATAACTAACTTGAGAAGATATCTGAACCCCCATGTTCACAGCATTATTTATAATAATAATGATGTCAAGATACAAAAGCAACCTCGATGTCCATTGAAGGGCAAATGGATAAAGAAATTGTGGTATATATACAAGATTATTCAAACTAGAAAAACTAGGAAATTCTACCAATTGTGACAACATGGATGGACTCTGAATGCATTATGCTAAGTGAAATAAGTCAGAGAGAGAATAACAAATACCATACAATCTCACTTCTATGTGGAATCTAAAAAAAAAAAAAAAAAAAAAATCAAAAAACAAAAAACAAAAAACTCAAATTCATAGAAAAAGAGAGCAGACCTTCCATTACCAGAAGCAGAAGATGGGGGAGGACAACTGGAGGAAGGTGATCAAAAGGTACAAACTCCCAATTATGAGATAAGTCCTAAAATACCATATACAACATGACGACTGTACCTAACACTACTGTATGATACATAGGGAAAGTTATGAAAAGTGTAAATCCTAAGAGTTCACATCACAAGGGGAAATATTTTTTTTTCTTTTTCTTCTTCTTATATCTATGTGAGATAGATGTTAGCTGAACCCATTGTGGTAATCATTTCACAACACACGTAAATCAGGCCACGTGCGTGTTTTGTACATGTACACCTTAAACTCACACAGGGATGTATATCAATTATTGTTCAATATGCTGGAAAATATATAGAGACAGACACATCTGGTCTTGTTTCAAACACAAGCCAACACATAGCCATTGTCAAAGAATATAGAAAAACCTATAATGCCAACAACTTAGAGAGAACCACTATCTTTTTATGTTACTATCAAAAACATTAGTTATTTTCCTATTAATGTTACATATACAAAAAATAAATTTTATGATATGATATTCCTTATATACCATACATACTTCAGATTTTGTTACCTTATCTCCAATCTTCTTTTATTTTTTTTTAATATTTTATTTATTCATGAGAGACACAGAGAGAGAGAGGCAGAGACACAGGCAGAGGGATAGGCAGAATCCATGAATGGAGCCCGATGTGGGACTCAATCCCGGGACTCCAGGATCATGCCCTGGGCCGAAGGCAGGCGCTAAACCGCTGGGCCACCTGGGCGTCCCTCTCCAACCTTTTATTACACATTATTTTAGTTTTTTTCCCAATGTGCACACATTTAAGTATATGCTGAGTAAAAACAGGATCAAACCCTAGTATGCTCAACTGACATGTTCTCCTTTTAGCACTCTATTGTTTACAGATTTTCACATCAATTAACTATGTTTCTCTAAGATGATTAATAGTTACAAGTTATTTCATCATATGGAGTCACAACTCTTTATCCAACCAATCCCCTTCAGATGTACATTTAGGTCATTTACCATATGGAAAGCACTATGATAAACAACCCTGTACTTAAGTCTATGCATGCTGGGACACCTGGGTGGCTCAGTGCTTGAGTGTCTGCTTTTGGCTCAGGGCGTGATCCCGGGGTGTCGGGATCGAGTCCCACATTGGGCTCTTTGCATGGAGTCTGCTTCTCCCCCTGCCTATGTCTCTGCCTCTCTCTGTGTCTCTCATGAATAAATAAAATCTTAAAACAACAAAAAAAAGTCTATGCATGCAGAAATGCTGGGTCTTTCTGCATATTTAAAACTTTCATTGGGGGATGCCTGGGTGGCTCAGTGGTTGAGCACCTGCCTTCAGCTCAGGTCATGATCCTGGGGTCCTGGGATTGAGTCCTGTATCGGGGCTCCCTGTAGGGAGCCTGCTTCTCTCTCTGCTTATGTCTCTGCCTCTCTCTGTGTCTCTCATGAATAAATAAATATTTAAAAAATATACATATATTTAAAAAATGAAACTTTTATTAGGCTTCATCAAAATGCCCTCAACTCTTTTAATGAAGACCTCCCCATGCTGGGATGTGACGGAGTCAATAGAGGCACGGGCCAGATAGTAGGATATGGACAGAGTTGTCACTCACCTGAAGGGCTTGTTCTGATTACGGGGAGAGGTGCTTGCCCCATCTGCTCCTGATTCCTTCCCAGACATGTCAGGAATAGGAGAGTCCTCCATAGGGGAAATGATATTTTCCTAGAAGACCACAGGAATGGGATGGAGGGAGTAAGAGTTACAGCATTTCCATCTTCTTGGTCCTCTCTAACCTGCAGTTAGAGTCTTCAGTCTTCACAGAAATATTCTTTTATTGTTCCCATCCTCTGGGAAGCCTTCTCAAACTGATACCAGAAAGCTCTGATCATTGTAGAAATCCCGTTTTTGTACTGATACCAAAAAAAGGGAGCACAGAAGAGCAATGATAACACTCAACAACAGTAAAGAGAAGAGCTAAGCGTTTGCATCGACCAGGCACTGTGCTAAGTATGCTGCGGCATGAGCTGCTGGCTGTCCAAAAGCCATTCTCACCTTTCTGTAGTGGGGCTTATGGCTGCCCAGCTACACTATACTTCCCAGCTTCCCTTGTAGTCAGATGTGGTCATGTGACCAATTCTCTCCAGTGGAAAGTGATCAGAAGAGATAAGAGCCACAGTCAGTCATGGCCCATAAACCTTCCTTCACATTCTTCCTTGATCTTTTTCTGTGGGCTTGGAGCAGCAATCACACCTAGAATGACCCTTGTGCAGAGTGCATGTTTAGGGTGGCAAAGCCCCCATAGCCGGGGTCCTTGTGTGATGGTGTGGGGCTGAGATCTTCCCTCACTTCCACTTCAGCCAACTTGGAACACAGCTCAGACTATTCCATGAGAGAGAAAAACACTACTGTGTTGGAGCCAGGGGGAAATCTAAGGCTTAACGAGGTAAAAGATGTGCCTAAGGCCAGACAAAAAGAAAGAAGGCATAAAGAAAGGGACTCTGCACCTGGGGTTTGAGCCTGGCTTCTACTTATTGGCTGTACAACCTCAGGCAAACAGTTCCCTTTTCTGAGCTTCAATCTTCTGGTATGCAACACGGGGCTAGCCACTGTCCTTGCCTCCAACAAGAGGATGTGTGGAAAGCCCTTGCACGGGGCTCAGCCCTTAACCAGCATACTGGTTAAGGCTGACAAAAGTAACTGTGGTGTAGTGGCTACTTTTAGGTGAGGTTAGAGTCTGGGAGGGGCATGAGAAGGGCTCCAGGATACTGGCAATGCTTTATTTTGTGATCAGGAGACCAGGTATACAAGTGTGCTCACGTGTGAAAATTTATGAGTCTATACATTTTTAAGATCTATGTTACCTTTCTAAATGCATGATATACTTCAACACAAAATAAAACATTAAAACAGTAAGTAAACATAATCCTTGTTTTGAATTAGGGTGCTCACCTCCACCAGGGCCTGTAGGAGGCGCTGCGTCAGAGCACCAAAGGGGCACCCATCTTCAGGCTGCTCATGCTGGGCCTCAGACTTCTTCAGCAGGGCATCCACATCTGAAGTAGGCAGAGAAACGGTAGACAGGTGGGCTGAGTTCTGCAAACTCAAGTCCTGGTCTGGGGTGGGCAGGGAGGTGAGGGGCCTACCTTTAGTGTCCAGTTCAGTCAGTGGCCCCATAAGGCCTTTCTTCTTGTCAGCCACGGCTGCTGCTCGGGCCCCATCCTTCTGTTCCTCCAGCAGGTCCTCCTGCGCCCAGCGTTGGGAGTAGTGCTTCCCCAGGGGTGGGATCTGTGGGGAGATGCCACCCAGCCGAAAACGAGTAAGCACTGGCAAGCCATGCCCAGGGTGAGTGGGGGCTCTCTGTGCACTTGGGCACTGCTAATAGGCTCATCATCCATCCCTTTACTGTCTCCTAAGGACCTACCCCAGGGCTGAGGTCTGTGCCTTGTGTATGTGGGACGAAATGAAGGAGATAAAAATCTCTATGCTCACAATCTAGCAAGGGAGACAGGTACATAACCAACTAAGACACACATGGGAGACAGTACGTAATAATCTCCAAGATACAGGTGCAGAATGGTATACCTATGTGGACCATCTCAGGTCACAGCTGTTGTCCCTAGAGAGAACCAGGAGCCTTAGTGTCAAGAGAGGAAGTTCTCATTTGTATTACCTAAATTTACTACTACCTATATAATTTTTATTTTTAATAAATAAATAATTTTTATTTCAAATACATTTTTTAAAAAATTCAAAGAACTCAAGTGCTAGAAGTAGGTCAAGGTGTTGTGGCACACGACAGAGAAACTTTCTGGGGGGAGTCTGCAAAAGTGTTTGGTGGAGATAACAAGGGATCAGTACTTTAAAGGATGAGTTAGTTTGGTAAGGGAAAAAGAGCATGTGTAGAGGCCCAGGGATTAGTAAGGAGCCTTGGTGGGCCTGGGTGAGGGCAAGGTGCTTGGTGGGGTAGTAAATCCAACAGTGACAAGGGGGCATGGCTGAGGAAGCTGCAGGGGGCCGTGGGGCTGAGTCACCAAGGACCAAGGTGTTAGACTCCACCTTGTGTGTAATGGGAGCCAGGGGATGCGTGGGAGGAGGGCTGGGTCACATCCGATCACAGTAGCTGACCTATTGGAGTTCTCCCTGATGGTTTTCTGTATTTTGTACATTTTCTTTAATGGAACCTGTTTTATTTACATCACAATAAAATTAATATATTAGAGAAAGAAAACAGAAAGTTCCTCTGGAGGCAGAGAAGTATTAAGAGACTATTTGGGTGAAAACTAATGAGGGCTTGAATCAAAGCAGAGGTGATAGAGATGTTGGGACAAAGGACAGTGTCACTGAAGTAGATGCTTTAGGATGTATGTGGTGATCATCTGGATGGGGTAGAGGAGGCAATGTAAGAAGAGAGCCGAGAATTAGAGCCTAGGTGTCTGGGTGGGTTAAGCAAAGTAAGGGTAGAGTAGGGGAAGGAAGATGGTACATGACTTTGGGATCTGTGATTCCGAGGCACCTCTGAGCCCTCTCACTCACGCCCGTCTACTGAGGCCCAGGGTTTCTACCTTGTAATGTTCAGCCTCATCTTCTGGGGGTTTCAGTAGTTCCTCTAGTGTGCGTACTTCCTCACTGGTGATATCAGCACAATAGGGCTCTACAGAGGCCCAGAACCTGCAGGGAGAAGCAGATCCCGAATGGGTACCTCCTATCCCACCATCCTCAGCTCTAGGCCTCTCCACAGCCTCTACTGTCTGAATCCCAAGGTCCCTCTATGCTCTTTGGCCCAGAACCTGTTGGGGGCATCATTCTTGGGGATCCGTGGCACGTCAATTGGGTCATCAGTGAATTCATATTCCTGGATCTTGGGCTGAAGGTTTTTGGATTTGGGACGCCCGGGACCAGGGCCCGGCCCATGTCCCGCCTTCCCTTCCAGTTTCTGCTTCTTCGGCTTTCCATGTTTTGGGGGAGCTCCAAGCTCATGGTCTCGACCCAACTTCAGGAATCGTCGATCACCTTTCTTATCCTGCCAGTCAGTGAGGATCTGAAATTTACGAGAGACTATCACTGAGAGGAAGAAGGGAAGTCATAGGACAAGTTTTTCTCCCAATGAAGAATTAGGATTTAGAACTTGACAAGATGCCAAGGTCTTTTTTATTTATCCATCCCCCTTTCATTTAGTAAACTCCTACTCACCCTTCAAAACTCAGTTCCTTTTCACTGGACTTCATTCATACACTTCTCATCATTCCATTTGTCTGGACTGATTCACCTCTATCACCTAAGCCAGTCACACAGTGTTTAGGTCAAACTAATGATGATGCCCCAGTGCATATCAGCACTGGAATATGCTGGTGGTAACTTTTTGGTGAATGCAAACAAGACTCCCAGTAAACCTTCACTTCAAATGTCACAACTGGGAAGCCTTCTCATCAGTTACCCAGCCTCTTACACGTTAAAATACAACTGAATTTGCCCTGCTCAAAAAGCTTCAGTGCACTCCCACGGACCACAAGATAACTATTCATCCTTTGAGGACCAATTAAAATGGCATCTTGGTTCCCTCTGAGTCTCTGACACTTTGTACCAGTAGAACTGTTGGCCTAAATGTGTTATTTGATCATACTGGAACAAACAGCATACCTTGTCTTTGTAACTAGACTATAAGCTACTGGAGACCAGGAAATTCATTTTAACTGCCTCTGTTCCCCAGGATCTGGCATAGCACCTGGCACACAGGGCTCAGGGAATGCTTATGTCGTAAACAGAAATATCAGAGTAGTATCGATAATTAGCATTTGAAATACTTAGCGTCAGATGTTGGGTTGAGGCTTTTGCAAAAAAAAAAAAAAACCAAAAAACAAAAAAACAAAAAAACCCCACCTCTCTTTTAATCCTCACAGAAGCTCAGAGGTAGCTCCTATTATTCATCCCAGTTTGCTGATAGGAAACCAATGCTCAGTGACAGGAGGCAACTTTCCCAAAGTCACATAGGTAGGAAAAAGTAATACTAAGCAAGTGCTTAGGCCAGGATTCAAATCCAGGTCTTCTCAATCCAGTTTCCCTAGTACTTTTAACCATAACACAACATCACCTGGTATCTGTCTGCCCTCCCCCGCCTTTGAGTTAGCAAACTCCCTAAAGGCCAGAAGTGTCCTCATTGCCTCTCTCTAATGACTAGCAGAGGACCCAGAACATAACGGGGGGTGCGGTGGGGTCAGTAAATGCTTAGCATATCGGAAATCTTGCAATTTATGAGGATCATGCACGTTCTTATATATTCTATGCATCACATGAGTGCAGTGTGGGTCTCTCCTTACCCCTCTCTCTAAGCTCCTGTATCCCGGGCCTCAGCGGGTAGGTGCTAACTCAATGATCTAACCCGTAACTTGTCACAGTCCACCCCTGGTGATAACCTCTCTGTAGAGTATCACCTGGGTTTCGGCCTCGAGAACCCGCAGGCGCCGGCTGGCAGAGGAAAGCAGGGTCTCAAGCTCCAGCTGCAGAGTGTCCAGCTCTTCAATGCCGATGCCATCATCCTCAGAGCGGGCTAGCACAGCCGTGTAGCGTGGACAGACCTTCAGGTGGTCCACAGACTTGAAGTCATGGAACTGCAAGGGGCAGTCCTTCAGTTCACTCATGGCCCAGGATACGGGACCCTGTGGAACTGGAGAGGAGAGAGCCATTGATAGGAGATAAACTGGCACGAGAAAAGTCCAAGAGCTCCCTCCATCCAGGGAGAGACTCCAGGAGAAAGCCAGGCTTCGGTACCTAACTACAAGATTGATGGCACAGCTCCTACTCACAGGACACTCGCTGTACATCAAGCCAGGTACAGACACTTTACTCGCTTCTCACTGAATTCCTCACCCAACCCCATGAGCAGGGACAATGGCGACCTACACCTTACAGATAAGAAAACTCAGAGTCTGTAAGGGTGGGTACCTGCCCACGGTTACCAAGAGGCAATCTGAATCCAGGTAGTTTTGAGTCTTTGCCCTGTCTTTCTGATGCTTTTCTGTCCTACTGCTCCAGGGTTTGGCTAAGCCTCTAAGCTCCAAACATCCCATTCTTACAATGCTAATGTTCTCTGTGCCTCCTAGCTTCTTCTCTCACCCCCTCCCGTCTTGGTCCCTTTTCTTGGCCGCTGACAGTGGTTAAGAATATGGGCTGGTAAGCCAGGCAGGCACAGCCTTTACCACTCTCTAGTTATGTAGCTCCAAACGTGTTATTTAGCCTTCCTGAGTCTCGGTTTTTCCATCTACAAAATGGGGGCAAAAGAAATCTGGGTCTGTCTCCCCATACGAAGTCTGAATCTGTAAAATGGGGATCACGATAGTACCTACCTCCCCGGGATGCTCTGAGGATTATGAAAGGATGCTTGTCAAGAGCCCAGTTCAGTGCCTGGCACAGAAGTGCGCCTGTTTAGTGGCTGGCCCCTCCTGTGGGTCGCCCCAGTGACTTGCCTTCGGGGCCCCCGTCCTCTGGGGACCCCCTAGCGCGGCCCCCGCCCCCTCTACCTCCTCACTGCAGCCTCCTGCTGCCTCCTACGGCCCCCAGGCCACGGGAGGGGGCGGGGAGTTCCGGTTGGTGGAGCAACCGCCCCGGAACTGGCCAGGGGCGGGCCCCCCGCAGAGGACGCGGGGGTGGGCGACGCGGGCGGGAGCCCACTGTGGCCTGCGGGGAAGGGTGGGCCGGCCGCGAGCGAGCCTACTGCAGGTGGGGGAGGGCTCGGCCTCAGGCCCACCCTGGGGATCGGCCCGAGGCTGGGGGCGGGGCCCGGCAGCCAAGTTCTCCGCCCGGCAGCTGGTCCCGCGGAGCCCCGGGGGCTGCAGGTAGGAGGGGCCCAGAGCGAGGCTAGGGGCGCAGAACCGGAAGGAACGGAGGGCTCCTCCGCCTCGCCTTGTCCTAATATGGTGCCCAACCTGAGGCCGGGCCGCACCACTGCCCGACTATGGGGAACGACGAGAGGAGGGCCAGAGCCGCAAGCCAGAGCTGCGTGGATAACGGCTTGAGCTCCCGCATCGGTTCGAAAGGTCCGCAGTCTAAAGATGTGAAGACGGTCCTAGCGGGGAGACCTGCCAAGGACCGGGGGCCCCCAGGCTCCCCCCTCCCCGCTCGGGCATAGTGGTCCCGTCCGGAAGTCCGGGCGCAGACCGCGGCTGCGCCCCTCGCGGAAGGGCAGGCGTCGCGGGCTGGCCACTTCCGCACTTCCGCTTTCCGGCCCAGCCAGCGCCCGCGATGGTGAGCGAGCCGGGCCCCGCGCCAGGGACCCCCGCTGTTTTGCCTCAAAAGCTGTGGGTCTGGGGGCGATGCGGCTTTGCAGCGGAGAGCCCCGGGGCCGAGGGCCGCTGCGGGGTGTGGGGGCATGATGAGGCTGGGAGAGAGGGCGGGGCGGGAGCCCAAGTGAGGAAGGGGCGAGCGGGGGGCGCCCTGGGAGGACGCAGGCCTTGCAGGTTCGTGGTTGGTCTTTCGGGCCAGGTGGGGAACTGTGAGGCGTCGACAGGACGCCGGGAGGGGGGCCTGGGAGGTCGGCGGGAGAGCCTTGAAGGCACTCAGTAGGCTTCCTCGCCCGTAGTAGGGCCGGCGTAGCAAGGGCGCCTCACCCAGGTAGAGCTTTGCTAAATACACTGCCCTGCCCTCTCCTGCCCGCTTGACCCCACCGTTTTCCAAAGGAAGCGTCTCCACTTCCTTATCCCACTCTTCTCCTGCTTCCCTGCCTTGCTTCTGCTCCACGGAAGGATTATGCCGCCACCACCCAGACCTCTTCCTGGTTAGAATTCCACCGTGTTAACCTTAACCATAGTCCGTGAGCTCTGTCCTAGGGATCCCTCCCTTCCTGGAAATCCTCGCAGCTGATACATGTCGGTCTTCCTGGGAGTTGAGGCTTTGGTTCCCCACTTTCCTCTTCACATTTTCCCTAGTGGTGCCTGTCCATTCCCGGCTTCGATGACCTTGTGTATTCTGGTGGTTCATGAGTCTGCCTTCCTAGCTCTCTTGTAGGGTTTGCCTGGATATCTTGAAGACACCTTCAGATCACACCTTCAGATCGAAAATCATTTTCTCTCAACCAGCTTTCCCCATGTTGCTTATCCTGGATTTGTGGCATCTTACCTCAGCTAGCAGCCTGGATTTTCTTTCCTTTCCTTTCCTTTCCTTTCCTTTCTTTCTCTAATGGAGGCCATACCTCTTGGATTTTTTTTTTAAGTCAACTGTATTGAGGTATTACATGAGAATGCATTTTTTTTCCCAAAGGGCAGGTGTCATGGGGCTTGCCACCTAAAAGTCACCCTTTTTAAGTTTATCATCTGTGAGTTTTGACAAACAATCCTGTAACCACTACTACAGTCAGATTAACCATGTTTTCTCAAAAAGCTCCCTTTAGTCCCTCTGTTAATCAGTTGTCTCTCCCCATTCCAGGCAACTACTGATTTTTTTTTTTCCTTCTATAGTTTTGCCTTTTCTGTATTGTCATATAAATGGAAGTCTTCAGTATGTAGATCTTTTGATGTGGCTTTTTTTTTTTTTTAATTAAGTTTATTTTTTTAATAATTTCTGCACTCATGGGGGGGGGGGCTTGAACCAACGACCCTGAGATTGAGAGTCACAGACTCATTAGACTGAACCAACCAATGTGGCTTCTTAATTAACCATAATGCATTTGAGATTCATCCATGTTGCATGTGTCGCTACTCCTTTTTCTTGCTGAATAGGACTTCATCATATGAGTGAGCTACAGTTTATTGAAAGGTGTTTTTTTATTCCATTATCCTCTACATTTATGACAGTCCAGCTCTTGTGATACCCTTTGCTTGTCTTCACCACTGCCCTGGGCTCTCCTCACCCTTCCTTGAATAATCCTCTCTGCCTTTTGTCTCACTTCCCTCCAGTCCATTTTCTGCAGAACCACCATGCAACTGGTGAAGCCAGATAACTTCCTCCTCAGAAAGCCCCAACAATTCCTTACTACCTTAAAAGAAAAGCTAAAGTCAGCAGCCTGGCATTTGAGATTACCCATGAATCTCTAGGCTACCATTGCAGCATCATCTACTCAATCTAAAATGTTTTCTGTATGCAGCAACACTGTGCTCATCACTACTTCTGGAACTCCTAATATTTTTTTTTGCAGTATTCTAACGTTGCTTATGGTATTCCACATGATACTGTATAGAAAAGGAGTAAGACTTTGCATATGTTAGATACTGAGCTAGGTGCAGGGTATGTTGATTTGAATAAAGAGACATGGTCTGTTAAGCATGAATCTTGCAGTCTAGTGAAAAATCACTGTACTGAAATACGAAGGATGTATTGTAAATTGTAATAAATGCTATGAAGGAGGAAGTCAAGAAAGGCCTCTCTGAGGAAGGAAGGGGCCTTCCCTGAATACACCAAGGTCTAAGGGATGACTTAAGTCAAGAAAGGAAAGAAAGGCCTGTATAGATGAATCAGCATGTGTAAACCCTTCAGATGAGAAAGAATGTAGATAATACAAGGAACTGAAGATAAGCCAGTGTAGGTAGGAACTGGTCTGTCTACTGGGAATATCCTTAGTCTACTTTTTCTTATTGTAAAATCCTCCTAATCTTATTTTCATCTTTATTTCCAAACCAATTTCTTCTGGAAATGTAATTTGTAAGTTTGATTATGTCCCGTTTCATTATCCTTTATATCATATGGTTTTTTTGTTCTCTACCCAGTTGAGCTATTTAGGGGTAGAGATGATCTTTAAAATCTTGACATTTAAATCAGTCCCTTGACATTTAAGTCAGCACACAGACTTATACATTATTGGCTCAAATACAGATTGAGGATAGTCATTCACCTGTATGCCTCTAGACCAGAATTTCTCAACCTCAGCACTATTTGGGGTTGAATAATTCCTTTATTTTTATTAATTTATTGTTGTAGGCTTTATTATAGAGAGAGAGCAGGGGAGGGGGCAGAGAGAGGGGGAGAAACTCTCAAAGGGACTCTGCACTGAGCTTGCAGCCTGATGTGGGGCTAGATCCCACAACTCCGAGATCGTGACTCAAGCTGAAATCAAGAGTCAGACATTTGAGCCACCCAGGCACCCCTGAATAATTCTTCTTTGTGCATTGTAGGATGTTTAGCAATATACCGGGCCTTGACTCGATGCCAGTAGCACTCCCGCCATATGCCAAATCCTGTCAATGAAAAATGTCCCTACATTGCTGCATGTCTGCTGGCAAGAAAAATGGTCCCCTGTTGAGAGCCACTCTTGACTTAGAATCAAAGGCACCTTGAAGGCCCAGTCCATTTGGTTCACTGTGGTGTCTGAGAGCCAGGTACTCTCAGTACTGCCTGGTTCCCATGTAGCTGGAGGAGAGTTTGCTAAAACAGATTCTGTTTCAGTTGTGGGTTTGCTAAAGTAGATTGTGATTCTCCCTTGGGTTTTTTTCCTACAGACTGCCACTCTCCGCCCCTACCTGAGTGCCGTGCGGGCCACACTGCAGGCTGCCCTCTGCCTGGAGAATTTCTCCTCCCAGGTCGTGGAACGACACAACAAGCCAGAAGTGGAAGTCAGGTAGGGAAGAAAAAGGTCAAGGTGGGGGTGATGAGCTCAGTCCCAGAGATGGGAGTTATCTGGAGTTTGCCATGAATTTCCATTCCAGAGTGGTCAAGCCAACTATAGTTCACATATTTTGTCTTGTTGCCAGATGAGCAGTGGTTCCCAATTTGCAGTTCAGAAAATAGGGTCAGTGGGTTGGCAGGACAAAACCCAGGGGAGAAGCTCCTCTGGAGCCAAGATTGCTTGACACAAGATCTGGCTTCTCAGAGTAGGACTGTTCGGTAAGAATCTCCTGTGTCATTATTGAACCCAATTTAAGGAGAGAGTGGAGAATTTTGTTTGATGCCGTCTCCATCCTCTTGGAATTTAAAGATCAGGGAATATTTTTTCTCCGACCAACCCGGACTGTCTTATCCCTTACTCTAAATACTTCATATTTCGGGTTATTTTCTCTTACCTAGCTTATGTTTTGTTAAATTATTCTGTTCTCCTTTAAAGTTTAATCTGATACACATATAACTGAGATAAGCAATATTACCACACCATGTTCAAATGATTTGAATTTAAAAATACTGACAAGATGTTAGCATTTGTTGTGTTGCTCTACTTAACATATGTGATTTCCATTGGGCATTTTAATTACCATTACAAATACCTAGAGATTTCAGAGGCATCAAAATGGAAGCTGAGCTGAGAGGGATCTTAATGCTAAATAAGTGAATCATTCTGGATTGATAATTAAAGGAGACCAAACTTTGTTTGATTTTAGCTTATCCTTATCCCTATTGCAGCCTCTTTTCTCATTCCCTAAATGGTATATGGGTTTGCCTGTAGTTATTAAAATAAGAGCTGTCATTTATAAAGCTCCTACCATGTGCCAGGCACTCTTAATAGACAATTGACCCTTTCTGATCTCTCTCAATCCTCACCAGTGAAATAGGAATCAGTCATTTTACAGATGAGGAAATTGAGATTCCAACAGGGTAACTTGTCCAAGGAAAGTAACAGAGGAGGCTGGATTTCAAAACCTTATCGCCCTGACTCCAGAGCCTTGCTCCTTCTGTTGGAGAACACACTCGCTGGCCCCCATCTTGGAGCACCCCTACTTGTGAGTCTCCTATTCCTTGGACTCTGTGGTCTCAGATAGAGATTCCAGGGCCTGCTGTGGGTCTCTCTGAGCATTCTGTTCCTCTGTAGTACAGATGCCTCTGTGACATTGTATTTTCAGGAGTAGCAAAGAGCTCCTCTTACAACCTGTGACCATCAGCAGGAATGAGAAGGAAAAAGTTTTGATAGAGGGCTCCATCAACTCTGTCCGGGTCAGCATTGCTGTGAAACAGGTGAGCTCATTACTGAGCCCTTGCCTCCTCAGGAGGTCAGGGATCCCCATCTGAGAGATCGTCATGCCAGATTCAAGGTGCAAGGAAACCCAGGCTCCATTTCCTTGACTATACCCAGGGAATGGTTCTCCAGATTCAGCAGGTCAGTAGAGACAGCAACCATATCTTCTAGGCTTGCTTTAGATTAGAAGTGTGGAAAAGTTGCAGCTAAGGCCATGGCCAGTTTGGTGTCAGGTCAAAGAATCATTTATAAGGAAGGCAGAATAAGTCCAGTTTAGAAAAATAAATAATAGGGCAGCCCAGGTGGCTCAGCGGTTTAGCACTGCCTTAAGCCCAGGGCGTGATTCTGGAGACCTGGGATCGAGTCCCACGTCGGGCTCCCTGCATGGAGCCTGCTTCTCCCTCTGCCTGTGTCTTTGACTCTCTATCTGCTTATCGAATAAATAAAATCTATAAGAAAGAAAAAATAATATCAGTATCAATTTAATAGCCATTAACTTTGAAATAGAGATTTAGCCAAAGTATAATTTCTTTTCTTTTCTTTTCTTTTCTTCTTTTCTTTTCTTTTCTTTTCTTTTCTTTTCTTTCTTTTCTTTTCTTTTCTTTTCTTTTCTTTCTTGCCCTTTCTTTCTTTCTTTCTTTCTTTCTTTCTTTCTTTCTTTCTTTCTATTTTGTTTATTTGAGAGAGCAGAGCAAGGGAGAGCACATGGGTGGAGAGGAAGGGCGGAGGGAGAGGGACAAGCAGACACCCTGATGTGGAGCTCAGTCTCAGGACCCTGCAATTATGATCTGGGCCAAAGGCAGATGCTCAACTACTGAGCCACCCAGGCATCCCAGAAAATGGATTTTCTTAAATTGACTTTTCTTTTACTTAAATTTGTTTGAAAAAGAAACTGTGCCATAATGGAAAAACGGTATCACTTGTTACCTAGGGAGAACTCTAAAAAAAGTAAATTCAGTGAAAGAAAATAAAGCTGTTACTTAGACTGGGTTCTGTTGCCTATAGAAAGCTCTATCCTTAGGGTCTGCTCTGTTAAAAAAGGAGATTAACAAGTGTTGGGAGGTGTTAAGGGCATACCTGCCAGCACCCAGCTGCAAAATCCTTTCATTAGAACTAGTAAGAGTCCAGGCAGCCTGGGTGGCTCAGCGGTTTAGCACCGCCGTCAGCGCAGGGCGTGATCCTGGAGACCCAGGATTGAGTCCTGCATCGGGCCTGCCTCTCTCTCTCTCTCTCTCTCTCTCTCTCTCTCATCTCTCATGAATAAATAAATAAAATATTTAAAAAACAACAACTAGTAAGAGTTCATCAAGGAAAAACTTTGGGGGGATCCCTGGGTGGCGCAGAGGTTTGGCGCCTGCCTTTGGCCCAGGGCGCGATCCTGGAGACCCGGGATCGAATCCCACATCGGGCTCCTGGTGCATGGAGCCTGCTTCTCCCTCTGCCTGTGTCTCTGCCTCTCTCTCTCTCTCTCTCTCTATCATAAAAATAAATAAAAATTAAAAAAAAAAAAGGAAAAACTTTGGGGATTATTTAATATTCATTGTTATTGAAGTGAAAACCACCTAAGTTTATCTTTGAGAACTTCAGATGATATATATATATATATATATATATATCAATCATAGACTTTGGGAAATACAACACTAGTGAAATGGGAAAGGGAGAGGCTGCTTTCAGTGTAGGTATGGCTTCTGCAAGGAGCAGATAAAAGACTCGGGTTTGCCAGAACTACCGCTCTGGAATGGGTGAAAATGAAATTGTGGTAATGCCCTATTGAATTGAAGAGGCTCTCAACTGCCGACATTCAGTTGGCAGTCACCTGCCCCATGATTCAGGTAGTCATTGCTCCTGATGCCAAACCTCACTACCTGCAGCGAGTCTGGGGGAAATTGAGGTCAGAAGACCAGGCTACAGGTTTCTGTCGGCCTGTATTGTCAGATTTAGGGAGCCCTGTTTATTTTTCTCTCTCACTAGGCTGATGAGATCGAGAAGATTTTATGCCACAAGTTCATGCGCTTCATGATGATGCGAGCAGAGAACTTCTTTATCCTTCGAAGGAAACCAGTGGAGGTGAGACCATGTGATCCACATGTTCATAATACCCAAGATTCTTCCACCAAGTCTACTGTCATTGCCCTGGGATTGTTGGTAGAACCAGGATTGCTGCTCTTCCAGCTGTAGGTCACCCACTGTCTGAGAGTTGGCCTTTGTTTCGGCCAGAGTGAGAATAAGGAGCATCAGAAGCTTAGGAGAGGTTGCGTCTGCCTCAACCATGGAAAAGGCAAAAAATACAGGATGCGTTGCTCATCTTTTCAGAGCCTACAGTCTAATGGCAGAAAAGACACAATGAATCAAATCCTTTCTAAGTTTTGTCACCAACTAAATTGTTATCTTTCAGGGCCACAGTTGACATTGGCTTAGTTGATGCCTGGCTTTGTTCTTGAGTCCTCTCCACAGACTCCTTGCCAGATCAACTTCAGATATTCCCAGTGACTGAGAAACTGTCATGCAGAGCAACATGTTCCATCAGACGTACTGGCCAAACTCGTCCTCATCCTGAACTAAAAATCTCTTTTCTTCCTAAATCTAGTCTCCGGGGCCACCCAGAACAAATAAGAGTGCTCTTCCACACATTACCTAATCCCATCCTCCTCCCACAGTGTCTCTTCTCCCTGTTTCATTAGAGTCTTCTGTAACAAGATTTCAAGTTCCTTCACTCTCCCATGACTCCTTTGGAATGCAACTGTTTTATCACAGGTAGTTTTCCAGAGATGCCTGACACAAAATTCTCACCTGGGTCAGTTATTTGGACCCCGCATAGACACCCTAGCAGAACAGGCAGGCTGCTGCCTGAAGGTCGTGAGACTTGGGAGAGGATCACAGCCAGCAGGAAGCATGTAGCTGAGTGACCCGAGAGGACATGGCCAACTAAGTGCCGTGGGATGCTAATTCTCTCCTGTTTCTTCTCTTTCTCCTGTCTACTGTCTTACTTCCCCAGGGATATGACATCAGTTTTCTGATTACCAACTTCCACACAGAGCAGATGTACAAACACAAGTTGGTGGACTTTGTAATCCACTTTATGGAGGAGATTGACAAGGAAATCAGTGAGATGAAGTTGTCGGTCAATGCTCGTGCCCGCATCGTGGCTGAGGAATTCCTCAAGAATGTAAGTGGGGGCCTTCCTGGTGTCCCTCCAGAGGTGAGAGGAGCTGTGGGTTGAGAACTTAGCATCTGGTGGTAAGGGAGTGTCTGTAGTTTGGATATTTCTTGAGGCCTTTGAGACCTCCTGGTGTGTGGCACATCAGCCCAGTGCTATCTGGCTGGAGGACCTGGGGTTCATCTTTGGGACCTGCAGGGCCTCTTCATTTGAGTGCCTTGAGGACACCTCTCTTAGTCTCTCATGGGAACTTAGACGCTCCTGTCTATATCTCAAAATGTACACAGTCCTTCCCTACATCTAGCTCAAACCCCTGGCGAGGCAAGTTAAATATGTGGGAATTTTCCAAGAATATAGGACAGTTAACCAGTGTAATTCTACTTTTCAAATAGACTTAAGTCTTATTTCAGTGTCTGTTTCTTAGGCTTAAGGTCATGCTGTTTTTGACCTGTTTTCCATTACTTTCATGGCCTCAGTACTCCAGATTCCTCTTCAGTTGTTTGTCTTTCCAACTGAAAGGACTGCAGCCCTCTGAAGAGGAGGAACTGTTTACACCAATGAGCTGATGACACAGTTGTTCTTATTTAGATATCCGGGACATGCTTTGTTTTTTTTTTCTCCCTCTTCTAAACAGTCTTTGGTTTGTTGACATGTTCTGCTCAGAGTTAACTCTGATCCCTAGGTGGTAGATTTAGTGTTTACTCCTACCAGTGCATACAGATCCACCCAGAAGGAGTTCAGATTCCTAAAAATGGAAATTACGCCTTCTTCCCCTGGGCTTTAATTATATTGAGGGCGGCCAGTGTACAAAGTAGCTGTGCTGTGCACGCAGGATAGCATGCTTGTTCAGATCACACAGGCTGTGCAGTCATACCACCTGTGTGTGTGTCCAGCTTTGCTGCCCACTTGGGCATGTTATTGAATCTCTGGCGAAGCCTTGGTTTCCTCAGCTGTGAAATGAGACAATTAATACATACCTTTCGGTATGGCTGAACATTAAATGACACATATACAGAGCAGATCACCTGGTACATAGTAAGCTTTCTAGGTATTGTAGCACCAAAGTTTTATGGCCACAGCAGTAGGAAACTTCTGTATTTAACTGCAAAGGAAAATAGTGTTTTGTTTTGTTTTGTTTTTAAGATTTAAAAAAATTTATTCATGAAAGGCACAGAAAGAGGCAGAGGCATAGGCAGAGAGGGACCCTGATGGGGGACTCGATCCCAGGATCACGACCTGAGCCAAAGGCAGAAGTTCAACCACTGAGCCACCCAGGTGTCCCAGGAAAATAGTTCTTAATTTAATTTTTGGCTGGTTCATTCACCAGTCATTTAATTATGGTAACTGCATTTCTATAATTACACAGCTAAGCACATTTATATATCTCATTTAATCCCTGAGACAATCTTTGATCGTGTTATCCCTATTTTATGGATGAGTGAACTGGGCCCTACCCAAGGGCCCTCAGCCAGTAAGAGGAGGAGAGGAGGAACTGGGACTTAGATTTTGGTTTTCAGATTCACAGATCAAGATAGTACCATGGCATTTGGCATTGGTCACATGTTCAGGTGCGTGCGGGGGGTCAGGCAGGTAATATATGTGAGTGAAGTGGGTTCTTGGGGATCTGGCAAGCATATGCCACATCTGAAGAAGATTACTACAACAGAGCTCCCACGTGTTACAGTTTCACCTTCTGCTATTCAAAAAAATCCCCAAATCTGGATTTGTGACATCTCCCATATTTCCAAGGTTGGAAATTTAAAAAAAGAAAACTTTGTGGGCCAGACAGCACCCGTTATTGGGCTGGGTACAGCGTGTGGGCTGTTGGTTCACAGTCTCTGATCTATAAAATGTCCTGGGGATATTCTGAGCACCATGGGGGGGATACTTGAGGGCAGAAAATATTTCAAGGGCCTGTTACGGTTGGAGAACCACACAGAGCTTGACACAAAGTACCAGATTCTGGGTCCTTCTGCTCTTGGTCCCCTAGTCCCCAAGCCCTTGCAGGTGAGCGCCACCCCACACCCCCCCACCACCCCCCCATCTCTAAAGAAGGCAGCCTCAGTTCAGGCACCACACTACTGACAGCTTTATAGCAGCCTCCACGATACGGTTAAAGGGAGCTGTGGGAAGGCCTACCTCACCCTTAATTTTTCTGTCTTGTCTATTGCTAGGTTTAAGGCTAGTGTCCTGAACGTCATTGCTGAATGCTGGCTGAATTAGAAAGTGGGCGCCCACAAGGTGTGCTGCGACCCAACCCTATCCCTCAGAAATCTGAGCACAGTGGTAGCTTTCAGATCAGCCTACCTCCCCAGAGCAGGCCTGCTACGATACACCAATAACCGGTATTCACTGCCTCTTGGTTCTTTTGACAGTTTTAAACCATCTGGCTGGATCTCAAGGCCTTCCCCTCCAGACTCCCCTGTGTCTCTGCAAAGGCATCCTGGAGTTATTCCCCAGAGTGGCAGCAACGATGACAGCAGCAGCAGAGGCGGGGAGCTGGGTTGGGGTGGGTGTTAGATATGGGAGGTGGGTGGTATGCTTGCTAGCTGGGCAACAGAGCAGCAGTGAACCTGCCCCAAGGCCACACGTGCCTGGTCAGGCTGGCTTCTGATGTTCAGTCCCCTGGGCTGGGACAGATTTTTTTTAACGTCTTGAAACTTAAATTCTGTGCTTGTAGGAGACTGTAACCTTTTTGTCTTTTTTTTTTTTTTTTTTTTTTTTACACGAAACAACTTCCACCTCCAGTGGCTGTGACTGGTCCCAGTGATTGTACCATATTGGTCGCTGTGGGTCTGGGCGGGCCTGGAGCCAGAAGGCGACTATTGTGTCCCCCCCCCCCCCTGCCCCCAAACCCCAAGTCTGGGGAGAGGGAGGGAAGGAGGAAGGTTTCAGACTCCAGTTCTTTCCCTTGCCCTCTTACTCCTGAGCCTCCTTGGGCCCAGTAGAAGTTGTTGGGACTCTCTGCCAGCTTCCTGAGCTCTTCCTGAAGATGGCCATCCAGCACTGGTTGGGGACAGGGGCTGAACTGATGGCCACCAGCCATGCCTAGGAGCTGGGCCCTGAAAGCCAGGCACCTCTGGCCGCAGGGGCCACTCTGTGCCCTCCCAGCTGAAAGGGGCCACTCTTTTCGCCTTGTCTGTCAGTGCAGTGCCTGTGCAAGAAGTGGAGGGGTGAGTCCTCCAGAGCTTCCTGAGCTGGGGTTCTTCACCTGCTCTGGCTCCTCTGCTCCAACGCTCGCTGTACCTTTTCTTATTTTGGTGGATCCTGCCTCCTCCCTTGATTAAAGTCTCTTTTTGCCCCTTTGGGGCTGCATGAGGTCTGTGCACTGTGTATATGAAAGGACGGGTGCGGTGGGGCTCTTTCTTCCCAAGACCATGTAGTTGGTACTTGGGTGTGGGTGTCCCCGTCACAGGTAGTCTTCTGATTGGTTTCTGACGTTAACTGTGCCAAAGGCCCTGACCCAGAGACTCCCATTACAGTCCAAGCACCATTCATTTCTGAAATTGCTCTCTACCTATATGGAGCTTTGGTCCTTTTCACATAATGAGCTCATTTGGTCTAAAAGTAACCTCTGAGAAATAACAATTCTATATCCTGGCTAAGGAAACTGGTTCCTTGAGAGGAAGAAGCGTGCCCCAAATCTGGCTAGTGAGCAAGAAGGTAGATTTCTAAGACTTCTGCCTCTGTAATCACTAGCCACAGGTGGGTATTTAAATTATTAAAATTTTAAGAAGCTTAAAATTCACTTCCTCAGTCCCACCAGAGACATTTCAGGTGCTCAGTAACTACAAATGACTAACTCCTATCATGTCAGAGTACATATGTAGAGCATTTCCATCATTGGAGAAAGTTCTGTTGGACAGCACTAGACTTTGGTGACTCCTTGAAGTTAAAAAAAACACTCGTGCTTGAGTCCTGACTCTCAAGGCTGAATTAGCGTGAATTCCTTATATTCTGTGCTTCAGTTTCTTAATCTATCAAGTGGAGATAACAGGCAGATACAGTACCTGCCATATTACTGTATTAATAAACAACAGCTGATTTTTCCACCAGCACAGTATCCAAACATCATTTTCATTGCACTAGGCACGGGGTTGGGAGGGTAGCCTTCTCCCTGTCTTGGAAGGACTTTGCAGGGGGTGGGTAGTGAAAGTTGGGTGTTTCAATAGGTGCACTGAAGTCTTTCATATTCACACAATCTGTGGTGGTCTGTGGAGGGTGTATTTATGGAATGGATGTCAGGGAAAGTTTCAGAAGGGTTTGCCTTTGAGCTGATCCTTCAAAAGGTTCTTCAGATCACCAAAGAAGGGATCCCTGGGTGGTGCAGCGGTTTGGCGCTGGCCTTTGGCCCAGGGCGCGATCCTGGAGACCCCGGATCAAATCCCACATCAGGCTCCCAGTGCATGAAGCCTGCCTTCTCCCTCTGCCTGTGTCTCTGCCTCTCTCTCTCGCTATCATAAATAAATAAAAATTAAAAAAAAAAAAATCACCAAAGAAGTCTCTTGAGGTGGACAAGGTAATGTTAAAGAGAGGAGGGGTTGGGAGGTGGCAACTTGGACAGCTATCATTCCCTTTATGACATTACCTCTGTGACCTCCCCCTCCTGCCTTACAGAAATAGGGGTGCCCTCTGGGGCACATGGCTATGTCCTAGCTTTTGCAGTGAATGTTAAAGGTGCTCCCGGTGAAGCTGGGTGTTCAAAAAGAGTATGGCAGCCACTCGCTCAACCCTCACAGGACGGCATTGCCTAGGTGAGCCAGACTGTTTGTCAGAGATCCGTCTCCCAGGACCCAGAGCCCCTAAAACTAGATTTGCAGACTGATGAGAGAACAGACTGGATGGTTGCCATTTAGCCTGCCCTTTTCCAGGGACATGCCTTTTGGGAAGCTGTCTCCAATCAAGGGGGGGGGGGGGTGCGGATCTCAGGTTAAGATTGGCTGGTAGTGACGTTGAGTACCTAACTTCATTGTATAGGCATATCTATCTGGTAACTAACGAAGCTGGGTTCTTAGACCAGAGTACTCTTACCTGGTCTTCACTCTGTTTGAGCACTGCAGGAATTGGCACCATAAATTGCTCCTTTGGTACTTCTATGACTAATAAGTAATTCATCTGAGTGATAACATGTACTTATATTAAGTAATGTTTATGTTGAAGAGTGGGATTTGGCGGTGAGATCAGAGTTCCAGTGCTGGCTCTACTGTGATTTTAGGCGAATTAACGTCTTGGAACCTCTTTTAATTTATGTCACCTATAACTTTGGAGGCTCACTACCTCCAAAAAGGTTCCTTACAGTCTTTACAATCTTGAGGGCTGTACCTAACTGCTCTATTGTATTTTTTTCTGCAGTTGACTCAAATAATAATCTCCTTTTCTATTTACAAGTTATTGAGGGCGGGGATTGTGCTGCACTCTACTTTCATTGTTTTTCCTATATACTGCCCTGGTTTTCAGATCAATCCCCAGGGACCTTACCCTGAGTCTATGCACCACGCCCTGCAGATCTGGTCAGCCTCATCAGGCTCCAGCCACACTGGCTGCTTTTTAGTTCCCAGGGAAAGGTTCTCACCCTTCTCAGGGCTGTTGCTGAGACTTTCCCTGGAATGCTACTCCTACCGTCTTCCTTAGCCAGCTCTTGACGTTTGCGTAGGCTTCACCTTAAATGTCACCTCTTCAGAGGGGACATACTTTAAAGTACACAAGGAAAAGTACGTCCCCTTCCTGGTGTCAGTTTGCTACTTGCTCATTGCCCTTACCATACCTACAGCCGTTTTTTTTTTTTTTTTTTAAAGATATTCATTCATTCATGAGAGACACACAGAGAGAGGCAGAGACACAGGCAGAGGGAGAAGCAGGCTTCACGCAGGGAACCCGACATGGGACTCGATCCCCGGCACCCAGGGTCAGGCCCTGGGCCGAAGGCGGCGCTAAACCGCCGAGCCACCCGAGCTGCCCACCCACAGCTGGTCTATTCCTTTGTTGCTTGCTTTTTTTGTTTCCCCTCTCCTGGGCTGTAAACTCCATGAGGTCAGGGATCATCTCTAGCTTGTTCTTCCAATCTCCAGCACCTAGCCCACTGCCTAGCACGGTTGTTCTCCATAAATCCTATGGAATGACTCAAGGCACAGGAACCATGACCCTGAAATTAACTGGCAGCGCAGTGTTCTGCGCTTCCGCCGTCGGTACCCCCACCCCCACCCCGCTCAGCCGTCCGAATTTCAGCCCGCAAGAGGGAGTCCCCGAACCCGCTACAGGAGACCTGATTGTGCCAGGGGAATGGTTTCCAGGGCGACAGCAAGCAGGGGGCGGGGCGTCAGAACGAGCGGAGGGCCCGCGAAGGCCGCAGCAGGGCCCTCCCGACCGGGGCAGCGCGCAGAGGGGCGGCGGGCTCTGGCGCCGGGAGGGCGCGCGCGGGAGGGGCGCATGCAGGGCCCCGGCGCGGCGCTGCTCCTGAGCGCGGGGGAGCTGGGGGTCGCGCCCCGGGGCTCCGCCGCCTGGTGCTGCCGAGAGGGCGGCCGCGCCAGTTCCCCCGCCCCGTGGCCCTGGCCGTGCCCCTCGGAGTTCCGGCCTCCCGAGACGCAGCCACGGCCCGGGCCCGCCTCCGCCCACCCCGAGCGGGCTCGCCCGAGCAGCCCACGCCGGAGCGGCAGCCCCGCCCCTGCGCGCCGCCTAGGCCACGCCTTCGGGCCGCCCGCCCGCGGCGCCCACGCCCGGAGCGCCGCGGATCCCCGCCCCTTCGGCTCCCCGCGCACCGCGGCCCCGGCTGATGCTCGGCTGCAGGACCGTGAGGCCCGTGGCGGCCCGCCCTGCCTGGCCGGAGGTGCTGGCAGGGACTAGGAGACTTGGGGTGGAGGGGACGAGGGGTCGGGAGAAGTGCTGGGTGCGGGCATCCGATGCAGGGTGGAGAAAGGAGCGTGGGCGTCGGAGGCGGGGAGGGCCGCGGGGCCGAGCCCCCAGCCTGCCCCATCCCTGCTCCGCGTCTTTCTGCAGGTTCCCTTGTCCTGTGGCGAGGATTCTCCAAGCCGTCTCACCACATGGGCCGGCTCAGAAACGCCAGGATCCTCGTGGAGAGAGCTGTCAAGGTCGGAGGGGGCTCGGGGGTGACCAGAAAGGGCCCGGAGAGTGGCTTAGCTTGCTTCTCTCAATTGTTTTCTTATATCATTTAAAAACGAACAAAACGAAAAAACTTGATCCCACACCTATTTTAAAATATTAGCAATTTTTCAGTACCCCTTCTTGGCGGAATCGTGTAACTTCTTTACCTGGGATTCACCCCTTTAGCTCTTATCACCCTGGTTCCTAGCCTTTACCCTCTCCCGTCAGGAACCATTCCAGTCAAGGTTATTGGTGACCTCCAAGGAGCCAAATCCAGCAGACCCTTTTTTTGTCCTAATCTTGGTCTGGAAACTCGTGTCGTTCTGTACTGCTTCCCCACATACCCTGCCCCCTTGGCTGTCTGCGCACCCCTAGTTTTCATTTCTCCCTCCCTGGCTGCTGCTTTACAAAGTTGCCTTTGAAAGCTCCTTGGGGTTTTCTTGATTCCTGGGATCCCTCCCCACACTTGGCTGTGAGTCCAGTAAAGGTGCTGTGCCCTCTACACGCCCTTTCCAAGCCTAGCCTCTCCTCCGACTCCACACGCCTTAAATCCAGCCCCCTACTTGACATCTCCACCCAGAGAACTTAGAAGCATTTCCTCCTCATGCCCCACACCATACTCCTTATTTTCCTGGCCAAACCTGTCGTCCTTCCTAATCTCCTGTCTTCCTCATCAACCAATTGCTCAAGCCAGAAATAGATCTTTCTGTTCGCTCACCCACACATCTAGACAATCACAATTTTTTTTTAAATTAAGCTCTTTTTTTTAATTAACTCACAATCCTAAGATCAAGAGTCACATACTATACTGAGTCAGCCAGGCATCCTTTTCATCTACTACACATCTAATCCCATCAGCAAAAGCAGTCACCTCTATTTCCAAACCAAGTCTCCAGTCTGTCACATTCTATACATTTTCACTCTCATTCTAGTTATTGTGATTTTTCTCCTGCATAAATCACAACAACCTTCAATTTTATTATTTTATTATTTTATTTATTTTATTTTATTTATTTTATTTTTACAACAGCCTTCTAACTGGTCTCCCTGTTTCCCTTCCCAGCTCCTTCATCCGTTCTCTGTATGGCAGCAAGCCCAACATATAAAGCCTCCGGCCATATCATGCCCTCACTTTGCCCTTATTGCTTCATGCTATTCTTAATATAAAATCCAAATCTGTTCAAGGCCTGTAGGGCCTTGCACAATCTAGCCACTACCTGCTTCCTCAGGAGCTCTCCCCTCAGTTTTCATACCCTACTGTCCCTGGCTTCCTTCCACTTTCTTCTGACCTCTGTCCATCCTCAAGACCTTTGCACATGCTTCTCCCTCTGCCTGAACTGCCATTTGCCCAACTCTGTCCACTCATGGACATGGATCTTTTGGGTCCCATGGGTCCTTCTTCCCCTCCCCACATATGTATTTTTAGTCTCTTTGAGGCCCCATTAGGTATCCAGTTTTGGGAACCCCACCAGCCTGGATTTAAATCTGTGCTCTTTCTCTTAATCACTGTGTGGCCAAACTATTCAACCTCTCCATGCCTCTGTTTCATAACAAGTTACATGGAGATAATAGCATTTGTTAAAAATATTATTGGGGTGTCTGGGTGGCACAGTAGGTTAAGTGTCCAACTCTTGGTTTCAGCTTGGGTTGTGATCTCAGGGGTTGTGAGATTGAGCCCTGCATTGGGCTTCACACTCAGCGCAGAGTCTGCCTGAGATTCTCTCCTTCTCCCTCATGTTCTCTCTGTCTCTGTCTCTAAAATAAATAAATAAAATTTTTAAAAACTACATATTTTTGTTAGTAGTATATACACACTAAGCAGCACATAGTAGGTACTCAATAATTGTTAGCTATGAGTATTATAATTATCACTATACATATTTGCTTCTCTGCTTATTTATGATCTGTTTCCCCTACTGGAACATAAAAATTTCCTGAAGGCAGAAACCAGAACTGTCTGGTTCCCTGCTGTATCCTGTATGTCTGGCACTGGGCTGATACTTACTGACCAGATATCCCTCTCTCACCTTACAGCAGAAGAAGATCTTTATGATCCAAGGTCGCTACCCAGTAATACGGTGCCTCTTGCGCCGGAGAGGCTGGGTGGAGAAGAAGATGGTCCATCACTCGGGCACCACCCTGCCACCACCCCAGAAGGATCTGGATAGCTCAGTAATGGGTGATAGTGACACTACAGAAGATGGTAAGAGCTCCCTCCCTTTCCACAGGCTTCCCCTTCTGAAGCCCTTTCCTTTGGTTCCTGCTGTCCCAGAGTTGAGACTTTGGTATGGGTCTGTGGGGCTGGGACAAGGGCCTCACTGAGTCCGGGCTCTACATCCACAGAGGACGAAGATGAGGACGAGGCATTTCAGCTACCGCAGCTGTTTGACTTTGATGATTTACTGGAATTTGATGACCTGGATGGGACACATGCTCTGATGGTGAGGGTCCTGGGGGCTGGCAGTTTGGGGCTGAGAGGAAGAGCACTAAAATCCAGCTGGGTGACCTCAGAGAACTCCTTTCCTTCTGTAGGCCTCAGTTTCCCCATCTGTAGTAAAAACTGATTGCTTCTCTAAAGCCTGGATGGGTGAGCAGAGTGGTGAGGGACACAGTGGGGCTCAGACAAGTCTGGCCTGGGATCAGAACCCTGCTAGGTTATATCAGAAGCCAGCATAACCTCCACACCTGGTAATTCCCCCTTCTAAATAAAAACCTCATATTCCACATCTTTCCTTTGCCTTTGGCAAGTGAAGGCTAGAAGGAAGGGCTTAAAAAGCTCTGAAAGAGGCTGCTACAATGTTGTGGGGGTGAGAACACCTCTGTGTTGAAGTGAGGACACTTGGCTTTGAATCTTGGCACCACCACTTACGAAGCTGAACTGTAGCAAATTGCCATATCTGTTTGTCAGGAAAGGTTGAACGCTGGCAATTTCATATGGCTCAACTGTGTGAGCTCTTGGACGAATCACTTGCCCTCCCCGTGCCTCAGTTCCCTCATCTGTGAAAGGGGGAATAAGAGTAAGCACCTATTTCATAGGGTTGTGGTGAGGATTAAATGAAGCAATATGAAAAGCACTTAAAAGAAAAAAATGAAAGAATGAAAGAAAGCACTTAGAATAGGTCTTTGCCTATTAGTAACTCTACATCCCAACTGTGGGAAGGATGGAGGAGTTAGAGACCTCTCTTAGGACTTTGTCACATGCTCTGTGCCCATCAGCTAGAGTCACCATCCTGTCACTGAGTAAGTCACTGATAGCCACAGGCCAAAACAAAGACATAGCATTCAGTTGTGTGGCTTAGTCACTGCATAGGGGCACCTGGCCAGAGGAGTTCTACAAGCCAGCCTGTTCTCTGCTCACAAGTGTGTGCCCTGGAGGAAGAGATGTCTTTCCTTAGCATACACAACGATAGGGTGTGGCCTGGAGGCCATCTTGGAAGCATCTTCTTCTATTAACCCCCCCTGCTCAGCAGGCTAGGGAGAAGGTTCCTCAGGCCTTGTGCTGCCCATGCCAGCCTCCCCTGTCTCCTCTGCTCTCCCCAGTCCCGCATGGTTCGGAATGAGATCCCCTATTTCATCTGGACCACTCGGCGGGATGTGTTGGATTGTCGCTTTCTCTCCAAGGATCAAATGATAAACCACTATGCCCGGGCTGGCTCCTTTACTACAAAGGTTGGTTCCCCAGGGGAGCGGGCATGGCAGCCTCTAACCCACTAGCCTTTGGGCCAGCAGTTCCACTCCCTGCTTACCTTGTCAGGGAGAGAGAGTTCTCAGGAGGTGGAGAGGTATCTAATTCAGTGGGATATGGAGTCAGGCAGGCCTGGGTTGAAATCCAACCCCTGCAGCAAGTCTGGCACCTGTAGACATAATAACTAAAATGGACTCCAGGGTCCAGAGAGGATCTAGAGCCAGAAAAACACCAAATCCAATGGCCATAAACAAGAAAGCCCTTACCAGTTAAGCAAGGGGTATCTGGCTGATGGAGCCATTCTGTCTCACCTGGGTTTATTAACAAATGACTCCACCTCTCTGAGCCTCAGTTTCCTTGTCTTTTTTTTTTTTAATGATTTTATTTATTTATTCATGAGAGACACAAAGACATAGGCAGAGTGAGAAGCGGGCTCCCTGCAGGGAGCCCGATGCAAGGCTCTATCCTGGAAGTCTGGGATCACGCCCTGAGCCAAAGGCAGACGCTCAACCACTAAGCCACCCAGGCGTCCCTCCTTGTCTTTAAGTGAGAACACCAGTAGGACCTATCTTGTAAGGTGTGGCAAGAATGAAGGGCTTTATTATTGGAACATGCTGTTATTTATTGGTGTGGGCTAGGAAGGCTTCCTAGAGGAGGCAGGTCTTTAAGAATGGAAAGGGTAGGGATCCCTGGGTGGCGCAGCGGTTTGGCGCCTGCCTTTGGCCCAGGGCGTGATCCTGGAGACCCAGGATCGAATCCCACGTCGGGCTCCCGGTGCATGGAGCCTGCTTCTCCCTCTGCCTATGTCTCTGCTTCTCTCTCTCTCTCACTGTGTGCCTATCATAAAATAAATAAAATTTTAAAAAAAAAATTAAAAAAAAAAAAAAAGAATGGAAAGGGTGGATAGGAGGGATGTGGGCATTCTTGACAGAGCAAACTGCATGGGCATACACATGGAGATGGATATGAGTGAATCAGGCCTAGGTAGCAAGTGCGGCAGAGGATCTGAGAACACTCAAGCTGGGTTTCCCTGAGCCGTCTGGGTGTGTGCCGAATGTCGGGAGTCCCTCAGAGGTGCTCTGGGCAAGTCCCACAGTGCCTCCTCAGCAACTAACTCCATAGGTGGGTCTATGTCTCAATCTCCGGAATTTGCCGTGGTTTGATGAGGCTGATGCTGACTCCTTCTTTCCACGCTGCTACCGTCTGGGGGCTGAGGATGACAAAAAGGCCTTCATAGGTAAGGAGATGCCAGGCCCATGCCTGGACTCCCGGGCTGAAGCATGATGGCTAAAACCCTGGTTCATGTTAAACAAGAGCAAAAGGCCTCTCCTTATGCCCTCATCCACCCCAGGAGATTTCCTTCTCCATCCCATATCCTTGTTTTCCCTAATATGCCTCCCTTAATGAACTGTCTGGCTTGGGTCAACCCAGACCTCCAGAAGAGTTTAGATAGCTTAGATTATATTCTTTTTTTAAAATGATTTTTTTTATTTATTCATGAGAGACACAGAGAGGCAAAGACATAGGCAGAGGGAGAAGCAGGCTCCATGCAGGGACCCCCATGCGGGACTGGAACCTGATGTGGGACTTGATCTTAGGGCCCCGGGATCACAACCTGAGCCGAAGGCAGACACTCAACCGCTGAGCCACCCAGGCGTCCCACTTAGATTATATTCTAAACCAGGTTGTAAAAGTTGGTCAGTGGGTTGAGTTTGGAGTCCACAGGATGTCCCAGGCCTGTGTCAGAATCCACTGCCTAGATTGGGTTGCAAATCTAGAAAAGTCTCTAGACTTTGGGCTTAGGCAAAATAGTTTCCAACTTCAGAACATTGTCTAAATTTAGGTCAGAATTTGTGTTCAGATTAGCTGTTAGGTTTAAATTCATCTACAAACCTGACATAGGTTTTGTGCTCAGGTCCGGTTCTCAGGCTAGAGTAAGTATCAAAAGTGGATCAGGAACAGAAGGGGAAAATGAGACAACAGATTTAGGCAAGATTCCAAAGGCAGAATATGAGCCATGTCAGATTCTAGGCCCAGTTCTACAGCTGAACAGGAGCCAGGTTCTAACTCCAGAGTGTAGAGTCAAAAGGTAGTTAGGTTCTGGATCCAAAGTGGGGCAGGTTATGGTCGGGTTCCGGAACCAGAACAGGCCTCGAGCCTAGGGGCTGAGCAGAGTATCCCCTGCCCTGGGAGCAGAGGACTTCTGGCTGACAGCTGCCCGCAGCGTTCTCAAGCTGGTGGTAAAGTCCGAATGGAAGTCATACTCCATCCAGTCAGAAGAGGAAGAGGTCCCAGGTAAATACCATGGTTACCTGCACTCCCCACCTGTTATATTTATCCTCTTACTCATCCGTCTGTGCAGTTATACATCTATGTATTAGCCACCTCCATCTGCCCCCTCCACCACCCTTTTCCACCCACCTATCCATACATCTACCCACCCACTCGTCCATCCATCCATCCACTCATCCGTCCACCTTCCTACTCACCCACCCCTACCCACTGAACTCATTCACCTGCCCATACATTCATTCATACATTTCACCCATCACCCCACCTATCCCCCACTTTTGATTATTCACCTACCTTCTCTCATCTCCACACTCCTTATCCATCTGTCTACTCCTCCACCTTCCTGCCTACCCTCCCACAAACCCATCTACCCATCTCTCTCCCTGCTTTTCTGTTTTCCTGTCCACCACCTCTGTATCCTCCAATCCACTGACTGATCTATCCTTTGTCCCACCCACCTGTCTTCTGATCCATTTGTTAATTAGTCCACGACATCATTCAGCCCTCCACGGGCCTGGTATGTGACTGAGTGCTCTAGAGAGGACAAACTAAGAAGACATGGTCCATCCTTGCCTATGGAGAGCTCAGGTCTCTGATGATGAAGAAGCAGGGAACCATGTAGTTTCACGTGGTCTGAGGGATCCCTTGTGCTGTGTGAATGGGGGACACAGAGAATCCCCTACTGCATGTTGGCCCAACCCATTGCTTGCCCTTTCTGTCTCTGAACTTAGTTCTTAACTCAAAGTACCCATCCCATAACCAAAGGGCCCATCAGCCATGGATTCAGGGAAGTAAGGGGCAGCTCTGCTGGATGGAGGAGAATTCTTGCCTCTTCCAGAGAGAGAGAGAGAGAGAGAGAGAGAGAGACCTCTCCATTGCTGTCTCCTGGGTGTGTCAGGTGCAAAGAAGACTGTTGTGTGCCATGATCAGGGACACAAGAGCCTCAGGTGTGTCAGAGGTCCCAGGAGCAGAGAGGCTGCAGGTGTGTGCTGGGGCTACAGGTACAGAGTAGCTTTAGGGTGGTGCCTCAAGTGTATGACAGGTCCTGGGACAGTGGAGGCCAAGGATGAGTACTAAGGTCACAGGAGAATTTAGAACAAACCCTCAGGTAAGTAGATGGGTCCCAGAAGAGTAGGGGATATAGTAGGGGACACCTGTGCTAAGCTTCAGGTGTAGTCAAGGTAAGGCCTCGCGTAATTGACAGGCCTTGGAGCAGTGGGGGCTATGGTGTGTGTCATGTTACACGCCTTGTGTGTGGTTAGCGACAGGCTTCTTCCTGTCTGTAGGAGACAAGCAGCCCAGGAAACAGGAGAAGAAGCCAGTGACGGTGTCGCCAGAGTTTGTGGATGAAGCTCTATGTGCCTGTGAGGAGCACCTTAGCAGCCTGGCTCACGTGGACATCGACAAGGACCTGGGGGCGCCACTGTGCCTCAGCCCTGAGGGCTGGTCCCTCTTTCTTCAGCGCTACTACCAGGTGATCCAGTGAGTACCTCTGCCACCAGGGCTGTGGAGTGGGGTTGGGTGGCGGGGGTGCTCCCCTTGCTTTCAGGGGACTTCTGTGTGCTGAGCTGATGCTCAGGGATAGACCCTCTCTTCATAGCACCCCCCCCCCTTCTTCTCTAGGCCTCCCCCTTTGGTTTGCCCTGCTCTTCCTGCTCAAGAACCCTCAGGGATGTCCACTGCCTGCACAATAGGTTCCAAACCATTCCTTTTTTTTTTTTTTTTTTTTTTTGATTTTATTTGTTTATTTGACAGAGAACACAAGCAGGAGCAGCAGGGAGAGGGAGAAGGAGGCTCACCACTGAACAAGGAGCCTGATGTGGGGCTCGATCCTGGGATCATAACCTAAACTAAAGGCAGACGCTTAACCAACTGAGCCACTCGGCGCTCCCCAAACCATTCTTCCTGAATCTTGGCATAGCATAATGACTGAGATCATGGCTTGCACTGTCCAATAGTCCTGACTTTGCAGCTTCCAAGCTCTTTGGCTTTGCCAGCATCACTGTCTCTCTGAGCTTTACTTTTCACGTGCAAAATAGATTTTTTTTAAAAAATATTTTATTTGAGAGAGAAACAGAGATAGGGCATGACCAGGGTAGGGTAGAGGAGGCAGAGGGAGACGGAGAAGCAAGCCCCCTGCTAAGCAGAGCCTGACATGAGATTCAATCCCAGGACCCTGAGATCATGACCTGAGCTGAAGGCAGACACTTAACCAACTGAGCCACCCAGGTGTCCCCACATGCAAAATAGATTTTAAAATAATGTCTGCCTCAAAGGTAGGATTAGACAGGATAATTTGTGTCATGTGTTCAGCATGGACTCATACTATTCACTCACAAAATGAGATCTATTGAGTTGTCTAGGTTTTATCCTAGAGACCAGTGTTCCCAAAGGGTGTTACATAGGATGCTTAGTTCTGCAGGACAGAAATCAATTTTATGAAAGAAAGGCTTTTGTGGTCGATCTGAAAAACATTGGGTTAAACAAAGTTCTTTAATTCAGATTTCCTTGATGCAGGACTTTTCAGAACCTGTGGTTGTTGGTGCCCTCCAAGAGAGATGCAGTGTGCAGTATATCCTATACTTACATGCCCCCGGCTCCCTACCCCCACCCCAGGCTTCCTGGGGGGTGGATTTTCAGAGCACACTTTGGGAGACAGTTCTTGATCAGAGGAAGGGAGTTGAGTTGAGACCGGAATTTGATTCAGCAGAGGTGTGCAGGAGAGAGGGAGAAGAGCCCTGAAGACAGGAGAACACCCAGCATTTGTTGAGCACTTCCTGTGTGCCCAGCATTGTGCCAGACTCCAGAAATGAAGTGTAACACCTGCCCTCAAGGGGCACATAGCTCAAATAGGAAGGCTCACAGCAAGCCAGGTGGGAGTACTAAAGGGCCTCAGCCAGAGTGGTATCAATAGAAAGGAATGGGCAGACGAAAGAGCTACTAACTGAACTTTGAGCGAATGACACACTAGCAAACCTGCATCATTGATAAAAAATTCACTTGTATCTTTTTTAGATGTTAGAAATTAAAAACTGGATGACCTATGCTTTCCCCTTAACCGCCACCAAAAAAAGAACCAGAAAAGGCTACCCTTCTTAAACCAAGAATTATCAAGATTGAGTTAGAGCATTAGGTGTAAAGAATATGAGTACTTTGTATTTCTAGATGTGGGCCAAGTTCTAGAGAGCCACAGGTACTTCTCAAAAGTCAGGATTACATAAAATACTACATCATATAAGGATACCTGGCTGGCATCAGTCAGTAGAGCATGTGACTCTTGGTCTTGGGGTTGGGAGTTCAAGCCCCATGTTAGACATGGAGCTTAACTTACAAAATTTCTTTTTTTTTGCCTTGGAAACATTTGTCAAAAAAAAAAAATATATATATATATATATATATTTTTTTTAAAGATTTTATTTATTTATTCTTGAGAGATAGAAGGAGAGACAGAGCCAGAGACACAGGCAGAGGGAGAAGCAGGCTCCATGCACCGGGAGCCCGACATGGGATTCGATCCCAGGTCTCCAGGATCGCGCCCTGGGCCAAAGGCAGGCGCCAAACCGCTGCGCCACCCAGGGATCCCAAAAATATATATATTTTAAATTGCATCATGGGCACCTGGGTGGCTCAGTTTGTTAAGCGTCTACCTTCAGCTAACGTCATGATCCCAGGGTCTTGGGATCAAGCCCCACATCAGGCTCCCTGCTCAGCAGGGAACCTGCTTCTTCCTCTGCCACTACCCCCTGCTTGTGTGCAAGTGTGCATGCGCGTGCTCCCTCTCTCTTTCTGTCAAATAAATGAATAAAATCTAAAAAAAAATAAAATAAAACTACATCATATAACAAATAGTGTTAAGTGGTTCATTCACAGAAGTTATAATTAACTTTCGTTAATTCATTCAGTATTTACTGCTGTGTTTTCAATTATTTGGAATAAATCCATGACTTACCAGTTTCGCTTTTATCACAATTGACTACCCGCAAGAACACTGTTTGCTTTTTTCTTTTTGTTAAATACAAAAATCATAATGATATATCTAATGTACTTTTTCAGATTGCACATGCATGCCCCTGCCACCCTTTTATGATACTTTCCTGAGCCAAATACACATTTACTGAATAGCCCACAGAAAAGTTGAGAGCAAAGCCTCCGGAAATAGAAGGGTCTGGGCTTAGGTGGGAATAGACCTGAGAGGCGTGGCCAAGCCCCCTCCATCTGACTGCTATCTCTGCTCCTGGTGCTGCCCCACTGGGTGCTGCTGCCTCCTTATTAAAAGATCTCTAAGTCCTTTGTGGCTAGAGATATTTATAAGGCTAAAATGTAAAGGGGGATTAGCAGCTTGTGGAAGCTTCCTTCCTATTCAGTCAGAGGGAGAAGAATGGGAGAGTGTGGATGAGGCTGCCATCTTAGGGTATTATGTAACTTGGTTTAGTTGAGGACGTTTGTGTCTAGTAAGGAACAGAGTCCCTCTCTGTCCATGAACCCTTACCTGTACAGCCCAGTGCTAAGGCAGGCAGCCATTCATCCAGTCAGCAGCCTTTGGCGGGAGCACCTAAAAGTGCTAAGTACACTGCTGGGGGAGGGGAGACTATAAACAATGCTCCTGTTCTTAAGGAGTTTAGACTCCAGTGATGGGAGACAGACAAGAATCAAATGAGCATAGGTGTAGGGTGGTAAGTGATGGGAAGAGAGACAAGACAAGGGGCTGTATGATACAGATGGACTTGGAAAGAATTAGACCAGGATGGGAGCCACCTATCAACCAGTTGTAGGTCCAGGTTTGGAGGGGAATGAACCCCCAAAAGCACCTGTAGGTGGCGGAGGGATCAGGCAGGACAGAATTTGCATCCTGGCTCAGCCACTGAACCCAGTGTGTGGCCTTGGGCAAGTCTTTAAACCCTCCCAGCTTCAGCTGACACTTCTCCCAGTGGGACCAGCAATACCTCCTAGGCAGGGCCATAGAAAGGATTGGTAATAATATATGTGAAGCCCCTGGCACTGTGCCTAGTACATAGTGGTGCCTAGCACACCACTGATGCTGGTGTGATTCAGTTCTGCCAAAGGCAGTTACTTTTATTGTAATAGAAGGGAGGTGGCGGGAGGTGGAGTGTTTGAGTGGGAGGGGGTGTAAAATGTAGAATTTTCCCCTGCTCTCCTATTCCAGCATCCTCAGACAGTGCCCTGGGCCGGTTAGAATTGGGGTGGGGTAGAGGCTTGGAGGAGGCCTCTCTGGGTCTCTTGGGGAAGGGCATGACCTAGGTTGGTTGGACCATGGCCAGGGGGTTGTGTCTCCTCATGCCTTGTCCACTAGGCTGCCCCCAGGCCCAGCCCTGCCCAAGTCCCATCATCTTCCCACAGTGAGGGGGCGGAACTCAGGCACCTCGACACTCAGGTCCAGCGCTGTGAGGACATCCTGGAGCAGCTGCGGGCTGTAGTGCCCCAGATGGACATGGAAGGAGATCGCAACATCTGGATCGTGAAGCCGGGAGCCAAGTCCCGAGGACGAGGTGGGAGTCCGCCCCTGCTTCCTGCACTAGCGCCTCTCCCAACTGGAGGCCAGGGAAGTTAATAGTGCAGGTTGTGTGGGAGCCAAACTGAGTTTGAATCCCAGCTTTGCTGCTAACATGCTGTGTGTAATTGTGAACCAGCCACATCACCTGTCAGAACCTCAGTTCCCTCACCTGTGAGAGATGATAATAACCTCCTATGAGGTGAGGATTATTATTATTTTTTAAAGTTTTTATTTATTCATTCATGAGAGAGAGAGAGAGAGAGAGAGAGACACGCAGAGACACAGGCAGAGGGAGAAGCAGGCTCCACGCAGGGAGCCTGATGTGGGACTTGATCCTGGGACCCCAGGATCACACCCTGGGCTGAAGGCAGGCACTCAACCGCTGAGCCACCCAGGCGTCCCTGAGGTGAGGATTAAATGAGGTAGTGTGGGGATCCCTGGGTGGCTCAGCAGTTTAGCACCTGCCTTCGGCCCAGGGCGTGATCCTGGAGTCCCAGGATCGAGTCCCACATCAGGCTCCCTGCGCGGAGCCTGCTTCTCCCTCTGCCTATGTCTGCCCCCCTCTCGTTCTCTCTCTCTCTCTCTCTCTCTGTGTGTGTGTGTGTTTCTCTCATGCATACATAAATAAAATCTTAAAAAAAAAAGATTAAAAAAATAAAATAAATGAGGTATTGTGTCTAGAGCTCAGCATGGTGCCTGGCACAGAGTAATCATCCCATCAGTGTTGGCTGCGGTGATGACAAGGATATCTCTCCTGCCCTCAGGGTTGGGTTAGGCTTTAGGTGTGTCTGGTAATACATGTGAGCAAGTAGCCTGTCATCTAAGGGCCCTCTGGTTTGACCAGTGCGTCCTTGTCAAGTATAGCATAGTGGTTAAAGATGTGGATGCTGAGAGCCAGACTTCATTGGGTTAAGCCCAAACTGCCTCCTACTATCTGTAAGACTTTGGGCAGGATGTTAACCTCTTCTCTACTTTTCATCATTTGGTAAATGGAACCAATGCTACCTTTTCAAGAGGATTAAGCAAGTAAAATATGTGCTTTTACATAGTAACTGCTATATTATAGTACTGTTATTTTTAGCTATTATTTTGGCTACTCAGCCCAGTGAGTGGATTTATAACAGGAGAGCCAGCTTTTTGTTTCTGCTGTTTCTATTGGGGTGGTGCATTAGCCTAGCCTTAAGAATCTGGTTAAGGTTGAACACCAATAAAAATTAATTAAAAAAAAAAAAAAAAGAATCTGGTTAAGGGGGGATCCCTGGGTGGCGCAGCGGTTTGGCGCCTGCCTTTGGCCCAGGGCGCGATCCTGGAGACCCGGGATCGAGTCCCACGTCGGGCTCCCGGTGCATGGAGCCTGCCTCTCCCTCTGCCTATGTCTCTGCCTCTCTCTCTCTGTGACTATCATAAATAAATAAAAAAAAAAAATTTAAAAAAAAGAATCTGGTTAAGGACTCACAAGATGTGGAAAACAGACTTGCAGATTCTTCCAAATACTGTCCTTGGGTGAGTTTGTTCATGTCCAAGTGGAACTGTTGAAGGTCCAGACACTGTGGGACAGTCTTCTTAGGGATATCACTTAAAAACTAGCATATTGGTCTTTTCTTTTCCTTCCTTGAAAATGCTTATTTTTTTTTCAATTATAAGATTATTTATTATTTATTAAAAAAAAAAAAAAAAAAACAGAGGTGCCTGAGTGGCTCAGTCAGAAAAAACATCTGACTCTTGATTTTGGCTCAAGTCATGATCTCAGGGTCATGAGATCGAGCTCTGCATTGGGCTCTGCTGGGTTCTCTATCTCCCTCTCCCTCTGCCTCACCTCCACCACCACTACCCCCTGCCCTGCTCTGGAGTGCGCATGTGCTCCCTCTCTAAAAAAACAAAAAACAAAAAACCAAGGAATACAGATAAGTAGGAAGAAAAAAGCAAAAGCCACTCTTGGTTTTACTGAGATAACTTCTGTTAACCTTTCGGTATGTTTCTTTCTACACCTTTTTCTATGCATTTGAGGAGAGAGAGGGAAAGGGAGGGTGCGTTTGTTTTATTTTCAACAACATATTATTCTGTAGCCTTCTTTTCTCATTTATTATATCTTTCTATATCAGTATTACTCTTTTTTTTATTTTTCCTTTTTCCTTTCCTTTCCTTATCTTAGAAATCAATTCATTTCAGTACATCTAATCTGCCTTTCCTTTTTTTTCCTGTTTTTAGCTTATTGTTATGGACACTCTTCCTTTTTTTTTTTTTTAAGATTATTTATTTGAGGGAGAGAGAGAGAGCACACGCATGTTGTGAGTGGGGAGGGGGTAGAGAGAATCTTCAAGTAGATTCCCTACTGAGCGTGGAGTACAACGCGGGGCTCTGTCCCATGACCCTGAGATCACCACTTGAGCTGAAAACAAGAGTCAGACATTCAACTGACTGAACCACTTAGACACCCAATGGACACTTTCAAAATACACAAAACTAGAGAGAATAACACAGTGAATTCCTGTGTACCTTGTACCAAATTTCAACATTTTATTTCCAGTTTTTAGGGAAGTTTAATTGAAATATCCATGTGGTGCTCCATTTAAAAGGATATATACATGATGTGAGTATGCAACTCAACAAATTGTCAGAAAGTGAACACACTTGTGAAAATAGTACCCAGATCATGAAATAAAATATTACATGCAACCTAGAGGGACCCTCCCAGGCCCCTTGCATTCTCTATGTCCCTGAAATGGTTGGTAACCACTATTCCGATTTACAGTATTATAGATTAGTGGTGCCTAGTTTGGTATATTACATAAAAGTACAGCATGTACTATCTTATCTCATTTTGCTTTACAGCTGCATATTCCACTCTTTTTTTTTAAAGATTTTATTTATTTATTCATGAGAGACAGAGAGAGAGAGAGAGGCAGAGACCTAGGCAGAGGGAGAAGCAGGCTCCCTATGGGAGCCCGATGCAGGACTCCTGGGACCACACCTGGAACTGAAGGCAGACGCTCAACTGCTGAGCCACCTAAGCGTCCCATATTCCACTCTTGTTTAGATGTACTGTCATAGGTTTACCTAATTCATTTCTGATGGATATTTAGATGGCTGCCAGTTTTTTTTTCCTATTGATTGCTGTTACAAGCAACACTATAATAGACATCTTGTGCAGATACTTTTGTGGCCTTTCTATTTATTTCCTTAGTATAAAACTTCTAAAAATGAAATATTTGGGTCAAAGGACATAACAGCCTTAATTTTTGTTATGCAAGGCATCATGTTCTTGGGATTCTTGGTGATCATTCTGGCCATTTGAGAAAGGATATGGCTTGGGAACCAGGCACAGGTTATTCTGTGCCATTAGCAGGTGATCAGGCTGCTTTGGGGGCCAAACAATGAAGGAATGAGATGGATTTGTGAATATGTATGTTTGCAACAAGACTCTGATGATCCTCAGTATGAAAATAATGCTTTATAAGATATGTAATATCACTTGTTATTAAAGAGATAAAATTAAAATAAGATAATTATTTTCTACCTAGAAAAATGGCCAAAATAATCAATAGTGTTGGGTAGGATGTAGGCAGATACATAGTATCATACACTTGCCGGGAGTGCAGGTTGGTAGAACATCTTGGGTAATACAAAATGAAAAAGTGAACATATCTGTGGAGGCAGCAGATCTACAGGTAGAAATTTATTCTACAGGTAACTAATAATAATGATAGGAATTAACATTTACTGAATGCTCACATCAGCCAAGAACTATTCTAAATCTTTAACATGTTTAGATGTTTAGAATCCTATACATCTATGGACTTGTAGATTCTCCCAGAACCTGGAAGGATACCTGTTGGACCTGGAAGCAGCAGTTACCTGCCTCTGGGAAAGAAGTATTTTTTATTATATACCCTTTTGTACTGCTTGCTTTTTGTTTCTATTGTTTTATGTTTCGTTAATTATTGGGAAAAAAATACTCAAAGTCGTATATGCACATGTTTTTTTAAAAAGCCCAATATGGATTGAGTTTTTATCTGTGCATATATTCTTTTTCAATCAAACAGAAGTGGTTAATTAAAAAAAAAATTGATCTTCAGCAGATTCTCAGCTTTCCCAAAGGGAACAGGGTTCTGAGGGAAGCACCCTTCCCTATCAGTTCTGTGGGAATGAGGGCTTCAGCTAGCTATCTGTGGTCCCGTAGCCCTTCTCCTAGTGCAAGCCTGACCTGATCTCTGACCACCCTGTTTCCCCCTTAGGCATCATGTGTATGGACCACCTGGAGGAGATGCTAAAGCTAGTAGATGGCAACCCCATGGTGATGAAAGACGGCAAGTGGGTGGTACAGAAGTATATTGAGCGGCCTCTGCTTATCTTTGGCACCAAATTTGACCTGAGACAGTGGTTCCTGGTGACTGACTGGAACCCACTTACCGTGTGGTTCTACCGTGACAGCTACATCCGCTTCTCCACACAACCCTTCTCCCTGAAGAACCTTGACAAGTGAGCCTCACCCCTTACCTCCTCTGAGCACCCCATCTAGCTGGGGAGCTGACAATGAACAAGTGGTTCCCCTGTGCCACGCTGGGCTCCAACACAAACTCTGCAGGCAGGCAGGTCCTCCATCCACCCAACAGATGACCTACCAAGGGTGTTCTTTTTTTTTTTTTTTAATTTTATTTATTTATGATAGTCACACAGAGAGAGAGAGAGAGAGGCAGAGACACAGGCAGAGGGAGAAGCAGGCTCCATGCACCGGGAGCCCTATGTGGGATTCGATCCCGGGTCTCCAGGATCGCGCCCTGGGCCAAAGACAGGCGCCAAACCGCTGCGCCACCCAGGGATCCCCCCTACCAAGGGTGTTCTTTTTTTTTTTTTTTTTTTTTTTTTTTTTTTTTTTTTTTTTTTTTACCAAGGGTGTTCTAACTTGGGATACAGCAGTGACCAAACTAAGAGCCTGGTTCTCAAGGGGTCACATTCCCATACGTAAGCTGGCCGTGTAATGAAATGTGTCTGCCCACTTCCTACCCAACAATGTTGATTATTTGCCATTCTAAGTAGAAAATAGTTATCTTATTTTAATTTTATCTTTCTTATAATGACTGGTGTTAAGTATCTTATTCTTATGCTAATGCTCTTAGATAAACAATGAATATAATAAGTAAAATTATCCAATAGGTTGATAAGTGATACCTGTTTTTAAAAAAAAGTAGAACAGGGTCAGGAGGTTCAGGAGAAATGTGAGTGGAGAGAGGCAGGTTGCGGTATTAACTTGGGGGGTCGAGAGAAAAGCCTTGTTGAGTCCTGGGTTCAAATTCCATCTCAGCAGCTGCTGAGCTGTGTGACTTTGGTCATGTGAAACCTATTTAAGTTTCATTTTTCACATCTGAACAATGGAGGCAGTATTACGAAACTCCTAGCTGTCCATTACTGAAGGCCTCTTATGTGACAGGTACTAAGCACTTCATGCATATTGTCTCAGTTATTCATGAAAACCCGGGAAGTGGGTCTTATCACTGCCCCCATTTTACAGACGTGAAGGAGCACTTGGGTGAAAAGATCTCTCAACTAGTCGGTGGTGAAGGTAGGACCTGAGCAGTCTTGTTTTTTGTTTTTGTTTCTGTTTTTAGCAGTCTTGTTAATTATAGGGCCCATTCTCCTACCCACCTTCTTAACCCAGTTAGCACTGGGAGGGCTCACATTAAAGCATGTAATACTGTTGCCCCGTAGGCAGTGCCCTCAGAGGGATAAGACTGGTTCTGGCCCTAGGAGAATGTAGCAGGCTCAAGGCCTGTGTCCTTTGTGAATGGTCCAGAGTGGCCCAGGGCCTCCTCCCAGGTTTGCCTTCCCTCCCCATGTTGGGCCAGGAGAGGCACAGGGAGCCAGACCCCAGCTGTCTGCTCTCTGCCCCAGCTCAGTACACCTGTGCAACAACTCCATTCAGAAGCACTTGGAGAATTCATGCCACCGGCACCCACTGCTGCCCTCAGATAACATGTGGTCGAGCCAGAAGTTCCAGGCGCACCTGCAGGAGATGGGGGCCCCAGATGCCTGGTCCACTGTCATCGTACCCGGCATGAAGGCTGCCGTGATCCATGCCCTGCAGACCTCCCAGGACACTGTGCAGTGTCGGAAGGCCAGCTTTGAGCTCTACGGTGCTGACTTTGTGTTTGGTGAGGACTTCCAGCCCTGGCTGATTGAGATCAATGCCAGCCCCACCATGGCCCCCTCCACTGCTGTCACTGCCCGGCTCTGTGCAGGCGTGCAAGCCGACACCCTGCGTGTGGTCATCGACCGGCGGCTAGACCGCAACTGTGACACGGGAGCCTTCGAACTCATCTACAAGCAGGTGAGGTCGCTGCACCCAGGCAAGACCCCAGGGTGTCTGTCCCCTCTTCCAGGCATCCCTGTGGTGAAGCCCAGGGCCCTGCTGTCAGACAGAACTGGGTCAGGTTCTGGTCCTGCCACAGTGACTCTGTACAGCTCCTTCTAACCTTGAGCCTCTATTTCCTTGTCTGTAAAATTGAGATGCCATTACCATCTTTCTCATAGGGTTTGTGAGGATGAAAATGAGTTAATATGTGTGGATCATCCCTACGATCCAATAATTGCACTCCTGGGTATTTACCCAAAGAATACAAAAACACTAATCTGAAGGGCTATATGCACCCTATGTTTATTGCAGCATTATTTACAATGACCAAATGATGGAAGTAGCCTAAGTGTCCATTGATAGATGGGGGATAAAGAAAAGGTGGTATATACAGTGGAATATTAGTCAGCCATAAGAATGAAATATTGCCATTTGCAACAACATGGATGGACTGAGAGGGTATAATGCTAAGCGAAGGAAGCCTGTCAGAGAAAAACAAATACCCTATGATTTCACTCATATGTGGAATTTAAGAAGCAAAATCAACAAAGGGGGAAAAAAAAAAAGACAAACCCAAAACCAGAGTCTTAAATAGAGAACAAACTGATGGTCACTAGAGGAGTGGTGAGTGGGGGGATGGGTGAAATAGGTGATGGGGATTAAGGAGGGCACTTGTGAGCACAGGGTGATGTATGAAAGTGTTGAATCACTATATCCTTATATATATACTTGAAACTGATAGAACACTGTATGATAACTACACTGGAATTTTAAAAAATTAATTGTAACACTAATAACAAAATTAATTTAATTATTTTAAAATATTTAAAATATATTTATTTATTTTAAAATACATTTAATTTTAATTATTATTTTAAAATATATTTTACTTATTAAAGAGTGTGCATATGTACCTATGAGCAGGGGAAGGGCAGAGGGGGAGAGAGAGATTCTCAAGTGGAATCTGCACCAAGTGCAGAGCCTGATGAGGAGCTGGATCCCATGACCCCAAGACCACAACTCAAGCCCAAATCAAGAGTCAGATGCTCAATGGACAGAGCCACCCAGGCATTCCTGTTTTTTTTTCTTTTTAAACTAACATGTAATCAAGATTCACACTTGGCATTGGTTATTTTGTCCTACTTTGTCTTTTTTTTCTTTTAGAAATACTCTCTAAAGTATCTCTAAAGTATTGCTTCCTATGCAGGAATCTAGCTTGGCGCATATTTCCAGTTTTGCTATTAGGATCCATTGTTACTTCCTGTTCTTCATGGCTCTTGCTTCCATCCATTGGGATCTCACTTCAGTCCTGAATCATGCTTCCTTTCCCATGAACATCCTCCATAGTTCTTAGTCTGTTCCCTGCTCATAGAAGTTTGGGGGTACAGAAGCCTCATTTATTTCATATTGTATCTGTCCTTTTCAGTCCAAGTGGATATTTTAAAAAATATTGTGGGTTTCTTGTGTATCAATTCATAATCTGTTCTATTACACAAAAGCCATATCCACAAATCTTAGAGATAACTCTTCTCCCTGTGAGGCTGCTGTCGGACCACAGCCCTCACAATTATAGAAACCTTACTGCTAACAGAGAGTGCCTATAACCCTCTCTTTAACAGTTCAGTTTTTTTTTTTAAGATTTTATTTATTTATTCATGAAAGACAGAGAGAGGCAGAGACACAGGCAGAGGGAGAAGGAGGCTCCATGCAGGGAGCCTGATGTGGGACTCGATCCCGGGTCTCCAGGATCACACCCTGAGCCCAAGGCAGATGCTCAACTGCTGAGCCACCCAGGTGTCCCTATAACCCTCTCTTAAGTTAAGATTTAAATATAAGACCTATTGGTGGGATCCCTGGGTGGCGCAGTGGTTTAGCGCCTGCCTTTGGCCCAGGGCGTGATCCTGGAGACCCGGGATCGAATCCCACGTCGGGCTCCCTGTATATGGAGCCTGCTTCTCCATCTGCCTATGTCTCTGCCTCTCTCTCTCTCTCTCTCTCTCTCTCTCTCTCTCTGTGACTATCATAAATAAATAAAAATTAAAAAAAAAAAAAAAGACCTATTGGTATGCCTTGGGATGCTTAAAAGATGTAGCTGCTTTAAAGGACTTAGATCTCGCTTAAGTTTTTTCTTACTGAGATATAATTGGCATGCAGTGTTATATTCACTTAAAGTATACAACAGGGGCAGCCTGGGTGGCTCAGCGGTTTAGTGCCGCCTTCAGTCCAGGGCGTGGTCCTGGAGACCCGGGATCGAGTCCCCACGTCAGGCTCCCTGCATGGAGCCTGTCTCTCTCTCTCTCTCTCTCATTAATAAATAAATAAATAAATCTTAAAAAAAAATAAAGTATACAACATAACAATCCAGTATTTGTATATGTTGTATGGTGATCACCACAATAAATTTAATTAACATCCATAACCACACAGTTATAATTTTATTTTCTTCTGATGAAAACTTAAAAGATCTACTCTCTTAGCAGCTTTCAAATATGCAACACACAGTATTATTAACTATAGTCACCATGCTATACATTACATCCATGATTTACTTTTTTTTTAAAGAGAAAGAAAGACAGAGAGCAGGGTGGGAAGGGGCAGAGGGAGAGAGAGAATCTTAAGCAGATTCTGCCCTTGACGTGGGGCTCAGTCTCACCGCCCTGAGATCATGACCTAAACCAAAATCAATAGTCGGCCGCTTAACCAACTGATCCAACCAGGCAACCCCATGATTTACTTATTTTATAACTGGATGTTTGTACCTTTTGACCCCCTTCATCCATTTTGCCCACTGCCTCTGGTAACTACTAATCTGTTCTCCATCTATGAGTTCAGGGTTTTTGTTTTAGATTCCACATATAGGGATCCCTGGGTGGCGCAGTGGTTTGGCACCTGCCTTTGGCCCAGGGCGCGATCCTGGAGACCCGGGATCGGGTCCCACGTCGGGCTCCCAGTGCATGGAGCCTGCTTCTCCCTCTGCATGTGTCTCTGCCTCTCTCTCTCTCTGTGTGTGACTATCATAAAAAAAAAAAAAAAAAAAAGATTCCACATATAATTTACATCATATTTGTCTTTCTCTCTGACTTACTTCACTTAGCATAATGTCCTCAAAGCCCATCCATTTTGTTAAAATGGCAAGATTTACTTTTTTTTTTTTTAAGATTTTATTTATTTATTCATGAGAGACATAGAGGCAGAGGGAGAAGCAGGCTCCATGCAGAGAGCTATGGAACTCGATCCTGGGTCTCCAGGATCACGCCCTGGGCTGAAGCCAGCGCTAAACCGCTGAGCCACCCGGGCTGCTCGATTTACTTCTTTTTTATGGCCAAATAATATCCCATGATCACTAGCTAGACCGACAGTCACATTTTCTTTATTCACTTATCCATTGATAGATGCTTATGTTGCTTCCATGGTTTGGTTATTGTAAATAATGCTGCCATGAACATGGGGGTGCAGATATTTTTTTAAGGTAGTAATTTTTTTTCCCTTTGGATAAATACCCAGAAGTGGAATTGCTGGTGCTTCTGTCTTTAATTTTTTGAAAACCCTCCATACTACTTTACACAGTGGCTGTACCAATTTATATTCCCACTAATAGCTCACAAGAGTTCCCTTTTCTCCACATCCTTACCAACACTTGTTGATTCTTATCTTTTTGATAATAGCTATTCTAACATGTATGAGGTAATATCCCATTATGGTTTTGACTTGGATTTCCCCCATGACGGATGATGTTGAGCACCTTTTCATGTGCCCATTGGCCATCTGTGTGTCATCTTTGGAAAAATGTCTATTCAGATCCTCTGCCCATATTTAAATCAGATTATTTGTGTTTTTGCCATTAAGTTGTAGGAGTTCTTTATATATTTTAGATGTTAGTCCCTTATCAGATACATGGTTTGCAAATATTTTCTCCCATTTGGCAGGTTGCCTTTCACTTTGTGGATGATTTCTATTGCTGTGTAGAAGCTTTTTAGTTAGATGTAGTCCCATGTGTTTATTTTTACTTTTGTTGCCTTTGCTTTTGGTATAAATACAAAAAAATCATTGCTAAAACTGGTGTCAGGGAACTTAGCACTGCCTATGTTTTCTTCTAAGAGTTTTATGGTTTCGGGTCTTAAATTCACTGTAATCCATTTTGAGTTAGTTTTTATATGTGTTATGAGATAGTGGTCTGGGTTCATTCTTTTGCATGCGGTTTCTAGTTTTCCCAGCACCATTTATTAAAGAGAGATTGTCCTCTCCCCATTGACTATTCTTGCACCTCCTTTGTCATAAATGAATTCACCATTTTGTTCAGTTGATGTGTGTGTGTCTGCTTTTATGCCAGTACCACACTATTTGATTACTAAAGCTTTGTAATATAGTTTGAAGTCAGTAAGTGTGATGCTTCCGCTTTGTTGTTCTTTCTCAGAATCGTTTTGGGGGTTCCTGGCTGGCTCAGTCGGTGGATTATGTGATTCTTAATCTCGAGGTCATGAGTTCAAGCCCCATGTTAGATGTAGAGACGACTTAAAAATAAAAATCTTAAAAACAAAAAAAAAAGATTGGACTATGCAAGGTCTTTGGTGGTTCCATATGAATTTTAGGATTATTTTTGTGAAAAATGCTTTGGAATTTTGAGAGATTGCATTGAATCTGCTTTGGGTAGTGTGGACATTTTAATAATATTAGTTCTTCCAGTCCATGAGTACAAAATTCCTTTCCATTTATTTGTGTCTTCAATTTTTTTCATCAGTATGTTTTCAACATACAGAACTTTTACTTCCTTGGTTACATTTACTACAGGTTTGTATTCCTTTGGTGCTCTTTAACCTCTTTTATTTATTTATTTTTAAAGATTTTATTTATTCATGAGAGACAGACATATAGGCAAAGGGAGAGGGAGAAGCAGGCGCCCCCCAGGAAGCCTGATGTGGAACTCGATCCCTGAACTCCAGGATCACACCCTGAGCCAAAGGCAGAGCTTAACTGCTGAACCATCCAGGTGTCCCTCTTTAACCTCTTTTAATGTAGAGCAGCAGCACTGCTTTCTTCCCCTATAGTTTGTTTGGATCTTTTGAAAGGGACCAGGCTGATTGTTTTGTAGAACTGTCCCACATTTGGGATTTATCTGATTATTTCTTTGTGGTGCTGTTTAGCTTGTTCTTCTGTTATCTCAGTGTCCTGTAAACTAGAAGTTAGGCCAAACAGCTTGATGAGGTTCAGGCTAAACATTTTTGGCAAGAATACCTGAGAGGTAATGCTGAGTACCTCATATGGGATCACAAGGCACACACTGTTGGAGTGTCTCCTGATTAGTGGTGCTAAGTCTGGCCATGGGGTTAAGGTGGTGGTTATGAGACCTCTCTATTGTAAGTTGTATCCTCCCCTTTGCAGTGATCACTTAACTTTGTAAAGTGATACCTGGGCTGTGGGCACATGACACATTTTCCTGCCATCCTTTTCACCTACTTGTTTTGATACTCAGTTTTGATTCTTGCCTCTTACCAGCTGGGCTTTGTGGGAGCTCTAATATTTGGTTTTATTTTGTTTTGCTTTAGTGGTGTTTTTTTTTTTTTTAAGATTTTATTTATTTATTTGAGAGAAAGAGTGAGAGAGATTCATGAGCAGGGGGGAAGGGCAAAGGGAGAAGCAGACTCCCTGCTGAGCAGGGAGCTGGATATGGGATTCTATCCCAGGTCCTTGGGATCATGACCTGAGTCAAAGGCAGATGCTTAAAGGACTAAGCACCCAGGTGCCCTGACATCTGTATTTTCAACAAGCTCCAAGTGACTCTGATGTTTAGATAGATTCTAATTAGGATCCTTTGTTGATACAGAAAATACCTCCAGCTAGCTCAAGGCTGAAAGGGGGTCGTTAGCAAGACACAGGGGGTTCTCCTGAAGCCCAGCTACAAGATGTACAGCTGGCTTAGTAGGAACTGAAAATTGTTCCTCTCTTGGATCTTTTTCTCTGCCTCCTCCTACAAATTTGCTACCTCATTCTCTCAGTAGAATGTCTTCATTAAGACTCTTAGCTTCTACTTCTCCATAATGAGTTCATGAAGGGCTCCAGACAGGCTCCAAGCCTCTTATCTGTCTGGGTGACATAACTCAAATTCTGTTTGCAGAGAATCTGGCTTAACTCAGGAAGCTGTCCATCAGCAGTGGCTGTGGAGCAGAGCCATACACATTCCAGCAAGGTCTTGGAGAGCTTAGGAGGGTAGAGGGTTAGGGGATGCTGGCAGTAGCATGGCTAAGATTGCCTGACTTCACGGAGTTACTAGTCCCAGGGGCTCTGTGATCAGGTACTGATTCAGGCCCCCAGAACCAGACTCCTTAGAGGACAGAGGTGGGCCTCCCCAGAAATTAATTTCATCCATCTCTGCCCTGATTCCTTCTGGACCTAGGATTCCAGCCACCATCACTGTCTGAACAGGCCTCATCTCTTCTTTCCCACAGCCTGCCGTGGAGGTACCCCAATATGTGGGTATCCGGCTCCTAGTAGAGGGCTCCACCATCAAGAAGCCCCTGGCAATGTGTCACCGGCGGATGGGGGTCCACCCAGCACTCCCTCACCTGCTGACCCAACGAGGCTCTGGGGAAGGCAAGGACTTGAGGCCCCTTACCCACAGGTCAGCTACTAGAAAAGTTGCCGGGCCTAGGAGCCTGGAGCACACTGAGAAGCCAGACTCCACTGCTACCACCTCGACCCCCGGAAAGGGGAAGAAAGGCAAGGCGAAAAGTGCCACAGCCCTGGTCCACCCCAGTCTCCGGAAGTGGGAACCCCCCAGCACCAGGATGGGCTGCATTTTCACTATGACCTTTGCTAGTGGGGACAGGCAGCCCCACCCCTTGAACAGATTGCCACTGAGTCTGAAGAACCCCCAGACCCTGAGTAAGACCATTCCCCCCAAACACCCCAGGGGCCCAAGGCAATTTCTTCCTGCTCTCCAGAGCCCTTCCTAACCACCTAGACTTGCCCCCCAACTAGGGCTCCACCAGAAAGAGACTAGTAGCAAGTAAAAGCTGCCACTTACAAAGCGTTTTTAAAAAATGTGTGACCATATGAGTATTGTTCCCTCCAAAGTAGCTACCCTGCAAGGCAGTTGCATTTACTTCAGATGCCAGCACTCAGTTCCAGGTCCCTCTCTCCAGAGCCCAAGCCTTTCCTGCTGCAGTAATTCTGTCTTTGCCTCCATGCAAGTGCCTCTGGGGGAAAGGAGCTAAATATTTGTATAGCATTTAACAGTTTGCACTGTGCCACTACCTAACCAGCTCCTTTAGTCCTCACGACCTAGGAAGGTAGGTGCTATCATCCCCGTTTTCCAGCCGAGGCATCAGGAAGTTTAAGGAAGTTGCCCGAGGTTGCACATCCCAGAAGGGGCAGAGCGGGGATGCAGACCCAGGTCTGTTGGACTCCAAATCCTGTGTTCTTCCCACAGCCTCTGGAGGAGGAACTGGGAGGGCTCCATCTGCCATCTCACAGCCCAGCCCTCCTCTCCCCCTCCTGCCCACCCTCCACACACACCTTGAGGGGCAGCTGGTCAGCCTTGGCTGGACCTGGGCCCTCATGGCCCCTCTTGCTCCCACAGCCCCTCCCCACGTCCCCAGTCTCCACACCAAGGCCCGGCTGCCTTCTCCCCATGTGCTCCGATCCCAGGGGGGGGTCCTCAGACTGCAGCACAGCAAGCTGGTGGGCTCTAAGGCCCTGTCGACCACAGGCAAGGCCTTGATGACTCTCCCTACTGCCAAGGTTTTGATTTCCTTCCCATCTAACCCTGAGCTCAAGTTGGCATCCAGCATCCTGAAACCAAGAAAGGTGGGCCTTGAGCTGTAACTTGCACCCTGGTGGGCAGTGCCTAATCCTGGGCTCTGGGGTCAGGGCTGGAGGGCACAGGTCAGGGCAGGTCCTGGGCTGGCTGGAGCCCCAGGGGAAGGGTTTTTTCCCTCAGAACCCCCTTCCTGAACAGATTTTTCCTGATCATATCTCCCCCCTCCCCCCTCCCGCACCAAGGCTGTTATGCCCCAGCGCCTTCGTGGTCCCCATCCTGAAAGTGCCTTGTGGCCTCTACCCGTCGAAGTTGGAACTCTTCCTAATACCCACAGGAAGATCAAGGCCAAAGGCAAGTTCAAGGCCAGACTCTATGACAAACCCAAGGCTGAGGCATGCCTCATGAAGACACTGAGCCTTCCAGGACCCCTGCCCTTTATCAGTGCATACCAGGAGCTAGGGGGCATGGGGGACGTGAGGCTGGAGAAGTTCTTGCTTCAGGCCTCACTGCCCCTATCCTGGATGCAGCGCCAAATAAAAAGGAGCAAGTGAAGTATTCTGGGCTTGGCTCCGTTTCTGTTGGAGGGTGAAGAGAGGGTGGGCTGGGACCCTGTACCTCAAGGTCCAGAATGAGAGCTGGAGGCCATCAGCAACCCTTCCACAAACCAAAGGGCCAGAATTCCACCCCCTAACAGCAGATGTGGGGCTTCCTATGCAGGGATTCTCTGACACCTCTGATCCTTGGATTGGGGGGAATAAGCCTCACTTTGTGGATGAGGAGAAACTGAGTCTGAATGAGGAGACATGGCTTGCCCAAGATCATGTAGCAGTGAGAAAACTAGGACACATTCCCAGACTGCTCGCCACTGGACATCCCCAAGCCCCAAGCGCAGGGGAGAAGCCAGGATGGCAGCAGAGTGACATCTAACGGGGGTCAGATTTATAACATGAGATGGGGAGGATGGGCCATGCCTAAACACCAGCCCTTCTCCAGAGGGAGTTGGTCTGTCCCTTGCTCAGCAAGGGGCGACAGTTGCCTAGAAAGGAAATATCCAGCCAGCCACACCCGTCTGAAAACCTCTGGGACTTCTTAGTTGTAGTGAGTTGAATGGTAGCCTCCCTGCCCCCAGAAGATACATCTGCTTGGAACTTGTGAATAAATTCATTTGGAAAAATTGTCTTCATAGATGTAAGTCAAAGACCTTGAGGTGAGAGTACTCTGGATTGTCCAGGTAGGCCCTGAGTCCAATGACAAGTGTCCTTGTAAGAGCCAGAAGACAGAGACACAAGGAGACCATATGAAGACAGGGCCTGAACTGGTGTGATGCAGCCATGAGCCAAGCCTCACAGCTACCAGAAGCTGGAAGAGACAAGGATTCACCCCTACAAGCTTCAGAGAGCATGGCTCTGTCGATACCTTCATCTCAGACTTCTGGTCTCCAAAAACATCTCTGAGAAAATCAGTTTCTGTCATTTTAAGCCACTCAGGTTGTAGTCATTTGTTACAGCAGTCCTAGGAAACTAATATGCTAGTCAAGTGAAGATACATCTACTCTGCCAGCAACTGTTGTATAACTGAACCAGGAAATGCAGACTGGGTCACACCAGTGTTGTGCTAACAGCTGAATGGTAAAAACAATAGAAGGGATAAACTGTTTTAGTCTTGCGCTGGAATTCAAACCCATCACAGACACATTTCACAGTGTGGAACAAGAACAAATCACAAGAGAATATATATAGCATGACTCCATTTATGGAAACTTCAGAATAGGGCAAAACAAAATATATTGTTTAGGGGTCCATATGTATGTGGAAAAACCTAAGCCAGGAAAGTTCCCACGTCAGGGGAGGGCTTCCCAACCTAGACTGAACAATAGAACCCCTTCAGGAGCTTTAAAAAAGATTGATGCTGGAATTTCCAGCCTAGACTGATTAATGGGGTGCAGAATCACAGGGAAGGGGCTTTCTTAAAGCTTCCTGAGGGGACTTCTAATGTAGAGCCAGGGTTGAGAACTGCTACCCTAACAAGGAAGGAGAGGCATGTTTCTATTTCGTGCCCTGAGTGGTAGTTATATGGGTGTTACCTTGTAATTATTCTTTAAATCACAGAGCTGTTTATGTACTCTTCGTATGTTTGTTAGATTTCATAACTTAAAGTGAAAGATCTAGTCCCCAGAGTAGTCAGATCCATAGAGACAAAGGAGAGTGGTGGCTACTGGAGGCTGGGAGGAAGGGGGTGGGAAGTCAGTGTTTACTGGGACAGAGTTTCAGTTCTGCAAGATGTTGTGATGTGACAGTTGTACAATAATGTGCATGCACTTAATGCCACTGAACTGTTCACTTAGAAATTTGCCCAAAATGGGCAACCTAGAAAATACACAGGTTGTATTTTACTACAGTTCAGCAACAACAAAAAATCAAACATTTCCTCTCAGCTAGAATTGAGACAGAAACAGCCAAATAAAAGACCACATACTGAACTCAGCAGAAAGCAGCCTCCATGATAAACATTTACCTCCTCAGCAAATCCTCAAAACCATACTATGAGGTAGGTACTTCTGTTAACTCATGTCCAGAGAGGTGAAGTCATTTGCCTAACACCATATGGCCAAGTGGCCTAGCCAGGCTGTGATCTTAAGTTTGTCCGAACGCAGAGCCCAGGATCTGCAAGCATGGCCTTACTGCATGCTGGGCACTGCCCTCATTCTCCTCAGGCCCCATCCCCACTGCTTTCCAGTGGAAACAGAAGGAACAGAAGGAGGACTATTGCTGGTGCAGCCCCAGGCACTGTAGGTTCCTGGAGAAATAAGGGGGTAGAGGTGCTAGAAGCTTCATGGGGGCCTCCCTGGGCCTCATGCCTGGAAGATGGAGACAATGCAGGTGGAGATGCAAAGGTAGCTGGGCAGCCTGGGAGGGGGTCAGGCGGAGGCGTCTGAGGAGGGCTTCATCTAGGACCTGGGGTGGAAGAGGCATGTTAGCATTCAGCCAGGTTGAGTTCCAATCAGTATTAACCAAAATGGAAGTAAGAGGTACCTCCTCCTTTCCTCCCTCCGTGTCCATAGTTCTTCATTTCTCCTCTACACAAACACATACACATAGTCATACTATGGCAAAGACCAGCTAGGGTTCACCAAATCAGTTTCCACCTGGCACACAGCTAAACATTTCTGAGTCCCTCCTCGCAGTTGGGTGAGGCCATGTGATAGTTTTAGCCATGGAACAGGAGTGCAAGAATACGCCACTTCTAGACCTGGCTCACGAAAACTTCCCACCTGGACCTACACTGTACTATTTCTATCTGCTGGCTGGATAGCAATGGCCTGGGTCCCTGAGTGACTGGAGTAAAGCCCATTCCCACCGCACTCCCATGAATTAGATTTAATGTGGAGGGAAATTACTGTGTTAAACTCATACTTTGGGGTTATGCTAACACCCACAACTGTGTTTACCCCTCATACCAAAGAGACCTAAAGAACAGCAGACTTAGAAGGGCCTTGAGAAATCAGTCAGTTCAAGTCCCTTATTGAACAGATGGGCAGAATGAGGCCCAAGTAGGGGGATGTTACTTGCTCAAGGCCACACAGTAAGACAGGGCTAAGACAGCCTTGGAAGCCAGGAGGGCTGCCATTCCGTCCCAGACTTCATAGCTAATGTCTGAAGGTGTTGCCCACCCTCATCCCACAGCCTACCCCCCAAAACAGCAGGAAGGCAGGTTTGGGTACCTGTCTTTGGGGCTTGGTGCTCTCAGCTGGCAGTAGAAAGCGCTGGCCCAGGACAGTGCCCACGCGGGCGGAGTATGTGTGATCCCCAAGCACAGGGCAGAGCTGTAGTACCATATGTACCTGGAGCTGACTGGGGAATACTGGGGGACAGGAGATATAGGATATATGGTGGGTAGCTGGTGTTTCTGTCCCCCCCCCCCCCCAAGATCATCCCTCCTCCTTTCACTGGGGAAACACCACCACTCCTAGATCCGGTGATTTCAGAGAGGTCCATGCAACTAACCCTGCCTCCAGAGCAGGATGCAAGACCCAGTCAGGATGGTCATAACCATCAGTCCACCTGGCCTGTGGGATTTGCTCATGAAGAGATACAGCCCTGAATTTATTGTTGAAGCTACTAGAAATAAGGAATGCTTCTTCCTGGTGGGGTACAGGCCCGGAGCTACTGGAGCCCCTGGCCATCTCTACCTTCACCAGAGGAAAGCCTGTGGGAGAAAGATGCCAACATGCAGGAGGCAAGAAGAAATGAAGAAAGAACTTCCAGAGGACATCCTCTGAGCCTCTAGATCAGACTATGCCTAAACTTTAAGTTATGTGAGCCAATACATTCCCTGTTTGTGGCTTACACCAATTTGGATAGGTTTTTGGAAAACTTGACAAATAGAGAAATGGGGGGCTATGTGCTAGGCATGGTACAAAGTGCTTCACATATGTAAATTTCTTAAATCCTCATGACAGCCCGATAAGGCAGGTCCTATCATCATTCCCATCTTACAGGAACACTGAAGCTCAAAGAGAAGTGACTGGCCTAACCACCATAAGCTGGGATTCAAACCTAGGAGCTTATTCTCCTTCTGTGTCTGGCAATAAGGTGGACTGGATAATCTAAAAACTCTTTTGCTATAAACCACCTAGAAATACCAGAAAAATGTAATAATCATCCTTTTAAATATGCAGCTGGGTATATTTAGGAAGTAAAGTCTCCAAGACTAAATCTAAACAGAAAACAGTACACAAGAGCCTTTTCACCTATTCTAGGGATGCTGTAAATCTTGGTATCCAGGAGCCTTGGGTTTAAATAGCTACCTTGGGGCCAAGGATGAAGCTCTGGTACCCAAATGAAGACCTAGAGGGGCTATATCTTCAGTGAAGGAGTAGACCAGGAGGAAAAGCCAGCCACTGATGAAGGCAGATGATTACTTTAGGTTTGGACAAGGGGAATGAAAAAGTTCCTCTGAAAATTCACACATGAGCCTGTTCTCACATGGGTTTGGGACTCAATACTAGAGTGACCTGTGAACTTCCAGCTGAGACATTAATATTTAGATCTTGAAGTAGTGACAGCTCTGGGGCATTTGGCAGAAGCAAAGGCAGAACTTTTCTTTAGGGCCCTACCTACAGTGAGGCAACAAAAGATTTCCACAGATAAAGGTCCAGCTGAACCTGAAGTCACAATCCTGAATCAAAGAGCAATGAAGGGATCCCTGGGTGGCGCAGCGGTTTGGCGCCTGCCTTTGGCCCGGGGCGCAATCCTGGAGACCCGGGATCGAATCCCACATCAGGCTCCCAGTGCATGGAGCCTGCTTCTCCCTCTGCCTATGTCTCTGCCTCTCTCTCTCTCTGTATGACTATCATAAATAAATAATTAAAAAAATAAAAATTAAAATTAAAAAAAAAAAAAAAAACAAAGAGCAATGAAACAACCTACCCAGCATGAAACACCATAGAATTAGGCCCTCCAGAATTTCCAACAATGAAAATATAGAAATACAGTATCTCTATGTTTTACTTGACTAAAGACAAAAAAGAACAAATAGTATGAGAAAAAAATGCTATATATATTTTAAATGCCATTTTTACTTGTAAAACAACCAAATAGAAATACTAGAAGTGAAAAATACAGCGAACAGATGGGCTGACCCGGCAGATTAGATCCAACCGAACATAAAATTATTCACCTGGAAAATAGGTCTAAAGAAATTACCCAGAATGCACCAGGGATGAAGAAATACGAAAATGTGAAAGAGACCTAGCCAGTGAATGAGGTCAGACCCATCTCTTAGGCCTTGAAAAGGAAGAGAATAGAGGAAATGCAAGAGGTACAACATGGGAAGAGAACTTTCTGGAATTGCTGGAATATATTAATTTTCAGATTCAGGAAGCAAAGTGAATTCCAAACAAAATAAATAAAACTCAACCCACACACCTAGATTCAGCAAGTGAAACCACAGAATACCAAAGGCAAAGAGAAAATCCTGAGACCAACAAGTAAGAGAAAAAAAAAAATAGATGGGCTACAAAGGAATGACCATCAGTCTGATACAGCAGAAGTGCTGCCTCCTCCAGCTGGGCCTGACTACCTTGACCCTTAGACTCCATTCAGTGCTCCCCACGCTGCCATTTATGCCACCACCTTCTTCCCACCCCCCCCGTTCCTCCCCCAGCCAAATACAGCTGTGAAGGCTGGCTAGGGACCCACCTGTCAGTGGCTGCAGCTGGACCAGGGCACAGCCAGAGCCCATGGCCACCACATGGAAGTGGCTGAGGGTACTCTTGACACCTTCTTGGAAGTCCTTTCGGGATGGAGACTTCACTGGAATTACCTGCAGTGTCAGCCCCCCAAGAATAAACATGCTTCACACACCTGGCAGTTATACCCAGACCCTCTCTGCCTCCAACAGATGGAGCCATGGTATAAGCAGTGGTCATTTGCCTGTTTTAGGGGACAGAAAAGCCAGCCACCCCAAGTCTATACCCTTGACTCCTTTGTAGGGATAATATATTTGGAAAGTCCCCTCCTGTTCCCTCCCAGACTGTGACTCACTAGATCAACACCATCAATGTGTTCCAGCTTCAGAGCTGCTTGGATATTCCCCTCAGAAGTAGCTGGGATCCCATCGGTGATAGCCCTGAGAAAAGCAGGAGGAGGTCACAAGGTGACTTGCCAGGACCTCCCTACTGCCATGGGAGCCTCCCACCACCTCTCACCAGTAGGTGGCTGTGGGTCTCTGGGCTCTCCGTGAGTAGATGAAGAACTTTTGGAGGTGGCTTGCTGTCTGAGGACAGCTGGAGAGGAGTACAAGCCCAGAGGTCTCTCTGGAGAAAGAGGATAAATCACAAAAGTTAAAGTCCCTTGGGCTCACCCACAAAAAAAGGGAGACCCCTTGGAAGGAACACCGATGTCCTTAAGACCAAGGTGGTCACACCGGTACTATAACCCAGACTTCCTCTTGAGAAACCAGACTTCTTCATGTTTGGTAATAAGACTACATAATTTAATGTGTTTTTCATCCTCTCTCGGTCCCCAAGGAGCTCACAGCCAAATGTCATAACAATTACCACCAATTGCTGAATGTCTACAATGTGCTGGGCGCTATAATAGGAATTTTGTATACATTGGTTCATAATTAAATTCCCCAGGAGTCTATGAGTTTGTGGAATTTCAGAAACATTTCATCTCAAGTACCAGCTCTAATTGATGGCAGTTGGAGGAAAGAATATCATGGATCAACTAGCAATGCCTGCCATGATCATGGGTTTGGAGAAGTGACTGCACTTCTCCATAGGTATGATTTGCTGTGCATAGGTATGATTTGCTCTATTTTATGATTGAGGGAACTGGGACTCAGTGAGGCTTCATGCTTTGCCTAAGATCACAGTTTGTGCACACGGATTTGAACCCAGATCTGTCCGTTCCCTCCTTTTCCTTGCATCCTTCCTCTGTGATCCTAAACCAGCCTATGGAAAAATGTCTCAGCTTACTCCCAAGCAACTGTTCCCTCACCCAAGACGGAGGCCTGTCCCGCTACCTTCCTATCACTCTCCACCACTTACTTCCCAGATGCTTGGACAACCTGGAGCTCCCGATCCTTAAGCCCCAGGGACTGGCTCAGCTCTGGCAGCACAGAGAACAAGGTCAGCTCCCCTGGTTTTCCTGGGGGAAAGAAAAAGAAGTATAGGTTTTTCTCAGAGGCCTCTGGCTTCCTGCCACCACCCCCTTCTTTTCCTTATCTCGACCTTCAGAGCCCTCAAACCTTGTTCCACTGCATCCCCTCCTCCAGCCCATACCTGTCACTGGTAGACCGGGTGGCTTATTCAGCGTCACAAGAGGTCCTGGAACATACATTACATGAGCATCAGTGACACAGAAGCAGCAGTTAGAGTTTATAAAATACTTTTTAATTTGGCTTATCTTGTGGCCCGTTACAGCTCTCAGACATGAATTATCAACCACATCCTCAACTGAACTTCTTTCTGTCCTTGGCATATACTAAGCTTGTTGCCACCTTAGGCTTTTTTTATACTTGCTGTTTCCTCAGTCCCAGATTTTCACCCGTCTGGCTCTTTCATATCATCTTGGCTCAAATGTCACTGCTACAGAGAGGCCTGAATCCCCAATCTAATGTCTGCCACACGGTCACAAAGTCCTGTTTTATTTATAGTACCGATCAGTATAAGTACCTTGTTCATTTATTTCCTAGTTAATCCATTTCTCCCACTAAAATACTGGCTTCCTGAAAGCAGGAACCATATTTATCTTGTTCGGCACTGTCTAGTTATGCCTCGAACAGAGCCTATGCTCAATAAATAGTTGAGAAAATTAATAAATCACTGGAGACTCACAGAAATTTTCCTAAAGTCACACAGCAAGCTGATTCCAGAGCCTAGATCTGACTCCAAAGCCTGTGTTTTGTCCATAAATAATTTTTTAAAGATTTTATTGATTTATTCATGAGAAACACAGAGACATAGGCAGAGGGAGAAGAAGCAGGCTCCTCAAGGGGAGCCTGATGTGGGGCTGGATCCTGGGACTCTGGGATCACGCCCTGAGCTGAAGGCAGACGCTTCACCACTGAGCCACCCAGGCGGAGGATAAATTTATTATAGCAATTCCTATGACCAAGTGCCTACTACGTTCAAGGCTCTGTAGTTATTTGCACCCTCACACCCCTATCCCCAGGATGCTGAGGCTCAGATTATGTGGCTGGTTCCAGGTCACACCACTAGTGGGAGACAGAACCCGGATATGACCCCCACAGCTTTGGTCGGGAGCCCAGTCGGCCCGAGAAGGCTCTGAGCGGCAGGCTCCCCTCCCACCCCTCACCTTTCTGGTCCACCACGGCTGCCCTCAGCGCGTCAACCAGCCCCTCCCGACTGAGGTTCTCTAGCTGCAGCAGCCCTGGGAATGGCTGGTCCCCCAGGGGCCCCGACCGTTTGCTGGATCCTCGATGTCGCAGCTGATGTCTGAAAAAGGTAGGGTAAGCAACAGGAAGATCACTCGTTCCCTGAGGTGTGTCCACTCATCTCCACACACCTTAAATCCTGCCACCTCCTACACATGCCTCAGAATGCCTGGATGAGCTTACGGAAAATTCAGGTACAACTGGCCCCATTTTGCAGAGGAGGGAACCGAAGCTCAGAGACACCAAGGGAGTAGCTGAGGGTCACACGGTAGGGGCGGGTCCCATGCCTTCCTAACTCCAGATCCCTTGCACACCTTACCCCGGCCCCTCCCCATCCCACCCACACGGAGGGGCGGAGGGAGACGTAATCACCGGGCTTCGGTGCCAGAGCCTGCGGCCCTGGACGCTGCGCGGACCCCTGGCCCCCGCCGCCAGCCACCCCAGACCTGGCCCAGGACGCGACAGCCACCCATCTCTGGAGCGGGGACAGTGCGCATGTGTCCAGAAGCCTTCCCCGCCGCCGCCGCCCGGCCCCGCCCACAGCGCGCTGGTTGGTCGGCTTGCCTGTCAATCAGCCAGCAGGCTGGCTCAGAGCGGTAAGGGGTGGAGCTTTGCCTTGGCCCAGGAAGAAGGTGCTGTACCACGTGTCTGTGCTTTTGGGGAAATCGAGGCACGGAGCAGAGAAGAAATTTACTCGGGATCAGAAGACCTGTCTTTTTTTTTTTTTTTTTTAAGATTTTATTTATTTATTCATGAGAGACACACACAGAGAGAGGCAGAGACACAGGCAGAGGGAGAAGCAGGCTCCATGCAGAGAGCCTGATGTGGGACTCGATCCCGAGACTCCAGGATCACGCCCTGGGCTGAAGACGGCGCTAAACTGCTGAGCCACCCGGGCTGCCCAGAAGACCTATCTTAAGACAAAACAGGAACGAAAGATTAAGGTACTCTGATTACCATTCCAATTCTTAGGAGTCTCTGACTTCAAAAAAACCACCATTGTTGCCCAATTTTGTAAGGTAAGATGAGAAAAAAACTAAGACACTCTTTGGTCCAGTAAACTTCCAAGAACGGCCTGGTGCATAATCAATACAAAAGGAGAAAAGGGCCAGAGGTAGAATGAGATTCACTACAGCATTATTTATCAAAACAAATCTCAAAACTGGAAACATAAATTGTCCTAGAATAGCTTTATAAGGGAAATCTAATACATCGCCAATTCAACTTTTTTTTTTGTTTTAGATTTTATTTATTTATTTATTTATTTATTTATTTATTTATTTATTTATTCATGAGAGACACACAGAGATAGGCAAAGACATAGACAGGGGGAGAAGCAGGCTTCCTGTGGGGACCCCAGGATCATGACCTGAGCCAAAAACAGATGCTCAACCACTGAGCCACTCAGGTGCCCCTGATTCAACATGTTTTAGGGCAAACTCTATGCCAGACCCTGGCATCTTTGAGTTGGAAACACAGATCAAGAAGACTGAGGTGGTGCCCACTAGAAGTTCATGGAGTGCACACAGTCAGATCACAGCATCACAGCCCACCTTTCTAAACCCCACGCAGATGCTGAGAGAGTGAAGGGAGAGGAGCCAAGTGAAATCAGGGAGCAAGTCCAAGCATGCTTTGTGATGAAAGGGTTGTGAAAAACTAATAGTAATTCACCAGAAGAAAAAGTTATTGGGAGAAGGGGAGGCAGAGGCGTGGAACAACAGGAGAAATGAGATGTTAAGTGAAAAAAAAAAAAAAAAAAAGCAAAGAACAAAATGGGTTCTAGCCTATAATTAAACTATACAAAATTTACATGCAATCAGTATATTGTTTTCCTTATTTACTAAGAGCATTGTAACTTTCAATTCACTGTTTGCATTAGGAAAAGACTGCAAATGAAACTAATTCATCAACAGAGGAGTGGCTACTTATTGTAGCATATCCATACCATGCAGCCATTAATTCAGGAATGTCTATGTCTATATGTGCTGATAGGAATTAGTCTCCAAAATGTATTAAAGCAAAAAAGGAAAGAGAAGGACAGTGTAACTAGAAGATGCGTGTGTGTGTGTGTGTGTGTGTGATTTGCATCTATTTATTACATTTTATTTCTCTGCATTTCTGAAAGGACACGCGAAAATGAGATGGTATTTGCTTCTGGAGAAGGAATCAGAGGTAAGAAGATAAGTAATGATTTTTACTCTTTGGAATTGTGTAATTTTTTTAAAATCTCATTGATATACTTCATCTACATACACATGAAAACCTTGGTTAAAATCTAAACCATGGGGGAATCCCTGGATGGCTCAGCAGTTTAGTGCCTGCCTTCAGCCCAGGGCACGTGATCCTTGGGTCCCAGGATCAAGTCCCACATCGGGCTCCCTGCATGGAGCCTGCTTCACCCTCTGCCTGGTCTCTGCCTCTCTCTGTGGTGTCTCTCATGAATAAATAAATAAATAATGTTTAAAAAAATAGGTATAAATAACTTTTAAAAAGACTATATATGATTCTACTCACATAACATTTTAGAAAAAGCAAAGTATATTGGCAGAAAAAAGTCAGGAGTTGCCAGGGGCTTGAGTGGGTGGAGGATGGGGATCAGAAAGAGTATAAGGAACTTTTTGGCATGCTAGAAATGGTGGTTGCATAACTATAAATTTGCCAAAACTGGGGTACCAGGTGGCTCAGTTGGGTGTCCAACTCTTGATTTTGGCTCAGGCCATGATCTCGGGATCATGGGATCTAGCCCCACTATGGGCTTGTGCTCAACATGGAATTCGCTTGAGCTTCTCTCTCTCCCTCTCCCTATGCCCCTCCATCTGAGCGTGTGCATGCTTGTGTACCTGTGTGCATGTGTGTGCTCTCTAAATACATACACACATACATAAAATATTTTTAAAAATTGCCAAGATTAAAAAAAAATTTTAATTGTCCAAACTTAATTGTCTATATCTTAAAAAGGAAAATTTTATTGTATATAAAATAAATATAAATTGTACATCAAGTGACTTTTTTAAAAAATATATTTTATTTATTTGTTCATGAGAGACACAGAGAAAGACAGAGACATGGGCAGAGGGAGAAGCAGGCTCCCTGTGGGGGACCTGGGATCACCACCTGAGCCAAAGGCAGATGCTCAACCACTGAGCCACCCAGGCATCCCAAAACTTATTTTTTTAATTCAAAGATTTAAAATAATTTTTGGATAGATGTACACAAATAGAGACAGAACTGGCAAGACATTTGGCAAGAACAGAAGAGGTTTTATCTTGTTATGGGTTCAGACAGTACTGTGCTTTGTCATAAGGCCCCACGGCATTTTAGAACCACTCTCCTGAAAGGCCTCCTGTGCTTTCATAAGTACCAGCTTGAGCAAAAGTGGAAAGACTAGGGCCCGGGGGCTGGAACACAGCGTGCCTGAACTGCAATAGTCCCCATCTTGGCTGTGGCACTTGGGCCACAGGAGGGGCCATTCCCCCACTTGGACTGGCCTCTGGCTCTCCTGAGGCCCTGTGCTCTCTGGAATCTTTCTTTCATATACCCTAGCCTCATCAAAGGCTGCCCTCTCCTGTTCACTGCCAACAGCTGCTTAGTCTCCAAGTTTCTAGAAGAAAAGAACCTAATTTTCCCTGGGCTGAGAGTGCTCAGTGCCAAGAGACCATGCTCAGTCACTCAAGACTCACTTGTGAGGGTACCTGAGTTGCCTCAGGTCATGATCCCAGGGTCCTGGGATCAGAGCCCTGGATTGGTTTTCCTGCTCAGCAGCGAGTCTCCTTCTCCCTCTCCCTCTGCAGCTCATCCCTCTCTCTGTCAAATAAATAAAACTGACTACATTAATGTAAAGAAAAAAAATAGAGAGAAACAGGTAGGCCGCAGCCTCTGCAAGTGTTGACCAGGAATAGCTTCTATGCTGGTGATTATGCCTCCATGTCGGAAGGCCTACCCCACAGAGCCAGGATAGCACAGCACCAGGCCTCTAGTCATAAATGCAAGAGCAGGAAAACCCAAAATAGAAAGTGTTTCTGCTAGCTCTGCAGCTCTTCCCACACATGGCTGCAGGTTTGGATCAGCTGCCAGCAATAACTTTCCAGACTCTAGCTTTGGTAACACGGGATTTTGTATCTAATAAACCCAAATAGATTTTATATGCAGAGGCAGAAATGACATGTTTTGAATCTGAGAGTCACAGAAAAAAGCAGGGTCCACCTACAAACTCAGCCTTTCATGTTTTTATCTTGTTTGAGTTGCTCTATATTGAAAAATGCCAGCTCACACTGATGAGAAACTAATATTCTTTGAGGCTAAGTAAAAGCTCATTTTGAAATCTGAAGTTGTTATGAAAGATAACAACAAGAAACATGAAAGATAAGTTGTCTAGTAAGCCAGGGAGAGCATTGATGGAGGGTTGTGTTACAGCCTAGGTAGTACTTTCTCTGCTAAATACTTAAAGGGTTGTAATAAAATGTTATGAGAGAAGTGCCTTAGTCCTACCCTGCCATTCAAAGCCCTTCTGATGGTCAGATTTCCTTTAGAAATTGGACTTTATCATATTGATTTACATGGTCTGCTCAAGTCTCTGATTAAGCAGACATTAGTTCCAGAATCAAATATCTTTTTTATTGGTAGAAATATTTTTTGTTGTTGTTGGTAGAAAAAGTCCTGTTTCCTGTAACCCCCACGTTTGGGAAAATGGCTTGACAATAGATTCCTCTCGTCCCTTAGACCTTTCCAACCTTGCAGACAGAACTCCGGACCCTCACCCACAAAAAACACAGGCAAAGATGGATCAGCATAAATAATGTAATGTGAATTCTCTAGTATCATACACAGTTCTTTCAGGAGCGTTAGGGCTGGTTGGCCAGAAGGTGGGGAGCGTGATGAAAGTAGAGCATGTGAAGACAGGGAGCTGAGGGGCAGACTTTCTGACTAGCAATTCTCAGGTTTCTGCCTTTTTCCCCTGGGAAGACTTCATCATTCATGGTCCTAGTTGGGTGAGGAGGGTGTGGCAAGGTAAGAGGCTGTCTAGCTGCCATTTTGTGGATGCTACTAGCTGAGCATAGGGGCCACATTCTAGTCCTTCTCTGGGGGAATGCCTCCAAGGACTCAAGCCTTCACTGCAGCATCTTCAGAGAGGTCGGGATGAACGATCGGGCCCTGCCCTCAGGGGGCTGCCCTCCCTCTGTGGCATCCAGGAGCTGCTGCATGTAACAGGAGGTGCCAAGCAGCACATGGCCTGTGGTCTTCATGCTGAAGAGGGCCCAACGAAGAACTTCCCTGGGTGGAAGAAAAAGGCACTAGAGTCAAAACATGAAGAAAACCCCTCCCTGCTATCCAACCCTCCATGCTACCTCCATAATTTCACAAACCGCAGAGCAATGTGCCAACAGGAATGGATGGTGCCTTCCCTCAGCAAATGCGAAAGATCTATAAGCATTGCCTGCAATCATAATTTAATGGAGATGTCCATTACCTCCTTATTTTCTCATGCAAAATTCAAGCTAATTTCATAAGGCCTTTAATTTTTGTAATACTACTTTGGGCCAGCCACCTTAATTTCAGTACCATGTCTCTGTGCTTTATGACCTCTGTTCTAGAGGCTGAGGCATTTCCAAGTCATGCATAGTGTAGCTAATTTTCAGAGCACTGGACACATGAAGATCCCCGTGCTTGGTGTTGCAATGTACTGAGAACAGAGCTTAAATCAGAGAGGCCAGAGTTCAAATCCAGTCTTACTAGCTGTGTAAAGCTTGGCAAATTATTATAGTTCTGAGCTTCCGCTTTCTCATCTATAAAATAGGATTATACCATTTTGATCCCTCATAAAGTTATGAGATTGAAATAGCATAAAGTCACTTAATTTGGAGCCTAATAGATAGGTGAGTAGGACAAAACATAGAAACAAGAGTAGCTGGTTGAATGCTTGACCACTTTAACCAAGTTATTTTCCAAATATGTTTAAAAGAGATAAATGGGGGCACCTGGGTAGCTCAGTGGTTGAGCGTCTGCCTTGGCTCAGGTCATGATCCCGGGTCCTAGGATCCAGTCCTACATCAGGCTCCCTGTAGGGTTCCTGCTTCTCCCTCTGCCTATGTCTCTGCCTATCTTTCTGTGTCTCTCATGAATAAATGAATAAAATCTTAAGAAAAAAAAAGATAAATGAGGGTTACTAGGGGTGTCTAGCCCTAAGGGGAATCAGGGAAGAGAAAGCTAAAGAAAAATAAAGACTTTCTAACTGGTATTAAAATTTTCTTTTTTAAAAAATATTTTATTTATTTATGAGAGAGAGAGAGGCAGAGACATAGGCAGAGGGAGAAGTAGGCTCCCGGCAAGGAGCCCAAAGTAGGACTCGATCCGGGATCTGGGGACCATGCCCTGGGCCGAAGGCAGACACTCAACCGCTGTACCACCCAGGTGTCCTGGTATTAAAACTTTCAAACTATTAAAATAAAATAAAATAAAACTTTCAAACTATTAACCTTTATCTGATAAATGAACTTATGGTTGAGGTATAGGGAGGCAAAAAGATAATTAGAACTATAAAGATCTACACTTGAAAATTCTTTAAAATGTTATTTATTTATTTTTTAAAGATGTATTTATTTATTTTAGGGAGAGAGGGAGTGTGAGTGAGAGAAGGGGCAGAGGGAGAAAGAGAGAGAATCTCCAGCTGACTCCTCACTGAGCCCAGATCCCAACAAGGGAATCGCTTCTCAGCCTTTTGGCTAAGATCAAGTACAGATCCCAACAAGGGGATCTCACGACCTGAGCTGAAACTAAGAGTCGGATTCAATCAACTGAGCTACCCAAGCGCCCCTTCATTAAAAATTTAAAGGCTCTACGTGAGAAGTATACCCATTTCTCAAATTACAGAACTAAGGCTTAAAACCAGCTATCAAGCCATAAATAGGAATGAAAGTCTGACACATGCTACAGCATGGATGAACCTTGAAAACATGCTCGGTGACATAAACCAGTCACAAAAGGACAAGTACTGTAAAAGATACCTAGAATAGGCAAATTAACAGAAAGAAAGCAGAACACATGTTACCAGGGACTGAAAGAAGGTAGGGTGGAAAGTTAGTGTTTGGAAAGCTAGTGTTTAATGGGTACAGAGTTTCAGTTTGAGATGATGAAAAAGTTCTAGAAATTGATAGTGGCAACTGTTGCACATTGTGAGAGTACTTAATGGCCACTGAATTATACACTTTAAAATGGTTAAAATGGTAAACTTTAGGGGCGCCTAGTTGGTTAAGTGTCTGCCTTCGGCTCAAGTCATGATCTCAGGGTCCTAGGTTGGAGCTCTGCATCAGGCTCCCTGCTCAGTGGAGAGCCTGCTTCTCCCTCTCCCTCTGCTGCTCCCCCTGCTTGTTCATTCTCTCTCTCTCTCTCAAATAAATTTTAAAAATATTTAAAAAATGGTTGGGCAGCCCAGGTGGCTCAGCGGTTTAGTGCCGCCTTCAGCCCAGGGCCTGATCCTAGAGACCCAGGATCAAGTCCCACATCGGGCTCCCTGCATGGAGCCTGCTTCTCCCTCTGCCTGTGTCTCTGCCTCTCTCTCTCCCTCTCTTCCCAACCCCTCTCTCTCATGAATAAATAAATAAAATCTTTTAAAAATGGTAAATCTTATGTATGTTTTACTATAACCACAGTAACAGTAATAATAAAACTAGCTGACACCACTAATTCACCACACCTACACCAGCTTGCTGTTTTTTTGATACCAACATGTCTACTGTGTTTAGGTCTGAGAGTCCTACTTCCCCTTAATGCACTGAGTTTACAGGCTGAAACTTCTTGCTCTAGATTTTGAAATTTGCAAACTACTGGCAGCAAGCCCAGATCAAGATGGGGCAGATATAGAATAGGACGGACCCCTGGGTGCCTCAGCAGTTAAGCTTCTGCCTTCAGCCCGGGGTGTGATCCTGGAGTCCCAGGATCTAGTCCCACATCGGGCTCCCTGCAGGGAGCCTGCTTCTCCCTCTGCCTGTGTCTCTGCCTCTCTCTCTGTCTCTCATGAATAAATAAATAAAATCTTAAAAAAAAAAAAAAAAGAATGTAGACTAGGAGGAATGTGGGAATTCTAGCCACAGAACTAGGTTCAAGCCTGTCATTGAATGTCCTCTCTGGCAAGCAGAACACCTCAGGTCCCTCATCTACAGACTGGATGTGCACAGAAGAAATTCAGAAAGCCAAGAAGGTCTGGTATACTCTAGCTATATATGTTCTGGCAGAAGTGTGGGGATCCTATTTCTCAGAAGGCCTCTAAGAGCAAGGATCAAATGCATCTTCATTCATTCTACAATTTTTTGAATTACTGCTATGTGCCAGCATTCATCAAGGTACCGGAGGCAATAGAAATTCTTGCCAGTGTGGAGCTCATTCTGACATTTTGTTTATCTCTGGATCTTTAGCTTGCATCACAGGGCCAGGCACACTGTGGATGGCTCAAGAGATGCTAAATGAAGCAATTGGGGAGGAGAAGAATCTGTCAGAAGAAACTGGCAAGAGGCCATGGTCTGCTACTCCCTAGCTTTGCGGCTTCGGAATAGTTGGATGCCTCTGCCTCAGTGGCTGCATCCACCTGACAGGGTAAGAATTCACTAGACTGGAGCAGCTGAAATTGGGAAACACCACCACAACAATCCTTGTCTTATGATTTAACATATTCTCATGCTTCCTGTATTACTTGATTTCAGAAGTATAGTAAAAAGTTTAAAAGAATTTCATTAGATAATACAAATGACTATTTTCCATGGACATGCAAATTAATTCCTTCTGTGGAAGGACAATTATTTCATCCCTCCCACCCGCATGGAAAAATCCAATTTTGTGTCTATGAATTTATCTCAACATTCTTTTTTCTTTTAAGTTTTGTTTATTTATGAGAGAGAGAGAGAGGGAGGGAGGAGGGGCAGAAGCAGAAAGAGAGAAAATCCCAAGCAGACTTCCCAGGGGCAGAAGGCAGAACCTGACATGGGGCTTGATCCCATCATCCTGAGATCATGACCTGAGCCGAAGCCAGGAGTCAGCCACTCAACTGACTAAGCCACCCAGGCACCCCTTATCTCAGCATTCTTGATGGACCTATATATTGGTTAGATTTTGAATTCTCTGAACTGATTTTAACTGCTTGCTGGTTCTCTCCTTAATTAATGAGTTCATACAATCTTTGACACGTGTTCACTTTTAAAACATTGATTAAAATACTACTTAGGAAAACTTATTATTTTAGGTGAAAAAAAAGTAGTTGTTGTAGTGGAAAGTAATTAGAAAATAATGTATCTCTGTTCCACCTGGAAGAGTATGTGTATCCCTTTGGCATATGCGAAAGCACTAGTTCAGCCATAACGTTCTAGACAAATGCTAACTGTTATGCTTTGTCAGAATCAACACTAGTCCCAGGTCCTAAGAAGCTGAGGTCCATATGAGCAGAGAGGTGCTCTCTCCTTGCTGAATACCCACCCTATCCCCAGCTAATCCCAATTCACTCACTTCATGATGCGCTTGGCCCCATAGCAATGCAGGTCATAGGAAAGGGAGTATGTGCCATAAAGAGTGGCCTTCACATTCAGGCAACCAATGAAGTCCTGTGGGTTCATCTTGTATAGGTCAAAGGTTACTTGAGCCACATCAATCTTCTTGGCAGGCTTATGGGAGAGGGACAGTTGGTACCTAGAACCCTGTGTCAAGACAAGCCTATGGTTGGTACCCTCCCAAGGACTTCTCCCAGGCATCCCATGTTCTCCCCATCACACAGGTGGGAACTCACCTGTTCTGGTGGGGGCTGCCATTTCTGCCCCTTCTGGAGGACCATGAACACTGTGTCATCTGCCAGGGCTTGGAAATACTCTTCTGTTTCTACAGTTGTACCGTCTTCCTCCAGCACCAGGTAGAAGGGCTTGTCTGCCAGCAGCAGGGTGTCCCGGACCTAGAAATGGGATCAATGATGCTTCTGCTATCCCCATGTAGCCACAGAGCATGAGGAAGACCCATATTACATCATCTTAGCTGCCAGGGAAAGAACAAGTGGTTAAGGATCTATGGGAAATGGTACTGGAACCCAGGCTCTTGCTGTGGGATCGCCACCCAAAGATTCTATATTATGGTCCTACTTGGTACCTAGCTTCATGGTTATGTTGTCGAGCAGGGCTGCCCAATAAAAATATAGTGGGAATCACATATATAATTTTTTTATTGAGATATAATTCACATGCTATAAAATTCACCCATTTAAATTATATAATTCAGTGTTTTTTACTACATTCACTAAGTTGTACAACTATCTGATTTCAGCACATTTTCATCATCCCAAAAGAAACCCAGTACCAATTAGCAGTTATTTCCTATCTCCTAACCCATGGCAACCTCTATGTTTGTCTCTATGGATTTGCCTAGTCTAGACATTTCATATAAATGGAATCATACAATATGTGGTCTTTTTAGAATGGCTTCTTTTCCTCAGTATGTTTTCAAGGTTCATCTGTGTTGTAGCATGATTCATTTCTTTTTATGGCTAAATATTCTGCTATATAGATATGATCACATTTTTAATCCATTCATCAGTTGATATAGACACTTGGGTTGTTTCCATTTTTAATATTATGAATATTGCTGAGATGAGTATTCATCTACAAGTTTGTGAATAAGTATCTGTTTTCAGTTTTCCTGGGTATATCCTATGGATGAAAATGCTGAGTCACACAATTAACTGTATGTTTAACTTTTTGAGGAACTACAAAACTGTTTTCCAAAGCAGCTGCATCATTTTATAATCACTAACAACGGATGAAGATTCCAATTTCTTTACATCTTCATCAGTACTTATTATTGTCTGTCTTTTATTTTAGACATTATAGTGAGTATGAAATAGTTTTAATTTGAATTTCCTTAAAGACTAATCACATTGAACATTTTTTCATATGTTATTAGCCATTTAAATATTTTCTTTAAAAAAAAGAAAAATAAATATTTTCTTTAGAGAAATGTCCATTCCAATTCTTTACCCATCTTTTTTTTTCTTTACCCATCTTTTAAAAGATTTTATTTATTTATTAATTTGACAGAAAGAGCAAAAGCAGCGGGAGCAGCAGAGGGAGCGGGAGAAGCAAGCTCTCTACTGAGCAGGGAGCCCAATGCAGGGCTTGATTTCAGAACCCCAGGATCATGACCTGAGCTGAAAGCAGATGCTTAGCCAGTTGAGCCATCCAGGCACCCCTCCTAACCCATTTTTAATTGGATTGTCTTTCTTTTTTTTTAAAGATTTTATTTATTTATTCATGAGAGACACACAGAGAGAGGCAGAGACACAGACAGAGGGAGAAGCAGTCTCCCCATGGGGAGCCCCGATCTCAGGACCCCAGGATCATGACCTGAGCCAAAGACAGATGCTCAACCACTGAGCCACCCAGGTGTTTCTGGAGATAGGGTCTTTAAAGAGGTAATTAAATTAAAATGATATATGTTTTTTAATAATTTCTTTTTTTTAAAGATTTTATTTATTTATTCATGAGAGATACAGAGAGAGTGAGAGAGGCAGAGACACAGGCAGAGGGAGAAGCAGGCTCCATGTTGGGAGCCCGACATGGGACTCGATCCCAGGTCTCCAGGATCACGCCCTGGGCTGAAGGCGGCATTAAACCACTGAGCCACTCGGGCTGCCCTAAAATGATATTATTAAGATGGGCCCTATTCCAGTATTACTGGTTTCCTTATAAAAAGGGGAGATTAGAACAAAGAAATAAACCCAGAAGGAATACCCTGTAAACATGAAGACAACCATCTACAAGTCAAGGAGAGAGGCCTCAGAAGAAACCAAACCTGACAGCACCTTGATCTCAGACTTCCACCCTCCAGATTTGAGAGAAAATAAATTTCTGTTAAGTATCAATCTGTGGTATTTTGTTATAGAAGCCCTAGCAAACTATAGAGTGAGTCTATCCTTTGTCAATACCACAGAATTGATTACTGTAGCTTTGTAGTAAGTTTTGGAATCAGGAAATGTAAGTCTTCCAACTTTGTGTTTTTCCAAGATTGTGTTAGTTAGTTTTGGTCCATTGTATTTCTATATGAATTTTAGCATCCACTTGTCAATATCTAGGAAAAGAGTAGCTGCAATTTGATGGAGATTGCATTGAATCTGCAGATCAAGCTGGGGAGTACTGCCATCTTAACAACATTAAGTCTTCCAATCCCTGAGCACATTTTATCTATTATTTAGATCTTGTTTAAATCTTCAGTCTAATTTATTTTGCCAATGTTAATTTTCAATCTATAAGTCATATACTCCTGTTAAAGTTATTCTTAAATATTCTATTCTATTGATGCTATTATGAATGGACTCATTATTTTTTTAAAAATTTATGGGTAGGTGACACACCCAGCATGGAACCCAATGTGGGGCCTGAACTCATGACTCTGAGATAAAGACCTGAGCTGAAATCAAGAGTCAGACGCTTACCCAATCGAGCCACTCAAGTGCCCTTCATTTCTTTTTTAAAATTTTTTAACTTATTTATTTATTTATTTATTTATTTATTTATTTATTTATGATAGTCACAGAGAGAGAGAGAGAGGCAGAGACACACAGGCAGAGGGAGCAGGCTCCATGCACCGGGAGCCCGATGTGGGACTCGATCCCGGGTCTCCAGGATCGCGCCCTGGGCCAAAGGCAGGCACCAAACCACTGCGCCACCCAGGGATCCCCCAAGTGCCCTTCATTTCTTAATTTTATTTTCAGATTATTTATTGCCAGTATATAGAAATACAATTGATTTTTGTATATTGGTCTTACATCCTGCAACCTTATATCATGCAACCTTGCCAAACCCATTTATTAGCTCTAATTGTGTGTCTGTATGTGTGTGTTCTATAGGGTTTTCTGTCTGCAAATAGGAATAGTTCTACCTCTTCCTTTCCAATCAGGATGCCTTTTATTTTATTTTCTTGCCTAATTATCCTAGCTAGCACCTCCAGCACCTTGTTGTATAAAAGTGGCAAGAACAGATATCCTTATCTCATTCCTGATCTTAAGGGGAAAGTTTTCAGAATTTCCCATTAAGTGTGTTGTTACCTGTGAGTTTTTCATAGATGCTCTGTATTACACAATTGTAATTTTAAATTTTCTAATAGCCACATGATACTTGTCATATATTTAATTCCATCCAAAATATGATCTCAACATAAAATCAATATAAAAATATGAGATTTTACATTTTTTATTAAGTCTTCAAAATCTTGTAATTTATACTTAAGCACATTTCAGTTTCAACTAGCCTCATTTCAGAGTTCAGTAACCACATGTAACTAGTAACTATTGCATTGGATAGTCCATCTCTAGAGTTTAAAAAACCTGGGTTTGAATTCTAGCTCCCTTACAATATTATTCTGAATTTAGGAAAGTTATTGCATTTATCTGAACTAGTTTCATCATCCAAAAAGTTGAGGCAAGTATAGTCTTAGAGTCCTCACAATGGTTAAAGGCAAATATGTATGAGATGATGGCCTGAGTTTATTTTATTTATTTATTTTTAAAGATTTTATTCATTTATTCATGAGAGACAGAGAGAGAGAGAGAGAGAGAGAGAGAGAGAGGGAGAGAGAGAGAGAGAGGCAGAGACACAGGCAGAGGGAGAAGCAGGCTCCCACACAGGGAGCCTGATGTGGGATCTGATCCCAGGACTCCAGGATCACACTCCATCCAAAGGCAGGCACCAAACCACCAAGCCACCCAGGGATCCCCTACAGCCTGAGTTTAAATCCCAGTGAAGGAACTTGACCTCTGCTTCTAGAAAATGAAAATAGTAGTAACTACCTCAAGGTTATGATTTCAAGAAATGCTAGAAGTTATCCATTATATGCATTTACTAAATTTTATACTATATTGATTAAAATGGAAGGAGTTCCATGACCCATTCATGCTAGAGAATGAAAAGTCAGGTGGCATACTACATAACTACCCCATTTAAGGAAGTTATATATAAGGATAGACTATTTAGGACATTCACAACCACATCATCTATCTCTTAGGATAGCAGAATTCACACTTTAGTTTTCTGGCTTTCATTTGCTAGAGAACATTTTTTCTACTTAAAATTCTTTTTTTTTTTTTTTCCTGCTTAAAATTCTTCAATAAAGTTCTGGGATCAGCAACACACCAATAGCAGTGAACACACCTAATTCCCAGATCTTAATTTCTGAATACCATTCTCCACTAAAATGAAGCAGATTTCCTTAGGAGAAATGGCCAATTCAGGGCTGGGGCAAGTAAAATACAAAATAAGCTTGCAATACTTCATCATGACTGAAAGTCAGAAAGCACTGAAGAATAATAGGGACTTGAGAAAAGGACACAAGTTGACAGGAGTCCCACTGGCTAAATCTTGGACCATTTTTTTTAAAAAAGATTGTATTTATTCATTCATGAGAGACACACAGAGAGAGGCACAGACATAAGCAGAAGAGAACCAGGCTCCCTCTGGGGAGCCCAGTGTGGGACTCAATCCCAGGACCCCGGGACCACGACCTGAGCCAAAGGCAGACACTCAACCACTGAGCCACCCAGAAGACCAATCTTGGACCATTTGAGCATCAACAAATAATCAGTTACCATCCTCATATCCCATTAAAATAGAAGTATTTTAATCCCTTCTGACACAAGTAAATGAAGAAGTTGAAAGGTGAGTGCAGAATGAGATATATATTTAATACAAAATACCTCTATAGAAAATAATTGACACAAAGGGAAAAATAATTTTACATAGGGAAGCCTGGATATACCTCCTTATTCAGATAATCAAAGTTAGACAGTAATGTGACGAAGTTATTTGCGATTTTGCAGTGACAACCTATTTTTATCATATTCCTGCCAGATATACAGGCTGAATTGAGGACATAATCCATGCCAAACTGAAGCACAGTAAACAAAACAACAGGCTTATAATATTCAAAACAATCAAGGCTATGAAAGTTAAGGAAAATTGATGAACTGTTCCAGATTGAAGGAGACTAAAGAGACACACAATTAAATAAAATATGGACCTGGATCCTTTTGCTATTAAGGATATTACTGGGATGATTAGTAACATTTGAATGAAGTCTCAGAATTAAACTGTGGTTATGTAAGATTGTATGTTTCCCAGTTTTGATGGTTCTACTTCAATGATATAGGAGAATATTCTTGTTTGTAGAGAAGACACACTGAAGTATCCAAGAAAAAGAAGCATCAGGTTGGCAACTTACTCTCAAAGATTTAAGAAGTGCTGTATTGTTCTTGCAACTTCTTTTTTTTTTTAATTAATTTTTATTGGTGTTCAATTTACCAACATACAGAAAAACACCCAGTGCTCATCCCGTCAAGTGTCCACCTCAGTGCCCGTCACCCATTCCCCTCCAACACCCGCCCTCCTCCCCTTCCACCACCCCTAGTTCGTTTCCCCGAGTTAGGAGTCTTTATGTTCTGTCTCCCTTCCTGATATTTCCCAACATTTCTTTTCCCTTCCTTTATATTCCCTTTCACTATTATTTATATTCCCCAAATGAATGAGAACATACACTGTTTGTCCTTCTCTGATTGACTTATTTCACTCAGCATAATACCCTCCAGTTCCATCCACGTTGAAGCAAATGGTGGGTATTTGTCGTTTCTAATTGCTGAGTAATATTCCATTGTATACATAAACCACATCTTCTTTATCCATTCATCTTTCGATGGACACCGAGGCTCCTTCCACAGTTTGGCTATTGTGGCCATTGCTGATAGAAACATCGGGGGTTCTTGCAACTTCTGTTAGAGATTCTTTCAAAATTAATTTTTAAAAAAATCCTCCAAAGGCTTACTGTGGTCTTTTAAAATGAAACCCCCTCTGTTCTTTACCATGGCCAATCAAGGACTAATAATCTGGTCACTGCCAACCATATCATCTTGCCCTTTTTCCCCCTCACTGTCTCTGCTCCTTTCTTTATATATTGCCAAACTTGGAAAAGCAGCAGATAGGTTGATGTCCTCCCTGCTCTATCAGTAAGATTCATTTCTCTTTTTTTTATTTTTAAAGATTGTATTTATTTATTCATGAGATACACAGAGAAAGGGAGAGAGAGGCAGAGACACAGGCAGAGGGAGAAGCAGGCTCCATTCAGGGAGCCTGACGTGGGACTCGATCCCAGGACTCCAGGATCACGCCCTGGGCCGCAGGCAGGCAGGCACTAAACTGCAGAGCCACCCAGAGATCCCCAGTAAGATTCATTTCTGACCTGTGTTCCATGTTGGAAAAAATGGACCCTCACTGTTCCTCTCTGCATCCTTTAGAGTTAGGATTCTAACTCAGTGTCCCCAAACTAAGTGACTAAGAATCTCCTGAAGAACTCACTAAAAATGACAACTCCTGAGCCTCACTCTCACCTAATCAATCCCAGGGAGGGCATTCTGGGAAGTCATGGGCAACAAGTCCACTTTGGTACAGGAGGTGGTCCCCAGACCTCAGGTGAATAACACTAGTAAGTTTAGACTCCAATGTGAAAGAGACTTTTTGATTCAGGACATAAGAAACTGGTGTGTCATAGCCACAAGTCTCACAAGAGAGGGAAAATTGGCTCCCATGAAGAACAATAGACCTAATTCACAGAAGCAAGGGAGGGACTCTGGACTCAGGTCAGCTATGATTTCTATATGTTAAACTCTAGACTCTAGTGATCAGAAGCCTAATCCAAATGTATGATCTGTGCCAGGCAATTGGGTTTGTATAGGAGCAGGGCTCCCCTCACATGGAGCTGATAAGCTAACAGGGCAGTGAAGCACAAGATTAATAAAGAACCAGATTAGATGAGGCTGTAGGAGAGGCAGTGGGAGAGAGGGAACATAGAAATAGGGAAGGGTGTTACTCTTGCTTGCTCTTATTACTGTCCACAGAGCTGTGTGTCTTTGGTTTCCTGCTCTGGAAGCTTGAAATAGTTTGAAGAGAGTCTTCCATAGCTATTCCCTAAGCTTTCCATGGAAGGCCAGTGTAGGAGACAGATTGAAGACCTGCCCTGGCTAAAGGGAGGAGATAGGAAATAGAATCTCTAAGATCGTGCCTATTTCTGCAACTTCCAGGCATGTGTACAATGGAAAAGGGAACTTATAGGTCCTTCCAATAAGAAAAATATACTCTGAAAATACCACTGACCTACTATTAGCATAGGGTGGCAATATACTGCCTTCCCCCTGTCACTAATCCATTAGACAGCACTATAGCAGGCACTACTGACCTATTAGAGCTGGCATCAGAAAGGAAATCTTTTCACCATCTAACCCATGAGCTGCATCCCAGCTGAACTCCCAGCTCACGACCCAGAGGACAGAAACAGCTCTCAGCCACAGTCCCAGTGGTTGGGCTGTGTTGAGGGCAGCCCCTTCCCTCACCTTGTTCAGGAGGTCCTTGAGACTGTGTGCGATGATGCCCTTCCGCACACTCCGGTCAGCAGTGCTTACTCTACAGGGCCGGGCCTTGGGGGCCTCCAGGCTGGACTTCGACGATAGCTGCTGGGTCACCACTGAGGTGTTCACTGCCACAGGCCTGGAGACAACTTGGAGCATTAGAATGAGCTGTCTGCTGCCTCTGAGCCCTTGCCCCACGGCAGGAACCTAAGTCCCATCCCCCAGAGGTGGAGCTCATCATATTTCTCCTCTACCACCCACCAAGCCTGCTCTAATCTTTCTAGTCTTACTCAAAGCCCTGCCGGATCAGTACATCTCACATTTTAGTGACATATATGTCCTCTGGGGATCTGATTCCTATTCTGTAGGTCTTAGTGGAGTCTGGGATTCTATATGTCTAATAAGTTTCCAAGTGGCATTGATGCTGCTCGATGACACTGACCATGATGAGTAGCAAGGTGATTGGAGACCCATCCCACATTTCCCCAATACCACTTTCCCCTCTTGGTCTCTCTCTTCCCACCTGTAAAATGAAATGAAGTGGTGAAGTGGCCTGGGTTTTTGTCAGACTCAAGCCTGAATCCTGGCTCCATTACTCATTTGCCAGGTGATTGAGAATACCCACTCTGTGCTTCAGTACCCCCATCTATTATTATACGTAAAATTAGGTATAATAATCTCTACTTCCCAAAGTTGTGATCAGGTTTAAATGAGATCAAGAATGGGGGCACCTGGGTGGCTCAGTTGGTTAAGTGTCTGACTCCTGATTTCAGCTCAGGTCATGATCTCAGGGTCCTGAGATTGTGAGCCCTGCTTTGGGCTCTATGCTGAGCATGGAGCCTGCTTAAGATTCTCTCTCTCTCTCTCTGTGTGTGTGTGTGTGTGTGCCTCCCCCCCTCCCCAGCTCAAGTGCTCCACTCTTTCTAATTTAAAAAAAAAAAAAGCAAAATCTTAGGTCCCACTCCAGACCTACTAAATATACATCTGCATTTAATAAGATGCCCAGGTGACTTATGAGCCTGTTGAAATTTGAGAAGGTCTGCCTTACAGGTAGCTCCCTTTTGCTTCTACCCTTGGTTCTCCTCACCTGGACAAGGACTTGGGGTAGAGAAGGCTGAGGGACTTCATGGCATATTCCATCCTTGTCACCTGGATAATGTTGGACCTGGGAAGGAAGCAGAAAAGTTAGTTAGGGTAGGAACAGAAGGCTCCCTCTCACTCACCTTTTGACAGAGTGTAACCCCACCCTCATCCAGCTAACCTACACTCTGGTTTCTCCTCTCAACTCCCATACACACCTTTCCAGCCCTTCTCTTATCCAATCCCACACATGCCAACTGGGACCAAGCTGGAGACCCCCTGGAGACCCAGGCTCAACCTACTTGGCAGCTGCTCCTCCCTCCCTAGGACTACTCACTCCATGTTTCTCTGACTCTGGCTCTGGTCACACTGATCAGGGATTCCCAGTTGGGGCTGAAGAGGCCCTGCCTGGTTGATTCCTATCCCTGGGGCCAGAGTCTACTTCACGCTGGCAGGAGGTGAGTCATATCACCTACCTTTTCTGGAGACTGTTTCCTCATCTACAGCCCAGAGACCTCACAGGCCAGGCTCACAAAGGCCAGGTGGCTCAGTCCAAGCAGGCTCTCTCCTGTGTCCTTGAGCAATCTGAACCCTTTCTGAGACTTTCCACTGGCCAGAGGGAATTTCTGTGATGACGGATGTTGGAGATGTTCTATATCATTTCTCCCCAGTACCAGAACTCCTAACTTCATGTGGCTACTGAGGACTTGAAATGTGGCCAGTACAATTGAGAAGCTGGATTTTTAACTTTGTTTAATGTTAACTAATTTAAATCAAAATAGCCACTGTGGCTCCTGGCTACTGACAACCATCCTGAACATAGAGATCTAGCTGATAACCCTCAGCTCACCTGCCAGCTTTCTCTTCAACCTCTCTACTTCAGCTCTTGCATGCTCCGAGTCTTTTTTTTTTTTTTTTAAGATTTTATTTATTCATGAGAGACACAGAGAGAGAGACATAGGCAGAGGGAGAAGCAGGCTCCCCATAGGAGCCCAGGACCCCTTGATCACGACCTGAGCTAAAGGCAGATGCTCAACCAGTGAGCCACCCAGGTGCCCTTGCATGTTCTGAGTCTTTGGAAAGACAGTTCTCTCCACCTGCAGTGTCCTTCTCCAGCCTAGGGCTAAACAAATGCAGCCTTGAAGACTCAATCTCACTACTTTTCACTCTTTGGAAAGCCTTTTTATTTTTTTAAGATTTTGTTTATTTATTCATGAGAGACACACACACACACAGAGGCAGAGACACAGGAAGAGGGAGAAGCAGGCTCCGTGCAGGCAGCCCAATGCAGGACTTGATCCCGGGACCCCGGGATCACGCCTTGAGCCAAAGGCAGACCCCCACCCAGGCGTCCCTACATACATAAAATTTAAAAATAAAAAGTCTTGGGACACCTGGGTGGCTCAGCGATTGGGTTGGGTGGCTGCCTTTGGCTCAAGGCATGATCACAGGATCCCAGAGATTGAGTCCCTCATCAGGCTCCCTGCATGCTTTTCCCTCTTCCTGTGTCTCTGTGTCTCTTAAGAATAAACAAATGAAATCTTAAAAAAAAAATTATGTATGTATGTATGAATGTATTTTCTGATAAGAAAAGTTTTATATGAACAACACAGACTGGACAAGAATGCTATAAATGAGAAAAGCACAGACCCTGGAAAGCCTTCTTAGGTGGCGCATACAATTCCCCCTTCCTCTTGCCCTTCCTACTTCCAAGCCAAGTGTGCCTCAGTGTCTGTTTCTGCCTTAGCCCCACCAATCCTTGGATGCCTTGCCCTGAAATGTTCTTTGTATTCCCAGGGCAGAGAGGACCCGGCACAGGGCAAGAGGCTCAAAGAGTGGTCATGGAATGAGGAGCCCTCTCCTCAGGCAGGTAAAATCCCTCTTTCCTTCTAACAACTTAGGGGGATTTCCTAGGCCCGCCCATCTGTGAACTCCCCCAATTAGCACTACCCATGTCAGCTTGTTTCAGCTTCCCTCCTTACTCTCCATCTGAAGCAAAACTGCAAAGCCCTCCTCACCTGCTCACCAGGAGCTTCTCACCTGCTCTCCAGGAGTTTCCTCCCCAAGTCCCAAAACAAAACACTTACCGCCCCCTCACAGCTTCCAGTAAGATATTGCCCAGCACAGCACAGCCCTTGCTCCATTTTATTTCCAGCTCCCAGAGAAGCCCCTCCCCTGGCCTTCAGTTCCAGCTGGGGGAAAGAGCATGGGGAGTAAGTGTGCAGCTCTCACCCTTGGGACTTCAGGACAGCCTAACATCCAGAAAAGGCTCAAAAGGAGGGAAAAAGGCAAGTTTCAAAAGCTCTGGGACAGGGTATGGCTCAGGATGTGATATCAGGCACAGAGTGCACAGAATATAGGGGCATGTGAGTTGTGGTCCCAACTCCACTCAAGTTCACTGTTTGAGTGTAGACAAGCTGTCTCTGGGAACCCGTTTCTCTCACCTGTACAACAGCAATACAATAATGATTCCTGTGTTAAAGAATTGTGGTGAGGATTTGTGATAATAAAAGTAAAAAGCTTTGCAATAAAAACAATTAATAGAAGGGAATATTGGTGTTATAATTATTTAATAATACTAGAGACTAAGGCTAGCTAAAATGTGTAGTGGTTAATAGTGAAAGATCTAACCCTTGATCCAGCAGTCCTACTCCTACATGTATTAGCCAAGAGAAATGAAGATATATGTCCACGCCAAAACTTATACACAAATGTTCACAGTGTTATTCACAAAGCTATCAGATAGAAACAACTCGAATGCTCATCAGTTGATGAATGCATTTTTTAAATGTGGCATATCCATAAGTGGAATCTTATTTGTCAATAAAAAGGATTACGGGATTCCTGGGTGGCGCAGCGGTTTGGCGCCTGCCTTTGGCCCAGGGCGCGATCCTGGAGACCCGGAATCGAATCCCACGTCGGGCTCCCGGTGCATGGAACCTGCTTCTCCCTCTGCCTGTGTTTCTGCCTCTCTCTCTCTCTCTCTCTCTCTCTCTCTCTCTCTCTGTGACTATCATAAATAAATAAAAAATTTTTTTAAAAAAGGAAAAAAAAATAAAAAGGATTACATGCTACTACATGAATAAACTTTGAAAACATGCAGAGTGGGGGATCCCTGGGTGGCGCAGCGGTTTGGCGCCTGCCTTTGGCCCAGGGCGCGATCCTGGAGACCCGGGATCGAATCCCACGTCGGGCTCCCGGTGCATGGAGCCTGCTTCTCCCTCTGCCTGTGTCTCTGCCTCTCTCTCTATCTCTCTGTGACTATCATAAATAAATAAAAATTAAAAAAAAAAAAAACATGCAGAGTGAAAGAAGGCAGTCATAAAAGATTACATACATATTTGTATGATTCCAGTTGTATGAAATGATCAGAATAGGCAAAACTATAAGGATAGAAAATATAAATTAGTGGTTGCTTAGAGCTGGGGAGGGAGAGAGGATGAAGAATGATTCTAATGGGGAGTGATGGGGTTTCTTTTAAGAGAGACGAAAATGTTATAATCAATTAATCTAATCACAGTCCATTTTGGCAATGGTTGTGCAACACTGAAAAATATATTTAAAATAATTGATTTGGGGATCCCTGGGTGGCTCAGTGGTTTAGCGCCTGCCTTCAGCCCAGGGCATGATCCTGGAGTCCCGGGATCAAGTCCCACGTCGGGCTCCCTGCATGGAGCCTGCTTCTCCTTCTGCCTGTGTCTCTGCTTCTCTCTTTCTCTCTATATCTCTCATGAATAAATAAATAAAATCTTAAAAAAATAAAATAAAATAAAAACAATTGATTTGATCACTAGAGTAGGTGGACATGTGGTATATGAATTGTATCTGCATAAAGCTGTTATTTATTTCTGCTTTTACAAGTGATACATAAAGTGTTATTTATTTTTTTAATTTTTATTTTTTTCATAAAGTGTTTTTTCTTAAAAAGAGTTCAAGGGGCATCTGGGTGGCTCAGTCAGTTAAGCATCTGCCTTCAGCTCAGGTCAAGATCTGGGGTCCTGGTATCTAGCCCTGCTTCACTCCCTGCTCAGCAAGGAGCCTGCTTTTTCCTCTCCCTCTCTCTCTGCCCCCAACTCATGCTTACTCTCTCTTTCAAATAAATAAAATCTTAAAAAAAAAAAAAAAAAACAAGAGTTCAAGCTCATCTTTTTTTCAGCTGAAGATGTTTCACATTGTGTATCATCAGTGTCCCCATCACCTGGACAGCTTGTTAAAATTTAGACTGCTGGGCCCCATCCCAGAGTTTCCAAGTCAGTATGACTGGGGTGGAGCCTGAGAAACCACTTCTAATAGGTTCCTAGGTGATCCTGAAGGTGTGACTGCTCAGGAACCTCACTGTTGAGCTAGAGGTCTAGCATTAGCTGTATGATGTAACTCTTCTAAGCCTCAGTTGGATCTGACAAATAGGGATTAAAAATAGCTCCTACCTCACTGGTTGTCATGAAGATTGAGATAATCATGAAATGTACTTACTGCACAATTTAGTGCATCCTTCGGGCTCAATAAATCACTCATTATTATAATTATTATTTTAAAGATTTATTTATTTATTTGAGAGAGTGAGATTGTGTGTGTGTGTGAGAGAGAGAGAGTGAGAGAGCAAGTGAGTGAGAGGAAGGGCAAAGGAAGAAGGAGAGAAGCAGACTCCTTGCTGAGTGTGAGCCAGATCCCAGATACCTAAGACCACGAACCGAACTGAAATCAAGAGTCATCATGGGGCACCCAGCTGACTGAGCCATCCAGGTGCCCCTATTATTAATATCTAAATCCCTTCCTCGAGGAGCTCCCAAACAGCCATCGTCCATTCATTTATTCAGCAAATATTTACTTGGCATTTACTATATGCCAGCCCTACGAGGAGGAAAGAAGCAGGAAAGAACCCAGCCTTGTTCTACACTTCAAGGAGCTGGCATTCCTAGGGCAGCGGGGAACTCAGATTCTGTACAAATATGCAAATAAACAAAAGGATTTCAGATAATGACATTCTAGGAAGAAAACAAAGCAAAGTGGTATGATAACAAATGGCTAGAGAACTAAATTGGCCTGTGGGTTCAGGCAAGGACTCAAGGGAGAAGAATTTAGAGCTAAATCCTACTGCTGAGAAGCCAATCTTTTGAAGTCCTGGGGGAACGTTTAAGGCAAAGAAAACATCAGTACAAAGGATCTGGGATAGGAAGGAGCAGAATGAGGAGACAGGAATACAAGTCACTAAACTTGAAGGCAGTCCAAGAGCCAGAAGAGAAGTATAAACAAATACTTCAGAGAAGTTCTGGGGAACAGGTTGGGCCCCTCCCTTAGACACTCATCCCTCAAACATTTATTGAACATCTAACATGTGATTGAGTGTCAGTGGATGACTCAAAGCAGTCTGGTTCTGATGAACTCTCAATGCATCATGGAAAGCAGACTCAGATAAGGAAAAGGTAACTGCAAGCCAAAATCAAAGATCATCTGCCTTGGGGTAGAGGATGGCTCCATGAACCTGAGAATTCTTTACAGTACTTAGGAGAAGAGGATGGTTTTGAACCAATTAGGATTTATTTATTCAACAAGCATTTTCTTGGGCCTTTATACTATGCCAGGCACTCTGGGCTGCTGGGGACACAGAGGAGTCAGTTCTTGTCCCTATCTGGGGACCTCACATTCTAGTGAGAGAGGCAGTTCTGAGCATGGTTCTTAAACTCTGAAGGGCTTAGAAATCATTTGAGATACCTTGGAGTGGAGAAAGACTCTAGCTATGACTCAAAATTGAGAAGCCATAAAAGAAAAGATTATGCATTGAACTACATTTAAAAAGTATTCTGAGGGCACCTGGGTGGCTCAGTCACTTAAGAGTCTGACTCTTGATCTCAGCTCAGGTCTTTTTATTCTTTTTTCTTTCTTTCTTTCTTTCTTTCTTTCTTTCTTTCTTTCTTTCTTTCTTTCTTTCTTTCTTCTTTCTTTTCTTTCTTTCTTTCTTTCTTTCTTTCTTTCTTTCTTTCTTTCTTCTTTCTTTTTTTAAAGATTTTATTTATTTATTCATGAGAGACACAGGTAGAGTCAGAGACATAGGCAGGAGAAGCAGACTCCCTGTGGGGAGCCCGATGTGGGACTTGATCTCAGGACCCAACCTGAACCAAAGGCAGATGCTCAACCACTGAGCCACCCAGGCATCCATGCCTCAGCTTGGGTCTTGATCTCAGGGTGGTAAATTCAAGCCCCCGGGGGCTCCACACTGAGCATGGAGCCTACTTAAAAAAAAAAAAATTCTGCATGTTCAACTTGTCATACCTGAGCAGAGTCTAATGACATACACAAAGAAAGCTATATTGCAACTAATATAGGCAAGATGTTGATCTCCTCTCCCTCTTTCTCTCCCTCTCTCTGTCTCTGTCTCTCTCTCTTTCTCATTCTCTTCTTCCTCCTCTATATATAAACTAAGACCAACAACATCGTAGAAAAATGAGCAAAGGATATGAACGCAATTCAGGGAAATGAAATACAAATGACCCTTAAACATATGAAAAGACATTTAATCCCACTTACAGAAATTTTTAAAAAAGAAATAAAAATACAACATGGGGGGATCCCTGGGTGGCGCAGCGGTTTGGCGCCTGACTTTGGCCCAGGGCGCGATCCTGGAGACCCGGGATCGAGTCCTGCATCGGGCTCCCGGTGCATGGAGCCTGCTTCTCCCTCTGCCTGTGTCTCTGCCTCTCTCTCTCTCTCTCTCTCTCTGACTATCATAAATAAATAAAAATTAAAAAAAAAAAGAAATACAACATGAAACTACACAGAGATGTGATTCTTCACCCATCAGACTAGCAGATGTTGTTGGCAAACTGTGGGAAAGCAAGGAGTCACACACAATCACATATTGTTGGTGAGAATGTAATCTGTCTAACCTCTGTGAAAGGCAATATGTCCAGATCTATGAAAATTACAAACATCATATATTCTTTGACCCAACAATACTAATTTTGGAATTCCAGACTATAGATCTACTTGCTCAGGAATGAAATGATAAAATGTACAAAGTTATTAATTGAAGCTATGTTTGTAATAGCAAAATACTGTATATAATCCAAATATCCTACAAGCAAGACAAGTTAAATAAATTATCTTTTAGGGCAACCCAGGTGGCTCAGCGGTTTAGCGCCGCCTTCAGCCCAGGGCATGATCCTGGAAACCTGGGATCGAGTCCCACATCGGGCTCCCTGCATGGAGCCTGCTTCTCCCTCTGCCTGTGTCTCTGCCTCTCTCTCTCTTCTCTGTGTATGCTCATGAATAAATAAATAAAATCTTTAAAAACTTATCTTTTAATCATATAATGGAATAACACTAGGAAGCAAAAAAAAAAATTGAGGACGTTCTTTATATATTGATTTGGGGGAAAATCTCCAAGATATATTATTACATGGAAACAAAAAGCAAGGTCTTTAATAGTGTGTATAATACAGTACCCTCTGTATTTAAGAAAGAGTAGAACAAGAATATAACTTTACATTTGTTTGTCTGTGCTTTAAAAAACTCTGGAAATAGATACAATAACAACAACAACAACAAAAAAAACGAAAGTGTTTTCTTGGTTGGGGTGGAGTTGGGCAGACTGGGTTGAGACCTAGGAAGATGGGGAGCAGAATTGAGAGGAGGAGTTTTCACTGCATGTATTTTTTTTAAATCAGAGGACTTGGGGATCCCTGGGTAGCTCAGCGGTTTAGCGCCTGCCTCCCACGTCGGGCTCCCTGCGTGGAGCCTGCTTCTCAACCTCTGCCTTATGTCTGCCGCTCTCTCTCTCTGTCTCTCATGAATAAATAAATAAAATCTTTTAAAAAAATCAGAGAACTTTATTTTGATACAATTTGCTTTCACTGTAATCTTCTATATTGTATTTTGTACATTCAAAAACTTCATTCTGAGAAGGGGTCCCCAGGGTGCCAAAGATGTCTATGGTACCAAAGCAGTTACATATCACTGCTCTAGGGGTGCCTGGTTGGTTCACTCAGTACAGCATGTGACTCTTGATCTCAGGGTCATGAGTTCAAGTCCCACGTTGGGCATGGAGCCTACTTAAACAAAACAAAAAGAAACAAAAAAAAAATCTTGCTGCTGTAAATGATCACACCTTTTCATTATTGCCCTTCCCTTATGACCATTTGCATTTTAAAATAACAACTTTATTGAGATATAATTCCCATACCATAAAGTTCATCCTTTTAAGATGTACAATTCAGTGGTTTTTAGTATATTCATGAAGTTGTCCAACAATCATTGGTATATAATTGTAGAATATCTTTATCACCCTCAAAAAGAAACTGCATACCTATTACAATTAATCCCTTTTTCCTCCTGTCAATCCCCACTCTGCTTTTGATCTTTATGGCTTTGTCTATTTTGATAATTCATATAAATGGAATCACACAATATGGGGTCCTTTATGACTAGTTATTCACTTAGCATAATATTTTCAAGGTTCACACACGAAGTAGTATATGTCCTTCCTCACTGCCAAATAACTATTTATGGACATACCACATTTTTTATTCATTCATCAGTTGATGAATAGGGTTATTCACTTTTTGACTATTTTAGTAATGCTGCTATAAATGTTTTGTACAAATTTTTGCATAGATGTATGTTGGGTATATATCTAGGAATGGAATTGCTGGGGCATATTAGTAACTCTAATTTCTTTAGGTACTGTCAAACAAATTTTCCAAAATAGCTGTACCATTTTATATCCCTACCAGTCATAGTTGAGGGTTCCAATTCCTCACATCCATGGCAACACTTGTTATGGTCTATCTTTTTTATTTTAGTCATCCCAGTGGGTGTGGAGTGGGATTTCATAGAGATTTTGAAATGCATTTCCCTAATGACTAATGGTGCTGAACATCTTTCCATGTGCTCATTGTGCAGAAATGTATTATGTTGTTTGATATCTAAACCACATAAATGCATTATCTAGTCAACATTTTATTTTTTTTAATTTTTATTTATTTATGATAGTCACACAGAGAGAGAAAGAGAGAGAGAGAGAGGCAGAGAGAGAGGCAGAGGGAGAAGCAGGCTCCATGCACCAGGAGCCCGACGTGTGATTCGATCCCCGGTCTCCAGGATCGCGCCCTGGGCCAAAGGCAGGCGCTAAACTGCTGCGCCACCCAGGGATCCCCCCTAGTCAACATTTTAGATTAAAAATAAAGAATCTCAGCCCAAATGATTTATTTGGGTAAAGGCAGGGCCCAGGATATATGGTCTTTTAAAAAGATTTATTTATTTATTTTAGAGAGAGAGCACACACACAAGTGGGGGAAGGGGCAGAGAGAGAACGAGAGAGAACCCTCAAGCAGAATCCCTGCTGAGTGTAGAACCTCATGCTGGGGTTGATTCCAGGACATGAAATCATGACCTGAGCCAAAACCAAGAGCCAGCCACTTATCTGACTGGGTCACCCAGGTACCCCCAGAAATACATGCTGGGTGATTAAAAAAAATTCCTGGGTGATTCTATCACAAATGGTCCTAAATTAGGCTTAACAAACACTGCAACTTACTGAGCGAGAGCCATGGGAGCTAATGTCGGAGCAGGTGAATTTTGCTGGAGTAATAAGATAGATTCTAAAGGGTCAGCAGAAGTTCCACAGGGCAAGAAAAGATTCTCAAGAGAGTATAGGGGGAGGAGACAGATACAAGCATACTTTACTTCATCATACTTCACTTTATTGTGTTTCACAGATATCGCATTCTTCTTAAGTTGAAGGCTCATGGCAACCCCGCATTGAGCAAGTCTGTCAACACCATTTTTCCAGCAGCATTTGCTCACTTCATTTCTCTGTGCCACATTTTGTTAATTCTTGCAATGTTTCAAACTTTTTCATTATTATTTTATTTATTACGGTGATCTATGATCAGTGCTCCTTGATGTTACTATTGTAACTGCTTGGGGGCACCACGAACCATGCCTATATAAGACAGAGAACTTCATTAACCAGCATTGCTGTGACTGCTCCACCAGTTGGCAGTTTCTCTCCCTGTCTTCCTCTCTTCAGGCCTCTATATTTCCTAAGACACAACAATATTGAAATTAGGCCAATTTGATAATCCTACAATGGCCTCCAAGTGTTCAAGTGAAAGGAAGAATCACAAGTCTCTCACTTTAAATCAAAAGCTAAAAATGATTCAGCTTAGTGAGGAAGACATGTTGAAAGTTGGAACAGGCTGAAAGCTAGTCCTTTTGTACCAAACAGCAAATTGTGGATGCAAAGGAAAGTCATTGGAGAAGAGTAAAAGTGATACTTCAGTGAATACACGAATAATAAGAAAGTGAAACAGTCTTGTTGCTGATATAGAGAAAGTTCTAATAGTCTGAATAAAACATCAGACTAGCCACAACACTTCCTTAAGCCAAAGCCTAATTGAGAGCAAGGCCCTAATTCTCTTCAATTCTCTGAAGGCTGAGAGAGATGAGCAAGCTGCAGAAGAAAAGTCTGAAGCCAGCAGAGGTTGTTCGTGCGGTTTAAGGAAAGAAGCCGTCTCTATAACATAAAATTGCAAGATAAAGCAGCAAGTAAAAGCTGCAGCAAATTATCCAGAAAATCTAGCTAAGATCATTAATGAAGGTGGCTAATGAAACAACAGATTTTCAGTGTATATGAAACAGCCTTCTACTGGAAGAAGATAACATCTAGGATTTAAAAAAAAAACCAACATTTTATTTATTTGAGAGGGTGAGAGAGAAAGAGCATGACCAGGGGCGGAGGGAGAGGAGCAGACTCCCTGCTGATCAGGGAGCCTGATTTTGGGGGTGGGGGGGGGTTGATCCCAGGATACTGGGAACATGACCTGAGCTGAAGGCAGACACAACCAACTGAACCACCCAGGTGTCCCCATCTAGGACTTTCATAGCTAGAGAGAAATCAGTGCCTGGATTCAAAGCTTCAAAGGATGGGCTCTCTTGTTAGGGACTAATGTAACTGGTGACTTGAAGTTGAAGCCAGTGCTCATTACCATTCTGAAAGTCCCAGGGCTCTCGCTCAGTAAGTTGCAGTGTTTGTTAAGCCTAATTTAGGACCATTTGTGATAGAATCACCCAGGAATTTTTTTTAATCACCCAGCATGTATTTCTGGGGGTACCTGGGTGACCCAGTCAGATAAGTGGCTGGCTCTTGGTTTTGGCTCAGGTCATGATTTCATGTCCTGGAATCAACCCCAGCATGAGGTTCTACACTCAGCAGGGATTCTGCTTGAGGGTTCTCTCTCGTTCTCTCTCTGCCCCTTCCCCCACTTGTGTGTGTGCTCTCTCTCTCTAATTAATTACAGTCTATTAAAAGTTATACTAACTCTACTCTGTGCTCTATACATGGAACAACAAATTCTGGATAATAGCATGTCTGTTTATAATGTGATTTACTGGATATTTTAAGCCTGCTGTTGAGACCTACTACTTAGAAGGAAAAAAAAAAAAAAGATTTCTTTCATAATGTACTGCTCATTGAGGATGCACCTGGTCACCCAAGAGCTGTGCTAGAGATGTATGAGATTGATGTTATTTTCATGCCTACCAACACAAAATTGGATCAAGCAGTCATTTAGACTTTCAAGTCTTATTATTTAAGAAATACAATTTTCGGGATCCCTGGGTGACTCAGTGGTTGAGCGTCTGCCTTTGGCTCAGGTCGTCCCCAGATCCAAGGATCCAGTCCTGCATCAGTCTCTCACGGGTAAATAAAATCTTTAATAAATAAATAAATAGGGATCCCTGGGTGGCGCAGCGGTTTAGCGCCTGCCTTTGGCCCAGGGCGCGATCCTGGAGACCCGGGATCGAATCCCACGTCGGGCTCCCGGTGCATGGAGCCTGCTTCTCCCTCTGCCTGTGTCTCTGCCTCTCTCTCTCTCACTGTGTGCCTATCATAAATAAATAAAAATTAAAAAATTTAAATGCCAAAGCTATAAATAAAAAAGGAAATTGTATTTCTTTTTTTTTTCTTAAGATTTTATTTATTTATACGTGAGAGACACAGAGAGACAGAGACATAGGCAGAGGGAGAAGCAGGCTCCCCGCAGGTTGCTCATGGACTCCATCCCAGGACTCCGGGGAACACGACCTGAGCCAAAGGTAAGACGCTCAACCACTGAGCCAGGTGCCACAACATTTTTACTTTTTAAAGAGACTCTACACCCAGCGTGGAGCCCACCATGGAGCCTGGTCATGACCCTGAGGTCAAGATCTGAGCTGATAACCTAAGTCGGACACTCAGCCGACTGAGCCACCCAGGCACGCCTTGACATTTAAAAAAATACAGTCTAGTTATCTTATAGAATGTCCAATTTACCTATTAGATGCAAGTTAAGGATTTTTGTCAGATATAGCGCGGAAGTGATGCCCGGTGCTCAGTGTAAGGGAAAGACAGATGTCAGTCTGTCTCATCACTGACCGAGGTAACCTCACTTCCTTGAGGGAGGGTGCACCCTAGGCCCCTCCCCCTGTCAAGTTACCATTTTCTCTTTGCAACGCTGAGACCGTCAATCACGTGTGCTGCTGGGAGAGTTACAGAACCCTTTTCTACTATCACTTCCCCATCTGTAAAGTGGGGACAGCGATGTCTTCAGTTTAAAAAGTGAACGTGCTCGAAGGCTAAGTGATATGGTCCGAGAAGATGGCAAAAAGACGCCCTCCGTAGAGATTAATTTCTTGCGCGTTCCAAAAAGGGAAGGCCTGGGGGCTCGGGGGGAGGGAACCGCCGCCGCCGCCGCCGCCGCCGCCGAGCACGAGCGCGTGCGCGTGCGCGTGCGCGTGACCACAGAGTCGGTCCTCCAGAGGCAGAGAGGCCGGAAGTTGTCCTCGCGGAACCTCGCGGCTCTGAGGGTGGGTAGCTGAGGCGGCTAACGGGGTGGGCAGGCGGCCTGGCCCGGTAGTCCCGGCGGTGGGTCGGCGTGAGGGGTCCTGGGGTTCTGGGCGGGGATAATGGCATCTCGGGCAGGCCCGCGAGCGGCCGGTACCGACGGCAGCGACTTTCAGCACCGGGAGCGCGTCGCCATGCACTACCAGATGAGGTATGAAGCGAGGCGAGGAGCACGGAGGCCTGGGAAGCGGCACGGGCCCGGCCTCAGGGGCTTACCCCACCCCGCCCGGCCGCGCGCACCTCGTCCCGGGACGGCTCGGGGCCCGGCCCCCACTTCGGGAAGCCCCTTCGCTCCCATAAGCGCCACTCGGTGATCCGCCCTGTGTCCGGGGAGGGTCCGGTCCCTGCCTCCTAGGCTCCGGAGTCTTGCGGTGCTGGCCTCGCCGTGGGACCTCGGAAACCCGGGTTTTAGTTGAAATTCAGTTTCCTCATCTGTGAAGGGCAAAGCCATCCACTATTTAGGTTTTGGTGAAGAATTAGCGAGGTAGTAATTCGCGTAAGTCTGCCCAATACATGGTAGCTGTTGTATTTGGGGCCGTTTGGGGGAATGTAGACCATAAAGTCCAGCCTTTCCTCGCCTAAAATGAATTTTAGGAACGCTCCCACGGGGATTTCCACATTCGTTTACTCATTCAACAAAAATTTATTGCGTTTCTATCCATCAGGCATCTGTGCTAGGCACTGAGGATATGAGAGTAAGCAAAAGCAGATCTGGTCTTTGTTTGCATGTTATACCTTCAATAAAAATGTTTTTTGTTTTCTTAAAAAAAAAAACAAAACAAAACAAGGAAGCTGGTCCCTGCCTTCATGGAGCATGAAGTCTCCAGGTGACTGACTGACTTACCACCACCACCACCGTTGCACATTTTCTATAGTGAATATTTTTTAAATAAATATTTTGAAAAGAGATTTTCTTTTCTTAAATCCATCAAAATCTCTCAGAATGTTTTTCACATCTTTCCAGAGTTTTTTTTTTTTTTCAAGATTTTATTTATTATTCATGAAAGACGAGAGAGGCAGAGACACAGGCAGAGGGAGAAGCAGGCTCCACGCTGGGAGCCCAACGTGGGACTCGATCCCGGGTCTCCAGGATCACACCCTGGGCTGAAGGAGGCGCTAAACCGCTGAACCACTGAACCACCCAGGCTGCCCCTCTTTCCAGAGTTCTGAAGAATGACAAAGAAGCTCTTTGGACCTTCATTTCATTCTTATCTTCAGACCCCTGCCTGAAAGGATATCACCACACAAGTGTTTTGGTGACTATCCAGAGCAGAAACTGCCCTCAGGGGTGTGAAGAGGATACATAGAGATCCAGAGAGAATTAGAATAATAAGAGAAATATGTGCTTGCTTTGGCTATAAAATCTGCTCTACTGGGGAAGTATGGGCAGCCTGAGTTGTTTTCCTTGCTGCCAGTATCTTTCCTGTAGGCTATATTCTTACAGTGCAAAGTCCTCTCTAAACACAGCTCTGAGTTACTCTTTTGCTTTTAATCTGACTCATAGTCTTTGCAACTTCATATCCTGCTATTCCCCTTCCCACTACAAAGTATTCCTGCCACACCACCTGCTTTCCTGGAACACAATGCTTATGTCTTTTTGCCTGCCTGCTATTACCTCTTTGGAATCCCAGCTCGACCTACCCTTCAGAGCCTAGCTCAAATATCACTGTCCTCTAGATAGCCTCCAGACATCCCAACCTAAGCTGAACTGATTACTCCTTCCTGTGATATTATGTATCTGACAACATATATTTACCAGAGCTCTTCCAGTTCATTTTCTAATTATTTTTTCTTTTTTTTTTAAAGTAGACTTCCCATCCCCCATGTGGATCCCAATGTGGGGCTTAAACTCACAACCCTGAGATCAAGACCTGAACTAAGATCAAGAGTGGGACACTTAACTGGCTGAGCCACCCAGACACCCCTTATTTTTTCTTTTGTTCCTTGTCCCTAAGCCTCCAGGCAGGAACTGTATCTTAATCATATTTGTATCCCAGTGTCCAATATAGTTGCCTGGCATATAGTTGGTATTAGAAAATTTTGAATGAAAGGTACTTCTTCCTCTGCTCTGCCCCACAGTGTGACTCTCAAGTATGAAATCAAGAAGCTGATCTACGTGCATCTGGTCATATGGCTGCTCCTGGTTGCCAAGATGAGCGTGGGACACCTGAGGCTATTGTCGCATGATCAGGTGGCCATGCCCTATCAGTGGGAATACCCGTATCTGCTGAGCATTGTGCCCTCTCTCTTGGGCCTCCTCTCCTTCCCTCGAAACAACATTAGCTACCTCGTGCTCTCCATGATCAGCATGGGGCTCTTTTCCATAGCTCCCCTCATTTATGGCAGCATGGAGATGTTCCCTGCTGCACAGCAGCTCTACCGCCATGGAAAGGCTTACCGCTTCCTCTTTGGTTTTTCTGCCGTCTCTGTCATGTACCTGGTGTTGGTGCTGGCAGTTCAAGTGCATGCCTGGCAGTTATACTACAGCAAGAAGCTCCTAGACTCTTGGTTCACCAGCACACAGGAGAAGAAGCGTAAATGAAGCCTGCCTGATGGACTCTTCTGTGGGGTGAAGCCTGGGCCTCCCACCGAAAAGAGTGAGAAGGTAGAGGAGCTGTTGTGAAATTGTTGGTGATTTTGGCAGCTAGTGCAAACTAGGCCCACATTCTGGAAAGCCCCTCCTATTGCCATCAGCTGAAGTGGCAAAACTATATTTAATTTATTCCTGGTTGGCTGGAACTGGGTGATCAACAACTATAAAAGAAACTTCAGCTGGTTGAACTTGAGGCCCTTCAGGGTTTTTCTTTTTGAGCCTCATCCTTGCCTCTTGGTCATTCTCTCCACTTTTGTCCATTACCCCTTAGCCATCAAGACTGAAGGAGATAGGGAATAAATCAAATTCTACTTTAATCTGTAGGTGGTGGGGCAGGAAACATTTGGGAGGCTCCCCTGCAGTCTGTTGTCTCCACTGCAAAGCATTTTATTTAAAAAGAACTTCAATAAAGTTACAACTGCCTTCTCCACCCTGTGCCTTGTGTTGGGATTTGATAAATTGTGAAAGGTATGTTGCTTGAGTGGCCTTAGACATAAAGAGGCAGAAGTTTCCCAAGAAACCTGGAAGTAGCAGTAGAGATGTGAACTGGGCATAGGGAACCTTAGTCATAGTAGCAGCCCTGCTGCTGATTGACAGAAACTAGCATGGGCCATAGATTTTAATCTCTCTACCTGTAAAATGGCCCATCCTCATCCTGCTTGGATTATGGGCTCTTCTTTTGGTAAGATATTCATGTTTATTATTCAGTGTTAACAGGTTGTCATTTATATGTCTAGTAATATATTAATGGTATCCAAAAGAATTTTAAAGTATCCCTGCATGTAATCTGGGTGAAATATGATATACATGTGAAATAACTAATAAACACGCTATCTAATGATATGGAGCATTTTTAACTTTAAAAATGGAAGTGGGAGGGATCCCTGGGTGGCGCAGCGGTTTAGCGCCTGCCTTTGGCCCAGGGCGCGATCCTGGAGACCCGGGATCGAATCCCACGTCGGGCTCCCGGTGCATGGAGCCTGCTTCTCCCTCTGCCTATGTCTCTGCCTCTCTCTCTCTCTGTGTGACTATCATAAATAAATAAAAAAAAAAAATTTAAAAAAAAATGGAAGTGGGAAAGAGATCTGTGAACTAAAGGCCCTCTTCACGCCTAAAAGTCTGACACAGTAAATATTGCAGGAAAGATGTGTGTCCCTTTGATCTTGTCCACTTGACTTTATAGTCTCTGGATGGTTTCTGGATCTCTTAATTGCAGACTTCTACCCTCTCAAGGGTTCTAGTCATTTTTTCCCCAGTACTTTTATTCTATAAACATTAGGCCTATACTCAGTCATTCTTAGATCTGGCAGTAGTTATACTGCAAAACTTCTTCCTCTGCATGTCCTGTCATCTCAAACTCTGTGTATCCCAAATTTAACTCCTTGTTTTCTACCTTATACCCATACTTCCTGTATCCCTGTGTGCAAGTGAGTATAACAAAAGCACAGCTCAGGGCACCTGGGTGGCTTATTGGTTGAACATCTGCCTTTGGCTCAGGTTGTGATCCCCGTCGGTCGTGATCCTGCATCAGGCTCCCCACAGGGAGCCTGCTTCTCCCTCTGCCTATGTCTCTGCCTCTCTCTGTGTGTCTCTCATGAATAAATAAATTTTAAAAAGCACAGCTCTAGATCATCAAGTCTCTACTATGTGCCATTGTTTTTTGAATAAAATACCTTAATCTCTTTCAGACATTTGTGAGGTATGATTTCAGTGCACTTGCATTATCTTGCATTATCTCCCAATACTCTCACAGTCTTTCTCAGTCAGTAGAACCTCATGAATTCCGATATTGCTTTCATGTTTTCCCAGTTTGCTTAAAAATTTCCCTTTTATACCTTTATATGCCTTTATTACTTATCCTTCAAGATTCAGTTTACATGGTAATTTGGGAGCCTTCTGGTTGCTTCAATTCAAAGTGTAAGAGTTCTTTCTTTGAAATTGGGTAGCAGTTTTATTTTACCTCTTACTGACAGAAGTATTTGTTTACATGTATTTTCCTTACCCCTTGCTCAGTACCTGATACATGGTGTGCCCTTTATTGAATAAAGTAACTTGTCCAACTGTAAACTGAAGACGGGATGTATTGCACAGAGGGAAGAATTAGACTGAGGCAGGGGTGGAATTTGGAGAACAAAGGAAAGCAGATGGAAATGTGTGGGTAATGGAATTATGTCCACCAGGCACAAATTGCTAATTTTCAAAGAATTGGGATGAAAAAAAATTTTTTTTTTTTTTTTTTTGAAAAAAAATTTTTAAGTTAAACTTTTTTTTTGATTATTGGAGTGATACGTCAGTCTTAGAGTGCTTTCAAAGACCCTCTATGGAAATTACTGTCAATGCAAAAAAAAAAAGCCAGTTGATTTACTTTAGGTTTCTACGTGTTGGGTTATTGGGATTATGCTTTTCCAATCATTCTTTTCCTCCCTCATGGTTGTAGTATTCCCTGAAGCAAACAAGAGTTTTGAAAGAGATCTTGATTTAGTGGGAAGACCATTGTATTTGGATGGTGGAAGATGGGTTCAAGTACCAGCACGCCTAATTGAATGGCTAAGATCAACACTGCCTATTTCACAGGACTGTTTTGAAGATCAAATAAGATAAAGTATTATGAAAGTGCTTTGTGAACTATGTAACACTATATAAATGTGTGGAAAGGTTCTTCCCTAGTGTTTGCAGATCTCAACTATAGGCATTGGAGGGACCCTTAGAGAACACCTAGTGCATGAGAAAGGCAGTGTGGCATAGTGGAATGAATACAGCTTCTAAAATTAGACTGACTTAGGTTGGAATTCTGCCTTTTGCCTTGAGCAAGATACTTGAATCTCTGATTTGATTTGACAAAAGGGGATCATCCTAGCTACCATCGCAGCTACCAGGATTGTGAAGATTAATTAAAATAATGTATATGAATAGTACATAGCAATACTATTAAATACCAAAGCAGTACTTAGTAAATACCCAAAATCCCTTTTCTTGACAAGCATTGCTAACTTCCCCCTTTCAGACTGGGAGTCCCTATCTCTTCTCTTAGGCATGATCTCTTGCCTTGGAACTCTGGAGGTTGATCCCTTCTGGGAGAGCAGAAGTAAGGAAGGAACACTCTTCCACTCTTGGTTTGCACTGGTCTGGTCTAACATGTTGGCCCCACCTGCCTAAGTTCCCCTAACAAGAGCCCCAGTTGCCCCAAGGGACTTTAGGAATCAGCCATGACAGAAAGAGGCTGGAGTTGCTGCATGATCTGACCAGAGTCCATGTAAGGGTAAGGCTCAAGAAACAGCTGTCTAAGGCCCCCACAGCATGCTCTCTATCTGAGCATGTGCAGGGGCCTGCCAAGACTTCCTGAGTTCCTGGCTTGGTCCCCAAGTAAAGGTTATTAGAGCTAGAGCATGAAGTCTGGGTCAGCTCATTCAGACACAAACCGCAGGTTAAGACAGGCTTCGGCCATCTTCCAAGAAGGCAGGGCTCTGTGCTGCAGTTGACTTTTACTCCACCTAACCATCTTCTATTCCAGCCACAGTTACTCCTTCCTTGTTGACTCTTCCCCAATAATCCCTACTCATCTGGAAGTCTGACCATTAACTCACTATCATAAGACCTACTTTTCCTATGTTCTAACTATTCCAAATTCTCCCTTCGCATTGTTAACCCTACCAACTACGTTGCACTGCTAAGTCGAGTAATTCTGTGGTCTCTAGGACCCAGAAACCCTTCACCCTCCCACAGATTTCCCCAAGTTGTGTGTCCTGGCCGAAAGAGCCAGAAAGACGCAGTGGTGAGTCCCAGCTCTCCATCTCTGTGTTTGGACAAGTTACTTAATCTGCCTAGGGTTTTCCAGTCTGTAGAATGGTTTTAAAAGACTGACCTAAAAAAAAAAAAAAAAAAAAGACTGACCTCAAAATGAGATAATGTGGGCAAAGCACACAGGCACACAGGCGCAAAGCACACAGGTCTGATAGTAAGAGTTTAGCAAATCTTAAACTGATTCCCTACTCTTTCCCAGGTACCTGAGTTCTCCTGCAGTGCTTTTTACCCTAAGTATTTTTTTAGGTCCCATAATCAATAGGCAAGCCAGCAGGACAGTAAATAATACACAGACCTTCTTTTCTTTCTTCTTTCCCCCTTTCTTCCTCATCTTTTTTCCTTTTCCTTTTCTATGCTTTCATTTTTATTCCCTTTCTATTCTTTATTTCTTTTGTATGTGTGAATATGGGCCCTGTTCTGTCTTTTCTGTTTCTCCTACCATACCTTAGCCTGGGTCAGGGAGCAGTTAAGGATATATTTTCACTGTGACAGATCAGAAGATACAAAGAGGTTGAGAAAGAGAAGTATGTGAGAATGGAACCAAGTTTCTCACTTCATGCCCTCAGCATTGGAAAATGCATTATTAACGTAGATCTAAACTACTGTGGATTAGGTAAAGATTGAAGGGGAAGACCCCCTAACCTGTCCTTAGTATGGCCAGACCACCTTTTTCTTCCTTGGTAACTTACCGATCTATTTTCGCAGTGATGGGCTCCAAGGCCAAAAAACAGACCTGTGCCAGGCAAACCTTTTTCCCAGGAAGAGGGTAATGAGGCAGGGGGAAGAGAGACCGTAGGCTGATAGAAAGAGAAATGAATTGTGAGAGGTTGGCAGATTTGGAGCTCCCTGGATAGAGACCTTGATGAAATCACTCTTCTTCCTTATTTATCTCTTTATAAAATGAATAATTCTCACTTTCTCATAAGTTGATTAAATGGATCAAATATGAAAGTGCTTGTCAAATGTGAAGCAGATAAACTGTTGCTTAGATGAAATGTATCATTACTTGCAGTTATTCAACTACAAAGCACCCATTTCTTGACATCCACTGCTAGGCATTGGAGAACATAAAGAATAGGAAAGGGTCCTTATCTTCTAAGGAACTTAAAAGCCAGAGGGTATTTTTAGGATAATGAGTACAATGGGTCTTCAGACAGTGGACCTGAAGACTTAGGAACTAGAATTGGCTTGAAGAAGGCTAGGGTCAGACTACTGAAAGGGGCAGAGGGACAATAACAATATCACGATGACTTAACCCCGTAGGTGTGCCCTGAACTTGTTTTCTATGTGTGTCACCAAGGTAAGGACTGAGCAGTTCAAGTGCTCCATGAGCAGGAGGAAGCTGTGGGATGATGGGGAGGGTCCCCACAAAGCCTGGAGCCTCGTCAGCATCGGAAACCACAGGAAACCAGGTCAGTGCATGGGGCCTGCTCCCACAGCTCCAGGGCTCAGCTGTGTGCTCTGGGGCTTTCTGAGCAGCCGGTACTGATTAGAGGATTCTTGAAGTTGGAGGCCCCTTTGGCATGGAGCCTTTTACCCAGAAGAGCTGGGTGGAGAGAAAAGGCTGGGCTATAGTCTTGAGGGTCAGCCAGGTGGGGAACAGGAGGCATATGGGAGCATGTGAGGTCTATGTGCATCCTACAGGGACTTTTTGTCGTTCTGCTCAACTCTAAATGGTGCCTCAGGGACACAAAGGAAAGTGTGTCCCTTATGGTCACAACTGTCTCCAGACCCCATTGCAGAACAGTGCTCAGTAGTTCTGTTAATTCTCTAAGTGAGGGGATGAGGCCCATCTCCAAGGAAGCTCTAAGTCCAAGAGCATTAGTGGGCGGGTCAGATGTACTGGGTGTTGGCAGGAGTAGGAGGGGTTAGGAAGTGGGGACAGCCTCCATTCCCCTAACTGGCCTCTTTCCTGTTATTTCTCTGCCTGAGCTGTAGCCCCTGGCCCTCCAGGGAGGGCCCCTGGGAGAGGCAGGGATTTCTTGGGGAGGGGGAGCTCTGTCCCTCCGCTAGGAGAAGAAGGAATGTGGCTTGGCTGGCTGGTTAGGATCTAGGATCTAGGAGGAGCTTTGAGGCAGGGCGGGGCAGGGACAGGCAGAGGCGACGACTCCTGCTCCCTGTGCTCCCCGCTGCTGCTCAGCAAGGTTCTGCTGCCCACCTTCAGACTGTGCAGCCATGTCCTGGGCACTCTGACCCCACGGAAGCCCATGGGGAGCACCAGACTGGCAGCCCAGTGCCTCCCTCTTCTCCTGCTGTTTATTGGCCTCTCTGCCTCCTCCAAGATTGGCTGCTCCTACCTGCCCCGCTGGAGCACCCACTGTCTGCTGGCCTCCCACATGGTAAGGTAATGCTGCTGTTGCCCAGTGGGGACACTTGCCTGCCAAGCTGGTGAAGCTCCCCACTCCTCTGCCTGTCCTCTCATGTCTTCCAAGGCCCTGTGCCCTGGTGCAGTCCCCGTATGTCCTCTATATGGTCTTGGAGGGGTAGCAAAGGTTCTGGTGTGCTGAGCGCCTGGGTGGGATAGAGCTGGGAAGAAAAGAGCCACAATGGATGAGCTACTAGCTTATGGGCCTTGGAATTAGATGATTTGAGGCAAGGACCACAGGGAGAATGTCCCCCATATAGGAATCTCTACTAATAATTCTTTCCTTTCTTGCCCCTACTGGGCCCTGTGCCTTCAGGAAGACACTCTCACTGGTGAGTCTCATTCCGTGCCCTACTTCTCTTTTGTGTCCCTTGTTCCAGACCCCTGGTGAACTTTCCATTCTAATTTTTGGTTCTCGACTTGGGAAGGAGCATATCAAGGAAAAAACATGGGGTTTAGAATCAGGACAAGCCTGGATTTGCATTGTAGTTCCACCACATACTCCACAGTGGCTTCAGGCAGTGCACTTAGCCCCTCAGACTCCTGTTTCTGAGGGGTAGAGCAACATAGTGAACAGGATTGTACTGTGAAATCTGTTGCCCCTGAGGGGCAGGGGGGAATTAAAGGAGAGACAGGATAACCTCTAGGCATTCCCCCTTAACAGGTCCTTCCCTCTTGTCAGTGATACAACCATGATCCTTCACATCTTAGGTTTCTGGTTTGCAAATCATTTTCCCACATGCTATCTTACTTGATCTTGACAACAGTCCTACTTTATGAATGAGGAAGCTGAGGCTTCGACAGGTCAGTCATTTGCCCAGAGCCACACATCTCAGTCTCAAGTACAACTTGTCTGAGGCAGGAGGGACCTCCTTGGATTCTACCATTTGATTTTCTTTTCCTCTTTCCCAGGAAGGTCTGCCTGTATTTCTTGCCATACCCAGTTGGCCCTTCCTGTGTCCCTAAAGCCTTGGTGTGTTCAGCTCTGGCTCTGCCCCTATTATTTGTGCCTGCATCTGGTGTCAGATCCTTCAGGTATGAGAAACAGCCCTTTGGGCTATTCTCAATGGAGATGTGCATTAGGGGTGTTTTGGGGGTCCCCAGGCTGAGGAAGGTGGGACTTACCCTCCTAGAACAGATGTCTCTCCTGTTGTCAACCTCAACAGAGACAGGTCATCCTCAAATAGGAGACCACGACTGATATTAATGGGTTCAGCCGTATCATTTTGTGAAGGTGTTTCTCCTTTCTACTGGCACCAATGCTTGAGATCAAATTGTTTTAGTTCTGTGAGTTTACTATTATTACCTTCTCTTTGCGAAGTAAAGTCTTTCTTATTCAACTCTATATTTTCATTGCCTAGTTCAGTGCCGGCACATACAAATTCCCAAACACTGCTTAAGAATCAGCAGTTTCTAATTTTTCACTGTTGTAAATAATGCTACAATGGACTTTTTTTTTAAGATTTTATGTACTTATTAGAGACACACAGAGAGAGAGAGAGAGAGAGAGAGAGGTAGAGACACAGGCAGAGGGAGAAGCAGGCTCCATGCAGGGAGCCTGACGTGGGACTTGATCCTGGGTCTCCAGGATCACGCCCTGGGCTGAAGGCGCCACTAAACCTCTGAGCCACCTGGGCTGCCCAACAATGGACATTTTTGCATGTATATGCACATATATTTGTATATATGTGCATATATATATATCTTTTTCTCTACCTAAGGAATTAGTCCTTTTTGACTATATCATAACTTTCAGGACTAAAGAAGCTTGATACCATTACCCTCCATGATCTGAAATGACTTACTGTCTAACATCAGACCACATTTCCAGGTAGGGGAGGGGCAGTGAAGGCCTGGATAGTAAATTGTTAATTATGTCCTTTCCTGCACAGGCCTCCAGGGGGGTTGGTTCTACCTCCTGGTGCAGAAATACAAAAAGTCACATAAGTTCCGGTTCTGTAGGAGACACAAGATGCCAGCATCTGCTCAGGTACTCCCCTTGCCAGTTCCAGCTCTGCCCTATGCCTCCCAGCCCTTTCCTTTTTGGCCTCCCATTTTGTTCTCTAGCCCTGGGAAAGACAGAAAGCATGGTGATGAAGTAAAGACTATTCTGTCCACTACACAGTTAGGGACACCGAGGCCTAAAGATTGAGTGACTTCCTGGGGTGCCCCAAGTTCCAGAAGCAGGAATAGAAGCCTAATTCCTGGCCTAAGGCCACCCATGTTCTCTGCCCACAGAGGAAGCTGATGAGTAGCTGTTGTCTGTCTGAAAAGGGTCATCACATTGCTGTGTCCTCCCCAGACATCTCTCACAAGGGGCTGCGCTCTAAAAGGACCCAACCTGCAGAACCAAAGGCAGTGGAAGATCTCCCCAGACCCAGCTTACAAAGGCATGAAGGTAGGCATGGAGTATGACCAGAGATGGGTGCAGCCAAGTAATAGTGCCTGCGCATAGGCCAAGAGACAAGGCTACCAGGTCCTCGTCCTCTCCAGGGCCCGAGTTCTCCTTTGATCTGCTGTCTGAGGCACGGGCTATTCAAGTGACCATTCCTCCAGGACCTGAGGTCAGCGTGCGCCTTTGTCACCAGTGGGTACTGGAATGTGAAGAGCTGAGCAGTCCCTTTGACACCCAGGTATGGAGTGTCATCTCCCTTTAAAAAGCCAGATCACACAGCTCTGGAGCATAAAGGCCCTCACTGTTGTATCTATGGGGAGACCAAGGCCCGGAGAGGGACAGGCATTGTCTGAGACCTCCATACAGCTCTGAAGTGCCTAGCATTAAACCTTCTCTGGATAAGACAGAAAATGCAGGAGTCTTCGTCACCTGGGAGGAGGGGACGGGAAAAGGCAGGCAGAGACTTGGAGCAACCATGAATGCCTAGCAGAGAAATGAATACAGTGTATATCCCCGGGGAGAAGAGCCTCTAGCGAGATTCAGGTTGCATTAAGAAGGCTTTTCAGTTCCCCCAAGAAGCAGTCACATCTGTCTGGGTCCCCTTCCATCTCCCTCCTTTTGCTGTTCCCCCTTGGAGAATGTGATGTCCCCCATTCACTCAGCCCAAGCCTAATACCTCCACTTCAACCTCCAGTTGCTGTAGATGCCCTGGTATGTAGCTGATACCATCTACAGGGACCAAGGCTGTACCTCTGTGTCCCTTGGCTCTCTTCATTTATTATTTTTTTAATATTTTATTTATTTATTCATGAGAGACCCAGAGCGAGAGAGGCAGAGACACAGGCAGAGAGAGAAGCAGGTTCCACGCAGGGAGCCTGATGCGGGACTCAATCCTGGGTCTCCAGGATCACACCCCAGGCCGAAGGCGGCACTAAACCACTGAGCCACCCAGGGATTCCTTGGCTCTCTTCATTTCTAAGATGAAGATCACTGTGGTGCTAGCATTTAATTAATCAAATTAATGCTTCTAGCATCTAGCATCCTCCCTGGCATACAGTATGGGCTCCATAAATGTAGGATCCTTCCCCTATTTCTTCCCCCTCCCCACTCCATATATTGAGATAGCTAGAGCAAATAGACTACAGATCAGGGACACCTTCCACCTCAAAAGGAAATTCCTCAGCGAAAGAAATAAGTCTAAGAAGAAGAATAGGGTGTGCTGGCCAAGGTCCCAGCTTCCTACTACCCTGGTCCAGGGTGCCTAAGCTCTTTCTCAGGCATTTCTTCTCTCCTTTTGCTGCTTCGTCAACAGAAAATTGTGTCTGGGGGCCATGCTGTAGACCTGCCTTATGAATTTCTTCTTCCCTGTCTGTGCATAGAGGTGAGCAGAACAAAAGGTCTGGGTTTTCCACGGCTCCACTTCTAGGTCTCCCAGAGGCACAGCTGGTCAACCATATGTCCAAGTAAGTCAGGTCTTAGGGTGTTGATGAGAGGCTTGGGAAGACTGCTGCCAGCTGGACTTTAAGCCACATGTCGGGTCAGAGAGGGAAGTGTCCTGCTGAACATGAGCTATTTTGGGGGGCGATTCCAACCTCAGTCCTATCCTAAACCCAGCTTCCCTAGGTTCAGACTGACCTCAACCCACAGAGACAGAGTATGCAGTTACCTTCACTGTGTGTTCTGAGGAGTCACGGTGGGGGCACATGTGACCCCTACAAGCCCCAAAAGTCTTGTCCGCATGAGCCCTCCATGGCAGTCCTTTACTTACAAAGCATGAAGGCTTCTTTGGACTAGACCAAAAATGCAGGGGTCTTTGTCAGCTGGATAGGAGATAAAAGGGAAGGGGCAGACAGACACATGGGGCAACCCTGGGGGTTGGGGCAGTCCAGAGGGAGGGGTCCGTACAGGGCATGCCTTGGGGATCACTGAGAGTGGAAGCCAGGAAAGCTAAAAGCAGACAAAAGTGGACCTCCCCTCTCCAGGGAGAAGAGGACTCATCCTCACATTTACTGAGCTTGCTCCTGTACTCAGGTCACTCACCACCTACCCTTGCCTATACCCTGTACTGCTTTTCCTCCTCAGTGCCCTGCCGGTTCAGACAGCTTACATCAGGGCCAGGCCAAGCCAGAATGAGTTTCAGGTCTGAGTGATAGAGAAAAAGCCTTTCCTATGACCCTCCCTGACTGCTCCCCTGTCCCCTCAGGCATCCTACCTGCAAGAGGACACTGTGAGGCGCAAAAAATGTCCCTTCCAGAACTGGCCTGAAGCCTGTAAGTGCTGCACATACGCATTCTTGTGCATTCACTGCCTCTCTGTTTCTCTGACACACACACACACACACACACACACACACACACACACACACACTTCACACCTATGTTGTGGAGGAAGCCTCCAGAAGGTATGCAGGCACTTTCCTTGGAGTTGGTGGGGGAGAAAGAAGGACTGCCATATCTACCAATCAGCCTGCCAATAAATCAGAGTATTGAACATTGTACTAGGTTTGAAATATGAGACCCAGGGGGTAGTGTCCTAAGAGGATGGGTGAGGAGTCCTGCAGTCACCTCCCACTAATTCTTCTCTAAACCTGATAGTCGCCCTGCCTTACTTGCCAACTGTTAATGAGGCTTGAATTCAATCTTATATGTGAAAGTGGCTGATGATGTCTAAAACACCATATTCATGTCATTATCCCAAGTTAAAGAGATGGGACCCCAAAACAATAAAAGACTAGCACAAAGCAGCCTACAGTCTAGGGTACCATTATAACTAAGAACTAGGCTGTAGGCCATGAACTCAGGAAAGGGAGAAGCCCATGAAGGCTGTCTGATCGGAGGTCTCTCATGGGAGGTGACACCTGAGGTGGGCTCAGAAAATGGGCAGTGTCTCAAAAGGAGATGAGGGGAGGCTGGGACATTCCTGGTTCTGAGAGGAACCTAAGCAAAGATATGCAGGTATTGAGTTTGGGGAGCAACCTGAGAGCTGGCCAGAGTGGAGGCACAGGAAGGAGATGAGACAGCTAAGTAGGAAAGGTCGTAAAAGGTAGGGAGAAGTCCTCCTCATTTATTGGGTACCTAGACATGCCAGCAACTGGGCTGAGCACCTTTACAAAGTCATCCTTTGCTGCCCCAGGGGATAAGGATGCAAAATGAGGCAGAGGGCAACCCCGGACCCAGGCCTCCCTAGCCCTCACTCTGCCTCTGCCTGTCGCCTGCCCAGATGGCTCGGATTTCTGGAAGTCAGTGCACTTTACCGACTACAGCCAGCATAGTCAGATGGTCATGGCCCTAACACTCCGCTGCCCCCTGAAGCTGCAGGCCTCCCTCTGCCAGAGGCAGAACTGGCACACCTTCTGTGAAGATCTCCCCAATGCTACGGCGCAAGAGGCAGAGGGGGTGAGAGCGGCCTCCCCAGAGCTTGAGTGGGCAAGGCTGGGGTCCCGGGCCCTGCTCCCTGACTAACTGCCTTTTCTTACCACAGTGGTATGTTTTGGAAGGAGTAGACCTGCACCCCCAGTTCTGCTTCAAGGTACAAGCATGTGTGACAGTGGATGGGTAGGGGTATGGATGGTACCTGGAACTGGCTGACTTGCCATTCTTGGATTTCTCAGTTCTCTTTTAGAAATAGCAGCCATGTTGAGTGCCCCCACCGGACTGGTGAGCCAACAAGTGACCCTGGCTGGGACCCCCTTCCACCATTTAACCCTTCCTCAACTGTGACAAGCCATACTCTAGCCCTGTTCCAACTTCTTTGTCAACCACAGCCCAGCTCCTACCACCTTCCGCAAACAGAGTGTCTCCCATCATGCCCTTTCCCACCCTGGCAGCTCCATCCTGGAATGTGAGCATGGATACCCAGGCCCAGCAGCTGGTCCTTCACTTCTCCTCAAGAATTCATGCCACCTTCAGTGCTGCCTGGAGCCACCCAAGCTTGGGCCAGGACGGTTTTGTGCCCCCTGTTTACAGCATCAGCCAGGTATGGCCCAGCCAGGGCTTTCCCCTTCTCCTCCCCCATGGTCTTGTTGCTCAGAGCATAGCAAGTGTAGGCAAGCAAATCTCTAATTTATATCATCTGGTTATTTATTTACTTGCTCAGCCTTTGTTCAATTGGTTTCTCTGCCAGTCTGTGGGGTCTTCAATGGAGCAGCTTCTAATCCTTTTAGTTTCTGAATTTACAGAGGACGAGATAAACAGAGGCAAGAGACTGGGCATCCCACCTCCAGCTGTCCTCTGACCCTCTCAACCTGATGCCACATTTTATACCAATGCTATCTCTTGAACCCAGCTGTCCTCTCCCTCTGTGTTTCTGTTTGTTTCCACAAGGTACTTGGCAGACGTTCCCTGACTATCTTGGGAGGCAGAGCCCCCAGAAGCTGAAGTGCTCTTTGCAGAATATTGTTAACTACTGACAGATTTAATTTTATTATGTCAACTAAGAACAGTTTGACTAACAGACTCTTCTATGTATCTGATATACTAACCACAATCAAATATATCCATCAAACCACAGCACCAATCTAAGCATGACTAGCTCTTTCAAATTCTTTCTTAAACCTTCACTGGTAGCTTGCTTATTTGTTTTGCCTTCTATGAGGGCTTCCAAGCAGATGCGGGTAGCAAATGTTTAAGAATGTTTAAGATTTGGGGATCCCTGGGTGTCTCAGTGGTTTAGCGCCTGCCTTCAGCCCAGGGTGTGATCCTGGAGACCTGGGATCGAGTCCCACGTCGGGCTCCCTGTGTGGAGCCTGCTTCTCCCTCTGCCTGTGTCTCTGCCTCTCTGTCTCTCTGTCTCTCATGAATAAATAAATAAAATATTTTTTAAAAAAGAATGTTTAAGATTTAACACCAAGCCATGCTTAAGATTTAAGACAAAGTGACATGGGATAACCTAAAATTGAGAGCTAAATCCATGGACTCATTTGTTTCTGGGAGCTAGAAGACCACCTTCATTGAGTTCAGCCATGATTTGAGAGTCACTGAGTTAGCATTTGCTGACAGCTGGCTGAAGAATGGGGTCTAGAACAGGGATGGTATAGGGGTTGGAGATAGAGGGTGTTTCTGAAGGATGGAGACTCTGGTCAACTTCCTAACCAGTACCCAGAGCGTAGGGTGGAGCCATATCCTGCCTATATACAGATGGCAGTCAATTCTGCCCAATTTAGCATGCATTTACTGAATCCCTACTCTGTGCCTACTTTGTTTTAGGCCCTGGAAGATACACGAAAAGAATATAACACAGTCTCTGCCCCTAAGGTGTCCCCAGCGTGATAAAAGCTACTACTACTAAAAGAATATACCCTGTACTGTGTATGATAAAGAGTGTTAACATGCATATTCCCATGTGATGCTCTCCATAACCCAGTAAAATAGAGACTATTGTCCTTATATACAAATGAAGAAACTGACAGTCATGGAGGGAGGTAACCTATCTCCACACAAAGACCACACAGCGAGGAATCACAAAGGCATAGTTAAGCCCGCCTTTTTTTTTTTAAGATTTTTATTTATTTATTCATGAAAGACACACAGAGAGAGAGAGAGAGAGAGAGAGAGAGAGAGAGAGAGAGAGAGGGAGGCACAGACACAGTCAGAGGGAGAAGCAGGCTCCATGCAAGGAACCCTATGTGAGACTCCATCCCAGGTTTCCAGGACCACACCCTGGGCTGAAGGCGGCGCTAAACCGCTGAGCCACCCGGGCTGCCCTAAGCCAGACTTTTTTAACTATAGTTTGACTTCACAACTTAGGTTCTTTCCAGTGGATAAGCCATCCGTTCAGATATGCAGGGCAGGGAAGGAAGGCAGGTTATAGTTAAGCTCCTTGGTTTATGAGCTGCCAGAGGACAGAGACAATGTTTGTGTCTTCTTTCCTCAGCTTGACACAAAGTAGACACCCAGAGCATGTTTGTTGATGAGTGCCTGATCGCCTGATTAATATGTATCTGTGCAGTGGTTTATTTTTTTAATTTATTTTTAAAGATTTTATTTATTTATTCATGAGAGAGAGAGAGAAAGAGAGAGAGAGGCACAGACACAGGCAGAGGGAGAAGCAGGCTCCACGCAGGGAGCCCGATGTGGGACTCAATCCCGGGTATCCAGGATCACACCCTGGGCTGAAGGCAGGCGCTAAACTGCTGAACCACCCAGGCTGCCCCTATTTTTTATGTTTAAAAAGATTTTATTTATTTATTCATCAGAGACACGGAGAGAAAGGCAGACAGACGCAGAGGGAGAAGCAGGCTCCATGCAGAGAGCCCGATGTGGGACTTGATCCCAGGACCATGGGATCCCACCCTAAACTGAAGGCAGATGCTCAACTGCTGAGTCACCCAGGCGTCCCTATATAGCGGTTTAGATCTGGGATTGAACACTGGGATGCTTGAGAATAAAGCAGGGGGAAGACTTCTTTCTTGTCAGCAGTGGCACTTGGCCTTAAGTCTGGGTAGGATTTGGGTGGGAGGTGGGTAGAAAGGAAGAAGAGTGTGGGCAAAGATTCAGACTGGACAGAGTCTGATTAGACTCTATGGGGACAATCATTCTGCTCTTTGTTCACACAGACTCAGGGCTCAAGCTCAGTGACACTAGATCTCATCATTCCCTTCCTGAAGCCAGGGAGCTGTATCCTGGTAAGGAATCCTGCCCTCACTCTGTATACATTCCTCTAGCATCTACTCTACAGGTGGACACACGGGGCAAATCTAGTCTGCAAAAATGTTTGGTTTGGCCAGCATGGTGTTTAAAATTGGAGAGTTGCTACCATTTAAATATTGAAGAGTCATATTTTTAAAAGCTGATTTGCTGATTTCTGGCTTCTCCTGAAAAAAAAAAAAAAAAAAAGTATCAGAAAACCTGGTACTCTATGTCCACATTTAGGCATGGTGACAACAGGTTTGGGCTCAGTGGCATCTGATTACTTCATTCAGGGCCTGTGTTCTCCTGGTCCTCATAGATACCCTGGCTTTAGTTTTTGAGTTTGCCCCTCTTGACCTATTGTGTGGCACAGCAGGAGCTGGACCAAACACAAACCTTGTGCTGGAGAAATTTCCTACCTACAGTGATTCCCTTTCTCTACCCCCATTCAACATCCCCTGGGAGGAGGGGCTACCCTGGCTTACAAGGATGGGGGTTCTGTGCCCTCAGGTGTGGAGGTCAGATGTACAGTTTTCCTGGAAGCACCTCTTATGTCCGGATGGTGAGTTCTTGGGTGAGGAGGGGTGGGGTAAGAAGGAGTTTGGGCAATGAAGAGCCTGGCTTGGCCTCACCCTGCTTGCCTCAGTCTCTCATAGACACCTGGGGCTCTTGATCCTGGCAATCCTGGCCCTCGCCACCCTATTGGGCATTGTTGTAGCCCTCACCCGCCGGCGCCCACTGTCAGGTACGCTCATTCTGGGGTAAACTGATGATTCAGGTCCGCACAGTGCCTAGGCTAGTTGCCCCCCACCCTTCCCCTGCCTGGGCTCCCTTCTGGCAGAGCCATGTCCGTGCTGCTGCGTGGAGCTCTGCGCTCCCCGAGGTGGTGAGCTTCAGGCCCCCTAGTGGTCAGGAATGGTTAAGGCAGCGCCAACGTCCCTCTGTGCAGATGGTTCACTGTTTCAGTGCTCTCTGGGATGAGACCAGTGGGGCGGAAATCCAGCCGGCGCTGCTCCTGCCAAACCTAGCTCCCTAGACCTGGCCCCTTCCGGACGCTTTTATCTTATTAACCCAAAGCCATCCTATAGGCTAAAGCTGTCTTGGGTACCCACCCCCAGTGCAGATAAGGAGTCAGGTGGGACACCTGATGAATTAGCCCCAAGGCTCGGGGATGGGGCGGGGCGGAGGTTGAGGGTGAAGTAGGGGAGGGGAAGTCCTGGGCTCTCCCTCAGCCCCTTACCTTGTTCATCTGCTGCTCCCGCCCCCAGGCCCTGGCGGAGCGCGGCCCGTGTTGCTCCTGCACGCGGCGGACTCGGAGGCGCAGCGGCTCCTGGTGGGAGCGCTGGCTGAACTGCTGCGGGCAGCTCTGGGCGGCGGGCGCGACGTGATCGTGGACCTGTGGGAGGGGACGCGCGTGGCGCGCGTGGGCCCCCTGCCGTGGCTGTGGGCGGCGCGGGCGCGCGTGGCGCAGGAGCAAGGCACCGTGCTGCTTCTGTGGAGCAGTGCGGGCCCCAGTCCAGCGCGGGGCCCGGATCCCCGCTCCGCGCCCCTGCGCGCCCTGCTCCGCGCTGCCCCGCGCCCCCTGCTGGTGCTCGCTTACTTCAGTCGCCTCTGTGCCAAGGGCGACATTCCGCAGCCACTGCGCGCCCTGCCGCGCTACCGCCTGCTGCGCGACCTGCCACGCCTGCTGCGGGCGCTGGACGCGCAGCCTTCCGCGGAAGCCACCGGCCGAGGCCGCCTCGGGGATCGGCAGAGCCTGCGGGGTCGCCTGGAGCTGTGCCACCGGCTGGAACGAGAGGCCGCCAAATTGTGCCCACCGAGGCTGAGCAGAGACAGGCGTAGGGGTACTGGCTGGAATCCCAGAAGGAGCCTTCTACCCTAGAATCCTTGGGGTGCCTCCTCAGGACTACTGGCCCAAAATCCTTAGGCTTTGGCTGCTAGCCTGAAAGCAGAGCACCTCCCTCGCTGTGCTAGCCCTTCCTTATGCGTCTGGCTTCTTCCTCATGCCTACCCTTTCAGAACCAGCAGGGAGAGTTTCTGTTTACTGAGGGCTCCACTGACTCCAGTCCTGTTGGGGATGGGGGAAATCTTCCCACTTCTTTTCTTCAAAATTCCAGAAAGAGCAGGCTGCACATGCTCCAGTCCAGGCTTGAGAGGTATGGAGCAGAGGTAGAGGAGGCAGGAGAGGTGGCAATTCTGAGTGAGGGATGACTCCAGGGGGGTGGGAGAAAACCCCTTTCTGTGGCAGGGATACTGTTTTCCCACACTGCAGCTGTGCCCAGAGGGGGGAAGGAGGGAGGGAGCCTGACCCAGGGAAAGGAGTTTTGGTCTTGGGTTGCCAGGGCCAGGGCCGACATGGTAGAAACCAAGATCAAGAAAAATGAATAAAGGCGAATGTAATGGATAAGCCAAGAGACACAATGTGCTTCTCTGGTAGACCCAGGATACTGAGTTGGAAGAGGGGTTCACACAGCCCTGCCTGGGTGTTGTTATGCATTTGGGCCTGGGTTTGCAGGCCCAAATCTTTCATGTCCACATCCACAGCCACATCCTTCACATTCTCAGAAGCAATGCCTCTGAAAAGGCGAAGGAGGACCTGGAAAACTTGATCCTCACTGTGAACAGGTTCAGAAGGGTCCATGTGTCATGCAGCCAGTCCAGGACAACAGCACGAATGGGGCCTCTGCCTGGCTCTGGGTGCTGAGTTTCTTCCCTCCATACCACACTTGAGCAGAGGCCAGGAAGTGGTGAAAAGCCCACTTTCTGATGCCCTTTGTCTCTGCCTTTAGAGCTCCTGCCCCACAAAGGGTAACTGAGTCCCAGGGCAGATGTGTGAAGCGAGGGATGCACAGTATGAGGGAACTTAATGGGTGCCAAAATCTCAGGTTCATGTAGGAAGTGGAAATGCCCCAGGATTGCCCAAGGCCTCTTCCTTTGGGACTCCCAGGGTGAGTAAGAGCTCCCTTACTCAGCTGTGATGCCACCACCCTCTTCAGGGGCCCCTCCTAGCCAGGTGTCAGCAGAGAAGGAGGAGGAGGAGAGGGGAAGGAGACGAGGCCACCACCCCAGTCCAAGGCTGCTGGCTCCCAGGCCTGGTGTTGGTGGGAGGGACAGGGCGGGGCGGGAAAAGCCTGCTGCCTGCCGGGAGCCAAAGCGAAAGCACTCTGGCTGGGACTGGGACGGGATTCAGGACTCCCAGGAGAGGGAGTACTCAAGCCAGCACCGGGACCCCAGGCTGAGGAGGGATTCTAGCCCCTCCTACCCGCAAGCTTGGGGCTGAGTGGGAGCAGAGGTACGGTGTCTGCCCCCCCCTCTGGGGGGGGACGGACAGGGCCTTGGGCCTTGGTGCCTCCTGGCACCTGGAAGATGCCTGTGCCTTGGTTCCTGTTGTCCTTGGCACTGGGCCGAAGCCCCATGGTCCTCTCTTTAGAGAAGCTTATGGGGCCTCAGGACACTGCCCGCTGCTCTCCGGTAAGTCTGGGGCACTGGGAGGGTTGAGGAAAGCATAAGTTTCAGTCTGCGGCCCATTGAGGCCCTAGCCTGGTTCCTGTCACTGTCACCACCACCAGAACTGCCCTGGCTGGTCTGTCTGGTGCTGATGGGATAAAAGAAGAATGAGAAGGGGGCAAGAGCTGGGTTTGTCTTCTGGGAGGAGCTTGAATGAGGAGGCCCAGAAGGGTGGGCAGGGATATCAGGCAGGGAGAAATGTCTAGATTTCATGGCGTGAACTCTGACTGTCTTTACCTCCTTCCCAGGGCCTTTCCTGCCACCTCTGGGGTGAGTAGCCCTACTGTTAGAAAGAAAAGAACTGTCCAGGTTGGTGGAGGGGGGGGGTGATGTTCCAGTTCCATGCCCTCACCACCCACCCACAGCCTGGGAAGAGCCCCAAACCCCTTGGCCTTCTGGGGGTGTCAGGTACAACTAACCTCTGCATTATGAACAGCTTTAGTTCCCACCACCTTTCATGCACAGATGGTGACGTGCTCTGCCTGCCTGGGAGCATCGTGTCTGCCCCAGGCCCTGTGCTGGTGCCCACACGCCTGCAGACAGAGCTGGTATTGAGGTGCTACCAGGAGACTGACTGTGACCTCTGTGTGCGTGTGGCCATCCACTTGGCTGTGCATGGTGAGCATTATATTTCCCAACTGTATGTGCACATGTCAGCATGTCTGGATGGGCACAAGGGCTGAGAAGTTGGTCAGGCAGTCCTGCGCATCCTCGGTATTCTCCTGGAGAACACTGGTCATAGGACCCCCAGGTCAGCCTGGTCTCCCTGTCTCCCCCCCCAGGCCCCAGGCCTGGCCCCTCCTTCCCAGCACTGGGCTTTCAGGAAGGAAATCAAGCCCAAGGCCAGCCCAGAGCTGGGGCCTGACCTGGAACTTGTTCTCGGCTCCTTCTAGGCCACTGGGAAGAACCTAAAGATGAGGACACGTTTGGAAGAGCAGCTGATCCAGAACTGGAGGAGCCTAGGAATGGTGAGGACAACCCAGCTGGCCCAACTGCCCCTAGCCAGGGCCTTGCCCAAGGCCTCTGGGCTGACCGGTGCCCCACCCTGTTGCTCACAGCCTTTCTCCAGGCCCAAGTGGTGCTCTCCTTCCAGGCCTACCCCACTGCACGGTGCGTCCTGCTGGAGGTGCAAGTGCCTGCTGCCCTCGTGCAGCCTGGTCAGTCTGTGGTATGCGAAATAATAATAATAGCAATGACTATCTTCTAAATATGACATCTGTGAAGTCCTCTTGTATGTGTTATCTCTGTGTACTGACTCTGGTGGGGCTTCAGGCAAGCCCTTTCAGCCCTTTATGCTTCTTTTTTCCTATCTGTAAAATGGAAATAATAATAGTCCTGCCTCATATGGCTGTTGTGAAAAGTAGATGAGCTGGTATGTGTAAAACGCCTGGTGTAATGCCCAGCTCTGAAGGGTTTCAGGAAATTTAATTTTCACTTTCTTTTGTAATCTTCAAAAGTACGCCTGAACTAGGCTTTATTATTACCCTCATTTTCCAGAGACAGAAACTGAGGTTGGACCGGGGAGGTCTGTGGGCTGGATCCACTTCTCTGGACTTTCTGCAATACCATGTCTGCCCTGTGTATATACCGTGGTGCAGGGTGTTGGGGCTTCTCCCTACTTCAGGAGGCCACATGTGTTTGGAAGGTGTAACTTCACTTGGGCCAAATCACGCAAACCCTTGACTTTCCCTCATGCCCCCAGCTCCTAGCCAATATCCTCTTGCCTTGAAAATTGTAGAACAGGAGAAAATCTGCTGGCCCACCTCAAAGGGCAGTTGTGAGGACCACTAGGGCATTGGCTGTGGGAAGTGGCATCCCACATCTGTATTGGGGTATCTGATCACCTTAGCTTTGGCCACATGGCTCAGGACAGCAGAGGTGGGGGCAGGGACTCAGATATCAAGGGCCCTTATCCCTCCCCTTCTGAGGGTGTGTGCTTTAGAACTAGAGGCCTTTAAAGGAAACATTAATGGGAGAATTTGGGGCTGTACAGTATAGAGTCATTGGTTTGTGGGGAGGGGAGTGGAGCTGCCCATGGAGGAGCTCAGAGCCCTTGGCCTGTATTCTGAGCCTATACCACCAGCCATCCACTACTCCTCTCCTCACAGGGCTCTGTAGTATTTGACTGCTTTGAGGCTGCTCTGGGGGCTGAGGTGCGAATCTGGTCCTACACTCAGCCCAGGTACCAGAAAGAACTCAACTTCACACAGCAGTTGCCTGGTAAGTGCCCCAGAGCTTCAGGGACCCTGAGTCCTGGCCCCTCTAGTCTCTTTCCCCTATGACCATTGCCATTCTGCTTTCACCCCCTTCCTAGTCCCATCCACTCTCAGGCAGAGGTCTGAGCTCCCATCCTCCCCAGAATCTATCCCTCTTGTCTCCTCTCCTCAGGTGATATTACTTCCCAGTGCCTGAGGAAGGTGCTTTGGGCATTGGATAGATGGGTTGGTATTTAGGGGATAAGGAGCCCTTCCCAGTGCTCCCCATGGGTTGGATTGTCCCCTTTCTATCTTTGGCTCCTGGTCCCACTGGAGGCTTTTCTGTGATCTCTCCCCAGACTGCAAGGGGCTCGAAGTCCGGGACAGCATCCAGAGCTGCTGGGGTAGGGGCTATGGCCAGTGGGGCTGGAAGGAGGGAGGGGCAGGGTCTAGAGTGTGAGGGACTCTGGAGGTGGCTTCAGGTCTGGGCTTCCCACAATCCAGATGCTCATAGAGTTCATTCATTCATCACACATAACTGCAGTAGCTCCTATTCTGTGCCAGGCATTGGGAACATGAAGGTAAATCTCTCACTCTTTATAACAGATTTATTTATTAGTATGAGGAACATCTAGAGGCCCAAAGCATTGTTAAGATTATGGTACACCCCACTACCACCACATATCAAAATAAAAATAATATTAAACCATAAAATAAAGGTTAGGAAAGTCAAGGCTCTGATGATTTTTCCTAGGCACTATTTGAATTTTATTTTCACTTTGTTCACTTTTCATATTGTATTTTCTTTTTTACTGTGGTATAAGATACATATAGAAAAGTGTGTTGGGACACCTGGGTAACTCAGCAGTTTAGTGTCTGCCTTTGGCTCGGGTGTGATCCCGGGTCTGGGGATCGAGTCCCACATCGGGCTCCCTGTGAGGAGCCTGCTTCTCCCTCTGTCTATGTCTCTGCCTCTCTCTCTGTATCTCTCATGAATAAATAAATAAAATCTTAAAAAAAAAAAAGTGTTAAGTGCATTCATTCAGTAGACACTGGTTCATCTATTCAACAGACATTTATTTTAAAAGATTTTATTTATTCATTTGAGAGAGAGAGAGAGAGAGAGAGCGCACAACCCAGGGGGAGGGGTAGAGGGGGAGGGAGAAGCAGACCTACTGAGCAGGGAGTCCGAAGCAGGGCTCAATCCCAGGACCCCAAGATCATGACCTGAGCCTAAAGCAGATGCTTAACTGACTAAGCCACCCAGGTGTCCCTGTTCAACAGATACTTATTGAGCAACGACTCTGCCCAAGGAATAGTCCTAGGCAGTAGAGATAAACCAATAAACAAAACTAACAAAAATCCCAGACTTACAGAGCTGACATTCTAAATGCGAGTCAAGGTCAGGGTACAGGTGGTGGAGGACACAATAAACACATGGAGATGTGAACTATGCAGTAAGACGTAATTGGTGCTATGGAGAAAATTTGGGGAAAGGAAAGGAAGATAAAAAGGAGTTGGGAGTTGCAGCAATCAAGGATGGCCTCACTCTAGTGAGTAAACAGCTGAAGGAGGTATGGGAGGAGCCAAGTCGGTATCTGAGGGAAAAACATTCCATATGCAGAGGGAACAGCCAGTGCAAAGGCCTGAAGCAGGAATGTATCTGGTGTGTTTAAGTATTAGTAAAGAGGGCAGTGTGTTTGCAGCAGATTAATTAAGGACAAGAGTGCTAGGAAATGAGGTTAGAACAGGTAGGATCTTGCAAGCCATTGTAAGGACCCTGGCTTTTACTCTGGGAGTAATTTGGGGGGCTCATCAGAAGGTTCTGAGCAGAGAAGCATGATTTATCTTACAGTGTTTATAGGATCCTTCTGGCTGCAGAGGGAGAAGAGTTGTTTCAAGATACTGGGCTGGCTGCTAGGGACAAAGTCTGGTCTGAGATCTCTGCCCTCCAAGAGTCTTCCAGTCTCAGGGATTTGAAGGAAATTCCAAAGGGTCAGTTGGAGGGATACGACCAGGGCTGAGTATAGAAAAAGGGTGAAAGAAGTTTCTCTTTGCATCCCCCCACAGCCCTGCCCTGGCTCAATGTGTCTGCTGATGGTGATGATGTATACCTGGTGCTGGATGTCTCTGAGGAGCAGCGCTTTGGCCTCTCCCTGTACTGGAACCAAATCCAGGGCCCTACAAAACCCTGGTGGCACAGAAACCTGGTGAGGGCTCTGTCTCCCTAAATCCATTCCCAGTCTAGGCTGATGCCCAGGCTAAGGATGTAAGTGCATCATCAAAGGGGATCCTTGAAGAGGATACAGCAACCCACACCCAAAGCAAGAAACACTGGTGGGGGAACAACTGCCTGCCTGGTTTCCTCAAGTCTGGCTTCCAGCCTTCCTCCTCCTCATCTTCTCCAACTTCTCGCCTTCTGTTTGTCCCACAGACTGGGCCACAGACCATTACCTTGAACCACACAGACCTGTTTCCTTGCCTTTGTATTCAGGTAAGAAAAGAGTGTAGGTAGGTGCCAGGGGAAGGGGGTTGTGGCATTGATGAGGAAGGTGGCCTTTACCTTCCTTGTCTCACCATCCTCCACACTCCTCTTTGAGATGGGAACTCTTTCTCCCTAAGGTGACTAGCCCTTTCTTGACCTTTGCTGCCGTGTCTTCTGCCTATTGCAGGCTCTGAATGTTCTTCATGAGCCTCTATGCACCAGGACTCCTACTCATGCTTCATGGCCCCATTCTTTTTTTTTTTATTTTTATTTTTTATTTTATGATAGTCACAGAGACAGAGAGAGGCAGAGGGAGAAGCAGGCTCCATGCACCGGGAGCCCGACGTGGGATTCGATCCTGGGTCTCCAGGATCGCGCCCTGGGGCGAAGGCAGGCGCCAAACCGCTGCGCCACCCAGGGATCCCTCATGGCCCCATTCTTTTTAAAGATTTATTTATTTATTCATAGAGACACAGAGAGAGAGAGAGAGAGAGAGAGAAAGAAAGAAAGAGAGAAAGAGAGAGGCAGAGACACAGGCAGAGGGAGAAGCGGGCTCCTTGCAGGGAGCCCGACATGGGATTCAATACTGGGTCTCCGGGATCACACCCCAGGCTGCAGGTGGTGCTAAATCCCTGTGCCAGCGGGGCTGCCCTCATGGCCCCATTCAAATGTCACCTCTTCCTTGAGGCCTTCCCCTGCTCCTCCAATTGTTTCTTTGTGCTCCTCTGGAAAACACAGCATGTGCTGTGAACTCAGACTGGTTTGAATCCTGACTGTTGCCATTTGCTAACTGTGTGGCTTTGTGCAAGTCACTTTACCTCTCTGAGTCTGTAAATGGGAATAACAATACCAGCCTTATGGAGATTTTATAAAAGGAAGTATCTAGGCTTCTATATGTTGGCTCTTTCTCCTCCTCCTCATTTTTATTTATTTAATTTTTTAAAAGATTTTATTTATTCATGGGAGACACACAGAGAGAAGCAGAGACACAGGCAGAGGGAGAAGCAGGCTCCCCGCAGGGAGCCTGATGCGGATCTCCATCCTTGGACCCGGGATCACACCCTGAGCAGAAGGCAGATGCTCAACTGCTGGGCCACCCAGGCGTCCCTCTTCTTTTTTTTTTTTTTTTAGATTTTATTTTTAAGTAATCTTTACACCCAGCATGGGGCTTGAACTTAACAACCTTGAGATCAAGAGTTGCATGTTCTACCAACTGAATTAGCCAGGTGTCTCTCTTTCCTCTTCTGATTGCACATTTATATGATGATCAGGTCCTATCTATTTTATCTCTAGCATGAACACCTGTCATTTCCACTACCTGAAATGCCTTCACTTCTTTTCTATACAACCAAATCCTTCCAGCTCAAATGTTATCTCAAAGCTTCCCAAAGCTTTTCCTCAACTGTGTGGCCTCTTCTTTCTTCCAGTCTTCTTGCACTTTTGTCTTTTCTTGTTCGTTTATCACTTCCTTTCTCATTTGGGCATCTTCTTGCACACAATAGGTGCTCAATAAATGAGTGATTAATTTGTTAATTTATATACATTTTTTTTATCCTTACTACAAATGTGACTTTGTAATTTTCTTGATGACAGGAAATAATACCTAATTAAAATTTAGTAACTCCCCCAGAGCCTTGCACAATTCCTACCTGGAATGTAGTAGGTGCTAATTAAGTCTGTTAAAGGGGGCTGCCTGGGTGGCTTAGCGGTTTAGCACTGCGTTCGGCCCAGGGCCTGATCCTGGAAACCCAGGATCGAGTCCCATCAGGCTCCCTGCATGGAGCCTGCTTCTGTCTCTGCCTCCCTCTCTCTCAAGAATAAATAAAATCTTAAAAAAAAAGTCTGTTAAAGGAATGAATGAATGAATGAATGAATGAAACTCTACAAACACACTATGATAGGACGCACAACAGATGTTCATGAAATGTTTGCTGTGATATAAACATCCTTACTGCCAAGCACAATGCCTGCCACATAGTAGGTGTTCTTAATTAAAAGTTTGCTGAATAAATTAATGTATTATCTATACTGCTTACCACAGGGCTAAGTACAGAATAGAGGTGCTTTAAAAGTTTATTGAAAGTGGGCAGCCTGGGTGCTCAGCGGTTTAGCGCTGCCTTCAGCCCAGGGCATGATCCTGGGATCAAGTCCTGAGTCGGGCTCCCTGCATGGGGCCTGTTTCTGCCTCTCTCTCTGTGTCTCTCATGAATAAATAAATAACATCTTTTAAAAAATAAAAGTTTATTGAAACAAATGAGGTACTTGGCTGGCTCAGTCAAAAGAGCTTGTGACTCTTGATCTCAGGGTTATGAGATTGAGCCCCACACTGTGGGTAGAGTTTACTTTAAAAATACATATATATTCTATTGGAAAAATAAATGAATGTGTCTTAACACTTAGCACAGTACCCGGCATATAGTAGGTTCACACAAAATGACTATGGATTTAGTTATCAACACCCCTAGTGCTAAGACACAGAGTAGGTACTCATTAAAAGTCTTTTGAATTAAGGTGTTGCTAGATAATGGCATAGGATTTGCTGGAAAAATAAAAGTGTGCAACTCTAGGGCTTTACAAAGGGAAAAAGACTGGGCAAGTGTTGATGAAATATTAGTTGAATGAATGTATCTCCAGTGCCTAGCAGAGGGCCTGGCACATACTCCTGGAGGGTCAGCTGGGTAGAATGGATTAATAGAGCTCTATTTCTTTTCCAGGTGTGGCCTTTAGAGCCCGACTCTGTCAGGACAAGCATCTGTCCCTTTAGGGAGGGTGAGCAGACCAGGGCTGGGACCAGGGTGGAATGGTGCAGGTGGCCACATGCTGCATGCCCAGTGACCCCACCCTCTCCTCGCAGACCCTCGGGCACACCGGAACCTCTGGCGTGCAGCCCGGCTGCAGCTACTGCCCCCACGGGGCTGGCGGTTAGATGCACCCTGCTCACTGCTTGCTGAGGCCACTCTATGTTGGCAGGCACCAGGCGGGGGCCCCTGCCAGTCGCTGGTCCCGCCTCTGTATCAAGCAAATGTCACTGTAAATGTAAGTGAAGTTGTGGGAGGCTCCTGGGATCAGGAAAGGAAGGGGAGCCCAGGGGTCACATTTCCTGACCTCACCCATTACCCCTTCTCCACAGAAGACACTTGAGTTGCCGTTGCTGAATGCCCACCCCAACCTCTGTGTCCAGGTAAGAAGGGGCTGGACCGCACATGGACACCCCCCCCCTCCGATAATTCACTGTCTTCTGGACCCACTCTATCCTTGGGTCACTGGAAGCAAAGTTGTTATAGGCTACCTGTGAGATTCGTACTGTTTATTTTAGCACTGCCGTGGGACTCTGACCAAGTCATTTCACTGCTCTGAACATCAGTCTCCTCATCTGTTTAATGAGGATGATAGTTAACTACTTCACAGTAGTGAATAAAACCAATACATGTACCCACTCTAGAGAGCTTATGTTCTGATGGAGAAAGACAGACGGTAGACTTAGTGAATAATACAGTATAGAAGTGGAGTCGTCAGGTGAGGCCTTTGGTGAAGGTGGTTAGATGAGAAGGGAATGTATAAAGTGCTTTTCAGACATGAAAAGAGATAATTTAGGGTCATAAGGCTCTTCAGATCAGATGCCCTCATGAGGTTGAGGCTGATAAAAATAAAGTATCTCCTTTTTTTTTTTTTAAGGAAAATCCACTTTATTTTTTTTTTTAATTTTTATTTATTTATGATAGTCACAGAGAGAGAGAGGCAGAGACACAGGCGGAGGGAGAAGCAAGCTCCATGCACCGGGAGCCTGATATGGGATTCGATCCCGGGTCTCCAGGATCGCGCCCTGGGCCAAAGGCAGGCGCCAAACCGCTGCGCCACCCAGGGATCCCAATAAAGTATCTCCTTATCACCCAGCCTTGAACCCTGATCTGCCTAACATTAGGTCCAGAATGCAGGACCCCCACCCCCGCCTCTGCCCCCCCCCCCCACACACACATCCTGACTGGCCTCCCCTTACTGTCCTTTTTTTCTGTTGTGGCCATGCCTCTTGCTTTTCTGTGTGCCTTTAACCTTGACTTCTTCTAAGCAGGTGAGCAGCTGGGAGAAGCTGCAGCTACAGGAGTGCTTGTGGGCTGGTGAGTGAAGCCTGGGGAAGGTTGGGACAGGGCCATTGCAGTAGAGGTGAGCCCTGGAAGTGCCAGTTCATGGGGGTGGAGGTCAGGCATGGGAAGGGGTGGGAGCAAGTGGCAGCCTCCAGCATGGCTGGGTCTCACTCAGAGTGGGCTCTCACCCCTTCCAGACTCCCTCAGGGCCCTCAAGGATGATCTGCTGCTGGTAGAGACACGAGGCCTCCAGGACAACAGATCACTCTGTGCCTTAGAACCCAGTGGCTGCACCCCACTACTCAGCAAGGCCTCCACGGTGAGGACGAGTGGACCCTCCTCCATGTACCTTTCTGGTTCCATCTCAAATCTGGCTTCAAATTTTCAGTTTCTCCTCTGTGCCAGGCCCTATGCTGGTCTCTGGGTATTTGGGGGTGGACTCCGACCCAGGCCCTGTTCTCAGTGACCTCTTACAAGTCTCTAGCCCTGCACCACCCCCCACCCTGCCACTATTCTGCTCAGCTGCAGCTTGGTGGTCTCCTAAGTGTGGTGCCCCTAGGTGACAGCCTCCTTTTGGCTTGGCAGAGGGCAGCTCGCCTTGGAGAGCAATTACTACAAGACCTGCAGTCAGGCCAGTGTCTGCAGGTGAGTAGGTGGCAGGAGGGCCCTGTGCCAATGCCCAAGGGCAGTAGGCCTAAAGGTCTGTATTTAACTTCTTCCATCTCTTCCTGTGCCTAGAAAAGGGCACCAGGGAAACTCTCTCTTCCTAAGCAGGGGCCTCCTCACTGCCTCTCTAGTACCCATTCATCATCTATTTCTGCTTATTTTGTGTCCAGCCCTGGGGAAGCCAAGACTTGAAGAAGCATATAGTTCCTGTTCCCAAGTTGCTCACTGCTGGCTAGAAAACAGTAAACAGAACCAAATTCATATGTGCTAAGCACTGGGTTCCAGGGAGAGCTTCAAGGAAGGGTGATTTCATGTGGGCCAGATTTGGCATGGAGTAGGCACAGCATGATCAAAGAGTGGCTTTCAGGGACTTGTGTGTGTATGAAGTGTGCAAAGTTGGGACTGGGAATTTGGAGATCAGTCTGGCCAGAACTTGGTGGGACTTCTGGGGCTGTGGCCTTGGTTTTGTTTGTGTCTTACAGCTGTGGGAAGATGAGCTGAGAGCACTATGGGCCTGCCCCATGGACAAGTGTGAGTATTACAAGAGCTGCCCTTCCTCTCTGTACCAAGACTGGCATCTAGACATTCCTAGGAGGGGCACATGCAGTGGCCTTGTCATTCCCTGGCTCAGATCAATCAGAGGGACATTCCGTCCTTCATTCAAAAAATAAGATAGCTTACAGGGATTCAAGCATCACCAAAAAGACACAATCCCTGCTCCAATTGCAGCCATAGAAGGCTAGGAAGACATTAGCTAAACAATCACTTACGCTTAGTAAATGTGAGCTATTGAAGCATTCATTATAAAGTGTCTATATCCATAAATGCACATAATGGGGGCCTGACTTAGATTGGGGTGAGGCCAGGAAAAGGTTTCGGGTGTTCTGAAGGCTGAGCTAGGTGAAGGGGAGGAAGAGTCTTTTTTGAGAACTTCAAGGTGGCCAGTGTGGCTGGAGTGTCTTGGAAGGCAGGCCTCAGACTTGGAAGGCAAACCTCTATCCCAAAGATGGCAGGGCTATCTAGGACCTTGGGAGTTGATGTAAGGAATTGGTTTTTTTTTTGTTTTGTTTTGTTTTCTTTTAAAGAGAGAAAGAGGGGGAAGGAGCAGAGAGAGAGAATGTTAAGCACACTCCACACCCACGATCTCACAACCCTGAGATCGTGACCTGAGCCAAAATCAAGAGTTGACCCTTAACCAACTGAGCCATCCAGGTGCCCCTTAGGAAAATGGATTTTATATTAAGAGCAGGAAGCAGGAGCTTCCTGAAAGGCAATAATCGAATTTGTATTTTAAAAAGATCTCTGGGCCTGCCATGTAGTGAAGAACTTGAAGGCAAAAAAGAGGTTAGGGACACCAGTTAGAAGGCTGTTGGAGTCCTCAAAACAGTGAGGTCAAGGGCCCAACAATCCTAGCCTTAGGAGACAATATTACCTGACATTTGAGCCCTTACTATGCCCAGCATAAGTGCTCTGTATTTTTTTTTAAGATTTTATTTATTTATTCATGAGAGACACACACACACAGAGGCAGAGACACAGGCAGAGGGAGAAGCAGGCTCCCCACAAGGAGCCTGATGTGGGACTCAATCCCTGGACCCTCAATCCCTGCACCCTGAGGGTAAGGCAGATGCTCAACCACTGAACCACCCAGGCGCCCCACTTTGTATTAATATAGGTGGTCCTCACAGCAACCCTATGAAGAATGTACTATTGTGAACCCAGTTTTAGAGGTGAAAACAGACAGAAAATGAAGTGACTTATCCAAGGGTCACCCAAGTAGATGGACCTATGTCCATATATTGACTCTGACACTCTACACCGTGGATTTGGGGCAAATCTCTCCACTTCTCTGAGCCAGTTCAGTCACCACACGGCAGCCTCAGAGATCTTTTAAATGAGTTCTCCTTAGTGAAGTGGGGTGAAAAGGTAAGGTATCTAACCAGCCTGTCCTCTCCCCCGGGTCTCCTAGACGTTCACCAGCGCTGGGCCCTGGTGTGGCTGGCCTGCCTACTCTTGGCCTCTGTGCTTTTCCTTCTCTTCCTTTTCAGGAAGGACCACGTGAAAGGTGAGCACCTGCTAGTCCCCTTACTTCCCAGGGACAGGGCTGGGCGTGCCCCCTGAGAATTCCCTTGAGAAGGTGGCGGCTGAGCTCATGGGCCGCCCGCGCCCCTCTCCCCTAACAGGGTGGCTGAGGCTCTTGAAGGAGGACCTCCGCGCGGGGGGTGAGTGCGAGCAAGCGCCGGGCGGGGGGCCGCCCCCAGCGGGCCGGGCCTCAGGCCTTCTCACGTCTCCTCTTCCCCTCTGTTCTCTCTGGCAGCTGCCGCCAGGGCCCGCGCGGCTCTGCTCCTCTACTCGGCCGAGGACTCGGGCTTTGAACGCCTGGTGGGCGCCCTGGCGTCAGCGCTGTGCCAGCTGCCGCTGCAGGTGACCGTGGACCTTTGGAGCCGGCGTGAGCTGAGCGCGCAGGGGCCCCTGGCCTGGTTCCACGCGCAGCGGCGCCAGACCCTGCAGGAGGGCGGTGTGGTGGTCCTGCTCTTCTCGCCCGGGGCCGTGGCGCTGTGCCACGAGTGGCTGCAGGACGCGGCGTCGGCGTCGGCGTCCGCCCCGCACGGCCCGCACGACGCCTTCGCCGCCTCGCTCAGCTGCGTGCTGCCCGACTTCCTGCAGGGCCGGGCGCCCGGCCGCTACGTGGGGGCCTACTTCGACGGACTGCTCCATTCGGGGGCCGTGCCCGCCCTGTTCCGCAGCGTACCGGTCTTCTCCCTGCCCTCCCAGCTGCCCGACTTCCTGGGGACCCTGCAGGGGCCTGGCGCCCCCAGTCCCGGGCGGCTCGGGGAGAGGGCCAAGCAAGTGTCCCGGGCCCTGCAGCCCACCCTGGACCAGCTGCTTCAGGCTCTCGGAGGTCCCGGGGGCCCCGGGGGGGGCACGCGGGATGGCACGTGAGGCAGGGGAAGCGACTCGAATAAAGGCAGACGCTATTTTTCTACCCGCGCCTCCCGCCAGTGTCTGCGACCGCGTAGCCAGCCGAGCACCACGCCCGCGGCCCTTTAACGCCGGGACAGGTGCAGCCCGGCGCCGCCTGCGGGCTGCTGACGTAGCATGACGCAATGGCACATGGACGGCCGCCATTGGCCGGGGCGGGCCCCGCCCCCCGGACTGCGGAGCCGGCGGAGGCTGCGCGTCCTACGCAGGCGGCGGCGGCTGCGGCGTTGGGAGGCGAGCGGCCGGGCTCGCGGGCCGGTGGGTGGGCTCTTCCTCCCACGCAGCCTCGGCGGGTCTGCACCCTCCCCTGCCTGCTAGCGGGCCGCGCTGTTGCAGGCTACGAGGCTCGAACCCGACCCCTGCCCTCCATATCCGGATCCGGGCTCCTCCCCTCTAGACCCGGGTTCCGTTCCGGACTCCGCCCCCCGAGACCGCCCATCCGGCCCCTGTTCTGATACTTGGACTCTGACCCGTTCTCCCTAATTCCGCTGATCCTGGCCCCCATAACCCATATTCAGACCTTAAAGCAATGAGTTGACTTCTCCCTTGCTGAGGCTTCAGGCCACGTCTCCCATGGTGACGAGGATAACTTATTCCCGTCTTGGAACTGCAGAACGGGCTCCTTCACCCGCTCCCTCCCCGGGCCGTTCCCCGGCGGTCCCCCAGGCTAGCCTTATAATAACGCAGATCCGGGCCCCCAGGCCCGCGGCGCCTCAGAACCAACCCTTTTCTTTCTCACCAGGCTCCTCCAGGGAGCCATACCCATTCCGTTTATCTACAGGTTCCCAGCCTGGGAAAAGATGGCCTCGCTGCCCCGGAGGGGCCTGGTCCCACCTCTGCTCTGGGGCCTGACTCTCTTCCTTAGTCTCCCAGGCCCGGTCTGGCTCCAGCCGTCTCCTCTTCCCCAGTCTTCACCCCCCACTGAGCTCCATCCATGTCATACCTGCCGGGAACTGGTCGACAGCTTCAACAAGGTGGGTGCATGGGCAGCCTTGAGGGAGATGGCCCGACCTGGTGGCACAGGAGGTGAAAGCGGTTCTGGGATGCAAGTCTGCATGAGTCAAGTACCAGCTTGGTTGTTTACTAGTTGTATGACCTTGGGCAGGTCTCCTCTCTGTGCCTCAGGCCCCTGGTCAGTGAAATACCCAAGTGCTAGAATGTGCCAGGCACTGTTCTTAGCTATTACTACTGTTCTCCATTTCCAGGGCCTGGAGAGAACAATCCGGGACAACTTTGGAGGTGGAAATACTGCCTGGGAGGAAGAGAAGTTGTCCAAATACAAAGACAGGTAAGGGCCTGGAGAGGTGGGTTTGTATACCTCACCTCCCAATCTCTGCTCTACTGTGGGGGCCTAGAAACTCTTGGGGAGTACTTATTCAACAAGTATCCCTGAACATATCTAGCATAGCAATAAATAAGGCAGGCAAAATTCCATCTTCAAGGAGCTTACGTTCTAATTGAGGAGACAGAGAGTGAATAAATAAATAAGGTCCTATCAAATGAAGAACAGGAAAGCAGGGTGGACTACAGAATGGTGGGGAGGCGTGGGGTTCAAGGTGTGACATTTGAACAGAAACCGAAGGAGAGAAGCAAGCTATGTGACAGGGAAGGGATTTGGGCAGAGTGGGACTGAGCTGCTTGTATTTGAGAAGAGGCTGGATGGGAGTGAAGCAGAAGAGAGTGTTGAACATGGAGGCAGAGTGCCTTGAAGGTCACAGAGTGCTGTCTAGATTTCATTCTGAGTGTAATGGGAAAGCCATCGGAAGGTTTGGAACGGAGAAGTGATGTGCTCTTATCCATACCTTTAGAAGATGTACCTACACTGTGAAGTAGCAGAAAGACTAGGGGCTGGAGTAGAGGAAGCAGGGAGACCCTTTGGGAGGCTAGTCTAGGTGCGACAGCATGAGCCGGTGTGGTATCTAGTGGTGGGTGTGGTGAGAATGCGTCAAATTCTGGGTATGTTTTGCAGATGGACTGATAGGGCTCGATGATGGAATCATTATGGGGTATGAGAGAAAAAGAATAAAAAGTACTCATTAACTTTTGGGCCTGAGCAACTGGGTGAAGAGTGGACTGTTTCCTGCTATGGGTAAAGCTAAGGCAGGAGGCAGTTTGGGGCGGGGGCTGGAATTAGGTGTTCTCTTTGAACATATTGGGCTGAGATGTCCATTAAACAGCCAAGTAGAGTTAGATTGAGGTGTCTGGGGCTCAGGGGAAAAGTAGGAGCTGGAAACCTGAATGTGGGAGTCCTCAGCATATGGTCAGTATTATAAAGCTGTGGGATGAGATGACACCACCAGATGAAAGGCCTGAATCCTAGGCCCTCCCCCTTTCCAAAGTCAGGTTAAGGAGAAGGAATCAACAAGACCTGGAGTTAGACCTGGTTGTCAGTTCTGACTCTGTGTACCCTAAGGAAGGTCACTTCACTTCTCTGAGCCTCACTTTCCTAATCTGTAAATTGGGGATATTAATACTTGCTTTGTCTGTTTCTTAGGATTGTGGTAAGGATTAAACTGTGATGCCCACTAGAAACCAGGGGTTTGTTATTATGTAACATGGATCATTTTCTTTTCCCTTATTGGGCCTCAGTTTCTTCATTTAGGAATGAAGGGATTGGCCAAGATAACCTGAAGGGCACTTCTAGCTGTATGATGGCTCCTGTTTTTTTGTTTGTTTGGTTTTTGTTTTTTAAATCTTCTCCTATATGCCAAGCACATGCTAGACCCTTTAAATACATAATATATGTGTATGCATATATATATATATATTTTTTTTTTTAAGTTTGTCGTGGTAAAATATATATAACATAAAATGTACCCCTAAAGACAATAGTACATTTACATGTTTTGCAGCCTTTACTACTGTCTTGTTCCAGACCATTTTTACCACGGCATGAAGGAACTACATACCTATTTAGCAGCAGCTCCCCATTCTCCCTTTCCCCCAGCCCCTGGCAACCATTACTCTGCTGGCTGTGTCTGTGGATTTGCTGATTCCATTGGAATCCATTTGTATCTGGCTTCTTTCACTTAGTGTATTGTTTTCAAGGTTCGTTCATAATATAACAGATGTCAGTAGTTCAATCCTTTTTAAAGCTTAATTATATTTCATTGTATGGATTTACTGCATTTTGCTTATCCATTCTTCAATTGATGGACATTTGGGTTGTTTCTACTTTTTGGCCGTTGTGTACAGTATTGCTACAAACATTTGTGTACAGGTTTTTGTTTGAACACCTGTTTTCCATTCTTTTGGGATATATAACCAAGAGTGGAACTGCTGATTCATATGGTAATTCCATGTTTAACCTATTGAGGAACTGCCGAACTGTTTTCCACAGTGGCTGCACCATTTTTCTTTCCCACCTTCAATGTAGGAGGGTTCCAATTTCTCTACATCCTTGCCAACACTTGTTATGCAATGTATTTTTAATCACATTTACCCAGCAAGGAGAATATTACATCCCATTGTGCAAACGCAGGAATGGAGGTATCTTATAATCAATCTGCAGGACAGGTATTGTCTCCATTTTACAGATGAGAAAACAGAGATTCAGGAGAGGTTAAGTGACTTGTCAGAGGTCACTTAACTAGATTTGAATCCAGGTCTATTTGACTACCCTTCCATTATGCCCCATGGCCTTTCCTTTGAAGTCATGGCATAGGGGTAGTGGTAATAGGACACCTAAAGGAGGGTGGGGGATGGCGTAGAACATAGTCTTATCACTCACACCCTGTCTGGTCAGTGAGACCCGCCTGGTGGAGGTGCTTGAGAGCGTGTGCAGCAAGTCGGACTTTGAATGCCACCGCCTGCTGGAGCTGAGCGAGGAACTGGTGGAGAGCTGGTGGTTTCACAAGTGAGTTGTTGGGGGGCTTTCCAGGGAAGGGGCAACAGACGGTCCTGGTGGTGAAGGAGGGAGCTGCATGCTAGGGTCTGTGTCCTACTGTGGCTCCTTCTTCTAAACCTAGATCTGCTAAGGACTTATGGGAGGGCCCAAGTCTCACTCTGAGCCTCACTTTACTCCTCTGCCAAATGGGGAGAAGGTGTTGGTCAGGTAGCCTTATGGGTCTTATATCCAACGTGGGTTGTCTCACAGATTCCTTGGGAGGTTGGGCAGTGGGCGGCACCTGACACCTTCTCAGCTCCCCCTTACTGTCATCCCCACCCCACTTCAGGCAGCAGGAAGCCCCAGACCTCTTCCAGTGGCTCTGCTCAGATTCCCTGAAGCTCTGCTGCCCCTCAGGCACCTTCGGGCCCTCCTGTCACCGTGAGTTTTCAAGCTCCTCTCGAGGGACTAGAGGGAACTTCCAAGGCCAAGGATCCAAGTCCTGGCTCTGTCCTATAGCTGGCTGTGTGAGCTCAGGTTGCTCAGATAATTTCTCTGGACCTTAGTTCTCATATGCCTCACAGGGCTGTTGAGATGAACAAATCACTGGGGAATGGCTCTGAAAATAAAGATTATAGGGCTAGTCAGATGGGACTGTGGTTTTTATCATGTTTGTGATAAATGCCCCCACCATCCCACTTCCCATGCCTAGATCAGATCAGGCCCATCCTCTGGACTAAGGTGACCTTCCTAGGGCAGGCAAGTGCTGCTTTAAACCCCAATCATCACCTTCTTCTACATACAGTCCTGAGGGAGGAGCTGAACCTACAACCAGCCCTTTTAGAAAAATCTCTCTGGAAGCTTCAGATACTTAGTGACACAAAGAATAAAAAAGTAGGGGATCCCTGGGTGGCTCAGCGGTTTGGCGCCTGCCTTTGGCCCAGGGCGCTATCCTGGAGTCCTGGTATCGAGTCCCACGTCGGGCTCCCTGCATGGAGCTTGCTTCTCCCTCTGCCTGTGTCTCTGCCCCTCTCTCTCTCTCTCTCTCTCTCTCTAAGTCTATCATAAATAAATAAATAAATAAATAAATAAATAAACAAACAAACAAATAAATAAATCTTTTTAAAAAATAGAATAAAAAAGTAGTAAATTGAAAACAAACAGAAAAAGGAAATCCGTGACAAAGGTGATTAATTCCTTTATAAGAGGAAATTGTGGTAAATAATCTGTTCCATAGGAAGGTATTGGTTAAGTACATTTCATACAAAGCGTTATGTTGCCATTAAGTTTCTTCTCCAAAAATGTTTCATGATATGGGGAATATTCTCTGTATTCACGACTGTATTTGTGATTTTACCTGCTTTGGTGTCTGCCCACAGCCTGTCCTGGGGGTGCAGAGAAGCCCTGCGGTGGCTACGGGCAGTGTGAAGGGGAAGGGACTCGAGGGGGCAGCGGGCACTGTGACTGCCAAGCCGGCTACGGGGGCGAGGCCTGTGGCCAGTGTGGCCTTGGCTACTTTGAGGCAGAGCGCAACGCCAGCCATCTGGTATGTTCGGGTAGGTAGCCAAGAGGCGTGGGGCTGGGCAGGCACAGATAGGATGTCTGCATGCCCATCCTTACACTCTCCCCATTCCGCTCAGCTTGTTTTGGCCCTTGTGCCCGCTGCTCAGGACCCGAAGAGTCAAACTGTCTACAGTGCAAGAAGGGCTGGGCCCTGCATCACCTCAAGTGTGTAGGTGAGTGAGGCCCCGCCCTAGGGCTGGGGAGGTGGTCCCCGTCAACACAAACGTATCTGGGCTAGACCAACTCTGTCCCCATCTTCGTGGAGATCTCAGCCCGGTTGGAAAGGTAGAAAAGTAGCCAGGCAGTTACTTTGTGCGGTTAGAGATGTCCCTGATTCAGCTCTGGTGGTGGGGAATCTGGAAAGACTTCTTGGAGGAGGTATCACTTAGGCCAAGTCTTGAAAATTGAGGAAGGATTAGCCAGGGAAATGAAGATTTTTAACTTGGGGTTGCGAAGCCTGAGTTCAAGACTTGGTTTGGTCTCTGTCCAGCTGTCTATACAGATGAGGGTAAAGGCTAAGCTGCTATAACAAAAAGATCACCGAAGGCTGTGGCTTAAAGAATATAGAGGTTTATTTTTATCTCATACCACAGTCTCAGAAGGAGTGGTCCAGGCTGGCAAGGAAGTTCTGCTTGTCACAATCACTCAGGGACCCAGTACTTCCTGTCTTACTCTGTGGTCATCCCCGTGGGACGTTTCTGTTGTTTGAGGTTGGGTTATAGGTACCTTCGTGTTCCATGACCTGACACTCAGGAAGTGAGAAAGGGAAGAAAGTGCACGGAGGATTTAAAACAATTCCGTTGTTTTAAGGCCAAGCTAAAAGCGGAGCACATCCCTTCTGTTTACATCCTGTTGGCCAGAACTCACTCCTTAGGCCACACTTAGCTGCAAGGCAGATTGGAAACTGTGGTCTCTGGCTAGACAGCTCTTAAGTCCAGCTGTACCCCTACCTCTGTGTTGGCACGCAGCCTGCAGTCTCTGGCACCCCCTTTGAGCATAGGCAGGTCCATTCCCCAACAATCCTGGCCTGGCTTCCCTGTTAGTGCAATAGGGACTGAAACTCCTGCCCTGCCGGCCTCTCTACAGACATCGACGAGTGTGGCACAGAGCGAGCCAGCTGTGGAGCCGATCAGTTCTGTGTAAACACGGAGGGCTCCTATGAGTGCCGAGGTAAGTGCCAGTCCTGTTGTGGAGGGTAGGAGGAGCTGCTCCATGCCTTTCCCCCCAAATTTCTACCTTCTCAGGCACCAGAACCCCTCCAGACCTCTTCTGGGGTGTACCCCCTCCACAGTCTGCCCTGGGCCTAAGAGCAGCTCTCACCTTGTCTCTCCTCTCCCTTCTCCAGACTGCGCCAAGGCCTGCCTGGGCTGCATGGGGGCAGGGCCAGGCCGCTGTAAGAAGTGTAGCCCTGGCTACCAGCAGGTGGGCTCCAAGTGTCTCGGTGAGTCTCCAGCAGCGCACAGACGGTGGAGTGCCTTGCCCACCATGGATTGAGAATGGCTGGGGGGATACAGACAGGGCAGGGGAAGCAAGGGTGGAATATTGCCTGGGCCAGGGCAGAGGGGAGGGTCTGGATGTGAGCGAGATGGAGTCAGGGCTCCTGCAGGTGGAACCCTGGCAGTGGGGGTCTGACCCTGCCTCACCCTCCCTCAAGATGTGGACGAATGTGAGACACAGGTGTGTCCAGGAGAGAACGAGCAGTGCGAGAACACCGAGGGTAGCTATCGCTGTATCTGTGCTGAAGGCTACAAACAGATGGAGGGCGTATGTGTGAAGGAGCAGATCCCAGGTGAGCCCCAGAGTGCCCCCCCACTGCGGGGAACGGGAGGAGGGGGGAGGTCCTCATGGTGGGGGCAGGCAAGTCCCTTCTCCAGGCAGCCAGGGGCCCTGCCTCATCCCGACTGCCACCCAGCCCCCATGAGGCAGCACTGAGGCCCAAACCCCACATCTTACCCCCAGGGTGACTTTAAGCAACCTCATGCCTCCCAAGAGAGAAAGAAAACCGCACTTAGTGTCAAATCACCCTACCTCCATTCTTATCTGTCCAATGGGACCCGTCCTTGTCCTGGGCTGCTGAGAGCAGTCGCAGGCCGGAGGTGTGATGACACGAAGGACAATCACAATGGTGACAACTGTGACTGCTTGCCCAGTGCTCACTGTGTGTCAGACACTGTTGCAAGCATGTTTCGTGTTTTAACTTCTTTCACTTCTAAAACCAATCCGGGGCTGGTGGTATTATTCTCAGCCCCATTTTACACAGTGGAAACCAGGATACGGAGAGAGGAAATAACTTGCCCAGGGCCACACGAACAGCAGGCTGCAGAGCTGGGAGTCAAACACAGGCAGTCTGGCTCCAGAGCTGGGCTAGTACACATGCTCTGCCCCGACCTGCCCACCACACGGCTTGGGTAGACCTCCTCACTTCTCTGAGCCTCCGTGTCCCACTTAGGGAAACAGGGACAGTAACTGCCCCCGTCGTAGTCGCTCTCAGCAGTAAATGACATTGTGTGCTGGCCTGCCAGGCAGGCGTGTGGCAGCCACGATGAGGCACGTGGACAGCTCCAGGAATAGCAGAGGCGTGACATATGCTTCTCACGTTCTTCACAGAGTCAGCAGGCTTCTTCTCGGAGATGACAGAGGATGAGCTGGTTGTGCTGCAGCAGATGTTCTTTGGGGTCGTCATCTGTGCGCTGGCCACACTGGCCGCTAAGGGCGACTTGGTCTTCACCGCCATCTTCATCGGGGCCGTGGCGGCCATGACTGGCTACTGGCTGTCAGAGCGCAGTGACCGTGTGCTGGAGGGCTTCATCAAGGGCAGATAGTCCCCGCCGCACCTGCAGGATCTCCTCCCATCCAGGCTGTCCCCAGATGGCCGGCCTCTCTCCCACCTGGACACTGGAGGCAGCTTGCTTTCTTTTTGAGTGGGGTAAGCACCTCCTACCACCAGGCCGGGGCAGGCAAGGCCCTTGGAGTGAAAAAGTAGCCCTAATTGTGGATGCCATGAGCTCTTGGCCTGGGGGAAACTGGGCAGGCTTCACAATGTGTGAATTTTTAAAAAGTATCTCCTTGTGGTGGCTGCTTGTGGGCTCTGGCCCCTGCCTGGGGTGAGGGGGTGCCCTCCAGGGCTGGGCCCATCACAGTCCCCTCCTGCCAGCTGCATGCTGCCACCTCCTGGTCCCCACTCAGCGCCCCTGCCCCTCAGCCACTGATTATTTATTCATCTCAGGAAATAAAGGTCTTGGAAAAAGAGAGAAGCTTCTGTCTCACTACCTGCCTCCTCCTCCCCATGGGTTGCCCTAAGCTACTGAGAGGGCCTCTCCCCTGCCCTTGGGGAAGTTTCCTAAAACCCTGGGAAATTGAAGGCTACTCTGATGGAGGAGCAGTAGGGGCCCCTCCCTTAGGCTTGGCCCCTAAAGTAGTGTTAGGAGAGGGGGGTGGAGGAATCAGGCTTTGGAGTGGAACTTCCTGGGTTCAGTGCCAATGAGCATTTGTGTAAAGGACCTTGGACAAATGACTCTTGTCTCTGAACTTCACTCTTCCCATTTAAAAAATGGGCATGATATGCTTTCTGCTCAGACTTAATATGAGAAGACGATGGATGCGAAGACCTGAAAGCTCAGCACAACGGATAGATGTTCTATAAAATATTGGTAGCCATTACTCCTAAAACTTCCCAGGGTCAAGTGCCCTTTTCCTTTTGAAATCCTCCTCTCGGGACACCTGGGTGGCTCAGCGGTTGAGCACCTGTCTTAGGCCCAGGGCGTGATCCCGGAGTCCTGGGATCGAGTCCCACATTGGGCTCCCTGCAGGGAGCCTGCTTCTCCCTCTGCCTGTGTCTCTGCCTCTCTCTCTCTGAGTCTCTGAAGAATTAATAAATATAATCTTAAAAAAAAAAAAAAGAAAAAGAAAGAAATCCTCCTCTCCCCAAGAGACAGAGGACTTGGGATTGCTGGGGGTGGGGGTGGGGGGTTGGGAACTGCTACCTCTTCTCTGAACAGGATCCTGGCAGGGCCAGAGGGAGGCATGAGCCAACTCCTAAGGGTTTATTTCTTTGGCACAAGGAGGACAGTCAGTCTGGACAAGCAAGCCTCATCTGTCCACGCCGGGGAGGCTGGAAGGGTGTCTGGGGGTGTACCTAGACGTCATATCCCACATCAATATCCATGCATGTCCACCCTGTATTCCGCATAAGTCACAGCCTCTGTGCAAAATACCCGCTGAGAAAAAAAGAAGAAAAAAAAAGATATTAAAAAAACAAAAACCGGGGTAGGTTCATGCCTGGCTGTTCCCAGGGTCCGCTGTCAGGTGGAAGCCCGGGAATGCCAGTTTTTCAGATGTCCAGCTGTCCCGATGGGCCACGCCGCATGGCCACGGAGGGTGGGGCCCTGCTGGCGCATCCCTGGGCCCCTCAGAGCTCAATGGTGTCGCTGGAGGCGCTGCGGGAGTCCCCGGGCTTGCCCCGAGGCGGGACCTCGCCCTGCGGCTCCCCGGGCCGCGCGGGGGCGGGGGCGGGGGCGGGGCCGGGGGCCGGGGCCGCGGCCGGCAGCAGCTGGACCGTGCTGGGCAGCTCATCCAGGGGCAGACTGTCCACCGACGACAGCCCGTGACGCCACGGGTTCCAGCTGATCTTGAGCGAGCCCCGGGAAAAGCTGTCCACGGAGCTGCGGGAGGCCGCCCGCTCGGCGTCGTCCACCACGTGCGGAGGGACCGGGCCGCGCACGCGCACGTCGCTGAGAGAGCGGCAGCGGCCGCGCAGGGGCGAGGGGCCGGCGGCGTCGGGCTCGGCGTCGGGGTGGCTGCCCCGCCGCGGCCGCAGCGCGCCCCCAGGCGGCGGGGAGGCCAGGCCGCGCAGGCCGCAGCGCCGGAACACGCTGTCTCGCACCAGGTGCTCGCGGAAGAGCGCGGCGTCGATGCTGCGGCTCAGGTTGATGGGGGACGGCGGCCGCAGGTCCAGCTCGCTCGTCGACGGCGCGGGCCCCACGCTGCAGCGGGACAGCCCCGGGCCACCCTGGGGGCCGCGGCCCAAAGACGCTGCCGAGCCCCAAGCGCCGGAACTGGGCGTGGCAGGCGGCCCCCCCTCCGCCGGGTTGCGGATGAGGCTCTTGCTGATGTCCAGGCTGCCCGCGCCCACGCCGCTGGGCCCCGCGTAGCAGTTGTTGGGTCGCTCGGGCACCTCGCTCTTGCCCGAGGGCATGGGACACGCCAGGCGTAGTAACTTGGCCCAGCAGGCGTGCTCCGTGGGGGGCCGGGGCCGCGCGGCGGCCACCGCGGCCAGCGCCAGGGCGAGGGCCCACGTCAGCTCCAGCAGGCGCAGCCAGAAGTGGACGCCCCACCAGGCCCACGAAAAGCGGCCCACGCGGCCCGGGCCCGGGTACAGCCAGAGCGCGGCCGCCAGCTGCAAGCCGCTGGCCAGCAGCCCCAGCGCGCCCGCCACGGCCAGCAGCCGCGGGCCCGGGCTGGCGTCCCAGCCCCGCGGCCCGTCCAGCAGGCGGCGACGGCACAGGCAGAGCGTGCCCAGGGACACGGCGGCGCCCCAGGCGCAGGACGAGCCCTGGGCCAGGAGGTTGAGCGCAGGCCTCCCCGACAGCAGGTCGGCGGTCAGCAGCCCCACGACGTGCGCCGAGGCCAGCGCCCCCAGCAGGAGCGGGTTCTGCAGCTGCGGCGGCAGCCCCGCGCCCAGGCCGAGCAGCGTCAGGGCCGCCAGCGCCGTGAGCAGCAAGGGGAAGGGCAGGTTGTAGAGGACCAGGCCGGCGCGCAGGCCCAGGCGCGCCTGCGAGCCGTAGGGGTCGGCGAGCATGTAGGCGGACCGAAGCCCAGAAGCGACCAGCACCAGCACGGCCGCCCCCAGAGCCAGCCGGGGCCCCGACGGGGCGGCTGCCAGCGAGGCCAGTGCCAGCAATGCGGGCAACAGGAAGAGCACCCCCACCCCGTAGACGTGCAGCTCCCAGGAAAAGCTCAGCACCCGCCGCAGGGGACCCCAGCGCAGGGGCGGGGCGGTGGCATTGGCCGGGGGGCTGGTGGCTGGGGCTGATGCCATGGAGCTGGCTGAGGGCTCCGGAGGGGGTGGCTGGCCCAGGGCGCGCTGCGTGGTGACCCGAATGAGGCCCCGGCGTGACGTCGAGGGGGCCTGGACTGGGGGTGCTGGGGGATGGCTTTGGGGGCGCCCCGGCCACTCCTCGGCTTCATCTGCAATAATAACAATATCAAAATAGCTCTTTGAACAGTGCTTCCTGGTTTGCCACATTCTCTAGTGTGGTGGACAAGTTGTTTAACTTCTCTGAGCACGTCTGTAAAATGCGGATGGGAAGAGCATCTACCTCATAGGGTGGTGGGGAGGACTGGGTGTTTGGCATAGTGTCCCACACCCGGTAATGTACAATGATGTGACCTATCGCTTTTATCAATGATAGGGCAGCAGCTCTCGGCACGGACTGCCCACTAGAATCACCTGGAGACCAAGTGAACCAGAATTCCTTGGGATGGGGGCTGGGTAGTGGAATTAAGAAAAAAAAAAAAAAAATCTCCTCCAGTGATTTGCAGGAGTTGGAGAAACTGCACTAAATATATCCAAGTCACATTTAAGAATATTCTAGCCCCCAAAGGGCAAATGACTTGTCCCAGAGTACCCAGTGAGCATTAGTTTATTATCCTAAGTTTTTTGAAGGAGGTGCTGGCCAGGTCCTTTAAGGAGCTGTCGGTTCCCATTTGCCCCTCCCATATACCTCACACAGGTTTTTAGTTATTAGAGTACCCACTCTCCCCCAAACCCCTAGCCATGCCCTCACCTGGCTGCAGGGCCCCCACCGGGCTCTCTGTTCGATTTGCAGCTGGGCCAGGGTCCAAGGGGCCAGGGATGAGGGACTTGGGGGTACCTGGGGTCTCCAGTGCTCCTCTCACCCGCTGGGGGGAGATGGGGTCTGCTCCATTCATTCCTGCTATCTCTGAAATAACAAAAGCAGTCATCACTTTGCCCGACCTTCCAGCAGTCCCCAAAGCCTAATCCCCCAAAAGGGAAGCATGATCACCCTCATTGGCCAAAATGAGGAAAATGGTACCCAGAGGGGCCCAAGGTCACTTAGAAATGGGGAACACTGCCCCCTCCCAGAACTGCTCAGCACCCTCACTCCAGATACCCACCTGGCTCAGGCTGCCCATCGGGAGTCTCTGTGGCTGGGGGATCCGAGGGCTGGGGTCCTGGCGAACCCCTAACATCAGGAACGTCGGCCTGTTTGGGCGAGGGACTTGAAGAACTGACTTCCCGGGTCTCTTCACCTCCAGTCTTCTTGGGGAGCTCAGCTGGCAGCTCCTCAGCAGAAGGAAGGCTTTTGGCCAATGCTAGGTCTGGCCAGGCCCCAGGTTCCTGAGAGGATGCCACCTCAGCTGGGGATACCCAGCCAACATGAGGGACTGCTGGATCCTCCTGGCTGAAGAGGGGGCCTCGAGCTGCCTCCTGGAAATCCTCACCCTCACCCTGTTCTTCCAGCACTGGCCTCCCGGTAGTGCCCAAGTGGGGAGCAAGAGTGTGGGGAAGGCCCTGATGGTCTAAGGGGGGTATCTCTGAGACTCTGATCGTGGCTTCGGCCACCAGACCCTCATCTCTAGGTGATCCTTGTTCCACTTGGCCCCCAGGCTCCCCTGGCCCCGGGGAGGGAGGAACTGTGGCTATCCTAAGTTGGAGTCTGGGAGTTATGGGGATGAAAGTGAAATGGGGTGGGCTTATGGGATGGAGGGCTAGTGCTTCTTGCTCTCTAGGTTCCTGTGAGTCAGGAGGTCCTGTCCAGCCCTGAGAACTTGACCCTCGAGCCAACTGGAGGTCATCAGTTACTGGGAGTCCTTCTCTCTGAGCCCTATGGGCTGCTTTAGGTCCATGCAGGGCTGGGCCAAGGGGAGTGTCTATGGGCTCCTCAGGTACTTCCTTGGCAGGGGCCTGGGGAGCATTGGAGTTCCAGTGGCTCTCATCTCTGGACTTTTCCCAGAGGAAGTCAAGGGCCTGGGGCTCTGTGCTCATAGGGCCCTGGGGGTGGTCTCCTGGGATCAGATGTGGTTCCGAGTCTTCAAGTGGCTTGGGAAGACCCCGGCCCAGGGCAGGGCCAGCCCCCAGAGACAGCAGCAACAATAGCAGCAGGGAGCCACATACACAGCTCCATGTGCTGGCGGCCATGGTCCACTCTGATGCCTGGGCCTAGAACACTCAACTTCCAGTCCTCACTGGATGAGCCTAAAAAAAGGAGAAGAGGGATGACATGTGAGCACTGGGAGTACCCAGAGCTGCCCCAAGAGGGATGGTAGGAAAGAGACATGAGAAGCTCCCCTTCCTCCAACCCCTTCCTCTCCAAGCTCTTCATGCTGCCCAAAGTGACCTTTTAAAACTGCGTCTTTCTAGTCATGCTACTTGCCCCACTTCAAAACTTTCAATGGCTCCTCATCACCCTCAGGAAAGGAGATAAGTTCCTCTCCAAGCCTTCCAAGACCACATCAGGCTGCTCACCTATTCTTCAATACCCACTGAGCTGTTCAATGCCCCAGTCCCTTGCATCTGCTGTCCCTCCGCCTGGAATGCCTTCTCCCTTCTCCTTCACTTGCTGAAATCCTATTTTTTTAAAAGATTTTATTTTATTATTTATTCGACGGAAAGAGTGAGAGAGCACAAGTAGGTGGTACGGCAGAGAGAGAGGGAGAAGCAGACTCCCTGCTGAGCAGGGAACCCGATGCAGGGCTCGATGCCAGGACACTTCACCGACTGAGCCACCCAGATGCCCACTGAAATCCTATTCTTGAAGGCCTGGCTCAAATGTCAGAGAGATGGAAAGGGACAGGGATCTGGGTCTGAATTCCAGCCTTGCCATTTCCTAGGTGAGTTACTTCACCTCTCCATATCATGGTTTTCCATCAGTAAAATGGGTACCCCAAATCAAAGGAGCTCTTACAAGACTTACCTAACACAACACATTATAGGCCAGGCCCATAATAGGAGTTTAATAAGCATTAGAGCCCTTTTACTTTTCCCTTTGTCCAGAAACCTTTCTTTCCCACCAGCCTCAACTATTTCAACAAAATTTGAACACATACTATATGCCAAGCCCTGGGGATAGAGCAGTGAACAGATTGACAAGATTCCTGCCCTCATGGAGCTCGCATTCTAGAGTAAGAGACAGACAATGAGTAATTTTAAATAAGATGAGCTATGAGGAAAATAAAACAGGGATAAGAAGTAGCCAGATGAGGGGCTACTCTACCCAGGGGGTAGCAGGGAGGCCTCTTTGGGGTGACATTTAAGCTAGATGCTGAATGAGAAGGAGCCAGCCATTTGAAGATATGGGAGAAATGTATTTGGCAAAGGGAACAGAAAGTGCTAAGGCCCTGATGCAGAATGAGCGAGTGAGTTCAAGAAATGAAAAGGCTGGGCAGCCCGGCTGGCTCAGCAGTTTAGCGCCGCCTTCAGCCCAGGACGTGATCCTGGAGACCTGGGATCGAGTCCCACGTCGGGCTCCCTGCATGGAGCCTGCTTCTCCCTCTGCCTGTGTCTCTGCCTCTCTCTGTGTGTGTCTCTCATGAATAAATACATAAAAAATCTTAAAAAAAAAAAAAAGGAAATGAAAAGGCTAGTGTGGCTGGAGCATAGCAAATGAAGGAGAAAGTAGCAGAGAGAGATAAAATCAGGAAGGTAAGGCTAGATCACAAAGGGCTTTGTAAGCCACAGTAAGGCACCTGGATTTTATTCTAAGTATCACAGGAAGCCAATACAGATGTTAAGTATGAGAGCAACAAGGTCTGGTGTTTTAAAAGGGGGAGAAGGGGTGCCTGGGTGGTTCAGTGGGTTACAGCTCAGCTCAGCTCAGGGTTGTGGGATCAAGCCCCACGTCAGGATCCTTGTTTAGCTCAGAGTTGTCCTGAGATTCTCTCCCTCTCCTTCTGCCCCTCTGCTCACTGCACACACTTGTGCACTTTCTCTCTCTCAAATAAAATAAATAAAATATTTAAAAGGGGAAGAGAGGCTAGTCCAGAAATCCAGGTAAGATATGATGGTGGCTCATTTCAGCTTAGACGTTTCTTTCCCTGACACCTCCTCTACCCCTTCCCATCATCCTGGTCACATAATGTAATCTCCTGTCTCCTCCACTGGCCTGGGACTTCTCAAGGACTGCATCTGCACTTTTATTTCTTGTCTCCAGCCTCCTGCATATGCCTGGCCCCAGGTAGATATCCCCTAAAGGTTCCTCATCCTGACAGTCCCTAGTTAATCCAGGGAGGCAGGAAGGGACCCCATGGCCAGGAGAGAGGGACAGGGGCGCAGCAGCCATGAGAGGAGAGGCCTGGGTGGTTTGGGGGCGGAGGCCCTGCTCCTTTCCTTTCTGGGAAGCAGGTGTGCCAGAGATCCCTGGCTCCTCATCCTTGGTGGCTCACATAGACCTTGAGAAGCCAATGAAAACCAGGTGCGCTCTCCAGGGAAATGCCCAGGTTCATCAAAGGTTGTAAACAATTTCAGGGGGTTCAAAGATCCCTTAAACCCATTCCCCAAACTGAGTTTCGATTCTGCCTTAAAGTCTTTTTATAATATTCTTTTTTAAAAAAAAATTTTATTTATGATAGTCACAGAGAGAGAGGCAGAGACACAGGCAGAGGGAGAAGCAGGCTCCATGCACCGGGAGCCCTACGTGGGATTCGATCCCAGGTCTCCAGGATCACGCCCTGGGCCAAAGGCCGGCGCCAAACCGCTGCACCACCCAGGGATCCCTATTCTGCCTTAAAGTCTTGTCAGTTTCTTTCTCAAACATTCACTGAGCCCCATGCTCTGTCCCTAGCCCAAACTGGGTGCTGGGGACCCAAAGAGAAGCCTCACTTGGTGTCAGGAGTGGGGGCCAGCTGAGGAGCAAGGGCTGAACGGCCACTAACACATGTCCTGGTTAATAATAGTGCCCCTGTGTTGAGCCTTGCCCAGTCGAGCTCCTGCGCTAAGATTAGCTGCACGTCCTCCATCTCATCCAACCCCCCAAACACAAGCAGGTGTGAGTATAACCATTTCAGAGGGGGAGAAACCGAGGTTCAGAGAGGTTTAGCAAATCACCCAAGGTCACACAGCCAGCCAGCCAATGGCCACACCAGGGGTTGTGAAACCCGCAATGGCTCATTTTGAACGGGGGGGGGGGGGGGGGGTCCAAAAGCTTTTCAGAGGAGACAGTTGAATTAGGCCTTCAAGGATAAGCAAATGGCATCTGCTCACCACCCTCAATTCAAACGAAATGCATGCATCTGTGGACGAGGAGGGGGCTGCCGAGGCCCGGGCTCCCGCTACAGGAGAGGTGGGGGGAGGTGAGGGGCAGCGGCATCTGCGTGCCCCAGGAGCCGGGGAGAGGCCGGCGGGGCAGCCTCGGGGGCCGGTCGGTCTCGGGTTACCTCTCCTCCGGCGAGTCCTCTCCCCTGGCTCCGCGCCTTTCCGCAGTGCCCCGGGGGGGGGGCGGGCGCCCGTGCAGGCTCTGCCGCCCGCGCCCGGGAAGGGGCTTGGGCCGAGCTCCGGGCCGGGCCCCCGCCCCCCCCCGCCGCCCCCGCCCCGGGCCAGCTCCTCACCTGGGCGCCGCGCGCGCAGCCCCCGCGATCCCCTTGCGCGCGGCCCCGCAGCCGCCCGCCGCGCCGCATCCTCCCGAGATGCTCAGGCTCGGCCAGCGGAGCCCGGCGCTGCCGATCGCGAGCCCGCCCCCCGGAACCCCGGCGCCGCTTAACCCTTTCCCGCGACCGAGCCTTCCTCGCCCAGCCCCGACCTCGCGGCTCTCAGAGCTTCTCAGGGCTCAGCGGGGAACCCAGGTCACGACTCGGAAAGCCCTCCCGCAGCATCCTTGAATAAGGGACGGCCAATCGGGTTTGCACACCCCGTGGGACGTGGAGCTCACTCCCTTTAGTACCTGTCTACCCACACTCTTCCACGGATGCATACATTCGTGTACACCTATGGGTGAACCCTCCCTACAGCTTGCTGTTTATCCCTCAGACCTTTTCATTCTTTCTTTTTCTTTTTTTTTTTTTTTTCAGTTTCAGAGATAGCTTCAGATCTTTTTCAACGCACAGTCATGTATATACACCTTAAATAGAAATGAGATCATACTGTACATACTGTTCTGTAACTTCCCTTTTTCCTCTTCACTGTGAAATAGATCCTGGCACGTGTTCCCTGTAAATTTCTACGGATCCATGTCCTTTCTTGTATTCACTGTTGAGAAGTGAAGCATATAGTCAGCCTATTATTTTTTATTTATCCAGTCCTGAAGTTGGACGTGTAGAAGGTTTCTAGACTCTTGCTAGCAGGAATAATAAGGCAGAGACCATTGCTGCATAGACCTCTTCGTGCACAAGCCCTAGTGTAACTATCAGATAATTTCCCACCTAAGGTATGGTTAGATCTATATGAGTCTGCACATTTTCAGGTCTGATAGACACTTGAAAATGTCCCTGGTCCCTCTTTGGACACCTTCTGATGTACTGTGTGTCCACCACTGCATTCAATAACAGTAATAGACATCTACATGTGGGAATACATGTGGTCATTACATATGATGTAAAATCTTTAATGCCATGGAGAAATTTCCAGAGTAGATTGTTGATTATTTAAATTTCAGTCACTTGATGTAAAAATAATGTATGCTGATTGTCCCAAGTTAAGTAACGCAGAAATGTTCAAAGAACACATTAACCATCTTACTCTAGGTCTCTTCAAGTCGGCCTCCCCAGATGCGCCCACTCTAGCATCATATGGTTTCTTTTATTTAAAAACACATATGTGCATGTCTTTCTTTTCGCAAAAATGGGATCATGTGGGGCGCCTGGGTGGCTCAGTCAGTTAAAGGTCTGCTTTCTGCTCAGATCACCATTCTGGATGGAACCTTGTATCAAGCTCCTTGCTCAGCGGAGAGTCTGCTTCTCCTTCTCTGCCCTTGTGCTCTCTATCTGCTGTCTCTGTCTCTCTCTCAAATAAACAAATAAAATCTATTTAAAAATGGGATACTATGCATATTATCCTATAACTTTTTTTTGCCTTAAGCAGTATATTCTTGGAACCATTCTGAAGGCAATACATACATATTAGCTCCACCCTTTTTTTTGCAACTAGCTGTACAGTGTGCTGCATGGTGTGGATGCACTGTCATTTACTCACATTCCCAGATTTCCCTACTGAAGGGTAGATAGCTGGTTTACTGCTATTTTTTTCCTACTAGAAACAATAGTGCAATAAACATCTTTATATACAAATGTATGCATCTTTACATGGTGATTCTCTAAATTGCTTCAGATAATTATTTGTATGATCCTATTTGTGTTAATATCTACCTGTATCTATCCACCTACCTACCTACCTACCTACCCATCCTATTCCTAATTATTAGAAGGCAAATAGTGGTTGATATGATTTTTATCTAATTTTGCTTTTCTGGGGATCCCTGGATGGCTCAGTGGTTTGGCGCCTGCCTTCGGCCCAGGGTGTGATCCTGGAGACCTGGGATCGAGTCCCATGTCAGGCTCCCTGCATGGAGCCTGCTTCTCCCTCTGCCTGTGTCTCTGCATCCCTCTCTCTCTCTCTCTCTCTCTCTCTCTCTGTGTGTGTCTCATGAATAAATAAAATCTTAAAAAAATAATTTTGCTTTTCTGTTTATCAATATTCCACACAACCATGTGTTTCTTTTGTGATCAGAGACAGAAATGCTAAATATCATTTAAAAAGAAAGAAAGAAAATTCTTCCTAAGGCTGAGCTAAAATTTCCCTCCCAGGACTTGCCTACCCCTGGGTCTCACAGAAAAGCAACATTCAGCCCTTAGTTGTGTCTGACATGTTGCAGTTTGAAGAGTATTCAGAGCCTGAATCCAGCTTTTCTGACACTAGCAGAAGGCTTGGGCTTTTCCCAGTTCACCTATCACCTGACCAGCTCTACTGTTTTCTTTATGGGAACCCCTTTAGAATTGTAAAGGCACCTTTCATTTTAGAATCTTTTCCCTCCAGGGCAAACCCTCCCGGTTCTTTCACCCTTTCCTCAAAGGACAGGATTCTGGGCTCTCACCACTGTAACATCTCTCCTCTGTTGGCTTCCTACCAGGTCAAAAATGTCCCCCCTAAAGTACAACCCTTGATGGGGTGCCTGGTAGCTTAGGTGGTTGACTGTCCAACTCTCGGTTTCAGCTCATGTCATGATTTCAGGATCATGAGATCGAGCCCCATGTTGGGCCCCGCGTGCACTGTGGAGGCTGCTTGAGGTTCTCTCTCCCTCTCCCTCGGCCCCTCCCACTCATGCTCTAAAATAAACAAACAAATAAATAAATATTTTTTAAAAAATGAAATATAACTCTTAGAACTGAACCCAGTTAGGAACAAAGCTGGACTTTTACCTCCCCTTTCTAGATTCTCCTCCATTAATATGGCCTGGCAGTGAATTAATGTTTCTAGCAGCTACATCATTTTGTTGCCCAATATTGATCTACTAGGTCTTCTTCACCTCTTTGTGTGCAGTTAGTTTCTTGACCCTCAGTGTAGGATTTGACATTTATTTCTTGTTTCTTTTCTCTTATTAGATCTAGCCTGTTATTCTGATCTTGTGGGAAGTTATCTGAATCCTGGTTCTAAATATAATAGACAATTAGCATTTTTCAGCATTGTCCAAGATCCATTTCTTTTGCTGGCAGTACCCTAATTTCCTTTGAGGAACCGATGTCTTTTCCCTCATGAGAAGTCTTGTGGGGAGGGTAGTTCTTGTAGGGATCCACTACAGAGGCTGAAGCCCAAATCCCTCCTCTCATTGCTTCCTGTGAACCCTCTGGTGAGACTCCTTTGGAGATGTTGAGATTCCTTTAGTAGGCTCAGAGCTGGCCTGTTTCCCTGTCTCAGTTTCCCCCAAGGAAGACTACCCATTGATCCCTGCAAAGTCTTACTGGCCTGACAATGCCCAACCCCCAGTCCACAGAGGACCATCCAGCTGCTCCCTGCTTGCTCTCTTTAGAGCACCCCAATCCCACTATGTTGTCAAACCATCCACTGGCAGGGGTTTTTGAGATTCCAAACAAAGGCAAGAGAGATTATGATCCCTTTGGCCAGAAGCCAAGATGAAAGCTGATTCTCTGGAAAGAGGAGACTGGTTGGGCGTGGAGGTGAATGTAAGTGGGGAACATGGAGTGCCAGGTATAGGTGGGGAGTATCATCCAGCATTATCCTGGAGACTCTAGGAGGTCAGTGATGAGTGGGGGATGATTCAAGTGTATATTCATTTATGAAGCCCTTACACACCTTATTACACACATTATTCTTTTTAAGTCCTTACAACAACCTATGTATTATTATGCTCTCCATTTTAGAGCTGGCACACTGAAGTTCAGAGAGCTTAAGTAATTTGTTCAAAGTCACACAGAAGATAAGAAGGCAAGTTCTAAGTGTGACTTCAGAACCAGAACTTTTTTTTTTTTTAAAGATTTTATTTATTTATTCATGAGAGACACAGAGAGAGAGGCAGAGACATAGGCAGAGGGAGAAGCAGGATCCCTGTGGGGAGCCTGATGTGGGACACTATCCCAGGATCCCGGGATCATGCCCTGAGCCAAAGGTAGACGCTCAACCACTGAGCCACTCAGGCGGCTGGAGAACCAGCACTCTTAATTCTGATGGCACCATCCTGCCCCCGAGGAAGTACCTCAGAGAGGGGAGACAGGGAGATGAACATCCCAGGCCTTCCAGGTGGCCCTGCTGTATTAGAGTCTGAGTCTATGAAAATAGGCCTCCAACTTGGATTCTCTTTTGAAGGGACTTCATCAGGGTCTGGGAGTTGCTGAGAGCTCCCACCCAAAAGTACTTTGGAAGGTCCCAAGGAAGGGGAGAAAGGAGAAAGAAGGCAAAGGTGAGGTGGCTGGCAGCGATGAAGCCTCATACTTAGACGATGCCTAGGACAGTTGGCTGACATTTTCATTCTGGCTGGTCACTGGCAGGCACGAGCAAAGAAACAAAAGGCGGAACAGGTGGGAGAGGGTACAGCTTGGTGAACCTTCTCTGTTCTGTGCTGGGGTGGGTGGATGGGGGTACGGGGAGGGTGAAGATTTACACGCTTTCATTAAGCTTGCTAAATTAAGCCTTCAGAATTAATTTGGAGCTTTAACTCATTCTTTCTCAGAGTTTAGCCTCCATGGATATTGGCTAAGTGAACCTTTTAAAGATACTTTTTGTATCTTTAATAAATACAAATCATGTGGTACATACTTTATTTTTTTTAAAGGTTTTATGGATTTATTCATGAGAGATACACAGAGAGAGGCAGAGACATAGAGGGAGAAGAAGGCTCCCTGTGGGGAGCCCAATGCAGGACTCAATCTCAGGGCTCCAGGATCACGACCTAAGCCGAAGGCCGATGCTCAACCACTGAGCCACCCAGGTGTCCCTGGCACATACTTTAAAACCAACTGTTCTCTATCCCATTCCCCTTCACTTCCAACCCCTTTCAATTCTTTCTGATATTTCTGATGATTTCTTTTTGTTTTTATATAGATTATCTAAGTGCCAGACTTGTACTGCTTGTGTTAATTTTTTTTTCAGTTTTAGATTTTTACCTATTGATTAGCCCCATGGAATATGAAGATTTAGCTTCCCACGTTTCACATTTCCACATTATTTGGTATCGCTATTGTTTATATCAATATTCAGCACTTACAACACTAGAACCATGAAACAATGAGTCAGGCTGACTCAAGAATTGTACTGTGATTACATTTCCTTTGCTAGATGTTCTGTTTTTTTCCTGGGGTAATCCTTGGTTTTTTGTTTAATTTTCTGGGCATCTGTCACTAATTCAATCTCCTTAATTTTTTCTTGAAATGAAAATCAATCTGAAGATTTGATTTCCTATAGAGATAATACTTTGAAAAAGACTCACAGAATTCTACATAGAATAAGTGGCTTGAAAAATGAGTGGTGGTGGGGAACCTACTTACAAGAGACTTAGGAGACACAGCAATCAAATGCTATGTGGGAGGGGCACCTGGGTGGCTCAGCAGTTTAGCATCTGCCTTTGGCTCAGGTCATGATCCCAGGGTTTCAGGATCAAGTCCTACATCAGACTGCCCTTGGGAAGCCTGCTTCTCCCTCTGCCTATGTCTCTGCCTCTCTGTGTGTCTCTCATGAAGAAGTAAATTCAAAGATCTTAAAAAATAGTATGTAATTCACATACACAAAATTTACATATTTAAAGGGTACTATTTTAGTGGTTTTAGTGTATTCATAAGGCTGTACAACCATCACCACTGTCAATTTTAGAACATTTTCATCCCCCCAAAAGAAACCCATATCAATTAGCAGTCACTCCCCATTCCCTTCCCCCAAGCCCTGGCAACCGCTAAACTACATATCTCTGTGGGTTTGCCTATTCTGGACATTTCATAAAACACACGATCATAAATGCATTTTTTTTGTGATTGGCTTCCTTCATTTCGTGTGTTTCAAGGTTCATCCTTGCCATAGGCTGTATCTGCACTTCATTCTTTTTTATTGCTGTATGACATCCCACTGTGTGGACATACCACATTCCATTTATTGATTGATCTATTTATTTTGGACATTTGGGTCATTTCCAATTGATCTTTTTATTTTGGACATTTGGGTCATTTCCAATTTGTAGCAATTACGAATAATGCTGCTATGAACATTCATGTGTGAATTTTCATGAGGACGTGTATTCTCATTTCTCTCGGGTATAGATCTATATAGTAGGAGTGGAATTCCTGGGTTAAATGGAAATCTTATTTTCAACCTTTTGAGGGACTGCCAGACTATTATTCCAAGGTGATACAACATATATATAATTCCTTTTAATAGATAGGAGACTGAGGCCCAGAGAAAGCAAGGGTCCTACGCAAAGCTATGCAGAAGTCTTGAGTTAGTGCAAGAAAGCAGGAGCCAGTCAAGTAAATGGCTCCAGTCCCACCCCATTCTCACCCTGCCCGGCCCCACCCACTTTTATCCTCTCCATTCCTTGCCCACCAGCAGCAAATCCATTCACACCAGTCTCTCCCAAAGGCTCCCTGTTGCTGTTAGGATCAAGTTCACTTCTGAGGGATGACTTACAAGCTGCCATCTGGCCCTGATGCTGTCTCATGTTTTTTTTTCTTTTCTTTTCTTTTTTTTTTTTTTAAGCAACTATATTGAAATCTAGTTCACATACCAGAATGTTCACCCATTTAAAATGTCTAACCCAACGCTTGTCACATCTTTTTCTTTTCTCCCCTTCAGGGCCACACAGGCCTTGTTCTGGTTTTGTGAAAATGACATCACCTTTGCTTTTGGGACCTTGCACACAGTCTCTTCTGCCTGGGACAGTCTTTTCTTATATATTTTCCTGGTTCCCTATATATTTCCCTGTGATCCTTCAGATCTTGAGATGATGCTTCCACTGGGAAGCCTTCCCAGATCACCCAAGCTGGTTGCATGACCTGCAGGACATTCCCACAGCCTCTCTTGGGTCACTTTGTTATGGCATGTGACACAGCAGTCTGAGCTCTTTAGGTCTGGGAGTGCAGCTTGTTCACATGCAGTGTCTGGCAGATGGTCAGTAAATGAGCGAACAGAAACATCTGAAAATACCTTACTCGACACTGAGCATATTGCAGAAATCCAGTAAGTGTTTGCAGACTTTATTACCTATGAGGACACAGGCAATACCTTCTTTTCGTAACATTCCAGACAGTTTGGGTGATTAAAGGGTAAAAATTAGGGGCACCTGGGTGGCTCAGTCAGTTAAGAATCTCCCTTCAGCTCAGGTCATGATCTTGGAGTCCCAGGATTAAGCTGCACATCTCGGCAGGGAGTGTGCTTCTCCCTCTGCCGCCCCCCACTCCGCCCCCTGCCCTTTGTCTCTCTCTTGCTCTCAAATAAATACAATCTTAAAAAAAAAAAACTTGAAAAAGGGTAAAAATTATTTTTTTCTTTGACTGGTACCCATGCTATTTTCTTCTGGCAACAGTACTCCAGTGTTCCTCTAAGGAACTGCCTCCATCCCACCTTCAGTCCTGACAGTTTAGGTGGGGCCAAACAGCTCCTAGAATGTGCACGTGACCCAAATCAGGTCTATTACTTGACCTACTGGAAATTTTCAGAAAGGAGTCTTTTCTTTTCACTGAGTCAGTATTTCCACAGGAAGACAGGCTGCCTGAGAATAGGAGAGTCGAGGGGCACCTGCGTGGCTCAGTTGGTTAGGTGGCCAATTCTATATTTTGCCTCAGGTCATGATCTTGGGGTCCTGGGATCGAGACCTGTATCAGGCTCTGTGCTGAGCAGGGACTCTACTTCTCCCTCTCTTTGCCCATCCCCCTGCTTGCTCACACTCTCTCCCTAAAATGGATAAATAAATCTTTTAAAAGGGGGGAGTTGATAAAGCAACTCTATTTGAAGCCAACTGACCATTTTGGTTATTCAGCCATTTAATTCCTTTATTTATTTTTAAGAAGATTTTATCTATTTATTCATGAGGGACACAAAAGAGAGGCAGAGACATAGACAGAGGGAGAAGAAGGCTCCCTGTTAGGAGCTGGTTGTGGGACTCGATCCCAGGACCCTGGGATCACAACCTGAGCCAAAGATAGATGCTCAACCACAGAGCCACCCAGGCGTCCCTATTTACATTCCTTAAAAAAAAAAAAATTGCTTAAGCCAAGTTGAGTTCAGTTCCCACCACTTGCAACTACAATATTTCTTACAGTTAGTAATCCTCCATGTGTGTTCACTTATACACCTGCCCATCATATCTGGTCGTTTCAACCAAATAAAGGAACCACACAGACTTTTCCTCAAAGTGCACGTTTACCTACTATTCACAAATCTAAGTCATCATTATTTTTCAGATATGTTGTATATCTGGCTGTCAATATTTAGACTTCCATGCATGGTACGTTTTTTTTTTTTTTTTTTTTTAGATTTTATTTATTTATTCATGAGAGACAGAGAGAGAGACAGGCAGAGACACAGGCAGAGGGAGAAGCAGGCTCCATGCAGGGAGCCGGATGTGGGACTCGATTCCGAGTTGCAGGGATCATGACTTGAGCCGAAGGCAAACGCTTAACCGCTGAGCTACCCAGGCGTCCCTGCATGGTACTTTCCACACCACGATCAGTAAATGGATGTTTCAGATTGTCTTAAATGATTTTGAGTGAAAAAGTAAGATGCTCATTCAGTAGCCTGGCCCAAGTTGAACTCCAGGTAACACACACAATAAACACTGTATGCTGAACTTGTGTGTAGATTCTGGGAAGAGTCTGGTAAAACAAACTCAGATTTTCCCTTTGATTGGCTGCTGCCAAGGACATGTGCATTTACCATCAATATAATGGGCAGAAAGACCTCACATGTTTTATCCACCCAACTTTGCTACAGGGAAGAAAACAAACTGTGTGGGTGAGGAGGCAAAATGAAATGCTCTGAGATGCCTCCTGGGAACGAGGGTGACAGCACTCAATCATCAGCTACTGCTTGCATTCCAGTCCAACTATACTTTTCAGTATATGAGTACCACTCCCCACTTAGGGTCTAGCAAATTGTGGATATTTTAATCTTCGGGTCTTTGCTGGTTCTATTCTGTCTGCTTGGAATGCCCTTCTACACTGTAGAACTCTTTTGAGACCTAGGTCAAAAGTAAGCTCCCCTGTGAACACTTGCTCCTTTAATATTTCGTTTAAGCAGCTATTTAAAATATCTTTAAAGGTCAGGCTTTCTTAGCGTGGGTCTGTAGGTCGCTAGGACTAGGCTTTGAAGGGTCTACCGACACCTGTGTTACCTGGGAACTCTGTGCATCTGGGCCCATATGCATTACTCTGGAGGGGAGGGTCTGAGCTTCCACTGGATTCCCAGAGGTTCTGACCAAAAAAAGGGTTCAGAACCACCAATTTCTTATGTGTCTCTCTAGTGAGTTCTGTGAGGACAAAGGTCACATCTTTTTCATCTTTGACTTCAGCACTGATCCATGAGACGCTCATAACTGTGGTAGAAGGCTCGTTAGTGACCCAGAGGCAATATTTTACAGGCAGAGAAAACAGGATGTTTTAATTGGTAGAGTCAAGAGTTGTTTGTTCTTGATTACAGCATTCAACATGCAAATTACATTCACCTCTTGGTACAGAAATGGCACCCTGTCACTTCCCTGGGACAGTTAATCCAGACAGAATGATTCCTGGGCCACCTTAACTACATGTCTGCCAGCAATCGCCCTTTCTCCCTTCATATAGTGATATGCAAACACTCTGATCCAGAATAACTGGGAAATGAGGTCTTTCGTTTAACTGTGTAGCCATATTCAGTGTAGCACTGTTGATCTGTCAATGGATTTGATACATTCTGAACTCCAGCTCAAGACCTCAGATTATGTAACCTATCTTTGATGATCCCAAAGGCACTTGAGAATCCGGCAGTGTCTCAGTATTGCCGATTTTCACCGGACAGTGTTGAGATAGAAGGCTGGCTAAGTCTGTCCTAGCCTTGGGTATTCACTCTGAAAAGAGCTTTTTTGAATCAAGTTTTGACCCATTTACTCTTTATGTCACTCTGTAGGCTCAAAATGAACATAGAGAGGTTTCACTTTGCTCATCCATAGCTCCTAAATTTTCAGTAATGAAAATGTATTATTTGTGTAAAGAAAGTTGTACAAATACTAACAAAAAATTAAAGGTAAAACACGGGGTATTTAGATCTGGAGAAAACAAGTGTTCACTGTGGTTAGACGTCAGGCTGACTGCACTTAATAATTAGGTATAATTGACAATGCTTTTTCCAAAGACTGAGTTTTTGCTAAGTTTTATATATTATTACTAGCTTGAGTATTCCCCCTTTCTTTGACTTTCATTACCAGAGTCACCAGAAGGAAAATGTAAAACATTTTAAAAATAACTGTTTCTTGTTAAGTCATCCGGCACAGACTCCTCAAATCTCCTCTAGTTTCAGACATACAGGGGAACCTGGCTCAGATAAGAACAATTCTTGCTGAATACCTGCTAGCTCATGCATCCTCCATTTTATTCTGAGAGGCTCCAGCTCAAACCAAAGTTACAAAGTTAACCACTACTCTGAGTTCCTGACACAGCAAATCCCTCCTTGGTCTTCAAAAAATAGAGGTCTGTAATTCCTTTTTGAACATGCCTTCAAAGTGTAGATCTTTGGCCATGAGCTCCTCTTCGACATCATCTAGTGCCCACTGGTGATCTGTCAGCTCCAAAGCTTCCCACTCTGTCTGCAAAAGAAGAGGACACCAGGACAGGGAAAGGAGGGCTGTTACTAAAAGCGGGGCTGAGTGAGAGCATCTGTATCAGCCAGAGGCTGGATTAAACTATTTACACGTATAAACTCATTTAGTCCTATGAGGTGGGTGCTGCTACCTGCCACATGCACCCCCAAGCTCAATTTGAAGGCAAAGAGAATAAGGCTTAAAAAGGTAAAATAATTTGTCTAAGGTCACTAGAGATAGTAACTCATTACATTTCTCAAATAGTCTATTAATGCCTTCTGCTTTTAATTAGCAGGTTTTAAAAAATGATTTAGGAAATGTAATATGCAATACAAATGTTAGCTCATGGATGATGGCTTTTAAAAATTTTTATTTAAATTCTAGTTAGTTAACATAGAGTGCAATATTGGTTTCAGGAATAGAATTCAATGATTCATCACTTATATACAACACCCAGTGCTCATCACAAGTACCCTCCTTAATGTCCATCACCTATCTGGCCCATGCCCCCCTTACCTCTGTCCATCAACCCTTAGTTTGTTCTCTATCGTTAAGAGTCTCTCATTATTTGTTTCCCCCTCCGCTCCCCCTCCCCTGTATGTTCATCTGTTTTGTTTCTTAAATTTCACATGTTTGCAATCATATGGTATTTCTTTCTCTGAGTGACTTTGTTTAGCATAATATATTCTAACTCCATCCACAATTTAGCAAATGACAAGATTTCATCTTTTGATGGCTGAGTAATATCCCATTGTGTATTTGTGCGTATGTATGTGTGTGTGAATGTATCTTCTTTATCCATTGATCTTTTTTTAAATGTAGTTCACATGCCATAAACTTCATCTTTGGAATATGTGCAATTTAGTGGTTTTAATACGTTCATAAAGAAATGCAATCATCACCTCTACCTTATTCCAGAACATGTTCAACACCACAAAAAGAAATTCTGTATCAGATAGCAGATGCTCCCCATTAAACACTTCCCCCCAACCTCTGGCAACTACTACTTTACTTTCTGTATCTTTGGATTCATCTTATCTGGATATAATATGTGGCTTTTTCTTACTGGTTTCTTTCACTTGCAATGTTTTCAAGGTTCCTCCCTGTTGTAGTATGTATCAGTACACCATTCCTTTGTGCTAAATATTCCACTGAACACTTTGTCCATACATTGTCCATATTCCAAAATGTTTCACTTTATTCATCTGTTCCTATGATGATGGATATTTGGATTGTTTCTACTCTTGGAGTATAAGGAATTGTGCTCTGAACATTCTTGTGTAAGTTTTATGTATGGACATAGGTTTTCAATTCCCTTGGGTATTTACCTAAGTGGGGAATTGCTGGTCATATGGTAACTAAGTTTAACTTTCCAAAGTGGCTGCGCTGTTACCGGTAAGGAGGACGGCTCCAATTTCTCCACATCCTTGTCAACACTTGTTAGCACCCATCTTTTTTTATAGTCATCAAGTGAGTATGGAGTAGTATCTCACTGTGGCTTTGATTTGCATTTCTCCAGTGGCTAACAATGTTGAGCATGCTTTCATGAGCTTACTGGGTGTTTGTATATCTTCTCTGGAGAAATGTTTGTTCAAAACTTTTGCCTATTTTTAACTGTGCTGAGTTCTGAGAGTTCTTTATTCTGAACACTCGACCCTTTATTAGTGATATGATTTGCAAACATTTTCTCTGATACTATCTTTTCATTTTCTTGATGATGTCCTTTAAAGTACAAAAGTTTTCACTTTGACAAAGTTCCATTTATCTTTTTTCCTTTTGTTACTTGTACTATTTTTTTTTTAAAGATTTTATTTATTTATGAGAGACACACACAGAGAGAGAGAGAGAGAGAGACAGAGACAGAGACAGAGACAGAGACATAGGCAGAGGGAGAAGCAGGCCCCATGCAGGGACGCGATGCGGGACCTGATCCCGGGTCTCCAGGATCAGGCCCTGGGCCGAAGGCAGTGCTAAACCGCTGAGCCACCCAGGCTGCCCTCTTCTAAGGGTTTTATAGTCTTAGTGCTTATACCATTTAAAGTTTTTTTTTTTTTAAAGACTTTATTTATTTATTCATGAGAGACATAGAGAGAGAGGCAGAGACACAGGCAGAGGGAGAAGCAGGCTCCATGCAGGGAGTCCGACATGGGACTCGATCCCGGGTCTCCAGGATCACACCCCAGGCTGAAGGCGGCGCTAAACCAGAGTCCCCAGGCTGTCCCAAGTTTTTTTCTTTTTTATTGTGGTAAAAAATATTTATATAACATAAAGCTTGCCACTTCTAACCTTTGTAAGAATACAATTCAATGGCATTAATTACATTCACAATGTTGTGCAACCATCACCACTATGTATTTGCAAAATTTTTCATCTCCTGGAAACTCTGTACCCAGTCAACAGACTATCCTCTCCCCACTGAACTGTCTTGGCACCTCTGTCGAAAGCCAATTGATCTTAAATGTATGGGTTTATTTCTGACCTCTCAATTCTACTCCATTGATCTATAAGTCTGTCTTTATGCCAGTCCCACATAGTCTTGATTACTATAGCTCTGAAGTAGGTTTTAAAATCAGAAAGAGGGGATCCCTGGGTGGCTCAGCGGTTCAGCGCCTACCTTCAGATCAGGGCATGATCCTGGAGTCCCAGATCAAGTATTGCACCGGGCTCCCTACATGGAGCCTGCCTGTGTCTCTCATGAATAAATAAATAAAATCTAAAACACACAAACAAAATAAAATCAGAAAGTGTGAGTCTTCCAACTTTATTCATATTAAACTCTAATTGGGCTATTCTCAGTTTCTTGCATTTCCATATGAACTTCAGGATCGGCCTGTTGATTTCTGCAAGAAAGGCAGGTGGAATTTTGTGTTGTGTCTATAGATCAATTTTGGGAGTACTACCATCTTGATAATATTAAGTCTTCTAATCCATGAACATGGATGTTTTTCCATTCATTCAGGTATTACTTCAATTTCTTTCAGCAATGCTTTGTAATTTTAGTGTACAAGTCTTATCTTTTTTTTTTTTTTTAAAGATTTTATTTATTTATTCATTAAAGACACAGAGGAGAGAGAGGCAGAGACACAGGCAGAGGAAGAAGCAGGCTCTATGCAGGGAGCCTGATGTGGGACTTGATCCAGGATCTCCAGGATCACACCCCAGGCCACAGGCGGCGTTAAACTGCTGCGCCACTGGGGCTGCCCACAAGTCTTATCTTTATTTTGTTAGATTTATTCCTAAGTACTTTATTTTTTTTTTGGATACTATTGTAAATGGAATTTTTCTTAATTTCATTTTCAGATTCTTTATTAACAAGGTGTAGAAATGCAACTGATTTTTGCATCTTTAGCTACATCTTCTAAAACTTTGCTGGACTTGTTAGCTCTAACAGTTTTTCTTGTGAGTTGCTTACAATATTCTATATGCAAGACCATGGCATCTGCAAAGAGAGTGTTTCCTTCTTTCTCTCTAATGTAGATGCCTTTTATTTCTTTTTGTCTATAGGCCCTGGCTAGATTGTCCAGCACAACGCTGAATAAAAGTAGCAACAGTGGACATTCCTGTCTTCTTCCTAATCTTAGGGGAAAAGCTGTTAGTGTTTCACCACTGAGTATGAGGTTAGCTGTGGGTTTTTCATAGATGCCTTTCATCAAGATTGAGCAAATTCCTTTCTATTTCTAGTTTTTATCATGAAAAATTAGTGAGATTTTGCTGTACAAAAATTATACTGGACTTCAGATATTGCAGAATCATTTCACGAAAAGGCTGTATTAATTTTTTTAAAATTAAATTTATATCTAATGTTCACAGGATCCAAAATAGTTAATAATATTCTAAATATTTACCTGGTGTCTCTGAATGGAATGCTTTTATAGCTTCATTTACAGGCTGGATTAAATCTGAGTGAGCATTTAAAAACTAGTAAAAGTACTAAGAGTCTTCAACTTGTTTAACAGCTGACTCTGGCTCAGAAATAAGAAACATGTAAACAAAAGTAAGTTTTTGCTAAATTTAAATTTAAAAGATGGAACCATACATGCTACGCTCACTTCAGGGAAACCATCTTTTAAGTAACTGTCTGCTAATGCCTTTTGGAGCTTCAGTGAAGCTAGAAAGAGGTGTGAGTGTACCTTGAAAGCTTTGTTGGTGTCCGCAGGCATGGCCATGGCTGCTCCAGTCATCTGTTCCTGCATCATCCGTGACTGGTCAGCGGCTACAATGTAAGTAACACACCTACGTGAGTGCCAGGGCTCAGCAGGCACCCAGCACCCTCAGGGAAGAAGAGTCCTTACACAACACGCACAGAGGCTCAGTAGTGGATTAGAGAACCACGTGACAGATTCAGTGACTGGCTATGTGACCTAGGAAAAGTCATTTTACCTCTCCTGAAAAACAGGCACGATAATAGCAGAAGAGAGCTCAAGGAAATGCTAAACTTTATTTCAAATTGAAACAGTAAGTATAGCTACCAGTTGTTGAGCAACTACTTTATGCCAGGTACTTTATGAAGTGCTTTACACATTCTACCTCATTTACTGCTAACAACAAACTCTGAAGATAATTACTAAGGTCTCTATTTTACAAATAGGCAGAGGATTAGAGTGGTTAAGTCACTTGCCCGAGGTCCCAACCATTAAATGAGAGAGCCAGGATTGACACTGGCAAGAACTCTAGTCAATGAACTAACTGGTCAAACCAGGCCTTGTTTCAGCTTCAGTTTACAGGCTTACGTTACTGGTACTGGATTCCTCATAAGAGGCTATCAGACTTCAGGGAACTAAATATTGTCCCTGTTATTGCCAGGGAGAATTTAAATCTTCGGTTGATCCTGGAATTTTTTTTTTTCTTTTTTAAAGATTTTAAGTAATTGTTATACCTAGCATGGGGAATAGAACTTAACAGCCCTGCCATCAAGAGTCACATGTTCCACCAACTGAACAGGCCCCCTGACCCTGGAATTTTTAACACCCTTGCAGAATATCTTAGAAACTTAAGGAGTTTAAGGAGTGAAGCATTGTATTTGACTACACTAGCAAACAGAACATTCTACATGAGTTTTTTGGCTCTGCTGTGGATGATTTGTCTGTTAGAGTACTTTTGCTTATTAAACCTGTGCTTCTTACCATTATCTTGGCCCAGAATCAGAGAGTAAATGCTCCGAAGCCCAAAGACATTGAGGAAGTACCAGGATGCAGAGCTCACCCTAGGAAAGCACAAGTGGATGAACAGAGGCAGTTATTTTAGAATAAATGTAGTTCACACTTTTCTATCACCCAAAGAGTATGTAAAGGAATCACCTGGGATAGGCTAAAAGTTTTCATAATCCACCCATGGCATTTTGAGTGGAGTTTCAATGAGAAAAAACAATATCCTATACCAGTGAAGTATGCAAATTAGAATCCTGTTCTTTGAGACACCAGTTTTAGATTTTCTTTTTTAATAAAGGAAAGTAAATTCTTACCAGGATGCATCTAATGTGAGTAGTTCAATTCCTTGCTGTAGCATAGGCTTAAAACGGAGAGTCAGTGGAAATGGGACCTTGGCTGCAGAAAAGAGAGAAAGTTCACAATGTTGCCTTGCTGTTTTTAGAATAGTTTAAGTGTGAATGCGTGTAGTCTTTCCCTGAGGAGGCAGAAACTGTACCATACACAGTTTGGAAATGATTTCTACCAGGAAATTTGTGTCTATTTCTGAAAAAATAACAGTCAAATGTCACTCTGTTATAGTTCTTGAACACCAGCTTCTCTATTGCTTAAGAAGCAGGGACTCCGAGTTATGACCTAAAATCAGAAAAAAAAATTGCAGTAATCTATTAAACCCAAAGTGGAATATATAACATATAGAGAACTACGTTACTAAGAAACAAAATTGATTCAAAACAAATTATAAAAAAATATATATAATATATATTATATATATATAAATAAATAGACAGTCCTTAGAAAATGAAGTCAACATAGAAACATGCTTCCCTTCATCCTACTTAATTAGAGTTAGTTTTGGATACAAATGAGCAAGCCATTCATTTAAGTTCCTATTGGTAAAAAAAAAAAAAGCATCCACAACATGAACTAATGATGAATTCGGGATAAGAGCCATAAAATATGGCATATTAATTTTTTTTTAAAGAATGTGATTACTTTCCAATAGAAAATAGGGGACCCATTATATTAGTATCTCAGTAGCACTTGGATTTCTCTGAACAGGGACATGGCAAAGGATTACAGGTAAATAAACCTGAAGTCTTCTGAGTCTGTTAACTTACTTGTGACAAAGCCGGAGAATGTCATGTTGATCCAGCCACCAATAAGAATCATAGGGAGAACATTTGTCACATTGCCTTTCATCATGTCTGTGAGCATAGTGGGATCTATGACAAAAACAAGAAATCACTACATTTTGCCACTGTTGGCAGGAACTTCTTCCTGATTTTCTGTACATTTTTAATTTATATGATAATTAAAGTAATACAAGTTCACTGTAAAAAATTCAAATGACATGGAAACAGGATGTAGACAGTTTCTGAGCCCACTCTCTCAACACTTTTAACTATTTGTTGCATATCCTTCCATCTTTATACGTACGTGTATAAATACGCATGTATAAGTACACGTTTCCTTCTATATATACATAATAAAGTGATATTATGCTTACTAATTTGATTCTTAATTTAAAAAATGTAAATATATTATAAATGGTATTTTCACATTGTATAATATCTCTATTTTCAGTGTGTGCATAGGAGTCTACTGTGTGGTCACACTACTTTTGGATGGACCTATAGATTGTTTCTAAAATGTTTTTTTTTTTTTTTTTTTTTGCCAATAAACACTGTTGCCTACAACTACCTAGTACAGAAACCTGCATGTTTATGTAAGTGCTTCTGTAAGAGAAACTCTTAGAAGAATTTTTGGGTCAAGGGGTTTGGACGTTTAAAATTGACAAGTAGGGATCCCTGGGTGGCGCAGCGGTTTGGCGCCTGCCTTTGGCCCGGGGCGCGATCCTTGAGACCCGGGATCAAGTCCCACATCGGGCTCTCGGTGCATGGAGCCTGCTTCTCCCTCTGCCTGTGTCTCTGCCTCTCTCTCTCTCTCTCTCTCTGTGACTATCATAAATAAATAAAAATAAAAAAAAATAAATAAAATAAAATTGACAAGTACCATCAGATTGTCTTTCAACCATAGCAAGAGGGCCTAACTTCCCATAACTCTGACAGCAGTAGCTTTGTGAAGCGTTCAATCTTTGCCAGTTTAATGGTCTAAAAAGGACATTTTGGGGGTGCCTGTATGGCTCAGTTGTTTAAACATCCAACTCTAGATTTTGGCTCAAGTCCTGGGTTGGAGCCCGCGCTGATCTCTGCACCCCACAAGGAGTCTGCTTGAGATTCTGTCTTCCTCTGCTCCTGCTGCACCCCCCACATGTGCACACAGCTCTCTCTTTCAAATAAGTTTTTTAAAAAAAAGAGAAAAAAAGCATTTTGTTCTAATTTGGATTCCATGGATTTTAGTGAAGTCAAATACCTTTTCATACACATATTGGTCTTTTGTTTCTTGTGGGTTTTCTAAAAAACTTTTTAAAATCAATTGCAGTACCTTCTGAGTTTCTTACCTAGAGAAATGGGTATTAAAATGAGAGGACAGCTAATACAGAATAATAAATTATTTTGTTTTACTTTAAAAGTGCTGTATTTTTTCACATGACTGGGGTCAGCGGAAGTAAGAACTCTGTTAGAGCAAAAACCATAGAGTGGGCCAAGCAATCATGTTTCACAAAGAAATGGCTGGGCTGGGGAAGAGGTTAAGAGCTCTTCCTCTTTCAGGCAAAAGCAGGGTGGCCATGTGTCAGCAATGGGATCCAGGCACTGGGCGGGTGCTGGGCCTGGGATGCTTCTCAAACTGTGCTCCACAGAGCCCTGGGTTCTAAGGAACAGCAAAGGGAAGAGACACAGGGGCGATGGCTCTAGCTTTCTCACCACCCAGCCCCGAGGCCTCTTTTTAAAAAATCTACTTTAGATATTGGATTTCCCAGATGATTTATTTGAAAAAGACAGCTCCACTTGTGTAGATCCCTGTAATAGATGATATCTAAGATCTTTTAAGATTACTGTATCATACAATTTAATATGTAAATAAATCAGTATTCTCCCTGCCCTCCCCCCAACTCATGTTAAGAATCTTCCTTAAAGATGACAGAGGGGAATAAACATACCAGTCATAGGAGAAGGAGGCACTACCTTCCTTTTAGTTTTTTTGAAAAATCCATCCTCTGGGTTGTTGAAGTAATATTTTCGTGTCAAGAAAGACTAGTAGAAAAGAGAGCTTTTTAAGTCTTAAAACTGTGACATAGCAAATTGTCAAATTATTTCTCAGGGGTTTAGTCAGAAGGCCCTTGGAATAGTCTGTTACATTCAGAGCTGGCCGCCTACTTGGCAGTCAACCTGACACTTTAGCTGAGTCACATTTAAAAACAATTTCCTAAGAAGGGCGAGGTCACAATGACAGCAGACACCACTAGGCCACAGCTTAATTACAGATTTGCCAGACTTCAGCTTTCCCCAAAGAGTCCCCTTATTAAACATTCAGATATCTACTGCCCTCAACAGTGAATCGTGGAGCTTTTAATAAAAGATAAATGAGTACCTGTTTGGGAATGTATTTTCCATTTTCCCTGAGGACTCTGCTTCGAATTAGGACTTGACTGAAAAATACAACCAAAACAATGAGATTTTTAAAAGTGAAACACTAGAAGAAAATGAGAGAATAAGAGTAGAAGACCTATTTAAACACAAGAGAGGGCCTATTTGGCAACAAACCTGTGGGGACACTTTTCAAAATACAAGTGTCTTTAAAACCAATATAGCATGCTTAACCCAACAATCAGGTCTTCAAAAAAGCATTTTTCAGAAGTCACTGTGTTTATGAACAAAAGATTTCTGAGGAAGGAACATTTAGAATGTCACACTTTGCTTTTCTTACTTTATAGGAAGCTAAGAAGGAACTTTCTCTAAGTGAAAAGAGTTCTAGTTGGATGCTCCTCAGAAGATCTGGCGGCAGGAGGATGGAGGAAGGGTAAAGATAAAAGAAAGAACTTTTAAAACCCCACAGAGAAATGAGTATAGGATTTGACAGGGTTGCTCCCTAACAGACAATAGAAATTCCAGCAGGATTGAGACCGCCAGTATAGTCTCAATAAAAATGTACTGAATTAATAAAGTATTTGGTGATATCCGACTATAATTGATCATTAAAGATAACAGAATGCAATACAAGTGAGTGGTACTAAGATACAGATGCTAAACAGAACAGAGATCCAAATACTAATGTTTGCTAGGTTTTCAAAAGTTGTTTTATTGGGGCGGGGGGACCTCCTTAAGTTAATGGAAATTCTTCTTGAAAAGTGAAACAAAATGCAGACAGAAATGAACATGAAAATTGTGCTTGGTTTTCTCTCTACACCTCAATATAAACCACCTGTTCTAATCAGGCAGTCCTCCCCAGGGTCCCCTGGCCACTTGACACATATTCTAGCCTCTCCATGTGCTGGGAACGCTCTAGTGTCTCTCTCATTCACAAGTTCTATCCCATCATCACTTAACACCTCCTTCAAGTCCCACCTTCTCCATGAAATTCTGCATGGTGCCCTCCTGGAATTCTCTCTGGTCTTCTCCCTCTTGACCTCATTGTACTGTACAGCTGACAGTTCTATACACAGGGCTCTAGGATATGTAATACGTTCCGTCCCTGGGATCTAGTCTAAAGCTACTCCAAGTGTGGCCTATGTACCAGTGCTGGTCAGTGATGAGGTTAAGTGCAGACATTTAGAAACTTTTATAATAATTTGGTTACTTCCACAAATATGTACTAAAATATTTTACAAAAGCATCAATCTAAGATAGCTCAGAAATTTAAAAAATAACAAAAAATTGATCCTTCATCACTGATAGTTTAGGCAGCACTGGGTCTAGAGTAATGGGTTAGAGTAATGGAGTTGGACAGATGGGTTCAAATCCTGGCTCTGCCACTTATTAGCTATGTTATCTTGGGTGAATCATTTAAATTCCCCATGCGTCCTTTCATATTCTGTACAAAAACAGATTTATCCTCATTGGACAAATACTTTTTGAGCTTCTGAATGCCATCTACTGTTTGGTGACACAAACAACAGTGATCCAAAAGTAAATATCTCAGGGCGCCTGGGTGGCTCAGTCAGTTAAGCAGATGATTCTTGATTTTGGCTTAGGTTATGATCTCAGGGTCCTGGGATTAGGTCCCCTATCAGGATCCACACTTGGCAGGGAGTTTGCTTGAGGATTCTCTTTCCTCCCTCTGCCACTCTCCCTATCTCTCTCAAATAAATAAATCTTAAAAAAAAAAAAAAAAAAAAAAAAAAGGCAACTATCTCATGAAAGTTATAGTGGGAGAGAAAGACACTGATCAAATAACCATAGGAATAAATGTGAAATTCACCTGTTATGTCCTAGGAAGAAAAGATGGATGGTATGATGGGAGTGTATAATATGAGGATGTGACCAAATCTAGGAAGTCAAGGTCTGGGAAAAAGCTTTGAGGAGGATGTATGGCTAAGTTGGAATCTTAAGAGATTACCTTGGCAAAGTGCTAGAGGGAGCAGCATGGGTAAAAGCCCTGCAGCAGGCATAAGTGCTATGTCTCTGAGGACCTGAGAAAAGGCCACATGGCTAGAAGAAAGAGAACTACAGAAAACATGGTGAAAATGAAACTTGAGAGATGTGCAAAAGCCACACTAAGGCCACACGCATCCCAGTGTATTTTTTTAAACTGTGGTGTAAAAAAAAAAAAAACTAACACAAAACTTACCACTGTAATCATATTTAAACACACAGTGTGATATTTTATATGCATACATAAACGTGAAATTAGCCAGAGAAAGACACTGTGTGATCTCATTTATATATGGAATCTAAAAAAAAAAAAAAAAAAAAAGTCAAACTCATAGAAACAGAAAGTAAAAATGGTTGTTACTGTGGGATGAGGGAGATGGGGAGATGCTGGCCAAAAGTTATAAGATAAGTAAGCTCCGGGGATTTAACATACAGTATAGTGACTCTAGTTAATAAAACTGTGTAATGAACTTGAAACTTACTAAAAGAGTACACCTTAAGCATTCTTTAACATCAATTAAAAAAAGTTAACTATGTGAGGTGATATGTATGTTAATTAACTGGATTGTGGTAATCAATTCAGAAAGTGTATATGTGTGTGTGTATATACACACACACACATATGTATCAAATTGTCACACTGTGACATTTCATTTAGCTGTAAAATGTATTGAAATTATGACACATGCTACAACATGGATGAACCCTGAAAACATTATGCCAAGTAAAATAAGACAGGCACAGAGGGACAAATATTGTATGCTTCCACTTACATAAAGTACCTAGGGTAGTCAAATTCATAGAAACAGAGAAAGTAGGATACTGGTTGCAGGAACTGGGTCGAGAAGAGATGAGGAGTTAATACTTAATATGTTCAGAATTTGTTTGCGATGACAAAAATACTGTGGAAGTGGATGACAGGCATGATTGCATAACAGTGAGAATGTACTTAATACCATTGAATTATACACTTAAAAATAGTTAAAATAGTAAACTCTCTATTGTATATATTTAACCACAATTAAAAAAAGAGTGGGTGCCTGACTGGCTCTATTGGTGGAATGTGTGACTTGACCTCAGGGTTGTAGGTTTGAGCCCCATGTTAGGTGTGGAGAGTACTTTAAAAAACAAACAAACAAAAAGGAGCAAAAGGGAAATACTGAGGATTTTAAGCTAACTTCTTCATATATATCATCTCATTTAAAATGATTTTCACTCCATGTGGCATACCCTAAGCTCTAGATTAAAGGTATCTATTATTTTTCCTTTGCATGAAACTCCCTGAGAGTAGGATCTTGGCCTTGTCATATCTTGTACCTTATATATAGCATATGGTACAGAGCAGGGCACATGGTAGATCATTAAAAAAAACTTGTTCACTGTAGGTAATTCAGGCCTTCTTTAGGCACTATAACCAACAGAAATTCAGCTGCATCTCCTAAACTTTCACTGTTGAGCAATTTTGTAGAATTGGGGTTGAGAATCATGACCTTGAGGCATTTCAATCCTAAATCAAGGCAAGCTGTATATTCTAAACACTCAGTTTCTCTGAGGTCTGCAAATGCTACAAGAAATTTTTATTTTGCATTTTCATTTCTATTATTCCTGAAAAGTAGTCCTGATACTGGTTATAAAGACAAAGCTTCTCTTTTGCATTGATAATTTGCAGTTTATAGACATTTTCTTAAAGCTTTAGTTTTCTGCTTTGTTTTTAAGTAGGTTCTACACCCAACATGGGGCTTGAACTCCCAACCCTGAGATGCTTAACCAACCTAGCCACTCAGGCACCCCGAAATCTTCAGTTTTTAAGTTGATGTTTTTCAAGCTGGAGGAGTTAATCATATATTAAAGACCTGAGTTTGCTTCCTTTCCTAAAAGTCAATATGTTCTTTGAGCTTGAGCACCACTTTTTCCATACATTCTATCCCCAACTATGGTCTAATATATTTTATTTATGTATCTTTCAGTTTTGGTTTAATATATTTTAGAAATTTTTTTTTTTTTAAATTTATGATAGTCACAGAGAGAGAGAGAGAGAGAGAGAGAGAGAGGCAGAGACACAGGCGGAGGGAGAAGCAGGCTCCATGCACCGGGAGCCCGACGTGGGATTCGATCCCGGGTCTCCAGGATCGCGCCCTGGGCCAAAGGCAGGCGCCAAACCGCTGCGCCACCCAGGGATCCCCTATTTTAGAAAAATTTTAATAAGTTTTGAGGCACCAAAAGTTTTATAATTTATGAAACCAAATGTTCCATTTTGTGATCATTCAGGCTAATGGAAACATATTAAATGTTTACAACCAGAAAACATGTTTTGCCTTGGTTTTTGGCAGGTTCAGAATCATGTGCTCAGCATTCTATCCAAGTTCACAGGATGACTTGGTGGAGTACCATCACATCATGTCAGAACTGGCATGATCCAGACACCTCATATAAAGGGACCATTATGACTAGAGATATTTGAGCTTTCTCTAAGGCATTGGTTCTCTCTCTCTCTCTCTCTCTTTTTAAGATTTTATTTATTTATTAGAGACACAGAGAATGAGAGAGAGAGAGAGAGACAGAGACACAGGCAGAGGGAGAAGCAGGCTCCATGCAGGGAGCCTGACGCGAGTCTCGATCCCAGGTCTCCAGGATCACACCCCGGGCTGAAGGCGGCACTAAACCACTAAGCCACCGGGGTTGCCCGGTTCTCTCTCTCTCTCTCTCTTTTTTTTTTCTCTCTTTTTTAAAGATTGATTTATTTATTCATGCGAGACAGAGAAAGAGGCAGAGACATAGGTAGGCTCCCCACGGGGAGCCCAACATGGGACTCAATCCCAGGACCCAGGATCTGGACCTGAGATGAAAGCAGACTCTCAACCACTGAGCCGTCGAAGCGCCTCTAAGGCAGTGGTTCTTGATGGAGGTGGTACTGCCCTCTAGGGGGACTTCTAGAAATCCCTGGGACATTTTTGATTGTCAAAATGATGGGATAGAGAAAAGAGAAAAAAAACAGGTAACCGTCATTTGTCAGAGGCAAGGGATACAAAGTATTCCTCAGTACTGGAGACAGTTGTACAAATTCAGAGAATCATCTCATGTCTCATGCTACTTCTGAATATCTCACTGAATTGCTTTTAATTATCTGACCCTCAAACCTAATTCCATCTTTTTTTCCACAGGGAAGGAAGAAGTGATTTATATATATATTCAATTTCCAAGTATGCAACCACCAAGTATATACAGGGAAAATTGCACTTTGTTTTGTTTAGAGCTTTATCAAGAGTAGCTCCTCATTTAGTAAAATCACATCCAAAACAACAGTGCCTTCTGTAACATCTAAGTAGCTAACACTGTATCAGCCTACAGTTGAACCTGTCCCAATTAAGGTGATTTTATATTGAGGTGCATGCTCTGACCTCTGCATTACACTTTCTAGGACCATTGTGAATAAGTGCTCACAAATAGAAATTATTCTTATTTCTCCTTATGGTTACAACTAGTTGGGCATTAAGTTGTTTTTAGTGAAGTATAGTTGACACACAAGGCCACACTAGTTTCAGGTGTACAAAATAGTGATTTGACAACTTTATACATTATGGTATGCTCATATGTGTAGCTACCATATGCCACCATATGCTATTACAATATCACTGCCTATGCTGTACTTTTCATTCACATGATTCATTTCATAACTGGAAGCCTGTACCCCCAACTCCTTCATCCATTTACCCATCCCCCTATGTCCCTCCCTTCTGGCAACCAACAGTTTAGTTTGTTCTCTGTATATATGAGTTTGTTTCTGCTTTTGTTTTTTAGATTCCACATATAAGTGAAATGATATGGTAATTGTCTTTCTCTGACAATTATTTTGTTTAACATGTAGTAGCCTCTAGGCCCATCCATGTTGTTGCAAACATCATGCTGGTTTTTTAAAAATATTTTTATCTATAGAGTGCATGAACTGTGAATTTCTTTTTTTTTTTTTAAACTTTTTTTTAAAAGATTTTATTTATTCATGAGAGGCAGAGAGAGAGAGAGAGAGAGAGAGAGAGAGAGAGAGAGGCAGAGGGAGAAGCAGGCTCCATACAAGGAGCCTGACATAGGACTCGATCCCAGGTCTCCAAGATCATGCCCTGGGCTGAAGGTGGCGCTAAACCGCGGAGCCACCCAGGATGCCCATGAACTGTGAATTTCATCGCGGATTAGGAAAAGGAGCTGTGGGTGTGATATCTATCATTCAGAAACAGCACTCTGAAATCACATAGTGAACCAAGAGCAGAAAACTGTGGCAGAGAATCTATGACAGCAGGAATTGTGGTCAAGAGAATTTTAACTTCAGGAATGAGAATGGGGCAGCCCGGATGGCCCAGCGGTTTAGCGCCTGCCTTCCGCCCAAGGCATGATCCTGGAGACCCCGATCGAGTCCTGTGTTAGGCTCCCTGTGGGAAGCCTACTTATCCCTCTGCCTATGTCTCTGCCTCTCTCTCTGTGTGTCTCTCATGAATAAACAAAAGCTTTAAAAAAAAAAAAAAGAGTGAGACTGATCTGAGTTCAAGTATAGGCACAATATTTTACTATTTTGGTTATTTTGGTAGGCTACTCTTCTGGCTTTCTTTTCTTCAATGGTAAAAATGGGTTCAGGATCATCTAACTTGGTGTGATTTTGAGGATAAATGAGAACAATTTATTAATGTCAACAAATAAATCTAAATTTCTTTTTTTTTTTTTTTAAGGATTTTTATTTATTTATTCATGAGAGACACACAGAGAGGGAGCGAAGCAGAGACACAGGCAGAGGGAGAAGCAGGCTCCATGCAAGGAGTCCGATATGGGATTCGATCCTGGGACTCCAGGATCATGCCCTGGGCCACAGGCAGGCGCTAAACCACTGAGCCACCCAGGGATCCCTAAATCTAAATTTCTAAGCTCTCTTTGCATTGCATCCTTCTAAGGGGCACTGACTTCAAGTTATCTTCAGGAGGTTAGTTCTCATCAGTTCTGAAACTGATGCCACAGGAAGTGGATGCTGTGGTGTAATGCAAAGAACTCCAGACTTGGGAACCAGAAAATCTGGCCTCAAGTTCTGAATGTCTTCATGTGTGACGATGGAACCTCTTAAGCCTCAGTTTCTATAAAATGGAACAGCACCATTTATCTCATAAGAGTTGCTCTGAATTTTAATGAGGGGTGCCTGGGTGACTCAGGCCGTTAAGTGTCTGCCTTCAGCTCGGGTCATGATCCCAGGGTCCTAGGATCTAGGCTGGTGATGGGTTCCGTGCTCAATGGGGAGTCTGCTTCTCACTCTCCCTCTCTCCCTGCTCATGCTCTCTCTCTCTCTCTCTCTCAAAAAAAAAAAAAAAAAACTTAATAAGTAAATAAACAAGTTAATGAATGTAAAAACTTAGTTTAGTGGCTGGCATAGAATAAGTGCTTAATAAATGTTGGTTTATTATTATTATCTCAACTTAATTGGGAAGCACAACTGAAAAGGATAAAGCACTGCTTCCCAAACATCATTCACAATCCATGATTCCATCATGGTTATGATTTTTGTTTTATTCACTAGCACTTGTACTATTAAAAACTTAGTATTCTTTACACATCAACTTTTCCTACTTATAGAAATTTTAAAGTAAATCTTTGAGTTGCCAGCCAATGGAAAACCAGCTGCCACAAACAGACACTTAAACACAACAAAAATAAAATATAATTTTAGCAAGATACTGTTTCCTGTGGAAAGTTCTGAGCCTAAGGCTTGCTCTTTCTTAAAATGGGAGATTAAGTGATAGTAACGCATCAAAGACATAGCAACCTATACCTGAGATGATCTCTGAAAATAATCACAACGATGGACTGGAAAATGTTTTTTTTTTAGATTTTAATATGAAGGCGGCACACATCTGGATACCTAAAATCATCTCAATTACCTCTCTCAACAGCTAAATCCTGTAATGAAGCACATGAGGAATAGCTTGCCTCCACTCCTGAAGGAGAAATGATAATTACAGTCCCTCACACCTTTAGGGCAATTTTACATTTGCATAGCACTTGGTTACTTAGGCTCTCAGCCGACTACCACAGTAGTTCAGTACAACGAGTAGTGTAAACACACCCACCTTATATACAGTTCACAGATAAAAGGGTTGGAGACTGGCCTAAAAATTAATAGCAACAAATTTTTTGAGCGCTTAATACGTCCCAAGCCCTGTGCTAAAGGCTCTGTAGGCTTCATTTAAAATTTAATCCCGGGATCCCTGGGTGGCGCAGCGGTTTGGCGCCTGCCTTTATTTAGCCCACGGCGCGATCCTGGAGACCCCAGGATCGAATCCCACATCGGGCTCCCTGCATGGAGCCTGCTTCTCCCTCTGCCTGTGTCTCTGTCTCTCTCTCTCTGTGACTATCATAAGTAAAAAAAATTAAAAAAAATAAATAAAATTTAATCCCCACGCCTGCTCTATGAGGCATCTCCTGTTACCCTCATCTTACAAATGGCTAACGTGAGACACAGGTAACACAGGAAAGGTCACCCAGCCGCGCGCGGGGCGCGCGCAATGTGAACCCGGACAAACTGACAACCCCCCTGTACTTTGTTGCCCAAGGTCACGGGTGAGTGAGGCCGCCGGGGAGGATGGCGCTGACCTGTCGGAGACTTGTTCCTGAGTGAGCTTCTTGTCGCTCTGCAGCAGGATGGACACGTAGTGGCGGATCATGCCCACAAAGAAGGTGATGATAACGATGGGTAGGACCACCCAAAGGCGGATGTTGGAGTCAAGCAGCAGCTCCGGCCCCGCCATCTTCACAGACAGCCGACTCCCACCCGGTGTAGCCGGGTTTCTCCTCTCACGGGGCGCGAACGCCCCTCTTCGATTTCACTTACGGGACTTCCCACACCTCCCGGCCCTGCTGGCCCGGGACCGACTCCAGCTTCTGCCCTGGCGCACTGCCCCCAGCCGGGCCGCCGGGCCGCCCACTTCCGGCGCGGAAGTCTGGCGTCACGGACAGGCGCGCCTCTGTGGCGTCAGCGCGGCGTCTCTCCGGGCGGGAAAGTCGAAAAGGAGGGGCCGCGACGGCTTCCCGGCGGGTGAGTGGGGCGGCAGCCGTGGTCTCTCGAGGCCCCGAGGTACTGTGGCCTGGTGGGTGGGCTCCGGCCGAGCTCGGCCTTTCTCTCCGGGGCTCCGCGCCCCGCACCCGGCCTCCTCATCTGCCCTGTCGTGGGATAATCCCCCCGGGTACCTTCCTGCGTCGTTCAAATTACAGAAAGAGAAGGGCTTTTACTCCCAGCTTCCTCCTGAACGACCTGGTCGAGACAGTCGGTCCCACCCACCAGTCTTTCAGGCTTCTGTGGAAAGGAGCCGTGTCGTGGGCTTGTGCACGTAAGTCCTGCGGCCCTGACTCACATTAATTTTAGTCCGTAAAATGGCTGATAATGGTTGTAAGTATTTAACGAGGCAGTGGGCGAAGAAAACACTTAGCGTGGTGCGCGGCACACGGTAAATGTTAACTACTGTTGGAAGCCGTCATTACGATCAAGAGTAAGTACAGCTGGAGTCAGACTGCCTGAAACCCAGCTCTCCCACTGAAGAAGGATACCTACCTCAGGAAGGCTTGTGAGTGATACATGAAGTTATTAACTGTAAAGTACTCAAAAATCGTTCTTGTTATTAGTATTTACCTGCCTGTCAGCCATTCTCATTTAGGGAACATTCTCAGAAATGTTACGCTGGGCACTGGGGATACTGAGGTAAGAGACTAAACGGGGTTCCTGTTCTCTGGGAGCCTCACCTCTGGTGTGACGGGGCAGGGGGTCCTAGGTACAGTGTATGGAACCCGGGCCTGGAGTGGCAGACGCCCCTGGGGATAGGAGGAACGTTTTTCAAGGAAGATGACATTTGACTGTGTCTTTAAGGATGTGGAGTAGTTTCCAGGCAGATAAGAGCATTTCAGGTGAAATCAACCTTATGCAAAAGCCCTGAGACCAGGAATGTTCCAGTTAACCAGAGCGACTAGGTGGCCCTTATTGTGGTTCCCGCCATCCCCTACCTCTGCAGTTTCTAACTCTACAGGCTCCTTACTGGCTCAGTGTTGAGTTTTTTCTCTGCTGGGACTACTCTTCTCCTACATCTTCTACAGGCTAACTCCTGTTTCAGCCTTCCAAGTCCTTGCTTTGAAATCATTTTCTCAAAGAGATTATCCCTGGGAAATTGTCCCTGCTTTCCTTTATCTCTCCTACCCCCCAACTAGGCTAAATTTCCTTATAAGCCCTCATGGCACCCTGTGCTTCTCTCTTATAGGAGAGCACTTATATAACTGTGGTTAAATAACTACCCCAAGACTCTTTGCTACTCTACTATAAACTCCCTGAGGGCAGGGATCATGTCTGGTTCACAGTTGTAACTCCAGCACCTAGTGCAGTCTCCAACATATAATACTGGATTAATGAGTTAAAGTAGAGGTAGGTTGGAGCTAGATGATGAAGGATCTGGAGTGTCAGAAAGAGAACTGGGTTTTATCCTTCAGCGAGAGTAAAATGGCCTGGCTAAAGAGGCAACTAGGTACCCAAGTTCTGAAAGGAAGTATTGACCAGATACAGGAGTTGAAATTCTCTCAGCATGTGGAGTTAGATAAGATAGCGATAGTGTAAGAACTAGAACCACTTTGGTGTTGAATAGAGTAGTTTTCTTTGAGTGATGGCTTTAATTTTTCAGAATTTATCTAGCTTCTAGGGGGTAACTTCTATTTTCTGATTTTGCTCTAGAAAGTGATTTAATTGCAGAAGGCTTCTGGTCAAAATGGTTTCCAAGAGAAGGTTGTCAAAGTCAGAGGATAAAGAGAGTCTGACAGAAGATGCCTCCAGTAAGTATCTAGTCGTTTGTTGTTTTATTTCTGGTAACACGCAGATAGATAAAGTACCTTCTTTCAAGTGCTGGGAGTCATCAAAGCTTAATGGTAGAGCACACAGAATCTAGTATCAGGAGATTTGGGGTTGAGTTTCTGCTTCTCATTCTATGTATGACTTTGGGCATGCTCACAGTCTCAGAGCTTCAGTCTCCATGTCCATAAGAGGAATTAGTATTATAAAGCTTACCCACTTATATCATGTAGGTGCTGAGACAGAAGGTACAACATAGTCTCTATCCTTTAAAAAAATATATATATATGGTCTCCTTTTTTCCCTTAAAAATAATTAATAGTATGGGGTTGCCTGGCTGGCTCAGTCAATGGAGCGTGTGACTCTTGATCTCAGGGTTGTGAGTTTGAACCCTACGTTGGGTGTAGAGATTTTTTAAAAATAAAATCTTAAAATTATAGTACAGATAAAGGTATGATAGTGAAAGGCATTATATCAAAGCAAGCACACCAAGGGTGAAGAAACAGTGTAGATGCTCCATATGAGAATGTAGTTGACAGAGGCACTAAGAGTTCTGATGAAAACAGATTGATAGTCTTTTTTCATTTATTATACTCATCTACTCTGTTAAGGGAGTTCTAATGTGTTATATCATTAAGGGAGAAAAGGAAATAATCCTACTTAATTTCAAGTACCTGTTTGTTTTTGTTTATTATGTTTTATTCTTTGGCATTGAAAACCTTGGGATAAAACCAATCTGGGATGTGTGCTCAAAGGCATGATGCAGGAAAACCTGTCTGATTCTTTTTTTCCTACATCAAGATCATTGGTTCTCACATTTTGATGTGCATCAAGATTATTACCTGGAGAACTTTTTAAAAATTCAGATGCCCAGGCCCCATCCCCAAGATTTTCATTGATAACTATGGGATGTGATCTAAGAATGTGCTTTTAATAAGCTTCTGAATGATTCAGTGCAGTGGTTTGCAGACAACAGCTTGAGACACCCTGACTGCTTTAGAATTTGGATGGAAAACATTTCCATGGTTATTTTTGTTAAAAGTGGCACATTTTGAATTCTCATATGAAAATGCAATAGGCAAAAGTAATTCCGTTTGTTGGTTTGTTTGTTTGTAAGCCACTATTGCTGACCATTGTTAGAGATTTTTACTACAACATCAGTTCCAATATAATTCTTAAAGAACCCATCAATTTTCCCTTTAAGGTTATTCTAGGGTTTACATTTTTGGTCTTTACTATTTTTCACATTCTTGAAAATTTTGTCTGTTTTCAGAAGCCAGGAAGCAACCGCTTTCCAAGAAGACAAAGAAATCTCATGTTCACGATGAAGTTGAAGAAAACGATAGTGTTTTTGTAAAGCTTCTTAAAACATCAGGAGTTATTCTTAAAACAGGAGAGAGTCAGAATCAACTAAGTAATATATTAATTTAAATCTTTTCTCTGGGTTTAGTGCAGGGCTCAGAACTGAATTACGGATTTCTGAAATAGAGAGGCAGTGAGGATTAAAAATGGGAGCGCTGTCAATCTTGAGACAAAAATGACAATGATACTGCTTTTTAAAGAATATTTTTTATAGTCTTTGGTTCTGATTAATGCATGTTAAAGTAATTCTAATTTTTTTTATTAAAAATGTCATGACAGTATTTGTGTTTTCTTGTGGAAAAATAAATTAATACTCAAGAGAATAATTAGACTTGTGTCAGTAACTTCAGAAGAAAATTTATAAAGCCATTTAAAGCTGCTTTTAGGGCATAGATTACTCCATTATTCTGTATCTTTTTTAGAACACTTAGTAGCTATCCTTTGTCAAAGCTAAATCTGTTTTACCATGGGTTTAGAAAAGTTGGCTCTGAAATTAGGTTGAAAATATCTTTATTGGTTTCATAAGATAGGAAACTTACATCTTTAGGTAAGTAAAACCATGGTAGGAGATATTAAAGACTCTGGTGACCAACTGTTTTCTTCCTCTTAGCTGTGGATCAAATTGTTTTCCAAAAGAAGCTCTTTCAGACTCTGAGGAAACATCCTTCTTATCCCAAAGTATGTGTTTCTTCTTGGTACTTTTTTGCTTTTGCCAGCAGTACTCTGGAATTGGGAATATAAAGACGCTGGCATAAAATTGAATGGGCTAGAATGATTTTTAGCAAATATTAAAGTAAAAATCTTACCCTTTGTTTTTTCAATGTCATTAAGATAATAGAAGAATTTGTTAGTGGCCTGGAGTCTTACATTGAGGACCAAGACAGTTTCAGGAACTGCCTTTTGTCCTGTGAACGCCTGCAGGATGAGGAAGCCAGGTGTGGAGTGGAAACATGGAGTCTTGAAGTCATGAAGCCTAAAGTTTAGTCTGTTATACTAATGATTGGGAGATGGTGGTGGGAGGAAAATGCTTTTTTTGAATTTCACTTTTTATAACTGTATTTTCCTCGGTTTTAACCTTATCTTTAAATTATTAATTTATAGTTATAAGACTAAGAATCAGAGTGTTTTCTAGAGTATGTCTCTAGACATATGTCTCTGTTGATAGAATTTTAACTTTCTACTTCTCTTTGTTTAAGAATCATCTTCTCGAGGTGCCTGGGTGGCTCAGTCAGTTGAACATCCAACTCCTGTTTTCCACTCGGGTCATGATTTCACAGTTGTGAGATCGAGCCCTGCCTCAAGACTCTGTTCAGCTCAGGATCTGTTTCAGATTCCCTCTCCCTCCCCTTCTGTCTCTCCCCCTGCTCATGCTCACTCTCTCTCTGAAATAAATAGGTAGATAAATAAATAAAATCTTAAAAAAAAAAGAGCCTTCTTTTCATGTTCTATATTTTTGATATAACAGGATAGTTTCTCTAAATATTGTATATTTAGGGGTACCTGGGTAGCTCAGTGATTGAGTGTCTGCCTTTGGCTCAGGGTCCCGAGGTACTAGAATTGAATCCTGCATCAGGTTCCCCTAAGGAAGCCTGCTTCTCCCTTTGCCTATGTTTCTGCCTCTCTCTGTGTCTCTCATCAATAAATAAAAATCTTTAAAAAAAATATGTATATTTAGCCAATTTTATGAAAAAAAGATAACATTAAAATGAAAACAAAATAGAAAACAAAAATTTTTTTTTTCAGCATGAGCACATCTTACTCTAAGAGCCTCATTAAATTGCTTCTGGGAATTGACATATTACAGGTGAGACTGTGCCACTTTTTCTGCAAATATTTGATGGATGTGATTTGTGGTATATGTCCAAGTCTAAATGCCTAGAACACAGAGTTGAGTAGAGTTCACAGGAGAGTTTGGGTTTGCAGTAGTTAACCACAGCCGGAATCCTGACCTCCATCTGGTAGGGCAATATCTGTGGCTTTGGACTGAGCTAATTATAGCCCAATACATTTTTTTTCAAATTTCATTTATTCCCTCAGCCTCTGATTCCTGATTTGTAAGGCTTCCTTCCTTGTGCTCTGAGTACCTTATATATCTCTGCCATATTCACATCTATGTCATCTCCTGTTTGGGTTGTTATTTGCCGGTTAACTTTTTTTTAACTTTTATTTTGCCCTTTTCCTCCTTTCTTTTAATGTATTGAATAGACAATGATCTGACATGTTTTAAATGTTTCAAATTATAAAAACATACAATGGGTTTTTGGAGGGATCCCTGGGTGGCGCAGCGGTTTGGCGCCTGCCTTTGGCCCAGGGCGTGATCCTGGAGACCCGGGATCGAATCCCACGTCGGACTCCCTGCATGGAGCCTGCTTCTCCTTCTGCCTCTCTCTCTCTCTGTGTGACTATCATAAAAAACAAAAACAAACAAACAAACAAAAAAAAAACAAATCCAAAAACATACAATGGAAGGTCTTGTCTTACCCTGTTGTCTCTTTTTCTCTCTCCCATTATTATTCTTCCCATATCCTTATCCCATCTTTTTCTTTGGAAATCTTCAATATAATTTAGTTAGCTTACATTTAAGAGCCCTCTTATTCTTCTGGAGAGAAATCTTCTCTTGCAAACTATTTGATAATCTTTTAAGTCTGCATTTCATGGGTTAACAGTTGTTATAATAATATTTTTGATCTGATTATTTTCATACTGCCTTCATAATCATTTTGTAATATTTTAGAAGACACATCATTGACAAGTCTCAGCTTATGTTCAAAATATAGGCAGCATTCAAGTGGCCATTCTTAAAATAAGAGGATTTCAATTATAGCAGGGCTTTTCCTCGAAGAGCTCTTGTTGGAGCAAATTGTGATTAATTATGTATTTCTGTTGTGTATTTAAAGACCATCTCCTAACTCCTTATGTCTTTTTTTTTAGCCTGTCATTATCAAAACCTTATTTGAAAAGTTGCCAGAATTTCTTTTTGAAAAGTAAGTGGAATTATTCTGGAATGCTTACATTACCTTTGTGCAGTTAAATTTCTGTCTGAAAAGATTACTCTGAAGCATCACTGTTTTCTCTGAAAGTCATATTGATCATGACACCAGATTCATAAATGACTACTAAAATTTTACTGGGGTGTCTTTTTTTTTTTTTTTTGAAATTTCATCTATTTATATGACTGCATGTTCTTAGAAGGGTACACAACAAACTGGTAATAGTGGTTGTCTCCAAGGAGAGGAGTCAATTGCCTGGAATCAGATGTTCTATGAATACTGTTCTTTACCTTTTCAATTTTATAGTGTACGTGTACTATCTTTTTTTTTTTTTTAATTTGCTTTAAAAAATAATGAAGTTGGAAAAAATGAATAACCTAATAGAACAGTAGAGGTCATGAATAGACAATTCACAAATACAAGAGAGCATCTCATTCACGAACATGGCACTGAAGGCGAAGAAGGAAGCCCCTGCCCCTTCCAAAGCCAAAGCAAAGGCTTTGAAAGCTAAAAAAGCAGTGTTGAAAGGCATGCACAGTTACAAAATAAAAGATCCGCACGTCGCGTAGTCACTTACGTTCGGACAACCCAAGACCCTGCGTCTCCGAAGGCAGCCCAGATATCCTCAGCGTTCCCAGGAGAAACAAGCTTGATCATCAGATTCCTCCTGACTACTGAGTTAGCCATGAAGAAAAAAGAAGACAACAACACACTTGTGTTCATTTTGGACGTCAAGGCCAATAAGCACCAGATCAAACAGGCTGTGAAGAAGCTCTATGACATTGATGTGGCCAAGGTCAACACCTTGATCAGGCCTGATGGAGAGAAGAAAGCATATGTTCGACTGTCTCCTAACTATGATGCTTTGGATGTTGCCAACAAAACTGGGATCATCTAAACTGAGTCCAGCTGGCTATAAATCTAAATATAAATTATTTCACACACACACATTAAGAAATATAAGAGCATGAAACATTTTTTTCTCAATGTTCATCTTCATTAATAATCAAATATACAAATTTAAAACAATACATACTTTTTTTTTATATTCTCAAAGGATCTCCCTTATTGAGTGTAATGAACAGGCATGCTTATACATTGCTAATCAATTGGTTCAAGTTATTCTGAAGGGCAGTAAGTCATGTCTATCAAAACCTTAGAGTTTGTATACTCTTTAGTGTTCAACCATGTCTTTAATATATCCTAAGGTAATAACCAAATGAAAACAGTAATAAATACAATTACTATTTAACAAAAAATAATAATGGAGATGTTTAACTCTAGGGGATTGGTTAAGTAAATGAGGTATATCCCTGCAATAGAATATTATGTGGACATTAAAAATTATACAGAGGACTTTTTAATACCTCTCATTAATTGGAAAAAAATCAAAGATCGGGTTACAAATTAGTATTTGTAGTTTAGCCCAGTATTTTATTTAAAAAAGAAATACAAGGGCACCTGGGTGGCTCGGTCAGTTAAGCATCTGACACTTGATTTCGGCTTGGATCATGATCTCAGGGTCGTGAGATTGAGCACTGCATCGGGCTCCATGCTCAGTTTGGAGTCTGCTTGGGATTTTCTCTCTTCCTCTTCTTCCCATTCCCCCTCCCTCCTATGCATGTGTTTTCTCTCTCTCTCTCAAATAAATAAAATCTTTAAAAAATATATATATATACACACACACCATACATAAAGATACATATGCATATTAATAATGGACCTCTGGATGACAGAATTATAGGTCATTTTTACTTTCTCATTTTTAATATGTGTTTTTTTTTTCTAGGTCTTATATATGGTAATAATACATTTAAAGATAGAGCTTTACAAATTTGTGCTTTTCCTGGATGGCTTGCATAGATGCTTTATGTCTTTTTCAGCAGTTAAATTGGACAGAGACAGAATGCTTTCAAGAAAAGAAATTGGAGGTGGTCTAAAACTTTAGACATAGGAGGTTGGGAGGAAGGCAGATGCTGTCATTTGGGGGAAATAATAACAGTATTTTTTTCTTAAGATTTATTTATTTGAGAGAGAGTGCACACCCATGTGTGTGTGCAAGCATGCACTTGAGTGGGAGGAGGGGCAGAGGGAGAGCATATTCAAGCAGACTCCCCTCTGAGCATGAAGCCACATGCAGGGCTTGACCTCAAGACCTATGGGATCATTGGGACACCTGGTGGCTCAGGGCGTGATGCTGGGATCTGGGATGTGTTCCTACATCAGGTTCCCTGTGGAGAGCCTGCTTCTCCCTCTGCCTATGTCTCTGCCTCTCTATCTCTGTGTCTCTCATGAATAAATAAATAAATCTTAAAAAAAAAAAAGACCTATGAGATCATGATAGCTGAAATCAAGAGTTGGATGTTCAGCTGATTGAGCCACTCAGGTACCCCCAGCATTTCTTCATTTATACATGGTTTTCAGTATTTTCAAGAACATAGTCTAATTTGACCTTTTATATTTCCAAAGTACTATATGCTTGATTTTTTTCAGTACTTATCACATTGATGTAATTAGTTTTCTACCTTTTAAAAATATTCTCATTCAGTTTGTTCAAGTTTATTGTCTTTTGTTTGCATTGTTATTAAGAAATACTCTGCAGATCTTAACCTTTCTAAACCCTCCCCAGATGCAGCCACTTTTAACAATTTAGTGTCTTCTTCCATCTTAACACATGTATCATGGTTTTCTTGTATCATCTGTGTGTCTAATGCAGCTTGCAATGTGTAAATGTTCAGTAAGTGTTAATTGAATGTCTGAAAGGGTTTGTACACTTTTAATGCTGTTGTGTAAGTCAGAAAGGCTAAGTTTCTGTCTTCTTATCCTAACATTTCAGTGTGAACAGTGATGGACTTAATATACCTAGACTGATTATCAGTCAGCTGAAATGGCTTGACAGAATTGTGGATGGCAAGGTAGGCTTTGGAACTTGTTCTGTCTCTTGGATTTATTTTTTAAAATTTATTTTTAAGATTTTATTTATTTATTCATGAAAGACACAGAGAAAGAGAGGCAGAAACACAGGCCGAGGGAGAAGCAGGCTCCATGCAGGGAGCCCGATGTGGGACTCGATCCCGGGTCTCCAGGACCACACCCTGGGCTGAAGATGGCACCAAACCTCTGGGCCACCGGGGCTGCCCTGTGTCTTGGATTTAGAATCTGTTTTCTATATAAACTTAACCAAACTTCTGGAATTTATAGGGTTTTTTTTTCTTTTCTAAACTGAAAATTCACATTTTTCTATTTATTAGCTTTTTTTGTTTCATAATTTGAGAATCATGGATATTTCACCTTTTAAATTTCTCAAAAAAAAAAGTTTTTCTAATTATGACTAGATATCTATTAAATAAATATTTGGAAAGAAATTAAGTAGCTTTCCAAAGTACAGAGATGACTATGTTTCATTTCTCAAGAGCATTGAGATTCCAGACCAAACTACCATGCTGCAAATGCTTAATTTGATTACATATGAGAAAAGTTTTAGGAAGTTTTTGGAATTATGTGATTTGTTATTAAGCATTTTGGTAAAATTGAATCAATTTTGAGCTACTGTGTAAGGCGTATTTCTCTTCAGAGTTCTTTAAATTATTTTTTAAATTTTTGTCAGGCATTCCAAGGCTTAATCTTTATTAGGAAGAACATGAGTTTTGGAATCTCCTGTGGACTGGAGTTTTGTATTATTTATTTATTGTATTGTACTTACTGTGTATCCTTGGACAACGCATATCCTCATATGCGTTAAAGATGGGAATTGTCTGGTTGCTAAGCTGTCAGTGGAGCATGTGACTCTTGATCTCAGGGTTGTGAGTTTAAGCCCCATGTTGAGTGTGGAGTCTACTTTAAAAAAAAAAACAAAAAACTGTCGCACAGACTCCATAGAGTTGTGAAGATTAAATGAAGTAAAGTATATAACAGACTCATTAGATAATATGCCATTCACTGTACTTGTTTTCTGTTTACCATCCCATGTGTGACAATTTCTGGTTCATTTAAGCTTTGAGTCTGAATGCATATTGTACATAAAATAATTCCAGGTCTATGTTTTGTGAGGAGGATGTTTTTCTCTGGGTAATGTGCAACAATTCTAATGGTCTCCTCCACTATAGGATCTCACCACCAAGATCATGCAGCTGATCAGTATTGCTCCACTGTACCTGCAGCATGACTTTGTCACCAGCCTACCAGAGATCCTAGGGGATTCCCAGCATGCTGATGTAGGGAAGGAACTCAGGTGGGTAAGCTCCCACTCTGGGGGCCTTAACACTGCAGAATGAAAATGGTAGCGGTAATGTATTCCTATTTATTATAAAAGAGGATAGTATCTATCTTCCATGACTAGGTGTGGGATTTGATTTGTTTTTGTAATAAGCATATTTTTGAGTAGACCCATCTACTTTTTTTACACAGTATACTAGACATGAATATGAAGTCTGGGTTAGGATTAGGCATATAAATTTGGTCTTTGGACACCTAAATGTAATCCAGTTGTTTCGTTAGCATTTCTTCCCCCCAGGGAGTCCTCGGTTGTGACTGCATATATAAATCATTTGTAGAGCTTATCAGTCCTCTACATTCTTTGGTCCCTAAGTGATTCATTCCGATGTACCCATCAGACCCATTGCTAAAAACATTGCTTACTATCATTAATGTGAAAAATAGTAATTGGTAAGACAGTAATTAAAGAAGAGAGAACGGTATCCCTCCTTAATGGGATTTTTGTTTTAATGCAATTTCTTGCTTATCTTCAAAGTAGTTTTAAAAATTCAGTTTGTAGTACTTCCTTTTCTTTAGTTGTCTGCAAAGATACCTCTAAAAATGTCCGATGATTTCTTGCTTTTGTGCTTTTGGGCAGGATGCTCCCTCTGGGTATAGCACTGTACCTGCAGTACTGTACCATCTACTTTGCCTGCTTAATTCCAGCTTGTACTTTTGCATAGCCTTTTCTTCGAAACCATCACTTTACTCTGTGCTCCTGTAATGCCCTTCATGTACATCTGTCATACTTCTCATAGTTCATTGTAATTGTTGTAGGTTTTCTTTTTCCTTTTCTCAGGAAGGATATGTGCCCAACTCAGTATTGGTTACTCTGGGTAGTGGAGATGGTGAGGAAGGGCTTCTTCTTTCTACTCTGTTGTTTGATTTTTCTATAATGAACATGTATTTTTTAAAAAGATTTTATTTATTTGAGAGAGTCAGCAGCTGGGGGAGGGGTAAAGGGAAAGGGAGAAGCTGACTTCCTGCTGAGCGGGGAGCCTGCCACTGGGCTCCATCCCAGGACCCTGGGATCATGACCCAGAGCCCAAATCAGATGCCACCCAGATGCCAAGTGAGCCACCCAGGCGCCCTGAGCATGTATTTTTTTTTTTTAATTAAAACAATTTTGAATGAAATATACTATAAAAAAATTCAGTGGGAACTGAGTATGTCCTTTCTTCCTGTACTCTGAGTGATTTTCCAAGTAATAATCTGCCCAGCTCTATTAAAAGTTGCACAGCTTTTCTCTTTTTCCATCATTCACAGTGAGCTTTTAATGGAGAATACTCTACTCACTGTCCCTATCCTGGATGTCCTTTCCAGCCTCCGACTTGACCCGAAGCTCCTGACTCAGGTAGGAAGGACTCTCCTCTCCAGAAACAGAGCTAGCTTTCTTACCTCCCAGATCCAGTGTCAGCCATTGCTTTGAAGCAGTTGCATATAAAAGTTTAATTTTGAAACAATATTGAATGTCATTTCATCTCTTTTTCCCTTTTTGATGAACTTCATATGCCATAGTATGATGGATTCGCTGCTCTGTTTCAAGGCAGTAAGTTTTAGTGGATATCTCTATCTTGCATAATATTTACACACTGCTCTTCATAGGAATAACAATTTTACATGTCTTCCTCCAGCCAGTGGAAAATTCAGGCTCTAAATTGTAAGATGATAGCACTTTTACATTTATCACCTGTTTTTAAACTGTGGCATTAACCATTGAAAACTTGTAATTTGGAATAAAATAAAAATATAACAAAGTGTTTTTCTTCCTAAATTACAAGTGAGAAAACTGAGAGAAGTAAGTTTTCTAATTTACCTAACGGGGTTGAGGTATTAACATAAAAATATTTAAGGTTTTTGTGCTTTTTATGTTTAGGTCCGCCAATTGGTGATGAGTAAGCTGTTATCTGTCAAATTGGATGATTTACCTGTGATAATCAAGTTCATTCTTCATTCTGTAACAGCCACAGATGCACTTGAGGTACTGTTTTATTTCTCAACAACACTAGTAAGGTGCTAGATCCTTAGGAATGCAGAATGTAGCAGTGGTGCCCTTGTGAAAATCAGTAATGGAAAAGAGACTTACCTAGATGAAGATACATATGAAGATACATTATTTAAATTTATGGTTTCTAATTTCTCTTCTCTGTGCCCAAACTAGTTGATAACGGTGATTAATCCAAATAGTATTCAGGGGATAGAATGGAACTAGCCAGATTTATTGTTATATAAGCTACTATACGTTATATTTGCTATTTCAGTGTAAAACTTCAAGGAATTCTGGAATTTTGAAGGGCTTGATGTACTATCCTTGCGTTAGATATTTTCATCAACTCTCCTTTTTAAAATGCCTTGTCTAGGGGCACTTGGCTAGCTCAGTCAGTAGAGCATGTGACTCCTGATCTCAGAGTTGTGAGTTTGAGCCCCATGTTGGGTGTAGAGATTATTTAAAAATAAAATTTAAAAAAAAAATGCCTTGTCTAACATTTAGTGATTCTTCTTAATCTTTCAGGAGATTGTTATGATTCTATTGGAAGAATGGACTTTGCATATGCACTATGAATGAGCAGAACACATAGCTTAATATTTGTTTTCCACAGGTAATTTCTGAACTTCGGGAGAAGTTGGATCTGCAGCATTGTATTTTGCCATCACGGTTGCAGGCTTCCCAAAGCAAGTTGAAAAATAAAGGACGACAAAGGTATAGTAATGTCATCAACAGTTTCCACCCTTTTTCTCACATAGGCAAGGAAAGTTTTCTGACATTTATCCTGAAGCCAGGACAGTAGATCTTAATATTTGCCACTATAAATAATGGTAGTAATATTATTTGCATGTACTACTGTACAGTTTCAAATCATATGCATGTGGTACATGTAATGTGTGTGTATGTATAAACATGGGCAGGTTGGATGTAGTCTCCTGGCTATTCAGATCAATCCGAGGTAGATAATAGTATAGGTTTATTAGGCAGTTTACACATGAAGTTGTGCCTTGGGACAGACACTTGGCTAGTAAACGGGAATCCAGATTTTATAGGTTCCTCTTTGGTAGGTGGAAGAATGATTTTTTTCTCCCTCTGCTACTTGTAGTTCTTCAGGAAATCAAGAAAACAGCGGTCAGGACTGTGTTATTCTTCTTTTCGATGTAATAAAGTCAGCTGTTAGATATGAGAAAATCATTTCAGAAGCCTGGATTAAGGTGAGTGAGGTCTTTTTGACTTTGAACATTAAGGAAGAAGTAAGTGGCAACTGGTGACAGGATATGTAAGTAAAGGTGGGTGGATACAAAAGTATTAAAAGTCAGTCAAGTAGAAATGATAGATGATGGTTGCCACATGGGCAGATCGGTTCTCTAGAGAACGGCATGCTGAATAAGGTGAAACGTGTTTTACTTAGGTGTTGTAATATTTTTGTGACCCTTGTTTTTTTAGGCAATTGAAAGCACTGCCTCAGTGTCTGAACACAAGGTAATGTAAATGTAGTATACATTTTAAGTAATGCAGACTTAAAATTAATTATATCGGCTAGCTTTCCTTCTTTTATTTTTTTATTTTTTTATTTTTTATTTATTTATGATAGTCACAGAGAGAGAGAGAGAGGCAGAGACACAGGCGGAGGGAGAAGCAGGCTCCATGCACCGGGAGCCCGACGTGGGATTCGATCCCGGGTCTCCAGGATCGCGCCCTGGGCCAAAGGCAGGCGCCAAACCGCTGCGCCACCCAGGGATCCCATAGCTTTCCTTCTTTTCTCTTACTTTCTCTAGTCATCCCTTTTGTGCCTTCTGTAGCTGCTCTAATAAACGTTAGCTGTCTGGGGAAGATGATCTGAGGATCGGATGACTTGCCAGATGGTCTTTCCTACTCATTTTGGCAATAAAATAAACCCAAGCTATTGGTAAGGGGAAATATTAACATTCCAAACAAGCACAGCGAGTTGCAGTCCCAAGAAGCAAAGTTCCCATAGATGAAGACAGGAGTCACTTGGGGCATGAGTCAGGTCCCTGTATCTTTCTGATTACTCTTCCTTCCACCAAATGGAATTGTCAAGATAATGGCATTCCATGTTTTACTTTCCTTTGCCCATGTCAACTTGACTAGAGCGAACCAAATAGTCCATCCATTCACTGTCAAGGCAGTGGTACCAAATCTGTCTTAATTATGGAAATTTTTTCTTCTGTGAAGAAACCAGATGACTGAGTTTCTTACGTACTAATTGGTTCCCATTAAGGACTTTTCTTATTTGGAATCTGTTTTGTTTTGGGGTTTTGTTAGATTATCCAAATTGTTGGGTGACTATTTTAAAAGCATTTATGGTATTGAATAAAGCAATGAAAACCTTGATTTTTTTTGTAGAGGATGGATCAGAATAACCTAACAGAATTTTTAAAATTTTTGTATGACCTTTGGTCACCTATATACCTATTTTACCTGTTTTTACACATTTTAATTATTATAAATATAATTGTGTATTCTGATTTTTTTTGACATTTGACTTACCAGAATGTCCTCAAGATCTGCCCATATTGTTGCAAATGGCAAGATTTGATTCTTTTATGGCTGAATAATATTCCAATGTGTGTGTTTGTGTATCTGTGTACTTACTACATTTTCTTTTCACTTAGGTTGCCTCCATGTCTTGGCTATTATAAATAATGTGCAGGGATCATAAGAGTGCAATGTTTTTGTCGAATTAGTATTTTTTAAATAAATATCCAGATGTGGATATTTCTATTTTTAATTTTTTGAGGAACCTCCGTACTGTTTTCAATAGTGGGTGCACCAATTCACATTCCACCAACAGTGCACAAGGATTCCCTTTCTCTACATCCTGACCAGCACTTGTTGTCTCTTGTCTTTTTTTCTTTCTTTCTTTTTTTTTTTTTAAGAGTTTATTTATTTATGAGAGAGAGAGAGAGAGGCAGAGACATAGGCATAGGAAGAAGCAGGTTCCTCACAGGGAGTCTGATTCAGGACTCGATCCCCAGGCCCCAGGATCACGCCCTGAGCCAAACGAAGGCAGATGCTCAACCATTGAGCCACCTAGGTATCCCATGTCTCTTGTCTTTTTAATGATTGCCATTCTGACAAGTGTGAGATGAGATCTCATTGTGGTTGTGATTTGTATTTCCTTGATAATTAGCATCTTTTCATGTATCTGTTGTCCGTTAGTATGTTTTTAAGAAAATTTCTGTTTAGATTCTCGGCCCAGGGACACCTGGTGGCTCAGTCAGTTAAGCAGCTGACTCTTGATTTTGGCTCAGGTCATGATCTCAAGGTCTTGAGATTGAGCCCCACATCAGGGTCTGCCCTGGGCATAGAGTCTGCTTATGATTCTCTCTCTCCTTCTCCCCCCACCCAACTCATGCTTGCTCTTTTAAAATAGGAAAATTTTAAAAAGTACTTGATCCATGTTTTAATTTGATTGTTTAGTGTTTGCTTTTGAATTGTATTAGTTCTGAATAATTTTTTTTTTGTCCTGGTTGACACTTTTAACCTTTTTTTTTTTTTTTTTTTTTTTTTTAATTTATTTATGATAGTCACAGAGAGAGAGAGGAGGCAGAGACATAGGCAGAGGGAGAAGCAGGCTCCATGCACCGGGAGCCCGATGTGGGATTCGATCCCGGGTCTCCAGGATCGCGCCCTGGGCCAAAGGCAGGCGCCAAACCGCTGCGCCACCCAGGGATCCCTTAACCTTTTTTTTTTAAAACATAGTTGAAAAAAAAAAAAAAACATAGTTGATACAAGCTAATTAGGGAGAAAAAAAATCCCACAAGGAGTCTAAAAACGTTAAAGTTTCCCTTTGCTCTCTGTTCCATTCTTCATGGATGATTGTTCTAGATTTTTTCCTATTCGTATATAAGCTGTATGTGTGTATTAATGCAGGCATGCTTACTCTTATACTTACACATATTTATGTTTGTATATTTTTACAAAAATAAAATCTTACTATTAATTGTCTTGCAGGTTGCTTTTTTTTTAACTTCACGATGTCATGAATGTCAAAAAATATAATCTAGTTGGGGCATCTGAGTGGCTCAGATGGTAATGCATCTGCCTTCGGCTCAGGTCATGATTTCAGGGTCCTGGGATTGAGCTGTACATCAGGCTCCCTGCTTAGTGGGGAGTCTGCTTCTCCCTCTCCCTCTGCCTGCCACTCCCTCTGGTCACGCATGCGCGCGCGCTCGCTCTCTCTCTCTCTGTCAAATAAAATCTTTAAAAAATATGTATATATTAATACATGTATATATAGTCTAGCTTATTCTTTTTAGAGGCTGTATAATCTGAAAATGACTATCAATTTTTTTCATATTGAACACATTTACAGTCTCTCCAACTTTTCAGAAAGTAGTTTTCCTAATAATAATGGAATAGGAATATATACTGAGGTTGGCCAGTGATTTTTCTTTAATAAATGTGAGGATATTCAAAGTTATTTCTGTAATAACATCACTTCAACTTATATTCCAATGTTTTCATAAGAGATACCAGTGGTTAATAGTTGTAGCACTTTATTTTTCTGGTAAACATTTGTGGGTTTTGTGAAAAAGAAAAAAAAAATGTAGATACTGCCATGGGAGTATGTTGAGCAAATGAGGATCACTCTTACTGTGTCTTCATGGGAAAAAGTTGTGAGCTGCTATTTCATGGAAATAAATGTACTGGTTTATTAAACTATTTCTCTTTTGTCATATTTGTTAACAATAGACTTTTTTTTTTTTTTAACAATAGACTTTTGACTTGGCAATGCTTCTCATCATCTATAGCACAAACACTCAGACAAAGAAGTACATTGAGAGAGTGCTAAGAAATAAGATTCGATCAGGCTGCTTTCAAGAAGAGCTTCTACAGAGTACATTCTATATTCATTACTTGGTAAGTGTCAGAGAATCAGACAACATTAGTCTGAAAGTTACAGAGAAGTCATTTTTTGTTTGGAAAGATTTTATTTATTTATTTATTTATTTATTTATTTATTTATTTATTTATTTAATTTTTAAAAAATATTTTATTTATTTATTCATGAGAGTGAGAGAGAGAGGGGCAGGCTCCATGCAGGGAGCCTGATGTGGGACTCGATCCCGGGACTCCAGGATCATGCCCTGGGCGGAAGGCAGGCTCTAAACCGCTGAGCCACCCAGGGATCCCCAGATTTTATTTATTTATTCACGAGAGTCACAGAGAGAGAGGCAGAGACATAGGCAGAGAGAGAAGCAGGCTCTCTGCATGGAGCCCATTGCAGTAGTGGATCCCAGGACCCCAGGATCATGCCCCAAGCCAAAGGCAGACGCTCAACCACTAAGCCACCCAGGAGGCCCCTAGAGAAGTTATTTTTAACCTTTCTTACCTAGTGTGGGAATCTTGACAATACCTCCTGTGCTGGATATTGATTTTCGAAAAGCTCAATATACTTCATAACAGGATTATTTCTTAACTTGGCTGAGACATTATGATGTTAATAAAACCAACCTATTATATGAAAGGTGACAAAATTTGTTGATGTTGGGGATCCCTGGGTGGCTCAGCGGTTTGGTGCCTGCCTTTGGCCCAGGGTGCGATCCTGGAGTCCCGGGATCGAGTCCCACGTCGGGCTCCCGGTGGGAGCCTACTTCTCCCTCCTCCTGTGTCTCTGCCTCTTTCTCTCTCTCTCTGTGTCTATCATAAATAAAAATAAATAAATAAATCTAAAAAAAAAAGTTTGTTGATGTTGAACTGATTAAACTCAAGCCCCAAATTATTTTTTATAGGAAATGTTTTAGTTCAGGTCTTCTAATTACGTACTTAAATAACTTGATTTTTTACTTAAAATGGAAGGCTTTACAGCTCCCATATAAAGATTTTTTTCTTGTTAGTTTCAGCCCATTGTTCAAGTGCATTGAGATTTTGAAATCTTAACTTTGCATTAATCATTTTCATTATCTAGCTCTCTGTGATCTGCAGCTTTGATAAACTTGCCTTCTTTATCCTGTTCTTTTTTTTCTTTATCCTGTTCTAAGCAGTTTTTAAAAACCCTGAGCATAACAGGACCAGAAGAATGCAAATAGAGACATAATTATGCATCTATTAAACCATCCGTATTTGCCCATTCAGTACTGTGACTCTTGGGTGATTATTTCTGTTGAAATGTAAACCATTAAAAAAATTTTTTTTAAATTTTTATTTATTTATGATAGAGAGAGAGAGGGAGGGGCAGAGACATAGGCAGAGGGAGAAGCAGGCTCCATGCACTGGGAGCCCGACGTGGGATTCGATCCCGGGTCTCCAGGATCGCGCCCTGGGCCAAAGGCAGGCGCCAAACCGCTGCGCCACCCAGGGATCCCGAATGTAAACCATTTAAATTAGAGTTGTATAAACTAGGAATGGTGTTTCCCGGTGAATTTTCAGATTATTAACAGCATGTACCTTCTTAGGAAACTGGATAACCAGTGGTTTAGGGGGCTTGGCTTAGGAGCCAATGAAAATATACAGTTGGGTCTTAAGGTTTTATATTTAGGAATGAATTTAATATTTGTATTCTTTTATCTTATAATCCTTTCTGTGCTTATTTCTGGCAATGATACGTGTTTTGGGCTATAATTTTCCAGAAGGCAGAAACCATATATAATTTTTTTTTTTAAAGATTTACTTATTTTAGAGAGAGGGGAGGGGTAGAGGGAGAGAGAAATCCAAGCAGATTGTACTGAGTGTGGAGCCTGATTGGCTCGACCTCACAACCCTGAGATCACGACCAGAGCCAAAACCCAGGAGTCAGACACCTAACCAACTGTGCCACCCAGGAACCCCATATATAATTTTTTATTGAATTTTCCTAAGCAAAGCATTATACCCAATTCAGGATTTAAGATTTTCTTTATTGTGACGATATCAGTAAAGAAGCTAGACTTTAAACTGGTTATTTACTTTGAGTCCATTAATGTCCATCTTCTGCCTTATTGCTTAGACATAATCAGTTCTCTTTTTGATCTAAAGAGAAATCAATTTAACTAGTGTTGAACCTTATAGATTGATTTCAAATATCCCCGGGAAGGCAGTATGACTGAGTGAGGAAATTGGGATTTAGAAGATCTGGATTCTAGTCCCAATTGGGCAGATAGGAAGGATGCTACCAGGCTTATAATTTATAAGTTCTTTGACCTTCCTGGTCACTTCTTATCCATACATCAAATCCCACTGATCCTGAGAGAAAACTCAGAATTATGAAGGGCAATTTTGAGTAAAACAAAGATTTAAGTTTCCTTAAGTTAAAACGAGAGTTGGTGAGAAGAACTCTGACATCCTAAAAGGGCTATTAGCAAGTCTTGGTTCTGTAATAACTAAATTCCTCACACAGCTTTATTTTCTCTTCTCTTTTCCCCATCAAGGTCCTTAAGGATATTTGTCCATCCATTCTGTCACTGGCTCAGAGTTTGTTGCACTCCCTAGACCAGAGTATCATTTTGTTTGGCAGTCTCCTATACAAATATGCATTTAAATTTTTTGACACTTACTGTCAGCAGGTATGTTGAAATATTTATTTTGGAAGGGAGGGAACAGGAAGAAATGAAATTCCAAGTGACTTGCATATTATATGTTTATTTCTTTTTAACTGGAAGGCATTTAAGCAAAAAGAACTCTGAACTGGAAGTTGGGAAAACTTAGTTCTATTCTTAGTCTAAGTAAGATGAGGAGACTGGATTGGAGGATCTAACACTGCATTTTGGAGCTCTAAAATTCTCTGAATTTAATATGAAGGTCCACATCCAGTCTATTTAAATAAACCATGGGGGTAAAGAAGATGTGGTATATATACATATGTATATATGTATACACACACGCAATGGAATATTAGCCATCGGAAAGGACAAATACCATTTGCTTCGATGTGGATGGAACTGGAGGGTATTATATGCTGAGTGAAATAAGTCAATTGGAGAAGGACAATCATAAGATTTCACTCATGTGTGGAATATAAGAAATAGTGAAAGGGATTATAAGGGAAAGGAGAGAAACTGAGTGGGGAAAAATTAGGATGACAAACCATGAGAGACTCCTAACTCTGGGAAACAAAGGGTTGCGGAAGGGAAGGCATGTTCCCACCTGGGTTAACTGGGTGACGGGCACTAAGGAAAGGCCCTTGATGGGATGAGCACTGGGTGTTATACTATATGTTGGCAAATTGTTTTTTTTTTTTTTCTTTTTAAAGATTTTATTTATTCATGAGAGACACAGAGAGAGATAGAGACAAAGGCAGAGGGAGAAGCAGGCTCCATGCAGGGACCCTGATGTGGGACTTGTTCCCAGGTCTCCAGGATCAGGACCTGGGCTGAAGGCAGGTGCTAAACCAGGGAGCCACCCGGCCTGCCCTATGTTGGCAAATTGAATTTAAATAAAAAATTTTACAAAAAGGAAAAGCATGGCTGAGAGGGCTGGGGTTATTGGGCAGTTTTCAGAGTATACAGGAAGAGAGCATTATTAAAATTTAACTGCAAATGATCAGCTGCCAGTTGATCCTGGAGTAGTTCTCTAGAAAAAATTGTGGTGAAAAACAAATGAAAGAGAAATGTCTAAGGATGTGACCCAAAACCCATGAATATAAGACAAAATTTAATAGCACATATCCAGAGAGGGAGGGCTGTACTTGTGGAAAATAAAAGATTTAAACAGAGCAATAACAATAAAAATAAAGCAGAGCAATAAATTCAGCTAGCATGAGCTAGCTTCTGCAGTTGAGAAAACCATGTGGCTCAGTATGGAGCAGCAGTATAATGGAAAGGGGGAATGGCATACAAGGTATTTTTTTGAACCATCTTAATGTCTTAGAGATACTGTCATGGCTCATGTTTGCTTGAAACATAGAAGTCTAGCCTGTAAAAACCTTTAACTTCTTGAGTTGCATCTTTTTTTTTTAAGATTTTATTTTTAAGTAATCTCTACACCCAACATGGCGCTTGAACCCACAACTGCAAGATCAAAAGTTACACCTTCTAGCTGAACCAGCCAGGCACTTTGAGCTCCATCTTTTTAGTAAATTTTAAACAGAATAAGTACAGCCATAGCTTAAAAGTACTATTTAATGTATATGAAAAAGAAAAACATGCTAAGGAAGGAAGATCAGGAGGGCTTAGATAGTGCTCACTGATAAATCTTAGGAAATAAGTCAAGAATGGATGTCATGTAGTTAGGTTGGCATAATCCTCAACCTCCTGAATCCAACATTAATGAAAAATAAATAGACAATGGCATAGGGCAGGTTGGGATTTTAACCAAGTTGAGATTGGAATGGTCTCAAGCATTAACCCTTTTAAGATGGCCATGTCATATTTTTATTCACACTATTCTATTGACTCTTTATGGTATAGGAAGTGGTTGGTGCCCTGGTGACCCATATCTGCAGTGGGAATGAAGCTGAAGTTGATACTGCGTTGGATGCCCTACTAGAGTTGGTAGTTCTAAACCCATCTGCTATGAGGCTGAATGCTGTCTTTGTGAAGGTATCTGTCCCTCTGATGACATATATTGAGTCCGTTTTCTTTCTTGCATGTATCTGAGGGATATCTGGCATCCATTAATTAGCAGCAATTTAATTCCTATTCTAGATACTGAGCACTATAATTGGTAGGAGAGGGTGGGAAGGAGGTGAAGTAATGGACAAATAATAGAAAAAGAATAACTCATTTATGTATGTATTAATGCATTCAGAAAATACTTCTTTGTACCTATGTGCAGGCTCTACTCCGGATGTTCTGTATATAAAACTTAGTTCTTGCCTTTGGTGATAGCGAAACATATAAACAAGTCACTGTAAATACAACATGAGAAATTTTGAGAAAGATAAAGTGCTATAAATACACCAGAGTAAGAATAATTTGGCCTTGGAAACTGAGTACTTCTTCAAAGACTAGATTTGAGTGATTTTTGAAGTTTGGGCATGATTCGGTAAGAGAAAAAGGAAGTGCATCTAGGCAGAAGACAGTTTAAACAAGCTTATTGGCACCCAGGTCCATGAAATACCTCAAGGATGACAAGTAGACTAGCATGGTTGGCAAATGGGACATATTGTGAGGGTTGGTAGGAGGTGAGGCTGTCCCACTGACATAGGACAGTGTCACATTATGGTGGGTCTCAAATACCATGCTAAAGAGTTTCAACTTTATAGGCCCTAGAGAGCTATTACAAGCTTTTAACAGGGAGTTGACATAATCACGTCTGGGCTTGGAATGGCAATTGTAGGTCATGTTATCCCCATAGTAGGGATGAGAAAGCTGAGGTTTTTGCCCAAGGTCAAAAAGTATTTCCCTTATGACTTCTTCCACATCTGTAGAGAATGAATAAGTAATTCATGGAGTGGAAGCTGAGAAGGCATATTATGATAAGGAATAAAGTCAGAGATACAACTTCTGCAGAGTATTATTTTCACTGAGAAGGGAAGGGTGGAGAAGAAGAATAGGGAGAAACTAGGAGATACATTAGGTTGACTAACCCTTTGGGATCTGAGCATAGCTTGAGAGAACTTGAGTTTTTGTGGTTATCTGGATGCCTCTTATGCCTGTTCTAAGGATTTTAATTTTCTTATTTACAAGAAGAAAATATTAGTTGCTAACCTAATTTTTTTTTCCTCATAGGGCATTTTAGATTATCTGGATAATATGTCCCCTCAGCAGATACGAAAACTCTTTTATATTCTCAGCTCACTGGCATTTAGCAAACAGCATGAAGCCAGCAGTCACATCCAGGTAACAGGCAGTGTGTTGAGAAACCTTTAAAACTTTAAACTTCTATAATTAAAATTCACTGAACAAAATCACTCTTACCTGTGTACAAGGTAAGAAATCAAATATATAGCCATAGTCTAAGCACTTACTCATTTTTTTCTTACTACAAACATTGTCTACTGTGTACCAAGCATCAAGATGGTAAATATATTAGACCTTCTACCCTCAAGTAGCTTAGTCTGTTAGGGTAGAAATGGGTCTGTAATCAGCTGACTATGGAACTGAGTAAGAAAAGCTGTTCAGGTTCTGTACTGAGTGCTGTGGGGACACAGAGAATGACCTTGTTTTCTAGGGAACATCTACATCTGTCGTGAACTACTTCTGGGCTTGCTTTCATTTGTGGACACTATTCACTGAGAGAGTCAGGCAAAAGGACTGAAACAGGAGATTACATTGCAGTCATAATTCACCTCTTTTGTATCTTTAGTGCCACCCCGTGGCAGTAATCTATACTGGACTGTGACTTTGAACAACCAACACCTTTTGTTAATTTAAAAAAAAAAAAAAAAAAGCAAGCGAGGTAATATACATACATAGCACAAAATTCAAAAGGTATGGAAGGTGGTGAAAAATAAGTCTCCCCCCTCCCCTGCAATCAGTCCTCCAGGCATCTGGTTCGCTAAAGGCAATCACCTTTAACTAGTTTATAGCTTTCTGAGCTGTCCTGGACATTTACAAATTTGTATTTAGCAATATTCCATTCCTTATCCTTTTGTTCTGCATCTTGTTTCATTTAGCAGTGTATTTTGGAGATGGCTTCATATCAGTAATATAGAGCTACATCATTATTTTAAAGATTTTATGTATTTGAGAGAGAATGCATGTGCAAGCAGAGGGGAGGAGCAGAGGGAGAAGCTGACTGCCCGCTGACCAGGGAGCCCCATGCAGGACATGATTCCGGGACCCTGGGGTCATGATCTGAGCCGAAGGCAGATGCTTTACTGGCTGAGCCACCCAGTTGCCCTCATTATTTTATTTTTTAATGTTGGTAAAATATACATAACAAATTTTACTATTTTAACCCATTTTTAAGTGGCATTAAGTTCATTAAGAATGTTGTGGTAACTGTCACCATTGTCTATATCCAGAACTTTTTGTCATCCCAGAAACTCCATCCATTGAGCAATAACTCCCATTTTCCTTCCTCCAGTCCTTGGTTACCTCTAATCTACTTCCTGTCTCTGAATTTGCCAGTTCTGGGTACCTCATTTAAATAGTCATATGAGTGCTCGCTTCGGCAGCACATATACTAAATAGTCATATGAGGGACGCCTAGGTGGCTGAGCGGTTAAGCATCTGCCTTCAGCCCAGGGCGTGATCCTGGAGTCCCAGGATCGAGTACCACATTGGGCTATCTGCATGGAGCCTGCTTCTCTCCCTGTGTCTCTGCCTCTCTCTGTGTCTCTCATGAATAAATAAATAAAATCTTAAAATAAGTGAATAGTAATATGAGGGGTATCTAGGTGGCTCAGTTGGTTAAGCTTCCAACTCCTGATTTTAGCTCAGGTCGTGATCTTGGGGTTGTGAGATCAAGCCCTGTGTTTGATCCATGCTGGATGTGGAGCCTGCTTAAGATTCTTCCTCTCTATAAAAGAAAGTACTAATAAAATTCATTGTCTTTTCACTCTTGATAGTGTCCTTTAATGGAGTGTTTTTTTTTAGATTTTATTTATTTATTCATGAGAGAGAGTGCAAGGCAGAGACACAGGCAGAGGGAGAAGCATGCTCCATGCAAGGAGCTCGACGTGGGACTCGATCCCGGACTCCAGGATCACGCCCTGGCCTGAAGGCAGGCGCTAAACTGCTGAGTCACCCAGGGATCTCCCTTTGATGGAGTTTTGATGAAGTCCCAGTATATCTTTTTCTTTTGTTCCCTGTACTTTTAGTGTCATACTTAGGAAAAACCATTCTCCAATTCAAAGTCATGAGGATTTTTCCCTTTATTTTCTTCTAAGAGTCTCACAGTTTTAGCTCTTAAATTTAGGTTGTTGATTCGTTTTGAGTTAATTTTTGTATATGGTTAAAGGTAAGGGTTCATTTAATTTTGCGTGGGTGTGGGTTGTGGGTATCAAATTTTTTCAGTATCTTTTGTGTGTGTGTCTTTTTTCAGCACCTTATATTGAAAAGACTATATACCTTCCCATTTGAATGGTGTTAGGACCTTTTTTTTTTTTTTTTTAAGATTTTACTTATCCATTCATGAGAGACACAGGGAGAGAGGCAGAGACATAGGCAGAGGGGAAAGCTGGCTCCATGCAGGGAGCCTGATGCAGGACTCTGTCTCAGGATCCCAGGATCATGACCTGAGCCGAAGGCAGACGCTCAACCACTGAGCCACTCAGGTGTCCTTGATCTTAGCATCTTTACAGAAAATCAATTGACCATATATGTGAAGGTTTATTTCTGGTCTCTATCCATTTGTGTATGTGCTTCCTATGCAGGTAGCACACTATCTTAATTGCTGTGGCTTCATAGTAATTTTGAAATTGAAAGATTGTAATAATTCCAAAATTGAAATTTTAAAGAACATGTTTGTTCTTTTTCAAGATTGTTTTGGCTATTTGAGGTCCCTTGAAATTCCATATGGATTTTAGGATGAGTTTTTCTATATCTGTAAAGAATTCTGTTGTGATTTTAATAAAGATTACAAAGAATGTGCACGTCACTTTGAGTACTGTCATTATCTTAACAATCTTAAGTCTTCCAATTCAGGAATATGGATATCTTTCCATTTATTTAGGTCTTCTTTAATATCTTTCAACATTGTTTTATAGTTTTAATGTATAAGTCTTTTGTCTCCTAGGTAAATTTTCCTAAGTATTTTTTTCTATTCTATTTTATTATTTTAGTTGAGCAGTCATCAACATTACAATAATTCACATATCCTTATCAAGCAAGTATTACAAAAATCACAATGACTGCTGTTATTTTTGAACATCTGCTTTATTTCTGACACTGTTCTAGAACATTTTTTTTTTTTTTAAGATTTTATTTATTTATTCATGATAGTCACACAGAGAGAGAGAGAGGCAGAGACACAGGCAGAGGGAGAAGCAGGCTCCATGCACCGGGAGCCCGATGTGGGATTCGACCCCGGGTCTCCAGGATCACACCCCGGGCCAAAGGCAGGCGCCAAACCGCTGCGCCACCCAGGGATCCCGTAGAACATTTTTTAATTTGTCTCTCATCCTTACAAAACCTTCTCTGTTTTATAGATGAAAAAAATTGAGACTCAGAGATGAAATAAGTTGCAAAAAGGCCACACAGTAAATGGCAGAACCTTGCTGCTTTAGGTGTTTTGGCTCCATTACCCACAGGCTCTTGCTGTACTATTCCAGCATCTTCATCTTTCTCTACCATGTGTTCCTTGCAGGATGATATGCATCTGGTAATACGAAAGCAGCTCTCTAGCACCGTATTCAAATACAAACTCATTGGTATTATTGGTGCTGTCACCATGGCTGGCATCATGGCAGCAGACAGGTATGCATGGAAATTCTGACTTTTGTGACTCAAGGTCAGTTAATCAGGTTGCCCCCTTACAAATAAGTATTACATTGTAGATGTCATTATAATGTTAAGCATTAAACCCAGAATAAGAGTAGTAAGCAAATGTTTGTTGCAACTTTTCCATTCTCCCTTCTAATTTTGACTGTAAATACTTCATATAATTTTTACAGAATGTGATCATAATCATTAGAGTCTGATGGTTAAAAACCGGGGATTGTTAAGAAATAAGAGTAGAAATGTTTCCACAAAAGGGGAACAGAATATCCTGGAATGCATTTTTCTGCATTAGCACCTCTCCCAGGCACTAGAATTGCAGGTTTCTCCATTACTGAGTTACGCTGTCTGGTACATCATTCTGTTGGATACAAATAAGGTCTTCTTGTGGATTCCTCCCCCCCCCCCGCCCCGCCCTTGCACTTTGATGTCACAATTGTAGCACCTAAAGGAGCATCAGAGTTGGGTCTTGATAAGATGTTGCCATTGCAAAATGACTTTGGATTTCAGTTCATGCTCCTTAGATAATTTGTTAGGAATTCCTGGGACCTCAGGAGACATTCTTAGAATTGGCATTAGTAATTCGTGGAGGCTACATAGTGTACTGGTTAAGAGTTCATTCTTTAGAGCCATACCACTTGAGAGCATTAAATGCTTAGAGCGGTGCCCAGTGCTTGTTCTTAGGTTATTACTAATTTAGTGTGCCCTGAAAAAAAAACTAAGATCTGCATTGTTTGCTCTAATCCACATTCTGTATATAAATAGTCCTCTGTGCCTTCATGCACTTTTATCTCCACCCACATCCCAGGGATGGCAGGATTCGTACACCTATTGCCAGTTCTTACAAAATATTGTAAAAGTGAAGCTAAAATTCCTTATTTTTAAAGTAGATCTTCAAATTTGACCCAAGGGAGAACAGACCTGAGCAATGAAGAGTACACACAGGTGAGTTCTTATAATGTAGTTGGATATGATTATGAATAAATGAGGAATTGCATCTGGTCACTGTCAGTTTACCAGAAAGAGTGCTTTTTTTTTTTTTTTTCTAAAATATGTTTTCCTGAATTAATGGCTTTTGTGATTTGTACCACTCTTATGGCACCTAGAATCTGATGGCATGGGTTACATTTATTTCTGTATTTATCTAACTTTCTTAATTAAGTTGTAAATTCCTATAGACCAAGAAAGTGAGCCATGTTCATAGCATAGCAAACAGCATAGGGACAAGTAAGTGTACAACTGGAGAATTAGAGATAAAGCTAGTTCAGAGGTAGAAAACAGAGTGCCTTCCTTGAATGTGAATCAAGATATTTTGACTTAATTTTTTACATAGCAGCAGTCTTGAAGGGTTTCTTAGCATAGACATGACATAATCAAAGCTTTGCGATAGAAAAATTAATCCAGTTTTATATTTCTAATGAATTGGAGAAGAGTTATTAGAAAGAGTTGAGCTTGTCAGGAAGCTCAGGAAAACCTCAGGTGAGTGGTAGTCAGAGCTTTGCCAGTGAAATTGGAAGGAGAAACTTACTACTAAATGGGGTGAATGGTGTTTAGGAAATGTTGGCAGCCCAGTTTACTCTTTCTCTTTGGCTATTCCAGGTGACCTCCTTGCTGCAGTTGGTTCATTCCTGCAGTGAGCAGTCTCCCCAGGCCTCTGCACTTTATTATGATGAATTTGCTAATCTAATCCAAGGAGGAAAGCTGGCTCCAAAAGCCCTGGTAAGGCCCAGAATCTTTTCTTAAAGCAGTGAAGCAGGGAAAATGCTTTTTACTCCACATTCTTCAAGACCTTCTGTCTGTTACAGTGCAAAAATAGATCATCCTATGAGCTCTCCCATGTTCTAGTTGGGAAGGCTGTTCTGACTTGCCCTAACTCCAGCCTCACCGCTGAGGCCTCCTTCACATAATAACAATAGTAATAGTAACAGTGAGGATGATAATAGTATTGTTGATGATGTTGATAGCCACTATGTATTCTGTGCCAGGGACTGTGTTAAGCATTTTTCACGTGTTATATGTTTTCCACTTCATAATAATGGGGCACATAATATTGTTATTCTCTTCTTAGAAATGAGGAAACTGGGGCATCTGGGTGTCTCAGTCAGTTAAGCTTCTACCTTTGGCTCAGGTCATGATCCCAGTGTCCTGGGATCAAGCCCTGCATCAGACTCTCTGCTCAGTGGGGAGGAGTCTACTTCTCCCTGTCTCCCTCCCCCTACTTGTGCTCTCCTCCTCTCTCTCTCTCTCTCAAATAAAATCTTTTTAAAAAAGAGAAATGAGGAAACTAAGGCTTAGAAAGAGTATTAGTTTGTCTAGGCTCTACAGCAAGTACACCATGGCCTATACAGCCATGTATAGCCATTGTTTGTTTGTGCTTACTTTCTGAAGGAATGGGTTGGGCAGACCATCCTCAATGATTTCCAGGATGCCTTTGTGGTGGATTTCTGTGCTTCTCCAGAAGGGTAAGTACTGTAGACCCACTAACTTGATTGTACTGGTGAAGAAATTATGTCAGTAGTTGGTACAAACACTAGAAGACTCTTGACCTCTGCCAAGTCTTGCCCAGTCTTCTTTCTTCCCAACACCCCAGGTCCAGAATTGCTAAAAGCTTCCACTTGTTCTTTCTCTTTCTCATTTCTTCTCATAAGAGGGAAGATTGGTTTGTTCTAACGTATTCCCATGTGGACATGCATACTCTTGGGGCATCAAATTCTGGGTTCTCTCCACAGCGACTATCCATTTCCTGTGAAAGCTCTCTATGGACTAGAAGAATACAGTAGTCATGATGGGATTGTCATCAACCTCCTACCACTGATGTTCTCTCAGGACTTTGCAAAAGATGGGGGTAGAATGACTTCAAAGGAATCAGATCAAAAGTCAGTGTACTTTGTCTTTTCTAAAACTTCTGTTGTTGTTTTGAATGTTTATGGGGTATTCCACACTTTTTGCAGTCTGTTGAGAACTTGATGGAAAAGGGTTTCTGGGGTGCCTGGGTGGCTCAGTCGGTTAAGTGTCTGCCTTCAGCTCAGGTCATGATCCCAGGGTTTAGGGATTGAGCCCTGCATGGGGCTCCCTGCTTGGCAGGGGATCTGCTTCTCTCTCTCTCTCTCTCTCTCTCTCTCTCTGCTGCTTGCCTTGCTCATGTTTCTCTTTCTCTCTCTCTTATTCTCTCTCACTTTCATTCTCAAATAAATAAATAAAATCTTTTAAAAGGGGAGGATCAAAACTGAAAAAAAAAAAGGGGGGGGGGGAGGGGTTTCTCCTTAGGTGGTATTTGGAGGGATTAGCAAGGATGAGGCAGATTCCTTGTTTTTTCTTGGACCCTGTGGTTGGGGTTTGCATTGCCTCACGAAAGCCAACAACTCTGTGAGGCTGTTTGTGTTTCTGTTCCTTTCTCTCTCCAATTAACATACTTGTTTGCCTTTGCCACTCTCCCTCCCTCTTTCCATCTTATTTCTGCTTCTCGTAACTCACAGATAATCACTTTATTCAGCCCCTGCCTTCTTCCACGTTAGTTCATTGTTTATTTGTTGAGCATCCATTAAATTCCTTGACATATTTCTTAAAAGTAGACATTTATTTGGCGTAAAACTCTTTAATTATAAGGTTAGGCTCCCTATAAACATGTTCTAATATACTTATAAAGTATTATTTAGAAATGGATTTTTCCTTCCCAGAGTGGTGTCTCCGTTGTGCCTGGCTCCCTATTTCCGGTTACTGAGACTTTGTGTGGAGAGACAACATGATGGAAACTTGGAGGAGATTGATGGTTTATTAGGTATAGGATGAAGTTATCACATTCTTTCTTCTTTGTAACCTTTCTTTGATAATCTTAAGGAAGGAACAAACCAGTACATAGTGTATGTGGGAAGGAATTTTTTAACTTCACAGTGTAGAATAGCAGTAATAATTGAACTCCAAAGACAAAATAATACGTACAGATTTCTGTCATGTTGACAAATCAGTCATCATCATAGTTCCTCATTGCTTTCTGGCCCTCGCCTCTAGTTTTGCAAGTACTTCTTAATTATATTTAATTTTGCTACATGATATGGCAGTAATTTTGAGACTAACCAAAGCTTGACTTTCAAATACAAGTTAAAGGGGAAAGTAATAGAAGGAGAGGTAGGTAGCTCTAGGGGTAGCATCCAGGTTCCACTGACTTGAAATAAAGAGAGTTAAAAATGTTTGTTCTTTTCTTTCAGATTGTCCTATATTCCTCACTGACCTGGAGCCAGGAGAGAGGCTGGAGTCTATGTCTGTTAAAGAGCATTCATTCATGTGTTCACTCATATTTCTCACTCTCAACTGGTTCCGAGAGGTAAGCAGAGTTAATAGAACATTTCACCTATTGTCTGTAGTTCTTCTTGAAACTATTTCTTGGTTCTCATGGGACTCAAAAGTCTCTACTAAGCACTAACCCTTATGTGCTTCTCCAGCTGTCATGTCCCATTTTCCCCCAGCTATATGTACATTTTGGTGTAGTCAAATCAGAATACTTAGAATTCACCTAATGTTGTTCATACTTTACTAGTTCAAGCCTTTTTGTTGTATTTTTCCTTTTGCCTGAAATAAACTCACCTCCTCCATTGTGAAAATGTGGTTCACCCTTGGATGGGTATGTGCTTCATTATTCGATTCAGTGAGATCAAGTGAGTGATGGTTTTCCCCTTCCTTTGGAATTTTTGTGCTTAGTGAAATCCTCGATAGTGAAACATGATGAAAACAACAGTAACATCTTATATTTATATCTCACTTCCTTTCTAATGCGTATTATTTCTAAGAATGTTCACTGAAATTATCTCTTCTTATCCTCACAATTATAACGTAGGCAGGACAGGTATTATTATCCTTGTTTTACACCTATGCAGTCACAGATACAGAGAGTTCAAAGTCAGTAAAAATAATCAAGTACTTATACATTGTGAAAAAACTGGGCTTTTTTTTTTTTTTAAGATTTATTTATTCATGAGAGACACAGGGGAGTGGGGAGAGAGAGAGGCAGAGACACAGGCAGAGGGAGAAGCAAGCTTTCTGCAAGGAGCTTGACTTCATGTGGGACTCAATCCTGGATCCTGGGATCATGCCCTGAGCCAAAGGCCGACACTCAACCACTGAGCCGCCCAGGTGTCCCCTTATTTCTTTATTTACATTATTTAATCCATATAACAACTGCATTCTCATTTTATAGTTGAAGAGGTAAAAACTCAGAAAGGCTAATAATGACCTGGCTAGGGTCACACAGCTAGTAGCAGTGTAGGACTTGTTTCATCAAAGTGTGTGCTCTCTAGTCACTATGCTATTCCACTTGTTACTTAATTAGAGATCAGTAGAACTAGGATTAAAAGTCAGATCTCCTGTATTGGCTCAGGGCTTTTCTTTCTTTCTTTTTTATTTTTTTAAAGATTTTATTTATTTATTCATGAGAGACACAGAGAGGCAGAGACACAGGCAAAGGGAGAAGCTGGTTTCCCTAAGGGAGTCCGATGTGGGACTTGATTCCTGAACCCCAGGATCACACCCTGAGCCGAAAGCAGAACTCAACTGCTGAGCCATACAGGCATCCCAACTCAGGGCTTTTCTATACCTCTGTAGCATCTTTCTGAGAACACCTTTACATTTATAGACTAAACTCACAGATCCTAGTGCTGAATAGCATTTTTTAGTTCTGGATAAATGATGCAAACAAGGTTAAAATTGGAACCATTCAAAGTATGAGAATACAATTTGTACTTTTCCAGGTTGTAAATGCCTTTTGCCAGCAAACATCACCTGAGATGAAGGGGAAGGTGCTCACCCGATTAAAGCATATTGTGGAGCTTCAGAGAATCCTGGAAAAGTACTTGGCAGGTAAGGAAAAGTGTCTTATTATCGTACCTTTGCTAGGATGGCAGTGAGGAGATAATTTCACTTTTAAGCCAAGCTCAATGATAGCCATCCCCTACTCATCTGGGATAAGAAAAAGTATGCTCAACAAGATTTTTAAAAATGTTCCTCTTTGCTTAAGAAAATAAAAAATAGCATTGGTTGAGCCTTTTATAAGGTAACTTTTCTTATTTAGATGTCAACCTTTCAGTGCCCTTTGCTTTCCTGAACATAGTTATGAACCAGGAGTAAAGCTGAAAGGTCTCTTAATACCTTCTGACCATTAAATAAACTTGTTTAAAGTGCTAGGTAGATTCTCTGGGGAAAACATAGAGCCTCTATCAGGCCCTCATTTAAGTAATTGTGTGTAAAACAAACTTCTATGTGACCAAATATTAGTATCTTTAGATTTTAGGATCCCTGGGTGGCTCAGCAGTTTAGTCCCTGCCTTTGGCCCAGGGCGTGATCCTGAAGTCCCAGGATCGAGTCCCACATCAGGCTCCCTGCCTAGAGCCTGCTTCTCCCTCTGCCTGTGTCTCTGTCTGCCTCTCTCTCTCTCTTTCTCTGTCTCTCATGAATAAATAAATAAAATCTTTAAAAATAATAATGATGATGTCTTCAGATTTTTTTTTTTTTTAAATTTTTATTTATTTATGATAGTCACACACAGAGAGAGAGAGAGAGGCAGAGACACAGGCGGAGGAAGAAGCAGGCTCCATGCACCGGGAGCCTGATGTGGGATTCGATCCCGGGTCTCCAGGATCGCGCCCTGGGCCAAAGGCAGGCGCCAAACTGCTGCTCCACCCAGGGATCCCGATGTCTTCAGATTTTAAATAAGGGTTAATTTATTTTTAGTTCTTATCTGCTTGGATATTTTATATCATTTTTTTTTTTTTTTTAAGATTTTCTTTCATTATTTATTCATGAGAGACACACAGAGAGAGAGAGAGAGGCAGAGACATAGGCAGAGAGAGAAGCAGGCTCCATGCAGGGAGCCTGATGTGGGACTCGATCCCAGGACTTCAGGATCACACTCTGGGCCGAAGGCAGGTGTTAAACCACTGAGCCACCCAGGGATCCCCCAATATTTTATATCTTTAATGTCAGATAACTTGAATGTCTCCTATAGGCATTCAGCCATACTTGGTTCTGGAAGTTGATTTTTGACCAATCAGGTGATGCATTCTAAATCTAATAGTACTGTGTGGTTGGTATACATTGAACTTCTGTCTCCTCTCTTTTCCAGTCACCCCAGACTATGTTCCTCCCCTTGCAAATTTTGACTTGGAAACTTTAGATGTAACACCTCCTACTACTGCTGCTATTTCAGCAAAAATCAGAAAACAAGGAAAGATAGGTATGTTTTTTTCTTATTATTCTGTGTCTCCGTAGGAGCTACACTGTGTTAACCTAACCAAGGCATCAGTAACTGGAGAGAAGATGTCACTGAACTCCTTCTTTGGCATCGTTATAAAACGAACTATAATGTAGAGTTATAAAATTACCTTCTCTACCCCTAGGGAGTCTTCAGGGTGTTTCCTGAAGGCAGTGATATTTAACAAACATGATTATTTATTACTTGAGTCACTTTTCTGTTTTTGAAACAAAAGGAGGAAAGAAACGGAAAGCAGATGGCAGCAAAACATCCTCCCCTGATACACTTTCAAAGGAAGATAGTTCAGAATGTGACCCTACACCATCTAATAGAAGCCAACTGGAAAAGGTACTGGAATAATGGGTTACCATGAAGGTGTGTGACAGCCAGTAAGATTAACAGGGGTCCAGAATCATCTCTGCATTTTACAGAGAGAAAAATTAGAGAAAAGAGAGGGAATGAATTCTCTTGGCTCTGGGGCAGCGATCCTCCCAGTAGCAGAGTTAGGGTTAGACTCAGTCCTTATCACTAACACAAACTTTTTTCTAGTCATTTTCTTGAATGTGTCATTCCCTTTTTTATATTTCAACAGTACTTTGAATTCTTTCTTGTAGCATTTATCAGATTCTGTTTTAGGACATAGTTTTAGATGTACCTCTTTTAGCCTCTTTTGCCCTCTGATCCCAGATTATCAACTTCTCAGTGAATTGAGATAACATGAAATGTTTAGGACAATTTCTGATAATTAATAAACAGTAGTTCCTTTTTCCTGTAACTACCGATCACAGAGTAGGTTACATGTTTGTGATATTGCCTAAGCCACATGGACCCTAATTATTTCTGGTTTATAGCTACTGTTTATTGTATGTTATATATAGCTCCTATAATCTTCTAAAAACCAAGGATTGATAGTAATATCTATATTTAATAGGTAAGGAAACTAAGACCCAGAAAGGGTAAGTGGCTTGCCTAAGGTCACACAGTCAATAAGGCTTGAGCAAGGATTTGAAGTCAGACCTTTCTGGTACCAAAGCTCATCATTTTCTGTACCATGCCATAATACCTTTGTTTGTCTAGTAGTTCATTCCTAAATGGAAGCCAACCAAAGGTCTTAGTATGTGACCCATATCCCAATTTTAAATTAGGTGCTTTTGTCTCAGGAATACTTAGGGACTTTGGTGAAAGGAAGGTGGTGATTAGCTAAAAAAGTAACTTTTGCATAAAATGAATGCGTAATTATAGTTTGAAGTCTTCATGAAAAATCAGGCTAATATGGAAGCCTTATTTATTCTGTTGTTTGCTGCTGCTTTCTGTCCAGGAGTTCAAAGGGAAAGAAGAAAGGACATCAGTGTCACTACAGAATTACCATGCTTTTTTCCGAGAACTGGACATTGAGGTCTTCTCTATTCTGCATTGTGGGCTTGTGACCAAGTTCATCTTAGATACTGAAATGCACACTGAAGTAAGTGACAGAGCTGAGATTCTAGAATTTAATCTTGTTTCAGACAATTTCTCAGCTCAGGGTACCTGGGTGGAACAGTTGGTTAACCATCCGAGTCTTGGTTTCAGCTTGGGTTGCAATCTGAAGGTTTTGAAATGGAGCCCTGTGTCAGACTCAGGAGTCTGCTTGGGGTTCTTTCTCCCTCTCCCCACCCCTCCCATTCATGCTTGCACATGCGTGCACGCATGTGCATGCTCTCTCTCTCTCTCTAAGTAAATCTTTTTTTCCTTTTTTTTTTTTTTTAAGATTTTATTTATTTATTCATGGGAAACACAGAGTGAGAGAGAGAGGCAGAGATATAGGCAGAGGGAAAAGCAGGTTCCATGCAGGGAGCCCGATGTGGGACTTGATCCTGGGACTCCAGGATCACACCCTGGGCGGAAGGCAGATGTTAAACCACTGAGCCACCCAGGGATCCCCCTAAGTAAATAAATCTTAAAAAAAAAATGTCAGCTCTGTTCTTATTTTAAAAAGAGCACCGTGGCACTGAGAGAAGGTGGACTCTGGCTTCCAAAGGTTTTATATATAGTGAAAGTAAATGAATAATCATCCTCATAATCTTTTATTTAAGGTAAACAACCTAATTCATTAATTAGTTTATTTTTAAAGTAAGCTCTAGGCCCATTGTGGGGCTTGAACTCATGACCTTGAGATCAAGAGTTACATGCTCGAGATGCCTGGGTTGCTCAGTGGTTGAGCATCTGCCTTCGGCTCGGACGTGATCCTGGAGTCCTGGGATCAAGTCCCATATTGGGCTCCCTGAACGGAGCCTGCTTCTTTCTCTGCCTATGTCTCTGCCTCTCTCTGTCTCTGTGTCTCTCATGAATAAATAAATGAAATCTTTTTTTTTTTTTTTTTTAAAGGGGGGCAGCCTGGGTGGCTTAGCAGTTTAGCAACACCTTCAGCCCAGAGCGTGATCCTGGAGACCCGGGTTCCCTGCATGGAGCCTGCTTCTCCCTCTGCCGATCTCTCCTCTCTGTATGTTCTCATGAGTAAATAAAATTAAAAAGAAAAGAGTTACATGCTGTATCAACCCTCATCATCTTGATGTTTATAAATCTAAGCTTGGTTGTTTTTTTTGTTTAAGATTTTATTTATTTTTTTGAGACAGAGAGCACAAGCGGGGAAGAGGGTACAAAGGGAGAGGGAGAAGCAGGGAGTCTTGACATGGGGCTTGATCCCAGGACCCTGAGATCATGACCTGAGCCAAAGGCAGATGTTTAACCAACTGAGCCACCCCAGGTGCCCCTAAATCTAAGTTTTTTTACAATCTGTTAGACATTATGAAAGATCATGCTAATGATGTGATCCTTATCTTAGGTTACTACTAATAGGCTATTTAGATTACTCTTGCAGAGAAGCACTGTTCCGGTTTATAAAGGTTAATACTGTTTTCACTGTTTAATGACGTTTGTTCAGCGTTCATCAGATGCTTATCCAGGCCTTTTTTATGTGTGCCACTAATCCAGACATTGGCAATACAGTAGTGCATACAGCATGATGCTAGCTTTCATATAGCTCATAACCTAATAAAGGAAGCAGACATAACTAGCAATATGTGCTGTATTAAAGGTCTGAACCAAGTACCAGTGAAACTCTGAGGAGAGAATGGTATTTATAATGAAATTGGAAGTAGACCACATTTTCAGAAAAGGTAACTTTTGATACGGGATTTCATGAGAGTAGTTTCTCCAGGTTAAAAAAATATAGGGGCACCTGGCTGGCTCATTTGTTAAAGCAGACAACTCTTGATCTTCTGGTTCTAAGCTCAAGCCCCCATGTTGGGCCTAGAGGTTACTTTAAAAAAAATAGCATAGGGAGATGGGGTAACTGGATGATGGACGTTAAGGAGAGCAAGTGATGTAATGAGTGCTGGATATTATTTATATAAGACTGATGAATCACTGAATTCTACCTCTGAAACTAATAATATATATACGTTAATTAATTGAATTTAAATTTAAAAAAATCTTGTAGAAAGAAAAATAAAATTAAAAAACTAAAAAGACAAGTATCATGGAATTTACCATAGATTTTTTTTTAATTTTTTTTTAAATTTTTTATTTATTTATGATAGTCACAGACAGAGAGAGAGGCAGAGACACAGGCAGAGGGAGAAACAGGCTCCATGCAGTGGGAGCCTGATGTGGGATTCGATCCCGGGTCTCCAGGATCGCGCCCTGGGCCAAAGGCAAGCGCCAAACCACTGCGCCACCCAGGGATCCCCCTTACCATAGATTTTTATAAGAATTTAAGCTCTTTCACAGTATAGACAGTATCTACCCCCCATCCAACCCCAGTTCTACATCAGCTTAGATATTCTCCATAAATGTTCTTTTGCATGAACAGTTTGAAATGAGATTGTATTTGGCTCATTCTGCTTCTAGTAGTGTTATACCTTTATAGGGACCCAGCACAGAGTTAATAGTAGCAAAACATTAAGGGAAAGAAAATATGAAAGGATTATTTAATGAACAGAGAAAAATGAATTTCCCTTGAATTAGTCATTTTTTAACCCAGGGTACTTAGGAAATGCACCTTGAGTCCACAGCTAGAAGGATACAGAGAGACATTTACTTCTAGAGAAAAAAAGTATGTCTTCTAAAACTATACTCCCTTGGATCCCTATTTTAATAATTTGAAATTTGTTTTACTTTGGGAATGCTTGACTTTTTGATTTGTTGACAGTACAACAGCCACTTATATGAAGTGGGGAAATTTCCCCCTTTTTTTGAAACGGTCAGATTCTTGAGCCATTGGGAAGAGTAAACATGAAATGTGTTCCTCCAAAAAGATGGCTAGGACATGCTTGGAGTTATCCTTTCTTTCCTCTTTGTGACAGGCTACAGAAGTTGTGCAACTCCAGCCCCCTGAGCTGCTTTTCTTGCTGGAAGATCTCTCCCAGAAACTGGAGAATATGCTGACACCTTCTGTTGCCAAGAGAATCCCCTTCCTCAAGGTTGGTATAGGCAGAAGCATAAGCCCTTGCCTTAATGAATAACTTGTACCTTTCTCTGGCATTGTGTTGGGTCACTGGAGTAAGCATGGTGGCAGCCTCATTTCCAGAGCCTACTCACTGTGCTTTAGAAAGGAACTCTGGGGCACCTGGGTGGCTAAGTGGTTGAGCGTTTGCCCTCAGCTCAGGGCCTGATCCAAGGTCTGGGGATTGAGTTCTGCATTGGGCTCCCTCTGAGGAGTCTGCTTCTCCTTCTGTGTCTCTGCCTCTCTTTCTGTATATCTCATGAATAAATAAATAAAATCTTAAAAAGAGAGAGAGAGAGGAACTCTGAAACAGAGAAATAAAAAAGCTACCCCAAACAGGATATATATTTCTAAATGCCCTGATATATATTTCTAAATCCTGTTCTTTACTTGGATTTTGCTTTTATTTATTTATTTACTTAAATTTTTATTTATTTATGATAGTCACACACAGAGAGAGAGAGGCAGAGACACAGGCAGAGGGAGAAGCAGGCTCCATGCAGGGAGCCCGATGTGGGATTCGATCCCGGGTCTCCAGGATCGCGCCGTGGGCCAACGGCAGGCGCTAAACCACTGCGCCACCGGGGATCCCGGGATTTTGCTTTTAAAAGCCTGCCAGGGGTGCCTGGGTGGCTCAGGGGGTTCGGCGTCTGCCTTTGGCTCAGGTCATGATCTCAAGGTCCTGGGATCAAGCTCCACATCGGGCTCCCTGCTCAAGGGGTAGTCTGCTTGTCCTTCCCCCTCTGCTCCTCTCCCTGTTCTCTCTCCTTCTTTCTCAAATAAATAAATAAAACTTAAAAAAAAAAAAAAAAAAAAGGGATCCCTGGGTGGCGCAGCGGTTTGGCGCCTGCCTTTGGCCCAGGGCGTGATCCTGGAGACCTCGGATCGAATCCCACGTCGGGCTCCCTGCATGGAGCCTGCTTCTCCCTCTGCCTGTGTCTCTGCCCCTCTCTCTCTCTCTCTCTGTGTGACTATCATGAATAAATAAATAAAATCTTTAAAAAAAAAAAAAAAAAAGCCTCCCAAACTTAGCCTATGCCCAAGCCTCAGTGTAGTAGTAGTTGGCTATCTAGAGAAGGCCAGAACTTCACGTGTGTCTATAGTGTACAAATGTACACATAGCATCTGGTGAAGCAGTTGGATGATACTAGCAACAAAACATAAAGGTTTTAGGTGTAAACATTTAAACAATATATCCAGTTATTTGATTTTTTGTTTGTCCTCATCAGTTGCTCAATGTTCTTACCACCTAGGTGATATCTATTTTTGTATGAGCTTTATCTCATTAGTAATTACAGGTTTGTACTTCTCACTCAAACATTGTACTCTATAAAAGCCAATGTCTTGGTGATTCGAAGATGGGACAAGATCCCTCTGTCAGAATAGAGTTTTAGGCAAGCAACCAGCTCCTATCTTGTGATACCATTCTGACTAAACTCCTTAACAAACGTTTAGTTTTAGAGAAGCTATCCAGCAGTTTCTTCCACAGTAACTCTGAATTTATTACAGACTAAAGGAAACCGGAATATTGGATTCTCACATCTCCATCAGAGATCTGCCCAAGAAGTTGCTCATAGTATTGTTCAACTGCTGACTCCAATGTGTAACCATCTGGAGAACATTCACAACTATTTTCAGGTCAGCAGCCTATCTTATCATTATAGAAATTTAGAAATTACTGGGGCACCTGGGTGGCTTAGTTAAGTGTCTGACTCTTGATTTCTGATCTGGTCATGATCTCGTGGATCCTGGGGATCGGCCTGTGTAGGGCACTGTGCTTGGCAGGAAATCTGAAGATTCTCTCCCTCTGCCCCTCCCCTAGCTCGCTTGCACTTGTGCGCTCTTTCTCAAATGAATAAATAAATCTTAAAAAAAAATAATTTAGAAATTACTAAGTGAACAAGATATTTCATTTTGACTGAGAAATATTGAAGGAAAATATTGAAGGAAAATATTGAAGGAAAAATGCCAAAACAACTCTCTTAAAAACATTTTTCCTTTTCAGTGCTTAGCTGCTGAAAATCAAGGTGTAGTTGATGGCCCAAGAACAAAAGTTGAGGAGTACCACATGATGTCGTCATGCTATCAGAGGCTGCTACAGATTTTTCATGGGCTTTTTGCTTGGTGAGTAAGTGGCAGATAGTAGGTAGAAATAATCAAGTATGCACTTGTTTTATTTGACAGTCACCAGGGCACTGAGGCAGAGAAAAAAAGAAAAGGGCTTCAAAAGTCTTCTGTATATATGGTACTTGGAGTTGTTTTTGGAGTGTTTTTATCTGCATCATTTCATTTTATCTTGTACACTCTGTGTCTTATATGACCACGATTAACTATTTGAAAATTAGGTGAATAGATATTGGCTAATCTGTAACAGATCTAGTCATCTGATTCTTAGCCAGCTTTGCTGGCAGCCTTTCTATAATAACATTGGAGGGACTGTTACTTAAGAAGTTGTTACTGGGGCACCTGACTGGCTCGTGGTGGAGCATGAGACTCTTGATCTCAGGGCTGTGAGTTGGAGCCCAACATTGGGTGTATTCTCTAGATTACTTCAAAATAAAATCTAGGCAGCCCAGGTGGCTCAGTGGTTTACTGCCGCCTCCAGCCCAGGGCCTGATCCTAGAGACCCAAGATCAAGTCCCACGTCAGGCTCCCTGCATGGACCTCCTCCTCCCTCGGCCTGTGTCTCTGCTTTTGTGTGTGTGTGTGTGTGTGTGTGTGTGTCTCATGAATAAATAAATAAAATCTTAAAAATCTTAGAAAAGAATGTTAACTGAACAATTTGTGGATAAATTCCAGGTTATATGTTAAAGAGCTGAATACATTTTGAGCTGGGATATTTAAAGGTATTTTGTGGAAGCAATGGGACTTCATAGGGCCCTGACGGATAGATGGCCTTTTGGGAGGTAAAGAAAGGGGCTGGAAAAAAAGAAAAAAAGGGGGACTAGAAGGCACAGCATGAATGAAAGTAGAAATGAGGGAGATGTGTCCCTTAAATGCTTATGTTCCTCAAGGCTGGGCCCTGGCTCCTCCTCTTGTTATACAGGTTTTCTGGGCAATCTCACCCAAGCTTAAATTTGTGCTGAAATTTATCTTCGGAGCTACTGGCATTTATATCCAGCTGCCTACTCAGCACTTCCTTAGGTGTGTCCTTGACACTTCAGACACATCACATCCAAAATGGAATGTATCATCCTCACTGCTGCTCCTTTGGCTTTGCCACTGGTATGTAAATGGTACCACCAGTGTCTGAGCCAGAAACCAGCAGTTCTTCTTTGTCCCTTTCTCTACCCACTACATTTTCTCTCTCCCACATCGAATCACCAAATCCTATTAATTTTATCTTTTAAATAACTTCTAAATAGCCTGTTCCTCTCCTGCTGCACTGCTTTGAGACTCCCCTCATTCCTTGCCTGGACTAGATGAGTTTTATAGTTTCCAGTTGCCCTCCCTCAGTCCTTTCTTCACACGGCAGTCAGTGGTCTTCCCAATGCAAAGTCAGTCTTATTCTATCCCAGCTTTGGTTCTAGCTGTCCTTTGATTTTTCTTGAGCTCAAACTTTTTACCTAGCTTCTAAGGCCTTTTGTTATCTCACACCTGCTCTTCCACTCATAGTCTTACATTCTGCCCTCCAGCTATGTTGAATTAATTTCAGTACTCTATATTGCTTTCACTGAAAGACTTTTCATACATCTTCATTCTTCTACCTGGATCTGCTTCTTTATCACCAGTTTTTCTAACTTATCTTTGAGAACTGGATTTAAACTTCAACTCCTCAGGAGCATCTTCTCTGACCTGTAGGACAGGTAAGCCTCCTACCTACCCCTCTAACTCCCTGTTTTCTCCTAATACTCTGATATCTTCTTACAATAAGACTTACCACATTTTATTGTAATTACTTGTTCATCTGTCTTCTTTGCTAGACCATGAGCTTCATGGGAGCTACAACCAATCATTATTGTATCCCCAGTACTTAAAAATAGTGCCTGGCAAGAGATTTGATCAGACACCTCATCAAAGAGATACGATGGCAAATAAATACATGCAAAGATGTTTAATAGTATTAGTTATTAAGAAATTCCAAGTTAAAATTACAGCATGGCTAAATCATAAAGAATTACCTGACCATATTGGTGAGGACATGGGACACCTGGAACTCTCATATGCTGCTGGTGGACATGTAAAATGGTGCACACACTTTTATTTTTTGTTTTTGTTTTTAAACATTTATTTATTTATTCATGAGAGACACACAGAGAGAGGCAGAAACAGGCAGAGAGAGAAGCAGACTCCATGCAGGAAGCCCCAGGCGGGACTCGATTCCGAGATTCCAGGATCACGCCTGGAGCCAAAGGCAGACGCTCAACCACTGAGCCACCTAGGCATCCCGGTGCACACACTTTTGAAACGGTTTACCATTTCCTTAAGAAGTTAAACATACACTTACCGTACAACATAGCCATTCTGCTAGGTATTTACTCAAGAGAAATGAAAGCATATGTCTATACAAAATCTTATGCATGAATGTTTATAGCAGCTTTATTTGTAATAATCCCAAACTAGAAACAAATGTCTATCAACTAGTAAATGTATAAACAGATTTTCTTATGATGAAATACTATACACAGCAATATAGATGAAGAGAAGAATTATACTGAATAGAAAGCAAGATTGTATGAGTACATAGCATTTGATTCCACTTACACAGAACTCTAAGAAAAAAACATTTAACTTCATAGTGATGAAAACAGATCAGTGGCTGCCTATCACTGGGCAGAAAGATGGAGTGAAGGATGGATTTGAAAGAATATAAGGAAACTCCTGGGCGTAGTGGTATGTTCATTATTTCCATTGCAGTGATTATTTTGTGGGTTTATATTATGCCACCTGATCAAACTGATAAACATTTTAAATACATGCAGTTTGTATGCAGTTGTAGGTCAGTTCTATCTTAATAAAGCTGTTCCTCCCCAAAACCTGAGCTATAATAGGCCCTCAGAATACATCTATGGAAAGGCAGAACTACCACTGGTGATATGGAGATATTTCTATAGGAGTAGATAATCTAGGGGCTTAGATTGTGATGGGCCTTGAAGGTCAGAAAAGTTTGAATGTTGTACAGAAAAGCAATTCTGGAGTTTTATTTTTTTTATTTTATTTTTTTTAAATTTTTATTTATTTATGATAGTCACTGAGAGAAAGAGAGGCAGAGACACAGGCAGAGGGAGAAGCAGGCTCCATGCACCGGGAGCGGGATGTGGGATTCGATCCTGGGTCTCCAGGATCGCGCCCTGGGCCAAAGGCAGGTGCCAAACCGCTGCGCCACCCAGGGATCCCTGGAGTTTTATAATTAGAGCCAAGGTATAATGAAATCAGTGTTTTAGGAAACTCTTTTTGACAACTGTGTGTAGGACAGATTGGAAAGGGATGCAAAAAAACCAGTCAAAAGGTGTCTCAGTGATCTACAATATGTGATGATGATGATGATGATGATGATGATAATGATAAGAGCCTGGTTTAGAATGATGGCTTGAACTTGGGAAGGAAGGGACAGTAGGAACGATAATCTGAAGATAGAATGGTCGGGGTGCCTGGGTGGTTCAGTCAGTAAGTGTCTGTCTTCAGCTCAGGTCCTGCTACCTGGGTCCTGGGATTGAGCCCCACATCAGGCTCCCTGCTCAGTGGGGAGTTTGCTTCTCCTTCTCCCCCTGCTCATGCACTGTCTCTCTCTCTCTCAAATAAATAAATAAAAATCTTAAAAAAAAAATTATCAAGACTTATAGAAGAAGTAAGTTTTTTTTACTGAGAACTTTCTATGGAATTGATACTGATTTAACAATCAACGAAATTATTTCTGTTTTTTTCTGGAGAGGAAGGCTGAGACTTCTCTAAAATGTAGCAAATAAAAGATAGTTTTTTTTTTCCCTGAAAATAAACCTAGGAGGACTGTTAGGTCCTTAAAGAAATACTGTTTCAGGTGCACTTCACCTTGTAGTGTGAATCTCAGAGCTATAACTAAATTGGGTACCTGGGTACTTACAGTGTTCTAGTTCTCCTTTTTTCTCCATTGACTTACTGATGTTATAGCCTGGAGGCCAGGACCTTCAAATGCTGTCCAAGCAATTTTCCTATAAGTAAGCTCAATCATCTTACCCTGACTTTCCCTTAGGAATGGATTTTTTCAGCTTGAAAATTATAATTTACTGTACTCAGCCCTTGAGGTCCTTACCAACCGACTGAAGCAAGGAGAGCCTGACCAGTCCTTGGACGAATTGCTCAGGTGGGTCAGACTACATATCCCAGAGTGTTGTCTCAAAAAATAAAATAAAATAAAATTAGCAAGAGGTATTGGAAATCACTTGGGTGTCTCTCTGTAGTTGTAAGGGAAATAGATGTTTTCAACTACTTTTCATCAGTCATATGAGCTTTTTCATCTATGTATTTAGATAAATCCTGAAACATTAGAAACCATTGAACAAATCCTACTAAATCTTTGTGCATCCTGCATCCTGTAGTTGACCTTTTCAGGTAATGATGTTGTAAACACTGGTGACCTCTAGTCAACTCTTGGTTATCCAGGAACCTACTCTGTCTCTCAGTAGGGTCAGATAATTAGGTAGCAGTAGTTACCACTGATTTCCCCCCCAGTCTCAAAAGATTAGCCTACGCTGAGGGCAAGGCAGTAGAAGAGGGATGTGAGGAAGAGATCTAAGAGGCATGGCTCCCAGCCTCTATCCCAGCTTCAATCAGAGTAATTTCAACTTTCTCTCACTTCCTCTACACTGTCTCTGGGTCTGCAATCAATACTTATCATCCCTGCTTATAGGGCAAGGCTTTATTTACTTCATTTTAAATATAATGCTTTTAAATTTGTTTGACCTCCTTCCCATTATCAATAAGAAGAGTACACCCTAGTTTTATTTCAACTACAATTTTGGATTATGACTCCCTATCTCCTATTATTTCAGTGCATTGAAAGCTGACCATATATGGTACACTTATTAAATGCACTGGTTTCTCTGTCTTATAATTTGCTTTCACTTGTCATATAAACCTAGAATTTAAATTTTATTCTCATTTTGTTGCCTTAGGCCTTAGGAACAAATAATTTGTCTAGGGTTGCTCATGTAAGCATGGCATGGACACATATTTGGATATCTTGGGGTACATGATCCCTTCAAGGCCAGCATTCCAGCCCTTGGGCTCTGTTCTGCCCTGGCTTTCTTCATACAAGGGTACAGTTCTCTTTCAGGGTCTTGAAAGAAGGTGGTCACAAAAGTACCTGAAAATGTGGAGGATTCTGATTAGATCAATAAATACACAGGTGAACTTGGACAATTTGTGAATTTAGACCTGTCTCTAATACTTATCTTATTCTTTTTTTTTTGTTGTTTCCTTTACAGCCAAAGCTTCAATTACTTGCAGAATTTCTCTCACAGTATTCCCAATTTCCAGTGTGCTCTTTATCTCATCAGACTTTTGATGGTCATTTTGGAGAAATCTACAGCTCCTACTCAGAAAAAAGAAAAAATTGGTGATGGCCCAGATCTTTTTTTCTTCATGAATTGGATTAGTAACTCAAGCTTGTAAATTTAAGGCTTCCTAATAAGACCTTTTGTATTTATATGTAAAACCCCACATAACTGTGCATGTGCCCTCTTGCCATATTAAGAAGGATATTTTCCCAGAGGGAACTATAGCTGATCTCTGCTGATACTGCTTAGTCTGAGTTTGGTTAATTCATTTGGCTGGGTAATTTTCTGTTTGGCTTCTGTTTATTCATGTCTTTTTTTTTTTTTTTTTAATCTGAGACATTTGACAGAGATACAAACTGCTAGATTAATAAAATGGGAGAAAGGAGAAATCAAGATTTGATTAAGTGTCAAGAAAGTCTGGGCTCCATTCTTGATCTTTATCTTTTGTCATAGCTCTTTGAATGCAACTGACTGATTATATATTCCAATTGGCAGCACACATAGAAATCAAGAAGAAAATGCAAAACAAACCTTTTATTACTTCCTGTTGATTAAAAGGGCAGGGGGGCGTTTGGTGTGAATCTCTAAGATGGCCATGGCTTATTTGTCTGCCAGGAGAAGCTAGATTGGTTTTCCTACTGCCCAGCAGTGTGTGTTCAATTCATGTTTGTGTGTATGTCAGGACAGGGTGAAATGATGGGATGCATTGGGTCTTAGACAGATAGGTTTATCTCTGGTAGAAGGACCCAATGGAGCAGGAACCCGTGGCAGCCTTTTTCAAATTGTCAGCCGAGGAACTTCAGAATAAATATTAAAAAAATATAATCCTTTTGATCATTAGTCATCCCCCAAAAGCCTGAAAAACAAGAGTATAGTCAGTTTTCCATTTATGAAATGCATTTGTTTTGTTTCTTCAACAGCTTCGTTGGCCAAACAGTTCCTCTGTCGGGTGTGGCCAAGTGGGGAGAAAGAGAAGAGTAGCATTCCTACTGAACAACTCCATACTTTGCTCAGGTGAGAGGCTCAGTTTCTTTCCATGAGCCAAACAGTCCTTTTTGCCACTGTTGGGATCTCTTGCCTGGCCAAAGACTGAAAAATTGCCATGGTTAGGGGGAACTTGAAAACAATGAAGTAGGTTTGAAATTAACAAAAGTTGTATCACGGTATTATACACCCGAAACTAATATATGTTAATTATGCTTGAATAGAAAAATAAAACAAGTTAATAAATGAACAGAATTTGGAACATGCGGATTGTAAGATCCTCTGGTTCTGTTTTATACTGTCAGCTAGTTCCTGACTAGCTGGAGGAAATGGAGGAGTCTCTGGTTGTATTTTGCTTTGTTAATCAGAATTAGGTAATTATTTGTTGACATCTATTACTTCCGAAGTGTCTAACTATATTTCCAGTTGAAACATCATTTCCTTTATCTCCTGATAATTATTTGGAATCTTCATTTTATTAAAAATAAATGTCAGTAGGGGCGCCTGGGTGGCATATTGGGTTTAGCATCTGCCTTCGGCTCAGGTCATGATCCCAGGGTCCTGGGATCAAGCCCTAAGTTGGGCTTCCTGCTCAGCTGGGAGTCTGCTTTTCCCTCTCCCTTTGCCCCTATCCCTGCTCATGTGTGCATGCGTGCTGTCTCTCTCTCCCTCTTGGAGAGATGAGATCCTCTTCTCCCTCTCTATCTGCCCCTCTCCCTGCTTGCATGTGTATCCCTGCATGTGCTCTTTCTAAATAAGTAAATAAAATCATTTTACATAAAGAAAGAAAGCTAAGTACCTGGTAAGATCTTAAAAAAGAAATTTTGATTTAGGAATTCTGTAATATGTGTTTATACTCCTATTGCTCTCAATGCAGTGTTTACCTGGAGCATACAGACAGTGTTCTGAAGGCCATAGAGGAAATTGCTGGGGTTGCTGTCCCAGAACTGATTAATTCTCCTAAAGATGCATCTTCCTCGATGTTCCCTACCCTGACAAGGTAAGAGAGTTCTCTCCTCCAGTTTTTCCCCTGATTAGAATCACACTGTTCTATGTATGTAGTTTCCAGATAACTACCTTACCTTCATTTAATTTGGATACAGATGCTAGGTACAGTCATTCATTCAACACACAGAATGTCTACTGTGCATTCTTTCCAAGGGGCTCTCAGCCAACCCATGTAAGGAATCTTTGTAAGGAATGAATTTTCAGTAGAGTCTTCAAAGATAGTGGATATTTAGTCACCGAACATCTCACGTTAGTACTTTCATCCTTTAAAGTGAGACTATCTAATATTTTAACCACCTTTAGAGTAAAGTGATAGTTGTATGTGATCGTGTACATCTCAGTGGTTTTTTTTCTCATACAAAGTTTATAGCACTTGAACATTCTTTATGTTATTCAGTCCTTTCAGTGATTCTGTGAGATAAGTATCATTATCCTTGATGTACTAATGAGGAAAATGAGCGTTAGAGAGGGAACTTATTCAAACTTACACAGAGAGTAAGTATGGAACTAGGAACTTGAACTCGGGTCTTCTGACCACTACCTCACACTCCTTCCATGCCACCGCACCGCCTCCCTTTATAAAGTTAATTCCATTGTTTGACAGGCCATCTTCAGGGGCTCCTTTGTGAATCCTTACCTTTTTTTTTTCCCCTGTGTGTGTGTGTGTGTGTGTGTGTGTGTGTGTGTGTGTTTTGTGTTTTTTTTTTTTTTTTTCTTGTGTGGTTTTTCTTTTATGTTTTTTTATTGTGTTTTTTTTTTTTTTTTTTTTTTTTTTTTTTTGTGAATCCTTTCCATTCCCCCATCCTTTTACAGTGGACCCTAGTGAAAGGCAATTCAGAGAGGTAGGGAAGGAAATGACTTTTGGTGCCTTGGCTTCTTCCTAGGAAGTTCTTTCTAACCAGTTATTGTTATGTGAGCATGCATGTTTTCCCCTCTTCTAGGCAATCCTTTGTCATTTTCTTCCGTGTGATGATGGCTGAACTAGAGAAGACAGTAAAGGGTCTTCAGGCTGGCACAGCAGCAGACTCACAACAGGTGGGTCAGATACTCCCACCACAAGAGGTAGACCTGGTTACTAAGAAGCTGCTGCATCTTCTAGTTCTTAGGTCCAGAGTTTCTTCTAAGCTATTTCCCTTGAGTTAGAGAGATCCAGGATTCTTCTTCAAAGAGTTCCTGGCTTAATTTCCTTTCCTTCCAGTTTGAGGGAGGATTAGGCTCTTTATTCCCTGGATACTCCCTAGGGGAAGGGTCAGACTACTCTGGAAGCCCTAGCTCTGGAAAAAAATGTCTTTGGTCACAGCCTCCCATGCCTGGCAGTTTGTTGCTTATGAGCTGGGATGAGGTGAGCAGGCCTGTTTACCAGAACTGAGCCAGACTGCTGAGAGCATAGGCATCATAGAAACTACAGATTTGATCACTAGCAGGTATATTGCAGAGGCTTTTTCCTACCTGGAAGTTACTGAAAAGGAGTCTTTAGAAACTCTCTATAAAGCACCATAGGTAGGCCTCAGAACCATCTTGTGGGTGCACTAGTAACATCTCTTTGAGAGAATAATTGGCTTAAATTAATCTCTGAATAGCTGTGTATGTGTAATCCAAGACCCATGGATTAGTGGAAATACAATAAGAGAAGTACTTGGCTGGTTCCAAAGTGCCTGTATATTTTTTTGCCTCCAGATTCATGAAGAAAAGCTCCTCTACTGGAACATGGCTGTTCGAGACTTCAGTATCCTCATCAACCTCATAAAAGTGAGTATGCAGGCTCCTTGACCCACCTCATTAGTTAACTACCGAAACTGAAATCAAGAAGGGTCCTGGCTTCCAAAATGGACTCTCGCTGTTTCCCCACCCTTCCTTGGGGATCTGTTATCACCTGTCTTCTTCCCTTGTCCCTCTCTACCCATCCTGAATAATCCCTTCTTTTCCCCATTGGCAATGTCTTTTTCTTTCTCTTTCTTCCTCCTTCCCTGTCTGTGCTACAGTACTATTTAATAGCTCTCACCTTGTCTTGGATCCTCTGTGGCCCGAGGACACTCTCATTGTCACCTTCTTCCAACCCTGAATGCCTTCTTTATCCCTCAGACACACCCTGTGCTCTCACCCACTCCATGATTTTGCTAACCTATTCTCCCAGCTCTGAATGTCATTCTCTCTCCTTTCCACCTCTCATCCACCTTTCTTAAGGCTTCACATAAAGATTTGGACTTATACAATGCCATCTTCTTAATATCCTGAGTTAGAATCAATTTCTTTCTTTTAACGCTTTTTTTATTTTTTAAATATTTATTTATTTATTCATTCATGAGAGACGCAGAGAGAGAGAGAGGCAGAGACACAGGCAGAGGGAGAAGCAGGCTCCATGCAGGGAGCCCAATGTGGGACTTGATCCTGGGTCTCCAGGGTCACACCCTGGGCTGAAGGAAGCGCTAAACCATTGAGCCATCCAGGCTGCCCTAGAATCAATTTCTTAATCTTCTTTGCTTCCCTGTTCCTGTCAGTAATGGAGATGACTATTCTGTTTCATAATTAATGTAACTGTTGACATGCCTTCTTCATTTTAGAATTCTCTACAACATCCAGAGCTGTGCTTTACACAATGAGGAAGAGGCTGGGGTTGCTCAGAGGAGCAGACCTGATGGGGAAGAGGCTGAGGTGCTCAGAGGAGCAGACCTCAGCTGTGGTTTCTTATCTTTTGTGTCTCCAGGTGTTTGATAGTCGTCCTGTTCTGCATGTATGTTTGAAGGTGAGCGATTGACCTGGCCCTCGTTAGTATTTATTCTTCCTGTGGATCTCTCTAGAGATGGCCTCAGTTGAAAAGAGTTGTTTAATACTTTGCCCACAAGCCAGAGTTTTCAGAATCTGTCCTAACAGGTGGTAGTTTAGAAAAGACAGTGGATACTTTTTCCCACACTAATTGGATTACTGGAGAAGCTAATTTTCCTATAAGTTTGAAAACTTTTGGTCTGAGTCTTAGAACTAGAGGAGTGGCTTCAGGATAGCTGACTTCAGGAGCAATAGTCTCTCCTTGCCATTCCTTCCCAGGCAACAGGGAAGAGGGAATGGTGGGTGATTCCCCTTTTTATTTTATTTATTTATTTTTTTAAATTTATTTATTTGAGAGAGAGCACATGCCTCTCTCAGGGCATAAGGGCAGATGGACAGGAAGAGAGATCTTAAGCAGGCTCCACACCCAGCATAGAGCCCAACACAGGGCTTGATCTCATGATCCTGAGTTCATGACCTGAGCTGAAATCAATAGTTGGACACTTAACCAACTATGTCACTCTGAACTCCTCTCCCAAGGGGAGAGCCCAGATTAGCCCTAGATTTAATGATGGGTTAGGAGCTAGGAAATGTTATGAGGAAAATATGTCTTCCCTGCTCCTTATGGTTTCTTCGAAGTGGATGGCAACACATTCTTGTTATCCCCTATCCCCTTATCCTCTCTTCCTCTTTACTCTGCCCTGGACCTAGGGCGGGAGATGGGTGAGTGATTTATCTGATTGGTAAACTTGGCAGATGGTTATGTGCTTCCTCAGCCCTACACAATTTTTTCCTTTTGGGAGTAAGTGGTTCTTAGGCAGCTGGGGTCCCCCTCTGTTTTATTTGCCTTCAGTCTTACACTGGGCAAGGCCTCTGCCTATTGGCTGTGTCTAGGATAGATAAGTCTGCCTAACTCTAGGATAGATAAGTCTGCCTAACTCTGCCTAATGGGCTTAGTTAGCAGGCCCATTTAGTTTTTGCATTAAACTTACACGCTCCAAATTAACCTTTTGGACTCTTCCCAGTTTATATTTTAAAAATAAGAAAATAAAACCCCTGGGCTAGGTGATACTATGCTACTTCAGGGGCCCTTCACGTGGAAGACCTCAAGAGAGGTCATCACCATGTGTCTCTTCTCTTCTTCAGTACGGGCGCCTCTTTGTGGAAGCATTTTTGAAGCAGTGTATGCCGCTCCTAGACTTCAGTTTTAGAAAACACCGGGTAAGAACTGAGAGCACAGAAGAAAGATGTGTTCCATACAGTTACTCAGAAGATACGTGCATGGTGGCTCCTGGACTGGGAATGGGGATAGTTCCTTTACCCAGGTTCTGGGCCACAGTTCTACTTGGGCTCCTTTGGTCTGCTTCAGTTTATCACCAGAGATGCCATATTGGACTGAATATTCCAAAGTAGGCTAAACTTCAGACCCACTCTGATTAAATCCACCTTTTTACTTCTACTCTAGATCTGAGGGTGGTTACTCCTTTTAGCTTGATTTTATTGTGTTACTGCACTCCCAGGACTCATGTATCAGTGTGGCATTTGCTTATTCCTTTGCACTTATCTAGATCTACCCTCAGGAATAATAATAATCTCATTTGTGTCATAAACTCTTTGCTGTTGTAATGGATAGTCTTTTTTTTTTTAACATGCAGACTTTTTTTTTTTAAGATTTTATTCATTTGAGAGAGAGACAAAGTATGAGCAGGGGGAAAGGGCAGGGGGAGAGGGAGAGAAACAAGCAGACTTCCCGCTGAGTGGGGAGCCTGGTGCGGGGCTGGATCCCAGCACTCTGAGATTATGACCTGAGCTGAAGTCAGACTGAGCCACACAGGCACCCCTGTAATGGGTAGTCTTGAGAGGTTTTATTTGGCCAAGTAAGATCCAGGGTTATAGTAGTAAAATAAGGATAGTAACAAAGATGATGATTTGTTACACATATTTAGCAAGCTTGCAAGACACTCTCATAGTATTTGGTTGGTTCCTCATAACCTAGAAAGAGAAAGGGGAGGACAGCTAGTTAGCTCTGGCTTCAAGGGCCAAATTGAGATGACCAACACACAACTGGAACCTGTGTAGTTTATCCTCTTTGCAGCCCTTGGTTGCATCTAAAATGAAAGGGGAGCGTTTAATATGGCATTTATGATTGTGTTGGTTGTAGGAAGATGTTCTGAGCTTACTGGAAACCTTCCAATTGAATACAAGGCTGCTTCATCACCTGTGTGGGCATTCCAAGGTAAGAAGGAAAGCAAGTCACATCATGGCATCAGGCTGTTGGCTTAATCTGCAGTGTGATTGGGAGATCCACAGGCTCCAGTTCCTTCTTCCTTTTTTAGCCTTCTTGAGTCTATTTTTGAAACTGTGTCTGTCCAAAGGCAGTTTAACTCATAGCGGTCAGATCCCTAGTTGCTAGTTGAAATTGGGCAGTCATGTAGATAAGAGTTTCTGCATCTGAAGTTTGACTCAAACTCCATAGCACTCTTTCCTTTAGAAGCTTCTCTTTAGTGAGAGAGATAGAATGTTGGTGGATGTGTTGCTGCTATAAAGTACTCTGGGTGGGAGGAATATTATGTAAGTGACAATTCTCTGCTAGAGACAAGAGGTGGTTCTAAAAGCAGCCATCTTCAGAGCTTTTCAGCTGTACTACTTACTTGTCAAGGAACACATCTGTCTCTTATGAGAACATTTTACCATTAGGGTATTTTTCCTATAGTTGAACCATTGTCACTTTTTGTCTGAAGAAGCACAGAGCCATAGAGCTCTGTAGTCATGGACAAACTAAATTCTTCTTCAGTCCAGTTCCTATTGCTTCCTCTGCTGGTCCTAACTTCAGAAGCTGCTGAACAGTGGAGTTTTAAGGACACCTGGCTAAAGAGGGGTACTCTGTTGTTTAATATTAGCATAATACATGTTCAAGAACACTTTAGATCAATTTATTGATAATTGGTCAATAAGAGATTATGAAGAAGAACCTAAGGTGTGGGTGGCATGTCTTCTAGGCTCTTGAAGCTCTAGCTTGAAGAAGAGCTGCCATTCTCTTCAGAGTACTCTGCCAAGCTACTGTTTAATGGAACATGTCTCTGGCCTATACTTGGAGGATTTATCTCTTATTCAGTGTTCAAGACATCAAGAATTCAAAAGTTTCTGTATAGGAGTATGAAAGCATGATAATAAATCCAGATGAGTTGGGTGTATTTGTTTCCATCTAGATTCACCAGGACACGAAACTCACCAAACATGTGCCTTTGCTCAAAAAGACCCTGGAGCTTTTAGTTTGCAGAGTGAAAGCCATGCTTATCTTCAATAATTGCAGGGAGGCTTTCTGGCTGGGCAACCTCAAAAATCGGGACTTGCAGGTAAGCCTAGGGCCCTGCCCAAGAGAGTATACTCCCACTCTTTGTGAAAGCATCAGAAGATATATCAAGGAGGTCAACTAAGCCTTTTCTCCCAATAAGACTGCTTTTCTTTTCAGGCTGTGGCTATTTAGCTCTTAAAATTAGGACACATTGCTTATGGCCTTAAGTCACGGGTTCCACCCCTTAGCCAGCAAAGGCACCAAAATATGCCACTAATAACAAGGCCTCAGAGATAGAAGAGCCAGATCAATAAAACCTCTCTCCTAGCCAGAGTGGGCTTCTGTAAGTACTGAGGGTAGATTCATAATAACATTTATTTATATGGACAAACTTTTTAAAAATTATTTTGGGTCTTTTTCTAAACCACTCTGTCTTATTCCTGAAATTGTTCTCTGCCTCATTTTAACAAATAAACATTTCTAAGGTCTTTCAACTATCTGGCCAAAATCTTGTATTGCTTATAGTACTGCTTTGAGTTCTAGAAATTTTCATATAGGGTCCAAGTCCTTCTTGTTTACAATACCTGAGGAGTTTATAATCTTGTATATGAAAAGAATAGCACTCCAGAGAGTTTCTTTTTTCACATTTGCTTTGTGAGATACTAAAACTTCTACAATATTATTAAACAAAATACTATAATAAAACAATACTGTTGTTTCCATGGGAAAATAAAGCTTAGAGAGGTTAACTTACCTAAAGTCATTCAGCAATAAGTGCCAGGGTTTGAATCCAAACAGAAATAATGCAAAGCTGATGTTCTCAAACCACTTTATGTACTGTCTTTCAGTCTCTACATGGTCATTTGTAGTTGGTGTGTTGGTGGTAATATACTTTAAGGTATTTGTGAAATTTCAGAACGATATTCAACATTTACTGAAAGAATCACCAATATCCTGGCCTTGTAAAACGTAGTATGATATTAGAATACAACAATGGGCTTTTTGTAAAACTACATATTAGAGCCATACATATCTTAGAAACCTAGGGTTGATGATCACTTCTCTACATGCTAGGTCACAGGTAGGTCTCCATGTTTGACCATGCTTGAATGGCTAGAATGTCATCTTTTCTATTGCCTATAAGCTAAGCCTTTCTCATCTTGAGACCCTAAATAAGTCATTATAACCCACCATTTGTCTTGGCCCATTCACATGTAGGGTGAAGAGATTATATCCCAGAACTCCCAGGAAAGTACAGCCGAGGAGAGTGAGGATGATACCGCATCTCAGGTCTCCAAGAGCAAAACAACAGAGGTATTTCTGCATAAGGCCCCAGAGTGTGTAGTCGACTGTTGCATTTTGTTAATTATTCTGAGTCAGTAGAAAGCACAGAACTTTTGCTACTTATGCTTTTTTTTTTAAGTTTATTTATTTTAGTAATCTCTACAACCAACATGGGGCTCAAACTCACGACCCCGAGATCCAGTTGCATGCTCTTCCACCTGAGCCAGCCAGGGACCCCTCCCGTTGCTTATGTTTATAATCAAAGACCTCTATGCCCATCTCTATTCTCTCAAGAAAGTCTTATGTTTTTATATGAACTCTGTGGGGGTCAGAAGAGTATCTCAGGTTGTGGCATGTTATAGAGTTAAGAATTCCCTTTCATTATTCATATTAAATTCATATCTGAAGGGCACCTGGGTGGCTCAATTGTTGAGCATCTGCCTTTGGCTCAGGGCATGATCCCGGGGTCCTGGGATTGAGTCTTACATCGGGCTCCCTTCAGGGAGCCTGCTTCTCCTTCTGCCTATCTCTCTGCCTCTCTTCTCTGTGTCTCTCCTGAATAAATAAAATTTTGTAAAAATTCCTATCTGAAACCATTTGAGAGGGGAGAAGAGGTCAAGTGTTCTCTGAATGCCGAGAAGAATGAGTTAAAACATTTAATTATGTTGCTTGAATATATAAAATAGAAATATGAATGCAGTTGGTGAAAGCTAAAGCTCAGAATCAAAAGCTTCAGTTACTAAGGACTATAGTAAGAGCAGGGGTCCTTATTCTTTTCTGGGCTACCACATATACTTTCAGGACTTTAAAGAAAGCTGAAGAAAAATGTGTATGTTTATAAAGTTTTCTTACAATTCAGGTGGGTTTTGGACACCAAGAAGCTCAGATTTCAGAGCCCCTGTTATGAAGTCTCTCTATAATGCAATTTGAGGCTAATGCAGAGAGATAATTTAGCATGAAGAAACTTATATTATTTAAATAGTGTACTTCTGCCTTGTTCTCATAAAATTTTTTTGAAGCAGACGATATCCTGTTAGTTTGGTACTTTCTCCTAAGGAAACCTTCCAGATTAGAGTTGCATACCAAAAAATTGTATACTGAATTCCTATTGAGATACACCAGAATTCTTAATTTAGCAAATATTTCATTCCGTATTGAATACCTGCTTAATTCTGTGTCAAACACATGCAGTAGAGATGGAAGACCATGAGTTATAAAAATCATGTGAATTTGGTCCAGTTGCAGAATGTCGTAGGTCAGTATGACACTGGCCTCCCTCATGGTCATGATACAAGAAAAATGAGTGAGTTTCAATTCCTTTTTTTTTTTTTTTTTTTTTTAAGATTTTATTTATTAGAGACACAGAGAGAGAGAGAGAGAGAGAGAGAGAGAGGCAGAGGGAGCAGCAGGCTCCATGCAGGGAGCCCGACGTGGGACTCGATCCCAGGTCTCCAGGATCACACCCTGGGCTGAAGGTGGCGCTAAACCGCTGAGCCACCAGGGCTGCCCAATTCCGTTTTTCAATGAACGGTTTATTTATTATTTTTTTTATTTATTTATGATAGTCACAGAGAGAGAGAGAGAGAGAGAGAGAGGCAGAGACACAGGCGGAGGGAGAAGCAGGCTCCATGCGCCGGGAGCCCGACGTGGGACTCGATCCCGGGCCTCCAGGATCGCGCCCTGGGCCAAAGGCAGGCGCCAAACCGCTGCGCCACCCAGGGATCCCCAATGAACGGTTTAATGCCTATCATTGTTTGTTTTTTTTTAATACATTTTTATTTATTTATTTATGATAGTCACAGAGAGAGAGATAGGCAGAGACATAGGCAGAGAAGCAGGCTCCATGCACCGGGAGCCCGATACGGGATTCAATCCCGGGTCTCCAGGATTGCGCCCTGGGCCAAAGGCAGACGCCAAACCACTGCGCCACCCAGGGATCCCCCCTATCATTGGTTTTAACAATGATACAGTTATAAATCCTCTGGGAGCAGTATTATAATTTGATGGGGTCACCCAGATGACCTAAAATATCTAATTATCCTTTGCCCCTTAGGATGCTGAAAATGATGAAGTAAGTGATGGAGAAAAGGAGCAAGATAGTGATGAGAGCGAAGACTCCGATTAGACCACAGAGAGACTGATGTCCCCTCCCCATCTCTGCTAGCCTCTTCCCATTTTGTGTTCAGGATTTGAAATCTGCTATCTGCCTTCCTTACTGGAAGCATCTTGTTTTGTCATTAGGAGGGTGGGCTTTACTGAACCAACTTAATTGTATATTTCATAGGTTATCTAATATCATCAAGACCCTAGCTCAGGGTTCCACTGTAGCATTACCTAGCAGTCTGGGCAAACATGGACTGTTGTGCTGTGAAGAGTCACGATTCTGGGCTTTGGGAGCTAGTTTTGAAACTCAGAAATTTAGGATTGTAACAGTTTTACAAATAAATTGTTTTAAGTTCTGCTTTAACCACCTCATTCCTCTTTCTGAATTTCCTTCATAAATCAAGGATTACAAGGAATTCAATTGGAGTTTATGCAGAGAGAAAATGGAAACTGGTGCCAACACATCAGTTCTACCAATTAAAATCATGTTTTCTATTCTAAGAGCCATCTCTATTTGAGATGAGAAGATCTTTGTGATATTTTTGGAAGAGTGATGAATTTCTGGTCAATGCCCAAAGAAAGTCAAAAGGAAAGTTCTGGCTGCTTTTTAAAAAACTTTTGGTCATCATGTAGATACAGGATAAAGAGGGAAAAGGTACCATCAAACTCATATTGACTTTGTATACATGTTTATTTTATTTCCACATTATTCTGAGTTATACCTATAGACTCATTATAACAATGCTACAGAATTAGTTTATTTGAAATAAAATAGTAGTACACCAGCTAAAATGAAGAGCTCTCATGTGTTGAAAGCTAAGTTTCATTGAGCTTCCAAGTTCTCATGTGTTGAAAGCCCAGTTTCATTGTTGCTTCTAAGTTCTTTCTTGCCAGGTTATAAATATTCCTTAATATTTGCTGATATTACTACCCACTTTTGTACTCTGCAGTAGCATTAGGATGGGTTTAAGATTTTTGTTGTTGATTTGATGGGGGGAGATTATTTTTTTTAATGCTTGAGTCGTCTATAGATTTTTGACCCCCTCATTCTCATGTACATGGAAAGCCATAATTTCCTTCTTTGACACCCATTTCCCCAACTCATTTTGGTCTTAGATGTTTAAGTGAGTTCACACTAGGCTCATTGGTTTATACGGTTTAATGGTTCTTTCTCACATGTACATGTCAACACTAGTTTGACTCTCTTTTAAATGTTGTTCATCTTTACCATGGAAATGCTCTCCTTTGCTCTGTCACTGTCCTTTGGGGAGGAAAGGAGGAAAGGGGTTCCTGAATTGTCATTGCTTGATAGAAAAGCAAGATGGCTCGGGTGATGTCAGTTTCCTTTACATGAACAGGTTTCTGTAAGCTTCAGGCACACAGCATAGGATGTGTTATAAGAAACGGAATCACATGGGGATCTTTTACTTGGAGTGTTGCAAGGCAAAGGTGCACTTCTTGTACGTTGCATACAGTAAAAGGATAGAGCGCAGCATCTGTTTGCACATGGTCACTGTCATCTGAATCTGAGGTTCCTTAAGTCCAGTGGGCCACTGGTTCTCCCGGCTGATGATTTTGCAAAAGGCTGATTTGTCTGAAACTCTGAAGGTCCCAGTCCATTTTGGTGGCTGAGCTGTGATGACCCTGCCAAACACAGAATCCACTCCACTGAGGCGGACAGGCTGGGGCTTCCTGACCAGCCCTTTTTTGTTGTTCATGGTTCGGAGTTCTGATGTGTGGCAGGGTAACTTGGGACTCATCCCAGGCTCCAGAAATGGGCTGTCTAAGACTAGAGTGACCTCTTGAAAACACAGCTGCACTTCAAGGTCAGAAGGGGTATGTGGGAAACAGGGGGAAGCCCTAAAGGGATGCTTTGAAGAAGGTGTAGGTGTTGTGTGCCGCAGCCATTGGAAGCTCTCGTCCAGTGGGGTCCATGGTGACCAGAGCTGGTATCCTGCCATTGACAGTCCTAAAGAAGAGGAATCAGAACATGGAATTTCCCTAGCATGGTTTTGGTGAGGGCACAGCTGTTTAAATTCACATTTATTTGTTTCATTATTGACTTTAACTTACTCTGTAGTCCTCAAAGACAGATTCCAATAGATGTTAAGGAATACTGGGAATTCTATAAAGAGCAATAGTGGATGGTAACAAGTATTGAATGTGGCAACTGCCATGTGTACTAAAACTTTATTAAATCTTATCTCAAGCCTCTGAATGTAGGTTTTGATGTATTTTACAGGTGAGGAAATGGATTTGTCCAAAGTGGAATATCCTAGTTCACTATTAGAACATATATTGTGTCAGTAACTGTGAAAGAGTTACTACACTGTACTCTACTACACTGATTTAACTCTACTACACTGTAGAGTTAAATCTACACCTCTAAGGTGGCAAAGGCTGCTCTTCATGATGAGACATTATTTGTGGTTAGAAGCTCAGAAAAGCCGAGTCTTACCAAATATTTGTGACTCTAATTCCCTGTACTTTGTTTATGCCAATGGTTCTCAAAGTGTAATCCTGGCACTAGTAGCTTCAGCATCATCTGGGAATGTGGAAATGCACATTGTTGAGCCCTACCTCACACTAAAGGATCAGAATCTGCATTTAAACAAACTCTGGGGGATTCTGATGCACTCACAGTTTGAGAACTTATAAGCTGTCCCTTTTAAGGAACTTAGGTTTTTGTTATTAAATATGAAGACAATATCCTCTTGGCCCTAAAAACCTGTTTTCTAATACAGGAGGACAGCTCTCTCAGAGCCCTGAGCTACTTATATATACCACCTCAGAGGAATTACACCAGGCTAGAAGGAAAAAAAGAGTTTCCAAAGGACAGCGTTTAAAAATTTTTAAAGACTTTTCTGATTCTTCTAGGTGTGCTTTGTTTTGTTTTTGGTTTCTTGTGGGAGACCCAGTGGTTAAGATCTTGGATTTTTCTTCCCCTGCTTTGAAGAAAAAGCAAAGGACTGGGAAGATGTTGTTAACTAAAAATTTATTCAAGTAGAATTTGTATTTTCCATCATTCTATTTTAAAAGTGCCAGTATCTAAAAGGTTTTACTGAATTCAGAAGCTAACATTTTTTAAGCACCCACCTATTATGTTAAGGGGCATAGCAATTCCCTTTTCTTTCCAGCCAAGTGTATTTCTCTGCCCCTTCTCTCTTCTCCCACAAAAGGTAACAGCAGCAGATCTGATCCCATCCCATCCAGAATTGCCCAGGAAATGCTGTGAAAAGTTGACTCCACCATAGTTTGTGGAGACTTCACCACAGTAAAGTTCATTTTTAAAAAAGAGTTGGTGACATTTCAAACCAGAAGACCTATCCTTGACAGTTAGTGTAAAGGAGATTTTGTTGATTTCTTTCTCTCCTTATCTTTGTACACTCCTTCCTATATTGTGTTCAAATATCTGGACTGCTTTATAATGAGAAATTGACACTGAAGGGATGGTTATCTATTACAAAAAGCTATGAAAGTCTTCTGATGCTTGGTATCACCCTGAGGGAACATCCAAGATGAAGGTTGCTCCGGCACACAACGCCGTGGCAAAGTGGAGGGTGTTAACTCCTCAGTATAGGAACCGAAAAGATTATTTAACCCCAGGATCCTTTACCTGATTCCCCTCGTAAGAGAAAATAGGGCCAGAGGTAAAAGGCTTTTTATCAAAGGTCCCGCCTTAAGTAGTGGACAGAACCAACGTGGGATGAGAGAAGGCTTCTGACCCCAGATCTTTAAGCCACTTCCACCAAGGTTTATATCCAGACGACTCACCCCTCCATTCCCACCACCCGGAAATCACTGTCATCCATTCCAAGAGGGGTTGAACCTTGGAGATCTGTTCAAACTGCTTTAATAACTCCCAGATAGGGAAGGAACATCTTGTACTCTGGCCAAAAAGTCTTCCCCTTCATAAGCTCCTCCCGTTCCAAGGAACCAGGTCCCTAGATTTCCCCACCTGGGAAAGGGGAAGTAATGGTCCAAATGCGCTGAGGTCTCCTGAATTGTGAATTGCGATCCTGATCCAGAGAGGCTGGAGTTGCCCAGAGTGGGGAGGCTCCCCCTCCCAGCGGGAAGAAGGGGCTTGTCCCCGGGGGGTCCCTAACCAGGGGTGGGGGCCAGATGGCTCTGGCTGAGGCGGAGATGGCGATGGGAGCCCGGGCCCGGTCCCACCATCCGGGCCGGGGGCTCACCTGCTGAACTCCGCGGGCCGGACGCTCCAGAGTGGCAGCCGCTGTTTCCGGGCCGCATCTTTTCTCCACCGGGTGCCTGGCAACCGCCTTTGTGACCCAGGACCGCGGGGGGAGCCCGAGCTGCCGCGGGGGTGGGGGCTCGAGGCGCCGGGTGGGCAGTCTTCAGGGCTGGATTCCCCACCCCCACCTCCTTGGAACGTCCAGTAGGACTCCGCCTTACGGAGTGCGGGTTCGAATCCCGTCCTCCATTCCCTCTCCTCCTCCCTACCCCGCCACACCTGTGTGCTGTTGAGCTTGTCACCGCAGGCGGGCACGCCCACGTCAAAGGGTGTGGTCAGGAACCTACACTAAAGTCCTCAGACTTGGAGTTAGTGTTTATAGTCTTGACTCTTTAAACTATGCTCAGTGGGTATTCAGGCTGAAAGCCTTTATTCCTGCACTGGAATGATCCCAGTGCAAGGAGACTATAAATGCTCGCCTCTCAAGAGCAAGAAGTGTACATGTCTTCCCTTGACTAACCAAAAATCTTTCTCTGCCTTTTCTTAAACCTCAAAAAAGATAATGCTGTCCTCTTTTCACAAAGCTGAAAAACTGACCGTTTCATCATAGGTAAACAGTGATTTGACAACCTGTTATGCAAACAATTTCCCTGGAAGGCCAAGGAAGAGAGGTTTCCCAATGGACTCCTCTATCCCCTGTGCCTAGCTACCCTAGAGCCTGGCACTAGGAAGTATTTGTGGCAAGAATTAACTAATGGCCCCACCTTCCTTTACCTTGTATACCCAGAAATTGCCCTTGCACTTTGCCAACTGTAGAACATAGCACAAATAAGAGCTGTCCACCTTTTGTCTGGCTCTTTGGGTGAAGTTGAAGTGGAGAGATTGGACCATGCGGGTAGAGTCAGACTAAAGATTTTGATTTGGAAGACCAGATGGTCCAGAGGGACTTGTCAAGAATTGTCAGATGCTGGGGGGATGAGGTGCACCCTTGAAAGGAAAAGAGAGGTGGAGATAGTTTGGAAGTGAAGTCAGAAAATGGAGAGAGAAGCAGAGAGTAATGAGTCTTGCAAGACACTGAAATGATTTGAATTGCAAAACTTTTGTTTTCCACTAAGTTTAATTTTCATCTCAAAAGAGATGGATTTTTAACATTAAAAAATCTTTTATTTATTCATGAGAGACACAGAAAGAGAGAGGCAGAGACACAAGCAGAGGGAGAAGCAGGCTCCATGCAGCACGATGTGGGACTCGATCCCAGGACTCCAGGATCACATCCCGAGCCAAAGGCAGATGCACTTAACCCCTGAGCCACCCAGGCGTCCCTCAAATAAGAGACAGTTATTTTTTTACAGACAGAGAGAGAGGCAGAGACACAGGCAGAGGGAGAAGCAGGCTCCCTGCAGGGAGCCCCATGCGAGACTTGATCCCGGGACCCTGGGGTCATGCCCTGGGCCAAAGGCAGACGTTCAGCCACTGAGCCACCCGGGTGCCCCAAGAGACAGTTATTTAAAAAGCAAACCAAACAGTTTTTATTGAACAGTTGTGTTTTTTTTAATGAAAATCCCCAAAGCAAAATTGTAAAATTAAGTTACTGGATATAGAGGGCTTTATGCTGTTACGACAATCTGCACCACAGTCTATGCAGTCTTTCAGCTCTGAAGGATCTATTTTTGGAAGTACTATTTGCTGTTACCTCTGGTTCTGATACTCCAGTTCCATGGCTACCACACATATATGGAAAACCAGAATCTCCCATACCACATATTATCAATGACCTACAACATCAACATTGTATCATGTAGCACTCAATATTCTGTGTGCACTGTTCTCAGGGATTGTCGTGACAGCAGCCACATATGCTCTGCCAAAAGATGGTTCAGTTCTTTCAAAGCTAGCAACATTGCCATGGTGCACATGCAATCCTTAGCTGCATAAATGATGGTCCAACTGCACGCGATTGCAATAAAGATTCACATAACCATGCTTAATGCAATTGACACATTTCTTCAAGCTTTTGACTCCACACTGATTATTACACATGGAGTCATTGACAAAATTCCCAAAGTTCTATGAAGCACATGGTAGACCTAAAGGCAGGGACCTTGTTCTCTTATGGCTGAGGTAATTTGCCAACCAGAAGCACTCCTTGTTGCACCAGCAGCATTCCCAAAGGTTTTGCCTCTGTATCCTTGCATCACTCATCGTAAACAATTTCTGCACTGAAGAACTACCATACTGGCAAACCCATACTGGAGGACTTCCTGATAGCAAGCTCCCTGAGGTATGTAGGGAAAAGCTTCAGAAGTCCAGAGGAATATTCTTCACTCTAGAAGAGCACTATATCCTTGAGTTGTTTGGAATTACAGGGGAGACCCTAGAACAGGTGTATAGGAAGTCCAGCAAAAGGAGAAAAGCTGAGCCTGACTTGTTCATGGAAGACCATTAATCATAAAAAAATAAAATGTTGGATAGATATGTGTACTTAAAAAAAAAAAAAGATATGTGTACTTAATTTTCTTTCTGCCTAAAAAGAAAATGTAATCATGAGTGCCTGCTTTGTGAAGTCAGGCACTGTGCTTAGTGTTTTATTTATTTATTTATTTATTATTTATTTATTTATTTTTTAAAGATTTTATTTTTTCGTGAGAGACACACACACAGAGAGAGAGAGAGAGAGAGGCAGAGACACAGGCAGAGGGAGAAGCAGGCTCCATGCAGGGAGCCCAACGTGGGACCCGATCCCGGGACCCCAGGGTCATGCCCTGGGTTGAAGGCAGGCACTAAACCGCTGAGCCACCCAGGGATCCCCTTATTTATTCTTTCTTACAGAACTCTCCCAACCATCCTAATCCATCCATATTGTTATTCCTTTTTGTTTTTATTATTTTTATTTTTTTAAAAAAGATTTGATTTATTCACGAGAGATAGAGAGAGAGGCAGAGACACAGGCAGAGGGAGAAGCAGGCTCCATGCAGGGAGCCCGATGTGGGACTCGGTCCTGGGTCTCCAGGATCACTCCCGGGGTTGAAGGTGGTGCTAAACCGCTGAGCCACCCAGGCTGCCCTGTTATTCCTTTAAAAAAAATAATAAACTGGGGATCCCTGGGTGGCTCAGCGGTTTAGCGCCTGCCTTTGGTCCAGGGCGCGATCCTGGAGTCTAGGGATTGAGTCCCACGTCGGGCTCCCAGCATGGAGCCTGCTTCTCCCTCCTCCTGTGTCTCTGCCTCTCTCTCTCTCTCTCATAAATAAATAAATAAATCTTTAAAAAATAAATAAAAATAAGTTGATTTTTAAAAAATTTATTTATTCATGAGAGACACACAGAGAAAGGCACAGACACAGGCAGAGGAAGAAGCAGGCTCCCTGCAGGGAGCCTGATGTGGGGACTCAATCCATGGATCCTGAAGCAGGATCCTGGCCTGAGTGCAAAACAGATGCTCAACCACTGAGCCACCCAGGTGTCCCCATATTGTTATTCCTGTATTACACATGAAGAAACAAAAGCTCAGAGGGATGAAGTGACTCCTCTTTGGTAGATTTGTGATTTGAAACTGAGATGCCGTGCCTTTAAAGGAAAAGCTGATCTATCCGATTTCTCTGTGACATGTGAGAAATATAACTACAACAGTATTACTCAGGAAGCGAAGTCTTGAGTGTCAGTTATACTTCTGGATGCCAGGGGTTTAATAGTTAGGGATGTTTATTATTTAAGTAACCATTTCTATGAATACATAAGAGAGCTCAGAAAGGCCTTAGCCTGTTTTCAGAGTGATACGAGAAAATATTGGAGTCTGGAATCAACTGGTGAAGGTTCACCACTTAATTGTCTATGTGATCTTGAACTTCAGTTTTCTCATCTGTAAAATGAGAAGCCTCTTCCTGATTTCCTTCCACAGGGTTTGTGAGGGTCCAGTGAGGTAATAGCTATAAAAGCAGCTTTATAGCTTATAAAAACTTGTACCTAAGTAAAGGACTGTTAGTAACGATTTCTTCCCAGCTACTGCTAGAAGTAATCTGATCAAAAAATTTTTTTTCAAATAAAAGGCACGTATTGCACAAAGCAGATTGTAAATATTCCCTTAAACAAAAATAAAATTGTCCATAATTCCACTACCTTAACAAACCAGACATTGGCATCTTTTATGTATCCTTCTTGTCCTCAAGCAGACATAATTTTTTTATACAGTTGCAATTAAAGACAATTTTGTATTTCATTTACCCCTTCAATTTATCATGTATGTTGCCATAGTGCCCAGAATTACTATTTAAATACATTATATTGCCATAGGTAGCTATATTATTGGTTTTTTTTTTAAGATTGTATTTATTTATTCATGAGAGACACACTCACAGAATGGGGCAGAGACACAGGCCGAGGGAGAAGCAGGTTCCATGCAGGGAGCCCGATGTGAGACTCGATCCCAGGACCTCGGATCAGGGCCTGAGCCTAAGGCAGACGCTCAACCACTGAACCACTCAGGCGTCCCCGTTTTTGTTTTTGTTTTTGTTTTTTTAAATAACGTTACAAAGGGCACCTTTGTGCTTAAAGTGTCTTTTTTTTTTTCTTTTTCAATGATTTTTCTCAATGAAATAATTAGGTCAAAAAAGTTCGAATTTTTTTTGACAGCTCTTGCTATCAATTTACAAATTGCCTTCAGGAGTTGTGCCACTTTACAGTGTGACCAGCTATTTAGGAGCCTATCAATTTCCCCTCGGCCTCTCCATCACTGGATGCCATTGTTTAAAAAAAAAAAAAAAAAAGTTTTGTTCATTGGATGGGTCCAAGGTGGGGAATCATGTTGTGTTGCTGAAAGCCATTTCTAAAATGAGTCGTACTTAATGCGTCTTAATTGGCTACGCCCAACTTCTTGGCGACACACGGCCGACCTGGTTTGGAGCAACTGACCGAGCGAGGGTCCCGCGCCCGCTAAGGACCCAAACGGCCGGCTACCGGGTCTGCGGTGGGCAGGAGAGGCGCGGCGCGTGCGCACTCCACCCTCCCCGGCCGCGTTCTGGCGACTTTTTTCAGGGGCGTGGGAGCAGAGAGAAAACGCACGCGAGGACCTGACATCGCGCAGGCGCATCACAATGCCCGTGGATTCGTGGGTGCCAAGGGATGGGCGTGGGCTGGCGGCGCAGGCGCCCTGGCGGCCTGGAGGGTCGCGGCGCCTGCGCAGTGGCTCTCTTCAGGCGGCAACCATGGCGGGCCAAGAGGATCCGGTGCAGCGGGAGATTCACCAGGACTGGGCGAACCGGGAATACATTGAGGTCATCACCAGCAGCATCAAGAAGATCGCGGACTTTCTCAACTCATTCGGTCAGCGGGCGAGCAGGGGGCCGCGGGGGTTGGGTAGGAGGCCGCTCGGGCAGTTGGGCGAAGGCGCTGAGAAGCCCTGAAGGGGCTTGCCCCGGGAGCCCTGGGCGCTTGCTGGTTTTCGCGTCCTTTGGAGCCCACCTTCCCCCTCTCGCCCGGATCCTTAGGCCTCCCCGGGCAGTCCCTGTAGGGTTATCCTGCGCGGGGCTGAGCTCCTCGGCTTCATTGCCGTCACCCTTAGATCCATTGGCAAGCCTCGCCTTCTTCCCGACTCTCTAGAGGCAGCTCCATCCACAGTCGCGTCTTCGGTAGCCTCCCTACTTCCTTTGTGGCCCGCTTCCCTTCCAGTTCCCACTTTGCACTTAGGGTGCGTCAGTCAGAACGCAGCCAGAGCCGTGTCGCTGCCCTCGTGTGAGTTTCTTGAGGCTTCCGCATCATTGTCAGGATCTCTTTAGCGCCATACGGTTGAGTCGCCTCTTCCTGTCTTCCGGTTTTGCTGCACTGAGAGTGGTGGGAGATGAGGCCAGATGTAAGGTCACGGAGAACTCTGTATTGCTGCTACTAGCCAACAGTAGGTATTGCTTCTGCTTCTAGCAAAATCTTTCCTAGGCATGGCGCGCTTGTGACAGATTCTGTTTTGTTCGTATCCTTCTGGACAGCAAACCTGTAACAGACTCCCATCTCCTGTTCTCCAAGTGTTTCCTTAACAGAACTGGGCACTGGGTAGACTTAAGTAATCACAAGGTGTAAGGATGACATCTAGTGATCTTTTTCCAACTAGTGTGCTTCTGTTCCACTAATTCAGCAACAAGCAATGAAGATTAAGTAGGGGAAACCGATGTTTTTTTAAAAAAAAAAAAAGATTTTAAATGAATTAATTATTTTCCAGCTGGAGAACTGATGCATCCTGAGGAGTAAGGTAATAGAGCATGAATTTTCTTAGAAAGCATCAGCAAGAGAAACCAGATCTCGGTAGAAAAGCGCTCTCAGGTACTCTGGAGGACACAGAATAAGAATCATTTCCTGCTTTCAAAGAATTTCTGTCTTGCAAATGAAATAATGACAGTTTCAGAACATCGGTTTTGTATTAATATATATCCTTATAAAGTGTGTAGGACTATAATTTCGATGAGTCTTAGTATGATGGGTTTTTCTCACCAGGGAATGACTGAGGGTAGTTACTGAAAAGAATAGTATAGAGTCATATGAAAGAATAGTATAGAGACACCTGGATGGCTCAGCGGTTGAGCATCTCCCTTCTGCTCAGGGCGTGATCCCGGGATCCAGGATGGAGCCCCATATCAGGCTCCTTGCATGGAGCCTGCTTCTCCCTCTACCTGTGTCTCTGCCTCTCTCTCTCTCTCTGTGTCTCATGAATAAATAAATGAAATCTTAAAAGAAAAAGAAAGAATAGTATAAGTATGTCATTGATACATATTCACACACATAATTTGGTATAGAGGTTGTAGTAGGGAATGGTAGTCAACGTAGATCTCGTATATCCTGACATCTTTTAAGGACTATGAGCGAAGGAGTATGGTTTAGTGAAAAAGATACATGGATTTTTGGAGATAGACTCAAGATCAGAGGCTAGATTAATTGATTTGAGTGAATTGAGACTATTTACCCTACTATTCAGATAGTCTGGGTTTCTTTTTTCTTTCTTTCTTTTTTTTTTTTTTTTTATGATAGTCACAGAGAGAGAGGCAGGGACACAGGCAGAGGGAGAAGCAGGCTCCATGCACCGGGAGCCCGACATGGGATTCGATCCCGGGTCTCCAGGATCGCACCCTGGGCCAAAGGCAGGCGCTAAACTGCTGTGCCACCCAGGGATCCCTCTGGGTTTCTTTCCTCAGTTTTTTTTCTTTTATCCTAAGTTCTATGCAAACTCTTTCAATACTAGTTTTCATAATTGGTTTCTCCTACTTTTCCTGGAGAGCTGAACTATTATTGGAGGTTGTTCACAGCATTATTTACTCATAACATTCCTTCAGACAAAGGACCATGGAAGAGAAACCAAAATATTTCATGGTAGTAGAAGGATGGAATGGTGCTTCTTCCAGAAGGAGGATCCTTCCAGAAGGATCTTCTAGGATAAGATCATGGCTTGAGATTTGGCTTAGTTGGGAGAGGCAGTGGAAAGTAGTTGGAAAAATCACTGACATGGAGAGTTTTAACCTTAAAAAGCAGAATTAAAAGATTTCACCTATCTGGTAAGATCTGATCTATACACACAGATTATCTAAGCAAAGTATTAAGAACATCAACTAAATCAAAAAAGCATCTAAAATAACAAGTCATAGGGTGCCTGGGTGAGTTAGTCAGTTAAGCTTCCAGTTTCAGCTCTGGTAGTGATCTCAGTGTCGTGAGATGGAGCCCCAATTTGGAGTCCCTGCTCAGTGCACAGTCTGCTTAAGATTTCTCTCCCTCTCCCTTTCCCTCTACCCCACCCACTCAAGCGCATGCCTTCTCTCTCTCTCATAAATGAATAAATTTTTTAAAAAGTAAATTAAGCTGGGGCTGTTTTTCAAAATTTAAAAATGATCTAGCACAAGTCCCCCAAATTTGGATCTGGGTAATGTAATAACTTCATTTCTGAGCACTGAGTTGTATTAATGAACTTTTTTTTAAAAGGATTTATTTATTTTAGAGAGCGAGCTTGAGTGAGGGTGGAGTAGAGGGAGTCTTTTTTTTTTTTTTTTTTTTTTAGATTTTATTTATTTATTCATGAGAGACACAGAGACACAGGCAAAGGGAGAGAAGCAGGCTCCATGCAGGGAGCCTGACATGGGACTCAATCCTGGGTCTCCAGGATCACGCCCTGGGCTGAAGGCGGCGCTAAACCCCTGAGCCACCCAGGCTGTCCCGAGGAAGAGATAGTCTTAAGTAGACTCTGCTGAGCTGGAAGCCCAAAATGGGGCTCTGTCTCAGGATCCTGAGATCATGACCTGAGCTGAAATTAGGATTTTTTTTTTTTTAGATTTTATTTATTTATTCATTAGAGACAGAGAGAGGCAGAGACACAGGCAGAGGGAGAAGCAGGCTCCACGCAGGGAACCTGATGCGGGACTCGATCTCGGAACTCCGGGATCACACCCCGAGCCAAAAGGCAGACACCCAACTGCTGAGCCACTCAGGCGTCCCCTGAAATTAGGATTTGCATCACCCAGGTGCCCCTGTATTAATAAACTTGTAAATCACATACATTTATCTTTGACATAAATCTTGGTAATTTATGATCTACAGTCACTAGATTTATAGTGGATGAGTCTCGGAACTGAACAAAAATTGAAGAGTTTGAGATTAGAATTTGCAAAAGAGAAATGTCTCTTGTATTGCTTTATAAGCAAGGAAATCCCTGCACTGAATTTTTATCAAATGTGTGAGTCACATTTTATGGTCAAATAGAGAATAAAGACTTTTATTTTTGAGATTTCCAACATGTCCTAGGCTGAGGAAGTATACACACAAAATTCCAATCTTAAGGAGCCAGAAGAACTTGTTAGCGTAGGCCATTATTCTCCCTTAAAGTGATGCTAATGGTCTAATGTTGGGAGTGATTGCTAGATGGTTTTTGAAGATGTTAGATAATTAATTTAGTCTATTTATTTATTTATTTATTTATTTATTTATTTATTTTTTAATTTAGTCCTCTTAAAGGAAAGGACAATTATTACAATTAAGAATGGAATTATAAAGCAAGGTTAGAAGCTAAAGCAATGTGACTCATCAGTCAGGTATACCTGAGGCAAGTTCTTCAAGATTGACATTATCACTGATATGAGTTTAGACAAGGACCAACAGGCTGAGAAACTTGAACAATCATGAAACACTTGAGACATCGTCTTGGCATTGAATGACTCAGGGTGAGCATGGGGCGGGGGGATAACATTTTCCCATTCCAGGCCCTTTGTGTGACCCCTCAGTTCTGATGTGTATGTGTAGGGCTTAGACTGAGTTTGTGATACTATGATTTCGTGGTTCAGAAGGTTTTGTTTTTTGTTTTTTGTTTTTTTTTTTAAGATTTTATTTATTTATTCATGAGAGATACAGAGAAAGAGAGGGAGAGACATAGGCAGAGGGAGAAACAGGCTCCATGCAGGGAGCCCGACGTGGGACTTTTTTTTTTTTTTTTCCTCTCCCCTGACGTGGGACTTGATCAGGGACTCCAGGATTATGCCCTGAGCTGGCAGATGCACAACCGCTGAGCCACCCAGGCGTCCTGGTTCAGAGGTTTAATAGGAAGTTACTTTGAGGGCAGTCTTTGAAAATGGCAGCAGTTCAGGGCTCCTGGTACTCAGTCAGTTAAGCATCTGCCTTCAGCTCAGGTCATGATCTTGCAGCCCTGCATTGGGCTCCCTGCTCGGTGGGGAGTCTGCTTCTCCCTCTGCCTCTGCCCTCTACTCATACTCTCTCTCTCAAATAAATAAATCTTAAAAAAATAAAATAAAATGGCAGCAATCCTACAGTTCTCACCCTGAACACAGAGTCTTGTAGGCCATGTGGTTTGGAGAGGGAACAGTTTTTCCAAGCTAGCTAGTGACTTTCTTTCTTTTTTTTTTTTTTTTTATATATGATAGTCACACACACAGAGAGAGAGAGACAGGCAGAGACATAGGCAGAGGGAGAAGCAGGCTCCATGCACCGGGAGCCTGACGTGGGATTCGATCCCGGGTCTCCAGGATCGCCCCCTGGGCCAAAGGCAGGCACCAAACCGCTGCGCCACCCAGGGATCCCAGCTAGTGACTTTCTGAACAGCTTTTACTCTGTGATTCCTTCCAACTGGTGAGAGCAATTATATTGGTGGACCACTTGAACCTGAGGCTCCACAAATCATGAGAGGCAGTGATGACATCCTAACACTGGCCTGTTCTGTACCTTGAGTTGTGAAGTTTCTAAAAACAGATTGTCACAGATGATAGCTTTTTATTTTTGTACTGTTGTACCTGATTCTAAACCTGATATGCACAAAGAAGTGTAACAAAAATAATAAATGTGGTTTTATTTATTTATTTATTTATTTATTTATTGTTTAAGATTTTATTTATTTCTTCATGAGAGATAGAGAGAGAGAGGCAGAGACACAGGCAGAGGGAGAAGCAGGCTCCATGCAGGAAGCCCGATGTGGGACTTGATCCCAGGTGGGCTGAAGGCAGGCGGTAAACTGGTGAGCCTCCCAGGGATCCCAGTGTGGTTATTTTTAAATGTCAGTTTTATACTTTGCCAACAAGTATAGCATGCCTGTTATGCTTCCAGCTATGTGTCACGTCCTCTGAAAAAGAAATAAATAAAGATAAATGGACATGGTAGCCACTCCTGAGAAATTTAGAATGCTGTCAGAGAAGCAAGCCTTAACAGCAACAATTCAAGAGAATGACAGTATTGATTTTTGTAGGCTAAGGTTATGTGCACTAAGAGTTCAGAGGAGCTGATAACTGGCATTTGTCAGCAGTGGTAATGGATACACCATCAAAGCACCCTGACAAGAATGACTAGTTATCTTCATTTAAAGTCTAAAGATAATATACTCCTAAATGCGCTCTGGTTTGATTTGTTCAGCTGCTGAATGCCTTCGAAGTGTTCTGCTTGAATTAGTATGTATTTCTTGGGATCTGAAATATGATCAAAGTTTCTGGAGTTTTACATTTTATATTTCCCAACAGTGCTTATCCATTTAGGCCAGGAATGTAGTGTTGTTCTTGGATTCTGATTCACAGCCAGATCGACAGAGCTAGAACAGAACAGCCATCCAGGAAGGAACCCTCCTTCTCACCACCCCACCCCTGCAGATAATTCTGGCATGTCTCTTTTTATGGGAAATGACAGGTTGTTAGTGATAACATTCATGCTCTTACTGAATAGCCTACATGATGTGCCTCTGAGCTTCTAAAAACCAGATTGAGAGAGACTTGATCCTGTTGGGCATTCCTGGCAGTGGTAGTGTATCTAGGAAAAGGAGGGTGCTAAGGTCCTTATACTCAAGCTAGATCTAAGAAAGAGAAGAAGCAGCACTAGCAGGCAAACAACATAATTTTTTTTAAATTTTTTTTTCTTTATTTATTTATGATAGTCACACAGAGAGAGAGAGAGAGGCAGAGACACAGGCAGAGGGAGAAGCAGGCTCCATGCACTGGGAGCCCGACGTGGGATTCGATCCCGGGTCTCCAGGATCGCGCCCTGGGCCAAAGGCAGGCGCCAAACCACTGGGCCACCCAGGGATCCCCCAAACAACATAATTTAAAAGAATAACAAAGAATGTCCAGAATTGGTGAATCTATAGAGACAGAAAGATTAATGTTTACCAGGGGTTGGGGTGAGACTGAATGGAGAATGACTGACTGCTAATTGGTACAAGTTTCATGCAGGGATTATGAGGATGTCCTAAAATTAGATGATGGTGATGGTTGCACAACTTTGTTCTAAAAACCATTGAATTGGGATGCCCTGGGTGGTCAGTGGTTGAGTGTCTGCCTTCCACTCAGGGCATGATCCCGGGTCTAGGGCTCAAGTCCAACATTGGGCTCCCTGTGAGGAGCCTGCTTCTCCCTCTGTCTATGTCTCTGCCTCTCTCTGTGTGTCTCTCATGATTAAGGAATAAAATCTTTAAAAATAAAAAAAATTAAAACTCATTGAATTGTAAACCTCAAGTAATATGAACTTTATGCCATATAAATTATATACCAATAAAGCTATTTTTAAAAAAAGAGACAAATAGCAGTGAAGATGGGTGAGTGGGAAAGGATCTAGTATGGAAACAAAAAGCAAAAAAGGAACCAGAAAGTGGAAGAGTCGGGCTATAAGCAGATTTTAAGAGAGGTGGGGAATAAATTACAACCCCAGGGGTTCATAAAGATGGTATCAAGCAGGGTTTGTGGCGGGAGAGTACCATCCTGGGCAGTAAGGAAACTAGACTCCAAACTCAGCTGTGCTATTGTTTTGTCCCAGCAGTTATCCAAGATGGGCCTTAGTTTCCCCACTATAGAATTAGTGGAATCACATTGGAGCCAATCTTTTGTTCCACTAACATAGCAGAATCCATAATTGTTTTCTCAAAAACATTTCTGTGCCAGGCAATTTTCGTTACAAAAATTAGTAAGAGGCAGTTCTAGTGGGATAACAAACATGTAAATAAATGATAAATTACAAACACATAGATATCATTTGGCTAGGTAGCGTAAACAATTTCTTAAGTCATTAAATATTCAAACTTGTAATAATGAGTTGAAAAGATGCCTTAGTTTTTGTTTTTTTAGTGACTCGTTAAAAAGATGCAAACGTGTAATTTTTAATGGCCATTTTAATAGTCTTTCATAAATACACCATACTTTATGAAACTATTCCTAATAGTGGTGAATGTTCCTGTTTGTTAAATCTGTATACAAAGGGGGAAATGTGACCTAAGACCAAGTACATAAGTAATTTATAAACTAGAAATTCAACCATAAGTGTACAGCAGAAGGAGAATTCTATCTATCTGGCAGAGACGTCTCAGAGATCCAATTTGAACTGAGCCTTGAAGGAGAATGTTTAGACCGGCAAGATGAGTTAGCTGTAGATGTGGACAAGTGAAAGTTGAGGCAAGAGCCGGTGTAGGAGGATTTGTCAAATGGATGTGGACATGCTTTTACATAACAGGAAAGAGATGAAAAGGAAGTGTGAGCTAAGTGTTAAATCATTGTAAATGGAAGAGTGTCTCGGAGAGAGGGTATTTTAGACTTAAAAAATGAAAATTATTGAGGGTGACCAAAAATTATTGAGGATGACTGAAAATTATTGACGATGTTGGAGGAGGTAATAGGAGAGAATTAGCTTGTCTGGAAACCTTTTTCTCCTGTTGAGAATGGTTGGGGAAAGAGTAGTCAAGTGGTTTCTCTTAGAGAAGTTGGCAGAGGAAAAGGTATTTTAGGGGAAATCTAGGTATCATTTTGGATAAGATGGTGAAAGATGATTGGACAGGGTAAAGGAAGAAAAGGGATTTTGCTGTTTTCCACAGATGGACTGTGGGCTCCAACAAGTATTTTGATGTTCTCCCAAGTTTTCTCTTCTGCTGAAATGCCTGTGCAGATATTGGTGACATTTTTAAGTATTTTCCAAGAGCAAAAGCAGTGAGGTTTCCATGAGCTCAGAAACATGGGTGCCTTTGCTCCTCTCCATCGTCACTGCTGCTTTCATGGCCTCTCTTTTTCTTCTCTCTTGAGATTATTTTCTTCCTGTTGTCCCTTCCCCTCTCTTGAAACTCTTGGCTTGTGTATTAGCAAATAGTAGTTGTAGAGTTTTGGCATGTTTTCTATTGCTGCCATAACAAGTTTACCATAAATGTAGCTGTTTTTATCACAAAAGTTTAGTATTTTACAATTGTGTACGGTGGAATTCCAACATCACTTCACGGGGCTAAAATCAAGATGTCAGCAGAGCTGCCTTCCTTTCTGGAGACTCTAGGAAAGGATCTGTTTCCTTGCTCCTTGGGTTGGTGGCAGAATTCAGGTTCTTGTGGTTGTAGGACTGAGATCTCTGTTTCTTTGCTGATATCACCTGAGGGCCCTTTCCAGCTTCTCACTGTCTCTGGCATCCTTTGGCTCATGGCCTTCTTCCTCCACCTTTCCTGCTTTATCTCTACTTTTGTTTATGGATTTGTGATTAGATCCTGTTGATCTGGATAATCCAGGATCTCAAGGTCCTTAACTGTAATCACATCTGCAAAGTCCCTTTGTCATGTAAGAAACATACTCATTCGGGGATTAGGGCACGGACATCTTTGGGGGTCCTTATTCTCTGCCTACCACCCTTGGTAGGAAGTTCAGCGGATCTATTCTAAGCTCCTAATACAATTCTTACCTCTTCTCCATTCCCCTGCTTTGCTCACCTGCTCCCATTTATGCTCTGTGTGATGTATCATTTCTCTTTAGCTAGGGGCCGTGTGTGTATGTGTGTGTGTGTGTGTGTGTGTATTTGGAATGACGTAAATCCTGAACATCAGTCTCCTTTTACCAGATATGTCTTGTCGTTCAAGACTTGCAACACTAAACGAGAAATTGACAGCCCTCGAGCGGAGAATAGAGTACATTGAAGCACGGGTGAGTATGTCGGAGAAGCCTCGTGAGGCTAGGCAAGGGCCGTGCAGAGAGAATGTGCGTTTCCACTTGTTGCTGAAATAAACCTGGAAGCGGTAACAGGCATGGAGAAGTTAATGGGTTTGAACCAGGTTTCTGGGACTCCAAAACTGTTGTCTTTTCTACCACTCCCTACTACCTAGGATCTATAAAAAGATTTTTTTTTTTTAATGCTTTTGAATTTATCTAATTGTCAATTTCCTTTGACAGGTGACAAAAGGTGAGACCCTCACCTAGAACTATGCCATGCTGCTGCTGGGAAGTTGCTTTATGAAACACAGGCCGACGTGGGAAAGGCCCCAGCAGCCTCAGCTCCTTCCTCTCTTCTTAAAGAGCAACAGGGCTTATTCTTGTTTTTCTTTTTTCAAAAGTGTGGCCTTTGGGCTCTGCCATGTACATCGACGTGTGATGTGGCATGTGGGAAGAAGTCCAGGGGAAGAACTCTTGGAACCAACATTAGGCATTTTACCTTTTAAGTAACATTTTGTAGAACTGTTCATCAGTGTATTTGAAGCGCTCAGAGCCAGATGCCTGGGACTCTTTGTTAAGGTCCTCTCCATCTCTCTCTCTCTCAGACTTTCCTTACAGCTCTCATTGCCTCTGCATTGATTCTATAAACAGTCTTTGTCTCCTTTCCACTTTTGGTGCGGGGGGGTGGGAGGCAGTCCTGGCTGAGACACTTACGCCCCGGCAAGGTGGCCATCAGAGAATGTCGTTGCTAACCTACCAGTTTCTTGTCCTTTGGGGGAGGTCAAGGCCAGGCCTCCACTTGGCTTGAATTCATTTTCAGAATTTTCTTTCTGTCACTTGGGGTATCTTTGCCTCTCATATTTCCCTAATAAACTCCTCAACTTTATCTGAGTGCTGTGATTATGGTGGGGAGAGGAGCTAGAGATGGGGCTCACCCATTCCACAGAAATCTGATGTGTGGGATGAGTATTCTAACATAAAACTTTCAGATGTATCTCTTTGATCAAAGCCCAGATCAAGCTTACCAGCTGGAGCCCCCCCCCCCCCCCCCCCCACATTAGCACTTTGAGCTGACTAATTCATCTTGGGAATCATTTGGTCATTCAGCAGATGTTTATCAGGTGCTTACTATATAGGCTCTAATAAAAGATAGGCATTGAGTTAGGTGCAAAGCTTACAGTCTATTGAAATACCAGCATCCACACAATTTAACTGCAACCTAGGGCAGCCTGTGAGTTTTATCTGGTAAAAGCTAAATGTTTATTTCTTTTGAAAAAGCAAATAGTTTAAACAGAAGAGTCTAAAACTTTTCACGCTAGCATCTAAAGCTTGCTATAAACTTATGCCACCCTACTTTTAAAGGTTTATTTCTTATATAGAATCTCCATTTTAGTCACGTAGAAGTAGTCATACTCCATGCACACAAATTTCCCCTGTTCAAGTCATATTTGCTGTTCTAAGGCTAACTCAAGTCAAACCTCTTCCAGAAAGATCTCCTGGACTCGACTCTTTCATTCAGTACTGCCCTTTCCCTTTTCTGAGTCCCTCCCGTCCCACCCTGTCATGCTGACACTGCACTTGAACTCTGAATGTTCCCTGACGTAGTACCTGGTACTACATGGGATAGCCCACATGTGCCCCTTGCCCTGTACTGCCCTGCTGGGTGCCTTGCTGAAGGCAGGTAGTCAGTAAACTGACTTGGAGAGCCCAAGCTTCTTCATATTGTCACATCTCTTTAGAACCTCTGCTGAGGCCTTTGGAAGACCATTTTTAAGTAGTACCTTTGTTTAAAAATAGGATTTTATGGTGGAGACAAATCCAACATCCTTTCCTTTGGGATATGTTGCTTTGGAACATTATCAGACTCATCAGTAGAATGCTTTTAACAGTCACTTGAGTTCCTTATTCATAATAGCTCAGTCCTTTCCAGGATGAAGTAAGTGCTTCTAAAGTGCAAGTTTTAGGTTGTCTGGGGCTCCATCTGTCAATTTAGCAGACATTTGTTGAGTTCCTGCTACATGCGAGGACTACACCATGAGATTGTGATAGGGGCAAAAGTGATGGTAACCAATATAGGCAGGAAAAAGCCTTCCTTTAATGAAATCACTTGTGAAAATGTTCAATAAATTCCGTGTGGTTGCATAGATGTCAATCTGTTAATTTTTTGATATCAAAGTAACATTTCTAAAAATTGTCCTAAGTAATACCATGTCGCTGCTGGTTGTAAAGAGAACAAATGGTAACATTTGATGTGGGCAATGAGTGAGCCCAGCCTCCTACTAGTTAGTAACCTCTTCATCACACCTGGCACTTTAAGGTATCAGAGTACTTTACTGTGTTATCACTCCCATTATAGAATGAGGCTCTGGTTTGCACAAGAATATGTAACTGATGTTATCTATACTTACTGAGTGTTATCATGTGCTAGATGTGCTAATTGCTTCATGTGCTTTATTTTGTGTAATCAGGCCCTAAGGAGTAGGCATTCTTACCTCCCTGTAAGAGGTGAGGGACTAGTTTAGAGAGGCTAAAACTTGTCCAAAGTCCTATGAAGTAAGGGAAAGTAAGGAATTAGAACCTAGATCTACCTGGGTCAAGCGGTTCTAACCATTCTTCTATTCTCAGTGTGGTATATAACAAGATCTAAAATTTATTGTCTCATTCCTAGTCCAGTGCCCTTTCACTGTCCTCACCTGAGACACTGGAAGCAAATACACTGCTCTGTTGATTTTACACGCTCCCACACTTCTTTTTGTGAAGAAAGCCTCATAGGTTGTCCTTGCTGTCTCTTGCAAACACTGTTTGCATTCATGTCTATATTGTCTAGTTTCGCTTCTCACAGCTTCCTTTCTCTGAAGGTTTAATTGTATGCTGTATTTTCTGGAAGCCTTGCCTAAGGAATTTAATCAACTCTAGCTATCTTTGGGTCTAGCCAAGAGAAGCAACTACATCCCCCTTCTGAAAGGCCTTATCTGGTCATGCCCCAGAACTGGAATTTTACTCTTAAGTCATACACATCTTTGCTCACAGGTCATTGCAGTCCATAGTGTTAGGCTAACCAACCATTTATTTTCCTCCTGAGGTCTTCAGTTTATAGAATAATAAGGACATTTGTCCTTACTGAGGATGATAAAATTTATTTTACATTTTAATCTACATTTACTAAATCATTTTAGTTTCTTTTTTTACAAACTGTAATGTTTAATCCTTATAACAAAACTAGGGTGTTGACAGGGTAATTATTTTGACTTGGACTGTAAGAAGACTGAATTTCAGAGGTGTTAAAAATGCCCAGATTTGCTAAATTCAGATGGTTCTCAGTCACCTCCTCAAAATGAAAATTTAGATTGAGTTCATTTTCTTCTGAGGTTAGACCTAGGAAAGTTATCCACGTGGTGCCTCCTTTCCTTATGAAATCTTAATGATCTTTCTTTTTTTTTTAAATAAGATTTTATTTATTCAAGAGAGACAGAGACATAGAGGGAGGAAGCAGGCTTCCTGCAGGGAGCCTGATGTGGGACTCGATCCCAAGACTACAGGATCACACTCTGAGCCAAAGAGAGACACTCAACTGCTGAGCCACCCAGGCATCCCAAATCTTAATGATTTTTGAAGAAGGATAATCCTGAAGAACTTTCATATTTTCTAATGTAAGTAGGAAATGAGGTAAATATGACACAACTCAGCCATCCATAGGAACCTTCAAGAGAAACTCTTTATTCTCTTATACTTCGAAGTGTTTTCTCCCTATAATTTGGTTTAATCTTATGTTTATTAAAAAACTGAAAAGAGATTTGAGCCAGTGAGCTATTAGGCATAAATGGATTACAAATCTCTTGATAATAAAGCAGTTTCCAGTCTCTTGACCCTAGATTTCAGAAGCAGGAAGAAATGGGGAACTGATGTTTTTGGTATTAGAAATGTACCAAGTTCTGTTACTCTTGTTACTTACCTAGTACTTTGAGTTTACCACCTTTATTTCATGAAGCTGAAGCATGTTTGTGAATAGTATTTGTTACTGTAGGCCATGCTGAATGGGACAGAAAGCTTATTGTTCATTTCTAGGTTCCTTCCCAGCATTTGCACTCCATTTCACACTGTTGGTTGCCTAAACTTGGCTTTGGGGAATGTGAGTTGGGACTTAGTCTGGCAGTTTGCAGACATTTGGTGCCATTAGTAACTGTAAGAAAATACAGCTGCTTTCTAAAGACAGGTGTGGCTGTCAAGTAGGTTATACAACAAAATCAGATTGATTTAGGGCTCTCAGGTTTATTTTGTTAAGAAAAGCTAACCTGTATACTAAATTTTCCAAAGATTAGGATTGGCTAGAAATAATACAACTTTAAGATGGGAAAGAATTTTAGGGATCATCTAGTATACTGTTGCTGTTTTAGAAATGAATAAACAAGCCTAGACAGGTTGTGTGATATATCCATCCACTTAAATGGTGGCCAAGCCAACACTAAAAACCAAGTCTCCTTAATCCCAATCAGTACAGAGTTATTCAAGGACTCCCACATTTCTGTTTTCTGTGCAATGCTGATCCTTTATCAGCCTCTCCTTGGATCTCGTTGACAACCTAACAGAGCAAAAGGGCAACTGTCATGTTTAGCTAAGTGTTACCCATTGGAATAGGTGTTTGCATTGAACAACTACAGGGCAGTTGTTTGCTCTGATTCTTTTGGTGCCTTTGGGTTTGTTGAGACTACCAGGGGTGAGGTGGGTATTGTGCCTTAATCTGCATCTCCCACCCATAACATTTAAAAAATTATTTTATTGTGAAACAAGTTTCAGGCTCATAGAAAAGTTGTTGTAAGAATAGTACAAAGAATATATATATATGTGTATATATATGTATGTATATATTCATATAACATTTTTGAATTGAGATTATTTTATCTGCAAATTTGAACTCATTTAATGTGATAATCCCAGTGTGACTTGAAGAGTACACATGTACACAGGTGCCTGGCTGGCTCAGTCATTGGGGAGCATGTGACTCTTGATTTCAGGGTTTTGATTGAGTTTGAGCTCCACTTGGGTATAGAGATTACTTAAAAATAAAATCTTAAAAAAATACACGTAGACAATAAATGCATTATAAGGGGAAACATTAACACCATATTTTTAGAGGATGTCCAATAAATAATTTATTTTGACTTTGACAGACATTTTGCCTCAGAAGTTGTTTATTAATACACTGTATGACTACAATACATGAGGCAGTGAAGAAGATAAAATGGGGAGAAGCACACGGTGTCTAGGAGCATATAACGTAGTCATTATGCACTGTATTCACTATATTTTCCCATGAAAGCCAAAAGACACCAAAATGACATGTGCATAAAAACCGCAGGAAAAAAAGATAAAGGAACAATGCAGCATCAACTTTATTAAATAGGGAAAAATATTACAGGCTACAATTTTATTATTTGTGGGAATCAAGTTTTCTGTTTTTTGGCTATTTTTAAATTTATTTATTTTTTATTTTTTATTTTTATTTTTTTACCATTGTAAAAGTAATATACCACATGTAGATTATGGGTATCTACAAATATATGAGAAGCACTAAAAATTGGTTTGGATAAAAACTATCAAAATTCAACAATAAAAACTAATAAGTGTATAAAAGACCTCAAAGAGGATAGCAAACAAGCTCATGAAAAGGTAATCAAATTGCTAGTCACTGGGGAAATACTAAACCCTTAGTGGGTTACCACAATGTAATTTATTAGAATAGCTAAAACTTTAAAAAAAAACAAAAAAAAACCCTAATAGTACTAAGTGTAGGCAGGGATATGGAACAACTAGAACACTTTTGAATTGCTGGCGAGAATGCAAAATGGTAATAGCCACCCTAGGAAAACAGATTAGCAAATTTAGCAATGTCTGATGAAGCTAAACATACACTTAACATATGACCCAACAAACTTACCCCTAGGTGATTCTCAGGAGAAATGAAAATGTGTTTACACACAACACAATCTGTATATAGATGTTTATAGCAGCTTTATTCATGATTGCTAAAAACTGGAAACAACTCAAATGTCCTTCAGTTGGTGAGTGGATAGTGGAATACCATTTGGCAACGAAAAGGAATAAACTGTTGGAGACATACAACAACATGGATTAATCTCAAACTGATAATGCTAAGTGAAAAGCCAGACTGTGTACTGTATGATTCCATTATATGACATTCTGGAAAACACAAAACTATGGACAGAGGATAGATCAGTGGTTGCCAAGGCTTAAGCCTGGAGGTAGGGTTTGGTCACAGCATCTTTAGGGGATATTCTGTATCTTAATTGTGGTGATGGTTATATGACTTGTCTATACTCAGATCTATACACTAAAATGTGAGTTCTATATGTAAATTTAAAATAAGCTTGGAGAAGAAATAGCCTGGATAGATACACATGCAACTTGTAATAGTTGTCCCTGGGAAGGAGGGAAAGGGGACCAGAGAGGAATTAAAGGGGATTTTAGCCTCACCATATGTTTTATTTAGAAAAAAATAAAGTAAATATGACAGCATACTATTAAATTTATAGGGTAAGATTATCAGTGTTTGCTTTCTTATACTTATTTGTATTTTTAATTGGCCAAAACATAAACCAAGCAAAATATATCCTCCTAAAGGAAAATTCAGAGAAGACATTAAAGTAGAAGGGGGAAGAAGTCACCAGTTGTATTAAAACATTTGGGTGTATTTCCTCTGTTCCATCTCGTCATGTTTGTTTTACTTGGTATATCCTAAATATGTTTTCCTTCCTCTTAAATGATCTTCATAAATATTATTTGCAGTGATGTAATGTCAATCTTAAGGCCTGCAACTGCTCTCATTTTACAGTTGTAGGTATTTCTGTAATATTAAACTGGTGTTTCACTTCACTAACGCGGAAGCACGTATGAGGGTATGTTTGCACGAATCCTGTAAATTACGACGTCTCTGAGCCATTGTAATTTAATAGGAAGTCCTATCTTTCCTTGGAGTTTTCCTCCACAAATGTTTCCATGTACTTGATGTTCAGTACAGCTGGAGGTCCACGTCCCTGCTGGTCACTATCCTGCTGGAAACCATCAGGATACACCAGCTCTTTGTATAATGTATTTTCAAGGAGAGCCCATGGCAAAATCACCCAGCTTCTGGTGTTCTCTTGTAGATTTGTCTGACTCCTTAGATTAACTCATGCCATCATTTTCGCCAAGGCAGGAAGTGGTGAACCTCTCTAATCCAGCACTCTCCTCTGATCACCTTCTTCACACCCTAATATATGCTTCCGTTTCTTTAATTGTAAACTGGAGATAATGACACAGCTTTAATGCATGTGGAATGCTTAGTATAGTGCCTGGCACTTGATAGATTTTTTTTCCATTCTTTGTGAAGTTCATCTTTGAGTTAAAAGAAACCCTCTGAACCCTGCTATTTCTATGCTGTTTCTGCTCTCAGAATCTGTTCCACATTACTGAACGTTTTAATTAGAGTTGCATACCATCTTCCTTGATTACTAGATCTCCAGCCTTCCATAGCACCACATGTAACTTTGTGTGTGTGCCTGTGACCCTCATTGAAGTGCTGTCAAGGCAAGAACCAAGACTTCTCTGCATTGTTCTCAACGCTTAGCAGAATACCTGATACATAGTCCCTCAATAAATACTTATGGAATGAATGAAGGAATGAGTGTTTGTACTTTGTAGTTTTAATCTCCTAGAAATAAACTTCTCATTTCCTGTATTCTCACTTCAGTCCTCTTCACATAGTAGGTCTCATGACTTTTCCCTTTTTACCAGACATCCTCAGTTTTTAAGAATTGACTTACATCAAGTGCACCTATCTCTACTGGAAGAGCATGTGACTCTTGATCTTGGGGTCATGAGTTTGAACCCAATTTTGGTTGTAGAGATTACTTAAAAATAAACTTTAAAAATATTTTAAAAAGAGGGCAGCCTGGGTGGCTCAGCGGTTTAGCGCCACCTTCAGCCCAGGGTGTGATCCTGGAGACCCAGGATAAAGTCCCATGTCAGGCTCCCTGCATGGAGCCTGCTTGTCCCTCTGCCTGTGTGTCTACCTTTCTCTCTCTGGCTCTCATGAATAAATAAAATCTTAAAAAAAAAATCTAAACCTCTTCTGCTTTTGCAGATTTGATTGAGAACAGCTGCCGAGGAGTGTAGACAAGCAAAATGTTTATGCCTTCTCCCTCTGCCATTTCTTTTAAATGTTAGGGCCATAGTGCTGGTCTATAAGCTTAAGTCTTTGTACCTCTTTGGCATGGGGCTTCAGGTGGATTCTCAGTAAGTGGTAGTCCTGTAGGGGTCCTGGGCTTGAAGGCAGTGGGAATAAAATCAAGAAGCAAGCTGGAATGGGATATCTGCCTATGAGCCTTTATCTGACCTCCAAGGTGGATATTTTTGTCTGATGGAAGATGGGAAGGGAAAACTCTTAGGTCCATCTTCAAAGTTCATCCCGGATATAACTACTTTTTGGGAAGCCAGCAAACCACTTTACACCTTGTTTTTTACAACCAATATCATACTCTCACTATATTTCTTGTGTGTTTGCCCAGTATAGCCTGTGAAAGTTTTCAGGACAGAGACAGTGTGTTTATAATGTTAACTGCTGTTATTTGCTGAGCACTTTCCATGTGCTAGGCGCTTACCACTTTCCACTTAACACTTGTCCACAGTTTTGTGACCTAATTCTTAAAAATGAGCAAAGTCCCAGAGATTTTTTTTTAAAGATTTTATTTATTCATGAGAGCCAGAGAGAGAGGCAGAGACATAGGCAGAGGGAGAAGCAGGCTCCCTGTGGGGAGCTCAATGTGGGACTCCATCCCCAGACCCCAGGATCACGACCTGAGTCAAAGGCAGACGCTCAACAACTGAGCCACCCAGGCATCCCCAAAGTCTCAGAGAATTTAAAGAATTTTGCCCAACATCACATATCTGAGGCTACATGCAGACTGAGAACCTAGGTGAGTGTGAATTTCAGAGGGCACACAGACTGCAATGTTGAGTGTTACTCCCATTTCAATTTTCTTTATTTTTTTAAGATTTTATTTATTCATTCATGAGAGACACACAGAGAGAGGCAGAGACACAGGCAGAGGGAGAAGCAGGCTCCATGCAGGGAGCCCATCATGGGACCTGATCCTGGCTCTCCAGGATCACACCCTGGGCTGAAGGCAGGTGCTAAACCTCTGAGCCACCTGGGCTGCCCTCCATTTCCTTTTTTTTTTTTTTTTTTTCTGTATATATATATATTTTTTGGAGTTCAATTCACCAACATATAGCATATCACCCAGTGCTCAGCCCAAGTGCCCCCCTCATGGTCCATCACCCAGTCACCCCAACCCCCTGCCCACATCCCCTTCCACCACCCCTTGTTCGTTTCCCAGTTAGGAGACTCTCATGTTCTGTCACCCTCACTGATATTTCCCACTCATTTTCTCTCCTTTCCCCTTTAATCCCTTTCACTATTTTTTATATTCCCCAAATGAATGAGACCATATAATGTTTGTCCTTCTCCGATTGACTTACCTCACTCGGCATAATACCCCCCGGTTCCATCAATGTCGAAGCAAATGGTGGGTATTTGTCATTTCTAATGGCTGAGTAATATTCCATTGTATACATAAACCACATCTTCTTTATCCATCATCTTTTGATGGACACCAAGGCTCCTTCCACAGTTTGGCTAATGTGGCCATTGCTGTTAGAAACATCGGGGTGCAGGTGTCCCGGCGTTTCATTGCATCTGAATCTTTGGGGTAAATCCCCAGCAGTGCAATTGCTGGGTCGTAGGGCAGGTCTATTTTTAACTCTTTGAGGAACCTGCACACAGTTTTCCAGAGGGGCTCTACCAGTTCACATTCCCACCAACAGTGTAAGAGGGTTCCCTTTTCTCCACATCCTCTCCAACATTTGTGGTTTCCTGCCTTGTTAATTTTCCCCATTCTCACTGGTAGAGGTGGTATCTCATTGTGGTTTGGATTTGTTTTTCCCTGATGGCCAAGTGATGCAGAGCATTTTCTCATGTGCATGTTGGCCATGTCTACTAATCCTTCTGATCATGTCCAGAGGAAAGTTGGTTTGACAATTAACACTTGGTATTTAACACCTAACCTTTGGCTAACTACTTGAACGAAGACTCAGGCCTTTTGACAGACCACAGATAAAGTTTAGCAACTCGTTTCCTTTGAACTTAGTGCCCCTGTACTCTTCTGTGACAAATGAGACTGAATTTCCACTGATGGTAAAATTAACTTAACTGCTTTGCGTTATGTATAGAATGAAAACCTTTAAAAGGAAGCTTTAAAAACTGGTAATACTTCTCGCCTCCTCAGACCGCTTCTGGGTGGCTGTAGGAAACTAGGAAGAGAAGGAAATTTTGTCTTTATTATGCTCTTTTACACAAAAGTCGAGTTTTGTGACCCAAAATGGAGAGAAACGAACAAGAAAATGACTAAGTAAATAATATGCATATAGTAGGGAGAATATGGCATACACCATGAAGGTATCAAGGGAATGAATGAAACTAAGGAGCTGCTGTGGCAAAGACATATTGGTGCAAAAAAAATAAAAATCCACCTGATGGAGGACGCCCGCGGAGGAAGCGGCCTACCCCCAGCCTCCGCCGGCCGTGCGCGGGGTTCCCGCGGCCGGAGGCCCCCCCGCGCTTGCGCAGTTTCAAGCCGCCATTTCTGCCACAGTAGCCAGTCCCCGCCCGGGAGCGCGCGAACACAGCGCGCACGCTTGCGGGGCCGCGCACGCACGCACGCACGCACGCCCCGCCCCGCCCCGCCAGGCCCGCAAATCCCCGGCGGCGGGCCTCGCGTTGTCTAGGCTCCGGGAGGTAATGCCCCGGAAGGCAGGGAACGTGGAGGAGGCCGAGGCGGGCGCCGAGGAGGTGGGCGCCGAGGAGGTGGGCCCTGAAGAGTCCGGCGGGGAGGAGTCTGGCGCGGAGGAGTCCGGCCCGGAAGAGTCTGACGCGGAGGAGCCGGGCGCTGCGGCGGAGATGGAGGCCGGGCAGCCGCGGCCGGTGCTGCGCTCGGTGAACTCGTGCGAGCCGTCCCAGGTCATCTTCTGCAACCGCAGCCCGCGCGTCGTGCTGCCGGTGTGGCTCAACTTCGACGGCGAGCCGCAGCCCTACCCGACGCTGCCGCCGGGCACGGGCCGCCGCATCCACAGCTACCGAGGTAGGCGGGCCGGGGTCGCCGGGCCCGGCCCCCCTCCGCCGCCGGGGTCCCCCTTCCTCCCGGGGCGCAGCGAGCGCCTGCTGGAGCCCCCGAGTTTGTGACAGATACAGTTGGACGCTACTAGTAAGTGGCAGCTAATTCTTCAGACGACTGGGTAGTTAGTTTTCACTTGAGGGGCTCTTCCCGTCACACTCGTAGGTTACCCCTGAAAGTGCTGCCTGCCTAACGCCCGCGTGTCCCCAGTGGGCCGGGGCCGCGTAGGGTCCCCACCTTCCAGGGGAACCCGGGCGGGGGCGGGGGCTGACGGAGGCGTAAACGGGTACCAGCCCGTGACCCTGTCGCCTCTAGAGGAAGGGAGCCCCGCGGAGAGGGGAGCTGGGAGCGGGTTCCTGCTCGGGACGGGAGGGGGTGTGTCATGTCCCTTGGGGAGCGCCTCCCGGAGCGGGCCGCGTGCGGGGCTGACCCACCGAGAGGAGTCCGCGGGGGGACCGGCCTGGGTGGACAACACCTGCAGCCCAGGGGGAGGACAAGGCACCGGATGGCGGGAGCGAAGCCCGAAAGGTTTTCCCCCCCTGGGAAGAAAGGGGGTGTTGAGTTTTTAGGCAGGTCAATGACAGCGGCTGATTGATTGAAGAGACTTTATTTATTCATGAGACACACAGAGGGAGGCAGAGACACAGGCAGAGGGCGAAGCAGGCTCCTCACAGGGAGCCTGCTCTGGGATTTGATCCCTGGATCTGGGATCTCCCCCTGAGCAAAAGGCGGACACGCTCAGCCGCTGAGCCACCCAGGCGTCCCTCTTTTGATTTTTCATACAAGAGATTCGTTTAGTCTTTGACTACCGAACTTACCTTTTTCCGGCTGGCTTTTTCTCAACTTGATGTTTTTGCACTTTTTTTTCTTGAGAAGCACAGATGTAAGGAGTTAGTGAAATTATTTTAGTTTGCAGTGTTTGGTGTGATTTGCAATTCATGTTTGCTGTTTGATCATGGTAGCAGAAAAGGCATGGTATTTGGAGCTGCAAGTACATGCTCTTTTTTCCTTACTGTCCCTTTTCCCTTGACCAAGTTACTTGGCTTTTTTAGAGCTCTTCTCATATGTAAATAGATCTGTTGTGACGATTGAGTAAGATAATATTATTTGTTGGAAGGGTTTTGTTCAATATTTAAGCAGAATGAGAGGCAGGTACTTCAGTGTCTGTCAAGGAAGATGCAGAAAATGGGTGTGTAGCTACATAACAGCCTCTGCTTATTTTAACAGGTCACCTTTGGCTCTTCCGAGATGCGGGGACATATGATGGGCTTCTGGTTAACCAAACTGAACTGTTTGTGCCATCTCTCAATGTTGATGGACAGCCAATTTTTGCCAACATCACACTGCCAGGTACTGATGTTCCATCTTTTAATTTTTTTTATTATTAAAAAATTTTTTTTAAAGATTTTTTTTTTTTTATTTGAGAGGGAGGTGGGGATTGAGCGCAGGAGAGAGCACAAGCAGTGGAGAGGGAGAAGTACGTTGCCCTCTGAGCAGGGAGCCTGATGTGAGGCTCAGTCCTAGGACCCTGGGACCATGACTGGAACCAAAGGCAGCCACTTAACTGACTGAGCCCCCCAGGTGCCTCCCCCTATCTTTTTAAAAAGATAAGACTGGGGGCTCCTGGCTGGCTTAGTTGGTAGATAGAGCATGTGACTCGTGATTTCATGGGTGTGAGTTCAAGCCCCACATTGGGTGTAGAGATTACTTAAAAATAAATAAGTAAAAATAATAAATAAAAAGATAAAACTGTTGTAATAAGTAAGGAATAAGCCACCTGGAGGCGCCAGATCTTTAGTGGTTTTTACTGGATGCTAGCCAAGTTAGCCAACCTTTCTGTGGCCTATTTTCCACCACAAATAAAATGGAATAAATTTGTATCCTCTATATTGAACAGAGATGTTGTGGTTTCTCAGAAGCTCTTAGGGCTTGTCAGAGATGGGCTAAATTAAAATATCTGATTGTAGGGGGGCACCTGGCTGCCTCAATTGGTAGAGCATGTGACTTTTGATGTGAGGAGCATATGACTCTTGGTGTCAGGGTTATGAGCTCAAGCCTCACATTGGGGGTAAAGATTACTTACAAATTTTAATAAATAATAAACATCTGTTGAATTATGAATTCATTTTGTTTACCCTGCCTTAGAGAAGAAATATGCTCTGGAGTCTTAGAAGAAGAATAAGGTATAGAGAATGAGACACCATGTCTTTCAGTGTCATAGCTTTTTTTTTCTTAATTTGACAGAGGGAGAGGGAGAGAGTGCGCACAAGTAGGGAGAGCAGCAGGCAGAGGGAGAGGGAGAAGCAGGCTCCTTGCTGAGCAGAGAGCCTGACATGGGTCTTGATCCAGGGACCCTGGGTTCATGACCTGAGCACAGTGGCAGACACTTAACCAACTGAACCACCCAGGTACCCCTAGTGTTGTATCTTTTTTTTTTTTTTTTTTTTTTTAAGATTTATTTACTCATGAAAGACAGGGAGAGAGAGAGCGCGTGAGACACAGGCAGAGGGAGAAGCAGGCCCCATGCAGGGAGCCCGATGCGGGACTCCCATGCAGGGAGCTCCTGGGTCTCCAGGATCAGGCCCTGGGCCGAAGGCAGGTGCTAAACCGCTGAGCCACCTGGGCTGCCTGTGTTGTATCTTTTAATGTTATTTAACCCACTCAAGCTCACAGTGCTAAACGGGGTAAAAAAAAAAAAATCACCAAATTGAACGTTAACATCATAGTTTACTGTTTGTTTAAAACCCAATTAATTTTAGTAGGTTGAACCCAAAGAAACTGATAGTTAAAAAACGCCAAGTACAAGGGTGTCTGACTGGCTTAGTCAGTGGAGCAGCAACTATTGATCTTGGGATTATGAGTTTGCGTCCCAAGTTGGGTATAGAGATTACTTAAAAATAAAATCTTAAATAAGAAACAAAGACAAACCCAAATACCTATAGCTTCATAAGGTTTAAACTGATACTGATATGTATGTATGGATCCCATTTTAAGGAAGAAAATGTTCAAAAATTGATAAGGCAAAATATACTTTTATCAATTTATATACTTTTATCAATTATACTTTTATCAATTTAACTCAGGACTTATCAATTTTAAATTGATAAAAGTATATTTTGCCTTACAGGATGCTCTTAAAGAGTAGATTCCCCAGTGAGTTTAACATAGAATTGGAGTTCCTCAAAATCCAGTTGCAAAATTTTTTGGTTATCTATTGCTGTGTGACAGCTACCCCCAAGCTAACAATTACCTTTTTATTCATAATTCTACAGTCTAGGCTGAGATCAGGTAGGTGGTTATTCTGCTCATTGGTGGCCATTTGTGTGGCTGACTGCTGGCAGGTTGGCTGGGGGCTGGGCCTCTCTCCCATGCATTCTCAGGGTTCTTTCCTCTTTGTGTAGTCTCTCCTGCAGGGTAGCTCTGGGCTTCTAAGAGTGTAAAAGTGGAAGTTGCCAGGGCTTCTTAAAGGTTAGTTTCAGAATTGGCACAGTATCTGTCACTTCACCCACATTGATTTAGTTTAAATGAATCACAAGCCCAGCCAACTTGTAAAGGGAAATGACTACACGAGGTCATATGTACCTTGAGTTGTCCATTAGGGCCAGCACATTACACTCTGCCACATGCATTTACTCCCTTTATTTGCCCAAAGTAAAGTCCATCTATAGTAAATGGAATTGCTGTGGTTGGCAAAGCCTCTTGCTCATCCATTGTCCCGAGGCCTGAGTCTGCTCCTGAGGATTTGGTTTTCTGCATTTGCAGTGTATACTCTGAAAGAGCGGTGCCTCCAGGTTGTCCGAAGCCTAGTCAAGCCTGAGAATTATAGGAGACTGGACATCGTGAGATCCCTCTATGAAGATCTGGAAGACCACCCGAATGTAAGGAAAGACCTGGAGCGGCTGACACAGGAGCATATTGAAAATCAGCGGATGGAAGGGGAGACTGAGGATTTTAATTGAAATTTGCACTCCTGAGTCTCAGCCTTTGATGGTACTGACAAGTCTTGATCTATATTTAGGACTGGTCACTTATTCTCAGATTCAAGGTGTCTCATTCTCAGAGTAAAAAATCCTCCATTGCTTAAAGGAAAGTTAACTGACTGCACTAGGCATTATGATGTTTCGGGCAAATATCACAAGATGTAACTTAATGCCTGCCCCTTCTAGAAGTATTCTTCAAATAGTTGCGTTTTTGCCTCCTAGTAAGTCAGGAAAGTTTCTATGTAAGGACTTCTGTGTAAGTAATTCAATAAGAATTGCAGCATATTCTTTAATTGTAAGAAAGCAGTGGCATCTGTTTTCAATTGCTGTGTTGTGGTAGGTGATGTGTCTGCCTCCTGCTTTGAGAAGACAGAGATGTCCTTGAGGCAGGGACAAGTCTGTCTCCTCTTTTGAGACCCCAGTGCCTCACACATTATGAGCCTTCAGTCAGTGTTTGTTGAATGAACAAACCAGCAGATACTTTGGTAGAAAGTGTTTGAAGGTTTTGCCCTTTTTTGGGGGGTGGGGAGGTGGGTACCTTACAACGTATACAGTAAACAAATGTTTTAAAGGGAATCACTTTTATAGGAAGCACTTTTTATAACTTTCTAAACTTTGTGCTTTTCTCTGCCCACTGTTATTGTAGTTTATTTTGTTTCTAAACCAGGATTAGCTTTCTATAGTTATTGTGGTGATTGCTTTTTTGAAACTTGACATATGCACAGAAGATAGGAGAAAATAGCTGTCCTCTTGTTTAGTTGTAGTATTAAGGAGCTACTACTGTATTGTAAATAGGTTTTTGCTAAGTGTGAGTATTTCTGTTACTTTTTGTAAATCCTCTACCTTTCTGTTTGGCTTAGCATTGTTTTGTTTTGTTTCCTTAAATGCTGGCAGTGTTTTAACCAGGGGCCAGCAGTGTTGGGGTAGCAGGGACCACTAAGGGGCGCCACTCACTGGCTCATCTGGACTTGCAGGGCTGCCTGGTTCTGCATTTTTCATCAGGCAGGAGGATCTGGTGACACTTTACACCTGGCTGGGGAGAGGCGGAAGCCCTCTACCTTTTGGAAGTTACTCATAATACACAGTGGATTCAGGGAGTAGCCTGGAATGTTTTATAGTTTTATAAATGTACAAATCCTTTCTTATAGGCTGGACTTAAATTGATTAACTGAAATTCAAAAGTTCTATCAGGCTTTCTTTTTTGGTAACTAATAGTTAAAAAAAAAAATTGCCCCCAATTGAGAAAATTTTGGTAAAGACAGTAAAGTAAAAGAAAAAAAAAAAAAAATCAATGCAGATACACTACTTGAATACAGCCCCTAACATTTTGACTTTTGGCCTTTTTAGGGCATCTTTTGGTTAGTTTGGTTTTACATAGTTGGGATCATATAGAATATAACAGTTTTGTATTCTACCTTCTAAGTCATGACTTTATAACTGAATGTTTTCCCATGGTAATGTAGACATTAGTGCAGTCTTCCTTTTATAAACAATGCGATATTTCTTGGTACCTATAGTTTCTGTACTAACCTTTGAGCACAATTCCTGTGCTCGGAAATAAGCGTGAAGTAAGACAATGCCCCACGGTTTCCCTAGGCTTTGTTTCACCTAATCTTAATCCCCTCTTTGAATATTCAAATTGGCCGTTGTTTTTTAAGCATGCTGTAGTACTCACTCAGTGACATGCCCCTTGGTGTCTGACATGTTACTGAGCTGTTGGGTGGGAAGGAAGAAATGCTGGGGAACAGGCAGCAGTGTGTGTTTGAGGGTGGGATGGGTAGGGGGATGTCAGGAAGTCTACTGTTGCTGGATTCGTTCACTGTTGGTTTTAATTTTTTTTTTTTAAAACTTGTCTTTGTGTCCAAATGAGATTCGTGTTCCTCCTGTGAAAACATGCAGTTTGAGTACTGTGTTTTTTATGTTGTCCAAGAAGGATTGAAAACCTGTAGCATGAATAATATATATTTTTCATTTGAAATTTTATGATTGTATTAAATGTATTGCTCCTAAAAGACTGTGATGTTTCCTATTTCAAGTTAAAAAAAAAAAAGCTGTTCTTGAATACATTAAATGGTGCTGAGCAAAAGCAATAGGTTGGGTGTGTTGGTGTGGCTCTGTTGTGAGAGAGCTGTGTTTCTGTAAAGGCTTATGTGGGGAGGGGTATTGCAGACACAAGCACTTGTCTTCATGCTCAGCCTCTTTTCTTTCCAGCCTTGATTTCTTTTATTTTTTGTTTCTATTATTTTTATTTTTTTATTTTCCTTTTTAATTAAAAAAATTTTTTTAAAGATTTTATTTATTTATTCATGAGAGACACACAGGGAGAGAGGCAGAGACACAGGCAAAGGGAGAAGCAGGCTCCATGCAGGAAGCCCGACGTGGGACTTTATCCCAGGACTCCAGGGTCACACCCTGAGCCAAAGGCAGACACTCAGCTGCTGAGCCACTCAGGTGTCCCTATTTTTTTTATTTCCTTAAGTAATCTCTATACCCAGTGCAGGGCTTGAACTCATGACTTGGAGATCAGGAGTTATGTGCTCTACAGACTAATAAGCCAGCCAGGCACCTTACCCTGGTTTCATGTGTGTGTGTATGTATGTATGTATTTAAATTTTTTTTCTTTTCACCTTGGTGGTGAAAATTTTTTAAAGATTTTATTTATGTATTTATTTAGAGAGACCACAGTGGGGGGAGGGACAGAGAGGAGATCTCAAGCAGATTGTACTGAGCATGGAGCCCAAAGCAGGGTTCAATCTCATGACCCTGAGATATGACTTGAGCTGAAACCAAGAGTGGAATTCTTAACTGCCTGAGCCACTCAGGTGCGCTCACCCTGGGTTTTTCTTTCTTTCTTTTTTTTTTTTTTTAATATAAACATCTTTAGCTTCATTTTTCACATAAAAATGAAATATTACTGTGAAAAAAATTAACCACTACAGAAAAGCGTTAAGAAGAAAAGTACTCACATTGGGGAAAACCTGGGTTTTTTTTTTTTGTACATAAACAGAACCAACCTTCACAGACACCTCACTGGAGAAGATACACAGTTGGCAAGTAAGCATATGAAAATGTGCTCCACATCATATAGTCAGGGATATGCAAATTGAAACAACAAGGAGGGGCACCTAGGTAGCCCAGTTGGTTAAGTGTCTGCCTTTGGCTCAGTTCATGATCTCAGAGTCCTGGCATCAAGCCCTGCAACAGGCTCCCTGCTCAGCAGGAAACCTGCTTCTCCCTCTCCTATTCCCCCTGCTTGTGCTCTCTCTGTCAAATGAATGAATACAATCTTAAAACCCCAAAAAACTATAAGGGGAGGGGCACCTGGGAGGCTCAGTCAGTTAAGCATCTGACTCTTGATCTTAGCTCAGGTCTTGGTCTCAGGGTCATGAGTCCATGTTGGGCTCCACCCTGAGCATGGAGCTTACTTAAAAACAACAACAACAAGGAGATACCAATATACAACCTAGTAGAGTGGCCAAAATCTGAAAGATGGCCAACAAATGCTGCCCAGGATGCCGAGCAACATGAATTCTCACTGCTGGTGGGAATGCAAAATGGTACAGCCACTTTGGAAGACAGGTTGGCAGTTCCTTACAAAAGTAAACATTCTCTTATATATTCCAGTAATCATGCTCCTTGATACCCGAAGGAATTAAAAACCTTGGATATTTATAGCAGCTTCATTCATAATTGCCAAAACTTAGAAGGAACCAAGGTGTCCTTTAGTAGGTGAATGGGTAAATAAACTAGTTCCAGGTTCTGAATGACAGCACTAAAAAGAAATGAGCTGTCAAGCATGAAAGGACATGGAGGAAACTTTAACGCATATTACTAAGTGAAAGAAGCCAATCTAAAAAGGTCACATGGTATATGATTTCAGCTGTATGACACTGTGGAAAAGGCCAAACTATGGAGTCAGAAGATAATGGTTGCCAGGGTATGGAGTGGAGAGTGGGATGAATAGATGGAGCATGGGGCTTTTTGGACAATAAAACTCTTCTGTTTGATACTATAACATATGTGAGTTTTTACAGCATAGAATATACAACAACAAGGAGGAACCCTAAAGTAAACTATGGACTTGGGGTGATACGGGTGTGTCAGGGAAGGTTCATCACTTGAAACAAATGTGCCACTTTGGTAGGGACATTAATCATGGGGGAAGCTTTGCATTTGTGGGGGCGGGAGGTATATGTGAAATCCCTGTACCTTCCTCTCAATTATGCTGTGATCTTAAAGTCTATTTTAAAAAAAAGAACCAAAAATGGTAAGTGGTTTCTATTTTACCAGCGCGTATACTGAGCAGGTGATAAAAGGACAGGCTCTGTCCTAGAAATCAACACACTAAGGATATGAAATAGGTATTAGTGTTTTGCACTCTTGACAAGTGAGCACCAATGTGAACTTTTCAGTTACTTTCACACGAGGTTTCTGTATGCATCCCATTCTTAGCACCTCACTCTACCCTATGCCAGTCACTGGGCTGCCTGATATCCCTTCAATATTTCCCTTTTCTGTCAACACACCTAAACTCCTTGCCCCAGCAAAACATTTCCCTGGGGCTTCCCCTCGCCACACATACACAGTAACCCATTGGTAAATGGGATCTATGGGATCTGACACGATCTCCAGGTCGACATTGTTAGAAGTTTAGCTGTAGGACACCTAGCTGGTGTTGCAGAGAATTGGTTGTGGGGAATCGCTCCCCCTGCCCCAACATTTGGTGGCCAGAAGTGTCAAAAGTTAAGTGTTCTGTGTAAAAGGAAAGGAAAAACATACAGGAGAAGGGAGAACTGGTTTTTTTCCTACACAGGAGGAGGAGAGGCTAGGACTGGGTTTTTAAATTCACCCTGTGAAAATTAGTGGAAGGAAAACTCACAAAAGTGGAGTCAGGAGGCCAGCAGGGGGCGATCTCATGCCCTCTCACTCCTTAGTTGTAGACACCCCCACCCCCACCCCTAACAGGAAGACAAGGACCATGCAGGTGGACACTACTATCCCAGTTGGAGGAAAAAAGATTTCCTCTTCTCCCAGCAACAGCTCAGCCAGTGAGACAACTCAGCCAATGAAAAGCCACTATGCTATGAACTCCCAGTTTGCTCTAATGGACTTCGTTTATAACAGCAATCCCAACTCCCCTCTTACCTCTGTAAAAGAGCCTTCCTGTTTTTTGTTCCATGACTTGCCTATGGTTTTGTAGTAGCTTGTGTGTCCTGAATCGCAATTCTCTGCTATTCCTGAATAAACCCATTTTTGCTGATAAAATAACTGACAGTTTTATTTTTAAGGTTAGCCACAATTTTTTTTTTTTTTTTTTTTTTGGACAGTGATCATGTCTTATCAGAAAAAACAAAGATTTTTTTTTAAAGATTTTATTTATTTATACATGAGAGACACAGAGAGAGGCAGAGACAGGCCGAGGGAATCCATGGAGCCCTATGTGGGACTCCATCCCAGGAACTTGGGATCATTCCTTGAGCCAAAGGCAGATGCTCAACCGCTAAGCCACACAGGTATCCCGAAGATATTTTTATTAGGAAGAAAATATATGTACAAAATACACACAGACGCTTTATTAATCCTCTATCATCAGTCTTCTTTCTCATCCCAACTTCCTGATAAAATACTGGTTCTCAGCTCTGTGCACGATTGGAATTACCATGAAGCTTTTTATTTTATTTTTTAAAGATTATTTATTTATTAAGATTTATTTATTTAAGAGAGAGAGAGAGCGCGTGCATGTATGCACCAGTGGGGGGGGGGTTGCCGAGGGAGAAGGAGAGAGAATCCCTAGCAGGCTCCCCGCTGAGATAAGAGCCCCCTGGTGGGCCTTCATCTGCTAACCTGAGATCATTATGGGGGTGGGAGCCAGAATCAAGAGTCTTGCTCTACTAGCTGAGCCACCCAGGTGGCCCAACCTGGGAAGCTTTTTAAAATGCTAGTGCCTGAGCCCTGGCCCAGCTCCACCCACAATTGAGTCTGGATCTGTGGAGATCAGGCTGGGCATGTGTAGCTTGTTAAAGCTCCCTAGGTAATTCTAATATGCAGCCAGAGTGCTTTCCACAGACTGTAATTTCAAGGAAATTAAATGTGAATAGGTCAAAATGACATAACTACATAACTAATTACATTCACCCTCAATAATTGTCTCTGATTGTAGTAGGGAGGGTGTTGGCCATGGAAAGCAGCTAATTAGTAGAAGAAATGAACTGTGCAGTATCAAAGGACATTTCTTTGTGGTGAGGCAGTATACTAGAGTAGAAAGAACACTTCCTTTGGAGACAAATTTGGGTTGAATCCTGTCAGCCAATTGGATTGATGCCTCAGTTTTCTCATCTGTAGAATGGGAACAATAATCCTGCTTTGTAGGGTTGTTGTGAGCATCCCAGATAGTGTATTCTAAATGCTTGGTACTTGGTAGGTGAGCAGCAGCTCTATTAATTAGTAATAAGGATCTTACTTTGAAGAATTTATTCTAAAGAATGGGGACCATGATGTCTCCCTAAGATGATCTGATCAGGCCCTGAACTTCTTAGGCCTTTTCGGAGGAGAAAACACTAGGTCTCAGATTCCAAGCCCTGAGGATGGGGTGAGAAAGAAACTTGCCAAGAGCCCAAAGAGCATACAGAGAAGTTGTAGGGACTTGTCCATCCTGGACTGGCCAAGGCTGAATGCAGATCTCCTGAGACCTCAAAGCCCCATCAAGGGGAAGAGACCCCATGGCACTAATAATGCAAAAAGACAGATGCTCTGTGCTTGCAGAAGTGAGGGAGAAGCAGGCAGAGAACTCTGCAAGTAAAAAAAAAAATGAAAGAAGAGGACGTTTGCCCTGGGATGTAATTGCTTTCCCCTTCAACTCCACCTTCCACCACTGCTGAAACATGAGACTTCCCCTGCAAAACAGTCACATAACACCGAAATATGCCCCAATTTCAACATCAAAGGGGTGGACTCACATACAAGCAACCCTTTATTTTTTTATTTTTTAAAAGATTTTATTTATTCATGAGAGACACACAGAAAGAGGCAGAAACACAGGCAGAGGGAGAAGCAGGCTCCCTGTGGGGAGCCAATATGGGACTCGATCCCAGACCCCCGGATTATGTCCTGAGCCAAAGGCAGATGCTCAACCACTGAGCCACCCAGGTGTCCCACAAGCAACCCTTTACTGGGCTAAATACTTCACAGTTTAACCCAAGCATTTGGAGGTCCATGTAAGCTTCATACCAATCCTTCAAAGTAGTTAGGGCAGGATATCCAGTTTACAAAACAGAAAAATGAAGGTTTCCTCAAGGATGAAGAGTCCGTGAATGAACTGAGATCTCAGATCCTGATAGAATTTGAACGCAATGGATGCCTTTTTCTTTTCTTTTCTCTTTTTTTTTCTTTCTTTTAAAAATGAGTTTGATGTCCTTTGATCCTTTGTCCTTTGATGGATCGCGGGAGCACTCTTGGTGGAGCTTTTTTCAATATGGCAGCTAACATTTTACGCCTATTCTCTGTGCAGGAAAGACTGGGTAGTAGACATTCCATATGGGCTGTATAAACTGATTTAATCCATTTCCCTAGCGCATGACTCTAGGGAATAGAAATAACTAGTGCCATTTTACAGATGTGGAAAGCACTTTGAAAAGTGAAATGGGCTGTCTGGGTCACAAAGCCTGTTGGTGGCAGAACCAGAACGTGCTCCCAGGACTTCCCACTTTCATTTCATTTCATTTCCTTCTGTAGCCATACTTAGCTGATGTTTATGGCCACAAAATATAACTCTAGTTTATCTGCCCTCAGTGACATTGTGTAATCTTTTGGAACCCCTTTATTTCTGTGGGGAAAGAAAAGGGATAATACTATCTATAGCATAGGCTTATGAGAATTACAGAAAATAATCTATGAAAAGCACATTGTAGGTGTAGGTAAATGGTAGTTATTATAATAAAGAGGCAGTTTATAGGCAGTGGTCAGACTGTTTGGGTTCAAATCCCAGCTCTGTCACTTGTACCTGTATGATGTTAGGCAAGTTACTCAACCTCTCTGTGCTTTGGGTTCCTCATCTGTAGAATGGGGGTAATAGCCACACCTAATAGGGTCATTGTAAGGAGTAGGAATAACCCAGGTGAAGTCTACACATGGTAAATGATCAATAAGTACCAGCCATTTTTAAAAATTTTATTTATTAGAGAGAGAGGCAGAGACACAGGCAGAGGGAGAAGCAGGCTCCATGTAGGGAGCCCTATGTGGGACTCGATCCCAGGACCCCAGGATCACACCCTGGGCTGAAGGTGGCGCCAAACTGCTGAGCCACCCGGGCTGCCCAGCACCAGCCATTATTAGTACAAGTTCTCTTCCTATCCTATTTAATAATTCAATTTGCCCTGAAGTCTCTCTTATTCTGTTTTCCCTCATTAAGATTTATTACCTTTTAAGATAAGAACGCAATGAGCCACCCCTACTCCTACTCTTTTTCATCACACTCTGCTTTTTTTTTTTTTTTTTTTTTTTAAGATTTATTTATTTTGGAGAGAGAGCACGTAAGAGCAGGAGGGGCAGAAGGAGAGGGAGAGGGAGAGAGAAAGAAAGAGAGAGAGAGAATCCTCAAGCAGACTCCACACTGAACGGGAGCCAGAATTGGGCTCCATCTCATGACACTGAGATAACAGCTGCAGCCGAAACCAAGAGTTGGAAGCTTAATGACTGCACCCCCCAGGCGCCCCCATCACACTCTGCTTTTATTCTGGAATGTTACTTATATTCTTCTATAGTGCTAAGTTATTTACTGCTTATTGCCTGTCGCCCTGCAGGGCACGGATTTTGTCCTTTTTTCCTCAGAGATATTCTGGGCAGTGCCTGGCATGTAGTAGCTGCTCAATAAATGTTAGCTGTTATTATGATAAGGTCCATTTTGACTATTTAACAGACCTCCCGCTGCTCGCTCTGAATTCCTAATACCCCTTAACCACCTTTCCTTCTTTTGTGCAATAGCACTTAACACCTTTTAACACACCACCTAACTTGTTAGGTACTTTCATTACTTAGAGCTAGTTTTCTTCCCCCCATCATCTAGATTGTAAGTCCCATGAAAACAAGGAAGTTTGTAGGTTTTCTCCACTAATGTACCTCCAACACCTTGAACACCTTGCCTGGCATATAGTAGGTGATTAATAAGAGTATTTGTTGAATGAATTATATGTGGCAGAGCGCCAAAAGCACTGGGCCTGGAGTCAGAAGACCTGCTGGGACTGCCACTGAACTCTTCCGTGTGTCCTTTTTTTTTTTTTTTAAGATTTTATTTATTTATTAGAGACACAGAGAATGAGAGAGAGAGAGAGAGGCAGAGACACAGGCAGAGGGAGAAGCAGGCTCCATGCAGGGAGCCCGACGTGGGATTCGATCCCGGGTCTCCAGGATCACGCCCTGGGCCGAAGGCAGGCGCCAAACCGCTGCGCCACCCAGGGATCCCCTCTTCCGTGTGTCCTTAAACGCGTTGCCCCCACCCCAGCCCACCCTGCGCCTCAGTTTCCCCTCGCGGCTCCGACGCCGGTTCCGCAGCGGCTCCAGCTGGGCGGCGTCGTGCCGCGCGCGGCCGCTGGGGGGCGGTGGTGCCCGGCGCCCGGCCCCGCCCACTTCCCGGGAGGCGGAGGCGGCGGCTGGGGGGCCCCGCCCCGTGGGCCCCGCCCGCTCGCGGAGTAGAGGAGCCGGGTGCCCCGCGCGGCTGCCCCAGTTGCCCTGGCGCCTGCCCGCCCGCCGGCCCCGGAGCCCAGCCATGTCCTGCTACATCTACCAGCTGCCCGCCTGGGTGCTGGACGACCTGTGCCGCAACATGGACACGCTCAGCGAGTGGGACTGGATGCAGTTCGGTGAGTGGGGTGGGGGTGGGGGTGGGGCCCCCGCCGCTAACCCCTGCCCACCTCTGTGTAAGCGGGTCCCTTCCCGCCCCGGGTCTCGCTGTGTCCTCGGGCCGCCCACCGCCCGGACCCGCCCCGGCAGGGGCACGGACGCGGGTGGTCTCGCTGAGGTCCCGCCAGGCCTGCAAAGTGCATTTTTCTCTGGTCCCGCCGTACAGACGGGCAGGCGGAGTGAGGGAGGTGGAGTAACTTGCTGCGGCCCTGACGTCGCTAAGGGGCAGGGTGGGATTGGAACCCTGGTGTCCGACTCCACCAGGACGTCCGGACTCCTGGGGTCTGGCTGATGGATTTGAGCGAGCGGGCGAGCGCGCACCGGCAGAGGTAGTGGCAGAGGCGGAGAGAAGCAGGCTCCCCGCTGAGCGGGGAGCCAGGTGGGGGACTCGATCCCAGACCCAGCCAAGGCAGAAGCTCAGCCCCCTGAGCCGGCCTGGCGCCCCTGCTGTGTTTGTTGGTTTGTTTGCACCTGCTGATCTGCGGGGAGTGCCTGGCATCTGGGTGGACGCCGCCAGAGTGGACCTTGGGTTCCCAAGCAGAGGGAACCTTCCAGGCTCCACCTCCTCCCAGCTAGTGACTTTGGACGAATTGCTTAATCTCCCTGAGCCTCAGTTTCTTAATCTGTGAACTGGAGGTTCTTGTGAGTAATTAAAATTATATAAGAGGCACCTGACACTGAAGTGCCAGATTCTAGTAAGTAACAAGGAAGTATTAACAATGATTATTTTTACGTTTGAGGTCAGTGTAACTGGTGCCACTTAATTTTAAAAATAATCTAGTTTCTTTCAAATTTAGTTTATGATATGCATATGTATGTACTCCTGTATATACAGGAGTATATGATATATACATACAGTATATGATATATATATATACAGTTAAAAATAATAGAATGAATATGTATGTGTTATCCATCCAGTTTCAGCAAATAATATACATTTTAATCTAGTGGTTCTCAACCAGGGTGATTTTGCTCCCAAGGGAAAAATGTCTGGAGACCTTTTGGTTGTCCCCACTTGGGGCGTGCAGTGAGTAAAGGCCAGGGATTTTGCTAAACATCCTATGATGCACAGGACAGTCCCCTCCGCATAGAATTATCTGGCCCGAAGTGTCAGTAGTGCTCAGATTCAGAAACTCTGTTTTAAACTAGTAACAAAAATAATATACGCCTATTGAAATATGCTGTGGGAAACAAAGATTAGCTCAAATTCCACCACTCAGGGATAACCATTTTTATTTGGATGCCAGTAGTATTAGTAATGATAATAATAATGAACAGCATCAACAACAGCTGGCACTTACTGGCTTCTTAATGTGTGCTAGCAGAGTGCTATATGGCTTATACTGTCTAGTATATAACAATAAACATTTATGTGCATATATTTTTTCACAAATTCTATCATTTTTTACATTCTAATAGCTTGTATTTTTTTCCGCTCGAAATACCTTTTTTTTCTCCTTGCCAAGCAGTGTTCTTTTTCTTTTTTTTAAAAAAATATTTATTTATTCATGAAAGACAGAGAGAGAGAGAGGCAGAGACACAAGCAGAGGGAGAAGCAGGCTTCATGCAGGGAGCCCAATGTGGGACTTGATCCCGGGACTCTAGAATCACACCCTGGGCTGAAGGCAGGTGCTAAACCGCTAAGCCACCCAGGGATCCCCATCAAGCAGTGTTCTTTAGCAACATGGATTTAGGTTTTTATTTTTAGCATTTATTTTTGTTGACGATTTTTAATGGAAAGAAGCAACAAATGCATTTACAAATGTAAATGATATGCCACAGGTAGAGAGAAGGTAAATGTCTTTCCTCTTCCTGGTCTTCAGCCTCCCAGTCCACTTCCCAGAGGCAGTTACTGATAACATGTCAGGGCACCTCTGAGAATGCCTTTTACCACCTGGTTTTCTAGACTGCACCATGCTCCTTTGCTCTGATGACCTGTGACTTATCTACTTTGAATGTTTCCTGGGCAGTGGACCAATTTTGTGTAAGAGATTCCCTCTAGTACTTTTTTCCCCCCATGTTGGTCTTGACTGTAAACACTAGAGCAACTTCTGTTCCTAAGATACTTAGAAGGCACCCCTGTGACTTTTTAAAAGCGGCTTTATTAAGATATAATCCACGCACCATACAGTTCACCCATTTAAAGTGTACAATTCAGTGGCTTTTAGTATAGGTAGAGTTGTATTTCCATCTCTACAGTCAGCCTTGGAACACTTTCACAACCCACAAAGAAACCCTGTACAACTTCATTGTCACCCCCGACATTCCCACCTCTCATTTTCCTCAGATTTAGGCATTGCCTATTCTGGACATTTCACATAAATGAATCCTATAATATGCATTCCTTTGTGATTGGCTTCTTTCCTATGGCATTAGTTTTCCAGTTTCATCCATGTCATTCCATGTCTCCGTGCATAATTTCTTTTTATTACTGAATAAATACTGCCCTGGATGGGTGGACAGCTGATGAACGTTTGGGTTCTTTCCACTTTTTGGCTGTTATGAATAAAGCTCCTGTGCACATTTGTGTACAAGTTTTTATGTAGATGCATGTTTTCATTTCCGTTGGGTAGTCACTTAGGAATGGAATTACTGAGTCATAGGATAACTCTATAACATTTTGAGGAAGTGCCAGACCATCCTCCACATTGACTGCACTAATTTACATTCCCTCCAGCAGTGTATGAGGGTTCCAATTTCTTAGTATCCTCCCTGACACTTGTTATTGTCTGTCTTTTCCATTCTAGCCATCTGAGCAGGGGTGAAGTGGCATCTCACTGTAGTTTTGATTTGCGTTTCCCTCATGACTAATGATGTTGAGTATCTTTAATGTGCTTACTGGCCCTCTGTACATCCTCTTTGGGGAATACCTCTGACTTTTTAAGCCCCAGAGACACCAGAATTGCTCAAACTCTTCAAAGACTTCCAACTGCCTTTTGGGATATAATCCAGACTCCACCCGGCCTTCCCAATCTGTCACAATCTGACCACACTGATTTCTGATCTCTTTTTCTTCCACACCCACTCTTGCTTACCCTATTCCAGCCACACTGGCCTCCTTGGTCCAGACTCAGGGCCTTTGCACTTGCTACTCCCTCTGTCTGGGACATTCATCTCCCAGTGTTCACCGTGGCTGGCTTTCTAATCTGCATTAGATTCCTCTTGCTGCTGTAACAAATTACCACAAATTTAATGGCTTCAAAACAGCACACATTTATCATGTTACAGTTCTGGAGGTCAGAAGTCCTAAAATCAAGCTGTCAACAGGGTTGCATTCCTTCTGGGTGCTCTAGGGGAGGATCCATTTTCTTGCCTAAGTTTTTCAGCTTCTGAAGATTTTATTTATTCATGAGAGACACAGAGAGAGAGAGGCAGAGACACAGGCAGAGGGAGAAGCAGGCTCCCTGTGAGGAGCCTGATGCAGGACTTGATCCCAGGACCACAAGATCACGACCTGAGCTAAAGGCAGACACTGAACCGTTGAGCTACCCAAGTGCCCCAAATTTGCAGCTTCTAGAGGCTGCCTGCAACGCTTGACTCAGGGCCCCTCCCTCCACCTTCAAAGCCAACCACATAGCATCTTCTTTTATTTTTTTTATTTTTTTAATTTATGATAGTCACAGAGAGAGAGAGAGAGAGAGAGAGAGGCAGAGACACAGGCAGAGGGAGAAGCAGGCTCCATGCACCGGGAGCCCGATGTGGGATTCGATCCCGGGTCTCCAGGATCGCGCCCTGGGCCAAAGGCAGGCGCCAAACCGCTGCGCCACCCAAGGATCCCCACATAGCATCTTCAAGACTCTTTCTGACCTCTGCTTCTGTTGTCATATCACCTTTGAATCTGAGACTGCTGCCTCCCTGTTATAAGGACCCTTGTGATTATATAGGCCCACTCAGGTAATTCAGGCTAATAATTTCTCAGAACCTTTAATGTAAGCCCATCTGCAAGATCCTTCTTGTCATGAAAGGTCCCGTAATCACAGGTTTTGGAGTTTGGAATACTGACTTTGGAGGTCCATAGTTCTTCAGGTCTTGGATCTTACTTCACCTTTATTCCAGAGGTGAATACCCTGCCCCCTGCTACTGTCTGTTTTATTTCTACTGTTCCACCTAACATATTTTGATATTACCTTGTTCATTATTTATTTATATCTCTCTCTCCCTGGAGAATGAAAGCACTGTGAGGACAGGGATTTCACCCCTCTAGTTCAGGCCTGTGTTCCCAGAGCCTAGCACCGTGCCTGGCCAGTGGGCAGACACTGAGGAACCACTTGAATAGATGATGAGCTGAAGGATGTGGGAATGGTGGGGCAGTGGGGGAGTGTGCACTTCTTACCCCACCGAGATGGCTTTGAGCCCATGGTCAGCCAGCTTTCTGTGTTGGGTTGGAGCTTGCTGGGCTGGGAGTCAGCCAGGCCCCCCATTTAGCTGCTTCTTGTCAAGCCACAACACTGTCTGGCTTCCTCATCACCAGAACTGGTGATTGCCATTGTCTTTCCATCTCTAAAGAGTCTCTGCTTCTGCGAGCTATTTATTTATTTATTTTTAAAGATTTTATTTATTTATTCACGAGAGACACAGAGAGAGAATAAGAGAGGCAGAGACACAGGCAGAGGGAGAAACAGGCTCCATGCAGGGAGCCTGATGTGGGACTCGATCCCGGGACTCCAGGATCATGCCCTGGGCCGAAGGCAGGTGCTAAATCCACTGAGCCACTCAGGGATCCCCCTTCTGCAAGCTATTTAGAAAAGAGAGTCCCTTTGGGCAGATTGTGCTACTAGGGCGTGGGAGGAGGGAAGATCCTTCTTCAAGGGATCTAGAAAATCACATGGCCCACATATGCGTGCTCTTTGGATCTGACAATTGTTGGCAGATATTTTGGCTGCTTCCTGTTCATTTTCTGTGATTATAGCGGTATCTGTTTTTGCCCTTGGGGGAAAACAGGCTTCTTACAGCTTCCTCCAGGTGTATTCCAAGGGGGTATGGAGGCAGGGGTTCCTTTGTTGGACTGTTCCCCACCTTGCTCACTCATGCATGTGCTAGCTTTTGTGCATAGCCCTGCTTTGTCCCTGTCCAGCTGTGTGATTATGGTCAAGTGTCTGCCTCTCTCTCAGCCTTTCATTTCCTCCTCTATCAAATAGCGGTGAGTCACTGAGAGGTTTAGGGGACAGGTTGTGTGGAAGTTCCCTAGTGTTTTTCTCTTTCTCTTAGCCAGGGAGGAGTCACATCACTCCTGATGAGGGTCATTTGACCCTAAGCTGGGTCATTTCAGGAGGCTGTGTCATGTCTGGTCTAGAAGGTTATGAACATGGCAAGATTTTCTATTCTCAGGTGAACTCCTATGGGATTCTGGGACTCAGACCTGGAGGGACGTCCCACATAGTGATAACCATAGGGGACGAAAACACGTTTTCATCGAGTGTAGCTGGTTTAATGAGTACAGCTCACACCTATATGACATTTTCTATGTCCAAAGCACTATTCCAAGTACATCTGTGTATGTAACTAATCTGACCCTTGCGACAGTTTCTGAGGCAGGTGTGGCTGTTATCCTCATTTGCAGATAAGGAAACTGAGGCACAGGGAGGGAGGAAGGGCTTTCCCCAAGTACACAGCAAGTGAGTAGCAGAATAGGATTTGAACCCAGGCCTCAGAATCCAAAATCTAGGCCCTGACCCACCATTGTACTATCCTGCTGATAGAAGTATGTATTTTTATTTTTATTTATTTATTTTAAACATTTTTAATTTAAAATTTTTTATTTTTTAAAGATTTTATTTATTTATTCATGAGAGACATACAGAGAGAGGCAGAGACATAGGCAGAGGGAGAAGCAGGCTCCTTGCACAGAGCCCGATGTGGGAGCCAATCCTGGATCTCAGGATCACAACCTGAGCCTAAGGCAAACACTCAACCACTGAGCCACCCAGCTGTTCCTGAAGCAAATATTTTTATATCATTTGAAAAATCAGCAGCAAATGTATGAGCAGTGCTTTTCTTGGGTTCATCCAAGTGAGATGATCACAGAGACTTTCATTTTTTCCATTAGCCAAAATCTTCTATCAGCAGGTATTTCCTATGTGTGTTGAGTCCAGAGCTAGGAACATCATAGGGTCTGCGGCAGTGACTCATTCCACTGAGATGTGTGTCTTGTCTTGACCCTGTTCTAAGGGCCTGGTTAAATGTTAATAGGTTGACACTGGAAGCTATGTCACTGTCACAGGAGTGTGAGAACAACAAGGCACCTTGGGGCTTAGTTCCTACTTGGGTGGTGGCCCCTGTAAGGAAGCTCATCCCACAGAGCTGTGGGTGGAACATCACACTAGGGCTTCTCTTTTTCCCATTACATCACGCTGCCTCTGAAGAGTGGGAGGTGTGCCAGTGAGCAGCTTGGTGTGCAGGGAAGGGGTGCAGGGAGAGGGTGCGGGGGAGGTGTTCCTTCCTCTTCCCTCCGCTCTTTTCTCTCAGCTTTTGGAAGCAGCTCCTGACCCAGCTAACATCATTTCCCACTGACCAGGAATCTGGCCTGGGGTTTCCAGTGACTAAAGTTGCCACTGAGAACTTTCCATCCCTAACAGGCTTTCTCTCTTCAGGAGGCTGTCTCAATCTTCCTCCTTCCCCTAGAGAGAGGGGATTGTGCAATGTGATCATGTCACTCCCTGGCTCAGAGCTCTTCCATGCTTCTGTGGCTCTTAGGATTGAGTCCAAACTCTATGGCCTGGACTTCGAGGTCCTTTGTAATGTAGTCCTGGGCCTCATCTCTTGCCTCCCCTTCCCCACTCAGTTCACTTATGTTTGTATTTTTCAAACAGGAATCTCCATGGGATTCTGGTTTACTCACTACAGTATCTCTAAAGCTTGTGACAGGCTGAGAGCACAGAATGAATGAACAAACGAACGAATGAATGGCTTAATGTTCACATGGATTCTGCTTCCATAGTTCCTGAAATTCTAGATCTGAAATGTGATTATTTTATTCCTAGTTAAGAAGAAAAAAACAAAGCTTCCTTCACTGTAGTAAATTCAGCAGAATACATGTAACCATTCAAAACGCTGTTTGTGAAGAGTTTGTAAGGACCCGGAAAGTGCTTACCTGTAATGTCAATAAATGAGGGCAGGATGCAAGATCTTACAGGCCAGCAGCAACTGCATCTAGGACTGCTCCTCTGCAGAGGGGTGGGGAGAGTTTTGGAAAGGGAAAGTACCCTAGTGAGAGGCTGTGTAACTTGTTGTATTGGTGTTTTCCTCCCTTCATCTTCCAAGATTTCTTTGGTGAGTAACCATTAATTTTATAATGAAAGATGCAAAGGAATGCTTTATATTTCATATTGCCAGTGGCAGCCCCCTGCAAATTTGGTAGTATTTCAGAGTTGGCAAAGTGATTTTAGATGCATGGGCTCTCTTGATCCCTGGACCAATTCTGTGAGGATGCTGGGCCATGGGTTCCCTTGTGAGTTTGTTCATTTGTTTGTTCCTTCGTTCATTCTTTCATTTCCCCCTGCCAGGCCTGGGACTTAGGGTGGGGAGAATGAGATGCCCAGGGCCGAATTTAAGGAGGCACCTACTCTCCAGCTTCTGAGAGTGAGGGATCAGGTTTGAGGGTGAGCACCTTCTTAAATTTTCCCACCTGAATAGCTCCTTTGCCTCACCCTGGTCCAGGCCTTGCCTTCACTCTATACCAGGTGCTGTTCTCCTTTCTGGGGATCTAAGAGTGGACAGAATGGATAAAACTCTGTCACATGGAGCTTCTGTTCCGGGAAGGGAGGTAAGAGAAGTTCCATTACTTCCCCTCCTTATGGTCGAGGAAACTGAGGCTCGAGCTGGTGAAGTGCCTTGCCCAAAACAAATAAACAACTAAAACTCAAAGCCCCTGATCTTTCTGTCCTGTCGTGTGCTGCTGTGAAGGTGATATTCACACTCAAGTGTAGTTGGTGTGCCAGTCCCATGAGTATCAAGTGGAATCAGCACTATAACTTGGGCTGCCAGCTAAAGGTGGCAGGTGTGATGGAGGGTGAGTGAGAAGATACTGCAGACAAAGCCTGCTGGTCTGATGACCCTCTGCTGGAGGCACTGCCTCTCTGATGCTAAGCAGAGCCTCTTGCTTGCCTTCCAGCCTCCTATGTGATCACAGACCTGACCCAGCTGCGGAAGATCAAGTCAATGGAGCGGGTGCAGGGCGTGAGCATCACACGGGAGCTGCTGTGGTGGTGGGGCATGCGGCAGGCCACTGTCCAGCAGCTGGTGGACCTCCTGCGCCGCCTGCAGCTCTACCGCGCAGCCCAGATCATTCTGAACTGTGAGTATCCGTGGTGGCCCCGTGCAGTTGCCCAGGGGGCTGGTTTCTGCATAAGCCATGCCCTCAGCCTGGAAACTTCTTCATCTTGGAAAAAAAATTTAAATGAGAGAATTTACCAGCCAGCTAAGAAAATCCATAATGGTGGTTACCTATGGGAGAGGGGTTATGTGGCTGGGGATCAAAATGTTAGAGAGAGACTTTACTGTAAGTTCCTTTGTACCTTTTAAGCTCTGCTTCTCTCTTCCAAAAATAAATAATGATTTAAAAAAAAAAAAGAGCCATACATAAAAATCCAAAAAAGTCTACAGTAAATATTATTTATTATTTATTTTTTTAGAGGGTGCAGGAAGGGACAGAGGGAGGGGAAGGGAGAGAGAGAATCATAAGCAGACTCCATGCCCAGTGCAGAGCCCAATGTGGGGCTCTGTCTCAGGACCCTGAGATCTTGACCTGAGCTGAGACCAAGAGTCGAAGGCTTAACCAACTGCGCCACCCAGTTGGTAGTACATTCCTTTTTTTTTTTTTTTTTTTTTTTTGCTAGCACATTCTTTTAATAACTGCATGGTGTTCCTTGGACAGACATGCCCTGATTTATTTACCTCACTCCTAGTGGTAGGTGTTTACATTGCTTCTTATTTCTCTCTCATACACAGTGTTGTACCTTTAGATGTACGCACCCTATCTGCACATAATGTAAGAATGATTTTTTTTTCAGTGTTGGAATGGCTGGCTGGATTGAAAGTTTGTGTATTTTAAGCTTTGATTAATACTGGTATCAATACTACCAAATTATCTTCCTACCCACTATCACAACAATGGTGGGAACATGATTGCTAGCAGGTAATGATCGCTCCCTACCATGAGAAGTGGCTGTAGGGATCCCTGGGTGGCGCAGCGGTTTAGCGCCTGCCTTGGGCCTGGGGCACGATCCTGGAGACCCGGGATTGAATCCCATGTTGGGTTCCTGGTGCATGGAGCCTGCTTCTCCCTCTGCCTGTGTCTCTGCCTCTCTCTCTCTCTCTCTCTCTCTCTCTCTCTGTGACTATCATAAATAAATAAAAAATAAAATAAAATAAAATCAATTAAAAAAAAAGAAGTGGCTGTAAAATTGAAGAAGTAGAATTATGTGAAGTACTTGGCATCCAGCCAGTGCTCAGAGGAAGGCAGGGGGGATTATGGTTACTCCCATCTAAGCCCCCCATTCTTCCCCATGTCCCCCAAATAGACCCCTTCAGTAGGGGGCAGGGAGCCAGTCTTTTAATAGGTATGTCTGAGTACCGCCCAGTGCCTGGTGCTGTCCTGGTTTCTAGAATACAGTGAGGGGCAAAGTGACAGGTCCTTTGCCCTCTTGGAGGACATAGTCTTATGAAGGTATAGCCTATAGACCAGAAAATAAATTTAAAAATAATGGGTTGGAGGTATCAGGTAGGAGAGCCTCCTAGAACATGTTAGTCATGGAAGGGCAGTTGAGGAGGTGAAATTGGAGGAGTGGAAAGAAGACAACCATGTGAAGAGTTGAGGTAAGAGACTCCAGGGAGCGCTTGGGGTTTTGGCAGAACCAGCATAAAGCTGGTGTGGGAGTTAGAGAGCCGTACCTTCTGAGCCCCAGAGACCTGTAGAAGACCCTGTGTGTTGTTCTGACCGGGCTTCCTGGGCTCGGAATAGCTGTTGGCTGAACCAACAGACCCAGGTTCAGCACTTGCCTGACTATACCTCAGGCCTTTTGGAATCATGGAGGGCTTCTGGGAGGGGGGTGGTGGGATCTAAACTAAGGAACTGAGGGATGGGGGCTTAGAGGCCTCTACCCTCAGAGATGTCAGGAGAACAGGGGACATTGGGGTGGTCCTGCAGTTGGGGGTTCTAGAGATAAGCCCAAATCAGGTTCTTGGGGGCACCATAGGTGTAGATCACATTGGGCATAGAAGGCCAGTGGGGTAGCAGGACCATTTCTCCCCCTTAGCCACTTAGCAACTCTCCAGGATTTAGGGTATCTGGGGATACAGGGCTTCTGCACACCCACCAGGTCTCATTAAGTGAAGGACAGTCCCTCCCATGGCAGGATTCCCTGTCTGGGGGCAGGTGGTGGGGAAGATTCCGCTCACATGGCGGAGAGTGACACACCAGTGTGAGACTAGGGCTGCCCTCTGCCCTCCAGCCCCAGCAGTGAAATCTCTAAATTGAGAATGGGGGCAGCCTGGGTGGCTCAGTGGTTCAGCGCCGCCTTCAGCCCAGGGCCTGATCCTGGAGACCTGGGATCCAGTCCTGTGTCAGGCTCCCTGCATGGAGCCTGCTTCTCCCTCTGCCTGTGCCTGTCTCTCTCTCTCTCTCTCTCTCTGTCCTTCTGAATAAATACATAAAATCTTAAAAAAAAAAAAAAAAAGAGAATGGGCATGTTTCAAGGCATGGCCACCCCTGCCTCTGCCCCTATCTGGCAGCTTCCCCAGCTCCCTGTTGTCCTCAGAATGGGGAGGGACGGTCTGCTCAGCCCTCAGCCTTCCCATGCTTCTGGAACTTCCTGAACCCCCTCCCTGCCTCCTCAGCTCTTCTGTCCCGACAGGGTTCCCTTCAGTCCTATTAGACAGCGTCCCTCACCCCCATTCCCTCAAGGCCAGGTCGTCATCCTGGTCAGCTGGGAGTGCCTGGGGTGGGGGTGGGGGTACAAGTAGTCACAGTCAAGTGGTGAGGCAGTGTGGCTCAGCTCTCTGTTGTTAGGTGGGCAGGTACCTCCCTTTCCCAGGGCCTCAGTCCCACCTTTGTCTAGTGGCGGTGGGCTGGGTTATGTGTGAACCCCCTCTGGACACTCAGGGTGCCGTGCCCCCCTCATTTTCCCCTCACACCTGGCAGCACTTGGGTTGGTTGTTGCGACGGGTGCCTGCCCTGTTTAGCTGTGTGCAGCCCTGGCATCTCTGCCTCCACAGACCCTCGCACCTGCTAGACGGGGAGAAATGATTAGCACTGAACATGCCCTCAAATATTTTTCACATTCTGAGAGAGTCAATGATAAACCCTGGATGGGCTGGAAAAGAGGAAAGGAGGGAGGGAGCGTTGGAGGGGGAGGGGTACTGCCACTGGGTCAAGGGCAGTCTGAGTCTAGGGGCTCGGGCTTCCAGCCCAGTCAGCTTTGGGGAGAGGGGCCCACACTGAACCCTGGTTTTGCTTCTGTCCAGCCTCTGAGATGCTGCAGGAGTGTCCCGAGCCCCAAAATTGGCAAAGGCCTCTGATTGGACATATCATTGACATATCATTGACGTCAGAACCTGACTGCTGACCTAATCTTGTACATGTTCATAATGATTCGAGGTCAATGAACAATATAGTGCCAAATTTAAAGAAACACAGTCATTGCAGCATGACTGACACTTCGTTTTAAGCTAACAGTGACTGAGCTACTTCTGATGTGCCAGGCACTGAGCTGCCTGCCTGCCTCCCTCCAACAGGTACCCCGAGGTAGGTGCACCAAGGAGCCCCTTCTCCACCTGTGGAAACTGAAGCCAAGGATGGCTGAGTGAACTCCCCCAAGGGCACAAATAAAGGGAGAGGTCACACCCAGGCATCTGGATCCAACGCCCCCATTCTTAGCTTTTCGCACGGAAACTTCACTGAACAACGTTTGGGTCTCCAGGCAGACATGACATTTTTTTTTTCCTGCCAGTCTCTCTTCTGCTTAGAATTTTACTCAGATCCCTGCTTTCCTTGTCCAGCTGCCGCCAACCTGTCAGACTACAAGAGTCCACCTTGGTTCACCAAACTCTTCTCTCTTCCCCTTCGCCTACTGATCTGATTCGCCCGAGGAAGGGAGACAAGCTTGTTTCCACATCCGCAAATCCCCCGGCTGTTCTGAGAGCCTGGTTGTGTTTTTACTACTGCTTTGCATCCTCAATGAGGGTACTTCTCCTTCCTGTATCTTGCTTCTTTCATTAGTTAGAAAAAAAAGTGCTATAAATCTCTGCCCCGTTTTGGAGGTGAACATGAGGGCATATTCTGTACGTATGAAGCATTTTAAGTTCTGTTGTCCGACTAGTCAAAGCCATTTCCCCTCCCCCATCATGACATCAGGTAAACCTCATGTTGCATTTACTTGCAGAAGATTGTCTTATGAACCTGCCCAGCTGTTTGCATCAGTTTGAGAACCTGACCTCTGCCTACCACTGCTTAAAGGGCTTTAAGAATAGATTTGATAAGGGAAGGGGGCCGGGGCATGAGGCTACTGGGTGATGGGCATTAAGGAAGGCACCTGATGGAATGAGCACTGGGTGTTACAGGCAACTGATGAATCACTAAACTCTACCTCTGAAACTAATAATATACTGTATGGTAATTAATTGATTTTAAATTTAAAAAGAAAAAAAAAAGAATAGATTTGATAGAACCAAGCCGCCCCGGTGACGCAGCAGTTTAGCGCTGCCTGCAGCCCAGGGTGTGATCCTGGAGACCTGGGATCGAGTCCCACATGGGGCTCCCTGCATGGAGCCTACTTCTCCCTCTGCCTGTGTCTCTGCCTCTCTCTCTCTTGCTCTGTATCTCTCATGAGTAAATAAAATTTAAAAAAATAATAAAAAAATTTAAAAAAATATTTGATAGAACCATCCTTGAAAATCACACATACCAGATGTCCTAGACATAAACTGGTTCCCTCGGAGATTTGCACCTCCAGGTAATATATTTGCCTTCAACAGAGGCCTGAAGATGGTGGGTTCCTCTGGGGGCCACGTTGCATCTGGTCTCTTGAAATCAAGTACTATGGCTGGTGTGGTTGTGTAAAGAGCTAGGTCTGTGGGTCCCTGTTCCTTCATATTTTCTCGGCCTTCATTGCCAAGACCACTGTTATTCTATTTGTCAAACTCCTAACATTAAATGTTATACCAATTATAATAAATTAGCATGGGAGGCTTACTACCCAACCACTCATTCTTTTGGCAAATCTGTTTGCCAGGGTCAACCTATATTTATTCTTTGAGCCATTTCTTGATACTCATCTGTATGGGTTTTTTTTTTAAGATTTTATTTATTTATTCATGAGAGACACAGAGGGGCTCAAAGCAGAGGCTCAACTACTGAGCCACCCAGGTGTCCCACATTTCTGGTTCTTTTTCCAACAGCTCTAGGCAATGCCTATTGATTCTCCATTTTGTAAGATGAAGTTCTCTATTCTCTTGCCCTTTCTTACCCTGTTCTCTCTACTTTCACCTCCCAGCTTTGGGCGAAGATCAGTTGTAAAGTAGTCCTCCATGGATTTGTCACAGCTCCAGACTCTGCTAAGCCCACAGGGAAGAGCTGGGTCTTGGATGAAGCCCTAATCTCTGGGTCAGGACAGGAAGGGGAATTTGTCTGTGCATCCTTGGTTGATAAGGATGATATCTTGTGATGGGGAAAATAACTGTGTGTATAAGGCATCTACAGGGCGGATTAGTGTAAAGTAGCATTTCCCAAACCACGTGCCTCAGAAGAGTGCTCCAGCAAGATATGCCCCCTGCAAACAAAGAGTTCATGAATAATTAAACTTGGAAAATCCTGTATGCTTTATCAGTGTCCCTACCTTTGGAGATTCATAATGCGAACCATCATATTAAGGCTCTGATAGTCCTGCAGCAAAAAGATATATTTAGTCCAGTGTTTTCCATTTATATTTGATCATGGAACCCCTTTTCATTTGATACCTATAAATAGTCCCATAGAACCAACACACTGTGGGAATCACTGCTTTAGTGAAATGATGACCATGGTGAAATTGCTGGACATCTCAGGGGAGCTTCATGATGGAGACACTGGGGAATCAGGGGCAGATTTTTACAGTCAGGCCAGCATTCAGCATCAGAAGAGTCTTATGCATGAGGTCAAGGCTAACTATCATCCTGGGGCTCAAAACACAAAGATCATACTCCTGAGAGGGACTTTTTCCAGACTACCAGGCTTTGGAGGGAGCCATGTGCCAGGCTTCAGAGCCTAAGTTCTAGTATCTTGGGCGCATAGGAGCAGGAATCAAGGCAGAGGCCACAGTATCAGAGCTGTGGCTCCCAGCCAGAGGCAGATGGGCTGCCATCACTGCTGAGCTCTAGAACTAGTTAAATGCCACCAAAGGCAGGCCTGGGAGTTGAGTCTACCGATGATAAGGATCAGATGGCCTTAGCTCTGAGGGAAGAGTCTAGAAACCTGGTGTGCCTAACCTGTGAGATAAAACTCTGCCTCTTTCCTCCCCACAGCGAGTTAGATACATGGAAGCTGGGCCAGAGAGTCGCTAATGAACTAAAGAAAAGTATTTATCAACTGCCTGTTATAGGTGAGGCATTAGGGACACAGCCATGAAAATACAGATGAGGTCCCAGACCTCAAGGAGCCTGCAGTCCAGAGTGGGAGACAAATGCTGATAGGATGATGACATGGACCGAAACTAACCATGGTGTGAGCGCTTGAAGTGTGTGTGAGATGGAAGAGGGCAGGATTTGATCTCATGATTGGGTAAAGCTTCCCTGAGGCAGCAAAATCTGAGCCTCCATTAGGACAAGTGGGACTAATGAAGGACCACACCACCATTTTTAGGCTGAGAGTGCAGCACATGCAAAGGCCTGGATGTGGGAAGGCTGTTTGGGTTGAGGACCCAAACAGAGGCCATAGGGGCCTCAGCTAGAGGACAGTGATGTGGGTTGAGCCTGGGGAGAGGGCAGGGTACAGGGTCAGGCCACCCAACACCTCACAGGCTGTGGTCAGGAGGCTGCTTTCTCGGGGAGGAAAGGGAAGATTTTGGAGGGTTTATGCCTGAGGCCTGCCCATTGTTTTGGCTGCTGTGTGGAATAAGGGCCTGGGTGTGAGGTTCTGGGTTTGAGGTTCTGAGGGGGAGCTCAAGAAGTTTCTGGAATCTGAAGGGGTCTGAAGGTGACTAAGGTTTTTATCTTTCCTCCTGCTGCTACCATCTTCCTAGGAGTTTTCTTTTGACTTTTGCAATTTTCACACAGCCTCGTTATTTGGTTGTGCAACCTTGACGTTTTCTAACTTTCTGGTTTGGCATCTCAACCAGAGTCATTTCCTTCCTGGAGCTGGGCTCTCAGTGAGCGGGGAATTTTTGGCTGCTGCCTAAAGTGAAACGGAAGAGAGTGATCTCTTTCTCTCCCGAAGAGCCCGAGCTGTTGCAAGGGCCAGATGAGGCTTATGTGTTTACTTTCTTGGAAGGCTTCCCAATATCTACCCCTTGCTAAGCTAGGGAAGGAGAATGCGGGGATAGGATTCCGGGCCACTAGAGAATTGCCCCGGAGGTGGCACTGTGTGCAGCCAAGGCCCCACAGGCCAGGAGTCCACCTAACTGGTTCTAGTTATAACCTGTATTTAGCACCTAATATGTGCTAGGAAGGCATCTTACCTCACAAATCTTATTATCCCTATTTTATAAATGTGGAAACTTGAGGCTCAGAGATTAACTAACATGCCCAAAGCCACACTGCTAGTAAGCAATGGGTTGGGATGGGGACTCAGGCCTGCTTGACCTTAAACCCTACTGGGTAAGTCACTAAATGGCATCAGGTCTCACTTTTCCCCTCTGAAAAATAGGTACACATATTGCCCTATTTTTTCTCATAAACCGGGAAGCTGCAAAACAAGAGAGGGTGAGGTTTTTAAGAAGTTAGTGCTGTGTGGCTCAGGACAGGTCACCTGACTTTTCTTCCACACTATAGTTACTCCACTGGAACAGAGCGAGGCTTTATTCACTGGAGGTTTTTGGGGTGTTGTGTGAGAATGAACAGAGGGTATGTATAATGCATCTGAATCAGTCCCCAGTTTTTTTAGAGAGGGAAGGTAAGAGCTGGAATGAAAGGAGCTGCCCACCAGGGTGGCTCAGCAGTTTAGCACTGCCTTTAGCCCAGGGTGTGATCCTGGAGACCCGGGATTGAGTCCCACGTTGGGCTCCCTGCATGGAGTCTGCTTTTCCCTCTGCCTGTGTCTCTGCCTCTCTCTCTCTCTCTCTCTCTCTCTCTCTGTTTCTCATAAATAAATAAATAAAATTTTTAAAAAAGAAAGGAGCTGCCCTTTCCTGAACTCCTGCTCTGTGCTAAGCTAGTGTAACTGGGCTCCTCTGAGTTGTAAGTTTTGAACACATATTGAGATCATTTGTTAACCAGGACTAGGTTATGTTGCAGTCACACATAAACCCTGAAATCTCAGTTGTTCAACACAATGCACATTGATTTCTCAAAGTCCGGTGCTGCCTCCTTCATTCTTGTAGCTGGCTCTGGCTTCTGGAACATGTGGCTCTCAGGGTCAGTGTGACTGGGGAAGAGGGGCCTGAAAGAGGCTCCATGGCTCTTAATTGTTTTGTCCAGAATGTGATGATAGCATTTCCACTTAAAGTCCATTGGCCAGAACCAGTCATGTGGCCCAGCTTAATTGCAAGGGAGGCTGGGTGTGAGAGGGAGCAAAGGACTCTTTGGTAAGCAATGTCTCACCTGTAGGTTACTTCAATTCATGGGGGTTTATGATAAGCCTCTACCTAATGATGGCCTGCGAGGTCTCTCATGGGCTAACCCTTGCCCAGCTCTCTCATCTGTGCCACTTTCCCCTTCATTCATTCCCTGGAGACTCCTGGCTTAGCATTCACTCAGCTAAGCCACTAGGGTCATCCTTCATCTGAGGAGCATGCCACACTGTGTTCTGCCTCAGGACCTTTGTATAGGTTCTCTTAGAAAACTGGTCCCTCCCCAACTGCCTTGCATTATCCCATGGCCAATCCTTCTCATCCTTTGAGTCTCTGCTTAAACGGTATCTGCCCACAGAAGCCTTCCCTGGCTACACTGTGTAAATAAGTCTGTAAGGTACCACTCCCCCTGTTGAGTTAGTTTTCACCATAGAACTTCTCCCAGTTTATAATTAGAAATCTCTTATTTAACTAGCTTAATGTTGGGATCATGTCCATTTTGATAATGGATGGCATCCCCGGTCCCTAATACAATGAATGAATGAGTGAGTAAGGGTAAATCATTTTAGTAGCTGGTGGAGTACAGGTCCAGTGGAGAACCAGAGATAGAGCAATTAGGAAGGTCAATTAGGAGGTCATTCCCTCATATTTTCCTAATTTTGTGTCTAGCTTGAATTGAGAATTTTGAGGTGTGTGTATGTGTGTATGTGTATGTGTGTGTGTGTGTGTGTGTTTGTCAGTTGGACTTTGGATATCCGAAAGGTCCAGCCCAGAGACTAAAAGGGAAGGGAAAAAAGAGGATGCAGAAAGCTATGTTTGTCACTGATATGGCCAGCTGGCACCAGGATTCTTTAGTTATGTCTGAGTCACTTTTATTTGTTCTAAAAGGATCCATTTCAACCTCATGAGTCAGTTGAAGAGTAAAAATGCACCTAAAAATATTACATCACTGCCTATCTTGAGGGCTTCGAAGGGAGGGAGGGATTTCCAGATTGTACTCACTGAGGAAAGACCTTGGCAGTTAGAGTGCCCTCTGCTCTAGTGTTTGGTTTCTGGGTTTGCCACAATGTTCAGTGTCCCTGAGCAGCTGGGAAGGAGACCCCAGGCCTCTCTCCCAAGGGCTCAGTATGCATAAGCCTTTCAGTTGAAGGAAGCAGGGCATTAGATAAGCAAAATATAAATAAGATAACTAATCTAGGTTTTACTTGTTTTGAATATACAAAACAGAGGTAGCAGTTGAACCTTTTTCCCAGAGCTATTAATGTGAATTAAATAGGCCACCCATAGGGGTTCCTGGCTGGCTCAGTCAGTGGAGCATGTGGCTCTTGATCTCAGGATTGTAAGTTCAAGCCCCGTGTTGCATGTAGAGATTACTTAAAAGTAAATTCTTTAAAAAGAAAAAAAAAAGGTCATGCAAATGAGAAAGCACTTAGGACAGAGCCTGATCCAGGGCTGGGGATGGTGATAATAAACACACTAAAGAATAGTTATCACTGTTGAGCGCTTGCTTATTTCATCCTCACGGCTACTCTGTAGGAGTCAGGTCTTCATCTCGTTTGTCACATGAAGCAGAGTGGTTACCTGGCCAGTAAACCTGCCCTCGACTGATGGGAAGCATGTGAAATGCTGTGAGCTCATCATTTGGCTCCATGCCATAAGTGACTCTGCTCATTAGAGAGAGTGTGGACATCCTGAAATAGTAGAGAGAAAAAGGAATCCAGCCTGTCACCCACTGTGAACCACAAAGGGGACACAGAAATGCTCTGGCTCTGGTATATCTGTCACCTGGTGCCTGAAACTCAAGGCTCATCCCTCTGGACCCTCTGGAAAGTTCCTCTGGGGAACTATTAAAAACATCCAGACTCTGATTTCATTGTTGTGAGAACCCATGTGTCAACCTCTCACTGCTCACAGCCACTAAAACTGTTACTTTAATCACTGGCATCCCCTCCCCATTCCTGGGGGTCTGAGCTGAGAGAACCTCAAGCTACCTGTCCTGTGTGTGGCAGGGTTGGCTGCCCATGGCACAGGCAGGCGGAAGCTGGTCCCGCCTCTCCTCCTGCTGGGTTCCCCTATTACTGTGCCCCATAGCCACTGTGCCTTTTGAGATCATGCCACTGTCTACTGAGAGTCACAGTTTCCATTCCAGGGGTTAAAATGCTGACAATAGCCATTTACCCCAAATGCTTCCTTCAGAGTCCCTAATCTGGAAATCAGAGGTTCTTTCTGTGTGCCTTTTGGGCAAGGAGAGAGGGTAGAGGAGGGCCATTTGCACAGTTTGTGCCCCATCCCTGGCCTTGGGCTGGCTGCTTTACATATTGTGCCCCACTGAGTCCTGAGGCAATCCTGGGACAGAGGGATTATCGTTACTCTGACTCCACAGAGAGCCACAAATGATGCTTAGGGTTAAGAAGCTTGCCCTTGGGGGCGGAGGGGTCGGGGAAGAAGCTTGCCCTTGGCGCGCGGATGGGAATGATAGAGGCTGGACTTAGAAATAGATGGGAGCTTCCCCACATTTATGCTTGGTTCTGTTCTTTTTTTTTTTTTTTTTTTTTTAAGATTTATTTGTTTATTCATGAGAGACACAGAGAGAGGCAAAGTCACAGGCAGAGGGAGAGGCAGGCTCCATGCAGGGAGCCCGATCCAGGACTCGATACCAGGACTCGGGGATCACGCCCTGAGCCAAGGCAGATGCTCAACTGCTGAGCCCCCCAGGCACTCTTTGATTACAATTTATATCTTTGGATCTCATGATGCTGCAGAATAAATTTTAAGTGTTTAGAATCATTTTTGAAAATATAATCCCCGGGGGGTGGGGGAAGAGCAGGAGGCAGCCCCTAAGTAGGAATGACGTAACCAGCTGGTTGCCAGTCTTGTGTTGGCAGACAGGAAACCTGCGGTGAAATTTAGTGTTTGTGACAACCCTTCCTCGTGAATGTTCTGGCTTCCTTTGCCCCATCCTATCATCGATATTCTATTTTTACTTTAATAAGCCCTCAGGTGTAGCAGCTTGAAAGAGTGGGCATTGTGTCTTGTCTGCCCGGCTCTTTGAGATCCGGTTTCCAGGAATGAAAGGTAGAGAAGCCACGTTTTCTCCCTTTCCTGGTTTTGATGGTGGGAAAGGAGGCCCAGCCCGGCCTGCCATCCACCTTCCAGCTTGGATCTGGGACCAGCAACACAAGAAGAGAAGTGGAAATGTTTCATGTTTACACCCTCTATTTATTGTCCGCACCTGAAACACATCTGAAAACCCACAGTATGCTGAGCCTGGGGTTTCACAGGAAACTGAACTTTGTGATCATGTTGTCACCCTGGGCCTGACATGGGGCTCTGTCAGCTGACCCCTGTGGCAGGTTGGCCCTCAAGGGTTGAGGAGATGGGAGGGTGGGTGCCAGGCCAGAATGTGCTGGCAGGACAGCCACAGGACAGCCACAGGACAGTTCTCTCCTTCCCGAGTGGGTCCCCCACTGTAGGCCACCACGTGTCACTGTGAAAGAACAAGAAAAACAGAGAAAAGCCGAACTATCCTCAGGATGAAAACATAAGGAAGCCCTTTTTTTTTTTTTTTTAAAGATTTTATTTATTCATGAGAGACACAGAGAGAGAGGCAGAGACTCAGGCAGAGGGAGAAGCAGGCTCCATGCAGGAGCCTGACATGGGACTCGATCCTGGGTCTCCAGGATCACGCCCTGGGCCAAAGGCGGGGTGCTCAACCGCTGAGCCACCCAGGGATCCCCCCGAAAACATTAAAGAATGTCCCACATGGGTGGAGGCCATAGAGGTCAGCCACTGATGGGCTGATGGTCTCTGTTCCAGATACATCCTGACAGGTGAAGATTTGTGCAAGAAGAGAAATAAAAAAAGTCGCCAGCAATAGGATGCTGCTGTGAGGTCAGGCCAGGATGTTCACCCTCCCCCCACTGCTGACAATGAGGAAATCAGGCTCAGCTGGGCCTCAGACGAGGGGAAGCAGTGCTGCTTCTGGGGCCTCAGACAGCCCGGGGTGCAGGCGGGACCCTCAGGAAGGCAGACAGCTGGGAGCCTCTCCTCTTGTTGGTTATGTAGGAAGTCGTAGGCTTCCAGCTTCACCAGCTGGAAGCAGGTGGCTCTGTCCCCACTCTGGTCACCAATTCACATTCACAGCCAGCGATCGTTTACCGTGTCACTTTGCACAAGGGCCTGTGGAATGAGCGTGGTGGTATCACAGAAGGCAAAGGCGTGGGACTCCATGGGTCCCACCTACATGGCTGCTGCTGGGGAGGAACCCCCCATTTCTAGGCTCTCAGTTTGGGCCAGGAGGGGCTCAGCCTGGGGGGTCGGGTGGGGCAGCCTGGCCCATGAACAACCTTCTGAGTGCCTGGAGACCCCAGATGGGAGGGAATGAAGCTGGTGTTCTCTTGTTGTGGGTGAGAGTCCTGCCTGCAGCCCTGGCTTCCCCTTCTTCCTGCCTCAGTACTCCTTTCTTCTACCTTCCTCTTCAGGTGGGTCCCCTCATCTCCCTGAACCACCAATTCCTTTCTTGCTACTTTCAGGGTTGTGGTGAGAATACTTGTGAAGATATCAAGAACACATCTTAGACAGTGGGTGGCAAAAGCAGAAGTGAGTCAGATCCGAATGTAGAGATTGCCTGCTTGCTAATCTGGGTCAGATGGATTCTCTAGTGTGAACAGCTTCTCACTCTAGCTTGGAAGACTCAGTTCTAGTCATTATTGTAGCTAGCTAGCTGGCTTCCTGATTTTTTTTTCCTCTTAGGAAACATACTTTACTTTGCAACCAATGTGTGATCATTGTTGAAAAATTCTACAATGTGCATAAACAGAAAACCAACCAACCCCATAATGTAAGATTATTGCTAATCATGCTATCCAGAAATAATCACTGTTCACATTTTGTGTATGTTCTTCACCTTTGTCTCTGCATACACAGATGTCTTCTATACTTTTTTTTTTAAGATTTATTTATTTATTCATGAGAGACTCAGAGAGAGAGAGACAGAGACAGAGACAGGCAGAGGGAGAAGCAGGCTCCCCCCCATAGGGAGCCCGATGTGGGACTTGATCCCAGGATCATGCCCTGAGCCAACGGCAGACACTCACCACTGAGCCATCCAGGCATCCTGTCTTCTATACTTTTACATGTATTTTACAGGAAACTGGTTACATAGTCTGTAAACTCTATTGTCGCTCAATGGTGTATTTTTTTAGAGGTTTTTTTTTTTTTAAGATTTTATTTAGTTATTCATGAGAGACAGAGAGATCAACGGTGTATTAATGCCTTTCCATGTCAATGGATAGACACATCTTTTCAGTTGCTATTAAAGTGAAAAAAACCCACCCACACAAGTTAAAAAACTTAAATGAGCAGTCTCATTTCTAGACACAGAAAGTAGAATGATGGGCTCTAGGGGCTGCAGAGGAAAGGGATGAGAAGTTGTTTTTGTTTTGTTTTTTTTGTTTGTTTTTTGTTTTTTTTTTTGAGAAGTTGGTTTTTAATGGAGACAGAGTTCAGTTTGGGAAATCGAAAGGGTTCTGGAGGTGAATGGCGAGGATGGTTGTACAACAGTGTGAATGGCCTAATGCCACTGAATTGTGGACTTAAAAATGGCCTAGGTGGTAAATTTTATGTCATGTGTATTTTATCACAATAAAAAAATATATATATTAAAATTTTTTAAAGTGTGAATGATTCAGAGTTGTGTTAAATGAAAACTGAAAGACTCCCATCCTATTCTCCTTACATTCAATACGTGAGCTATTAAAGAGATAACCAATGTTTAAAAATCATAATAGATACCAATGACATTCCTGTGCATGGAGCTAAGCAGGTGATACCGCATTGTGTTCCTTAGTTCTCATGAAAGGGGGCATGAAATCAATAGACTTGGGAGGTGATGGAGTTGGTTTCCATCGCAGAGCCTGAATTCTAAAGAGCTCAGCTCTGCTACCCTTTTTTTTTTTTTAAGATCGTATATTCTTTTAAAGATTTTATTTATTTATTCATGAGAGACACAGAGCCAGAGACATAGGCAGAGGGAGACGCAGGCTCCCTGTGGGGAGCCCAATGGGGGAATTGATCCCAGGACCCCAGGATCACACCCTGAGCCAAAGCAGATAGATGCTCAACCAAGGAGCCACCCAGATGCCCAATAAATAAAATCTTTTTTTTTTTTAAAGATAATTTTATTCAAGAGAATAACATGTCATTATCAGGAAAGTAGAAAGCCACCCATCATCCTGCACTCAGCCTCCTCAACTAATTCTGTGCATTCCCTGTAGCCTTTCTTCCCACGTTCCCACCCTTCCCTCCTGCTTTGTGCAGGCAGCCCCTGGGTGGTGGCTACAGAGGGGACCCGGGGGGCTGGATGGGGGACACAACAGTGGTGTCTCAGTACTCCTGCTGAGTCCAGTGGGGCCGGTGAAACCAGCCCTGGGTCTGAATCTTATCAGTTGTTTGGGGACAGATCATTTCACCTATCTGAACCTCAGTGTGCTTAAAAATAAAAGGCAGACAATTCTGTTAGCTGCCAGAGGTTGTCATGAAGATCAGACAATCTGTGTGGTTCCATACAAGCATAGTGCCGTGCATTTTTAGGTGTTATTGTTCTAGTTGCAAAGTTTGGGTGTGAAAAACATGGCCCTTTGGTAACAATCGGTTTTGTTTAGAGAGAGACACAGTTCATCTGTCAGAGGAATTGCTACCAGAGGGAGACTCAAAGGCTGGAGATGTTGCATCCTAGGCCCACCTGACGCATGTGTGAGCAAGTCGGAAGCTTTCCCCAGGATTTCAGTGTCCCTGATTTTATGGTTCTCAAATATGAATCCACCCCAGACCACCAGAGGGTGAAGGGCCTGGAATGCAGGGCTGTAGAATTTGGGTTTGGTCTGGAAGGTAATGGGGAGATACAAGGATTGGGAGGAAGAAGAGTATGTACTTCATCTGGACAGTGCGAGGTCATAAAGCCTTTAAATGGGGAAGTGATGAGGCAAGACTTGTGTTTTAGCAGGATGTGACCTGGGGAAGGTCTGGAGGCTGCTCCAGCTGGAGGCAGCTGCCGATGGGGGAGACAATGCCAGGACAGTGGAGGTGGAGGCGAGAGGAAGCTGTATCACAGAGTGCAGGCTCTGAGAAGCTGGTTGGGAGCTGGTGTAAATACACCCTCACAGCAGCTTCAGGGTTTCCACATTGGTGCAAAGGGGAAAGGGATTCCTCTCAAGAACCAGGGGACTTCCACCCAGGCTTCTCCAGCCAGTCCTGCCTGCCTAGGCCATGTGATTTTTGGTGAGCCACTTAACCTGCTCAGGCCTCAGTTTCTGCATTTTTAATAGGGATGAAATTGCAAACAGCTTGTGAGGATGTGAAGGATGCACAGTGGGGCCTGGCATGCTTGGCACTGAAGCTGGCATGGCCACTGTTTGCAGGGGTCCCATCTGTAAGATGGGGAAGGATGCACATGGTTCCACTGCCAGCGGAAGGGGAAGCTATAGGACTGCCAGACTTTTATGTTTAGGGCCTCCACTAGGGATTCAGTGGGGTGAGTAGCTTTAACTTCCTTGTGTTCAGGAAACATTCGTCTACAAAGCCCTTTTGCGTCTGTGTTCCCATTGCCTTCGTCTCAACAGCCCTGGGAGGTAGGCACACAGATGCTATCATTATCACCCTCTCCATTTTATAGGTGAGGATACAGGCTCAGAGAAGGAGAGTGCCTTGTCTAAGGTCACACAGCTGGTCGGATTGGAAGGCAGTTTTGTGTGACTCAATGTCAGAGCTGGACCAATCACAGGAGATTGTCGTGTCCCCCTTCTACATACACAGAGAGGCCGAGGCTGGGAGGGAAAGAAGTCAGAGGCCACAAGTGAATTCGAGACAGAGCCAGGAATGAGCCCAGGTCTCTGACTTGCAGACCCAGCCTCTTTTTTTTTTTAATATTTTATTTTTTTATTCGTGAGAGACATAGCAGAGAGGCATTGATACAGGCAGAGGGAGAAGCAGGCTCCATGCAGGGAGCCTGATGCGGGACTCGATCCCAGGACCCCAGTATCATGCCCTGAGCCAAAGGCAGATGCTCAACTACTGAGCTATCCAGGTGCCCCCAGACCCAGCCTCTTCATGACTATCTCAATTCACTGAATAATAGTAACTTTCTTTCTTTCTACCTTGTGTCAGGGAAACCAGTTCCTGAGATCAAGTGTTCCTTCCTAGACTTTCCGGAAGCTGTGAAGCCAGGAAGGCCCCTAGAAGCTTCTGTAAGAACCATGGAAGATGAACAGGAGAAGGGGCCGTCTGTGAGGCCAGCCGACTTTCCAGGCCCAGGTATTTTAAATTAGATTTAATTTTTTAATTTAAAGGAAGTGTATTAAAAAAAAAAAGGAAGTGTATTTAAGGAAATGTTTTATCTATCAGGATAGTCAGCTCAGCATATAATAGCAAAAAATTGGAAACAGCCATGGGGATGGTAAAATTAACGACAGTCGGTCAGAACAATACAATACTGTTAAAAATGCTACGGATGTGTGTGTGTACTCAGAAACATGCTTGCAATATAGTGAATTTTAAAAGCCCCCCAAAGTCAGATAACAGAATATATACCACTTATTATCATTTTTATAGAAAGAAATTAAGATAACTGTAATTGAGGGCTCTCTCTGGGCCAGACACCATTCTAAGTACGTCAGAGATGCTGACTTATGTGATCCTCAGTTGGCTGCCCAAGTTAGGTATTGTGATCGTCTCCATTTTACAGATGAGGAAACTGAAACATGAAGGGGTTACACAGCCTGCTAAGGTCATATGCTCTGGGACCTAGGTATTTTCCCTGTGGTTTCCCAAACCCCGAGCATGAGCTGGTCCTGCTGCCTGCCTCTGCCTGGGAGCCTGATAACTTCTCTGTCCATTCTCCAAGCCCCAGGGCCTGGGCCTCTCAGCCTGGCCATGGGTGCTGTCTGACAGGTGCTGCCTGCCACCTCCCCCACCTTCCTCTCCTCCACACATCGCAGATCTGCTGGTTGCTCTATAGCACCTGAGGAACCCAAAGGAGAAGTGATTTGCTCAAGGTCACGCAAGTAGGAAGTAGCACCTGAGCAGTGTGATTGATTGATTATTTATTTATTTATTCATGAGAGGCACAGAGAGAGAGAGAGAGGCAGAGACACAGGCAGAGGGAGAAGCAGGCTCCATGCAGGGAGCCTGACATGGGACTGGATCCCGGGACTCCAGGATCACACCCTGAGCTGAAGGCGGTTCTAAACTGCTGAGCCACCCAGGCACCCCTGAGCAGTGTGATTTAAATGCCTCTGTTCCTAACACCATACACACTGCTACCCCACAGCCTTTCAGACCATTTCAGATTTGTTTTCATCCCCTTGTGCCCATGGAAGGGTTCAGGACAGTTTGCCAAGTGATGGAAGGACTCAGCCAGCAGGTGGCTTCCCTGGGATGGTGGGTAGCGGGCAGGGTTGGGGAGGACTACTATTCACACCCACGTGTCCATTCTCACCACCTCTTCCCGGGGGTCTGGCCTCCCTTCTGCTCCCCTGTAGGCTCCTGAGTGCTGAGCAGCAGGTCTCAAATCCAAGAAATCTCCATTCATTGATGCTATCCCTGAAGTCAGGGTCAGGGTTAGCCTAGAGGAGTGTGCCTGGGTTTTTGTATTAGACAAACCTGTATCTGAGTCCCACTTCCCACTTTCTAGATGGAGAATTACTTAGCTTCTCTGTACCTCAGTTTCTTCATCTAAAAAAGTGGCCACAGGAGCACCTAGGTGGTTCAGTTGGTTAAGTATCTGACTCTGATTTTGGCTAGAGTCATGATCTCGGGGTTGTGAGATCGAGTCCCATGTTGGACTTTGTGCTTTGTGTGGAGTCTGCTATCTGACTCTCTCTCTCCTTCCTCTGCCCCTCTCCGCATCCATGCATTTGTGCAGTGCGTGCTCTCTATCTCTCTCAATGAACAAATAAAATCTTAAGAAACAAAAAAATCAAAGAGCAAGCACAGTAATGAAAGCCTGTGCCAGTATGTTGTAGTAAGGAATCAAACACCTCATTGTTGCTACCGTGTAGGTGCTCATCAAATGTTGTTATTAGCAGTGTTCCCAACTCCCCAGATAGGTTGCAGCTGGGAAATTAATTTTCCACCAGGGAGATAGACGCAAACAAAAATAAGTGCAGAACTTTGATCAGCAGTTAGAGATAAGGGGAAGTGATCCTAAAGCAAATGTCATACTGGCTGGTGGCCAAAGGGAAGAATCAGAGTAAAACAGGGAAATTCTAGGGAAATGCGACCCGGATGGAGGAGGTGATAGAGGTCACAACTTGGTCTGGCCTTCCTTATCTAGGCGACTGCAAGTCCAACTTCATTGGGCAAGGCCCGAATGGCCCTCGGGAGCACATTTGCCCCAGCAAGTCAAGATGATAAATAAACACAGTCCACAGACGGAGGAAGGAAGCTGGTTGTCTCTCTTTGCCCAAACAGAAACTAATCATGAATTTAATCTAATAACCCAAACCCCATCTTCTCTTGGGGAAATGCTAAGATTCCGTTGGGCCCCCAAGTTCAGGCTGACTGATTATTGTGCTTGAGTGGAAAATGCAGAGGTGGTAGTGGCGGCAGGGGAAGACAGGTGGCAGTGATGCCACTTGCCATGTGGGAGCTGCTGGCCCAAGAGCTTCTTGTGCCCCACCAAGTTGCCCTGATGCTCCCCTGATGTGGGGGCTCTTGTTGCTCCCCTGGACAGCTGGGGAAGGCTGCATCACCTGCTGAAGCTTCATGGCTGAGAAAGTGGTAGGGCCAGGATCCAGCTCAGGGCAGTTGCTCCTGAATCCACATGGTAACCTCTCCCTGCACGTACTGATTCCCTTGTGGGTGGGAAGGAAATGGGAGAGAGACACAGAGGAGGAGAATACATGAGCACGAAAGCCATCAACGAGTTGTGAGCCACTCATTAAACAGCTTCACAGGGCACCTGGGTGGCTCAGTGGTTGAGCGTCTGCCTTTGGCCCAGGTCATGATCCCAGGGTCTTGGGATGGCTCACCCACAGGGAGTCTGCTTCTCCCTCTGCCTATGTCTCTGCCTCTCTCTCTCTGTCTCTTATGAATAAATAAATACAATCTTTAAAAATAAATAAACAGCTTCACAAAGCTGGAATTCAGATAATAGGGCTTTAGTAGCCGACGTACCTGTCACAAAGTCTTAGCTATAGGAGAGGCTGTCGGGCTATCTGGCAGGATCTCTTATTCTGCGCATAGTTTTACCAGCTCTGGGACACCCTGTGTGCCAGAGACTGATCTTTGTGCTTTTTAACTGTCATCTCGCTTATTTTGTCTGGACAAGAACTCTACCAGGAGTGGGCTTTTCCTGCTCTTTTTGCATTTGAGAAAGCTCAAAGAAACGAAGCACAGGTCACCCTGGTTCAAATCTTAGTAATAAAAGAGCCAGGGGCAGCCCTTGTGGCTCAGCGGTTTAGTGCTGCCTTCAGCCCAGGGCCTGATCCTGGAAACCAGGGATCCAGTCCCATGTCGGGCTCCCTGCATGGAGCCTGCTTCTCCCTCTGCCTGTGTCTGCCTTCTCTCTCTCTCTCTCTCTCTCTCTCTCATGAATAAATAAAATCTTAAAAAAAAAAAAAAAAGAGCCAGGACTTAAGGCCCTTTCTCTCTGATACTGACAGAGGAGATGAGGAAGCTGTAGAGGCAGCTCCACTGGTGCCAGTCGCAGGACAGGATGCAGGAAACCTCAGATCAGAAGCAGCACCTCTCTAATGTACTTTACTCATGCCTTCAGTGACACTCAGCAGAATGAGATGCAATGTATTCTGCTTGGTAACGCAGACATTCCAGAAAGATTGTTGTAGGAAATATTTTTTTAGTGAAAGTTTTGGCACGTGGAGGGTGAGTGATTTGGAAAGGACATGTGTAAAGAGTGTCTTCCCAGACCCAGGGCTTCCACCAAGCATTTACAAAGCAAGTCTAGTTCTTATCCGATTTGTCAGCTTTGTGGTATTGGCTCAAATCCCATTCCTTTTTCTCCCCAAACCACAGGGATAAAGAGCCACTCCTTCAATGAGTAGCCCTCATATGTCGCAAGAGCAGACCTCAGTGACCACCCTCCCAACCCAAGAGGCCTAGTAGAGCCCTCAGGTGAACCCCAGGCATCAATCCAGACCTGAAAGTCATGGTTAATGCGAGACCAGTGCTGGCCTGAGAGTCACTGGGCAACGGGAGAGGAAGAGGGACCATCTGTGCCCTGAGAGCCCTGCCGCAAGGCCAGGGTCAGGGTGAGGGCAGAACTTGAGGGCTCCCAGTGGTACAAGAGAACACAGATGTTAGAAAAGATGTATATCTTATGCCCAGGAAACTAGGGGTTTCAATTAAGGCTAAATAGATAATGTGTGTGAATTAAAGTGGATTGAAAGAAAAACATCAAGTAACTCACCGTGAGGTAGTACAGAGCCACGGCCAACAATTAGGAGATGGAGGAACATGACCACAGTTTGGGGACACAGGCCAAGGGTACCAAGCTAAGGCCAAGAGAAGGCAGGGCCTGGGCAGAGGCAGCAGTGGCAGGGAGCCTTTCTGCAAGGCATGGTCCCCGGGCCCCCTAGCAGAGGCCTGTACTAGACTGGGTCACCTGAGAGGCAGAAGGTTTCTCCTCCTCCTCCTCCTCCTCCTCCTCCTCCTCCTCCTCCTCCTCCTCCTCCTTCTTTTTTAAAGATTTTATTTATTTATTCATGAGAGACAGAGAGAGTCAGGCAGAGACTCAGGCAAAGGGAGAAACAGGCTCCCTGAGGGGAGCCTGATGAAGGACTCAATCCTGGGACTCCAGGATTACACCTTGAGCTGAAGGCAGATGCTCAACTGCTGAGCCACCCAGGTACTCCCAGAAGGATTTGCACAGAACAAATGCCTGAGAGAAAATGGAAAGGAGCTGGGCAGGGCTGGGGGAGGCTTAGGGTCTGGAGCCAGGAGAGGGGGTGAGAAGGTTGGGGGGGGCGGTGTCTAGGGCAGGCTCACTTGGAATCTTCAGGGAGGTCAGGGCCCGGGGTCTCCCCTCATTTTCCCCTCCACACCCAGCCAGAAGAGCAGCCCCTAGGCAGCATGGGTGGTTTTTGTGGGGTGGATCTGAGAGGGTGGTGGAGCTTGTGGTCCGCTGTCTGGGAGCAGCAGCTGGTCATCAGCAGACAACTCAGGGAAAGAGCCTTAGGGTGCCCCCTCTCTTGGGCTCTGTGGGGATGACAGAGCCTGAGCCTGCGGTAGTTGAGCTTTGTTTTTATCAACTCCCTGGGTTAATAGTTAAGTAAGCCCCATTTTAGTTTCCTCATGGTGCTATTTTCAGTTTTCTGAATTAAGTTTTTTTTTTTTATGGCCAAAGTTCTAGATTAATCACTCATTTCCTGATGTTATAAACCAGAAATACTTGAAGCAGGTGGATTGGGCCAGTAACCCCGATGTCAAGGCCAGATTCCCTTGGAGGGCCGGCACTCAGTTCCTCGGAGGCCATCCCAGCCACGGGGCCACCTGGGTGTCTCCAGATGGTGACATCCGGAGCTTCTGGCTTCTGGCTGAGGCCTGCTCCTGTGTGGATCAGTCACCGCAGCTCATCCCTCCTCCTGTCTCATCCCTGGCTTGCATCTGCTCCAACTCATCCGACTCCAGGGTGCCTCATTAGCGTTCAGGTTAATTTTTTTTGTGGTGCCCAGTGAAGAAATGTCCCCTTTTTAACCTGGCTTTTACCTGACCCCAAGCTACTCCTCAAGCCTTCTCTCTCCTGAATCTTCTTCATTCACAAAGGGATTAAGAGTGCAGACTTCAGGAGCACCTGGGTAGCTCAGTGGGTTAAGCATCTGACTCTTGATCTCAGCTCAGATCTTGATCTCAAGCCCCTAGTTGGGCTCCATGCCCCACATTAGGTGCCCTCTGTGGAACCCACTTAAAAAAAAAGGCGTGGATTCCAGAGCCACTGGCTGTGTGCCCTTGGAAAGGTTACTTTACCTCTCTCTGCCTCAGTTTTACCATCTGTAAAGAGGATATGATCTACTGAGATAGTTGTGAGGCTTAAATGACTTCACAAGGTGGCTCATTTAGAGTGACGTCAGTGTTAGTTAACTAAGCGTGCCTGGAGTACTTTATGTGTGCTGGGGCTTGCCCACTCATACCTTCACACAGCCAGCCCTACTTCCCCAATACCCTCTGACCTCAGATCCACTTTTTAAAATCCTCTATGAAACCCTCCTTGGCCTCCCAACCTGCTTTGGTGACCTCTGCTGCCTCCGCCCTTGGAGGCTGGTCATTCTCATTGCTGTTGTGATGGAGTTTTCTGGAAGACGGGCTCCATAGCTGATCACCTGTGTCCTTCACTGCTCCTTGTGTGGGAGGTGGGACAGTGCAGGGTTTGGAAATCCCATGGATTCCCATTTGAATTGTGGCTCTGCCCCTTATTGGGTGTGTGGCTCTAGGCAAGTAGCCACTACCTCCAGTGCTTCCATTTCTCTACCCGCCAAATGGGAATCATATATAGAACCAGCCCAGGGGGCAGCCCCTGGTGACGCAGCGGTTTGGCGCTGCCTGCAGCCTGGGGTGTGATCCTGGAGACCTGGGATTGAGTCCTGCGTTGGGCTCCCTGCATGGAGCCTGCTTCTCCCTCTGCCTGTGTCTCTGCCTCTCTCTTCTCTCATGAATGAATGAATAAAATCTTAAAAAAAAAACAAAAACCAGCCCAGGGATGGGGCTGTCATAGAGCATCACTGAGGTAACTAGAGAGGAGTGTGCAGGCTGGCAGCTGGGGGGGTCAGGAAGTAGCAGGTGTTGTGTTTGTAGAGTGAATGAGAAACTGGCGTGGGAACTGGTTGAGGACCCCTCCTGTCTTACTCCTTTCCAGGACGTGGCCAGACCCATGAGCCGTCCTTTCCAGGGCCTGCTCCAGCCAGAACCAACCTCCTACCTCCTTCTGCAGATGCCCCTCATTCCTTAAAAAGCGATGTTCCTGTTTCATCTAATTCAAAGGTAAACCCCACCCCCAATGATTCCCACTCCCCCCAGCTTGTGGCTCTTGCCCAAAAATGCAATGTATTAGGGCACCTGGCTGGCTCAGTCAGTAGAGCTTGCAGCTCTTGATCTCAGAGTTGCGAGTTCAAGCCCTACATTGTGTATAGAGATTACTTGTTTTTTAAAAAGATTTTATTTATTTATTCATGAGAGACACAGAGAGATGGGGGGAGAGAGGCAGAGACACAGGCAGAGGGAAAAGCAGGCTCCACGTAGGGAGCCCAATGTAGGACTCGATCCCAGGTCTCCAGGATTATACCCTGGGCAAAGGCGGTGCTAAACTGCTGAGCCACCCGGGCTGCCCTATGTATGGAGATTACTTAAATGAATAAACATTAAAAAAAAAAAAAAAGCAATGTATTGGAACCAATTTGGAGGCTAGGGTTTAGGGGAATGAAGGAGAAAGGTGAGTCATGGAATTACTCTAAGCTTCTAAGACTAAATGCAAGCTAGTGAAGCCCAGGCTTGGGATGGGAGTGACTGGAGACAGTGCACTTTACATGAATACATGTTTGTAATGAGATTTTCCATTATTTGTGTTTAAATGAGAGCTGATACATAGCATCCTTCTGCCCGCAAAGTATATTGGTTACATTTATACTAAGTCATTTGCTTACAAACCACCTCTGTTCTAACCTTTTTTCCACATAATATGTCTGAGTTATCTTGAATTTTCTTTTTTTAAAAGATTTTATTTATTTATATGACAGGGAAAGAGCATGAACAGGCGTAGAAACAAGGGGAGAGGGAGAAGCAGGCTCCCCACTGAGCAGGGAGTCTGATGCGGGGCTCTGTCTCAGGACCCTGGGATCATGACCTGAGCCAAAGTCAGATGCTTAACTGACTGACCCACCCAGGCACCCTGTTATCCTGAATTTTCAATGACTTGGGTCCAGGGCCACATATGACTTTTGTGGCACTTTTGCATTCATGTGCCTTTTCTTTCCTTCATTAAAAAAATTTAAAGATTATATTTTACAATTGTATTGGCACAAACATGAATGTAATCCAAGCTGGATTAAAAATTAAAACATTTTCTTTGACTCTAAAAGTTCATTTTTGTTCTTCTGACTTTAAAAGAAATCAAAAAGTTTTTGTGGGCCTCTAAAAGTGTCCTGGGCAGGGTGCCTTGAGGAAAAGCCGATGCTATATGGGTCTGGTTAATGAAGTTCTTCCATAGAGGAGATGGGCACTTAAGCATGGGTTTTGGGTTTTGATTTTTAATAATTAATAATTTTCTAAGACAATCTAATAATTGGGAGAATGATCATGGTATAATGTTAAGTAAGAACACCAGAAATCAAAACTGTGTATGGCATGATCCCAATTTTAAAAATAAATCTTGTATTTCTAATTTACAAGAAATGGGTTAAACTTAAAATTTTTTTAAAGATTTTTTTTCAATTTTTAAAGATTTTATTTATTTATTCATGAGAGAGAGAGAGAGAGAGAGAGAAAGAGAGAAAGGCAGAGACACAGGCAGAGGGAGAAGCAGGCTCCATGCAGGGAGCCTGATGTGGGACTTGATCCTGGGTCTCCAGGATCAGGCCCTGGGTTGAAGGCAGCTCTAACCTGCTGAGCCACCCAGGCTGCCCTGGGTTAAACTTTAATAGCAGTTCAGTGGGTAATGGGATCATGGATGGTTTCTTCCCCTCTAATTTTCTAAAATAGTCTATAAGCATATATAATATACAGCTTTAAAATGTTGTACATTTTATTTTTGTACACCTATTTTTAAAAAGGTACATAGAAATAAAGTGTTACTGAAATAAAGCTGCTTTTCATAAGTTCACACAGAATTGCATTTGGTTATGTGAACCTAGATCCTGCTTCCTGCCATGTACACCATGTATAGGACCAGGGACACCAGTTCAGCCATTGGCCAGTTGCATGACCTCACCTTAGCTCCCTGACCTCCGTGGTTTTCACTTTTGTAAACTGGGGGGAAAAAAACAAAACAGAAAAATCCAACCATGTGCCAGGAATATTCACATTTTAGTTCATCTTCAGGATTACCCTCCAGAGTACTATTGATATCTTCACTTTTGCTGCTGAGGAAATTCAGGCTCAGAGAGGTTAAGTTACTTACCCAAGGTCAGAGAGCTAGTGAGAGGCAGAGCTGGGATTTGAGCTGGTCCTACCCATGTCCTATTTCTCCTCACTGGACAAGATGAACTTCTCCACCCCTTTAGCTCTGATAATCTAAGATTCCCTGAGGCAGTAGGGAAAAAAATATTTTCCATATTACTCTCCATCTCTTCTCCTTGCATTCCCAGGACTTTAGCACCTCTATTCCTAAGCAGGAAACACTTTTGAGCCTGGCTGGAGACAGCCTTTTCTGGAGTGAGACAGACGTGGTCCAAGCAACTGATAACTTCAACCAAAACTATAAAATCAGTGAGGGGAACTTTGCTGACATCTACAAAGGGCAAAAACATGGCACGCTATTCGTCTTCAAGAAGCTCAGAGAGGCAAGCACTTCTTGGTTTCTTGTAAGGGGGTGGAGGCTGTATGGGTGAGGCTGGATTTTCATGTTTCATTGTCTTTTCCCATAGGCAGCCTACTCAGGTCCAGGATCGATTGAAAAATTCTTCCAGGCAGAGGTACAAATTTGTCATAGGTGAGCTTCCCCTTTGGAAAATAATTTGTTTGATAGGGTGACAGCTACCCTTTCTATAATGCTTCCTGTGTGCTGGGCATATCTTAAGTACTCCATATGTATAAATTCATTTAATCCTCACAAGAACCTTGTAACATAGCTACTGTTATCAGCACTGTTTTGCATGTGGGCAGATTGAGGCCCAGAGAGACCAAGTGTCTTGTCTAAGATCATCCAGCTAGTAGGTGGCAGAGCTGGAATTTGAATCTAGGTTGGTCTGGCTTCATAGTCCATCCTTTTTCTGTGTAGCAACTATATGTGTAGATTAGAATTATCAAAGAACCTTGGTTTACTTGGCCCAGCTCCTACCTTCCAGGGTGGAAGAAATCTGTTTCTTTTTTTTTTTTTTTTAATTTTTTATTTATTTATGATAGTCACAGAGAGAGAGAGAGAGGCAGACACACAGGCGGAGGGAGAAGCAGGCTCCATGCACCGGGAGCCCGATGTGGGATTCGATCCCGGGTCTCCAGGATCGCGCCCTGGGCCAAAGGCAGGCGCCAAACCACTATGCCACCCAGGGATCCCAAGAAATCTGTTTCTATCCCATGTTTTGAGATGGGCAGAGATGTACTGTTTCTAACTGTAATGGCAAATCCACCTTAAAATGGTATTGTTCTGGAGCAGGAGTTGGCAAATGATAACTCATGGGCCAGATCTGGATGTGCCTGTGTTTGTATGGTCTATTAAGAATGGGTTCTCTATTTTCAAATGGTTGAAAAAAAATAATAAGAGTATTTCATGACACATGAAAAGTCATGAAATTCAAATTTAAGTGTCCATAATAAAGTTTCATTGGAATACAGCCACATGTAATTATTTCTGTATTCTCTATGGCTGTTTTTGTATGATAGTGTACAATAAAGTCTTGAGTAATAAAGATCTTTAAAAGTCATCCTCAAACCTGCTCATTTTACAGAAGGGGAAACTGAGGCTGAGAAGGGAAGTGAGCCTGCCTGTCCCAGAGCTGGTGGGGGACTGGGAAAGAGAACAGGAAGGACCTGGGGAGACTTGTTCTGGCTCTGCCGTCTCTGACTGATGAATTTGACAATGGCATATTGGGCACCTGTCAGGTGCTGGATGCCAGCTGTCATTCAACCTTGGCAAGCTGGGTTTCCTCTGTCAGCATGCAGCCTTGAGTGAGGAATGCATGATTATTGTGGAGCATCTTAAGAAATAAAGTATATCATAAATAAGAAAATAGAAACCACTTGTTTTCCATAGCACCTACAAATAACCACTCCTGTTAGTATTTTGATATATTTTCTTTACTGTTTTCTCTATTCATACGTGTGTATGAATAAACACACACATATTTCATAAAAAATGAAAGTATAATTCCCCTTTCCATTTTGGCAAAGTGCCTTCCAGGACTTGGCAGACACTCCATTCATTGATTGGGCAAATGTGAGTTGTCAAGGCTTTTTTGCTTTTTTTTTTTTTTTTTTTTGGCTCTAGGATGAATACATATCCCCTGCCTAGGGAACATTTATGGTCTAGGAGAGACTGAGCGTAAATGACTCTCAAGAGTGTGAAAAGTACTGTCGGATGGCCTGGGGGTCGGGGGAGTGGAGGAGGGCAGGCGAGCTGGGGCAGGAGGCCATTCTAATAGTCTCATGGAACATCTATCAGGGTCTGACTCAAGGCAGAGGAAGGAGGAATGAAGGGGACTTTTGGAAAGCTATTTATGATGGTGAGTGCTGACTAATTAGATGGGAGAGATAAGGAGGTTTCCAGGAAACTGCATGGAGACTGCAAAGTTACCCTTTGCTGAGATAACAACTGGGCACAGAAGCAGGTTTGGGGCTTATTGAGTCTAGGGTGTTCACCTGGAGCATCAGGATGCAAGTAGACATTCAGGTCTAGAGCTTGGGAAGGGGATGCAATGGGAGGTTTGAGGGCATTCCTCATAGAGGTGGGAGATACCTGGAGACACAGCTTCTAAAACAAGATGATGAGCTGAGCTAGGATACTTAGCTTTCAGAGGAAGGCAAAGGAGGAGGATTATAGTGAAAAGGGCCAAGAAAGAGCCATCAGAGATGTAGGAAGAGTCAGGAGGGAACAGTGACTCAGAACCTAGCAGAAGAGGATTTCAGGGAAGAACCCAGTCCTGAGAGTCAAACAGACCTGCGATCTACTCCTGCCTTCACTGCTTACTGGTTGTGACTGTGAGCAAGTTCGTTAACTGTTAAGCCTTTTTAAGTTTCCAGAAGATGGGATGGTTAAGGTATTATGTGCTGCAAGGCAGCGAGGCAGGATAAATTTGAGCTCCTTGACTTCAAGCTTACTGAAGACAGGCAGTTTTCATCTCTCTACCCTGGGGCTGGGACCCTCAGGGGTCAGAGCGTTTGGTACCTGGGAAGTCATTGATGGCCTCACTGGGGTAGAAGGTGTAGAAGAAAGGTGGAGAGGTGAGGAAGTGGAGCAGTCTTTGTTTATTCTCTCTGTCTGACTCCTCACCTCTGTACTCATACCTGATTTCAGATGCTGCCACCCCAACATCTTACCTCTGCTGGGCTTCTGCACTGGAAATCAGCTTTACATCTTGATATACCCATACATGGCAAATGGTTCTTTACAGGACAGACTCCAGGGTCAGGTAAGGGGCTGGTTCATGGTCAGAGATTAGGACCAGGTAACACGCAGTTAGGGACTCAAGGTTCAAGGACTTCCAGAAGGGAGAGGGGCTGTCCAGAGAGAAGTTAGGCTGGGATTGATAAGATCTGGCTAAACATCTTCAGATAAGAACCTATGAAAAATTATTTTTTTATTTTTTAATTTTTTAAATATTTTATTTTTTCATGATACACACACACATAGAGAGAGAGAGAGAGAGAGAGAGCAAGAGAGAGGCAGAGTGACAGGCAGAGAGAGAAGCAGGCTCCATGCAGGGAGCCTGACATGGGACTTGATCCCGGGACTCCAGGATCACACCCCAGGCTGAAGGCAGGCGCTGAACCGCTGAGCCACCCAGGCTGCCGCTGAAAAATTATTTGACAAGAGGCATCTCATTTAAGTCAAGAGCAAAAGTATTCATGACACTAATTTTATTTAACATTGTTCTGAAGGTGCTAGTCAATGCAATAGGACAAAAAAATAATTAAGAGATAAAGAGTATGCAGAAGTGGAAGCAAATTTTTATTTGCTAAACATGCTATTCTATTATATATCTTTTTGCTTGTGTATTTATGGGCTATTTCTGGAAAGACACAAAAAACTGGTGCCTTGGCTGTCTCTGTGGAAGTGAATGAGGTAGCTGGAGCACAGGGCAGGAGAGAAACTTTTGCTATATACCCCTTTGTACCTTTCACATATTATAGCATGTGAGTATCATACCTATTAAAATTACAGTTTTAAAAACAAACAAAGCTCCTTCCCATAAAATCCTCAAATAAGGGGAAACACTTATTCCACGAGACAATTACTGCTTCCATAACAGAGACCAAAGCAGTTACTCATGGTATGATAATGATTGTTAGATTTGTTGCACTCTTGTGGTGTGTGAGACACCATGATAAAAGCTTTACACATGTCCCCTCAAGGCCTTGCTACAACTCAAGATGTATCCCCTGTTTTCTAAAAGAGGAGTCTCTGGCACAGAGAGGCAAAGTGACGTGCCCAAAGGAACACAGCTGACAAGTGTCAGGGCTGGAATTTAAACAGTGTTTCTGTGGCTCTAGATTTCAGAGTTTTGTTTTGTTTTGTTTTATTAAAGATTTTTTATTCATGAGAGAGAGAGAGAGAGAGGCAGAGACACAGACAGAGGGAGAAGCAGACTCCCTGTGGGAGAAGCAGCCTTACGCGGGACTCAATCCCAGGACCCCGGGATCACGACCTGAGCCGAAGGCAGATGCTCAGCCACTGAGCCACCCAGCCATCCCTAGATTTCAGACTTTTTGAAAAGAAATCTGTTAGCAAAGCCAGTTCTTCAAGGATGTGGAATCTATGATGGGACTTGAAAAATAAGTTGTGACTGATCCTGGAGTTTCAGTCTTAGGACAACAGTGGCAACACCTGGAGGATACTGGGGGCTTTAGCTCACCCCACAATCCCCATCAGCCCCTGTGAAATCTCCCAAATACACATAAAATCGGCATAAGGCCCATGTGCTTGGTGTGCTAACACAAGCTCCTTAGCTCTTCTCTCAGCTATCCCCTCCTAGAGGACCCAATTCTAGACGTGCCACTCTATAGACATGATAAAAATAGCTGCAGTTTACTGAGCACCCACTGTGGGGCAGGGACTATGCTAGGGGCATACCGTATACTCATATACTATATACTCCATACCATATCCTCCTGGAATCCTTAGAGCAATCCTAAAGAAGCATAGAGGGACACCTGGGTGGCTCAGCGGTTGAGCGTCTTACCTTTGGCTCAGGGCGTGATCCAGGGTCTGGGGATCGAGTCCCATATTAGGCTCCCTGCATGGAGCCTGCTTCTCCCTCTGCCTATGTCTCTCTCTCTCTTTCTCTCTCTCTGAGTCTCTCATGAATAAATAAAATCTTTAAAAAAAATAAAGAAGCAGAGATTAACATTTCCATTTTATAACTGAAGAAGAAACCAAGGCTCAGAGACGTTATGTATCTTTTCTAAAGTCACACAGCTAGTGCATGTGTGAGCTGGGATATACAACTAGATCTTCTGAGGTCAAAAGTGGTGCCCTGCCAGCACACCATGCCGGCCGAGCCCTGTTGCAGAGGATGTGAAGGCTGGAGGAGAGACTGGAGCTCGTTGGGACTTTGAAAAGGCATAGGTGTGACTGTTTTTCCCCCTTTTCCTTTTACTTAGGATGGTTCGGCGCCCCTCCTCTGGCCCCAGCGTGCCAGCATCTGCTCTGGGCTGCTTCGTGCTGTGGAGCACCTGCATGGCTTGGGGATCATCCACGGCAATGTCAAGAGGTGAGGGGAGTAGGCTGTACCCTGCTGAGGACCTGTGCTGTAGGGCCAAGCCACACACATTCCTGCGCCCCTTCCTCTCCCTTCTCTTTGGATCTCTCTCCCCACCTCACCTGCCTTGAGGCTCTTCTTTCTTTCTCTTTTATTCCTGCAGAAATCAGTGTTTCTGCTGCCCTCACACATTGCCCACCTGTCACCAAGTGATTTCCCAGTGAGTACCCCACACTCCTGAGGTCTTTTACTCCCAACCCAGCAGCTGGTCTGGACCCAGTCCTTGAGCTTTGGGTTAAGCCCCCTAGGATTTTGAGCTCCTCACTCAGAGTCTTCTTGGAGACCCATCCCCTGCTTATGTATATGTATCTGTTGGCAAAAGCAACTTGTGTCAGGGAAGCTTCCTACAGGGTATGCGTGCAGCCCAGTGTCTCAGCACCATGCTCCCAAGATCAAGAGAGCCCTGTCTGCGGACTGGCAGCATGGGGAGAGATTCTAGAAGATATCAGAAAATCTGGCAAAACTGACATTGAAACCATAGAACTGTACTGCCTCAAAGTTCTCTTTTTGGCAAATGGAAGCCCTGTCCTCTTTGTTTCTCCCTGATTTTTGTTTGATTGCACAAACAATTGTAATTGTGAGAAAGGAAATGAAAGGGAGAGAGGTCATTCTGGCCCTGGTGCCCTGATTCATCACCTGGCCTCCATTTCTTCAATCCCTGCCTACACAGATGTCTTAGCCCTAAGGGAGCACTATTACCTGGTTACCAATTCATATTTTGTCTCTTCCCCCTTTATTTAAATAAGGCAAATATTTTCTCATGTTGCATGCCATTATTTTTAGTGACATTTTAGTTTTCCGTTGAAGGGACTGGCCCATAATTTAACCACTCCTAATAGTGGACACTGGAATTGATGTCTATTTTTTTAAGATTTTATTTAATTATTCATGAGAGATACACAGAGAGAGGCAGAGACATAGGCAGAGGGAGAAGCAGGTTCCCTGCAGGGAGCCTGATGTGGGACTCGATCCCTTGGCCCCAGGATCATGACCTGAGCCAAGGGCAGGTGCTCAACAACTGAATCACCCAGATGTCCCAGTGTTCATTTTTTGTAAAAGATGTATTTCTCTATTTGAGGTGAGGAGGGGCAGAGGGTGAGGGAGAGAATCCCAAACCAACTCTGTACTGAGTGCAGAGCCTGACATGGGGCTTGATCCCAGGACCCTGATATCACAACCTGAGCCAAAACCAGGAGTCGGATGCTTAACCAATTGCACCAGCCAGGCGCCCCGAAGTCTTTTTTAAACAACTATTTAGGGTCAATTGGGTTATTTTTACATATATAACTTAGCTGTTTTCCTGTTTGTTGTTTGTTTTTTCCTTTGAAGTACTTTCTGAGAGTGTTTACTCCCACAGGTTAGATGCCAGAGGTCCTAGAATGTTTTTATTGCTCCTCCTATTCTCCATGATCTGGGCAGGACCAGTCACAAGGGATGGTGGCTTGGGTTAGTTGGGCCAGAGCTGGGGGTCAGAAGAGTTTCAGAAGGGACCAAACCTGCATAGCCCATGGGCCTGGCAAGCTGAGGTTGCTGGGGGTTTGCCATCTGTGGGGGCCAGGAAGGCCATACACCAAATGCCATTCCTGGGGCAACACAACTCATCTTAGCTCCATCCTTATTTGCAGGTGGGAGTGGGTTCTCACTCCCTTCCCTTGTTAGAACTGGCTCGGAAAATCCAGACTGAAGGTCTAAAGTGACTCTGAACCTGCAGGGACAGATGCTGCTTATTGTGAATTCGTATTCTGAAAGGGTCTCCATGGCAACCTCTTCTTGTCCAGCTCAAAATAAGAAATCCTCTCTGCTTTCTTTTCCACAGCTCCAATGTTTTGCTTGACCAAAACTTCATCCCCAAGCTGGCTCATCCAATAGCTCACCTGTGTTCTGACAACAAAAGGTCAAAATACACCATGATGAAGACTCACCTTTTCCAGGCCTCAGCTGCATATCTGCCAGAAGATTTCATCAGAGTGGGGCAGCTGACAAAACGAGTGGACATCTTTAGTTGTGGAATAGTAAGAGCCTCCTTTTCTGCTTGGATGTGGGCCTCTACTGATTTGTCCGTCCCACAGTTTCTTTGTAAGCAGAAGATAGAGAAGAGGCCCCTAGATATATGCCATCAAAGTATAGTAGGGAGACGTCTGGGTGGCTCAGTGGTTGAGCGCCTGCCTTTGGTCAGGTCATGATCCTGGGGTCCTGGGATCGAGTCCCGCATCAGGCTCCCTGTAGGGAGTCTGCTTCTCCCTCTGCCTATGTCTCTGCCTCTCTCTGTGTGTCTCTCATGAATAAATAAATAATCTTAAAAAAAAAAAAGAAGTACAATAGGGGTTGGTAAACTATGGCCCAGGGCATATTTTCTACAGCCTATAACTAAGAATAGTTCTTATATTCATAAAAGGTTTAATAATACTTATAATAAGAGAAAAATATGTGCAGTGCTTGGGTGGCTCAGTAGATTAAGCATCTGACTTCGGCTCAGGTCATGATCTCCGGGGCCTGGGATTGAGCTTCATGTTGGGCTCTGCACTTAGCAGGGGGTCTGCTTCTCCCTCTCCTGCCCCTCCCCGCTTGCACGTGTGCTCTCTTTCAAATAAATAAAATCTTTAAAAGAAGAATATGTGACAAAGACTTGGTTTGTGACCCACAAAGCCTAAAATATTTACTGTCTAGCCTGTAGAAAAGTTTGCCAACCCTTGAAGTATAGCTACCCATGAGTGTCCAGTTTCTAGTAGATTTCTTATTTCCCTATTTCCCAGCCAGCCATCTAATTGTCTATCCAGTTGTCTGTTCCTCTTTGTCCATCCATCTGTGCAGTCATATATATTTTTTAAAGATTTTATTTACTTATTTGAAAGAGAGCAAGTGAATGAGAGTAGGTATAAGCAGGGGGAGGGGCAGAGGGAGAGCGCTATACCCTGCACATATCAAGATGATGATGATGATGATGATGATGACGACGACGACGATGATGATGACGATGATGATGATTGTGGTGGTGGTTAGTATTCCTAACTCCACACCTCACTCTTGATTTTTGTTTACCCCTATTTATTTATTTATATGTGTGTGTGTGTGTGAGAGAGAGAGAGAGAGAGGTTGAGCACACAGAGGGGAGGGGCAAGGGGAGAGGAAAGAATCTTTTTTTTAAAAAATATTTTATTTATTTATTCATGAGTGACGGGGCGGGGGGGCGGGCGGGTAGTGCAGAGACACAGGCAGAGGGAGAAGCAGGCTCCTTGCAGGGAGCCGGATGCGGGACTTGATCCCAAATCTCGACCGTGACCTGAGCCAAAGGCAGGCGCCCAACCATTGAGCCACCCAGGCATCCCATCCTTGACTTTTCAACTCAGCTCTTGATATAACAATTTTAAAAATTAATTTATTCATTTTATGTCCACTGGCTCCCTTCACTCTTTCTCAGCCCTGCTTCTAACTGGTACATGACTTTGAACTCTGGTTCCTCCTGTTGGGAACACTTCATTTCTGTGTTATTGGGTTTTTTTGTTTTGTTTTGGTTTCGGTTTTTTTGGTGAGCACTAAATGACCTCTCTAAAAGGTTCAGCACAGAGCCTGCCCATAGAAGGGGCAGAAGGAATGTCTGTTTATTCATTTCCTCTTCTTCCCTCCCTTCCTGGCAGGAACTAGCTGGGAATCCCTTTTCAGTTTGCTCCCATCCACTTGCTATTGGGGTGCCCTCTGCTGCCCCCTCCTGGCCACTGCCAGTGCCTGATGAACCCCAGAGGCTCTTCCTCTGGGGTGGAGGGAGGTGGGATTTCTTGGCAGTAGAGTGACTGTATTCTGACTTGCCTTCTGGGAGGTTGGGGGAGAGAGATTTGAAACTAAGGGTGGCGGACTCACCCCCTTATATTCATAGCCAGTAGACCACCATTTGCCAGGTAAGGATACAGGCTCAGATTTTAGGCACTTGCCTGAAGATCACATAAGTGATTAAGGGAGAGAGAATTTGAACCCAGGCAGGCGGGTCTGACTGTAGAGCTCTTAACCATTATGCTCTTATCTCTGCTGAGAATTTCTGTTCAAAGCAGGTTTCCCCTTTATTTAAAAAGACATATCGTGGTCTGTCAATGTTGTGGTGTCTCACACTGGTGTAGAGCTATGCTCCTTCTATGATGGGTGAATTAATGAACAAATCATGTTAATAAAGGCCTAGGATGAAAAATGCTATAGATATTGCTGAGACTTTCTGTGTAGAATAGAATGTACATGAATTCCTCCTTTTCCTGAGATTGACGTAGCGATGTCTGCTTACTGTTTTTGGTGGGTTTCTAAATGAAATGATCTTTAATATATAGTGTGTATGTGGGGGGGGGGGTGCCTGGGTGGCTCAGATGGTTAAGTGTCTGCCCTCAGTTCAGGTGATGATCTCAGGATCCTGGGATCAAACCCTGCATTGGGCTCCTAGGTCAGCCGGGAGTCTGCTTCTCCCTCTACCTCTGCCCCTTCCCTCTGCTTGTGCTCTCTCTGTCTCTCTCTCTCTCATGAATGAATAAATAAAATCTTAAAAAAATAAAATATAGTATATGTGTAGATATGTGTGTATATAGAAAAATGTATATATGTATGTGTATGTATATATACACATATATAGATATATGCGTATTTAAATATACAGATGGACTATGTACATATTTATATACATTTATATGTAAATATGTAATATAGATATACATAGACATTTAAAACTGATGGTAATATGTACCCATCATAGAAGGAGCACATGTTTGGTTTCCATCCTCCCTGACTTGCTGTTCATTCAAACCTTCTGCTAGCAGCTGGGTGATGCGTTTAGTTGGAGGAGGTTTTTTTTTTTTTTTTTTTTTGGAGGAGGTATTTAGTGATATTCTCACATTCCCAATTTTGGGCAAGTGTTTGTACAGTCAAATGGCAGAACCAGGCTTGGAGCTCAATCTTTGTTACTAAGAAGAATCATCGCTCTTGGCCAGAGTCTCCTGCCTGACCTTTTGCATGAGTATCTGAACCGTGCTAACTGCATGTTCTTTCCAGGTGCTAGCTGAGGTTCTCACCGGCATCCCTGCAATGGATAACAACCGAAGCCCTGTTTACCTGGTAAGGGAACCAGTCACTTCTGGCTCATGGCTACTGCTGGAAACGGGGCAGGGAGGTGTCGGGAGGACAGGGATCTTCACTCTACCCATTTTACAGATGGTTATGAGGTCTCAGTCTAGGGTTTGATTTGCAAAGTAACCTTAACCTCTCCTCCCCTTATCAGCCAGCCAACAGTTACTTTTTTAATGTTAAGAGAATTTAGAATGTTTAGGGGAAACCCATTTTTTCTCTTCTCTTTACATATCCTGCAATCAAATAGGATTTGTCTTCAAGTTGGTAAAACTGGGCCCTCTTTTTTTTTTTTTTTGAGATTTTATTTATTCATGAGAGACAGAGAGAGAGAGAGAGAGAGAAAGAGGCAGAGACACAGGCAGAGGGAGAAGCAGGCTCCATGCAGGGAGCCCAATGTGGGACTCGATTCCGGGACTCCAGGATCACGCTCTGGGCCGAAGGCAGGCGCTAAACTGCTGAGCCGCCCAGGCATCCCCAAAAGTAGGCCCTCTTAAATGGGTTTCTATAATAAAAAACAAAGATTTTCATTTTGTAGGTTCAAAGATTTATCACACACACACACACACACACACACACATATAGTATCATTTCAAAAATATAACTGCCTTCTCCTTCTGCCCCTCCCACTGCTCCTCCTCTCTTGCTTACTCTCTTTCTCTCTCAAATAAATAACTAAAATCTTTTAAAAGGGGAGGGCACGTGGGTGGCTCAGTTAAGCATCTGCCTTTGGCTCAGGTCATATCCCAGGATCAGCCCCATGTCAGGATTCCTGCTCAGCAGGGAGTCTGCTTCTCCCTCTGTGCCCCCGCCCCACCCCATTCGTTCTCTCTTTTGCTCACACTCTCTCTCCCTCAAATGAATAAATAAAATCTTTAAAAAATATGTACAGCAGAGCTAGATTCTGTATTTGGCACTTTACATATATTATCTTTCTAAGATATTACAAAATCCCCCTGAAATTGATAGGGTGGGATTTGAATCCACGTCTCCTGCAGAGTTCCAAATCCTGTGAAAGCTCTACTACTCTTCATCAGTTTGAGAGGAAGCATCTTTCCAGATTCGTGTTGAGGCCATTGGAACAACCGGCTTTTTTGTGACTGGGTCCCCAAAACATCCCCTGGCCCCCGGAGTGGGGAGTGAAGGCCTTCCCATACAGGGAAAGCCCCAGATATTACAAAGAGGTGGGTTTCAGCACCTCAGATATAGTTTCAGGCAGTTTGAGGTGGTTTCTCCTAGTCTGACAGTTTTCTTGAGGTGAATTCCCTGACAGTCCTGAGTCTCCCTGGATGAATGTCACATGAGAAGTCCTTTGAGATACTTATGTGAAATTTCCTAAAAGGCATTTTTGTTCATGGTTTCTGAAGATGCAGAGGAATGGGCTCCTGGTTGGCTCAGTCAGTGAAGTATGTGACTCTTGACCTTAGGATCATGAGTTCAAGCCCTATGTTGGGTGTACAGTTTACTGAAAAAAAATGTAGAGGATATAATTTTTTTAAAATCTTAATTAAGGGATCCCTGGGTAGCTCAGCGGTTAAGCGCCTGCCTTTGGCCCAGGGCACAATCCTGGAGTCCCGGGATCGAGTCCCACGTCAGGCTCCCAGCATGGAGCCTGCTTCTCCCTTCTTCTGTGTCTCTGCCTCTCTCTCTCTCTCTCTCTATCATAAATAAATAAATCTTAAAAAAAATCTTAATTAAAAAAATTAAGGTTGCGCATGTAATTAAGATTCAAATCAGAGAGGAAAGCTGCTAACACCTAGTGTGGTCCAGGGAGAGAGGAAGCAGGCCTTTCCTCCACCTTCGGGGGATCTTTTGTGGCCAGTGTTTCCTGAAGTCATTGGGTGGTTTCCATCAGAACTTTTCTTTAAAGATTTATTTATTTGTCAGAGAGAGAGAGAGTATAAGCAGGGGGAGAGGCAGAAGGAGAAGCAGACTCACTGCAGAGCAGGGAGCCCACTGTGGGGCTCTATCCCAGGACCCTGGGGATCGTGACCCAAGCCAAAGGCAGACACGTAACTGAGCCACCCAGATGCCGCTAATGTAGTAATTTCACTTGTACTTAGGAACACACACACATATAAGGGAGGAAAGAGAGATGGACACGGACATTCATTGTAGCGTTATTTATGTTAGTAAATAGCTGCAAACAACTAAAATATCTGTCCGTTGGGAGGTGGTTAAGGAAATTACGGTATAATCACATACCATGGAAATTCCATAGTTTATAATGATTTATAAATAACTTCATAGGGACGCCTGGGTGGCTCAGTGGTTGATCGTCTGCCTTTGGCTCAGGGCGTGATCCCAGGGTCCTGGGATTGAGTCCCACATCAGGCTCCCTGCATGGAGCCTGCTTTTCCCTCTGCCTGTGTCTCTGCCTCTCTCTCTGTGTGTTTCTCATGAATAAATAATTAAAATCTTAAAAAAAATAACTTCATGAACATAAGTTTATAAATGTTTATAAGAAATGAAGATGAGGGCAGCCCGGGTGGCTCAGCGGTTTAGCGCCGCCTTTGGCCCAGGGCGTGATCCCAGAGACCTGGGATCGGGTCCCACATCGGGCTCTCTGCATGGAGCCTGCTTCTCCCTCTGCCTGTGTCTCTGCCTCTTTCTCTCTGTGTCTCTCATGAATAAATAAATAAAATCTTAAAAAAACAAAAAGAAATGAGGATGAAGTGTACAATGTGATCAATTTTGATCTATGTGTATATCTGTGAAATCATCACTGAGTCAATTTCATCACTGTGCCTACTATCCTAGAAGTTACCTCTTCTCCAGTGAGGTAGATGTGAGGAGAGTAATGTTTCATTGCAAGAATGTGCCACCATTTGTCCACTCACCTGCTAATGGACATTTGGTATATTTCCAGTTTTTGACCATTACATATATAGCTGCTAGGTACTTTTGTGTGTGGGTCTCACTGTGGACACGCGCAATTGTCTCTGTGGAGCTATAATTCATACTTGTGAGATGTACAGAATGGTATGAATTTTGGAAAATGTGGACAGTTATGTAACCACCAACACCACAATCAAGATATGGAATATTTTCATCATTCCAGAAAATTCCCTTGGGCACTTTTTTAGTCAATCCCTTCTTCCCATTTCCTATTCTAATTTCTGGTCATATTGTTCTTTTTCGGAGTATCAGATAAATGGAGTCATGGAGTTTGTACCTGTTTGTTTCAGGCTTATTTCACATAGTGTGGTGCTTTTGAGATTCATCCTTGTTATTGTGTGTACTCATTGTTTACTCCTTTTATTGCTGAGGAGTATTTGTTGTATGTATATAAGACCACTAGACAGTCCATCAGTTGTTGGACATTTGGGATGCTTCCAGGTTTTGGCATTTCTGAATAAAGCTAACCTAAACACTCCTTTTTTTTTTTTAAAAAAAAAAAGATTTTATTTATTTATTTGAGATAGAGAGTGAAAGTATTAGTGGGGAGGAGGATCAGATGGAGAAGGAGAAGCAGACTGCCCTGTTGAGCAGGGAGCCCAATGTGGCCCTTGATCCCAGGACCCTGGGATCATGACCTGAGCTGAAAGCAGACACTTAGCTGACTGAACCACCCAGGTGCCCCTAACATAAACATTCTTATAAAAAAAAATGAGAAAAACATGTATGTTCTGATAGGGAACTATCTCCAAGTGAAAAAGCAAGTTCAGAACAGCATACAGTTTAGTCCCATCTTTGGTAATAAATAGATGAATGATTAAAAAAAGTCATATCTTATATTTTCTTGTTTATAAATTGGGGATAATTATAGCACTTATACGTAAGAGGGTTTAGTGAAGGTTAAGTAATATGTACCTAAGACAGTACCCAAAACAGTGACTAGAACATAGTAAGCAATATATGTGTTAGCTATGAATATTACTACTGTTGTTTTACTACCTCTTAAGTAGTTACTTGCCACTGTAATAATTATCATATGTAAATAAACATATAACCAAAATGATTATAGTTATAGACCTCTGTAGCAGAAGGCCTAGGTTAATATAATCCAAACCATTAACAGACGTTACCTTTGGAGAGTGAAAATAAGGAGATAATCTACACATTTGGTTCAGAAAACCCAACCACACTGGGTGGCGATGCCATGGCTCTCTCTTCCCCTTCCCTGGCTTCAGGTATGGCCAGTTCTTGAAAGCCATTTTTGTTATGGACAATTTCAAACATGCACCAAAGTAAAGATCTTCATGTAAGGAATCTCCATCCATCCATCCCATCAATTATCAGCATCATTCTTATTTCTTTTGGAACCAAAACACTTTGTGTATGTGTATTTTAAAGCATATCCCAGATTTATGTTATTCCACTCATAATGTATAGTTTTCTTAATTCCTTAATATCATTTAATGTTCATTCCATATGTAAATTTCCCAAGCTGTCTCAAAAATTGCCTTTTTTTTTCCTTATTCATGAGAGGGAGAGAGAGAGAGAGAGAGAGAGAGAGGCAGAGACAAAGGCAGAGGGAGAAGCAGACTCCATGCAGGGAGCCCAACATGAGACTTGATCCCGGGTCTCCAGGATCACGCCCTGGGCCGAAGGCAGGCGGTAAACCGCTGAGCCATCCAGGGATCCCTTAATTGCTTTTTTTTTTTTAATTTTTATTTATTTATGATAGTCACACACAGAGAGAGAGAGAGAGAGAGGCAGAGACATAGGCAGAGGGAGAAGCAGGCTCCATGCACCAGGAGCCCGATGTGGGATTCGATCCCAGGTCTCCAGGATCGCGCCCTGGGCCAAAGGCAGGCGCCAAACCGCTGAGCTACCCAAGTGCCCCCTAATTATGTTTCTTATAAATATTTTTTAAAAAATTTAAAAAGGGGTGCCTGTGTGGCAGAGTAGGTTAAGCATCTGACTTTTGGTTTTGGCTCAGGTCTCGATTTTGGGATGGTGGGATCAAGCCCCATGTTGGGCTCCGTGCTCTGCTTGGGATTTTCTCTCTCTCCCCCTCTGCCCCTCCTTTCTTCCCTCCCCTCAATATGTAAATACATCTTTAAAAAATAATTGTTTCTTGAAACTTCTTTTTTGAAGGTTTTTTTTTTTTTTTTAATTTAAGTAATCTCTACGCCCTATGTGGGGCCAGAACTCATGACCTCCAAGACCAAGAGTCACATGCTCTTCTGACTGAGGCAACCAGACACCACTTGAAACTCTTCTGTTCTTTAACTGGACCCTCCCCTGCTTTTTCTTGCCATGTATCATTGCATTTTTGCATAAAGTGAGTCATTGGTGCTGTTAGTCTCTCATGTTCTGAGTTTTTATGTCTTTGTGGGTTTTTTTCTTTCTTTAAGACTTTTAAAAGAATTACTTAGAGGGGCACTTTGGTGGCTCAGTGGTTGAGTGTCTGCCTTTGGCTCAGGTCGTGATCCTGGTTCCGGGATTAAGTCCCATATTGGGCTCCCTGCATGGAGCCTGCTTCTCCCTCTGCCTGTGTCTCTGCCTCTCCCTGTGTCTCTCATGAATAAATAAATAAAATCTTAAAAAATATATTAATAGAGAGGGAGAGAGAGAGAAAGCGCACATGTGTGAGTTGGGGAAGGGGCAGAAGCAGAGAGGGAGAGAACATCTGAAGCAGACTCCATGCCAAACATGGAGCCTGGCTAGGAGCTCAATCTCATAACCCTGAAATCACAACCTGAGCCAAAACCAAGAGTCCAGACACTCAACTGACTGAGCTACGTAGCTCCCTTCCCTCCTTGTGGTGTTCTTAACTTGTTTCTCTAACCTCTTATCCTGAGACTTGGTTAGATTCATGATCAGCACTACTTCCTGGATGGTGCTCAGTGCTTCCCGCTGCATTACAGAATGAGGCACATAGTGGGTCCTCCTCTTTCTAGTGCTGTGGTTCATCGGTGGGTCCAGGTGGAGCTGCTGACTCCCCCCATCACTCAGTTCCCCTATCATCCTACCTCTCTGAGTGTTCTTAGCATTTCTTGATGGCTCTTGCCGGACAAGACCCATGATTTCACTGGGAGAGTCAAATGGTGAGTCTCTGTTTCTATCATTCTTTCAGGGCAGCTGTTTTGAACAGTTTCTGATTCTGTTTCAAATTGTGGTAACCTCCATCTGATATGAAAATAACACCCTTCTAGTATTTATTGGCTTAGCAACTTTATTATTTTTTAAAAAAATATTTTTTAAAGATTTTATTTACTTATTCATGAGAGACACAGAGAGAGGCAGAGAGAGAAGCAGGCTCCGTGCAGGGAGCCTGATATGGGACTCGATCCTGGGACTCCGGGATCACACCTGAGCGGAAGGCAGACACTCAACTGCTGAGCCACCCAGGTGTCACATGGTTTAGCAACTTTAAACACCATGATACCATTTAAGAATATAAGCATTTAAAAGGCAGAGCTCACATGAGAGAATTGTGCGGAAGTTATTTACAACTGCAACCCTTGCCAGCTGGAGGTTTTTAGTCTCCAGGTATTGAATTCCTCATGGTGTCAGGCATGTAGGTATTGCTGGATCCTCAGACAACCTATTTTCTGGTTGAGGAAACTGAGGCAGAGTGGGGACTGTCTTGTTTTGTTTTTGAAGCAAATATCACAGCCCATGCCTGATAATCTCTGATTATCTTTTTAGAATTATAAATGTATTTCCATGAAAATCTGTATTAGGCAGTAAAAAATTTAGTTTTACATTTAATGAATCACTTCTATTAAAAATAATAAAATTACCTTAAAAAAGAAAAGATGAAACTTAGTCCAAAAGTAAGATGTACAATTCATGAAAACATTTGTGAGGCACTTACTATGTGTCAGACACTATTCTTGGAGTTGGGGATACAAAAGTGGGCAAGATGATGGGCTGGATGAAGTTTTTGCCCTCCTGGAACTTTCATTCTAGTGGAGAAGAGCAAACTATATTCAAGTAAATAAAAATATGTATAATTCCAGGCCAGTGATATGTGCTATTAAGAAATGTGAGGGGTACCTGAGTGGCTCAGTGGTTGAGCGTCTGCCTTCGGCTCAGGTCATGATCCCAGGGTCTTGGGATTGAGCCCCACATCTTTTCTCCTTCTCCCTCTGCCACTCCCCTTGCTTGTGCCTTCTCATTCTCGCTCTTTCTCTTAAATAATAAATATATAAAATCTTAAAAGAATTGTGGGGACGCCTGGGTGGCTCAGTGGTTGAGTGTCTGCCTTGGGCTCAGGGCATGAGTCCAGATCCCCGGACTGAGTCCCACATCAGGCTCTCTGCGGGGAGCCTGAGGTTTTTTTTTTTATAAAAAATAAAATAAATAAATATTTGTTTAAAAAAAAAGAAAAGAAATGTGAAATAAGGTTAGGGGGTGGAGTGAAGGAGCAGGGAGAGGGATATTTTAGATCAGGGAAGCCTTCCTGGAAAAGGTGGCATCTGAGCAGAGACCTGACTGAAGTGAATGACTAGGTGGTGAGACTAAAAGGAGGAGCATTCTAGGCAAGGGGAATAGCAAGTGCAAAGGCCCTGATGCAGGTTAGGTGGTTCCGAGAACAGAAAGAAGCCACAGTGGCTAAGTACAGTGAGTCAGAGGGGGAGGTGAGGAGATGGGAAAGGCCAACAGATGCCAGATTGTTACAAAATCTGGGGTTTCTTTCTTTTTTTTTTTTTTTTAAGTTTTTTTCATTCGTGAGAGACACACAGAGAGAGGCAGAGACATAGGCGGAGGGAGACATGGGGAGCCTGATGCAGGACTCGATCCCAGAACCCTGGGATCAGGACCTGAGTCAAAGGCAGCCACTCAACTACTGAGCCCCAAGGCATCCCAAAATCTGGGGTTTCTGGTAGCCATACTTAACAGATGGGAGAGCAGGAACTCCTGTTGTTAAAAACAACACAAAAAACTTTTAATTTTAATTTTTCTAATTATAAATATAAAATAGGTTTGTAGAGGGATGCCTGGGTGGCTCAGCGGTTGAGTGTCTGCCTTTGACTTGGGGCCTGATCCCGGGGTCCAGGATCGAGTCCCTCAGTGGGTTCCTGCATGGATCCTGCTTCTCCCTCTGCCTGTGTCTTTGCCTCTCTCTCTGTGTGTCTCTCATGAATAAATAAATAAAATCTAAAAAAAAAAAAAGAGAGAGAGAGATAGGCTTGTAGAACAGTTAGTAAATACAGGAAGGTATAAAAAACAAAATAGAAATAATTCTTGGGGGGATCTCTGGGTGGCTCAGAGGTTTAGAGCCTGCCTTTGGCTCAGGGCGCGATCCTGGAGTCCTGGGATCGAGTTCCGTGTCGGGCTCCCGGCATGGAGCCTGCTTCTCCCTCTGCCTGTATCTCTGCCTCTCTCTCTCTCTCTCTCTCTCTTTTTTTTTTTTTTCAAAACTAAGATTTTTTTTTTTTTTATGATAGTCACAGAGAGAGAGAGAGAGAGAGAGAGAGAGAGGCAGAGACACAGGCAGAGGGAGAAGCAGGCTCCAAGCACCGGGAGCCCGATGTGGGATTTGATCCCGGGTCTCCAGGATCGCGCCCTGGGCCAAAGGCAGGCGCCAAACCGCGGTGCCACCCAGGGATCCCTCTCTCTCTCTCTCTCTCTCTCTCTCTCATGAATAATAAATAAATAAATTAAATTTAAAAAAAAAGAAATAATTCTTGGTAATTACCACTGTTAATATTTAGCAGCCTGCCCTCTGGCCTTTATGTATGTATTATATACATAGTTTATATTATTTATATATTAAACTTTATATTATTTATAGCATGGATTTCCATCCATTTTTACATTTTATATGATATGAAATATTGTACAGTATTTATAGTTCAGGGGCGCCTGGGTGGCTCAGTCAGTTAAGCATCTGCCTTCAGCTTGGGTCATGATCTGTTTCCTGGGATCAAGTCCCACATCAGGTTCCCTGCTCAGTAGAGAACCTATTTCTCCCTCTCCTGCTGCTGCTTCCCAGCTCATGCTCTTTCTTTCTCTCTCAAATAAATAAATAAAATCTAAAAAAAAATAGTACACATAACATAGAGTATATAACATTGAAATATTTACATAATTGTGTAACTATATAAAACACTATGTTCTGTGAAATACAAAAAATATGTATATAACATTGTTTAAAGTATACATTATAAAAAATAAATATATGTAACAAATAGAATATACATAGAAAATTTTTATTTATTTATTTTTTTTATTTATTTTTTATTTTTTTATTTTTTTTACTTTTTTTTATACATAGAAAATTTATATGTTTTATTATTTACACAAATATTTTAAATATAAAAGTAAATGTTACATATGTTAATATACAATAGATTAGTGCACTGTTATATCAATCAATAGTATGCATAATTATATACATATTTCTTTATATTTAATGTATTTAATCCATGTATTTAATATATTTATAACTATATATTTGCAAATATGTAACTATATACTTATGAGGCATAATTTACACTATATAAATATGCTATATATTTGTGTAAAAATATATAGCATTTTTCTATTATATGTATAGTTCAAATTCCTGCTTTCTTTTTTTTTTTAGAAAGATTTTATTCATTTCTTTATTTTAGTGGGCAGGGGCAGAGAGAGAAGGAGAGAAAGAGTCTTAAGCAGACTCCCTGCTGAGCGTGGGGTTGGGTGTGGGGCTCAATCCCACCACTGGAGATCATGACCTGAGCTGAAATCAATAGTTGAATGCTTAACCGACTGAGCCACCCAGGCACATAGTATAAAGTGTTATAAAACTTACATAAATACACAATTTATAAAATATATGTGTACATAATATTTATATAGTAGATCTCCTATTAGATATACATGGGTTAGGGGCAGCTGGCTGGTTCAGTTGGAAGAGCATGCAACTCTTGATCTCTGGGTTATGACTTCCAGCCCCACCTTGGGTGTAGAAATTACTTAAATAAATAAAACTTAAAAAATAATGCTTCTCATATTTCAATGAATAAATAAATAAATAAATAAGGATCAGAACCTATGTCCTAAAATGTGTATTTTATATCATAAAAGTAATTATACCTGTAATTATTAAAAAGGTTAAATTATTAATGTAAGTGCTCAGCATGTAGTAGTATATAGATGGTGGCTATTATTACTATTAATTATTATCACTAAGAGACTATTAATTCTTTATTCTGTGTTGAGATCACACTTTATGCTTTTTTTTTTTTTGACTAGTTTCTTTTTTTTTTTTTTTAATTATTTATTTTTGGTAGTCATACAGAGAGAGAGAGAGGGGGGCAGAGACACAGGCAGAGGGAGAAGCAGGCTCCATGCACTGGGAGCCCGACGTGGGATTCAATCCCGGGTCTCCAGGATCGCGCCCTGGGCCAAAGGCAGGCGCCAAACCGCTGCGCCACCCAGGGATCCCACACTTTATGCTTTAGATGCATTATATCTTTAAATCTTTGTGTTAGTCCTATGATCCCCATTTTCCTGATGGAGCTATTGAGACCCACATTAAGCCCCTGCCTTGGAGGAGAGTACTATGGAATGCCCTGTACTTGTAGGGGATTTAGCAATTCTCCAGTTCTGGCTTTTTAAAACTTGTTTCTTGGATCCTCGCTTTTGTTTCTTAAAACCTGTTTTCTGCAAAGTTTTGCAGGTCTGGTGCAGTAGTGGGGAGAGGTTGGGGGGACTGGTGGGGCACATATGGTTGACTTCTACATCCCTGTAGCTCTCATGGGGGTGTTTATCCTCTTCTTCCTACAGAAGGATTTACTCCTTGGTGAAATCCCCAGCAGCACCACCTCACTAGGCTGCAGGAAGACGGGTGTAGAAAAGGTGATGGCCAAGGAGATCTGCCGGAAGTACCTGGAGAAGAGAGCCGGGAGGCTGCTGGAGGACTGTGCAGAGGCCTTGGCCCTGGCTGCCTGCCTCTGCCTGCGGAGGCGCAATGCCTGCTTGGCCGAGGTGAGCCTTACTCTCAGCCTTTCCGACAGCTGATAAGCCCTGCCTGGGTAGGCCTGTCGGCCTTATGGTTCTGCTTTACTGAGGCCTGGGGTATGGCTCTGGATTGAGGCCTTTACCTAGACGTCATTTCATAAACAAGGGCTGTATTTGGTTGCAAGCTGTAGAACGTCTTGGGAGTTCACAGGAGCAAACCAGGAAAGTAGGAGTGGATAAGCATTTCAGGAGCCTGAGGGAGTATGCTGCGGGCCCCAATGTAAGTGGGGCAGGATCCCAGGCTTAGATGTTAACAGAACTCTGCTTTCTCTGAATCTGCTTGATTGCGCTCCTCTCTTGTCTGTAGACTCCCTTTTCTTTGCCTGTATCCTCTTGGTTAAGGGAGATGGCTGTGTGTATTGTTTGTTACAGTTCTGCTCCCATTGAGAGATCAAGACTCCAGGTCCCAATTCCAATCTCTCAGTGAGAGAGCCAGTTTGGCCTACCTACAGTCAGTAGTCTACCCATTGGCCAGTCAGACAAGGTGAGGGGAGTGGGGTCCAGTATATCAACCTGGGAGTGGGGTCCAGTATATCAACCTAGTGGTCAAGGGGTCAGCCCCAGAAATGTGGAGGGGTTAAGTCCCAGAGGGAGGGAGCATCCTTAGCCTGTAGGCTAGGCAGATATGCCAGAAATCAGCCACATTAGGAGATAGAACATTTTCCTATGGATGTGATATAGTGGTGGTTTCCATGGTAACAGGTGTAATTTTGGGGACCACTGCTAGATCTTTCTAAGGACCAAATAGCTACCTGAGAGGACTCTTTGACACCATCTAGTTGAGTGATTCTAAAATGGTGTCTGGCATAGAGAGTCTCATTGAAGTTACCCCAAGAGTTGCTTTTGGCAGCAAGAGGGCTTGGGGAGCTGCAGGCCCCACCCATGACTACAACCAGATACCCACTTTCACTTCACATAATTATACTGAGTTCTCAATATTTTATTTGAGGGAAGGTTTAGTCACTGAAAAAAACAAAGTCTTCAGACACCACTGCTGTAGCCCAAGCCTACCATTTTACAGATGGGGAAGTAAAGGTCCAGAGAGGAGAAGCTGCGGACACAGAGCAAGTTTCTGTCTGAGCTCTCTGGATGCCTGCTCCATTCCTTGTTTACTGTCTTGCACCATGACATGGCAGGAGTTAGAGACTGGAGACCCGAATCATTGTTCTTCACCTGGGCTGTTTCCCAAGTGCCTGAGTGGCACAGCATTTCCTCAGTCAGTACTTATGTCTTGGGCCCCGGGGTGTGTGTGTGTGTGTGTGTGTGTGTGTAAATCAGTGAACAAGGCAGGCCCAGTTCCACTTTCCTGGAGCTCTCAGACAATACATGGTAAGTGTGTGAAGAGCATTGAGATAGCTTGTGAAGGGACCCCACCCAGGAGGACTTCCCCTGAGGAAGTGATGTGTAGGCAGACAAAGAACAGTACAAGCAGACAGAACAGTTCATGCAAATGGCCTGAGGTGAGAGAAAGCTGGCTTGGTCAAGGGTCTGGAAGGTCAGAGTGGCTAGAACAAAAAGTACATAGGGGAAAAGTGGCTTGTGGTGGGACTGCTGAGGAAGGAGGAGCCCCATAATCGAGGGCTTTGCAGGCACAGTTGGGATTTTAAGGAAGACTCTAGGGGTTTGAAGCAGGGGCAAGACATAATCAGATTTATGTTCTGAAAATCAGGTCTCCCTGAACCACTTATTTTTTTAATTTTTATTTATTTATGATAGTCACAGAGAGAGAGAGAGAGAGGCAGAGACATAGGCAGAGGGAGAAGCAGGCTCCATGCACCGGGAGCCTGATGTGGGATTCGATCCCGGGTCTCCAGGATCGCGCCCTGGGCCAAAGGCAAGCGCCAAACCACTGTACCACCCAGGGATCCCCTCCCTGAACCACTTATTCTTTCATCCAGGCTTTCATCTCTTCATTTATTTTATTCTTTTGTTCATTGTATCAGTTAAAGGACACTTGAAGAAGCTGCTATAATGAGGAGACTCCAAAATAAAGTCTTTTAAATGAGATAGAAGTTTATTCTCTTTAGTTTAACGCCTTGAATGCAGTGATTTCAGAGCTCCCTTTGTATTGTTGTTCTGCTATCCTTACTGTGTGGCTTCCAACTCAGAGTCCAAGATGGCTCCTCTAGCTCAGGCCATCACATCTGCATTCCAGCCACTGAAAGGAGGCTAAGGGAAAGAGGAGAACACACTCTCTACCTTTTAAAGGTGACTTGGAAATGCACACATCACTTTTTTCTCACTCTCCATAGGCTGTAACCTAGTGACATGGCCACACCTAGCTACAAGGGAATGTAGTTTTTAGCTTGACAAACATTTATTGGGCACATACTGTGAAGATTTGTCTCAAGAGGTGACATTTGACCTGGACCTTGAAGGATGAGGAGGTATGGGGAATAAAGGCGATAGGGCATTTGAGGTATACAAAGAGGAATGAGAAATGATCCTTGCCCTCAGTATTTCATAAACAAACTAGGAAGATGAGAGGTCATTTGCATCATGGACGTGAAGACAGGTAAGCCTGGGGTCAGTGGTCAGCTCTGCTACTTACTGGCTGAGGCAAGTAATTTAACTTCTCTGATTTTTAATTTTTTCATAAAAACTCATTGTGCATCACATCTCAAATGTGCTTTGTAAATTGCAAAGGCACTGAGCAAGTGAGATATGTCATTGTTATTAAGGGTATGTAAGTATGCCCTGTGTGTGTGTATGTGTGTGTGTAAAGAAGAAACATTCCTTCCCTGCCTCCTTCTGCTTTTCTAACCTCCCTAATTAGAAACGCCCTCAAGGACAAGTAATATCTATATTACTTAGGGCATTTACAGTTCAAAGTGATAGAACTCAGGTCAAACTCTTAGTCACGAAAAAAAAAAAAAACTCTTAGTCACGCACACGGAGCAAGGGAGATTGGGAGGAAGTATATGAATGAGGGAATGAAAGAATGAATTTATTGACTCACAACCAGACAGCAGACAGGACAGGCATTGCTAGGCCAGCTAAACCCAGGGCCTCTACCAGCAAAGCTGCATCCATCTGTGTCTTTGTGTCTGTGTGCCACCTCTCCATCTCTTGCCTCTGCTTTATTCTTTGTGTGTGTGTGTGTGTGGGGGGGGGGGATCTTCATTATTTCCTACTATGAAAGGGTTTTCTTTGTGGGTGGAGAGTCTGGGTCGACCAGCAGAAAGGAATCGGGAGTCCTTCCTCAGTAGGCTTTAGGTAGAAAAAAATCCCACAGAAGGATTCTGATTGGCCAGCTTGGGTCATGTGCTCAAACCTGGCCAATTAACATGTCAGAGGAATGTGACACAGTGACTGATCCGTCTTGGTCATGTGCTCTCATCTATGGCTAGGGTGGATGGGGGGGGGCAAGTTCAGCTCTGTTCATAGGGCTTTCACTGTTCTTCCAGACAAAGCAAAAAGAATCAACATTTGATTCTTCATTATTTCTCCTGAGGCTTGGGATACCTGTAAAATTCTTGATTTCAGAAAGAGTGCTTTTTTCCCCCCTTCTTTTAAGTAGGCTCCATGCCCAACAGAGAGCCCAACATGGGGCTTGAACTCACAATCCTGAGATCAAGACCTAAGCTGAGATCAAATGTCCAACACTTAACTTGACTGAGCCATCCAGGCATCCTAATTTTAGAAAGAATCTTTTTTCTTTTCTTTTCTTTTCTTTTCTTTTCTTTTCTTTTCTTTTCTTTTCTTTTCTTTTCCTTTCTTTCTTTTCTTCTTCCTTCCTTCCTTCCTTCCTTCCCTCCTTCCTTCCTTCCTTTTTTAATATTTTATTTATTTATTTGACAGAGAGAGGGAGCGAGAGCACAAGCAGTGGGAAGGGCATAGGGAGAGGGAGAAGCAGACTCCCCGTTGAGCAGAGAGGCCAAGTCAGGGCTCGATCCCAGGACTCTGAGATCAAGACCTGAGCCAAAGGCAGACACTTAACTGACTGAGCCACGCAAGCGTCCCTCAGAAAGAATTCTTGTCTCTGCTCTCACCAAGGTGTGTGGTTCTGTGGCTGCTGTGGAAGAGCGGCTCAGAGGTCAGGAGACGTTGCTCCCTTCGAGTGGGCTTTCTGAAGGCACAAGCTCTTCCTCCAACACCCCAGAAGAAACAGATGATGTGGACAATTCCAGCCTTGATGCCTCCTACTCCATGAGGGTAGCACCCGGGGCTGGAGCTGCTGCCTCATTCCTGCCCACAGAGGATGGAGAAGGCAGGCTGCAGGTCTGTGGGGGAATGCAGGCCGATTCCTCCTCTGTGGCCTGCGCAGGTCCGGAGCCTCCCCAGGATGGTAAGTGTATGGAGATCTGAGTGCTTATGCAAACTCATTCATGTGTCTCTAACTCAGCCCATCATTTTATTCCTTCTGTTGCTCTCATTTATGTATTCTTTGATTATTCAGCCATTCATCTACCAGCAGACTGTGCAAAAAAAAAGCCTCAGAAGGGGGTCACCCTTGATACCTCCCTCTCTCTCTGGCCCCTTATGTCCAGTCCACCACCTAGTCTTATTCCCTGGCCTACATATCTCTCAGCTCCATCTGCTTCTCTGCATTGCCTCAAACACCCCCCCCCCTTGGCTTAGCTTCTGTCCTCTTGCTGGATGACCACACAGCCTTCCTGTGTCCGTCTGTCCTCCTGATCCATTCTGTCTCCTTACCGTAGACTTTCTGCAGGGACCAGCCAGATTGGGTTTTATTTATGTTATTTTGTTTTCTTAGTGGTTTTTATTTTTATTTTTTGATTTTCATTTTTAAAAAGATTTTATTTGTTCATGAGAGACGCAGAGAGAGAGGCAGAGACACAGGCAGAAGGAGAAGGAGGCTCCAAGCAGGGAGCCTGTTGTGGGACTCCATCCCAGGACCCCGGGATCATGCCCTGGGCTGAAGGTGGCGCTAAACTGCTGAGCCACCCAGGCTGCCCCTTCACAGTGGTTTTTAAAAATAACTCATGCCACCCCTTGTTTAAAGCCCTTGTGTGGCTCCTATCGTGCTTAGGGACCAAGTCAGTACCCTTCCTATCTCTGTCTCTCCTATCCAAATATCGCAGGCTTCCTTCTGAAATAAAAATTTAGGAGGCCTTTCCAATGCAGTGTCCCTCTCCCCTAGTAAACGTGGCTTAATGAATGTCCCAGGCTCTACCACTCCCATTGCTCCTCCTCTCACTGGGAGGAGAGAGGAGGGAAAAGAGAGGGTGTAAGTGTTCACCCCAACCTCTCCCATCCATGGAAGGAGCATGGAAGCTCTCTCCATCCTGAGAAGTGGGGCCAGGTGTTGGGACTTCACTGCAAAGGCAAAAATAATGAAAACGCTCATTACGCTCAGGGCCTGATTCATAAACCTGATTTAAGTGAGAAACTGACCAAGTCTGACTTTCTAAGAATTGTAATAATAGTAACTATTTCCAGATGCCTTTTGTTCAAGTTCTTTCTCTAAACTTTCTGTTGAACATCAACTACAGAGACTTCGTGGAAAATCGAAATCAATGAGGCCAAAAGGAAACTGATGGAGAATATCCTGTACTACAAAGAAGGGAAACTGGACAGCATTGAGCTTCTTGGCCCCTGATGGCTAGCGTACAGCTTGTCCTCAATTGGAAAGACGAACACCAAATCAAGAAGAAGATCTGAGTCAGAATCATCATCTCCCAGGAAACACCAAATATCAGCTTTCCTGGGCCGGGGAGAGAAGCTTCCATCCTACCAGTGTGAGTGAAGGGACCTCAGCTTTTCAAGACACAAAAATCCATGAAGTCATCATCCTTCCTGGGATTTGTCAATCAGAGCTGGTTATCAGGAGACCAAAGCGGAAACCCTGGTCCATGGGCCCAGGATGTGGGCGATTTTGTGGTTTTGGGGTGTGTGTGGTAATATTGTTAGCCAGCTCACACCTCTCCAGATCTAAGGGAGGATGATCAGTTGTACTTTCCAAAGTTAAATCTCTCTGGGTCATATTTGCCAACGACCATCTGCAAAATTCCACAGCCCAGGTATCGAGTATTACGAATGCCAGACACCTAGCAAAGGGCTCTTCAGGGTTTCCACTTTCTCTAACAGAAATCTTGTAACCCACAGATATTTATTTAATGCCTACTCAGCACCTTTATCCTCCCACCCCACAAATGCTAATATTTTTAGTGGAGCTTTTATTTTGAGAGTATGTATTATTTATGGGTGAATGAAGAATCAAGAGAGCTAGTTTCATGTCTAGTTCTGTTGCTATTTAAATAGATTATTTAATTTCTGAAACCTTGGTTTCCTTATAAGGAACACCTGTTCATTTTCCTTGTTGGGAGGAACAGGTGAGACGTGGCTACAGAAGTACTTTGTAAATATACTTGTCCTTTTTTATAAAATAAAAAGATGTTAAACACATATTTCTGCCACCTAAGGTTTATGCATTGGGTATTTTTCTGCAAAGTTATGTTGCAAATATTTTTGTGAAACAAATGATATTTTAAATTCAATGCATCCTGTTTTAAATAATTCTGCTGTAGTGTTGTTTTTTTTTTTATTGTAAAATAAAAATACATTAGTAAAGTCAACAGATATCTTGTAATTAGTTTTGTGTCCAGATAAATTTGTTTGGAGAAAGTGTTCTGTACCTATGATAAGGGCATATTATCATAGAGTGCCTAAGAGTTGAGTGCTGGTTATAAATGTTGGTGTTAGTAGCTGTGTGATCTTGGGTCAAGTCAGGGAGTTACTCTGAGCCTCTGTTTCTTCATCCATGCAATGGGAAGAATAAAAAGTATCTGTTTCATGGATTTGTCAGAGCAAGGAGAAAATCTTGCCTCATGAAAGCATTCAGTAGTCCCCAAACAAGGTCAGCTTTGTAGTGATGTGTAACAGCTGGGTGGGCTCCAGTCCCAGTGGACAGTAGTCTCTACTGACATCCCTGTTTTAAGCTCTGGTGGCTGTGAGGGTTCAACTAGAATATGTGTTTCAGGACCTGGCATGCGGTAAGCACCTTACAATTATGAGTAGGTTGCTTTCAGGGCTGTTTTGAGCAATACAGGGCTAGTGCCAGTAGGATACTGGTTATCTAGACATACCTGCATTTCCAGAGTAGAGCTTCAAACATTTGTGGAAAAGTCAATGAACCACTTCTGACAACCTACAGACTTTTCCCCCTTTACAGCAAGCTGTCAGTATGTACATATACATTTCTGTATATGGATTCCAGGGGCTCATGGGCACCATGATGCCTTTCTATCAATCCTTAGGGGGAAGGCCTGACTTTTTTTTTTTTTTAAGTTAATAAATGCACATGACCAAAAAATCCAGTAGTATAAGCAATTACGTGGTGGGTACAAGCAATTACGTGGTGGAAAGACTTTCCACTGGGATTTTTTTTTTTTTTTTTTTTTTTTTGGTCTCACTTCTGCCCACAGACAGCCACTGTTACTAGTTTGGGGGTATGCTTTTCAAGATGATGAAAATTGTATCTTTTCTGCTTAATTTCATTAATCATTGGATTTTCATTAGAAAGTTTTCATTAAAAAAAAAGTTTTCATTAGAAAATCAAAACCTCGAGTTAGATTGAGCTGGAATTTCTGGCTTCTGGGTGGATATGTTTCGTCACATCCTTCTTGGCCATTCTTCCTGAATAGTACTTTTGGATTACTTGAATCATTTTGCCTAGTATTCCTTTCTAAGGATGTTCCATAATATATATGACTAGCTTCCAATGCTGGATTTTGAGGCAGTTTTTCATTCTTACTACTACATACAGTGCTGTCTTCCAAAGAGGTTGTACCAATTCACGTGGAATCAGGTATGGGAATGCATTTCCCCACAGCCTCAGCTACAAAGAATATTATCCCGCTTTTTGATCCCTGACAATTGAATAGGTGAAAATTTATAATTTGACTTGTACTTTTAAGCGAGAGGTGGAACCATTTGTTCTCACACATTAAATAAGGAGCCTTTCGTAATTTGTGTCTGTTCCTGGGTTCATTTATCTTCCCATTTCTTTTTTTAAGTTTTTAATTACTGGCAACATGTTTCCATTTTACTTTATTTATTTTTTTTTAAACTTTTTTTTTTTTTTTTTAATTTATGATAGTCACAGAGAGAGAGAGAGAGGCAGAGACACAGGCGGAGGGAGAAGCAGGCTCCATGCACCGGGAACCCGACGTGGGATTCGATCCCGGGTCTCCAGGATCGCGCCCTGGGCCAAAGGCAGGCGCCAAACCGCTGCGCCACCCAGGGATCCCTGTTTCCATTTTAATACTTAATAATGATCGCATCGAGAAAGTTTTTCACATAGTAAGGACATCAGCCCTTTGTCCTGTGTTGCGAATATTTTTCCAAGTTTGTACTTTGTCTCTGAACTTTGATATTTTTTGCCCGGCAACAATTCTCCATTTTTGTGCAGTTCCCCCCACCCCCAACCCCATCCCCCACCTTGTGGCTCCTAACTTCCGACTCTGCCACTTTCTGGGTGTGTCACCGGGTCTCTCTGGGCCACAGTTTCCTGCTCTGCAAACGGGGTCAGGATGCCGGTGCGGGTGCGAGGAGAGGTGGGGACTCGAGCCCGTCTAGCTGGGCGGCGGCGCAGCGCTGAGGGGCAGGGAGCGCCCCTGAGGGCCCCGGGCCGCGGACGCCCCCTCACCGCCTCACGCAGGGCTGCCGCGGGGGAGCTGCGGCCCCGCCTCGCTTCGCGCTCTCGGGGCCCACGTGAGTGGCTCCGCCCCGCCTCGCTTCCGACCAATGCCTTCCAGCGTCCGGGCCAACAGGCGAGCTCCGTCTTGCTCGGAGTCCCGCCCCCTGCCGATTCGAGCAATGGGCGCCCTCCGTTCTGCGCAAGGCCCGCCCCCGCCGCACGCCGGGCAGCGGGCCGCAGGGCTCGTTCCGGGAGGCGGGCGCCGCGGAGGCCGGTGTGGCCGGAGCTCGGGCGGAGGCCGGGCCGGGGCTGCGGGCCGGGGCTGCGGGCCGGGGGCGGGCGGCGAGCGGCGAGCGGGCGGCTGGGGCGGGACGCTCGGGCCGTGAGGGCTGCGGGGCCGACGTCTGGGCTGCGGCGGCAGGGACGGGAGGGGCGGCTGGGCGAGCCGGAGGGTGTCCCGGGGCGGCCGAGCGCGGCGCCGCCGGCTCCCGAGGGGGCGCCTCGGCCCCGAGCCCTCGGGCCCGGGCTGGTCGGCGGGGCCGCGGGAGCAGGGCGGGCTGCGCGCCGGCGCCGGCCCTGCCCTGCGGCCCGCCCTCGGCATTCCGGGCCTCCGGGCCGAGCGCCCCGCAGAGGCTGCGGGTCCGGGCGCCATGTGCGGACCCTGAGGCTCCGCGTGGTCTCGCGGAGCGCTCTGGCGTCCCCGAGGCGCCCTGCGCCGCGACCTGAAGCCGAGCGCTTTGTAATCCCGGAAGCGCTTTGACATCTCCCCGTCGCGCTGTGCACACTGAAGCGCTCGGTGATCGCGGAAGCACGTTGTGGGGCTGGAAACCAAACCCACGCCCTTAGTGAGCCTCGGATCGTTGTGACTACGGCGAAGCGCGTGGGGATCTCGGGAAGCCTGAGAACTGTGATGGGCAGTGGAAGGAAGGGGGAAAGGTCAGTGAGGCCCCCGGCCCCGACCTGGCTTGCCCTCCCCCAGGGGCCCCGGCGTGGGGGGGTGCGGAGAGAGAGGTGGGAACCCAGGCCCGCTCCTTCCCTCGCAGGTGCCCATGGCGTCGGAGCGGCGCAAGGTCAAGTACCACTGGAGCGGCGCCTCGGAAGGCTGTCCCCGCAAGCGCAGCTGCCTCCGGGAGCCCGGTGATGTGGCCCCCTCCAGCCGGCCGGCTCCCAGCTCTGCGTCGCGGGCCGGAGGGACCAGCAGCCCCGCGCGCCTGAAAGCCCAGAAGGAGGACGATGTGGCCTGCACGCCGAGGTTGCCCTGGGGCTCATCCTGCCGCAGAAATTCCTCCTCCTCCTCTTCCTCCTCGCATTCCTCCGGCCCAGGTGTGGGCGGGGCTGCCGCCAAAGGCTGCCTGATTCGGAGTACCCGGGGATTCCTGTCGTCTGGGGGATCCCCCCTTCGCCCTGCCAGCCCCTCTCCAGAAGAAATGGCTTCTCTAGAGGAGGAAGCCTGCAGCCTTAAGGTAGGTGGCTGCGACGCCTTGGACGCGGTGAGGCCCCTTCCACGTGGCTTGAGGTGTTGCTGGAAGGAGGTGAAAAGGGGTCGTGTCCTTCAAGATCTCTCGGGTCATCCCAGAGGTCTGCCTGAGGCAAAGCGGGGAGCCTAAGGGGGGGGGGTCGTTGAGGGGCGGCGGCGACCCGCAGTGCCAGAGACAGATAGTTCTCAAACTTGGCACCACTTTAAGACGACTTGGAAAGCTTTAAAATACTTGTGCCTGCTTCTCATTCCGACTTCATTGGGCTGGGGTGTGGTCTGGGTTTCCGGATTTTTAAATGCTCCTCAGGCAATTGTATGGTGCAACCCGATTGGAAGGGTCACAGCCCTACAAGGTGCATTGCGTGCCCAGAAGACACGTATATTTATTTTCAGTTGTGAATTTCAGGAATTGTGCCCTTGTTCTTAGAACTTCTCTGAGTCACAGAACTGAGAACAAGAATTTGGGTTCTTGGTGTCGCTTTTCACTAAAGTTGTGACTAGCACCTTGGGGTTTTGCTTGGTGGGTAGAGTTTGTTTTGGAGCTTAAACATTTAATTCCATGCAGGAGGGTTTCTCAGGAGGAGGTACATTTCGTCCACTCTTTTGGTTTATATTAACTTAAAAGAGGATACAATTTTCCCAGGGTTTTTTTTTTTTTTTTTTCCCTTTTTTGGTGAGGGCAGGTTGAATGATGTGAGTCTGTGAGAAGTAGAAGCTAATGTAATTCATCTGTTATAGGCGGCCATTTCCCTGGTGAGAGGTTGAGTACTGGCTAACGTCGCCAGCTGTAGTGTGAGCTTCATCCACTTTCAGTCAGGTGTTTTGTTTTGTTTTATAAAGATGTTATTTATTTATTCATGAGAGACCCAGGCAGAGGGAGAAGCAGGCTCCCTGTGAGAAGCCTGATGCAGGACCTGACCCCAGGACCCCGGGATCACGACCTGAGGCAAAGGCAGACGCCCAACCGCTGAGCCACCCAGGCGCCCCTCAGGTTTTGAACAAATGTTTGTTGAGGGCCTAGATCATCCCAGGAGTGTTCTCCTTGCTTGGGATTCTGTCCGAACAAAACAGAGATCACCGCCCTCTTAGTTTGCATTCTGGATCTGGAGCTCTAGGCGGTAAGAGGTTAAGAGTTCTGTACCTGGACCAGTGCTGGAAAAGTCTTAGTTGAATGAGAGGAGCTGCCTTCACATAAAGGGATCTTACAAAAGCAAGGGAAAAATGCCCTAAGGAACATGGGTTTGTCGAGTGGTTAGATTATGTGGAGCTGAGAAATGAGGCTGTCATTGGCTGTCTATCCTGGGGAGCTCTCAGGTGTAGTGCTCACAGAACTCTTGTATGGCACATGGATTTTTTTTTTTTTTAATGGTCACTTCAAAAGCTTTGTCTTTGGCATGAGAATACATATTGATGTTGAATATGACTAGAACGTAGGTCAAAGTAAATATGGGGCTTTGCCCATACAATTTAATCTTGTCATTAATCCTTGATACACTTTCTATTTGATTTGGGCACCACATTGAAATAATATAGATTGCTTATGTTTGACTTCAGTGACAATTAGAGATAGGATAAAGCCCTTTTTTTTTTTTTTTTTTTAAAGATTTTATTTATTCATGAGAGACACAGGTAGAGGGAGAAGCAGGCTCCTCGCAGGGAGCCCGATGTGGGACTCGATCCCGGGACTCCAGGATCACGCCCTGGGCTGAAGGCAGATACTCAACCTCTGAGCCACCCAGGGATTCCCAAGGATAAAGCCTTTCAAGAAGGGCAGGAATCTTTGCCTAGTGTTTCAGGTGTGCTGCATCCCTGGCTCAGGCTGTCTTGCAGACCAGGAACCCAGATTTGAAGATAGAGCCTTTAAACCCAGGTGGGTTGAATGCTATCATGGACCCATCTTTATCTTATTTAGGCCTAAGGGGCCTTGTTTTGCCTAAATCAAATTAGTGGTTAAGCATAGAACAATGAGTAGTTCAGTCCTGTCTCAAGTTGTGGGGTTAGTGCCTTGCTTTGAGTGAGTGAGCTCCTGAGGGTTACTGAGTGGCAGGCCCTCCCTTAGATCGTAGAACTATGAGATGGCTTCTAAGTAGCACACATTCTGGTGGGAAGGCTTGAGAAGTCACAAGACTGCCTCATGATGTGGTGTTTGGAGCTTAAGAGCCCAGGATGGAGGCTGGAGAGGTTGGTAGGGGGCCGATTGCAACAGGGCTTTAGTAGCCAAGAGAACTTGAATTTTATTCTAAGCCATTAGAGAGTTATATAGAATTCCATAACAGGGAGGCAGATGTGCATTTTTGAAAGATCACTCATGTTGAGTGAGGATAGACTATGGGGATGTTGATATTATTAATCCTAATTGTCACTCTCTAGCACTGCTAAGGGCTCTCCCTGTAGTGTTTGTTAATTTGAAAACAAGGCACAGTACCTGACTCATCTTGATGAATTACAAAATGCCTTTCTTATCTTCCTCTTAGTCTGCACCTCTTCTGCGCTCTGCAGTCACATCTAACTCGTTTTTCTAGTAAATCCTAGGTCCTTTTAGCAAGCACAGTCCACTGGCACTCACAAAAATGGGGGGGTTCTCCCCCCCTCTGTCCTTCTAAGGTCTCCTCATTCCTATTTTTTACCTGCCTATCCACCTGTTCTGCATTTGCTCTGTAAACTTTGAGAGATACACTCTTGGCTTTGTGTGTAGGTTCCCCATTATCTGTCTCCTCCCCGGCTTCAGCACAGAGGTCTTGGCCAGATCACAGAATAGTGAGAGGGGAATGTTCTGCCTTTGATAACAGTGCCACAGACTGGGTAGCTTATAAATAATAGAAATTTATTTCTTGAGGTGTCTGGGTGGCTCACTTGGTTAAGTGTCTGCCTTTGGGCAGCCCAGATGGCTCAGTGGTTTAGCGCCGCCTTCAGCCCAGGGCATGGTCCTGGAGACCCAGGGATCAAGTCCCACATCGGGCTCCCTGCATGGAGCCTGCTTCTCCCTCTTCCTGTGTCTCTGCCTCTCTCTCTCTGTGTGTGTGTCTCTCATGAATGGATAAATAAAATCTTAAAAAAAAAAAAAAAAAAAGTGTCTGCCTTCGACTCAGGTCATGATCTTATGGTCCTGAGATGGAGCCACACATTTGGCTCTCTGCTCAGCGGGGAGCTTGCTTCTCACTTTCCCTCTGCCTGCCACTCCCCATGCTTGTGTGCTTGCATGTGTGTTCTATCTTTCTGTGTGTGTCAAAAATTTTTTTTTTCTTTTTAAGTTTCTTATAGTTTTGAAGGCTAGAAGTCTGAGATGAGGGGGCTAGCATGGTCAAGTGAGGGCCCTTTTCTGGCTTGTAGATTTCTCCTTCTGTCCTCATATGGCAGAGGGGTACAGAGGAGCTCTCTTGGGGACTTTTTTTTTTTTTAAGATTTTATTTGAGAGAGAGCAAGAGAGCACAAGGGGGGGGGGGTGGGAGAGGGAGAGGGAGAAGCAGGCTCCCTGCTAAGCAAAGCCCCCCCCCCCCCACCCCAGGATGGGGCTCTATCCCAGGACCCTGGGATCATGACCTGAGCTAAAGGCAGAGGCTTAATGGACTGAGCCACCCAGGCGCCCCTCTCTTGGAGACTCTTAGATAAGAGCACTAATCCCATTCATGATGGCTCCACTTTCATGACCTAATCACTTTCCAAAGGAGCCACCTAATATCATCACTTGGGGGTTAGATTTCAACATACAAATTTTGGGGGAACACATTCAGACCATAGCTAGACTGGGCCATTTGGATTTACTAGAGATTCCTGCTGGCCAGCTTCTTACTGTTTGTTCTTTGTTTCCTCTAGGATAGTTAAGTTTTCTCAGATTCTAATGGTAACTGATGGCCTTTAGAGAATAATTAAATTTGTCTGCTTTGAGCACCTTCACCTACCTTATATTATTAGTCCTTAGTATGATCTTTCTACATTTCTACATTCACTTCAGGGAAGGAAGACTGGAAGGGAAAATTTAAGCATTTGTGATGTGATAGACTTTGATCAAATACGATTCTCAGTGTTTGACCCATAAGAGGGTCATATAATCCAGAGATGTGAAACAGGCGGTATTATCTTTACATGTCATTTAACAAACATTTGCATATCAGTTAACAAATATTTGAGCACCTAGTATGTGTCGGCACTGGAAAAGGAGATTCAGAAATGTTAAGTAACTTGACCAAGGCCATACATCTTGTATGGGGCAAAGCTGTGATATCCCAGATTGGTGGGATGTCAGAGCCTGCATTCTTGCCGCTGCAGCCCTCTGAGCACCTGCTCTGTCCAGGCCTAGTGTTGTAAGGGATGGGGAGATGAAGAGGGCAAGATCCTCCCCTTGAAAAGCTCTCTGCAGGGTGACATAGCCCTGACACAAGAAGCCATTGTGTATCTTGGCTCTCAAATGACAAAGCTTTCATGTATGATCCTGGTTCCTGCGTCTTCACCCAGCAGATGTCCAGTGCTGTGGTGGAAGTCTGTGCTAGGAGGTAGAGGTACAAAGAAAAGTCCTTCATTATGGAGCAATGTGTGGAATGTTGTAACGGGCATTTGAAGTACCAAGGGTCAGAGGAAGGAGTGACTAACATTGAGAAAGTCCTCACAGAAGAGGTGCCATTAGAGTTTCTGATGGACAAGGAGGAGGAGAGGACATTTCAGGCAGTGTAACAACATGTGTTCAGAATGTGTCAGGAAACGCTGCTTGTCTGAAGCACTAGAGCTACAACTTTCCTGAAGGTCCTCACTTTCCTTTTCTCCAGTGCCTTTCTTTATTCCTGGGCACCTGGGTATATGGACAAAGGTGGGAGGTGATGCTGGAAAAGAAGCTTGGGGTCCAGCCTGTGAATGGCTTCTGATGTCATACTCAGGAGTTGGGGATGTTTTCTGTGGGCAAATGCAGAAGTGCTGAGGGGTTTTAAGCAGAGGTGTGATGTTGCCAGATCTGAGAACTTCTCTGGCACACTGGAGAAAGGATAGGAGGGAGTAGGCAGGGAGCTGGGTACGAACCATTGAAATCGTGCAGGTTGGCGGTGTCAAGGGCTGGAACAGCATCTCCACTCAATCTTTCCTTCCTCCCTTCAGACATGCATAATTCACCAACCAGTACTGCCAGGAAAAATGCCATCTCTCCTATATGAAGCCAGGTGGTTTGTCTCTTCTCTTGAACTTAATGCCTAATCTTTACCTTGATAGCCTCCTATCCACTTCTGAAAATCTTGGGTGGCCTGATCCATTTCAGGTCCTTGTGGTCTTTGACATCACAGCCTTTGCTACTTTCTCGATTTTCGTATTTTTGCTATTCTCCCTTGGTTTCCAGGATATTAGGGGGGAGCTTGAGTTTGCCTCTTGGTCCTGCCACTTAGACGCCATGTACAAGAGGGATAACAGCCATGGCAGCTCGGTGAATTGTAAGGCCACGTAAGGTATGTTACTGTAATTCTAACCCCCTTTTTCTCCCACAAGTACAGGCCTGGTCTTCTCTACCAGGGTTGGCAAGCCGGTGGCTGAATGTGGCCCACTAGGTCTTCAAAGTATTCAGTATTTTAGAGATTTCACATTAAAAATATATGCCTCCAGTCCACACCTCTACTCTGAACTGGAAATTTGACCCTCTTCTACTTCTGTTCCCTTTTCCTGTGTTACTTTTCTCTCTGGTACTTTTCACTCTCTAACATATATTGCCTTTCTTCTGGTTTTCCTTTCCCACCACCACCTAGAATATAAGATCCAGTAAGCAGGTATTTTTTTATGTTCCATTGAATGCAAACCTCACAGATTCAGAACAGTGCCTACTGGCATATAGTAAGTGCTCAACAAAAAATTGCCAGCTAGATGAAAAAACGAATTAAATTTGAGATTTCTTGTTTTGTTTGAAAAGCTGCAATTTGTAACCCTGGGTCTGTACTTCCAAGTGGCAGCAGTTGGTTTGAAGTGAGGAGCTATGACCTTCAGAAGGTGCAGGGGTTCCTCTGTTTGTTGTCAACCTTGTCTTTCCATGTTGGCCTCTACCTGGTGCAGGGGTAGGAGGGCAAAGAGAGGGACCTGCTGGTCCCACAGGCAGAGGTGGAGACATCAGAGAAGGGGTTCGGGGCCTTAAAGGATGAATATGAGTTTACCAAGTGTAAAATGAGATTGAGGTAGGGGTATCACAAGCAAAGGGAATTAGATTTGCCCATGATGGTATGATGGGGATTCCTGAGGATGATGGGTGGTTGGTAGTAGCCAGAGAAGTGGGCAGCAGAGAAGCCTGCTGGGAAGTTGTGGCTGTGTCCTATAGGGAGGGCATGCCTAGGGAACCTCCTGGTTTATTTTTAATATATATATTTTTAAACATTTTATTTATTATTTTTTAAAAATTTATTCATGAGAGGCACAGAGAGAGAGAGGCAGAGACACAGGTAGAGGGAGAAGCAGGCTCCATGCAGGGAGCCCGACGTGGGACTCAATCCCGGATCTTCAGGATCACGCCCTGAGCTAAAGGCGGTGCTAAACTGTTGGGCCACTGGGGCTACCCATATTTTTAATATTTATTCGATTTTCTTAATAAGGAAAGGTATTTAAAAAAAAAGGCTTCTAATCTCCTTTCCCAGATAGTCCCTACAGACATTTTAAAAAAATGTCCACTGTGTTAGAAAATTGAGAGAGGGTCAAAATGAAGGTAAAAGACACCTTTCCTGTCCATCTCATCAAAGTTAGCAGATGCCAACAATCTGAGTACTTCTAGTAAGAAAAATAGCATGCCATACTGCTGTCTAGATTTATAGATTTCAAAAGTCTTTTTTAAAAAACAAAGATAATATGTATTTCTTGGAAAAAACTCAAGAGAAGTATATAAAATAAGAGTGTAAGCCTCCATGTAACCACTTCCTTATTGATGGACATCTCTTGGAGTAGACTACTTTTCCTTGGTAGAGAAAAATGATCAGCAAGCTTAGTGTGGAGTTCTTTCTCCACTTTTAATATATAGAGAGGGATTTAATACAAATGAATTAGAAGTGCAAGTTGTAGGGACTGTAGAAGATTTGGGGATAATGGTCAATATAGGTCAGAGCTGGGGAGGTTTGGACTTGGCTGTCTTGGAGATGATCCTAGGGGTAGATTGGTGGATCAGTTTTACCCAGGCTGGGATTAGATTGGATCTGAGTTTCACAGGAAATTTAACATTGAGAACAAATAGTCTAGTTCCTGGGATGAGTAAGTGCTGAGAGCAAGGAAAGCATGGGCTGAGACTTCACCTGTGTTTCTGAGGAGATTTGGAGTTGGGGTAGTTACGGTCTCTGGACTGACCCTGGTGCATTCTCTGGGACACCAGACACCTTCTAGCACTGAGGTTTTGATTTGGGGGACGGGGTTTGCAGAGAACTTTGGTAAGGCCTGCACTCTGCCCCTCAGGACTTGGGAGGTTAGAGTCTGCTCCTCCCTGGACTTTTGGGTCTCCTTGACTCTTAGACGTGGGATTGAATTAGCTGGTTTCTAGAGACCCTTCCAGTGCTGAAATTTTGAGCTGCTCTTTTGCCCAGGTGTGTTCTCAAGTGTGCGGTAGTCCCTGGCCTCAAGGAGCTTACAGTCTAGTGTTGTTAGAATGTTTATCTCTGGGACTCCTGGGTAGCTCAGCAGTTGAGTGTCTGCCTTCGGCTCAGGGCATGATCCCACGGTCCTGGGATCGAGGCTCCCTGCATGGAGCCTGCTTCTCCCTCTGCCTATGTCTCTCCCTGCCTCTCTCTCTCTGTGTCTCTCATGAATAAATAAATAAAATCTTTAATTAAAAAAAAAAAGAATGTTTATCTCTCTGCCATTCTTGCTCGCTGCAGTATGAGGGTATCACCTGAGGAGCATGAGAAAGTAAATAATATGAAATGGCAGCAATTCAGGCCCTTTTACGTGGCACTTCTCAGTGGGGTGGGTCAGCAACCTTCGGGAGAGAATCTGTGTCTTGGCCACCATCACTTTCACTGTGATTGGCGCAGCCACTACTGATTTATAATTTGCTGAGTGCTTTCTATACGTAGTTGCCCTTTGGATAGCTGTGTTATGATCTCTGATTTTTTTTTTTTTTCCTTCCAGGTTGATTCAAAAGATAGTTCCCGTAACTCCATGAACTCTGAATTTGCAGCTGAAGCAGAGGGTCAGAATGATACAAATGAGGAGCCAAACAAGGTGCAGAAAAGGAAGAGGGATAGATTTCGAGACCAAGGCTCTACAGTCATTTACCTAAAGGCTATCCAGGGCATCCTGGGGAAGTCAATGCCAAAAAGGAAGGGAGAGGCTGCCACAAGGGCAACAACAAGCACAGGAGAGCGTCCCATCCGTGGAGAAGGGCCAGGCAGGAGTGTCACCGTATCTCCTCAGAAGGGGAAAGAGTCAGCCCCAGAGGTGAGAGCTGAGGACGAAAAGGCTGTGCCTGAGAGGAGCAGCTTCTGTGACAGGAGAGTGGTAATAGACCCTCAGGAGAAGCCTAGTGAGGAGACACCTGGTGACCGAAGGACAGTCATTGACAAGCCCTCTCCAGCCCTGGAATTTCTGGATGACTCTGACTCTCATTTAGAAAGCCACAAGGTGAGTTGGATTTATACCAAGTGTGGGGTTTTTAGTTCTCTTGACGTATATGTATTTGGTCTTTCTAGTTCAATCCCAAGTGTTACTCATTAAAAACAGCACTGTATTTATCAAGGACTCCAAGGCAAACTGATGGTTTTCTTCTAAAAGGCCTTTCAGAGTTACGAAGAAATCTCAGTTCAGCATTTTTTTTTTTTTTTTTTAATTTAGAATTTCCGTGTTTGTTGGGAGATGCATTTGCCTGCCCTCACAGAGGCCAAATAACAGTGGCTTAAAGAAAATAGCTTGGCTTGGGGAGGAGGGCTCCCCGGTGTCAGGGACCCTAACGCTATACTGGATGCTCTGCTGCCTCCACACAGTCACCATCTGTGGTCTGAGTGGCTACTGTGCTAGGACCCAGAGTACATTATGTTGATGTTCCAGCCAGCAGGAAGGAGAAAAGAGAAGGGGACAGTACATTCCCTTCCGTTGAAGAACCTACCTCAGAAGTTGTCCACATCCTTTCTGCTTTTAGCCCTTGACAAGAATCTAGAAACCTGGCCAACACCTAGCTTCAAGGGAGTCTGGAGCATTAACTTTCATCTGGGGGCCTTATGCCCAGATCACTTTGATTGCTCTTGAAGGAAAGAATGGTACTGGAGGGAAACTAGCAGTTTTTAACATAGTTTCTAACTCGAGTGGCAGGCGGGTAGCATTCCTCTGTCGTACCCATCTCTGCTTATCTTTACTTATGGCCCTTTAGTGGTAGCTCCTTGAATGTCTTTAGCTCTTTCTTCTAGTACCTACCTCCATATTTCTTTCTTTCTTTCTTTCTTTCTTTCTTTTCTTTCTTTTCTTTCTTTTCTTTCTTTTCTTTCTTTTCTTTCTTTTCTTTCTTTTCTTTCTTTTCTTTCTTTTCTTTCTTTTCTTTCTTTTCTTTCTTTTCTTTCTTTTCTTTCTTTTCTTTCTTCTCTTTCTTCTCTTCTCCTCTTTCTTCTCTTTCTCCTCTTTCTTCTCTTTCTTCTCTTTCTTCTCTTTCTTCTCTTTCTTCTCTTTCTTCTCTTTCTTCTCTTTCTTCTCTTTCTTCTCTTTCTTCTCTTTCTTCTCTTTCTTCTCTTTCTTCTCTTTCTTCTCTTCTCTTTCTTCTCTTTCTTCTCTTTCTTCTCTTTCTTCTCTTTCTTCTCTTTCTTCTCTTTCTTCTCTTTCTTCTCTTTCTTCTCTTTCTTCTCTTTCTTCTTTCTTCTTTCTTCTCTCTTCTCTCTTCTTTCTTCTTTCTTCTCTTTCTTCTCTTCTCTTTCTTCTCTTTTCTTTCTTTCTTTCTTTCTTTCTTTCTTTCTTTCTTTCTTTCTTTCTTTCTTTCTTTCTTTCTTTCTTTCTTTCTTTCTTTCTTTCTTTCTTTTTAAGATTTATTTGTTCATGAGAGATACACAGAGAGAAGCAGAGACATAAGCAAAGGGAGAAGCAGGCTCTCCGTGGGCAGCCTGATGTGGAACTCGACCCCAGGATCATGCCCTGAGCCAAAGGTAGACGCTTAACCACTGAGCCACCCAGGCGCCCCCTTACCTCCATACTTCTAAGTAATCTTGCACTTTGGCTTGATTTTCCAGTTGTAGATACCTGTGGATGCCTACTTAGAGGACATTTAATTCTCCACACTAACTTTGCCAGCACCATACCCACGAACCTGTTACCTCTCCTCCTTGCAGCTCCCTGTGTTGTCATACAGTTTCTAACAATCTATTGAAGATTTTTTAACTCCATGTTCATAGCGGAGTTACCTAGTATACTCTGATCACATTTCCTCTTGTAAAAAGTTTATCTTCCTTGGAGATTATCACTGCCTTGTTTTTTCCTTCAGTTTCCTCTGCACCTATCATTAATTCATCCCCAAATTGCTAGTGCTGTAAAATTCTCAATTTTGTCAAAATAAGTAATTCCATTTTTCTTCTTGGAGTTGTACCTCCTTTGTTTCCTTAGAATTCCTGTTTTTCCTATCTCCTTTCATTTTTGCTTTATGAACAATTAAGGTGTTATAATAATACATACTTTCCCCCCATTTTTGACATACTTAATTTCTAAGAACACTAGTTTAATATTTTGAGTTAATTCCTTTTTTAGAGTGTCCTGTTCTTGTTTTGAGATTATAGTGCCTTCTCTGGTCTGAGAATCTTAAAGGTTTGTTGTGAAGTTTTCTTCGACTTTCTTTACTACTTTTTCTCTGAGTTTCCTTCTGATTTTGCTTTCTTTTCTTTTTTTTTTTTTTTCTTCCCCTAAGTATTTCAGCTTCTATGTTTTGTAGTAGGGCTCTCCTGGGATGTGTTGGCTGTCAGTTCATATTTAAAGGTTGAATTTTCAAAAGCTGATTGGAAGTTCTGAATGTGTGGATGGGCTTACCAACTGCTGGCTTCAACATAGGGTGTTGACACTGGCTAATTTTGTGGGGGCTCCAACTGAATCTTTGGCTCTATAATTCAGAAGCTGCTCAGTGTACCTGGGGGAAATGTTCCACTCCCTCACCTGGGAGGCACACATCTGGCTGGCACTATTCTGAGAGTCTGGTTGAGGATGGTACCTGGGTTCTCACTGTCCAACATGCCATGGTCCCTTACCCTTGATTGTGTGTCTCTTGTTCCTGGTTATTCCATAGGCTCCTTGGCTCAACATTCCAAGCATAAACTTTAGTCTTTTTCTGAGTGGGGAAAGGGCAGACCCATCACACAAGATGGGAGCTAGGATCTGGGAACTTGGCTTCACAGATTTCCAATTCATTCTCCTATTTTCATCTCTAGCTTCACTCTCTTTTCAGAGATCTGGTACCTCTAATTCCTGAGTCTTTTGAGGGGTCTTGTACTATGACTCAGCCTGTTCCTGACTTTTTCTCACTGCAGGCTTAGATTTTGGCCATCTGTGATCTGCTTATCCAAAAGCCATTCATCTGTCTGCTTTCTATAAACTGATTTTAATTTGCTTTGCTGTTTTTTTCTTTATGCCTTCTCTTTGTAGGTTTATGCCTTTTCAAGTCATCGCTTTTAACTTTTTTTGGGGGGGGGGAGTGGGTGTGCAAGGGCTGGGGAGGGGGATGGGGCAGAGAAGAGAGAATCTTTCTTTTTTTTAAAGATTTATTTATTTATTTATTCATGATAGAGAGAGAGAGAGGCAGAGGCACAGGCAGAGAGAGAAGCAGGCTCCATGCGGGGAGCCTGATGCAGGACTCGATCCCGGGACTCCAGGATCGTGCCCTGGGCCAAAGGCAGGCGCCAAATCACTGAGCCACCCAGGGATTTCCCCCGCCCCCCTTTTTTTTTAAGATTTTATTTATTTATGCATGAGAGACATAGAGAGAGAGGCAGAGACACAGGCAGAGGGAGAAGCAGGCTCCATGCAGGGAGCCTGACATGGGACTTGATTCTGGGTCTCTAGGATCCCACCCTGGGCCTAAGGTGGCGCTAAACTGCTGAGCCACTGGAGAATCTTAAAGCTGTGCCTGATACAAACTCAGTGTCACAACCCTGAGGTCATGATCTGAGCAGAAATCAAGAGTCAGATGCTTGACTGAGCCACCCAGGTACCCCCATTTCATGTAATTTTCAGAGTTTTTTGGCAGGAAGGACGAAAACTACATGGGTTATATTTACCTGGAAACCCAAAGAACAGTAGGTTTTATAACCCACTTTTTCTGCTCACTATATAATGGGTATGCTTCCTGTCTGATGTTGCTCATGGTCCCATTGGGCTGCCTAGAATTCCCCTTATATAGATTAAGTTTCCAAACTTATACACCTGATCTCCTAATTGTCAGGCTGGAGATTTAGATTATCTTTGTGAAGTATGTGTTTGGAGGCAGCATGATGTGGTAGGTGAGCACTGAGTGTTGGGATCAGATAGTTTGGGTTCAAATCCTGGCCACCTAAACTGTGATCATGAGAAAGCCACTTAACCTCTTTGATCCATAGTTTCTTCTGTGTAAGAAGTCACAGTTTTTGGAGTCTTATGGTTAAACAAAGAAAAGGAATAAGCTAACTTATTCTGTGTAAAGGGCCAGATAGTATATTAGGCCTTGTGGGCTACATGGCCTCTGTTGCAACTATTCAGCTCTGCTGTAGTAGCATGAAAGCAGCCAGAGACAGCATTTAAGTGAACGGTCCTGACCGTGTTTCAGGAAGACTTTGTTTACACCAATAGGCAGTGCCTTGGATTTGGCTTGTGAGCCACAGTTTGCTAAACCCTGAACTAATGCATGAAAATATTTTGCTCAGTGCCCGAGTGTGTAGTAGGACCTCAATAAGTGTAATTTTAAATTTTGCCATATTGATGAGAACATAAAGCAATCATAAACATAGGTAATGACCTATATTATCAAAAAGAAAATCTGAAAACCTTTTCTTGGCCAGCTTGACCATTATAATCCTTTAAAGGACTTAGATAACAAAATTGTAAGTCTGCTTATGGTATGTATTTCTAGTTACATGTGCATTTTTAAATTCATGTTTTTCCCCACTCTGCCATTTTTCCCACTCACATTTCATTAAATAATTTTATTGAAACTTTTCACATGTTTTTGACATGATCCTTGTTGTCACTGGAGTTCCTTTTTTTTTTTTTTTTTTTTTTTTTGTTTAAGATTTTATTTATTTATTCAGAATGACAGAGGCAGAGACACAGGCAGAGGGAGAAGCAGGCTCCATGCAGGGAGCCCAACATGGGACTCGATCCTGGGTCTTCAGGATCACATCCTGGGCTGAAGGCAGCACCAAACTGCTGCGCCACCAGGGCTACCCCCCTTTTTTAAAAAAAAAAAAAAAAAAAAAAAGATTTTATCTGAGAGAGCTTGTGAGCACAAGCAGGGGGGAAGGGCAGAGGGGAGAAGCAGACTCGCTGTTGAGCAGGGAGCCCAATGCAGAAATCAGTGTCAGGACCCTGGGATCATGACCTGAGCCAAAAGCAGATGTTGAACTGACTGAGCCACCCAGGTGCCCCTGGAGTTCTTTTTGAGTCATGTAGTATGATTTCCTGAACTTCCCTGATAATGAGAACATCTGACTCAGAAGGTCTGAGATGGGACCTGGGAATTGGTGTTTTTAAACAAACACCCCTGGAAGATAGAGAATTTTGGGAAGCAACTAGAGGATGTCATCTATCCTTCCATCTGATTTAGAATTTTAACATATTTTTATTTTAACTTTTTATTATGGAAAATTTAAAACACTTAGGAAAATTACCCATATACTCCTATAACTCATCTTCAATGATTAACACTGTCAATCTTTTTTCTCTCCACAAAAAAAAAAAAAAAAAAATTTTTTTTTTTTTTTTTTTTAATAAGGTAGGCTCCACACCCAGTACCGAAATCCAGAGTCACATGCTCCATGGACTGAGCCAGCCAGCTTTCCACTCTGCACAAATTCTTTTGAAGCAAATCCCAATTACTGTATTATTTCATCCATAAATATTTCAGTGTGAATCTCTAAGAGATATAGTGATCTTTAGGAAAAAAAACAAACATAATTACAATTTTATTAGACGATACACACAGAATCTTTAATGACATCAACTATCCAGTCCTTGATTAAATAATCCTGTTTGTTTTATATTTTTAATTTGTTTAAAACAGCCAAAGAAGAGCCATATGTGGCAATTTCTAAATATCCCAAGTCTCTTACTACCTATAGATTCTCATTCTCTACCATTGTGGTATGATTTTCTTGTTGTAAAAAACAGGACCATTTGTCTTGTAGTCTTTTGCAGCCAAGATTGTGCTGATGAGATGTAGCACATTTTGAATCCATGTATAATCCTGCCCCTGGAAATTTGTCCCCAGTTGCCAATAGCTGTTCCTATCACTCAGGCAGTTTGTGGTTCATTTTTTCTGGAAGTGTATTTTGGGATTGCTACCATATAACAACCTCTAAGTATTTTTCAGGTTACTTTTTGAGTAAATAATATTCTCGTGGTTCAAAAATTAAAAATAAAAGCTATTTAGTAAAAAGTAGCTTTCCAACCTGGTTCTGTGTTGCCCTAGTCCACCTGGATACCACCTTATAAATTTCTCAAGTATTTTTCCAGTGTCTCTTTCTGTGTAACCACTCAACATATTTTTTTTTTTTTAAGATTATTTATTAGAGACAGAGACCGAAATCATGAACAGAGTGGGGGATGGTGGTATTTAAAAAACAAAAATGATCTTTATTTATTTATTAAAAAAAAAATTTTTTTAAAAAAATTTTTTATTTATTTATGATAGAGAGAGAGAGAGGCAGAGACACAGGCGGAGGGAGAAGCAGGCTCCATGCACTGGGAGCCTGACGTGGGATTCGATCCCGGGTCTCCAGGATCGCGCCCTGGGCCAAAGGCATGCGCCAAACCACTGCGCCACCCAGGGATCCCAAAAAATGATCTTTAAAAGATGGGTTAAAAATGTTCAGTGGAACTCTGAGGTCATATCCCCCAGGAGTAATTATTAAATCTGATACATCTATTTGCCCAACCCCACCCCTCCTTTTTTAAAAAACAGAAAAAGGAGAAAGGGAACATTCCTGTAAGCATCCAAACATTAGCTTGGTTGAAGTCTCTTTAGGATCATTTGTCCTTCTCACATAAAAGAACCTATATCTTATAATACAGGAGACTTTATAAGAACTGGAATATAAAATGCTTTCTTGGTACCTGGGTTGCTCCATTGGTTGAGTGTCGGTCGATTCTTGGTTTTGGCTCAGATCATGATCTCAGGGGTCCTGGGATCAAGCCCTACCAGGGGCTCTGTGTTCATCAGGTAATCTGATTGGGATTCTCTCTCCTCTCTCTGCCTTTCCCTCTGCTCATATTCTCTGTCTAGAAAAACAATCTTTTTAAAAAAAAAAAAAAACACCTTTTTGAGGGATTATTTTTGGGGAAAAAAAACCTTTCTTTCTGTTTGGGTACTTTTTGTAATCTTAATCAGAATAACTTGTTATTTAAAAAAAAAAAAATGGTAGAGGGATGCCTGAGTGGCTCAGCAGCTTAGCACCTGCCTTCGGCCCAGGGCATGATCCTGGAGTGCCAGGATCGAGTCCCAGATCGGGCTCCCTGTGTGGAGCCTGCTTGTGTCTTTGCCTCTCTTTGTATCTCTCATGAATAAATAAATAAAATCTTAAAAAAAGGTAGAATTTTCAAGAGCTGAATTGCAAAGATGTGTAGTTTCATGTTATTGTATATGAGAATTGTTTTAACTTTAGTTGCATATATACAAAAGTGATGATTCCAATATCTTATTGGAAAAAGGAAAAAAGAAACTTGTTAAGCTCTAGCCATACTGCATTTTTTTATTGTCTGGGTTGGTGGAAATTTCCACCATAAGTAAGATAGTTTTTGAAGGATTATTCTTCCTTAAAGATTAAGTTTAAAAATTTTTTTTTTAAAGATTGAGAGATTGCATATGCATGGATACCACTTTATAAATTTCTGTGTGGTTTTGCATTTGAAGGTAGAAGGGTGGGTGGGGCAGAAGAAGAGGGAGAAAAGGAGCATGAGACTGATGCAGGGCTCCATCCCTGGGCCCTGAGATCATGACCTGAGTTGAAATCAAGAGTTGGCCCCTTAACTGACTAACCCAGGCACCCTAAAACTTTTTTTTTTTTTTTTTTTAAACATAATGTCAACAGCAGACTGGTCATTTATTTTAGCCACTTACCCTGGTTTCACCTTTTACAAATAATTTCTTTAAATATTTTTTTAAATTTTTATTTATTTATGATAGTCACAGAGAGAGGGGGGGGGGGTGTGGCAGAGACACAGGCAGAGGGAGAAAGCAGGGTCCATGCACCGGGAGCCTGATGTGGGATTCGATCCGGGGTCTCCAGGATCGCGCCCTGGGCCAAAGGCCGGCGCCAAACTGCTGCGCCACCCAGGGATCCCTAAAACTTTTTTTTAAGTAAGCTTTTGTCTAAAACATTTAGGTTTGAACTTGAAACCCTGAGATTAAGAGTTGCATGCTGCACTGCCTGAGCCAGCCAGGCACCCCTAAAAAACTTTTTATAGGAAATTTCAAACAGTCTCAAAGTAACCGGACTAGTGTTAATAAATCCCCCAGGTGCTTATCACCCAGTTTCAGGAGTTCAGATTAAATTTCGGCAGTTTCAATTATCTTGTGTCTTGGAAAAGATTCTTGTTTGGATATTTCTGTTATTCAGGAAAGGAGTAGCAGGAAGAAAATCTAAAGTAGGAAAGTATCATATGGAAGTTCATAATTAATTAACATTTTTGTTACCAGTATTTGTTTCCTTTTGGAGTATAGGTAGGTATGGAAGGTTAGTATAGATACTATAAACAAAAAATTTTGTTTCCATTTTAAGGAGGTGATCAATTTATCCATCATGCTTTTTTGTAGTGAATTTTTTGTTGTATGAATTGAATTTGCTTTTTATTTGTAAGGCCTGTTGCTCAAGGCTTCTGGCCCTGGGTATAGATGGCTTCATTAACCAAAAGAAACGAGAGCCCTTTAAATAGTCTTATTTACATGGGTTGAAATCCATGTGTTTACTGTATTTCAAACTTGATTTGCATCCAAGTGATATGGAGTCTTATATACAGAGCCCTTGGAACCTGTTGAATCACAATATTACAGATGAGGGTGGGGTAGCCTTAAAAAAAAACAACAGTTGGTTCTGATGTGAAGGTAAATTCAGGAGCCATTGTCTGATTTATTCTGAGTTAATTCATCAAATATTTGTAAGCATAGCATTCTAGGCACGGTCATAGGTGTCTGGGAGACATGAGTGAAGAAAATAAAAATTCCTGCCCTTAAAAACTTTTGTTCTAGCAGGGCTAAAATTGATTTAATATAACGTATATGTATATGATATTGCCATACAGTGGCTGAAACTGTTTTATTTTGCTTTCAATTTTGTGAGTGAGGAATTCAGAAAGGTCTAGACAGGTTAGGTCTTGTTTGGGGCTTGAGGTGGTGTTCTCTCATGTGCTTCTGACACTCCAAAAGCCTGGCAGGGCTGGCCGTGCAAGGTGCTCACTCACATGGCTGGCACCTGCAGGTGATCCCTCTAGGATATGTGGTCTGTCTCAGGGTAGTCTGAGACACATCTTAAATCGACCATGACTGTGTGGTTTTGCATTGAAATGTTAGAATAGAGGCATAATGAGATATGCTGGGTGCTACTTTTGTCTAAAATACCCAGTACATGGTGTCTTCTAGAGAGTGGTTTTTCTCCAAAGGGATCCCACAGAAAGGGAGTACATCCCTTTTAGGGATGGTATTTCTTTTTTCTTTTTTTAAAGATGTATTTATTTTGGTGAGAGAGTGTATGTGGCCAGAGGCAGGGCAGAGGCAGAGGGAGTGAGAATCTCCAGCAGATTCCCCATTGAGTGCCCAAAACAGGGCTCTATCCCATGACCCTGAGATCATGACCTGAGCTGAAATCCAGAGTCTTAATGCGCAACTGACTGAGCCACCCAGACACTCCTAGGGATGATCTTATATTCTAAGACTTTGGTCACAAGGTTATTCCCTGAACCCGATATGACTACTTATAGCTATAACCTGGCTCACATTCCAGAAATTATATGAAGATCAGGCAATAAAGTAAGCTAATGAGCCAAAGCAAAAAAAGCCTTCACCATGGCCAGAAAAACAAGGCAGTTTATGTTCTGGTGATGACTGAGTATGAAAGGCCTTCTTCACACAGAAGGGCTCACCCATTGTTTGTTTTCTTTTTTTTGCAGCCTAAAGAAAGGGAGGTGGTTATAGAGCACACCTCTTCAGGAAGTGACTGGTCTGACGTGGATGAGGTCTCCACAGTCAGATTCTCTCAGGAGGAGCCCAGCTCGCTGAAACTCTCCACAGTTCCAGAGCCTTCTGCCTTCCCCACTGACTATGTCATGTACCCGGCTCATTTGTACAGTAGTCCATGGTGTGACTATGCCAGTTATTGGACCAGCAGCCCCAAGCCTTCTGGTTATCCCTCCATGGGCAGCAGCAGCAGCAGCAGCAGCGACCCACTGCAGGCAGGGAGGAGCAGCCGGGGCCTCCTGAGTGATTATTCCCCTAACTCTAGAGTGAGCTCCCAGAACACCTCTAGAGACCAGGAGGTGACAGAGGAAGGCAGATCCCAGAACACTCGTTCATTTCGTTTCTCCAGAAGCTCAGAAGAAGAGGTGAAGGACAAAAGAGCACTCCAGGAGGAGGTGGTACCTCGCCCCTGTGGAGGACTTGCATCTAGCTCCCTGCCAAGGAACCATCGGGAGTCAGGCTTTGAGGAGGGTTTCATTGATACCCACTGTCACTTGGACATGCTGTATTCCAAGTTGTCTTTCAAAGGGTCCTTTACCAAGTTCAGAAAAATTTATAGCAGCTCCTTCCCGAAGGAATTTCAGGGCTGCATCTCTGACTTCTGTGATCCTCGGACACTGACAGATTGCCTGTGGGAGGAGCTGTTGAAAGAGGATCTGGTCTGGGGGGCCTTTGGCTGTCATCCTCATTTTGCACGTTACTACAGTGAGAGTCAAGAAAGAAATCTTTTGCAAGCACTAAGGCACCCCAAGGCTGTGGCATTTGGGGAAATGGGCTTGGATTACTCGTATAAGTGCACCACGCCTGTCCCAGAACAGCACAAGGTAATGAGGCTATCCTTAGTTTGCTCACATTTTAATTCCTCTGTCAGTTGTTGAAACCAAACAGTTCGGATCTGGAGAATTTAGAACCCTTAAAAACATAATTGCTCTTGTCCAGACCATCAAGATGTCACTCGTCAAATGCATCACCAATGATTTCTTTACTCTTTATTATGTAGGAGAGGGGTATAGTACTCTGTGACATCTTACGACTAATGATATGTACGGCAAGACATTTGTTTACCTTCCTTCTTGGGAAGCAACCAATTTTATGTCTGTTTAAACTATATTTTTATTCTGGTTTTATTTTTATTTTTTTCCTAAAGATTTTATTTATTCATGAGAGACACAGAGAGAGATAGGCAGAGACACAGGCAGAGGGAGAAGCAGGCTCCATGCAGGGAGCCTGATGTGGGACTCAATCCTGGGACTCCAGGATCACGCCCTGGGCCAAAGGCAGGCACCAAACCGCTGAGCCACCCAGGGATCCCCTATCCTGGTTTTAAAGTTAAATGTGCCCTTAGCAGAATATTTGGGAAATAACAAAAATACGTAAAGAAGAAAATTTCCCATTCCAACAGCAATGGCCACTACTACCATTTTACTATGTATTTTTTGAGCATGGACATTTGACAGAGGAAGGGTGGTTCCAGCATTTTGGTGGAAGTTTCTGATTTGGGAAGGAGCACTACAAGGAGAAAGACCCTCCCACCTTGTCACTGCTTGCACTGCCAGGTTGCCTGTGTTGTAGAATTTGTGTGCAGTCTTCCTGCTGATGCCTGGTAGGCTGGGTCTGTGTGCCCAATGAGCTCCAGGCTTTGAGCCGGTGTGTGGATGCCAGCCTGGACAGAATTTAGCAAGCTGGCTTCCCTGATGCTGTTCCCAGGCCATCTGGGTCAAACTCTGGTCTACACAGATGCTGTGCTCCATTGCTACTGACATCTCTGGTTTAACAGATCTTTGTGAATTAAGGGAGGGAATCTTCTAGAGTCAAAGGTTTCTTCTTAATTTTCCCTTGACCAAAGAGAAAATTCAGAAAAGGTGTCATACTCTTCTGACAAAGCAGAAGGCTCCAGACCTTGACACACCTTTAGGTGATAGAGATTCCAATTTGAATACAGTTGTCCATGGCAACCAGTAGGTGTGCAAATCAATTTACATAAGAAACAGTTGCAGATGTTCAGATGCTTTGGAAGGATCTTTTTAAGATGAGTTTTCTAGAACCTGTTAAGTTTACTAAATTTGGAAAAGGATGATTTTTTCACTTGATCTCCTTCCAGACAGGTAGGTGGGATTTTATTTGTGTGAATGTTTTCAGTTTTTTACTTTATCTAATGAGTCTCTGATGTAAATAGTGTTTCTGTTCAGAATTAGGTTTGTTTTATACATTCCCACAAGCTCTTGCCTGTCCAGAGTTCCTTTTCACCACTAATACTTGGAAGCCTGCAGTTTCTGGCTGGCGTGTGGCAGTCATTTATTAGAAGTGAATGGAAAAATAGCTAAATTTGAAGACCTAGTAAAAAACAGATATTTAAGAAAGTGAGAAAAATATTTAATTAAATATTTAGCTTTCCTGGTTTGTTTCTTTGGCTCAAGGCAGGTGTAGTATGGAAAGAAGGCCCATTGAGAAATGTATGCAGTGAGGCCCCTGGAAGGAGGAAGAGGAGGCTTGTATTTAATTGTATACGTGGTATTTATGGAATGCCTGCTGTGTGCCAGGAAATGTGCTAAGTATTGGACAGTAACTTCTTTTATTAAATTATTATGGTATCACATCTGTATAGAGGCACATAGAGCATGCCGTGCAGTAGATCAAACTGGAGGTTAAAGCATAGGGTGATAAAATCTCGTGAGTATCCTCTGGCTTGGTAAGATAGGACTCAGGAGAGGAAAATAGGGATTCAGAGGAAAGAAACTGCTGGCAGCAGGAGGGCAGAACTGCATGTAGAGGAGGGGAAGATAAAATATTTCTGTAGACTGGGCAGCCGGGGTGGCTCAGCAGTTTAGCGCCACCTTCAGCCCAGGGTGTGATCCTGGAGACCCGGGATCGAGTTCTGTGTCGGGTTCCCTGCATGGAGCCTGCTTCTCCCTCTGCCTGTGTCTCTGTGTCTCTCATGAATAAATAAATAAATAAAATCTTAAAAAAAAAAAATTTCTGTAGAACACTAAAGCCTCGCAAGCTGGACTGAGGAAGTGAATGCCACATTCTTGATGTAAATATATGCTTTGGCACCAGGACGAGAAATGGTAGTACCTAGCACCTGTACTAGTTGGACATTTGCACCGAGTTGCATTTGCCTAAAAGCTGAGTGGTTGACAAGTTCTTGATTTGTCCCTGCTGAATACACTATCTGGTAAAGGGAAGAAGAAAAGCTGATGGAAGAACCGTATCTGGCTAAGCGATAGGGTGCCAGTGCTGGCTCGTTACTAGAGAGCACTTGGTTTCTGTTACCTAATATTTTCTGGAAGGATTGGAAAAGAGAAAAGCCAAATAATTGGGGAAAAATCAATAGTTACCTTGCTACTCAGAGCAAACCACTGATAACTTTTTCCTTGCTTATCTGTGTGTTCATAGATTTAACTCTTTAACTTCCCATTTGACTCCTCAGAGTTGGTCCTGAATAGTTCGGGTAGGAGTTGCACACATCATCCAATACGATTGTCAGAATCTCTTGGTATCTGGTTTTCAAGAGCCAGGGAGAATGGACTAACCTTCCCTATCTGGGCTGGCTGACCCAATTGCCTTTTGTTGGGTTTGACTGAAATTCATTATTGGGATAATGAGTGCAAGAGTTGCCAGGTCACCCCCAGGAGAGACTGACTAGCTCAGGATTCCCTGGAAATAATAGATCTGTGGGGAACCTGAGCTCATGCAGGCAGAAGCAGCGTAATTATGCTGGGTAGATAATGTACTCATACTTCATTCCCCACTGTTCTGTGTCAGCTGGGTTCCCTGTGAGGACACATGTTCTGGATAGCTCCGCCCAGCCATAGGGTCCTGCCTTCTATCAAGTCTTCTTCCGCCTTCACATTTTTGAAATTTGGATGTTTTACAAAATGCTGTATTTTAAAGTCCTTGACCTCAACTTCTAGGATTCCAAGGTACAAATGGCAGCATGTCTTAGAGGACCTGTCTTAGAGGATCAAGTAGATGTGTGTTGCTGTGTGTCCATGCTTCTTAAAAATAAGTTAGGAAAAAAACAAAATAGTTTTGAATGTTTTTTCTGCTTTTGAAAAGGTTCTTATTTCATATATATTTTGAAAAAATAGGCTTTTTAACAGCCGTGTTATATTCTACCCTAAGGCTGTAGTTTACCCTTAAGAAAAATTTTTTAGAAGCAGAAATTAAGCCTTGGAATTAGAATCTCCTGTCTCTGTTGGGGTCTGCAGAGGGCAGATGTACTAACTAGGGAGGGGATCTAGCCTGCTGTAGATACTGGAACTAGAAGTGTCTACCAAGCATTTCAAGATTTCAGTGTCTATGGTCACTTTCCTTTTGTTGAAAACACAGGTTAAACAAGAATGACATCAGAATTGGTATTGGCTTAGTTTTGGCTCTTTGGAGAAGAGGTAGCACAGGTGTTAGGCTTGAAAATGTCATTCTCAAGTGAATGTCACAGGACTCAAAGTACCAGCAGTATTTTATTTGATGTTAATGCAAACATGGATTATATTCCACAGTTGAAAACTACTCATGAAAACATGAAGTTTAAGATGAGTCATTCATTTATAATGAATTAATGCTTGTGTTCTTCTAAAACTGAACTTGTTAAAGGAAAGAAATCCTAGCCCCCCCTTTTTTTTCTCTTTTTTAAAGATTTTATTTATTTATTCATGAGAGACACAGAGAGAGAGGCAGAGACACAGGCAGAGGGAGAAACAGGCTCCTCACAGGGAGACCGATGCGGACTCGATCCCAGGACCTGGGATCATGCCCTGACCCAAAGGCAGATGCTCAACCACAGCCATCCAGATGTCCTGAGCAACCCAGGCATCCCACCTTAGTCCCTTTTTCATTCAAATTATTAACAGTATGTGTTTTTTACTACTGATTTAAAAGTGGCTAGAGCTGTTGTTGTTTTAAGAAAAAAAGGGGAGACTGGCTGGCTTAGTCAGTAGAGGATGCAACTCTTGATCTTAGGATTGTGAGTTCGAGTCCCATGTAGGGTGTAGAGATTACTTAAAACCATAAAAAAAAAAAAAAAAAAAAAAAGGAAGGCAGTATATCAGTAAGTGTTCACACCTAGGAGAATATTTGATTTTGGTTAGTAAAGGAAGTTGTAGAAAATATGTAATCTCCATCCTTTCAACTATTCAAGCATCTTCTGAGACCCAGGTATTGTGCAAGTGTGTGTGTTTATGTATGTATGTATGTATGTATGTGCAACTCTTTGGAAAGCGTGTGGAAGGTGATTGATTACCTCTCGGCAGTAGTAGGAGTAGAGGTGGGGACAGTGAGGGGTAGCACATGTAACTTGTACTTTACATTCCATAGCCCTGCCCTGCGCCTAAAGCCCTACAGAAGCATGGCATGGTGTTGCCATGTTGGGCCTCTGGGTTCATACTGGAATTGGGTTGCTCCAGCTTACCAGCTGCAAATTATTTGACCTTCTTGGAGCCTCCTTCTCTCTGCATGGTGGGCTATCAGCAGTAACCTACCTGGGGGTGCTTGTGAGGATCATCTGTTAATACACCTAAAGTGCTCTGAGCAGTACCTGTAATAAGCACCCAGGAAGTGTGGGCTATTATAATACATTGTACAGTCTGCAGAAGTGCGGGTGCTCATTGGCATGGGTGTCCTGGTGGTGTAACAGACTGCTGAAGTGGCTCTGACCCATAGGTGTCCCTTTGCCTTCTCCCAGGTGTTCGAGAGACAGCTACAGCTGGCTGTGTCTCTGAAGAAGCCCTTGGTGATCCACTGCCGAGAAGCTGACGAAGATTTGCTGAACATCATGAAAAAATTTGTGCCCTCAGACTACAAGATCCATAGGTTAGAAGGCTGGAGCTTCAGTGGGCAAATGAAACAAACACTTCTTTCTGTGTAGGACATTAGTTGGAAAAAAAAGAACTCAGTGAGAAGATGATAGTATTCTTTGTGATGTATCTTTTGATACATCAAGATACATGAAGATTGTTAGGTTGAACCATATGAAATTTCTGATTCTGACCATTTTTTTACTTACAAAATGGCAATTTCATATGGTTTAAGCTAATGTCCTAAATCACCAGTGAGCAAGAAGGGGACTTTTGTGACGCTCATACCTGGTGGCAGGCTAAAATGAAGTCTGAGCCCTCAGAAATGAAGACTCTTGATCTGGGAAGAGGCCACTGTGCTGTCCAGTGATTTGGCACACAGATAACATTTCAGGGCATCTATGAAGAAATTCTTTCCATTTTTGATTTTGAAAATTCATTTTCCCCCCTTTAAAATTCAGTAGGTATTTAATTGTAATTGTATCTAGGGGCTCGAGTTCATTGTGGTAAACTCTTGATATACCGTGTACCTGTCTTGGGTGTTAGCTCAGGGCCCTGGGAGCAGTTGTGGGAGGCAAACGAATCCTCTGGTGACTTCTGCAGAGCACAGGGCCGAGGTGGGCATAAGATGCTGTGGGAGCCAGGAGACGGGCCTTTAGCTTTGCTAGAGAGGGGCCAGGAGGTAATGTGTGGGCTGACTCTTTCAAGATGGGTGAGATGGGTTAACTGAAGAAACAGAGTCTAGAATAGCCACACCAGGTTTTGACAGGCAGCAGCAGGCGGTAGATTATCAGGCCAGACTACTGCCTTTCAGGTGCCCAACCAGAGAGAGCAACTGCTGTGACTGTGGTCGCACACATCAGAGAGGAGGTGCAATCCCTAGGCTCTTCAGGGTGGGTGGGTTGGTTGGTTGGTTTCTAATGGCTTTGTTTTGGGATGGCTTTGAAGGAAATCCAGTGGGAGGCAGGTGAACCAGGGCTAAGATGGCTCAATGAAGTGTTGTGGCTGGAGGAAGCTCTGAATTTTCAGATTGGTTAACAATATGTAGTATACATACTGTGTCCCTGAATAGTTACCATTCAGAGAAGATTCACCTGTAGTCCCACTCCCTAATATCTTCCCTTTTTTGTTTCCTTCCAGTTCACTTGACTGCATAAACATGATTTTTACTTATTGTAATTGTGATCTTGGAGGGGCCACAGGCTTTCATTCTGCTTCTCTTGTGTTATAAGCATGCCCTGTCCCTATATTGTTGTTGTATATTCCCTGAAGGGTCACTTGAAGTGGCTATGTAGGATTTGGGACTGTGATGGGTTGATTGCAGAGCTTCAGGAACCAAGAGTCGCTTTGGGTCTTACTGTGTTGGAACCAGCTCTTGTCTGGTTACCGTGAAATCCTCCCCTTGGAGGCAGTCTTTGGGTTTCTGGGAATTTGTTTACAGAAGATTATTGAAAGGGGAATTGGGGGCTGCTGCATAGGGCGCTGTGAGAGAGGGACCTGACCTGGAAACCCTGCCCTCCCCCCATCAGGCACTGCTTCACCGGCAGCTACCCAGTCATCGAGCCCCTGCTGAAGCACTTCCCCAACATGTCTGTGGGCTTCACTGCAGTCTTGACTTACTCCTCGGCCTGGGAGGCCCGGGAAGCTCTGAAGCAGATCCCGCTGGAGAGAATCATTGTGGAAACGGATGCTCCCTACTTCCTGCCCCGACAGGTAGGTGTGTCATCAGGCTGGGTTGAGGTGGGGGTGGAGGGGTGGGGGCCGGTCACCTTTGCAAGGTTGGCAGGGCCAGAGCCCCAGTGACATCCAGGTCTCACCCTTGGCTGTGTAGATGTCTCCTTGTTGTGGCTCTGCAGAACCAAAAGTCTAGGGGGCTGAGAAGCTGAAGGGTAACCACTCTCTTCCAGGCAGTGCAAAGCCCTACCCTGTAGAGGGTAGTCCAAGGAAGCGTGGGACCCTGCTCACCCAGAGCCCCCCATGACTAGGACTCTCCCTGCACCTGCAGGTAAAGGGGTCTCTACAGGGCAGCCCCAAAGAGGTCCTTGCTGGGGAAGGGCCAGGGAGGGGGATCCATGTGATGGCTGTGCACAGAAGGCACAGTGATGTTCTGAATGCTTGATGTCTTCCAGGTTCCCAAAAGCCTCTGCCAATATGCTCACCCAGGCCTGGCCTTGCATACAGTTCGAGAGATTGCGAGGGTCAAAGATCAGCCTCTCTCCCACACCTTGGCCACCTTGCGTGAGAACACCAGCCGCCTCTACAATCTTTAAGCAGAGAGGGTACGTCAGGAGAAAAAGGTCAGACTATAAAAGGTCATAAAAATCACACTATATGTTTTTTAAAAATTGGGACAAAAATAGGTCTCTGCATTTTCTTACCATACAGAATGTGAACATCCAGTGAGCACTAAACCCAGTCTATCCTGAGTGAACTTAGTTTGGGACCTTCTTGCTTTTCTCTCCCCCACCTCCAGGACGACCAGTGGCCTGACGGAAGATGGGTCCCAGGTCAAGGATGTGTCTGGAGAGCCCAGTGGAATGGAGGAAAGAGGACAGGATATTTGCCTTGAAGTCCCATCAGAAGTCTTTACTTGGGGCTGGTGGGAGGGGTGGGGTGCAGTGGAGCGGGATGCCAGTGAGTTTCCCTCCAGGTCAGTGGAGAAGGAGGAGGCTGAGAGGAGGGCACAGTGTGTCTGCCAATCCCGACCCCTGTGCTCTGCAGTCTGCGGTTTTGAGCATTCTTCACACACGCCTTCCTCCTCGTCTGAGCATGTGTTGGTGTGTAACTCGGCTCCTGGTGGTTCTCAGTTCTAAAAATGAACTCCCAGGCAGGACATCTCCTCTGGGGGACATTGGCTGGACTCCCTGTCTCAGAGACTTATGGTCCCGCCACCTCGAAGTCGTCCCCCTCCCTTCCTGGGTTAAGTCTCCAGTTTGGCTGGTGGCCTCACTGGTTCCACTACCTCCGGTATGGAGGGGCTGGGGGACTCTCATTGTCCAGGGGATGTCCTGGTCACTGGAGATTGAGCCAGACTGGGGGACTCAAGGAAGAGAAGCCGGAGAAGTTGTTTTTGTTTACCAGTGCCCGCAGGGCTGCAGCTCACTTGTGTTAAACTGCTAAGGGTCCAGTCTGCAGCAGATGCGACCTCTGAGTCCACCGTTGGGGGTCTCAGCTGCCCGTTGCTCTATTTTGGCTCCATTCTCCTGGAACACTGGACCAAGAATACTTCTGCTTCACCCCATGTAACAACCCCTTGTGTGCCCCACCCAGGTTGAGCGATAAACCAGTTTAATTCTTCAAAACTCTGCTGGGGCCATGCAGCCCTGGCCTTCTGCCTTTGCAGAGCAAGCAGGCCTAGAGTCTGCCCTCCAGTCCCCTCCCAGGGCTCTCCTCGGCCTTTGTGTCGTCTGGTCCTTTCTCTGTTGGAAGTGAGTTTCTTGGGTCATCAGGGTCTAAGCTCTGTTCTGCTCCCTGCTGGTATATCTGTTATAGGCCCTGGAGGGTTATAATGGTTAGGGGTTAAGTGTGAGGACACTCTGCACTTTGTCCAAAAGGATCCTTTACCCCAATCTCCCACTGTGAGACAGGACACCCTGAGTCCCCCTCAGGGTGGGACTCCCCCCTTTGGAGGCCAGAAGCTTAAACTGATTTCTCCAGGTGTTTTCAGAAGGTGCATTTGAGCCTTTTAAGTGCAAAGGGAATGGACTCAACACTTCCTATCCATATTTCTGTCTTGTACCCACGTCACTGGCCTGGAAAGCAGGCCTTGATTCAGTCAACCCTCCTTGGATCAGCTGTGTGTTGTCTGTGCCTCCTGTTTGCCCACGTGGGGAATCGGGCTTGTTCTCCTGCCTGGTGGAATTGGAGGACTCAGCATTTCAGAGTGCTTTATTGTCACCCAGATGAACTGCAGTCTGTCCGTTCACTTCACCACGAGCCCCATAAGGCATTACAGCCCATGCTGGCAACGGACTGGCCCTGTGCCGGAGGGTTCAGGGTGAGGACTGAATGGGTGTCCCTAATCCTGTGCGGCCTCCCGGCCAAGGGTAAAGCACAAGGTGCTACATACTTTCACCTCTAGGATTTAAGATGGCCATTTCTGCGTGTCACACAGTGAAACACGACCTGTGTGGGCACAAAAGCCGGTGGGCATTGTTTTTTATTTGATTTTTGGCTGGCTGATGTGATCGTGTGTGCTGTGCTGCCGGAATGCCTCTGTATCTGCCCCCACCCTATGCCCCTTTTGGCCATCTCTTTCTGAAAATAAAGTGATTGGTCTTCAGCCAGCTCCTGTGCTTTTTCCCTGTTTGGTTAGATTTCTCAGAGTGAGGGCAACCATTACGTTGTTGGCCAGCCCTGTAGCCTGAGAATCCAAAAGTCTGGAGAAATTCTCAAGTACATGTGTGTGTTTCTGCAAAATGAAACTGGAAATAGGAATATGTGGTACCTTCTTACCACTTCTGCTACCCTTGAGCATTAACTCATTTTACTGTCTGGGAACTCGGATGTTTTGGCCGCTTCTCCAAAAAGTAAGTACTTAGATCTTTTCTTTCCAGAGCACTGTGGTGGGTAAAAGGGAGCATACAAGGGTGGTGATGAATCTGTGGTACCAGGACGGGGACAGGGGGGTGCCTTCAGACCGTGAGCTCCTCTAATGTCTCTGGGAAAACTTTGGGGGCCAGTTGCGTGTCACTACTTGGAGTCAGTGCTCTCATTTCATACTAAGGTATTACTGAACACAAGTGCACGGGGCTGAAAGTAGCCCTGTGATAAGGAAGGCTGTGTTCCAAGAAGGATAAATCCAAAACCAGTGTTGATGCCTCACCAAGACACCATCACTGATGGTGTATTTGCAGCACAATTCTGTCACTACCATCTCTGCTTCTTCCCAGGTGAACACACAGTTGACTGCATCTGCTCGGTGATGGGCTTAATTTGTGGCTAGAAATCTGCAGCCCTTGGCTTTTCCAGTGCTTCTTTTTCTCTGTTAAGTTTGGCGCTAGTTACAAATCGTTTAGGGTCAGCACTTTGATGTCTGTGTCGCTCAATCATGTAAGACAAGGTAGAGGGCCGCTGACGGTGGGGAGCGTGTTCACATTAAGAAGCAAGCTAGGTGTGGGTCTCCACTGTTCGGTTTGTTTACACACTGTCACAGGCACTTCTGAGCACAAACCTCTAATGTATAAGTTAAATGTGAATGCCACTGTACTATGTACCAGGTATGTTATTGAAACACCAGAATTTTCTTCTCCAGCAAATACCTCACTCCCCCCCACCCCGGGGTAACTACACCCTATTTCAGAGAAACTTAAGTTAGTGGGGCATCATCAAATGATGCTTGGAGATTTAAGAAAGCTGACATTGGGGGTGGGGCGGTGCCTGGGTGGCTCAGTTGATTAAGCATCAGACTCTTGATCTCAGCTCAGGTCTTGATCTCAAGGTCATGAGTTCAAGCCCCACATTAGGCTCCACGCTAGGTAAGGAACCTACTTTAAAATGGGAGGAGGACACCTGGGTGGGTCAGTTAAGTGTCTGCCTTCAGCTTAGGTCATGATCTCGGGGTCCTGGGGTCAAGCCCTCTATGGGGCTCCTTGCTCAGTGGGGAGTCTGCTTCTCCCTTTCCCTCTGCCCCTACCTACCCACTGCTTGTTCTCTCACTCTCTCTTAAATTAATAAAATCTTTTTTTTTAAGAGTATTTCTGGTATTTATGGCTTTCTACAATTTTTTTTTTTTTTTTAATTTTTATTTATGATAGTCACACACAGAGAGGCAGAGACACAGGCAGAGGGAGAAGCAGGCTCCATGCACTGGGAGCCCGACGTGGGATTCGATCCCGGGTCTCCAGGATCGTGCCCTGGGCCAAAGGCAGGCGCCAAACCGCTGCGCCACCCAGGGATCCCAAATTAATAAAATCTAAAACAAAACAAACAAAAAAAACAGACGATCCCAAACTAACACAGGACCATGTTTGAAATGCTATATTTTTTCAAGTATTTCCTTTGCTAAATTTTATTTCTATCAGTCACTCCACTCCAGGTTGACCCAGTGTATTATGAAGGAAAATGAAAAACAATAAAAGGCCCTTAAATCAGGGCAAGGGAAGCAGTGGCTGAAAGTCACCAACCCAAGTACTCTAGTTCTGGATAGGAGTCAGCAACATGATTGCTGTGTGACTTTGGAAAGTTACTTAAATTTCCCTAACTTCACTTTTCTCTCAAGTGGGCTTGTTGTGAAAGTTAACTGAAGTTACATTGATTGCATATAAGTATGTAGGACAATGCCTGGTGCACGGCAGTACAGTAAACTTTGGTGGTTAGAATAATCGAGTGCCTCATATGTGCCTGGTATCCATGTAGGGGATCCTATGTTCAGTTTTGACAGTAGGCCGGGGGGTAGGTGTTTTACCTGTGAGGAGCCTGAGAAATTCAGTGTCTTGGTCTGGATCATACATCTGTTATTCAAATTTGGGTCTGAGTCTGAAGCTCCTAGCTTTCCATCATCTCATGCTCCCCAGCGCAGGTGAGAGTATCTGGTCCAGAGTGGGTGCTCAGCATCTATTTCTTACATGAATGACCTAGGCAAGTGGGAGGGAATACTTGTGAGTCTTTTGAGAGAGGAGTCGGTCCTTGTGTTTGTTGGGGGAAGCGTCAGGTGACCAGCATTCCTCATGGCCTGGCACCCATCTTGCCCTGAGTCCAATCCGTGCCTGCTTCTTCACTGAGTCACAGGCTGGATCACTTTGTATGTGGGCCTTGGACCCTCCTCTGGCTATTGAGAAGAGAGCTGTGGACTTGCTTAGTGATGATCAGAATTACACTCCTACTAAGCTATAGAGCTGGGATGTGGCTAAGCTCCAGGACAGCTTGCTGGTCTGGTCATCTGGAGGTTGAGGGAGGTCATTTCCCTCCACTCCTGCCTTTCTGCCTCTTCCTTCCCCCACTTAGTTCACCTATTCTCCAGTATCTTAAATTTTTTTTTTTCTTTTGTTTAAGCCGAGCAGGCAGCCTGACCAGGAGCTTGAGCTCAGGACCCCTGGATCACGATCCTAGCCTAAGCTTAACTGACTGAGCCACCTGGGCATTGTCCTTCCAGTACCTTAAATTCTTTAAATGTTTAATAATCTCTTTCAATCTTACTAAGGCTTAGCGGTAGATGCTTTCAGAAGCAAGAACTTGGTGAGTGAAGTCCCTGGGTAGTCATGGTCAGTGTCTGTAGACATCTGAGGGATGCAAGTATGTGTGTATGGTAGGCACAAAGGTTGGGTATGCTGTTGACAGCAAGGCTGAGGCTGGAGAAATGGGGGAAGATAAGTGAGAGTAATGTCTTCTCAGTTTCATTGAGCGTGTTGTGTCACCTGGCCAGGTCTGAATTTTCTAAGTTTTAAATGGGAATTGACACCTGTTCCATGCCAGGCGGGATAATCTGGCGCTGCTGTGTGCTGTGCTGCCTGAATTGAGTAGGATCCAGGTGCCTCTCAGCCACTTTAAATAAGCCATTTATTAGTCTGAGGATCTTGTTGAAATGCAGATCCTGATATGGTGGGGCCCAAGAGTCTGCATTTCATTCTTTTTAAAAAATATTTTAAAAAATATTTATTTGAGGGAGAGAGCAGTGCATGAATGTGTACATATGTGGGGAGGGGCAGAGGTGGAAAAAGAGAATCCTGAAGCAGACTCCCCGCTGAGTGTGGAGCCCTACATGGGGCTCAATCTCACCACCTCTTCATCACCACCTGAGCCGAAACCAAGAGTCAGCTGCTTAACCAACTGAGCCACCCAGGCACCCCAAGATTCTGCATTTCTAAGAGATTCTCTGATGATGGTGGGTTCCACGGTCCACATGATGTTTCTTGCTGAGGACTGACCGTTGGGTTTCGGTGTGCCTGCCAAGTCAGTGGTTAATACCACTAGGGCTGTGTCTTGACTGCCAGGTGACCAGAATTTTACTCGAGAAGATACGTGGCTCCTATAGCCCTCTGATAGAGGTTTTTCCAGAGTGCGCATGTTACCCCAACTCTGCTGAGGATGGGTCTACCATAACTCTTTAACAGGTATCCATGTGTCTCAATTGGGAGTGCTTATATTTGGAGCTTCCTTAATCTTTTTTATTTTCTTCTCCTTAGTGATTCACCCATCATCTGTCATCAGTTCTTAGCGGTTCACACATTTGTGCTAAAGTGTAACTTACTTAAAGTGTAACTGACCTTCCTCCCAGGAAGGCTGGTATCTTTAGTGGATTAAGCTGTGGAACATAGGACCCGGGCTCAATGCATCTGTGAGCTGGAGTTGGCTATCTTTAGGGACGCCTGCCTGGTATCGATAAGTAACCAGGGCAGTGCCTAGCCTTGTGCACATGAGGTGACAGTTGCTTTGCCATGTCTTCAGTAGTGGACAAGGAGGAAGGAGAAGTCGTTATTTCAGCCCTGTCTAGCAGTGGCCGGCAGCCATCGGGAAGCACCCAGCTTACCTATAACTTGAAACTCAGGTTTTGGCCCTCCCACTGTCCTGTTGTGATGGTGGTCAGCTCAGCAGATGGTGACTCTGGTGATGTCACCTGAAGTTTCTTGGTCCACGGTCCTTGCCAATTGTTACTAAGCTCTCATTGTAACTTCACTGTGCTCAGGAAGCTGTGATATTTATAAGAGCTGTCTATCTGCTTCCTCTCCCTTCCATCCCCACCCCCTTCTTTCATGCACATTGCCTGCCTTACTACATATCCTCCTTTTATCTTTCCATTGACCACACATTTTTAAATTTTTTTCTTCAGTCGAATGTGAAATTTTCAACTTGGTGAAATAAATTTTTTCTTTGAACATTCAGCATATGGTTTGAATGTTTATTCACCTCTTCAACTAGTACCACTCAGAACTGGGAGTAGTTGCAGAAACAGTGTAAAAGCCAGGTGAGTGCTTCTAGGGTGGGGGGAGAACACGCAGGCCCATCTTGTGGATGATCACTCGTCTGCCAGGGCCTCTGAAAAGCAAGAGGTCATGTCAAAATTCAGTGTCCACCGTCCTGCCAGTGCCATCAGATCTCTGTGGCTTTTCTTCCACAATGGTGATGTCAGAGGTGGTGTGTTGTAATGGGGGGGGGGGGGGGTTAGGTATTGACCTCGGAGTGTGGAATGTGTGACTTGTTCTCGCCACCTAAAAACTGAGTCTTGTTTTCCTTATCTGCAGTGCCTTGTGAGTGCCATGCTCCTGCCTACCTCATGTGGTCAGTGGGGGTGGAGACTTGATGCCATGTTAGTTAAGGAAGTGCTTTGCCAGTGGTAGTGTGCCTCCAAAGGCAGGTGTTTGCCCCCATGATCAGAAGCAAATTGGGGGGATCCCTGGGTGGCGCAGCGGTTTGGCCCCTGCCTTTGGCCCAGGGCGCGATCCTGGAGACCCGGGATCGAATCCCACATCAGGCTCCCGGTGCATGGAGCCTGCTTCTCCCTCTGCCTGTGTCTCTGCCTCTCTCTCTTTCTCTCTGTATGACTATCATAAATAAATAAAAAAAAAAAATTAAAAAAAAAAAAGCAAATTGGGTGGTTTTTGTTTTATAAGCCAAGAAGAGCTTTGCAACAAAACCTAGAAACCTTTGCTTAATTCTCACGAGGGCACTAATTCCTTTCATTTGTAAAGTTATACAGTAGCAGTACTTAACATTAAATAATTTTATGCTCTCTCAGTGAGTGTTAGCTCCATTTTATGGTTAGGAAGTTGGGGTTCCCTGGGGCCCCAGAGGTAGTTAATGTGCTAGTTCTTGGAACATAGTGTCTTCTTGGAATTCAGAGACTGCTCACCCCTCATCTGAGCTACTCACAAATCCCAGCCCAGGCTGCTCTCCGGCAGACATTGGAGAAAGTAATTAGAAGCTTTTTGAGAGGCAGGGATAGGGGAATAAAACTTCTCTTGTGTCACACATAGGTTGGGCTCACAATTGGGACTCCAAGGAAACTGAAATGACCCGAGTGGGGCAAGGACTTACCGTTGGTGTCTTCCCAAAGAACCTCTTGAAGAAACTTCCCCAGTGCCTGGCCATGCTGGTGGTACTGAGGCCCTGACAGCTTGATTCCAACATCAAAGGGGGCATTGAACTAGGAGGAGGGGCAAGGAAGACTCCGGAGGTGTCAGAGGTCACACCCTGCCATCCCACCCCAAACACATGGCGCTCCCAGCCCTCCCAAAGCAGGCCCTGGGCTCTCAGGATCTCCTCACAGGGGCAGGGAGGGAGGAGGGCCTGTGGCTCAGCAGCCACCACGGGGGGTGCAGCTCAGCCAGGTGACTCTGCCTTGTTCCGTTGTTACTGCCCCTGCCATCTCGAGGAAACTAGCTTGCAGTCTTTTCTTCCTCTAATGAGGTTGCTCAAAGAAGCTGTGGGTTACTCCCACTCCCCCTTGTAATTTTGGAAGACATAAGTCCTACCATAAGTGGTAGGATTTCAGGCTCAGGTAGGGAGACTGGGGGGACAGTGGGTTTCCCTGGTGTCCTAGCACTAGCCTGGGCAGTGGTCTCTGCCTGTCTACTGACCTCACCTCCTCTCCTGGCTCTTCCTCCTGTCCTGGGCACAGGCCTTTCCTTGTTCCATGGAAGGTCAGACAAGCTGACCTTTCCCTGGAGAGATGCTCTGAGCCAAGTGCTTGCTTCTCTCTGTGCCTCTGTGTCTTCCCTTCTACAGGAACAGCACCCCATTTTTCCCTCCTTTCTCAGCACCCTTGGAGATGATTTATTGGAGCTCATAGTTTTGGGAGAAGGGGAAAGAGCTCTCTTTGCAGCCACATCATGGTTTCCGCCCCTGGAGGGCAGACTCTATTGTTCTGTTCTAGTAGCTGCCTTGGTACCTGGTACCTGCATGCCAGTCACTTGCGAAGTCTAAGTCACTGAAGGGATCTGGTGTTGGGAGGGAGCCTTCTGTCATTGGTCCTTCTTCCCCCTGCCCCCCCAACGGGAGGCCTGGAGGGGTCGAGGACTTGCCTGAGGCTGCAGGGGTGGGGTGGTGGCCTGGGAACCGCTTCTGGCTTCTGGTCATGGGCTGCAGCGACACCCAGCTTGGAGCTTCTCTGTCCTCCAGGCCTGGCCAAGGCCTTGCCTCCACGCTGGGATAGCGTGGGATAGTCCTCTGGGCCTCCCTGCCCCAGTTTCTCTCCCATTTCACATGTGAGCAAATGTGCTCCAAGAGGTTATGAAGAAAACAAGTAGCTCCTTGTTCCCTTTAAATATTTCCCTTCTTCCTTGTCTCCACGGGGAGGGCGGAGGGAGTGGGGAATGACCCGCTTGTGATTTTAGGGAACTCCATCCATTGGCTCCCTCCTATTAGCAAGTACTCATTTTTCTTCCACCCTGTGGCTAAGGGGGGTTGCTCAGAGGCCTGAGCAGACTTGTTGGGAACCACGAGGGCACTGATCAGGGCCAGGTGTTCCTGGCTGGCCCAGCACCTGTAACCTGGGCTGTTGAGAGGCAGCCCAGCCACTCCTGGGTGGGGTATGCTTCTGGGGACTTGGAAAGGCCTGATACGGGGCGGAGAGGTGGGGAAGGGGTAGGACGTGGTCTCAGAAGTCTTCCAGCTCTGAAAGTGGATTGCAGTAGCAACACATCTGGAGGAAGGTGGGGGGGAGGTGAGAAAGGTGGAACTCCAGAGCAGGAGGGCTGAGGAGTGTGTGCAGAGCCCCGCAGCCAAGGGTGTGGGCCTCCCCACCTCTGGTGGCCCCGGTGCCTCCCAGACACTTCAGACTTCGGGTTCTAGTTGAGGTGTGGGCTAACTCTTCCAAGGCCAGCCTTCATGGGGACTGGAAGCTTCTGGTTGTCCCAGCCCTGCCTTGAGTCCTCAAGCTGCCGAGACCCCTTCCCTGTCTGGGTGTCGGGGAGAGCCAGCCCGGCCTGGGTGAGTGGGAGTGCCGGCCGGCCGCCTGGGTCTCACCAGGAAATTCCCCAGTTTTAGTTTGAGGATTTGCAGGAGTAAGTGGGAATGTGGTGGGTTGGAGATCTCACATGTGGTGTGGAGGAAGCACCTGAGAACACCCCTAGGCTCCAGGAAGGGTCAGAGGGAGCGTGGGTAGGGAGTTCATCCTGATGGAAGAAGCTGGTGGGGAGGGAGGGAGCGAGGGAGGTCGAGACAGGCCGCACTGCAGCTTCTCAGGCCAGGAGTGACCAGGGAGGGAGGGGTGCCCCAGGCCACAGTGCACGCTCTGTTTGGCAGGCTGGTGAGGGGAAGGGGGCTAGGAGCTGGAGGTGGCCCTGCCCTCAGCTCCCACCCCTGCCACACGCAGGCTGTGGCACCTCAGGAACATGAGTTCATCTGTTTGAACTTCTGTCCCTTGCCTACGAAACGAGGGCAGTAGTATCTGACCTTACCTTACAGGTGGTCGTGGAGATTGAACGGCATATAATGAGGGTAAGACAGTTTGTAAATGAAATCTCCATCGGTAGGCAGGAGCAGCACCAAGATCACCACGGTTCAGTACTGCCCCAGGGTGGGGAATTCTGGTGTCACTGCAGGGAGGCAGCTGTCGCCACCTGAGTGCTTGTAAGGGCCATTCCCTGAACCACAGCTGGCTTCGTGGGAAGGTTGCAGGGATAACCCCTATATAATCCCTTTACTTCCTCTCTGTCCTAATCTCCCCCTCTATTTTCAGACTTTCTCCTTGGCCCGTGCAAGATTTGCTGGAGCCGAGACGGCCCAATTGGTCCTGTCTCATCTCTGGATGGGGCATGGTGCGTGGCCGCTGGCTGCAGTCTAGCAGTAGCTGGCCTGCGTGGGGCCGTGCGGGTGCGCTCCAGCCCCGGGCAGGGTCGGACAGGCCCCTGGGCCAAGCAGACACTTTGCTGTGGGGAAACCTCTTCAGGCTGTGACCAGCTGATTCTTCCTGGCTGTGTGTCTCTTGGCACCATGTTTGCTGGCCCTCTTTTGAAATCCTCTGGTGTGGACCTGCACCCTTCCTGTTCCCTGCTCATGGCTCCTTGTCCTGTCCCGTTTTGTTGTAGCAAAATGACTTATCTTAGACATTTGCCTCTTGATGGGAAAAGACCTGGTGGAGTCCAGTTCGGAGTCAACCTTTTTGCGTACTATTTTACATTTCTTTCGTCAGTGGATCCCTGTTCACAGCCTGCCCTCCTCCACCCTCATACCCTCCACTGCCACAAAAGCATAAATCTGGAACCAACCTGGATTTCCAGCTCATCCTCTGACTCTTCCACGTGGCTTGTGTCTTCTGGGCCAAGGGAGCCTTCTAGGGCTCGGGGCTGCAGTTTGGCCGGCAGCTTCTTGGACTCCTTTCTCTGCTGGAAAGAGGTACTATCTTAGGGCCCTAAGCCCCCTTATACTTCCAGAAGCAGAGGGAGGTGTGAGCCTACAGTCAGACCCAGAGTCGTCCTTAGTGCTCTTGGAGAAAGCCCAGAGAATTTGAGCCAAGGTCACACAGCTGGCTGCCCCATGGCAAGGCTGGAGCCAGATACCCTAATCTGAATGTGGGGCTTTGTGGGGAGATGGTTTACCTGTACTTTCTGGTGTTCAGGACTTAGGAAGCTGGAGCCCGCCATGGCCAGGTCCACCCAGAGCACACTGAAGAGCAGCAGGCTGCACATGGTCCCCAGGGAGGGCATGGTGTCAGATGCGCCTGGAGGAGAAGAGGGTCTGCAGGCAGTGTGCCCTCCCCTCCCTGTGCCCCAGACCCTTCTCAGGTATGAGCCCAGCACACAGGGTGAGGGGACTTGGACCTGGGATGTCACTGTTGAGTAGAAGAGCTCTTCCCAACCCTGCTGGAGGGGCTCCCTCTGCCCACCGCCCCCTCTGCCCAGGCTGTTTGGCAGTGGGACTCCCCATATTTGTCCCAGGCCCCAAGGAGCTTGTGCCATTTCTTAAGGAAGGATCATGATGCTGAAGGAGGAGGGCCCTCAGGGTTTATGGGGTTGTGAGGGTGCTCCAGCTGTGTCTGAGCAGCCAGGCTGCCCCATGTTGTGCAGCCACCTCTTTGTTCAGATGGGCCTGTGGATGGCCAGCAGTCAGAGGAAGCTAAACCCATGAACCCACATGTGGAGAGTAGAGAGAGCACGCCTACCTGGGATTCCTGGTGGAGGTGGCGCCCAGTGGCTCTCTGGTCTTTATGTAGGAAGCCCTGTGTTTGTTTTATACTAGCAGCTCCGTCCTAACTCCTCGTGCCTGCTTTACATTCCTTGGGCACTAAAAATGGGTATGTGCTCTGGGTGGAAGTCAACAACAGAGGTCAGAAACCCTGAGACATTGCTGGGTTGGCTCGGCTGTGCACCCACTGCAGCTGTCCCCAAGTGGGCTCACTCCTGATTCAGGTGGGGTGAGGGGAGTGCCTCGGGGCCTAGGCCAGCTTTGCTACTCTCTGCTGCTCTGCTTACCACCCCCTCCTGAAATTCCCTTCCTTCTAGGACAGAATGAGATGATGGTCACTAGATTTTTCAGAGCTTTTCGAGCTTTGTCATGCTGTTCTCTGTGACTGATGTTGCTCTGGCTCCCACAAACCTCTGGAGCTCATGGGGAGCCTAGCTTCTGTTCCCATGCTTCCACGACCAGGGCAAGCCCGTGATACAGATGAGGAGTATGCTGGGAGGAGTGGCAGCACCGGCTCTGACGGTGGCTTTGCCTGTCATTTCTTCCAGGTGGTGCGGGATGAGTTGGCTTGCCTCCCTTCCCTGTGGCCAGGTTCCAGGAGGGAAGAGACTGGCCCTGGCGGCAGAGGAGCTACGGCCCAGTCCTGGTGCAGGTGACTGCTCCTCAGTTGATGGGCCCCAGGCAGACCACCAATAATCCTCCTTGTGCCAGGGCCACTCTTGAGTGGCTTTGAGGATGACCTGAGGCGATGGGTGTGAAAACCCTTTATAACCCCTGAGGTGTCTTGCACACAACCGCCCCTTGTGTTCTGGGCCTACAGGGCTTGCAGGCGTGTGCCAAGGTCATGTGTTCTCAGATGGAGAGTTAACTAACATCATGGGGGATTCCTTACCTGCCTGGAGAGCTTCATCTAATTGGATGCCCAGGCAGTGACTCCTATGGGCTAAGTGAACTGTCTACATCCAGAGATTCTAGGATTTCTAAGGAGGAACTCCCTTGAAGCTGGGGCTGGGAGCTTGGGAGGTTAGGAGGAGCTCCATGAAAGAGGCAGATGGTGGAAATGGAAGGAGGACACCCCTGAAAGCAGAATGGCGTGAGCGAAGGTGAACAGAAGGCGTGGGTGTAGAACATTTGGGGCAATGACAAGAAAGCTGGCTGCCTTGGATGAGGGTGTCAGTGGAGGAGGTTATTAGGAAAGGCCTAGAAGGCAGATCAGGGTCAGGTTATGCCCAGCCTTGAAGGCTGCTAGCCCAAGGAATTTGGGCTTTATCTGCAGGAGGGAGGACCCTGAAGGTTCTCAGAGGAGTGACACAACTGTAGATTACAAGAGTCGGTAAGACGTTGAAGAGGTGGGAGGCTGAACCTTGATTTCACTGGAAGGAACCCTGAACGCGAGAAAGGCCCCACTTTCCTCAAAGCCACAGAGCCTTCAGTGGCAGTGCCAGCTTCGGGGTGCCAGCTTCCCGGTCCCTGGCTGCTAGGTTGCGGTACCTTCCCCCTAGACCGTCCGGACCGCACAGCAAACGTGCTATTCCAAGAAAGTCCATCTGCACTGAGTGGGGTGCCATTGGGCTGGGGAGCCAGTTAGGATATTGAGCACTAGACAGCTGACTGTCAAATGACCGGCCCCCCGGGTTGGGCACTGGGCCCTTGTAGAGAAGGTGGAAGGTGGGGGATTAAGTACCCTCTGATGGAAAGCATCTCGCCTCCCTTAGCCCCAGCAGAATGCATGTGTGTCACCGGAGGTCTTTACCCTTCTTGGCCACCTCAGCTTAGACCTCTTAGCTTGAGGGTGTGGAGAAATAGGGAGTCCTCAGAGAAGCTTGCAGCTTTTTCAGAGCCCCTCCTCCCAAAGCACAACAAAACAACCCCCACCCCCCAAACTCAACTATGGTGACCAGGCACCTGCTGAGGCTTGAAGGCTTCACTTGATCCCGACCCTGAATGCAGGAGCTGCCATGTTGATCTTAGATAAGGCCGCTGGCCAGCAAACACCCCTGCTCGCTCTGTTATCTTTGGGGAACAGAGAGGCGGCCTGGGTGTTGGAAAGGACCCTAACCACATACCACTGAGTCGAGGCTGGTTGCGGGAGGAAGGAACATCTGATGGATGCCAGAATCGTTGAGGAAGGAGCCAGGTGGCACCCAGAACTTTCCTCACTGCCCACTCACAGTTGTGGGAGCAGGGGCAGGCGTGATGTGGGGAACGTGTGCATGTCAGAATCCAGAGCAGCTTGGGGGAAGATGGTGTGACTCGGGCAAAGGACTGACTTTCCCCAGGCTCCTGTTCCTCCTTATTCCTTTCAAGTGTGGAAAATACCAAGGCTGGTTTGGCACCTCCCTGTCCTGTGTCTTTCTCAGAACTTAGCGGGTGCTTGGTGCACAGGCTTCCTCTGGATGGCTTGCTGGTTGGTGATTTCCTTCCCACTGTGGGGCCTTAAGAATGGATGAGAAGTACTGGTCATCTCTGAATTAATTGCTGGATGTAAATGGTGTCTGAGAACAAATTATGTTTTGTATCTTTTCCATTATACTTTCATTTCTACTGACAATTAGTTGTCAAGCTGTTTCATCAGTTTGGCCAGCCCTGTCTGAATGAGGCAGATTGGGATTGTAGAAAGAGATTTTTTTTTTCTTTTTTGGTGGGTGTTCTTTTTTGTCCTGGCTTCTATAACCTTTGGATTGGCACTGTTCAATAGAAATATGCCAGCCTCAAGGAGCCTCATAAATAATTTTAAATTTCCTAGGAGTCACATTAAAAAATATAAAGTCAGGTGAAATCAATTTGAATACTTTATTTAACATATCCATAATATACGTTTGACGTGTAATCAGTACAAAAATGACTGAGATAGTAGACACTAGTTTTCTTTTTACTAAATCTTTATTTTTAATTTTTTTAAAAGATTTTATTTATTCATTCATGAGAGACACAGAGAAAAAGAGAGAGGCAGAGACACAGGCAGAGGGAGAAGCAGGTAGCCTGGTAGCAGGTAGCAGGGAGCCTGACGTGGGACTTGATCCCCGGTCTCCAGGATCACGACCTGGGCTGAAGGCGGCGCTAAACCACTGAGCCCCCCAGGCTGCCCTATTTTTAAATTTTTAAAAAAGATTTATTTATTTATTCATGGGAGACACACAGAAAGAGAGAGAGAGGCAGAGAAGCAGGCTCCATGCAGGAAGCCTGATGTGGGACTCAATCCTGGGATCATACCCTGAGCCGAAGGCAGACGCTCAACTACTGAGCCACCCAGGCGTCCCATTCTTTTTACTTAATCTTTAAAATTCAGGGCACCTTAAGTTTCCTAGCAGATTTCAGGTCACACTAGCCACACACATGCTTAGTAGCTCCATGTGGCTGGTGACTACCGCACAGGACAGCGCAGTTCTAGATAATCACTAGTGTCATTTTTCGACTCGTGCAACCTTAGCCTATCTTCCTATCTCTCCAACAGTTTCTGCTCTCAGCCTAAAAATATGCCTTGGTCTCTAAATCTGGAAAGGTCTATTTGGCACCGGTCCCCCTTCCCCTCACCCTATATAACCTAACTTTTTTCCCTTTCCTTGTATGCTCTTCCTTAGTGTGCACTGGCCCCTCAAAACTTGAGTGGACTCCCATCTCCAGCACTGTGCTAAGGCTGTTCTCCCTGCGTTCTGGGTAGTGTAGCCTCTGTTTAGGGCCCACTAGGAGCTGTGGGATCTCAGGGTGAGAATGTTAAGACCTGAGGTCAACTGCTGGGTGCAGGTCTATGCTGGGCTGCACTGAATTTGTGGGGAAGCTTATAAGAATGCTGGTGTGTGTTTGTTTAAAGATTTTATTTATTTATTTGACACAGAACACAAGCAAGGGGAGTGGCAGGCAGAGGGAGACAGAGAAGCAGGGTTCCTGTTGAGCAGGGAGTTGTCCAGTGTGGGGCTCCATCCCAGGACCCCAGGATCATGACCTGAGCCAAAGGCAGATGCTTAACTGACTGAACCACCCAGCTGCTCCAAGAATCCAAGAATGCTGTTTTGTTTTGTTTTGTTTTAAAATGCCTGATCCTTTGATTCTGATCTAATAGGTATGGAGTGGGGCCCTAGAATCTGAATTTTTAAAAATTTTAATTTAAATTCCAGTTATTAACATACACAGTAATATTAGTTTCAGGTGTGCAATATAGTAATTGAACACGTACATATACCTCCTGGTGCTCATCACAAGTGCCTTCCTTAATCCCCATCATCTATCTCACCCATCCTCCCACCCACTTCCCCTCTGGTGACCATCTGTTCTCTATAGTTAAAGAGTCTGTTTTCTGCTTTGTCTCTCTCTTGCTCTTTTTTCCCCCCTTGGCTCGTTTGTTTCTTAAATTCCATGTAGGAGTGAAATCATGGTATTTGTCTTTTTCAGACTTACTTTGCTTAACATTATACTTTAGAGCTCCATCCATGTTGTTGCAAATGGCAAGATTTCATTCTTTTTTATGGCTGATTAATACTCTATTATACACACACACCCCACATCTTCTTTATCCATTCATTAGCGGACACTTGGGCTACTTGTGTAATTTGGCTATTGTAGACAATGCTGCTACAAACATTAGGGTGCACATATCTCTTTGAATTAGTAATTTTGTATTCTTTGGGTAAATACCTAATAGTGGAATTCCTGATTCATAGGGTAGCTCTATTTTTAACTTTTTGAGGAACCTTCATACTGTTTTCCAGAGGGGCTGTACCAGTTTGCATTCCCACCAACAATGTAAGAGGATTCCCCTTATCCACATCCCTGCCAACACTTGTTATTTCTTGTGTTGTTGCTGTTAGCCATTCTGACTGGTGTGAGGTGATAGCTCATTGTAGTTTTGATTTACATTTCCCTGATGGTAGGTGATGATGAACATCTTAGGTGTCTGTTGGCCATCTGTGTGTCTTCTTTGGAGAAATGTCTGCTCATGTCTTCTGCCCATTTTAATTTGTTTTTTGGGTGTTGAGTTTATAAATTCTTTATAAAGGGGTGTCTGGGTGGCTCAGTGGGTTAGGTGGTCAACTCTTGATTTCAACTCAGATCATAATCTCTGGGTCTTGGGATCGAGCCCTGCATTGGGCTCTACGCATAGCAGGGAGTCAGCTTCCAGATTCTAACTTCTCCCTCTGCCCTGGCCCCCCACTTCTTCTTTCTCTCTAAATAAATCAATCTTAAAAATAAATTCATGTATTTTGGATACTGATCCTTTGTCAGATATGTCATTTGCTGATATCTTCTCCCATTCCCTAGGTTGCCTTTTAGTTCCTTCACTGTGCAGAAACTTGTTAATTTGATGTACCAATAGTTTTTTATTTTGTTTCCCTTGCCCCAGGAGACATATCTAGAAAGAAGTTGCTAGTGTCAGAGACACTAGCCAGTGTCAGAGAAATTACTTCCTGTTTTCTCCTCTAGAATTTTTATGGTTTTAGGTCTCACATTTAACCCATTTAGAATTTATTTTTATGTATAAGAAAGTGGTCCAGGTTCATTACTTTGCATGATGCTGTCTAGTTTTCCCACCATTTGTGGAAGAGATAATCCTTTTCCCACTTGATATTCTTTCCTGCTTTGTTGAAGATTAATTGGCTATATAATTGTGGGCTCATTTCTGGGTTTTCTATTCTGTCTCATTGATCTATGTGTCTATTTTTGTGCCAGTACCATACCATTTTGAGCACTACAGTTTTGGAATAACTTGGAGTCTGGAATTGTGATGCCTCTAGCTTTTTCTTTTTCAACCTTGCTTTGACTATCTGAGGTCTTATGTGATTCCAACGGAAATTTTAGATTTGATGGTTCTAGCTCTGTAACAAATGCTGTTGGTATTTTGATATGGGCTGCATTAAATGTGTAGATTCCTTTGGGTGGCATAGACATTTTAACAATATTTGTTCTTCTAATCCATGAGTGTGGAATGTCTTTCCATTTCTTTATGTCATCTTAAGTTTCTTTTATCAGTGATGTATAGTTTTCAACGTACAGGTCTTTCACCTCTTCGGTTAGGTTTATTCATAAGTATCCTAATGTTTTTGGTACAATTGTAAATTGGATTGATTCCTTAACTTCTCTTTCTGCTGCTTCATTATTGGTGAATAGAAATGCAGCAGGTTTCTGTACACTGATTTTGTATCCTGTGACTTTATTGAGTTTATCAGTACTAGCAGTTAATTCTGGTGGAGTCTTTGCTGGGTTTTCTAAGAGTATCATGTTATCTGCAAATAATTAAAGTTTAACTTCTTCCTTGCTTATTTCAGTGCCTCTTCTCCTGCCGTGGTGAGGACTCCATTTCTATGTCGAATAAAAGTGGTGGGAGTGGATCTCCCAGTCTTTTTTCTGCCTGTAGAGGAAAAGCTCTCATCCTTTTAGGATGATGGTATTAGCTGTAGTCCTTTCATCTATGGCCTTTATTATGTTGAGGTATGTTCCTCTAAATGTACTTTGTTGATGATTTTTATCATGAACTGGTCTTGTGCTTTGTCATATGCTTTCTCTTCATCTATTAAAATGATACGGTTCTTCTTATCCTTTCTTTTATTAACATGATATGTCACATTGAATGATTTGTGATTCAATCACAAATTGTGATTGATCACGCTTGCAGTGCAGGGATAAATCCCACTTGACTGTGAGATTTTTAAATAATGTATTGTTGGATTTGGTTTGCTAGTATTTTATTGAGAATTTTTGTATCTGGGTTTGTTAGGGGTATTGGCCAGTAGTCCCATTTTGTTTTTTTGTTTTAGTCTTTGGTTTTGGTATTGGGGTATTGCTGACCTCACAGAATGAATTTGGAAGTTTCCCTTCCTTTTCTAGATTTTGGAATAGTTTGAGAAGAATAGGTACTAACTCTTCTTTAAATGTGTGGTAGGAAAAAATAAATAAATAAAAATAAATGTGTGGTAGGGGACGCCTGGGTGGCCCAGTGGTTTAGCGCCTCCTTTCTGTGCTGGCTGTGATCCCGGAGTCCCAGGATAGAGTCCCACGTCGGGCTGGCTCCCTGTGGGGGGAGCCTGCTTCTCCCTCTGCCTATGTCTCTGCCTCTCTCTCTCTGATGAATAAATAAATAAAAATCTAAGAAAAATGTGTGGTAGAAATCGCCTGTGAAGCAATCTGGTCTGTTGGGAGTTTTTGAATTACTAATTCAAGTTCTTTGTTAGTCATCAGTCTGTTCAAATTTTCTATTTCTTCCTGTTTCCGTTTTGGTAGGAGTTTGTCTAGGGATTTATTATGCATTTCTTGTCCAATTTGTTGGCATATAGTTTTTCTTAATATTCTCTTGTAATTGTTTGTATTTCTGTGGTGTTGGTGTTATTTCTCTTCTCTCATTTGTGGTTTTATTTGGGTCCTTCTTCTTCTAGAAGCTAGAAGAGTTTAGAGTTTTATTAATTTTAGTATTTTTTTCCAAAGAGCCAACTCCTGGTTTCATTGATCTCTTCTGTTGTTTTTTTTTTAGTTTCTGTATCATTTATTTCTGCTCTAATCTTTGTTATTTCCTTCCTTCTACTGGCCTTAGGCTTTGTTATTCTTTCTCTAGCTCCTTTAGGCTGTAAGGTTAGGTTGTTTGAGATTTTTCTTACTTCTTGAGGTAGGCCTCTACTACTATATTCTTCCCTCTTAGGACTGCTTTTGCTGCATCCCAAAAGCTTTGGACCATTGTGTTCTCTTTTTCATTTGTTTCCATGTATTTCTTAATTTCTTCTTTGATTTTCTGGTTGACTCATTCATTGTTTAGTAGCATATTATTTAACCTTTAAGTATTTGTGGTCTTTCCAGATTTTTTCTCGTGGCTGACTTCTAGTTTCATAGTGTTGTGGTCAGAAAAGGTGCATAGTATGACTTTAGTCTTTTATAATTTGTTAAGGCCTGTTTTGTGACCTAGGATGTGATCTATTCTGGAGAATGTTCCATGTGCACTTGAAAAGAATGCTGTTCTGCTGTTTTAGGATGGAATGTTCTGAATATACCTGTTAAGTCCACCTGGTCTAAGGAGTCATTCAAAGCCATTGTGTTCTTGTTTTTCTGTTTAATTGATGTAATGGGGTGTTAAAGTCTCCTATTAATGTATTATCAATTAGGTCATTTATACATATTTTATATATTTGTGTGTTCCCTTGTCTTATGCATAAATATTTACAATAGTTATATTTCTTTTTCAAAAAATATTTTATTTATTTAATTTAAATTAAATAAAATCTTAAAAAAAAAAAAAGGCGGGGGGCAGCCTGGGTGGCTCAACAGTTTAGCGCCGCCTTCCGCCCAGGGTGTGATCCTGGAGACCCCGGATCAAGTCCCACGTTGGGCTCCCTGCATGGAGCCTGCTTCTGTCTGTGTCTGTGTCTGTGTGTGCTCTCTCTCTCTCTGGTTCTCTCATGAATAAATAAATAAAATCTTTTTGTTGATTGGGTGCTGAGCCACCCAGGCATCCCAGTAATTATATATTCTTGTTGGATTGTTCCCTTTATTAGATGTAGTGCCCTTCTTCATCTGTTGTTACAGTCTTTGTTTTAAAGTCTAGGTTGTCTGATACAAGTATTGCTACTCCAGCTTTCTGTTGCCATCCATTTGCAAGATAAATGTTTCTCTATTCCCTCACTTTCAATCTGCAGCTGTCTTTAGGTCTTAAATGAATCTCTTGGAGGCAGCATAGAGATGGGTCTTGCTTTTTTAATCCATTCTGTAACCCTATGCCTTTTGATTGGAGAATTTAGTCCATTTACATTCAAAGTAATTACTTTTTAAAAATTTATTTGAGAGAGAGAGAGAGAGGCAGGCAGAGACGTAGGCATTGGGAGAAGCAGGCTCCACGCAGGGAGCCCAATGTGGGACTCTATCCTGGGATCCTAGGATCACACCCTGGGCCGAAGGCAGACACTCTACCGCTGAGCCACCCCGTGCATCCCCCTCAAAGTAATTTACTGATATGTATTTATTGCATTTAATTACTTGTTTTGTGGCTGTTTCTGGAGATTTTCTCTGATCCTTTCTTGTCTTTATCTCCTTCATGTTTCGATTTTCCTTAGTGATATATTTGGATTTCTTTTTATTCTTTGCATGTTTATTAGTGGTTTTTGATATATAGTTACCACTAGGTTTGTATATAACCTCTTCTGCAAATAGCAGTCTGTATTAGGTTGATGGTTATTTAAGTTTGAACCCATTCTTCTCTCCTTCCCATATTTTAGACATATATTATTTTTTAAAAATATTTTATTTATTTATTCATGAGACACAGGCAGAGGGAGAAGCAGGCTCCATGCAGGGAGCCCGATGTGGGACTCAATCCCAGGATCCCGGGATCATGCCCTGAGCCGAAGGCAGACGCCCAACCACTGAGCCACCCAGGCATCCTTAGACATATATTATTATATTTTGTATCATTCTTAGGTATGTGTGTGTAGGAGTTCCTTAATTGATTTTTAGAGAAATACTCATTTTTACTGCTTTTGTGGGTCCTGCCTTTATACTGTCACTTTTGGTCTTTCCACTCAAGAGAGTCCCCTTTAATATTTGCAGGGCTGGTTTAGTGGGCATGAACTCCTTTGGTTTTTGTCTTTCTGGGAAACTCTTATTCTGAATGACAGCCTTGCTGCATAGAGTATCCTCGGCTACAGATTTTTCCCATTCAGCACTTTGAATATATCATGCCATTCTCTTTTGGCTTGCCAAGTTTCTGTTGAAAAATCTTCAGCAAGCCCTAATGAATTTTCCCTTTTAATTTAATGACTTCTTTTGTCCTGATGTGGGTCTGCTTTTGATTTTTGATGGGAGTTCTCTGTGCTTCCTGGATCTGGAAGTCTGTTTCCTTCTCCAGATTAGGGAAGTTTTTCAGCTATTATTTCTTCAAACAAATTTTCTGCCCCCTTTTCTCTTCTTCTTCTTCTGGGACTCCCATAATATGAATGTTATTACATTTGATAGTGTCACTGAGTTCCCTGTCTATTCTCATTTTAAATGATTTTTCTTTCTTTTGTTCAGCATCATTTCTTCCCATTACTTTGTCTTCTAGGTCATTAATTTGTTTCTCTGCTTCTTCCAGCCTCCTTGCCTTCAAGTGTGTTTCTAATCTCATTTACTGCACTCTTCATTCTCTGAATCTTTAACTCCTTTATCTCTGTGGTAAGGGCCTCACTGATGTCTTCCATTCTTTTCTCAAGCTCAGTGAATGTCCTTATGATTGTTGCCTTTTTTTTTTTTTTAAGATTTTATTTATTAATGAGACACACAGAGAGGCAGACACAGGCAGAGGGAGAAGCAGGCTCCCCATGGGAAGCCTGATGCAGGACTCAATCCCAGGACCCTGAGATCACGCGCTGAGCCGAAGACAGACACTCAACCACTGAGCCACCCCGGTGTCCCTGACTGTTGCCTTAAATTCTCCATCAGCCATGTTACTTATAGCTGTTTTGCTTAGATCTCTGGCCATGGCCTTACTTGTTCTTTCCAGAGGATCCAGAGCCCACATTTGGTTGGCCAGTCACTTAAATCTCTCAGTCTACAAGTTTCCTCCCTGCCCCTCTCTTCCATCCCATAATTCATTTTATAAAACAAACTATTTGCCCTGTACATTTTTCCACATTCTGGACTTAGCTGACCAATTCCTTGAGGCTTTGTTGGACTTGTTACTCTCTGCCTGCTTCTCTAAACTGGTAGTTACACCTCAACATAGTATCTTATGAACTTTTCACTTAGTGGACTTATGACCCTTAATTATTGTCTCTACTCTTTTTATTAGGAATTATAAATTGTGACTTTTCTATTCTTTTGTACTTTTTACAGTTATTAGCATTTTTTCCTTCGATTATTTTGTTACCTTGATAGGCAGTTTGTATAGAAAAGGCAAGATAAATGCAGGATTTTAAACAATATACTCATTTTCAAAACATAGTTGGTGTTTTAGCAACCTCCAAAGTTTTCTTCCTATTATGAACTCATGGATTTTTTTTTATAGAAGTGTTTCAATCAGTTATAGTCATTCTTTTAGATGCTTCCATATTTGATATATCGATTCTCATGTGCTTTTGACATGACCATAGTTTTTAAATAGCTTCCTTGGGGATCCCTGGGTGGCGCAGCGGTTTGGCGCCTGCCTTTGGCCCAGGGCGCGATCCTGGAGACCTGGGATCGAATCCCACGTCAGGCTCCCGGTGCATGGAGCCTGCTTCTCCCTCTGCCTGTGTCTCTGCCTCTCTCTCTCTCTGTGACTATCATAAATAAATAAAAAATTAAAAAAAAATAGCTTCCTTATTTTGTCCCAATTAGAAATCCTGGGCTCATCTTGTGCATAAGATTAGAAATACATACTTCTGAGGAGGAGAAAAGTAAGTCGTGAGTTCATACTGTTATTTGCAAGTAAAATTTAAGGTCTGTTTTCATTTCCTGGGTTTTACACTTAAATTTCTTTCCTTTACCCTGATGATTCTGTTTTCTTTTTCTTTCTTTTTTTTTAATTTTTATTTTTATGTTTTTTTTTTTAATTTTATGATAGTCACAGAGAGAGAGAGGCAGAGACATAGGCAGAGGGAAAAGCAGGCTCCATGCACCGGGAGCCAGATGTGGGATTCGATCCCGGGTCTCCAGAATCGCGCCCTGGGCCAAAGGCAGGCGCCAAACCGCTGCGCCACCCAGGGATCCCGATGATTCTGTTTTCTAATTATCTTAATAAAATTACCATTATCTTACTTTATTTTATAATATCAACAATAGTACTCTCAAAATAAGAGTATTACATTTACCAGCCATAAAACTACTAAATGCAGACTATTTGGGGTGTACATTCAAAACACTTTTTAAAAATATTTATTTGACAGAGCCAGAGAGCACAAGCAGGGGTAATGGCAGAGGGATAGGGAGAAGCAGGCTCCCTGCTGAGCAGGGAGCCCGATGCAGGGTTCGATCCCAGAACCCTGGGATCATGACCTGAGCCAGAGGCACTCAACCAACTGAGCCACTCAGGCGCTCCCATATGACTTCATAGTTTGAGTTTATTAAATATTACATGGCTTGAAAGTCAATGGTATAAAACAAGGTACATGCAGAGACTACCTCTTCTATCCCTGTCCCATCCACTGTTTTTTTTTTTTCCACTATAGATAACTATTTTTCTTGTGATATTTTAAAAAAAGATTTTATAATAAATAAAATCATTCATGAGAGACAGAGGAGAGAGAGACAGAGAGAGAGAGAGAGAGAGAGAGAGACAGAGACACAGGCAGAGGGAGAAGCAGGCTCCTTGCAGGGAGCCCTATGCGGGACTTGATCTCGGAATTCCGGGATCACACCTTGAGCTGAAGGCAGATGCTCAACTGCTGAGCCACCAAGGTGCCCTGCCCCATCTCGGTTTTTTTTTTTTTTTTTTTTTTTTTAGCCCTTAAGTTATTTAGATGTAGACTGCTTAAATTTCTAAACATTGAGGATTTTCTGAATACCTGTTACTCATTTCTAATTTACTTTCTTTATAGTCACAGAATGTGTTCTGTATGGTTTCAATTCTTCTAGATTTGTTAGATTTTGTTTGAGGGTCCAGAAATTGGTCTCTTCTTGATGACTGTTCTCAATGTACTTCAGAATGAGTTTAAATGTTGGGTAGAGTGTTCTATAAGTGCCAGTTAGGTCCACCTGAGTGATCATTGGTTTATGTGTTTTATAACTTGACTGATTTTTTTGGTCTGCTTGTTCTGTTACTGACAGAGGAATGTTGAGATCTCCAACTGTAATTGTAGATTACTTCTGTTTAGTTCTGTCCATTTCGTTTCACTTACTCTGAAGCTCTATTTTAGGTGCATAAATATTTAAGATTTTTTAAAAAAGATTTTATTTATTTATTCACAAGAGACAGACACACACACACACACACACACAGGCAGAGACACAGAGGGAGAAGCAGGCTCCATGCAGGGAGCCCGATGTGGGACTTGATCCTGGGTCTCCAGGATCAGGCCCTGGGCCAAAGACAGGTACTAAACCACTGAGCCACGACCCTTTTACTATTTTGTCACTCTTCATCTCTAATATATTTTTTGTTCTGAAGTCTACTCCGATGTTAATACAGAGATTGAGCTTTCTTTTGATTACTGTTTAAATAGTGTATCTTTTTTTTAAAATAGAATTTTGTTTTAATTTATTTGTGTTTATGTTTATGCTTAAAGTGGATTTCATATAAACAGCATATAGTTGGGTCTTGTTTTTTTTTTTTAAAGTCCATTCTGCTAATCTCTTATCAGGGGCCTTTCATTTAGTGTTAGACCTTTTATATTTATTGCAATGACCCATAAAGTTTGGTTTAAATCTATCATCTGGCTCTTTGCCTCCAATTTGTCCCACTTCTTCTCCCTCCCACCCACCCCCACCCCATCTGTTCATTCTTTCTTTTTCTTTTCTCTTTTCATAACCACTTTTGGATTAAGTATATTTTAGGATTTCCTGCTATCTTCACTATACCGGCTTGTCAGCTATTTTCTGCTTTACTCTTTTAGTGGTTGACCTAGGATTTAAAAATACAATTTCAACATAATACAGTATACCTTCAACACATGTAACATTTCAAAGATACCATAAGATCCTTACAACAGAATACTTTCAATTTCCTCATTTCCATTATTTATGCTATTGTTAATTTTATTTCTACATAAGTTGTAAGCTTACAATGCACTTAAAATATTAAAATAATATTTTAGATAAATGGAAAAAGTGTAAGTTACCCAGATTTTTTTCTATTCCTGGTGCTCCTTAATTCCTTGGTATAGATCCATATTTTCATCTGATACTATTTTCATTTTACCTGAAGAACTTCCTTTGACACTTCTTATAATGCAGTTCTCCTGCTGATTATTTTTTTTAGCTTTAACGTGAAAAATTCCATTTTTTCAGTCTTATTTTTGAAAGATTTTTTTCACTAGCTATAGAATCATAGTTTGATGATTGTCCTTTCCTTTTTTTCTTTCAGCACTTCAAAGGTGTTTATTTTCTTATGGTTTGCAAATTTTCTGATGAGAAGCTGGCTGCCATTTCATTTGTTTCTACGTAGTATGTCTCTCTGATTTTATTTTTATTTCAGCAATTTTATTGTGGGGTCTGTATGTATGAGTTTTTAATGTTCTGCTTGGGATTCTCTGGTTTCCTTGAATCTGTATGGTTATAATTTTTATCCAGCTTGGAAAAATTTTACTGGATATTTTTTCTGTCCCTTTCTTCCCACTTTTTTTTCTCCTTGGGACTCCAACTTACACCTATCCTAGACTACTTGACAGTGTCCCACAGGTCAATTGATTGGTTTCAGTCTTTATGTGCTTGTTTGTATGGTTTCTATTGCCGTGTCTTGACTTACTGATCAGTTATACCGCAGTGTCTATCTGCTTACTCCTGCCCAGTATATTTTTCACTTTATTTATTTATTTATTTATTTATTTTTTAATTTATTTATTTATGATAGTCACAGAGAGAGAGAGAGGGGGGCAGAGACACAGGCAGAGGGAGAAGCAGGCTCCATGCACCGGGAGCCCGATGTGGGATTCGATCCCGGGTCTCCAGGATCGCGCCCTGGGCTAAAGGCAGGCGCCAAACCGCTGCGCCACCCAGGGATCCCTATTTTTCACTTTAGATAATGAATTTTTCATTTCTGGAAATTCCATTTGCAACTTTTTGGTATCATTTTTCTTGTACTTGTTCCTTTAGATTCTTGAACATATTTATAATAGTATTTCTTAAGGTCTGTATCTGCTAATCCCATGGTCTCTCTTTTTTTTTTTTTAAGATTTTATTCATGAGAGACAGAGAAAGAAGCATAGGCAGAGGGAGAAGCAGGCTCTCTGTGGGGAGCCCTTTTGTGAGACTTGATCCCAGGACCCCAGGATCATGCCCTGAGCCAAAGGCAGACACTCTACCTCTGAGCCATTCAGGCATCCCCCAGTCTTATTTCGTATCAATTTTTTTTCCTCTTCTGGTTATGGGCTGTATTTTCTTCCTCCTTGCACATCTGGGGATTTTGGATTGGAAGTTGGGCATTGTGAATTTTGTTTTCAAGTGCTTAATTTTGTTTTTCCTTTAAAGAGCGTTGGGCTAACTTGGCACAACGTGAAATTACTGTGGACCTCAAAGCTTGGTTTTATGGTCCAAAGGAACCTCTAATTCTAGACCTAATTTAGGATGTATTAAGACATGATCTTTCTTAGGACTCTACCCAATGCCCTGTGTATTTTGATTTGTTGCACTCTGGATCTTGGGCACGTCAACTATTCTCCTCTGGGAGTTCAAAAATTGTGTGCTCTGTTGGTTTCTGGTCATGAAGTGTCTTGCCTTTCATGTATGCAGGTTAGGACTTGCTCCCACTGTAGGAGACACTTCTGCAGATCTGAGGAGCTTGCCCTGAGCAACTCCCTCTTCTCCAGGACCCTGCCTAGTAGGTTCTAGCTTAGCCTTTCTGGACTCTGACCTCTGTCTCTTCAACTTGACCAGTAGACTTTGGATTGTCTCCCTGTGCTTTGGCCTGGAAGCTGCTCCAAGGCAGTAGGCTGGGTGACTAGGGCTCCTGCTTGTTTCCCTTACTGAAACACTACCTGTTGTCCTCTGCCCATAAGCATTTGTTTCATGCATATTAATGTGGTTTTCTAGTTGTTTGTGCTGTGAGGGAAACTCTTATGGCTAGTACTCCTTCATGTGTTACAGTGGAAATCTTTTTGAACTCACTTGTGAGAGCCTATAAAATCTAGTTTTGTCAGTTCTTACATTGGCTTGCTGAATTTTCTGAATGGACGATTACTTAATGGTAATTCTTGGGTTACCTGGCTCATGGGACTATAAAAAGTCTCCTCTTACCTATGCTACTCTTACACAGGTGTTATCGATATGGTTTGGCCCTAATCCTCAGGGTTTGAGGGAATACCTTAATTCTATTTTTTTTTTTTCCTATCCCAGTTGCTTTTTGTAAAAGCATTAAAGAAACACTGTGGTTGCTACTCCTCTCTTACCCTCTTTATACATTTTAAATTACCCCTACATTTGTATCACTTGGTCTTGGCAAGTGCCCTTGAAGATTGCTACAACATAGTATTTCCACTGATTAGCCTTTTTTGTGGTAACAAATTTGAGGAATCTCACTTACCCCAGGAATGGCTAGTGTAGTACCGCTGTGAGCATAAACTATTACGGGTGGTCATTTCATTCACCTCCAGATTACTCTGACCCTCGGTGGTGTGAGCTACAAACGGCATAAGGCTAACCTATCACCTATCCACTGTGTAACACAGGACTAGTTCTCACTATTTCTTGATGGTAGCAGGCAGCGTAAGGAAGACCAGGCCTGTCCTTCAGGGAGCACAGAGCTTGTTAGGGAAGGTATTTGTGTGAAAAGCTAACTTGCACTAAGTTTTTGTCTACTGAGAAGTGTATGCAAAGGGGCCTTTGTGGGTCTTTTCTCATCTGAATAAATGGATTGGAGAACAGTATGGGAACTGCGCTTCTAAGGCCTGGATTGTGCAGAACGATGTGGGAGGCTGAGGGGCAGGGCTCTGGCCTATCTTTACTTCAAGCACAGTTGTTCCACCTTTTCCCATGTTATGCATTATGATCTAATATTTATTTCAAAACGGGTTTTGCTGCTAAACAATGATGGGTGAAAAGCACATGGAGGAACTGGGGTCCACACTTCCTTGTGCACACAGCCTCCTGAGGTGAGTGGCCTGATCTTTTTGCAAAGCTTAGTGCACATAAAGGTCTGCTGTGAACACCACCCCAGATCATAGGTGAGGAACCCCCACATACTCCCTGAGTTCTGCCTGTGACAGCACCCACTTGGGAGTGGAACGGGAGCAGGACTCAAACACTGGCTTTACCGCTTGGCAGCAGACAACCCCGGGTGGGTCTTCTATCTTCTGTGACTATCTTCTCTGAGTTTCCTTATTTGGTAAATTGGGGACAAATACATGTACTGCTCTGCTGTGTTGCTAAAGGTGTGGGGTCTCCAGTGTAGTGCTGGCTTGCAGTAAGTCTCAGTAAATGGTAGCTGCTGTTGTGATTCAGGTGAGGGTCTCGGAGCCTCTGCTAAGAGGTGATACCTGGTTCAGGCTTGATGAGGACCAGAACCATGGTCTCCAGCAGCTCCTCCTTCAACTGGCATGGTCCATAACATGAACAAAGTGTGCCCACTTCCTGAGCCTCTCTTAACTACCGGTATTTGGTTAATCCTGCCCTGCACTGGCATGGCATCTTCTGGGTCACCCACATGCATTAGTTCATCTGCGTCTTCTCTGTAAGGCAGACTTTTATTCCCATTCTCCAGAAGAGGATGTGTGCTCAGACGATACAGTCCCCGTCACTGAAGTCCACATCTGGTGTTCCTTTCACGTCACTCTATATGGTGCCTTCAGTATAACTGGAATCAAGAGGATGTTACAAAGACAGACCACCTTTGTGTGCATGGGGGTGGGAGGGTGCTACAGGAACCTGGGTCTTGGTGAACCTTGTTCTAGTATACTGACATTGCAACAAGAATAAAAATAAGTGTTTTAGGGAAGGGTTAGGGTAATGCAGGAAGAATTATAAGCAATATGAATTTATTTAACTATTTTGGAAACAAAACCCCCCCAAATAATGCCTGAACCCAAAAGGTACATAAAAATGGCCAAAAATATTTTAAAATAATAGATCTGAAGATCATTTGTAGTTTTTTCCTCATAACATGAATGCTTTCAGCAGGACAGTAAATTACAAACCATATCAAATCATGTTAAGGCAGATGATCAATCTGGCTGCATTTGTAACTACTCCTGGGAAAGTAATCGTGTTGGAGCTGTTCCTCCCAGCTATTTAGTCAGTTGGTCTAGGAAAGGGCAGTCCTGGAGTCAGCAGGTGAGGAGCTGGGCTTGCCTGTCTTGTCACTGCTCGTTCTGCTGGCCCTCTGTGACAGAAGCAGACACGGATCCCTGGCCCTTGTTGACATCACTGATGCACACCCACTGTCCGTCAACGGACTCCTTCCACAGGGTCACCTGCAAGCCAGCACACACACAGCCTGTAACAGGTCTGCACCCCTCCCTCTGCTGTCCCCTTCCCAGGGCTTCATCAAAGGCCATGACTCACAGCTTGTGAGTCTACAAAAATCCACACAGATTAAGAAAGAAGGTGTAGGGAGAGTGACCCCACCAAGATGATGACAAAGGGTGTTCCTGACTTAGCACCCCTCTCACAGAACTTATTCATGAACAAGAAACCAGTAAATGAATCCTAAAAGACAAAAGCGAGGCTGAAGCACCTCCCTCCACCATAGAGACCAAGATACTGTACCACAGTAAGTGGGATATCTCCAACCTATGATTCCTCCCCCAGAAGGAAGAGAGCACAGAGGGGACATCCAGTTATCCAGTGTTATAAGACATCAATCTGTAGGAGCCCAGACTCTGTATTCTGCCCCATGGGGATGGCAAGCACACTTGTGGGGCTCAACTACTGGGAATGTGATTGTGACTAAGTGGGGACGGCCTCGTATCCAGAGAGCTTATTCAGGAAAATCTGTGCGGTCCCTCAAGTTGGGCTGCCCAGGTAGCAGAGGTGGGCCCACTAGACCATCTGACAGCAAGGGCTCACTCTACCACCTGGAAGTGGCATGACCCTGCAATTCTAGCAGAGAGGGGGACGGGGGTGGTGGGGAGAGCTGGTGGTCCTCACAGCAAAAGCCAGTGGCCTTATTTCACCAGGAAACTTGGGGACAGACTGGCTTGAAGTTAAGACCACAAGAAAAGTATTAGTAGCCTTACAGTTGCTTCTCCCACTGTGCCAAGGCAGGGAAATACATTTTGTATCTAAGCAGTGATACATGCATGTGGGAAGAAGCTGAACAACCCTGCTTACAGTGGCACTAGAATACAGCACACAGCACCTGGCTTCCCATCTACAGAGTACAACCAGTGGCCTCCTCACCTAACCAGATGTTCAGTCTACAGTCTTGCCTAGTTTGGGTCTCCAAACAAGCTGTGTAAGCTCTGGGTGCTGTCCTGCTGCCCTATCAGGCCAGAGAAGAAAAAAAAAATCCAGGGGATTTGTTCAGCAGGCTTTCGGACCCTTTGTACAGTACAAGCAGATTTGGGATTTCGAGGTGCTGTCGACACTTACTGAGCAACTATTATGAATACCAGGCATGGGCCAAGACTTTTAGAAATGGAGTCTCTAATTCTTTGAAAGCTAATATGAGGAATAATACGAGCTACTTTTCTCCTGAGTAGGTATGTCCCTTCTCTAGGCCAAATGACAGAAATGTCCATTTTACTTTCATATAAATGCCACATACATCCCTGTTGTCTTTTTCTGATTTCCTAGACTCATCTATTGTTGAGTAGGAAGCCAAGCCAGAGAATCTGATCCTCTAGCCTCACTTGGGCAGGGAACTAACAGCTAGCAGTCCTACTTGCTCTTCATGTCAGGGGACTACCCCCTATCCTAAGAGCTCAAATACTTAAAAACTGATTAAAGTGCCACAGTGAACCTGCAAAGGCTGGAAGAGGAGACGGATACCAACATGAGGATCACAGAAAACCACGTAATATATCACTAAAGGAAACTAATAAAGCTCTAACTAAAGAAATGAAAATCTATGAACTGTAGGACAAAGAATTCAGAATAATCCTCTTCAGTTTAGTGAATTATAAGCATGTATAACTAAATTAAGCTCAACAAAAATAGACACCATTAAAAACAAACCCACCAGAAACCCTAGAGCTAAAAAACACAATAACTGAAAAATTTAGCAGAGTTTCAAAAGCAGGATTGACCACACAGAAGAAAGAAATCAGCAACGTGGAGGACAGGACACTGGAAATTACCCCGAGGAACGGAAACAGAAAAACAGTAAAGACTGCAATGGGATGGAATGAAAAGCAATATTCACTTAAAGAGAATTCCAGAAGATGAGAAAGGGACATAGAGTATATTTCAAGCAATGAGGCCTGAAAACTTCCCAAACCTGGGGAGAGAAACCGACATCTAGATCCAGGAGTCCTCAATAGGTTGAATCCAAACAGGGCTACAAAGACATATACATTATAACTCTGAAAAGTCAAAGAATTTTAAAAGCAGCTAGAGAAAGAGTTACATACAAGGGAACCACCATAAAACTATGAGCAAATTTCTCAACAGAAGCTTTTCAGGCCAGAAGAAAATGGGATATATTAAAAACAAACAAACAACAACAACAACAAAAAAACCTGTTAACCAAGAATAAAATACCAAGTAATAAAAGTGTCCTTCAAAAATGAAGAAGGGATGGACTTTCTACAACAAAAACTGAGGGAACTCATCACTACTATACTTGCCTTATGAGAAAAGCTAAAGGGAGTTCTTTCAATAGAAGTAAAAGGATGCTCATTAACATTATACAAGGCAGCATAAAACTCATTGGTAATGATAAATACATAAAGTTGGATTCTGTAATATGGTGATGGTGGTGTGTAATACACTTACAATTCCTTTAAAAGTTAAAAAATGTAGTAAAAAATAACTGTACCTACTGTTAATAGCTATACATTATAAAATATGTAAATTTTAACATCACTAACCTAAAATGTAAGGGAGAGAAGTAAAAGTGTAAAGATTAGAAATTCTATTGAAGTTAAGATGCTTTATGTAAGCCTTACAGCCCACAAGGGAAAACCTGAAGTATTAGACAAAAGAACATGACAAGTCAAAGCATACTGACACTTTAAGACATCAAAACACACAAAAAAGGATAAGAAACAATTAACAATGGATCAACAGAACATTCAGAAAACAATAAACAAAATGGCAATTGTGTAAGGCCTTACTAATAATTACTTCAGATGTATTAAACTCTCCAAACAAGACAACAAATGGCTGAATGAATACAAAAACTAAGATCCATCAATATGATTCATGCAAGAGATTCCCTTTAGCCTTTAAGACAGAGACTAAGAAGGAAAGGAAAAATCTATTTGAAGCAAATGGTAACCACAAAGAAAGAAGAGGTAGCTATAGTTAATATCACACAGACTTTAAAAATAATAAAAAGAGACAAAGGGGTTAACACATCAAGAGGATGTAACAATTCTAACTATATAAATCAAAAACTAACAACTAAACAGAGAAATAAAGAGCAACAATGGACAGATCATCCAAACAGATATGTCACGCCACAAAACAAGTCTTAACAAATTAAAAAAAAAAAAAACCTGAAATCAAACCAAGCATCTTCTCTAATTATAATGGTATGAAACTAGAAATCAGTAACAAGAGAAAAGAGAAATTCACAAACACACACAAATTAAATACTCTCTTGAACCACCAATGGATCAAAGAAGAAATGAAATTATTTTGAAATGAAAATAGAAACACAATATATCTAAACTAATAGGATGCAGCAAAAGCAGTTTTTGGGGAGAAGTTTATAGGAATAAATGCCTAAATTAATAAGCAAGACCCATCCCACATAAATAACCTAATTCTATGCCTTAAGGAATTAGAAAAAGAACAAACTTCACCCAAAGCTAGCAGAAGCAAGGAAATAATAACTATCAGAGCAGAAATAAATGAAATACAGAATAGGAAAACAAAAGAAAAGATTAGCCAGGGATCGACCCGTGGGTGGCTCAGCGGTTTAGTGCCTGCCTTCCGCCCAGGGCGTGATTCCGGAGTCCTGGGATCGAGTCTAACATCGGGCTCCCTGCATGGAGCCTGCTTCTCCCTCTGCCTGTGTCTCTGTCTCTCATGAATAAATAAGTATTAAAAAAACAAAAAAAAGATTAGCCAAAAGAGCTGGTTCTTTGACAAGATAAAACTGACACAAATTTAGCTAAACTAACCAAAGAAAAAAGAGGATCCAAAACAAAATTGTAAATGAAAAAAGAGACATTCCAACTGATAATCACAGAAATACAAAGAAAAATAAGACGCTATGATGAAACACCTGTGCCAACAAACTGGTCACCCTAGAGATAATGGACAGATTCTTAGAAATCTAGAACACTACCAAGGACTGAATCAGGAAGAAACAGAAAATCTGAATAAAAAATTTTACTTTTATAAAAATTAAAGTATAAAAATTCCTATTTTTTCTGAAATAGGAAATCCAAATAAGTAAGGAGAATGAATCAATCAAAAATCTCCTAGTGTAAAAAAGCCCAGGACCAGATAGATGGTTTCACTGGTTTTTTTATTTATTTGTAAATATTTTATTTATTTATTCATGAGAGACAGAGAGAGAGGTAGAGACAGGCAGAGGGAGAAGCAGGCTCCATGCAGGGAGCCCGACGTGGGACTTGATCCTGGGTCTCCAGGATCAGGCCCTGGGCTGAAGGTGGCGCTAAACCGCTGAGCTACCTGCGCTGCCCTCACTGGTGAATTTAACCATTTAGGAATTTTATATCAATCCTCAAAATATTCCAAAAAGAATTATAAAAGAAGAAACACACCCACACACTCATGAGGCTAACATTACTCCAATACCAAAGCCAGAAAAGAAAATTACAAATAACCCTGATGAAACAGAAGCAAAGTGAATTTGGCAGTATATTAAAAGGATCATTTCCCATGATCAAACAGGAGTCATACTTGGAATGCAAGGATGATTCAACACAGGTACATCAATCAATGTGATACCTCACAATAGAATAAAAGAAGAATCCTATCTACTCAGTAGATGCAGAAAAAGCATTTGACAAAATTCAGCGTCTGTTTATAATAACTCTTAAAGGCCATATGTGATAAACCCATAGCTAAAACAGTATTTTTCAACACAGTAGGGGAAGTCCTTGCCAGAGCAGTCAGGCAAGAAAAAAAAAAAAGCAACAGAACTGGTAAGGAAAAACTAAAACTGTTTCTATTTATAGATGACAGATTTTATATACAGAAAATCCTAAAGATCTCATCAAAAAACTTAGATCTAAAAAACAAAACAAAACAAAACAAAACAAAACTTAGATCTAAACAATGAATTCATTAAAGTTGGAGGGTACAAAATTAACATACAAAACAGTAGTGTTTCTATACACTAAGAACAAATTATCTAAAAAAGAAAATGATCCTTGCAATAACATCAAAAACAAAATACTTATAAATCAACCTAGCCAAGGAGATGAAAGATCTCTACTCTGCAAACTACAAGTCAGGGATAAAAAGAAACTGAAGGCACAAATAAATGGAAAGGCTTCTTGTTCACAGATTAGAAGAAATCATATTGTTAAAAGGTCAGTAGTAACAAAAGCCATCTATAGATTCAATGCAATTCCTATCAAGATTCAAAAGGCCTTTTTTTTTTTTTTACAAAAGTAGAGAGTCCTAAAATTTATATGGAACCCCAAAAGACCCCAAATATCCAAAGCAATCCTGAGAAAAACAAAGTGAGAAGCATCATACTTTTTGATTTTAAGCTACAAAGCTACAGTAACTAAAACGGTATGGTACTGGCATAAAAACAGACAAATAGATCAATGGAACAGAATCAGAAATAAACAGAAAGCTCCGAAATAAACCCAAACATAAATGGTTAACTAATACTTGGCAAGGGAGCCAAGAATACTCAAAGGAGAAAGGACAGTCTCTTTAATAAATGGTGGTGGATAAAACTGGATACTCTCATATAAAAGAATAAAACCAGATCCTTATCTTACACTTCTCACAAAAACTAAATATAAGACCTGAAACCATGAAAGTCCTAGAGGAAAATACAAAGAAACAAGCTCTTTGGTATGGATCTTGGCAATGATTTTTTGGGTGGGACACCTAAAGCACAAGCAACAAAATATAAAGTTTAACGCAAAGAGCATTAAACTAAAAAGCTTCCGCACAGCAAAACAGTCAACAGTTGTGAAAAAATGTTTGCAAATAATACATCAAATAAAGAGTTCATATCCAAAATATCCAAAGAACTCCTAGAAATCAATATCAGAAAGTCAAATAATCAAATTAAAAAATGGGCAAAAGATCTGAATAGAATATTTCTCCAAAAAAGAATCTATAAAGGCCAACAGGTACATGAAAAGGTGCTCAACATAACTTATCACTGGGGAAATGCAAATCAAAACCACAGTAAGAAAGATTTCAACCTCACACATGTTAGAATGGCCATCATCAAAGAGATAAAAACATAAGCACTGGCAAGGATGTGGGGAAAAGGGAACTCTTGTGCACAGCTGCTATGGAAAACAGTATGGAGGATCCACAAAAAATTAAAAATATTACTATATGATCCACCAATTCAACTTCTAGATATTTATCTGAAGAAAATGAAAACCCTACCTTGGAAATATCTGCACCTCTATTTCACAGTACCATTACTTATAATAGCCAAGACATGGAAATAACCTAAATGTCTACCGACAGATAAATGGATAAAGAAGTTATGGATATTCCATATCCAATGGAATATTATTCAGGCACAAAAAATGAAATATTTGAGACCACATGCATGGACTTTTTTTTTTTTTTTTTTAAAGATTTTATTTATTCATTCATGAGAGACACGGAGAGAGAGAGAGAGAGAGAGAAAGAGGCAGAGACACAAGCAGAGGGAGAAGCAGGCTCCATGCAGGGAGCCCGACGTGGGACTCGATCCCGGGTCTCCAGGATCACGCCCCGGGCTGAAGGTGGCGCTAAACCACTGAGTCACCCAGGGTGCCCACATGCGTGGACTTTGAGGGCATTATGCTAAATGAAATAAGAGAAAGATCAACACTATATATCTCATTTATATGTAGAGTCTAAAAACAAAACCAAAAACACTCAGAAAAGATCCAAAACCAATCACAGAAGAGTTCAGATTTGTAGTTAGCAGAGCTGGGGGTGGAGGGTCAAGAGGTACACACTTGCAGTCCTAAGACATGGAAGTACTAGGGATGTAATGATGACAATAGCTCACACCACTATATGGTCTATATGAAAACTGTGAGAGATTAAATACTGTGAGATGAGAGAAGTTCTCATCACAAGGAAAAACTTTTTTGCTTTCTCTTTTATTGTACCTATATGAAATGATGGATACTAAACTTACTGTGATAATTTCACAGTATATGTAGGTCAAACCATTATGCTATACACTTTCAACTTATGATGTAAGTCTAATATATTTCAATAAAACTGGAAAAAGAATACCTTAAAAAATAAAAACAGTGGAGAGGGGACAGTGTTGGAAATAATTCTGTAACACAAAGTAACAGTAATAGTAGTAATAAATAATAATGTGAACAGGGTTGTCGTTTTAACCAAGTTGCTGTAACTTCTGTGAGGATACAGGGAAAGAGAACAATGGTTCTCAAAGCGTGGTCTCTAGACCAAGACATCTGCAGGACCAAGAACTTGTGAAAACCGCAAATTCTTGGGTCCTCACCCAGCTGAAATTCAGAAGCTCTGGGGTGGGCTTGGCAATCTATGTTTTAACAAGTTTAATACTAAAGTCTGAAAAGTACGCTAGAGGAAGATGACAGATGAGTAAGTATGTTATTTCTACACTGAAGTAAACAGCAGAAGAAATGCTAAGCATCAAAAAGGTTTGCTCCTGGAGAATGAAAATTAGGAAACTACATTAATAAATCATAACCTAATAAAAACTACTTAAGCTATGTACATGTATTTGATTAAAAAAAGATTTTAAGAATTTCTGCCTTATTTATTTTTTTAAAAAAAGATTTATTTATTCATGAGAGACACAGAGAGAAAGGTAGAGACACAGGCAGAGGGAGAAGCAGGCTCCATGCAGTGAGCCTGACATGGGACTCAATCCCGGGTCTCCAGGATCAGGCCCTTGGCTGAAGGTGGCGCTAAACCGCTGAGCCACCGGGGCTGCCCAAAAATTTCTGCTTTAGAGACAGATTGTTGACTACAGATGCACTGCACGGAATGCTCTAGACTGAAAATCTACCAAGTCCTTTAGTGAAGGAATAAATACTATGCAAACAATAGAGGTGAGCTCCTTGTAGGAAATAGGCTGATAAAGATCAAGAAGCACAAAAGAATAATGACAGCAGACAGCAAACATGGAAAGTACAACCAGGCACTCCCTACTGCCTTGTAAACACTACAGTAGGGCTGCTCCTCAGTCAAGTCAGGGTCTGTTGGCCTGTTCTGGGCACCACCAAATCTGGGGTCTAGTCCTGGCTCAGGCACTTACTAGAAATAAAGAGGGCTAGTTTTCTTTGAGGGTCACTCCAGCTCTAAAATTCTATGGCTTTGAGACAGGGCCTGCTAGATCTTTCTGGAATCACTACACATGAAAGGTATCCCCAGCCTGGATAAAAACTGCCTGCAGAGGGTCTCAAAGGTGTGTTACTTGTACACCCATGTGCACAGCATTACTGATAAGAGCCAAAGGTGAAGCACCCCAGGGTCCCTCAATGTATATGTATGGATAAATACAATGTGGTAGAACAGAGTATTATTCAGTCTTGAAACAGACACGTGGTACAACAAAGATGAGAACACTATAGGATTCCACTTACAGGAGGTCCCTAGGGCAGATTCACAGAGACATGAAGTAGGAATGGTGCTTACCAGGAATAGGGGTGGGTGGGGGGTTAGTGTCCAGTGAGGACAGAGTTTCAGCTGGGAAAGACGAACAGTTTAGAGGTGGATGGTGGTGATGCTGCACAATAATGTGAATGTTCTCCAAACTACTGAACTATACACTTAAAAACGGCTAAGATGGGGGAACTTTATATGTATTTTGTCATGATTTAAAAAGCTGCCTTCAGAAAGGAAGAGGTAACAAGTCACTGCCATCTCTCTAGCTGACCCCTCTCCTCTTAGGCAGAGGATCTGTAACTTTATACGGCAGGGTTCAATGAAGTGGTCAGGATTTTTCAAGTGCATTTGCTTTGTTGCTATAATGTTCTGAGCTACTTTTTGTTTTACTGTTTTCCAGTGGCCACTTTGTCTCCATGTCTCTTCCTTTGTACGGCTCATAGTGCAGAAAAGGTATACAGTGGGTGAATAATAATACCCACGAATTACACAGATTTCTAGAAATATGCCTCTTTGGTGTCTGACATAAACCTTCAATCTTTATGCTTTTGTTTATGGGATTTTTTTTTTAATCTATTAACTTTTGAGCAGTGCTAATTGAATGTCATTATGAAGACAAGGTGGTAAAATGGTGACGGTGATGGACTACCAGGGCAATGGGTTTGGATTTAACTTGGGCCTGATTACAAACTCTTCCACCTAATAGCTTTGTGGCCCCTCTGCAAGTCTAACTACCACTGTCAGCTTCTTTCATATTTGCAAAACCACCTCGGGACAGCAGGTGGAGGGGGGAAGGGCAGGGGATTGTAAGATTTAATGATATATTTAAGAGATGTGCTCAAAACAGTCTTCATTAAGGCTCCTTCCAAGCCTAACCTTATATGGAGAATTCAACTGCACTTTTTAGTGGGTGAAGACAAACAAAGCCCTGACCACCATGTCATGGAAATGGACTGTACCTTATTGTCTCCGCCCGAGACAGCCAGGATATTGGCTGTGATGGACCAGCTCACATGCCACACAACATCATTGAACTTGTGCAACAGTTTGGGTGACCATGTATTGCCTGAGGTGTCATCACAAGTCCAGATGAACACACGACCGTCCTGGGAAAAGACAGGTTAGAATCAGGGAAGGTAAGGCAAGGATCTTGAACTGGGGATATCCTCTCTATTTAGAGCCATATTGGACTTTTGCAGGAATGAGGTGGGATTTAGCAAAATGCACAGCCGAGACCGTCCTGGGTGTGCACAGATGTGATGGCCAATTTCCAGCCCAGCATTATCCCTTTACCCCAGGAACATATTTTACATTGGTTGCGTCTCCCAGGTTCTTGTGCTCATACTGGTTTCAGGTATGAACTTTATATGGCTAACTCTAAAATGTTCTCTAGGTTTTCCTCATGTCTGCCAAATCATCTCGTTTTGCCTTTGGCTCTAATTTTCTCAACCCAATGGGTATGGCTGTCTATAAACCAAGCTCAGAGAATGAGAAGGGACAAGTGTAAAAAGTCCTCAAATTTAGAACCAAACATAACAGGCTCAAGTGAAGCCTGGCTAACATTGGTCTATGGTGGAGTTAAGCATATAATTTAAGGCTTGTCCTTGGTTTTTCCTTTGTGATCTGTCTGTGAAGACTGATCTAGGTGAGCCCAAGATCCTAGGACTTCCAACTATCCTGGTCCCTGCTTGGGAACACTCTCAGAATGCACCTAGGCAGCACTCTTCCCCAGCTGCATAATGCTGAGGGGAAACTGGTCCGGAGTTGGCCCAACTCATAGCTCAGTGGAGGTAAGCCACTTGTGCCTTCTGATCAAGCCTTCTCCACAAGATGACCTGGCTCCTAGCACTGTCCTACTTGCCCTAGTCTAGAGGTGCCTGTTGCCTTGCCCTTACCTTTTTAGACTTTACCTTAGGGGGACTGTAATGGTTGATGGGACTTACTCAGAGATTAAACAACACGGGAAGCTCTCATGGATCTGAGCTGACCTGGGAGCAACTGGCGATGGTGCTGGTGGGTAAGCCAATGGAGGGGGCCCAGGCCACATCTCGAACCCAGTCACTGTGCGCTTCTAGTTTCTGTTCCTCCTTCCACTGGCCATCCTCCTCCTCCCTAACAGAGGAGACAGAAAGGGAAAATGCAGCAGCAGGTAGCAGCCCAGGTGTGTTTCCCACACCTCCATTGTACCCCCACCCTATAGGCTCTGCAGGGGCCAAGAAGCTATTCCATCTTTTTTATTTCATTCCTTGACCTTGTAGATTTTTACTCAGTTCATCAGCTATAGAATATTCTATGAAATGCTGTTTGTCCACAGCCAATGGCTCCAAGAATTGGGAATCAGGTAAAGAATTAAAGTACTCGAGCAAGGCCAAGTTGTTTTTAAAGGATGTCCTCTGACAGACTGAAAACCGTATTCTGTAGGCAGGAGGGGAAAAGAAGGGGATCCCATTTCTTCAGGACTGTGGCTGAGTCACAGCAGGTAGCAGGGTAGAAGGTAAGAAGTGTCCCCTTGAGGTAAGTCCACCACACCCACTTACTTCCACAGTTTGATGAGGTTGTCACAGCCGCCTGAAGCAAACTTCTTGATGTAGTTGGGCTTCTGTCCCGATGGCTGGTCTATAAGGCTTCCAGGCACAACAGCAGGGGCCCAACTGACGGCATTGCAGCCAATCTGTGAGGAAAGGGTTGGGGTGACTGCCCTTTAGCCCTGCAGCAAAGCCCTGCTTCTGCAGACTCAAAGCTGCAGTGTATCCCCCTCCAATTCTCAGGACAGGATTATTAGGACCACTGTTTTGTTTTTTAAGGATTAGCCCCCATGATGCTCCTTCAAGGAGTCCTAACAGTACATGTATTTTTCAGCAATATACATTTAAAGTAGGAGTTAGGGACTCCCCAGGAATTTTTTAAGAAACAGAACATTAAAAAAATATATGAACAGAAAGCACAGGTTCAGAAAAACATGCGAAGTTTAATGAAGTACTACTCTAAAGCACTCTTGTAACCACTACCAGTTCAAGATATCAAATTGCCATTTACCCTGGAAGCCCTGTCATTATGTCCCACCTGAGTCATAGCCATTCTTCCTTGGCAACATTTTCCTGACTTCTGATTTCTTCCTTTTTTTTCCCCTTTAGTTTTGTCACCCAAATATGCATCCCTAGATACTGTCTCACCATTTAAAATTTTTAATTTAATTTTATTTTAAAGATTTTATTTATTTATTTATTCATGAGAGACACAGAGAGAGAAAGAGGCAGAGACACAGGCAGAGGGAGAAGCAGGCTCCATGCAGGGAGCCCGAAGCGGGACTCGATGCCACGTCTCCAGGATCACGACCTGGGCTGAAAGCAGGCGCCAAACCCCTGAGCCACCCAGGGATCCCCAATTTTTTATTTTTTAAATTTTTTTTACATCTCCTTATTTATAGATTCCCCCTAATCTTTTTTTTGCCTTACCATTTCTTTGTTAAAGAAAGACCAGTCATCTGACTTACAGACTCTCAGGCTGATTTGCTATTTCACACTCAGACTTCTGAATTCCTAAAAATTGTCAGCTGGATCCCAGACTGGGTCAGACTCAAGTTTGACTTCTTTGTTAAGACTGCAGGCAGTAGGATGCCTGGGTGGCTCAGCGGTTGAGCCTCAGCCTTTGGCTCAGGGTGTGATCCCAGAGTTCCTCGATCAATCGATCGTATGAGGCTCCCTATGGGGACCCTGCTTCTCCCTCTGCCTGTGTCTCTGCCTCTCTCATGAATAAATACATAAAATCTTTAAAAAATATTAAAAAAAACACTACAGGCAGTAAATTATTCTTACATTGGGAGACAAATGACATCAGGTTGTCTTTTTATGGTATTAGTACCTATGAACAATTTATGCCTCTTAATTCATTGGACATTACAAAATGGTGATATAATATTCATTTCTTTGTTATTTATTATATAGAATAATCTAGACAGGGGAGATTTCCCTCATTAATATTTGGCTCCCCATGGGTACAGATCAGATAGGAAATGTAGGATAAATGTTTGACACATTCTTCAAGGATGAATGATTCTATTATTTTTTATTTTTAAAAATATTTTGTTTGAGAAAATGAACAAGAGCACAAGCAGAGACCTGCTGCTCTGGGATCCTAAGACCCTGGGATCATGACCTGAGATGGAGGGAGATGACTGAGCCACCCTGATTCTCTTTATAAACTCATGGTTTTAAGCATATTTGATGGGTTTCAGTTCACTGCAATTATTCTCATTTTTCTGACACCTAACTGCAGTACGTGTTCAAATTGGCTCCTCTGACTTAACTATATCAAAGTATGTCTTTGATCATTTCTGTTAGAGGTATCACAAAATGTCCCAGGCTTATCTCGTACATTTCCTGCCTCAGACCTAAGATCAGCCAGTTCCTCAAGAATTAGGGTTTCTTTTAGTGAGGAACTATATTTCAAGACTATAATCTGGTGCTAGGGATGCTCACTGCCACATAATTATTTTATCTCATTTCCTAACTCAACAGTCTCAGTTACTGCCAATACAATAAGTCAAAACATTTAAAAAAATGTTTGCAGTGTTCTCCCCATTCTCTGCCATAGGTGTTTTTTTTTTTTTTTTTTGGGAAGGAGCAGGGTGTTTAGTGTATGGTTACCAACATTAAAAGATCCTAGATCTCCAGCTCTGCATGTGACCACTTTAAAGAAAAAAAAAAAAAGATTTATTTACTGAGAGAGAGCATGCAAGTGGGGCGAGGGGGAGAGGGAGAGAGAGAACTTCAAACATACTCTGCTGAGCACAGAGCCTGATGCAGGGCTTGATCTCACCACCCTGAGATCATGACCTAAAAAAGCTGAAATCAAGAGTCCAACCCTTAACCAAGTGAACCACCCAAAGCCCCATGCCCACTTTTTAAACAGTTGCCTGATACCTTAACAGAGCATATAGCTATACTCTGCCTTATAACCCTCATTTAGTCTTAGTTCTCTACAGTTAACTATATTTGATGTCTTTCTAGTCATTTTTGTTGTCTGAAGCTTATTCTCTAGTAGATACCTCAGAAAGTGCTCATGGAAACAATAGTTTTTGAGTTCTGGCATAGCAGTAACAGTCTGTTTCTTTCTACTCCAAAATAAAATTTTAAGAGCAGCTTTGAGGTATTATTGACATTCATTGCTCATAAACCGCACAATCTAATGAGCTCTGGCATTGGTATACCCTGTAAAACGACCACTATAATCAAGATAAAAAACATGTCTCAAAGTGATGAAAGAAAAAAACTTCCAACCAAGAGTACTCTACCCACGGAAGTTATTCAGAATTGAAGGAGAGCTTTCCAAACAAGCAAATAATGAATGGAACTCATGACCACTAAGATTGCCTTACAAGAAATGTGAAAGAAGATTGCCTTACAAGAAATGTGAAAGCAGGTGGTGTCTGGATGGCATTCAGTTGGTTAAGCATTTGCCTTTAGCTCAGGTCATGATCTCAGGGTCCTGGGATCAAGCCCTACGTTGGGCTCTCTGCTCAGTGGAGAGTCTGCTTCTCCCTCTCCCTCTGCCCTTCCCCCCTAATCTGTGCTTTATCTCTGTTCTTTTTCAAATAATCTTTGGGGAAAAAAAGGGAAATGATAAAGGGTATTCTTTAAGTTGAAAAGAAAAGGTGCTTATTAATAACAGGAAAACATATGAAAGTAGAAAACTCACCAGTAAGGTAAATATGTAGTAAAAGTACTGGCCTAATCACAAATAAAGCTAATATGAAGATTAAAAGACAAAAGTAGTAAAAATAACTATGACTATAATAATTAGTTAAGGGATATGCAAGATAAAAAGATGCAAAATTTGACCTCAGAAACATAAAATGTGGGTGGAGAGTAAAAATGCATTCATGCATAAGTTCTTGCCAACTTCAAATAGACTGTTAAAGATAGATTATAAATAAATATCAGCCTCATGGTAACCATAAAGCAAAAACCTACAGTAGATACACAAAAGATGAGAAAGGAATCTAAGCAGACCAAGAAAGGAACAGAAAGGGGGCACCTGGGTGGCTCAGCAGTTGTATGCCTGCCTTTGGCTCAGGGCATGATCCCAGGGTCCCAGGATTGAGTCCCACAACAGGCTTCCCACGTGGAGCCTGCTTCTCCTTCTGCCTGTGTCTCTCATCAATAAATAAATAAAATCTTTTTTTTTTTTAAAGGAAGAAACAAAGAATCTATAAAACAGAGAACAATTAATAAGAATGGCAATAAGTACATACCTATCAATAATTACTTTAAATGTAAATGGTCTAAATGCTCCAATCAAAAGACAAAGGGTGAATGGATGAAAAAACAAGACCCATTTACCTGCCACCTAAAAGAGGTGGCTACCTCTTTTACCTTCACACCTAATGCTACCTTCACACCTAATGACACATAAGGGCAAACTGAAAGAACTGGAAGAAGATATTCCATGCAAATGGAGGGGGAAAAAAAAGCTGGAGTAGCAATGCTCAGGTCAGAACAGATCTCAAGCTGATCAAGGGTTGGATGCTTAAATGGCTGAGCCACCCAGGCGCCCTGAGAACAGACTTTAAAACAAAGACTGCAACAAGAGACAAAAAAGGGCATTACATAATGATAAAGGGATTAATTTAAAAAAATGAATAAATATAAACACATGGAAACTAAACAACATGCTACTAAACAACCAACAGATCAATGAAAAAATCAAATGAATAAAGAGAAAAGTGAAAATGGAAACATAAAGGTTCACAATCTTTGAGATGCAGCAAAACGAATTCTAAGAGGAGAATTGATTGTGATAGTCTACTGTGAGAAAGAAGAAAAATCTTAATCTAACCTTTCACCTAAAGGAACTAGAAGAACAAAACAAGCCCAAAAGTAGTAGAAGGAAGTAATACAGATCAGAAAGGAAATAAAATAGAGATGAAAACAACAGAAAAGATCAGTGAAACAGTGGTTTCTTCCAAAAGATTAAAAAAATTGGTAAATCAGCCAGACTCAAGCTAGGACTCAAATAAAATGAGAAATGAAAAAAAATTAAAAAAAAAAATTAAAAAAAATGAGAAATGAAAAAGGAGAAATTACAACTTAACACCACAGAAATATACAGGATTACGAGATTACTATGACAAGTTACATGACAACAAATTGAGCCACCTAGAAATGAATAATTCCTAGAAACATACAACGTTCCAAGACTGAATGAAGGAGAAAAAAATCTGAACAGACTGATTACTAGTAATGAAATTGGGGGAAAAAGAAAAGGCAGAAAAAAAATTGAATTGTAATCAAAAGACTTCCAACAAAAGTCCAGGACTAAATGGCTTCACAGGTGAAGTCTATCATACATTTATTTTAAAATTTATTTTAAAAAAGATTTTAAGTAATCTCTATACCCAATGTGGGGCTCAAACTCACAACTCTGAGATCAGGAGTTGCATGCTCCACTGATTCAGTCCAGTGACTCTCTACCAAACATTTAAAGAATGAGTATCTGCCTTCTCAAACTATTCCAAAACTAAAAAAGGAATGAATTCTTCCAAGTTTATTGCCAACATTACCCTGAAGAACTGCAGCTCAACCCCCAAATAAATAATCTGATTAAAAATGGGCAAAGGACCTGAAAATACATTTTCCAAAGATATACTGATGATGATGAACAGAGACATGAAAAGTATGCTCAAGCATCACTAATCAAATGCAAATCAAAACCACAATGAAATATCACCTCACATCAGTCAGAATGACAGTATCAAAAAGACAAGATAACGAGTGTTGCTGAGTATGTGGAAAAAAAGAGAACCCTCATGAACTGTTGGTGGGAGCATGAACTGGTATAACCATTATGGAAAACAGTAGGAAGGTTCTTCAAAAAATTAAGAATAAAAATACTGTATGATCCAGCAATTCCACCTTTGTGTATTTATCCAAAGAAAACAAAAACATTAATTCAGTAAGATATCTGCACTCCCTTGCTCCCTGCACATTATTTACAATAGCTAGGACATGGAAGCAACCTAAGTAACCATCGATGGATGAATGAAAGAAGAAATGTAGTGTGTGTGTGTGTGTGTGTGTGTGTATACACACACACACATACACACACACACAATGGAATATTATTCAACCATAAAAAATGAAATTGTGTCATCTGCAATAACATGGATGGATCTTGAGGGCATTATGCTAAATGAAATAAGTCAGAAAAAGACAAATACCACTTATATGTGGAATCTTAAAAGAAAAGGAAAAAAAAGGACTAACAGTTTGAAAAACTCTATGCTCATAGATACAAATAATGTGGGGGTTTAGGAGAGGGGTAATTGTGTAAAAGGGAGTCAAAAGATACCTCTAGGTATAAAATAAGTCACAGGGATGTAACATACACCTTGGTGACTATAGTTAATACTGTATTGCCTACCTGAAAGTTGCTAGGACAGCACTTCTTAGCACAAGAGACCAGTTTTTTTGTGTAACTATACACAGTGACACACGTTAACTAGACTTCTTGTGGTGATCATTATGCAGTGTATGCAAATATTGAACCATTATGTTGTATATATGAAATAAATGTATGTCAGTTATACCTCAATAAAAAAAATGATAAACTATTTTACTGAAAATCTAACAAAAAATAAACATATCCATCACTCTTGAAAGTTTCCTCTGGTCTCTTTCCTGACTCCTCTCCCCTGGCTTTGCTTTACACCCCAAACTTAGCTGATCTGATGTCACTTTAGTTCACTTTTCCTAGAATTTTAGATCCGTGGAATTCATAATATGTACATTTTGTCTGATTTTTTCACTCTGCATAAATATTTTAAAATTCATTCTTAATGTATCAGTACAATAGTCATTTCTTTTCATTGCTAAGAGCATTTGCACAGTTTGATTCATTCACCTACTGATACATATATAGATTACTTCCAGTTTTTGGCCTTCAAAGCTACTATGAAAAAAACAAAAAAACTTTTGTGTGAACTCGAAAGTCAGTTTTGCTGGTTATAAATTCCTGGCCCACGTGTTTTCCTTGAGTATTATGAATCTATTCTATGCATGGATCATTGCTGTTGAAAAGTCTGATGAAAGTCTAATTTTGTTTCCCTTATAAGTCACATGGCTTTTTTTCTCTAGATGGCCAAAGGATTTTGTTTGTTTAAAGGCTAGTAATTTTATTAAAATTATGTCTTTTTTTTTTTTGCTGGTGATTCTGATTATATGTAATAATTTTAATAATAAAATCTTAATTCAGTTTTTCTCATCTTGACTGATATTTTTTCACATTTTATAATATTTAAAAAATGTTTCTTAGCTTTATTTGAAACAGTGGGTGACGATTGTTTCTGTTTTGTGGCCATGTCTCTCTTTCGTCACTTATCAGGATGTTATTCTGCATCTTATTTTTTCTAAGTTTTTATTTTTTAAAGAGATTTTATTTATTTATTCATGAGAGACACACAGAGAGAGGCAGAGACATAGGCAGAGGGAGAAGCAGGGTCCCCTTGGGGATGTAGGACTTGATCCCAGGACCCCAGGATCATGATCTGAATGAGCCAAAGGCAGACACTCAGCCACTGAGCCATGCAGGTGCCCTTTAAGTTTTAATTTTCTTTTAAAGGTTTTATTTATTTATTCATGAGAGACACACACATAGAGAGAGGCAGAGACACAGGCAGAGAGAGAAGCAGGCTCCATGCAGGAAGCCTGATGTGGGACTCGATCCCAGGACTTCAGGATCATACCCTGGGCCGAAGGCAGGCACTAAACCGCTGAGCCACCAGGGATCCCCTAAGTTTGAATTTTGTTAGTTAACACAGTATTATATTAGTTTCAGGTGTACAACAGAGCAGTTCAACACTTCCATACAACACCTGGTGCTTGTCATGGCACATGCACTTCTTAATTCTCATTGCCTAATTCACCCATCCTCCCACCTGCCTCATGGAAACCTTTTTTTTTTTTCATAAGAAACATCTTTATTTTTTATTTTTTTTTTAATTTTTATTTATTTATGATAGTCACAGAGAGAGAGAGAGAGAGGCAGAGACACAGGCAGAGGGAGAAGCAGGCTCCATGCACCGGGAGCCCGACGTGGGATTCGATCCCGGGTCTCCAGGATCGCGCCCTGGGCCAAAGGCAGGCGCCAAACCGCTGCGCCACCCAGGGATCCTTTCATAAGAAACATCTTTAAAACATTCAGAATACTCAGGATAATCAAGGCTAATGTTCCTATAAATTCCTTACGTGTATTATGTACATTCAGAAAAGTGTAAATTACTCATATATTATACTCAAAACCCTTTATAGTCTGCTAACTTGCATGTACTCTCAAATTAGAAACATCTGAAGTAACATGCTGCCTACTAGCCTACAAACCACTTTGTATATATTTTTCCTTTTTTGTGAGTCAAACTTTGTGATTTCACCTCAAATACTTTTGTTACTTTTATGTGAAATTAGCTTTTCTGACAAAGTGTGATTCAAGAAAGCCTTTCAAGTTGAGAAGTCTGTTTTTGTTAATGTATGTGTTGACAAATGTGACAACTTGCTTTCAGAATTTCTTGGATCTGTTCCCTTCCCTGACTTTGGTCTATATTCTTTCCTTTTTCTGTGTCTCCTGCTCAATTTTGATTTCACTCCCAGCAGTTTCTCCTCCTTACAAGAGAACTTTGTGAGGAGAAGCAAAAAACTTTGTTACAGAAGCAAGCCCTGATGGGTTATAAAGGTCAGATTTCTACAAGCCCCTTTAGTCTTTCTGAGGGTGGGTGGCCTGCACCCACCTGATATAATATGGTACAAAACCCCTCCTGGTCAGTTCTCCGAAGATAATACAGATAGCCAGTAAGCATGTAAAAATGTGCCCAATATTAGTTGTTGGAGAAATTCATATTGAAGCCACAACGAGGTACCACTTCACACCCACTTGGATGGCTATAACAACAACAACAACAACAAAAGCCAAACCCAAACCTAACCATGACAACAAGAGTTGGCAAGGATGCTGGAAACCATGTAAAATGGTACAATTAACTTGGAAAGCAGTTTAGCAATATCCCAAAAAAGTTAAACAGAGGGATCCCTGGGTGGCGCAGTGGTTTTGCGCCTGCCTTTGGCCCAGGGCGCGATCCTGGAGACCCAGGATCGAATCCCACGTTGGGCTCCCGGTGCATGGAGCCTGCTTCTCCCTCTGCCTGTGTCTCTGCCTCTCTCTCTCTCTCTCTCTCTCTCTGTGACTATCATAAATAAATAAAAATTAAAAAAAAATTTCCTTGGGTATATACCTAGGAGTAGAATTACTAAGTCAGATGGAAAGTCTCTGTTTAACTTTTTTTTTTTTTAATTTTTATTTATTTATGATAGTCACACAGAGAGAGAGAGGCAGAGGCACAGGCAGAGGGAGAAGCAGGCTCCATGCACCGGGAGCCCGACGTGGGATTCAATCCTGGGTCTCCAGGATCGCGCCCTGGGCCAAAGGCAGGCGCCAAACCACTGCGCCACCCAGGGATCCCCTATACCCAAGAAAATTAAAAACATATGCTCACAAAAAAACTTAGACATGAACGTTCATAGCAGCATTATGCATAATGGCTGTAGAAGTCTATTAACCAATAAGTGACTCAACAAAATATCTAAATTCACATGCCAGAATATCAAAAAGCCAGTAAAAGGTATAAAGCGCTGATACACACCATGACATGAACCTTGAAAACATGTTAAGAAGCCAGTCACAAAAGGCCACATATAGGCATACTTCATTCAATTGTGCTTCACTTTACTGAGCTTCACTGTTACTGTATTTTTTTTTTTTTTTTTTTTTTTTTTTACAAATTGAAGGTGTGTGGCAACTTCGTGTCAAGTCTACTGGTGCCATTTCTCCAACATTTGTCAATTTTGTGTCTCTGTTCACATTCTGGTAATTCTCACACTATTTCAAGCTTATTCATTACAGTGATCTGTGATCAGCAATCTTTGATGTTACTACTGCAGTTGTTTTGGGGCGCCATGAATTACATCCATATAAAATGGCAAGCTTATCTGATGTTGTATGTGTTCTGACTGCTCCACTGACTGGCTGTTATCCCATCAACTGCCCTCTCCTTGTGTCTCCCTACCCCCTGAAGGACAACAATACTGAAATTAGGCCAATTAATAACCATACAATGGCCTCTAAGTGTTCAAGTAAAAGGAAGAGTCTCATGTCTTTCTAAATCAAAAGCCAGAAATAAATCATCTTAGTGAGGAAGGCATGTCAAAAGCTGAGACAGACCAAAAAAGCTAGGCCTCTTGCACTGAACAGCCAAGTTGTGAAAGCAAAGGAAAAATTCTTGAAGTAAATTAAAAGTGCTATTCCAATGAACACACAAGAAAGAAAGCAACACAACCTCATGGCTGATATGGAGAAGGTTTTAGTGGTCTGGAGAGAAGATCACACCAGCCACAACATTCCCTTAGCCAGAGCCTAATGGAGGCAAGGCCTTAACTTTCTTCATTTCTTTGAAGGAGAGAGATGAGCAAGTTCCGCTAAGAGATATCTGAAGCTAGCAGAGGTAGTTCATGAGGTGTAAGGAAAGAAACGCTCTATTACATAAAAGAGCAAGGTGAAGCAGCAAGTGCTGATAGAGAAGCTGTAGCAAGTCATCCAGAAGATCTACCTGAGATCATTAATGAAGGTGGTTACACTACGTAGCAGATTTTCAATGCAGATGAAATGGTCTTCTACTGGAAGATGTCACCTAGGATTTGCCTGGCTTCAGAGCTTCCATGGACAGGCTGACTTTCTTGTTAGGGGATAATGCAGCTGGTGACTTGAAGTTGAAGCCATCTGCCATCCAGATAATCCCAGGACCCTTAAAAATCATGCTAAATCTCCTCTGCTTGTCATCTTTAAATGGAAGAACAAAGCCTGGATGACAGCACATCTGTTTACAATGTGGTTTACTGAATATTTTAAGCCCACTGTTGAGACTTCCTGCTCAAAGACTCCTTTAAAATGTTAACTGCTCACTGAAAATACATCTGGTCACCCAACAGCCCTGACGGGAGACATACAATGACATTGTCATTTTTATGCCTGCTAACACAATATCCATTCAGCAATTTTCAAGGATTAAGGAGGAGTTTCTACCTTCGAGACTTATAATTTAATAGTTATTATAATATGGTTATAACTGCCATTGTGATTCCTTTGGATCTGGGCAAAGTGAAAACCTTGTGGAGAGGATTCACCAATCTAGACGCCATTAACAACATTTGTGATTCATGGGAAGAGGTCAAAATATAAGCACGAATAGGAGTTTATAAGAAATTGATTCCCACCCTCATGGATGACTGTTCAAGACTTCAGGGGAGACATAACTGCAGATGTGGTGCAAAAGCAACCAGAATAAGAAGTGGAGACTGAAGACGTGACTAAATTGCTGTAATCTCATGATCAAACTTTAACAAGATGAGGAACTGCTTCTTATAGATGAGCAAAGAAAGTAGGTTTCTTGGGGCACCTGGGTAGCTCAGTGGTTAAGCGTCTGCCTTTGGCTCGGGGCCTGATCCTGAAGTCACAGGATCGAGTCCCACACTGGACTCCCTGCATGGAGCCTGCTTCTCTCTCTGCCTATGTCTCTGCCTCTCTCATGAATAAATAAATAAAATCTTAAGAAAAAAAAAAAAGTTTCTTGGGATGGAATCTACTCCTGAAGATGCTGTGAAGACTGGTGAAATGACAACAAAGGATTTACAATATTCCATACATTTAGCTGATAAAGCAGCAGAAGGATTTGAGAGGATTGACTACAATTCTGAAAGTTCTAGTGCAGGTAAAATGATATCAAACAGCATTGCATGCTACAGAGAAATCATTTGTGAAAGGAAGAGTCAACTGATGCAGGAAACTTCAATGTGGTCTTATCAGTCAGCAGCCATTAGCACTGAGGCAAAACCCTCCAGTAGCAAAAAAATATTACAACTCGATGACAACTCTGATAATGCTAAGCATCTTTCGGCAACAGAATAAATTTTAATTAAGGTATGTTTTTAAGACTCAATGCTATAACTGCATACTTAAGAGACTTGTAAGACAGTGTAAATATAACTTTTATATGCACTGGGAAACCAGATTCCTGACTCCCTTTATTGCAATAGTCTGGAACCAAACCCACCACAGCTCTGAGGTATATCTGTGTTGTAGGATACCACTCCGAGGAAACATTGCCAATAGGCCAATCCATACAGACAGAAAGTAAGTTAGCGGCTGCCTAGGTAGGAGGCAGGGTGGAGAGTGACTGCTAATGAGCATTATTTTGGGGGGGAGGAAAAAGTTCAGAAAATTAGCAGTGATAGTTGCACACTTTGTGAATGTGACTAAAACTTACAGAAATATATACTTTATAAAGGGTGAATTTTATAAGTCAATGGTATATTAGTTTTAAAAAATAGTTAAAAGCAAAAGAAATCCTTTTTTTTTTTTTTTTTTTTAATTTTTATTTATTTATGATAGTCACAGAGAGAGAGAGAGAGAGGCAGAGACATAGGCAGAGGGAGAGGGAGAAACAGGCTCCATGCACCGGGAGCCCGATGTGGGATTCGATCCCGGGTCTCCAGGATCGCGCCCCGGGCCAAAGGCAAGCGCCAAACCACTGCGCCACCCAGGGATCCCGAAGCAAAAGAAATCCTAAAACTTCTCCTACTGCTTTTTTTTTTTTTTTTTTTTTAAAGATTTTATTTGTTTATTCATGAGAGACACACAGAGAGAGGCAGAGACACAGGCAGAGGGGAGAAGCAGGCTCCACATAGGGAGCCCGATATGGGACTCGATTCCGGGACTCCAGAATCACGCTCTAGGCCAAAGGCGGCGCCCAACCGCTGAGCCACCCAGGGATCCCCTCCCTGCTGGCTATTTCGGCAATACTCTCCTTCTCAGGTCTGTTAGAAGGCACCTTATTGCTTCTTCCTGTTCAGATAACCAATACCATGCAGTTTTGTGGTTGTTGGTTTATTCCTCTCTGCTTCTATTTTGGAGTTTGTGGAAATATCTTGTTACCTAGTTTTATTGTAAATGCTCGTGAAGTTTTGGTTGTGCTCTCTAGCTGCTCTGTTGGGTTTTTACAGAGATGAGAAAAGACTGAAAAGCTGTGATGCCACTCCGTACCATGTTCTCAGAAGTCTCTCAGCCTACTCATTTTTCCAAGTAAGTCAGCAGATGGGAATCTGAGTACCTTAAGTAAAGACTCTGAGACAGGCTCTTGGAGGTTCTAGGGGCTGGACAGACTATGGATCCCCTGAATTTGAGAAGTACCCAAGTACAGCATCAAGCTTGGGAGCTACTAGGTTTCCATCTGGGTAGATTTCAGAAATGTTTGGGGCCACCAAAGCTGGAACTGTTGTATAGTGAGAAGGTATACAGAATCTGGGTTCTAACTCTGGCACAGGACCTTCTCTAAATCATTTACTTTTTCTGACCCTCATCTGTCTTGCCATAAAATGGGAACAGAATGGCTTACTTGCATGCCTATAAACTTGGTAGCTTCTTCTTTCATTTACAGACACTTGTAAGGAATACATGACACACAGTAAGGGTTAAGTACTGTGAGAGATTCTTTACTGTCTACAGTGCTTTCTGGACTATTTTAGCCATAATATCTAATGACTGAAGTGCAAGGAACTGAATTCCTAGGATGTTCTTTATAACACTACTCAGTTCTGGGGGTCCCAATGACCACTGTAAACATGTCAACTTGAGGTGTCCATAGCAAAGGCAGCAGGTAGACAGGCTACTGCTGCCACCTTGCCAAGGTCCTGGCCCTGCCTGGTTTGGGAGCTTGCTAAAAGGAACCTGTGCCAACCCCTGCCCTGGGCCGAATGAGGCTGGTACAGCCTGGCCTCCCTGCATGCAGCCTCTGTCTGGCTTCAGAGCTAAAGAGGCTCAAAACTGACCCACCAAGCACGTCTGAGCATCATTCCCTCCCCAGCCCCCCGCACAGCAGTGATGCTACTCCTGCCACTCTCTCAAGAGTCTCCAGGAGACACATAGCAAGGCAACAAAAGCACACTCCATGTACAGGCAAGGTCTAGACTTACAGTATGAGCATTGTTGATCTTCTTTACTTCCCACTGGCCCTCTCCGGTGTATGTCAGCAGGGAGATGGCCCCATCTGAGCTCCCACAGGCCAGTATTAGGCCGTAGTCATGGGGGGCCCAGCACACAGAGTTTACTGCAGGAAGGAGAGAGCCATAGTTAGCAGACTTTGTTTCCCAGGTTTATCATTTTACTAAATTTGAAAAATAAAATTGCAGGGATCACTAGGAGGAAGTTTTAATTTTGTCAATTAAGGAGACTTAAAAAGCTCATCATCAAAAAAAAAAAATAATAATAATAAAAAAAAGCTCATCGTCCATGAATATAATAATTTCATAAACTACCGTCTACTTTAACAAAAAGCAAGATGGGGTGAAATAGATAAAGGGGATTAAGAGTACACTTACTGTGATGAGCGTAATGGACAGAAATATCGAGTCAGTATAATATACACTTGAAACCAATGTAACACTGTATGTTGATAAAAATAAATGAATAAAACCAGGGGAATAAAAGCAGACAGGAAGTAATCTGAGAATAAAGGCCAGTACTTTAAATGAATAAATTTTTTAAAAAACTTACTGTTTTTTCCTTTTCTTATTTCGCTTGAAATTGTCTTTAGGTCCTAGGGCCTTACCTCTGCTGTAGACAGCAGAAAAGCCAACCAAACCCAAGGGACAAAGGAGGAGCATCACAACGGAAAGGAATGCAAGGCCCCACCCACCTGCTCCCACTACACTCACTGTACCTGAGGAGTCATGTCCTGTGTGCTCGTGTGTCTTCTCCCAGGTGCCATTTTCCTCCTTCCAGATAATGACTTTCCGGTCATAGGAGCAGGATGCCAGGATGTTGCCATACATGGGGTGGGCCCAGGCCACTTGCCACACAGGACCCTCGTGACTACAAAGGGACAGACAGGGTCAGAGGCTGCTCAGATGGGTCACAGGAACCTGTGGTACTCTCCTAGCCACTACTCTGGACTGAACTGAATGGCTTTCTTGGTAGGCAGATACAGTATCTCAGGACAGAGTTGCCTAAGAATTTTGTAACGGAGAGTTATAGGATGTCACTGCCAAAAGGGACCTTTGTTGGGCAGTAAAGGTCCTGAGGCCCAGGGGCTTTGAAAGTAAGTCAGGACTTTAATTCAGCTTCTCTATCCTGACCTGCCATAACCCTCCCTTGTCCCACAGTGTAGCCAGTACCACCTACATCTGCCATCATCAGAAGCCTCTCAGCCTATTCATTTGTGCACCAATCAATCCAGGGTTTGTACCTATAATTGCTCAGAAGTGTTTGTAGAGTAAATTGTTCTTCTGATCTTTATGCATTCACCTGGTCAGTAATATCTGAGCACATACCTGGTGCTGGGCTCTGTACTGGGGCTGTCTCTGAGGTGCAGGGAAGGGTGGGCACGCAGCACACAAGAAGTGACACGGCAGAGAGGTGATGGCCCAGGCTTTTCCACCCCCACTCCCCATTCACTAGCTGCTTGACTTTAGGTAAGGGTTATGTCTTTTCTGTGGCTTAGTCTCCCAATGGAGATACCAGCAAGACTTCTTTCACAGTGTGCTCATGAGGGGGAAATATGTGTGATAACTCATGTAAAAAGCTTGAACAATGCTGGGCACAAGAAAAGGAAAAACCACTCATGCCTGTCAGCTGCTATTGCTGTTCATTGTTCACTCCTCTACCCCAGGGCTGCAGACACTCAATGTGTCCTCCTCTTTCTGGCTGGGACAATTTCCAGGCCCCACAAAGTAGCTGCCAAGGAAACTCGGAAGAGATACAAATGTCCTATAACTAGCAGTTCAACTGAGGCAAAAAAAAGGGAGGAGGTGTGAATCTTTTTTATCCCTCTAATATCGTACATCATTTAAGCATGAGAAAAAGACGGCAGAAGAAAGGGCCAAGTAACAGCAGATGCGATCGCCTCTGCCAGTGCCGGTGCCAGGTAGCTCTCTGCACAGCCTGGGGCTGCTCCTGCTACACAAGTAGCATCTGACCCCTTAGTCACTCAGTTTTTGACTCAAGAAGAGAGGGACTCCGTCTCCCCAGATGATTACTTAGTTATGCCTTCTTTAATTCAGTTACCAAATGTGTACTGAACTCCTATTCATCAAGGTTAATTTCTCCTGTGCAGTCTGCTGAAGGCTTTGGTCCCTTCTCAGAATAATGGATACAATACACAGAGCTAGACTTATAAAGGAAATCCAATGAAATGAAATACAGTTAGTGAAATGTTGAAGAAGGATTTATAACATCGTGATACATGTACTTCTTTGATAGCACATTAACAAACTCGAGTGGGAGGTCTAATAACCACTCTCATCTCAAAGTAGTGATGAGCCTAAATGCTACTTTGAGACAGCTGTAACTGGAATGTGCTATAAAGATATCTGTGTCTTCTACTGGTAACAAAGTTACAGGTGTTCTGAATACTGCTGTGGTTTCTAGCCTAAATCCATCATTGAAGGAAATGCTAAATATGAGTCACTGACAATAAAGATGTGATTTTTTTCTTTTTTTTATCTCAGCCCCAGTTCACCAGTCCCTGAATTCTATCCACAAAACCGTTGGAGATCTGTGGAACTCAGGTTAAGAATTCCCATTTATTTGAAATGTAGTGGACTGAGGGATAGTAGTAGGGATGTAGCCATAAAAATGAGCCAGGATCTCAAGAATCTTAGTAGGGAGAGGGGAAATCAAACATTTGTAAATATTCACTGAATATCTGCTATGGGCAGGCAAATAGGTAAGATTATAGAACTTACATAATTACTAATGCATTCTTACATAAACATTATTGCCTTTGAGTGGTACTTTAGATCATTTGGCTAAATTTAAAAAAATGTTCTTTCCACTTTTAAAAGTAACAGCAGCTACTGAAGGCATGCTGTGGACTCTTACCCAAGGTCTTCTGGTAGGTTTTTGGATGGCAAAGTTGAGATTCATCCTGGATCCATCAGCCTGGAATGTCTGTTGAGAACGGCTGCCTAGCTGGGATCTAGGTATCTTCTCTGCTAACTGCACTGTGGGGCTTCTTTGATCTGGGTCCTCAGCTTTTCCCGCCATGCCTGAGAAGCTCAGCCATTCTGAGACCTCACCCAGACTTGGCTGCACTTACCCTCTGAGGTCGGCAATGAGGATCTGTCCTCCATTTCGCACATCGAAGATTTTGACGGACCTGTCTGAGGAGCAGGTTGCCAGGCGGGTGCCATAGTAGTCCATCTGGGCATCGTGCTGCAAAGGGAGGATAGCTTGGGAAGCCTGCAGGCTGGGCGGATGAGGGTGGGGTAGGGTAGGACAGTCACCAGGACAGAGTCTAGTTTGGATCAGAGTTTACCAGATATTAATCTAATCTCAAAGGAGCATCACTATCAGGCAACAAGCTAGCATCTCTACATTCTCATTTCTCTGACCGGCAATGTCATTCTGAAAGGGACCAGAAAAACCATACCTAGCTGCCTTCAGACTCTTTACATACACAGGGGAAGTCGTTTCCAACCCTATTCTGTAGGGTGGGTATGGGAGACAAAACACTGGCTATCTAGCCTCCCTTTTCTTCTTCCTTCCTCAGGCCCCACCCTGTTCTGAGGCGCTATGGGCTACTGGGGAAGACATCCAGAGGTTCAGCTCAGCCCCAGAACCCAGGGCTCCAAAGAGGTATGGTTAGACTGCATCCAGGAAACATATACAACTGTGAGACCAGGCAGCCTCTCAGGAGACAAAAAGCAACTGTTGGTGGGCAGGAGCCCTGAGATGAAACACTGTAAGCTGACTGACCAGGGTCTTACTCAAAGGCTGCCTGGACTGCGTGGCCCTGCATGAAGCAGTCTGCATCTTTGCTTCTGGGGACTTTACCCTCTGGACCTTCTCCCACCACTCTGCCCTCTGATACTGAGCTCTGCGTTTGCCTCTCAGAAAACGCCCTGAGTTAATGACTTCTGGTTCAAAGGGCTTTGCCCGGCCTACTGTGTGTGGTGGTCCTACCTGGCTGTGCTCTGGGCTTTCACTGTGCCTGCTCTCTGCCTTTATACTGAGTTACCTTCCCATTCTCTTCTTTCAGCCCCCTTTCCAGTGGAGCTAAGCACTCGCAGCATGAGGAAGGCAGGTGGGAAGATTATTGTTAAACTTTCACACCGGCTCAGCCTCCATCCCAGAGCAGGTTACCTTGCTGGCCTGAAGACCGAGGGCCTTGAGCTATAAACTCTTCCTAGGTTTCTCCCACCAGAGTGACCAGAATGCCCAGTACTGGCAACCAGGGAGGCAGGGCTGGGAGACTGACCATATACTAAGGCTACAGTTTGATTACAGGGTGCCACGCCACACCAGATACATGAATGATCAACAGAAAAGCTTCCCCCGCACTGAAATGCCCACATGTGAGAGAAGGCTAAAGGAATACTTACAATCATATCCTCATGGGAGGTGTCCACAGTGTTAATTACTGACACCTAGAACCAAAGATATAGTTGGTAAAAGAACAGAGGGCAGTTAGAACGCAATCACCTTATTAAACGTACCAGTCATTTCTAAAGTTCTTGACTGCATTTGTTCGCTCACTCATTACACATTTACTTTAAGTATCTTCTTTTTGCCAAGCACCGTGTCAGTGACTGGAGATACAGACACAAATAAATATTTCTTGCCCCTGAAAATCTCATAAGTAATGCTAACATGGAAAGATAGGTACTTTAACAGCAGTTTACGTGTAAGCCTGAGGAACTGGTGGTGGCAGACATGAATTGGGACTTAGATGATGAGGACTTTACCAGGTGGCTCAGGGGGAAAACGTACAGTCCAAGCAGAGGCAATAACATGAACAGAGAGGGGAGAATGGCAAGCAGTCTTGGCTACCTCTGAGGGTGAAGGAGGATGCTGGAGGATCTATGGCTGTTGTTCCTTTTCTGGATGACAGAGCTTCTGATTTACAGGCAGTTTGGGCAGAACAGTTAATACCTAAGCCTTGGAGAACCAATTCAAGGCAGACAGCTTCCTGGTCCACCACTTATGACAGGTTCTAGGCTGTCACCCACTGGGATCCAGGGTTGAACAACTTAGGGAGCTGGAACACAGCTGCATGGTCTTCACCCTCTCACTCCTCTTTAAGGTCCAGCTCAAATTATGCCCGTTTTGAAGGTTCCCAGATTCTCCAACTTGCTGAACTCCTCTGAATATCTGAAGCACTGAGAGCACAACAGTTCACACTCTTTCTTTTCTGAAAACAGACGCAGGGTCTGTGTCACCTACAGTTCTGAATCTTTTCAAATTACCAGCACAGTGTTCTGCAACCAGAAGGAACTCAGTGACTGCTTGCTGACTGCTTGAGAACAAAACCAGACAGTTTTACTCTTTAAACTCCTGGGATAGGGATCCCTGGGTGGTGCAGCGGTTTGGCACCTGCCTTTGGCCCAGGGCGCGATCCTGGAGACCCGGGATCGAATCCCACGTCAGGCTCCCGGTGCATGGAGCCTGCTTCTCCCTCTGCCTGTGTCTCTGCCTCTCTCTATCTCTCTGTGACTATCATAAGTAAATAAAAATTAAAAAAATATTAAAAAAAAAAATAAACTCCTGGGATAGAAAAGGGCTAAAAGGGAGGTTTCAGTTTGGAACTGGTATTCCTTACCACGATCCCCATTTCATCTTTTTCCAGCAGAAGCCCTACAAGTATAAAGTCTGATTTGACTTTTCAGAAAAGTGGACACTGGAGGAGACAGTTGCCAAGCAGTTCAAAAGGTACACATCAAGTAAGCACAGGTTCTCTCATCAAATTCGAGACTCCCTAATAAGGGGACCTCCAAGGTCTGCAAAAGCAAGTAAGAAAGATAAAAGAGAAGTGTCTCCTACTCTTGCCAAGCAGTCTAGGTTACAAAGGGCTTTCACATATGCACCAGGAAGGACAAAGGTCAGAATTAACTGAAGCCGTCTGATAACTAAGGAACTGAAGGAGGCTAGAGAAGAGGGAGCACTTGCCAAAGTCACAGAGATTGTTAAAAGTGGAGCTGGAAAACAGCCTGACCTGTTAATTCCCGGCTCACAAAGCTTTCCACTCCACTAGGCTGCCTATCCAGAACACACAGTAAGTAGTTGTTACACTAAATTCTCTAAGTCAATGGCTGAGGGCTAAGGAGAGTCAAGAAGAAAAGGTTCCTGGTAGTTTCATACCAGGTCACTAACTAGCAGGGATTTTTAACCACTTTCACCCACCAGCCAGGACTGGTGAACCACACTTCTGAACAAGTGTTTTAAAAGCTCCCTTCTTGGGGATCCCTGGGTGGCTCAGCGGTTTAGTACCTGCCTTTGGCCCAGGGCCTGATCCTGGAGTCCCGGGATCCAGTCCCACATTGGGCTCCTGCATGGAGCCTGCTTCTCTCTCTGCCTCTCTCTGTGTCTCTCATGAATAAATAAAAATAAAATATTAAAAAAATAAAAAAATAAAAGCTCCCTTCTAAAAAAGTCCTCCCTCCTGAGCACCTCACATTGTCTGATCCTTGTTAAGTAGTAAGAGGCAGTGCCCTTAAAACAATTAAGCTCTTCAGAATTGGTTGAAGAGTTAAAATTTCATTTAGAGAGAGCTGAGTATCAGCTTAAGAGATTACTGTTATTATTATTTTTTAAGGATTTTACTTATCTATTCATGAGAGAGACAGAGAGGGGCAGAGACACAGGCAGAGGGAGAAGCAGGCTTCACGCAGGGAGCCGGATGCAGGACTCGATCCCAGGACCCCGGGACCACCACCTGAGCTGAAGGCAGACGCTCAACCAGGGGCGCCCAGAGCATAATAGATTCTACTCAGCGGCTGAAGTATCAGGGGCCTAAAGAGATGCGCAGTTTCAGGGCAAGACCTAAACCCAGTGTCCTGACTTCTGGTTCCCAAAGGTTCCCTCAAACCCCAGGCACACCCATTGTCCTGAGCACGGGTTACCTGAGCCCGGCACCCCTCCACCCCCTGCCCACGCAGGCTCCAGGGACGCGCTTTTATTTATCAGTTATCATCCATTCACTCAATGAGTCAACGAGGAATGACTGTACACCGGATACTAGAGATGTAAAAACCCGAATCTACCTCCAGAGAGTAATTTAGCTCGTCCTTACATGAGGTTCTTGAACTGCCCGTCACACTTCGGGGCCCTACATTCCCGTCCACATACACCTCTGCTGGGGCAGGTGGGGGGCGGTACAAGGGGGTGGTCACGGGGTTCGCGTCCCAGCTCGGGCACGTAGGCGGCTGTGGAAGAGGTTCGCCTCTCGGAACCTCGAGCTTCCCTGGTAGCGCGTCCATCTCGGGCAGCACCTACTCTGCGGGGCCTTAGCGGGCTGCAGATCCCGAGCAACGCTGGGAACTTCCTAAGGGTTTAGGATGCGGAAGCTCCCCCGGTGTCCTGGGTTTTGTTTTCCATTGTCGGGGGGAAGAGAAAGAAAAGAAGGAGCGAGAGGCGCGGGGGCGGCTCGGCCGGCGGAGTTTCCGGAGCTTCCGCGGCCTCCTCCGGCCTCCCCCTCCGAAGGGTTCCGAGACGCGAGGCCAGAACCCCGCAGGCCCCGAAGCGGCGGAGGGGGAGCTGACCGGCCGAGGCCGCGGCTCTACCCGTGGCACGGTCAGGGAACCCGGGAGAGGGCCCCGTGCTCTGCCCCCACACTCACCATGGCTGCGACGGCGGCAGCTCCCGGCCTCGGACGTGGCAGCTCCCGGCGGCGCCCCCGAACAGCTCACTTCCGGCGCCGGGCGGGCCGGCGGGCCGTGGCGCTGGAGCCTCCGGGTAGCAACGCGCTTCCGCTCGCACAAACGTTCCGGGGCGGCGCCCCGCCCTCCCGAGGCCCCGCCCCTTCTGCGTGCGGAACGCGGGAGACCAAAGGGGGAGGGGCTCCCGTTTTCGGCGCGATTCTGATCCCGGGGCTCTTGGAGTCGGGAGCTCTAACCCGTCTTCTCTTCCCAGCGGGCGCTCCCTTTTGCTGAGATGTATGCACGAGAGGAAGGCCTCGTAACTGCAGCTTCACCCGCCTCCCTGCAGAGCTGGGTGCCACCGGCCTTAAGAGGGACATTGTAGGAGGAGTAATTTTTTGGGTAGTGGGTAGACTGGTCCTGGTGCTTCCTTGTTGTTGGGACCTCAGGACCCAAAGCTGGGGCCAGGGGCAGAGACGGCCAGGAAATGCCAGCTGCCGGAGGCTGAGCCCTTTCACCGTGCCCTCTCCAAACTGCGGGACCCAATGCCTCCAAACTGCCCCTTCCGCAGTCTTGGGGTCCTGTGAAGTAGAAACCCCAGGCAGGGTGGGGTCTCAGCTGGGTTTCTGCAGCTAGAGCCCAGGAGCTAAAGCCCCGTGTCCCCAGCCCTTAGGTCCCGGGCTTCCCACTAGCACAATGAGAATGTTCTAAAGCTGATGGAGCCTGGGAGCTCCCCTCAGCCACACCTGGTGGGGCAGGCCTGGACCCTTCCTGGTGTTAAGGAGTCCAGGGGCCTAGGGTGGAGCTCAGGCTCTCTTTGAGTAAGTCACCAGTCCTCAGTTTCTCTCTTGACACTGGGTGGAAGATCCCTAGCTAGAGGTGGTCACTGCTGGAAGGAAGACGTTAAGGCTCAGAGACTGTGATAGGCCTAGACCACCAAGGAGCTTTGGAGAGGGGACCAAGGATGTGGGGTCTCCGAGTTAAGAGCTGGGCCTCCAGACAGCAGCCCACCCTCTCACCCTCACCTCAGCTTTCAAGATTATTTCCCTCTGATGGAGAAATATTGCAGGGATGTTGGGGACAGCACTTAAAAGTGGAGCAAGGGGCAGCGGAGGTGGGGCTTTTGGGTCTCCTATTCTTCAAGGGACAAGCCCTGGCCTTGGATCTGTAGCTGCACCACCGATTCTCTGGGTGCATCAGTTCTCTCTGACCCTTGCTTTGCTCGAGTGGAAAATGGGGACAGTCACATTTTTAATATAATACGAATATACTGCATGGGGCATAGTTGGTATTAAAGGAACTCCCTGGGATGGGCGTCGAAGTTGGAAAGATTGGGGATTTGGGACAAGCAATGCAATTGTATCTTATTCATTAAGGTATTTGCTGGTGAGACTGAAAGGCACTGTAATAATATAGAGGTAATATAGATGTAATATAGATGCTAATTCTGGCATCATTTCTGGCTAGGATCATGAATTGTTTCTTTCTAGGCAGGTATACCCTTCATCTCTCTGAACTGCTGTCTCCTTGTCTGTTAAATGGAAATTATAATACTACGCTGAAGGTATATGTTGGGAGTAAATGGATCCTGGGATGTGAAACTGTTTGGAAGTTAGATGGGCCTATACGGTGCTTGATCTGAAGATCAGTTCTCCCTGACAAGGGCTAGTCTTTAGTGTGTTTATGTGTGTGTGTATGTGTCCATGGGGAAAGGTGCACATGTGCAACCCTCAACCTTTGAACCAACGTTGAGATCATCTCTTGGTTTGGGCACATTCTTGTTTTCTGCTGATGCTCAGCAGAGGTTTGCAAAGTTCAGATTCTTAGGGTGCCAGGCTCCCCTTTGCCTCCCCCCTCCCTAGTAAGGGATGCCACCTACATCTTTTGTCCCCATCTTCCTTCAGCTCCCTCCAGTTGACCCTAGACCCCCCACATCAGGCCATTCTTAGCTTTCCCCAATATGCTCCCCCTTCCTCCCAGACCCTCTGTCCCCAAATCTCTTCCTCCTCCTCCTTCTCCTCCTGAGGCCTCTTCCCCCAAAGTCTTGCTCTCTGGGACTGTCCACTGTTCCTCATGGAAGGTTAATGACTCATGACAGGTTAAACTTACTCCCTTAAATGGTGGAAGTTTGAAAGGTGTGACGCAGTGGAAGGAGAGAGACCACCCACTGAGCTGTGCACCCTTGGGCAAAGTGCCTTTCCCTCCCAGGGACTCCATTTTCCCGAGTTCAAGTCCGCAGAGGGCGGGGACCCAGCTGTCCTTCGGAAAAAGGCCTGTGATGTGTACCGTGTCTGCGTTTCCACGTGTGCATTTATTGTTATTGCTCAGGATAGTGTTGAAAAGGCAGACAAATCCCATTAATTACAAAGAGCACAAGCCAGAGATACAGAGAAATAAGAGTGTACAATAAGAGCACAGTCACTTCCCAGCCCCGATTGTCCCGGAGCCCCCCAGAGCCCGGGCAGCTTGTGGAAGCTGGAGCGGCACCATTTCCTCGCTACTCTGTTATAAAATATGTGCACACAAGAGTTAGCAGAGTGTGGCGACCCCCAAGAGGAAAGGTCCGGAGGGAGAGCACCACAGGCATTACAAAACAGACTTAGGGGGCTGAGGAGGTCCCAGAGCAGCCTCAAAGGTCTTGTTTTTGGTGGAGGGGGTGATAGGTGATGTCCAGGGCCTGGGATGCCCTTCCTTTTACTAGGGTGAGTAGGATCTCTGCATCACAATCTGGACAGCTTGCTTTGTAACCTGTAAAAGGCCTGGGGATTTTCTGCTGTTGTTTGATAGGGCTTGGCTCTGGAAGACCCAAAGCCTTCAAGAAATGCACTCCTCCCATCTTCTCATGGGATCTCAGATACTATGGAGAGAGTTTAGGGTGGGAGGTGCGTTGCAGCGCACCCAGCTGACAGCCTCCCTTAAGTAGAGCAGGGATGGGCAGGGGGAGTCAGGGTGGTTTGAAGGTCTGGGAAAGAAATTCCTGTATCCCAAAGGACCTATTACACAACCGCTAAATAAACTCTGAATAAAGAACAAGAAGTGACCCCTCCCCCCCAACAAAAATAAAAAAGTTCGTTCAGGAGAGGGAGACAGGAATAAATGTTTCTTCATGAAGAAAATTAGAACTATAGACAACTGGGCCATGCATTCTGGTAGCTCCAGGTCTGGGAGAGAGAGAGATCCCTCTCTTCCTCTTCTGGGGCAGATGGAAGGTCCACCACAGCACAACCAAGGTGGGTGACTGAGTCCTAAACTGAGACTAGGGGTAGGGCTTGGTGGCCTTTCCTGATGACAACCTTGCTTAGGGTACAGGTGAGATCATGGGAGGAACATTCTCCCAGGATTTAGAATGCTCTTTTTGTTTCTCCTTATGGGACACTATTTAGTGACCCTGAATGAACAGTGCCTACAATGGCAGGAAGCCCTTTGCCAGTAAAATGACAGGGCCCAGGATTTGGGGTGGGGGAAGGACAGGGGGGTTGTGGTGGAAGACTTGGCAACATTGTGAAGTTTCCTTAAAAGAATAGCTGTGAGACAATAACCAGGAAATTTCGTTTAAAAAGAAAAAAGAGGGAAGGGTACTTATCCCTCCACATGATAAAACATTATATAAAATGACAGTAATTAGAACTGTATGGCTGGTGCCAGATGAGACACCCAGAGAAGGGAACAGAAGAGAAATTCCAGAAATAGACCCAAATCTATATAAGCTATCAATATGTGGTACAAGTGGCATTTCAATGTGGTTAGGAAGAGAGCAGCTATTCAATAAGTAGGCTACCCAGGCTGAGATGGGTCCAGAGTCCTTGGCCCACTACTGTCATTGTCATTGGTCTGGCCTCAAAAGCGGGGCACCCTCCCTCTTGTCAACCCTGTGCTCTGGTTGGGACAAGGGGGCAAGGGACTAGTGGGAGCAATGGAGGCTGCTTCAGAGTTAGGGAAAGCACTGCCTGAGACACAGGGAGGAAACGTTCCTCCCTGCCAACCTCCACAGGTGGGTGATTCTTCATCCCCAGGGGTCACTGAATGTGCCCCCTGCTCTTCTCTCATCTGTTGAGGGGAGACAAGTGGTTGGACTTAGGTCTCAGAATGAATCTGCTGTCTTCTGAAGCCCTTGTCCAGAGGACAGAAAAGAAGCTAAGTGGATGGTGCAGTCCCAAACCGGAAAAAAAAAAAAAATTACAGAGTATATATTTGCTGTGTTCTGGTTGATGTTGTTTTTTTGCCTTTTTTTTTTTTTAACCACAGACATTTCAGAACCACACTGCGGGAATAAGAAGAGTCAGCAATTGAAAGCATAACCATTGCATAGTATTAAATGAACAGAGACGGTGAGTTCTTTATTTACAATTATTGTCTAGATAAAAAAATTCATAAAAACAGATGAATGGTCATAAATTATTTACCCCCTAATGGGGTGAACTGCCAAACGTACCCCATGCTGCTAGATATAGGACGCAGAGTGCAAGCTTTATGTACTACGGTGAGGTTTGACAAACCAATCATTTCCTGTGTGTGTGTGTGTCTCTGTGTGTGTGTGTGCACGTGTGTGTGTGTGTGTGTGTGTGTGTGTGTGTGTGTGTGTGTGAGCATCCATCATTCCTGACAAGAAAAGACCAACACTAAGGTCGGGTGTTCCCGGTCACTCTACCACTGCTCCCTGTTCCCCAAGCTAAGCTCTGCTCGGAGAAAGCCTCCTGTTTTCCCTGTGTCCTGGCTCCTAATGAACAGGGAGCGTGGTGCGCACACGCAGCTCTCCTGGTGTTGTGGAATGAGGTCATGGACACAAGATTGGAACAGAGAAGGTAGGGATATGGGAAACCTTGAGAAAGGAAACTACAAAAAAACAAAAACAAAAACAAAAAACCACCATGTTCCAAGGCTGCTCCATGTTTTCCATGAGTGGGTCTTTCCTTTCCTGGCAGGAGAACAGCGGGCTGGCTTTTGGTGGTGTTTGTATTGGAATCCAATAAGCATATCTGAGGGCTGGTCACCCTGTTGGGGTTGCAGTTTCCTTTGCTGGGTACATTCAGGGATACTCCTTCGCGACATTCAGGGGATGCTCTCACGCGCAGAAGGTCCTCCTTCCAGGAAGGTTTGCCAAGTGGGATGGGCAGACTTGGGATCCCAAACCCTCAGGTTCCTTCACAGCCACCCAGACGTAGGCCCTCCCAGCGGACTATGGCTCTTTTCCCAAGTGGCTCTCATCTTGTTTGTGGGAGAATTCTCTGGGCCTGGAGAGGGGAAGGGCCGAGCTGACACAGAGCAACCATGGGAAGGGTCAGTCTGAGGAGCGCATTTCGCAAGCGAGGTGGAAAGTGTTTGGTTTTCCTTGAAGCATGGGACGTCATCGATCATGGTATTCAAAATGTCTTTTGCACTGTACAAGTTTATGGAAAAAGATTGTATGCTGAAAAGTCTCAAAGCAAACTTTGTATTAAATACAAAAGTTCTTTTATGAAAAAAGCTGATACCCACAAAGTGCTTAGCAGTTAAGAGGCTGACGTACAATTAAATAAGCTCTCATTAAGTGGGATTACTAGTGCTGTTATTGTCTTGGGGGGAAATTAACCACCTTTTCTCACCTGTGATACTGTAGGGTTTCAGAATGGCTTTCTGTCTGGGAAAGCAAGACTTGCTGTCGAAAGGCTACAGTATATATTGCGACTACAGGAAGACAATTTGGTTTAAAAATCACACTGAATACATCTCAATATACACATCGTAAGGTTCGTTCGGATCTAAATAGTGCAGAGAAAAAGGCTATTCTTCTTCAAAAATAAAAATAAAAGCAGCAAGCCATAATGATCCTCATCCAGTATGCCAACAGCTCATACGCTGCAATTTATAAGTAAATAAACCTCTAAATTACTAAAAAAAAAAAAAAAAAAGAAAAAAGAAAAAGAAAATCAACACAGTAGCATTTATAATATTGCAACACTACCTCAACCTCTGTACAGACAGTGCCAAAGAGAACCTCTTTTTTTTGAAATGCTCTTGGTAAACTCAAGCGAGTTTCATCGAGAGAAAAGTCTTCAACCAAAGCTTGGCGGATGCCCGGATCCTCGGGCTGGGCCGGCTGGTAGCGCTACGAACTTAGGAAGCCTTCTCTCCTCCTCTCCCTTGTCTACGGAGCACGGTGTTAACCCCTTTCCGGATGGATACTCGGTAGTGTTTGGCTTCTGTCTGGGCCTCCCGTGGTAGTGACATAATTGAACGGAAACAGCAGGCAAAAATCAGAGCATGGCTATTGTAAAACATCAAGGATGCAATCCGGGGAAGTGTCTGTTGGGCTGAGCTGTTTTTATAGCATCTCAGCCACCAGTGTTCTTAAACCGTACAAATAGCCAAAGACGTTATCTACAGGTTTGTAAACAAATTACATTCTTGTTTTAGGACATAAATAAGTTAAAATAGAGCAATTTAAGCGGAAACAAGGCAACATGCCGGCAAAAAAAAAAAAAAAAAAACTTTATATATCCGTGTGTGCGTGTATATATATATATATATACCTATCTATATGGACGTATACAGTCTTGGAAAAGTATACGTTGATATAGATACAAAGAAATGGATATAACCTTGTGAGTGTCTATGAAGTTCTTCGGTTCCGTTGGTGCAAATTTACTAGGTGAGTGAAGCTCTGCAGTTTCAAAAAGTTATTAAATTAACCTATACAACTGAGACCATGCTGCGCAAGCATTTTCAAAAACTCACAGACCAGTGGATTGGATAAATAGTCTCAGAAAAGAGTCTGTTTGCAGTTCCCGCCTAAGAAAACAAACAAAAAACCCTCCCCGACCCCCCCACACCAAACAAGGGGAGGACTGGAAGTGTACAGTACATTCATGCAGGGGACGTGGTGGCCTGGCGGGTGCATGGCTGGTCCATGTTTGGGCGGGAGCCTGGGAGGGCTTGTCCTGGGAAGATCGCTCACTCCCGGGGACCCCCCGGGGAGACCCCGCCCCCTTGCCTCAAAGTGAAAAAGAGTTCAAACAGCATCGCAGCCAGAAAAAGGGTCTCTTGGGGGGGAAATGTTGGTTTTCTCGCCAGTATTTGGTTTCCTGTTGTTGCTCGTTGCTGCTTGGGTGAGCTGGGTGCCTGGATGGGTGGGGCCCGGGGGTGGGTGGCGGCGGGGGTCCTCAGCTAAAGCGACGTCTCCAGGCTGTGGATGGGACTCCCTGGACTTGAAGAGGTAGCTGATTTGCTTGTGTCGGTTGTCAGGTTGATCCCGCTGTCGATGGCGCTGTTGTTCTTGTTGAGCGATGACGGCGGGCTCGAATTCTGCTTGAGCGCGGCATCTTCTTCCAGGTCGGTGTCATCAATGAGGGGGATGTGGGGCTGGGAATCTTCGATCCGGAATTCAGGGTGAGCCATGAAATTATGGATGGAGGTTCGAGACTCAGGCTTTTCTAGACCTTCATAGAGAGAGCTACGGAACGCCTTCACGACGCGAATCTGCAAGGGAAGCACAGGGGTGAGAAGCACTGCCTTGGGGGGGGGCCAGCAGCCAAGCTTGGGGGGGGGGCTCGGAGGAGGGGCTGGGGGAAAGGGGGAGGCACAGCGGGCGGCTGGAATCCACAGTCGCTGGGTGTTATGAGCAGGGGCAGGAGGGGGAAGAATGGAAGAGGGGGCTCAGGTTATATGCGTCCATGAGGTTTTAAAAACTGCTTTGGTTTTGGTCAGAACTACAGTATCATTCGGACAGGAGGAATCAAGCCCCATCACAGAGATGGTGGGAACCAGTGGTTAGAGGAAGCATAGTCCACTCCGGCGGGCACCCAGACCTAGTGAGAGACTGAGCCTTGTTAACTTTAAAGCAGAAGTCCAACCATGCAGAAGGGGAGCGGGGCCAGGTGGGAATAAAGGAGGAAGGAGGAGAGGCTAGTTTTAGAAAAGTAATCTTAAGAAAACCACACGCAGTTAAGAAACCATATAACATGGAACAGATAACATGTCACGAAACAGAGAAGGAACAGAAAGGAGAGACAGTCGGATGAGCTGGGACGGGAGAAGACACACGAGGGCCAGAGGACAAGAACATCAAACCGAAGCAGCAAAGCAAACCAAAGCCAACTCAGGGCTTTCTGGGGTGCAGAGCAGAGGCAGCCAGAAAGCACGAAGGAGCCGGCGGACTGATGACATTCAGGGGCGGGAGCATGCCACGGTGAGGGGTTGGGAACCACACAGCACACACAGACAGACACACGGCTACACTTGGAAGCCTGGACAATGTGAACGGAGGTCTTTGTACCCAACGTTTCTTTCCTTCATGCATTTGGGAGGTAAACACTCGAGTATAGACTCAAAGCCCTGGCCAGTCATTGGAGGTGATTGACTTTGGGGTCCCTTATTTCCTGGGGCATTTTATTTCTTTATTTGTGCTTTGAAAACACAAAACCTCCAAAAGGGAGGCCAGAATCAGATGGCCAAACCCAGCCCTGGGTGGGATTCTAGGGGTGTGGAGCCGAGCCACAAAACAGCACACTCTTTCATTTTCTGTGTCTTAGTCGGAACCCGTGGTGGTTCTCAGAAGAGTGAAAGGAGGTTGGAGGCTAGTGGAAGGAGCACTGGATTTGGAGTGAGGAAGACCTGAGTCTGAGTCCTGGCTCTGCCACTTTTGGTGCCTTGACCACGGGCGGGACATGCTGCCTCCCTGGCTGTCCTCTGTCCTGCCTCATGGATACAGAGGAATAGGACCCCCGTGTTGAAGAGAGGGGTCCCTTCTCCAGACTCCTGGGAGGGGGAAGCCGTGCCTATCATCTAAAGGGGAAGATGGGACTTGGCGGCAAAGGTTTTCACTCCTGTCTTCCCAGATCCAACTCAGAGTGGAGGCAGTGGCAGAGGAATACGAGGCGGCATTAGCGCCTCCAAGGAGCAGAGCCTTGCCAAGTTGTCTGTGGAGCCAAGGGTGCCTTGCCTGGCTCTCCCTGCAGAGCAGGGGCTGCCTCCATACCACAGGGCTGCAAGGGTGCGGGAAGGGGGGGGCAGAGGATCAGCAGGGCTCTTGTGGTCTGAGGATTTGTGGAACTCTCAGCTAAGCCCAGGGGTGTTGGGTTGGTGGGAAATGGGTGGGGAAAGCCCTGTCCATGGGAGTGAATCTTCTAGATGACTGTGTCTGATGGTTTTAGGTGTTGTAGCTAAGGGTTTATCTTACTATTTCAGAGGGAAGTGTTTCTAAAGCACCCAAGATGCTCCTCTGCCTTTTGTTTTAGTGTGCACAAAGAATTTAAGTTGGTCAGTAATTCTTTTGGTCTTCTGTAAGACCCCTGAGTTTTGATGTTTTAAAAAAATTTCTCTCTTTTGTTGTCAGCCATCATTACTCATTCTGACTTTTTCTTATTTTCTCAAAAGCATCTCTGTCTCTTTTCCTTCTTAGGTGCTGTGGGCTGGGGACTCCAGGGGATCCTGCTTGTTGGAACCATGCTTTAAATGAGAGGCATCAGGCACCAAGCAAGAGCCAGCAGACGCTGTGTATTCGTGCTGGCACTCCGTAACGGCTGTTTGCTCTGAGGCCTCTTTCTCCCTGGATTCCCTATTCAAGGCTCTGTAGGGATGATTAAATATTCTGATCTCCTGATGAGCAAGCCACTACACCCTTGATTAAGTTAAAACAGCAAAAAAAAAAAAAAGTGTTGTGGGCCTCAGTTTTCTTATCTGTAAAATGGAAATAATAATCATTGTAACTGTCCAGCCTAGTGCCCAGTGTGTTCTGAGGCTGTATTGCAATAAGGTGCTGGCCGGAGCGCCTGGTGGAGGAGGAGGGATGGTGGCGGGATCCTGTCATGTGACTGAAAATGCAGAGGGGACGACACACAATGAGATGCAGGCCCCTTGCCCTCCCCCTGGCATGGAGACAACAGAAAGAATGAACTGCTCTGGACAAGACTGTGGGGACAAGACTTTTCGGGACACCCCGCCATGGTCATCTCAAGTGTCCACTTCGGTTCTCTCCGCGGCTGAAATGAAAAAAATATGGGAAGAAAAAAAGCTCTTCCCCCTCCCATCCCTGCCTACCCTAAAGTGAGATTCTGGGACATAAGCCTCATTTGGGTACAGGGTGAGGGGAGAGGGAAAAAGGATCCGGATCTGTGGGATTTCAGACACTAGTTTGATCAGCACAAAGGGAGCAGGAGACCCACGCCTCTGTGGGATGGCTCGAGGGATTGCATCGGCCCCGGGCTGGGACGGGTTCGACATACTCGAATGTTTACCCGGCTTCAGGGAAGCCAAGAGTCTGGGATTGATTCACATTCATTTCAGGCTCAAGGTTAAAGACTCACAACCTCTTTTAATTTCACTCTCTCTTGCTGAACTCTGTCTCCAGGGTTCTCTAGCCCTCTAGGGAAACAAACACATGGAATATTCAGACAGTGGAGAGGTCTAGGCCCCACCCCAGAAGCAAGCCATCTCGCCAACCCAAGATTATGCTAAGTTTGTTACCAAAACGCTAATGAGAGGTACAGTTTTCTTTCCTTCTCCATTTCTCCCCTTAAGAGATGCGAACTCCTTGCCCTAGCAGTCCTCAGAATCATGGATGTGATGAGGGAAGTGAGAAGTGGCAGTAGGAGATGCCCCCTGTCTGGTAGTGGCCAGAAAGTGGCTGGTTCTGGGTTAGGTGTCTGATGTTCTCGGCCTGGTCGGTTTGAAGGAGAAGGACCTTCACTGACCAACACCGGGCCTGCTATAAACTTGCTAAATACAAAAATGGCTTGGAGTTTGAGGGGCATGAGCAAGAGTTGCAGTGCAGTTTGGCCTTGGGTCACAGAGCTGAATGCTAATTTTGTCCTCGATCACCAGTGGGAAGGTGCCCTTCTCCTCAGTCCTGGCCAGGCTGGCACAAATTCAAGCAGAGAAACAGCTTTCCTGGCCTTCTAGACTCCAGAGGGTTGACCCCTCTCCGCTTTGTGAGGCTGTGGGAATGGGCACTGGTTCTGGAATGGAAATTCAAACTCTGCAGGCTCCAGGGCTATGGGCTTGTCTGGAAAGTGACGTGGGATGGTGGGAATAATGAGGCGCTTTGGAGTCAGACTCCTAGCCACTTACTTGTGTGATCATGGCCACATTGGCCCAGTTCTCTGAGCCTCAGTGTCTTTCTCAGTGCAATGGGTATATTGACAGATCCTCCCTCCTATCTCCTTGGTGAGGCATATGCGTAGTGAAGGATGTGGGACCTACTTTGGAAAATGTTGAGTAAGGCTCAAGTATAAGGCCTTGGAGTATGCCTTTAAGTTTCTGGGGGAAAAAAACAAACTCATTCTTGAGTCAGTTAGAAGAGGAAGCAAAGAGAGTGGACCAGAGTTCCCTCCCAAACATTCTGGATGCAAGTCTGACCCGACTGTCATGTCACCACATGCATCTGTCTGCCTGGGGCCTCCATCTCACAGTGGTGCCAGGGGTGGGATTGGCTAGGGGAGCTCCTCACCCCATGGTTATGAGTCAGAAGTCTGCCTCAAGTACACACTGCCCCACCACTGGCCTTGGTGGTCAACTCCTGACAACCTAGGGGACAGTGGTTTGACTCATTCTAGGGTATACGGATTCCAGATATTTTGGACTCAGCATGCACATGGCTACGCTCCTGTGCTGGAGAATCCCCAGGAAGAAAACGCTGCTCAGAGGAGGTAGGAGGCAGCCTACTTCTCCATGCCACCCAAGCCGGACCCCTTCTCTTACTCCTGACTACTGGCATCATACCTCCCTGTGAGAAAATAGCCTTTGACTCCTGAAGGGACCCTGCCTGGTAACCAGAGGGCCCTCAGAGTCCTTGGAGACCAGAGGAGGTATTGTCATTATAGCAACAATTCAGGTGAAGGAGGAACTAGGGGTATTTATTCAGAGTTCACACTCTGACTATATTGATCAAAATGTGTGTGTTAAAGCTATAGAGGTTGCTATCCCATTTTGAACTAGTACTCCTGGCTGTCTTGACTTGGTGTCAAGTTCCCACAAGACACCCCAAATTACAGTCTGGATTCTCTGGTAGAGGATAGGAATACAAGATGCTTAAGGAGGCAAGATGAGGGAGTTGGATGAAGGAGTCATGCCTGACCAGCCCCTCTAGGTCCTTGGAAAGAATGGAGGGTGGGTGGGAATGGGTGTCTCTCTGAAGGGGGAGTGTTGAGAACTGATTATCACTTGACTGGTCTTATTGAATGGTTTTATAAATGACAGAAAAAAAGGTGAGAATGATATTGCCCAGGTTTGAGATGACCGAGCTCTTTCTCTAGGCTGAGAGCTAAGGTGTGGGGCTAAGCCATGGGAAGACTTCCAAAGGTTGCATGAGTGCCCAGAAATCCCAGGTGGGCTCTGGCTGTGGCCAGTGTGGAGCACCATACCTCAAAAGAGGTCAGACACAGCCAGAGGGATGTGGCAGTCAACAAGAGGGATGGCAAGAGCCAAAAGAAATGGATTCTTTCCCCAGTGGCTCTCCAGACTGGACCGCCCCCATCATGTTTTTAAAAATGATCTTTATGCTCGAACCAGGATCAAGAATTATATGCTCTACCAACTGAGCTAGCCAGGCACCCCTAGCCTGGAACACTTCAAGACAGGTGGTGGTGCTGAGCAAGGCCAGAGCTAAGTGGATGCAGGAGTAGGTCAGCCGGTGAGGCTCTCTGCTGTAAGGGGGAGGAGGATGGGACCAATGTGTTTCCTGCCTTGAGAAAGTCTGGCAATGACAGGCATGGAGACATGACTTGGACACCATCTGCTCAACTAGGTCTCCATTTCACCTTGGCTTGTCTGGCCTCCCCATTGCTGGGTTTTTGTGCTAATGAATGAACACAGAAGGGCTTTTCTTCCCTTTCTGCATCCTCCCTGTTATCCTGCCTACCTGGCAGGGCTGTATCCACTGAACAGTTATGGGATATGAGCATATGCCATCAACAGGCTCTCTGTGGCTGGTGTCTCCTGCCCAAGGGCTCAGATAGCCCAGTTCCCACCCGGCATGCCGGTCCTCTCCTGCTCAGTGGTAGGGGATGTGTGTGTGGAGTGTACTGTGTTTGGATGGGGGTACAGGCACTTTATAAGATATGGAGAGGTGAAGCCCTGAGCCTATCCCTCATCAAATCCTTCCAAAGCCGAAGGACTGAAACAGACACATTGTGGGAATCTGAGACCAGAACTAGGGGTTCCCCTATAGTTTGGGAGGGGCTGACTGGAGACAAGTTCAGGGAGGCAGGTTATTCCTGCTGGGGCCAGAAGGCATGGAGGGATTCAGAAAGATCTAGGTAGGCCAGGGACGAGAGATCCAAGTTAGAAATCGTGGCATGAGGAGGTGAGCTTGGCAGGAGGGAGAAGATGGAGGAGGCCAGAGTCCCTGGCTATCCTCCAGATGAAGAAGGAGAGGAAACCATGGGTTAGACTAGATCCCTCAGGGCCTGCTGGCACCCAGCCAAGATGTGAAGCATGGTTCACCGTTTTCTGCCTGAGGTCAAGCTGAATGGGTCAAGAGCCCTGGCCTTTCTGGAAGGGGTCAGACCTTCAGCGTGCAGGGAAAAGGAGTGTGTGTAAGGCAGCTGGTGCCATCAGATGTACAAGGGAAGAAGGCAAAGGGTTCTGAACTACTGGGGCTGGGGCCTCTAGGCTGTGATCTCCTTGGTGGCCTGGGACCCTCACGGACTGGGACCTCTGAACAATAATGCCCCTCTCTTGGCTGGACCCCACTGTGATTAACTGTGACCCCTGATGGCCTTAACTCTTGGTAACCCTTCACCTAACTGACTGTAAGACTCTGCCCTCCCAGCCAACTCTGAGCTTGCCCTGGTGGGCCAGGCTCTTCCTGATGGAGTGGAACCCTAGACTAATTGGGTCTCCTCCTTGCTGTGCTGGCTGACTGCTCCCCCTCAGCCGCTGTGACCCAGTGGGGGGCTGGAGCATTTGATCACTGGGAACTCCCTGGCCAGAAGCCGATCCTTTGACTCACCCAAGCCTTTTTGGCCACATGAGACCTTCACGACCCCCCGGCCAAGTGGTAAAATCCCGACCCTGACCCCAGCCAACCCTGGCCCACCAAGTGATGGCCACCCCGTGACTGGCTATACTCTCCTGACCAACAGGGACCCTCCTCGATGGCTGTGGCCCCTCGCCCCCCCGCCCCATGTCCTTGGTGCCCCGGCCCCTGCCCGCCCAGCACTGGCGTCGGTGGCGCCCGAGGCAGTAAGGATTCACACTCACGCCCAGCTGCAGCAGGAGGAAGGCTGGTCGGAGAGGAAAGAGCATTGGACAACGACACGCGACTAGGGCTAGAGAGATTGGCTACGTCCTGGCTCTGGCTGGTGACGGAGGACTGTCTCCGCAGGGCCCCCTGAAAGGAGGCCCCGCTCTTGAAAGTATTGACTACTTCAATCTGCAACGGAGGAGAGAACGAGACAAGTTGCGAGAAGAACGGACACACAGCTACACGACTGACAGGCGCAATGCCACGAGCACAGCCGCAGCCACGGTGACGACGACGACGTGACTTAAATCAAACAAAGACTACCAGACACACTCAAAGGCTCTGAAAGACGTCTGCTCGGCGCCAGGCCCCTCTGTGGGCCCCAGAGCCCTGGGGAGGGGTGGCTAAGAGGGCTGCAAGCTGGGTCCTTGTCGTGGAGGAGAACCCAGGCTGTGTCAGGAGGGAAGGGGGGGCCTCTGACTCTGACACCTGCCCCGCTCCCCACCCCAGCTCTCCAAGAGGGTTGGCTCCTAAACCTCGGTCACCCCTAAAGCTGGAGGGGGGGGTGCTGTGAAGGCCAATGAGAGGATGTTCAGGAGTGCCCTGTGGGGTGTGAAGCAGCCCAGGTGATTTACTCTTTGTTAGAGTGGGGTGCTAGGCCTGGCAGGGTGATGGGGGCAGCCGTGAACTTCCCAGATGGCTCTTCCCGGCAGTCTGGGCATGAGACCCACCCTGCCCTCTCTTAGTTTCCTGGTCCCCTGTGCCCTTCCTCCCACAGGGCTGTGAACGTACAGTGTGACCTATAACTCCAGCCTGGGCAGAGGGCTGTGTGAGAGCGTGCGGCCTCTGCGTGGGGGCCACATGGATGTGGCACGTGTCTCTGTCCAGGGGAAGAAACCCATCCCATGCATGTGCTTGGCATGTATGTACCCTTTGTGTGCATGTTTGGGTCTGTGTATGCATGGGGAAAACCAAACTTTTCCTCCCAGAGTGGCCTTGATGCCTCGGCGGAGGCTGGAGGGAAGTATCTGGAAGCCCTGTGGAGGACACGTACATGTGTGTAGGCATGCTCGGACCTCACAGGCTGACCTCTAGGCCAGGGAGGATCTGGAGCTGGCCCTGGGCTCACATGGACTAGTGTCCAGCCCTGCACTGCCCCTCTTGGTGGCTGCCCTGCAACCCAGACCGGAGCCCCACACTCACCTCAGCACTCAGGCCCCCTCCCCACTTCGAGGCATCCCCCCCCTTGGAAACCCATGATGTGTGTGACCCCCAGTCTGACCCCTTGCTGGTCTGAGGGGTGAGATGGGAGGTTCCTGAGAAGGCCACAGCTTTTTTAGCAGCCATGTGGGTGTGTGTGTGGGGAGCATGGGTGTACCAAAGGCTGGTGAGGTGGTGAGAGCAGGGCTGGAGCCCCATCTCTGTGGGCCTGTGGGTGGCATGGAGCACGCCCATCTCTGTCACCCACCCACCCCGGCTAGGTGGGGCCCAGCCCCGGGAGCCTCCTATACCTGAGTCTGGATTCGATTCAGGCCTCGGAACCACAGGATCTGGCCTCGCCGCAGCTCCCTCTCAGCGTGGTCTATCTCCTCCACGTCTTCATTGAGCTCCTCCTCTGGGATCTCCTCCTTCTGCGTGAGCCTGCCTGCCTCCTTGAGGAACTTGAGCCTGCTGGTCGGGATGGTAGCGATGACCTGCAGGGGGTCCAGCATCAGGGTGATGGGGGCTGTCCCTCAGGTGGCCTCCTTCCCACCCTGCCACCCCACCCCCTCCCTTCCCCTCCACTTACCTAGTTACACTCAGCATGCTGCTTAACTCATCTTACCTGTTCCTCAACTCCATCTTTTATAATTTCTTATTGATTTGCTTTTTAATTCACACACTCATCCAGAGTCGGGGGACACAGTGGAAAATCTTGGCCTTTAGGAGTTGGACAGGTGTGACTTTGAATACTCCAGACCTTACAGGTCATGTGACCGTGGGTAAGTCATTTAACTTCCCTGAGCTCTGGTTTTCCCATCTGTAAAGCTGGGGACAATTCTCCGAGTTTGAGGATTAAGCAAGATGGTGTGTCTAAGTTGCCGTGCATGAGCCTGACCCATGGCTGGCCCACAGGTCCCTGTACTCATTCCTTCCGATCTCTGGGTCCTGTGGTACCCGAGTGCAGGCAGCAGGGGCTCAGGGCTCAGGGCATGGATACCCTGGGGACAGCCTGTCCTGGGACTCTGGGAATGCTTGCCCTCCCAGAAAGCAGAGGCAGTATGAGAAGAGGATCTGCTTTTATTCTTAATCATCCTCCAAAGGGCTTGTCCACAGGGCTGAGGCATGAGAGGCAGGCCCTATGGGGAGGCTGAGGTGGCACAGATCAGAGGCCCCTTTCATATCATGTAGGGACTAGATGGGGGCTGACCTGGTCACAGCCTCACAGGTTCCCCTGGAGGTGTCAGCATTGCCCACTGGCATAGTCCCCAGACATTCTGATCCTGCTCTCCCAGATGCCAAGAGCTCCCTGAGGATAAAGATGGCCTGGCTCTGGGGGTACCCGGGGAATAGAGTTGCTAAGGCAAATCTAGTTTATCAACTTTCCAAAGAAGCTCCAAAGTTTAAACAAGGACTTTTTGAGTGAAACTAAATTTTCTTCTTTATCTTCTAATTAATTTCTGCTCCTGCAGCTTCCCACTCCAGCCTGGAATATCTTGAAGGCAAGAACAATGTCTCAGGCCAGTTGGGGCCCCTATGACCTGGACAATGGAGCATCTTGGGAATAAAGCCCCTTTGGTCCAGATCAGGCTCCAGGTATTTCTCACAAGAACTGCATCCTGGTCAGGCTGCAAGCAATGAGTGCCGAGAAGGGGTGTGTGTGTGCTTGTGTGTGTGTGTGTGTGTGTATGTACGTGCATATGCACACATGCACATGTGCACACATGCCGAGGACTTGGGCAAAAGTAGGGAAGGGAGCCGGTGTGAGAAGGTTCTGGGTCACAGCTGGAAGGGCCCCTCCCGAGCATCCAGCCCATGGTTCCCCAGAGCCGGGGAGGATCTCGGACACAGCATCGAACAGCTCTGAGACAAGCCAGAGCTCATTGCTCCTACATTTCCTCAGAGCTCTCTAAGGGAGTCTCTGCTTGGTGTCAGACCACTTACTAATTATCCTCTTAAACAACAAGCTGGCTTCAAGCTCTGAGCCTTGGCAGGCCATGGCATCTAGTTAGAGTTTAATAACATTGTTCTCATTACATTATTATTTTTTGTTAGCTTCTGTTTATGACAAATGATATTAATTTTCTAATCATGTTAATAATATAAAGTTGCATGAATTTCAATGAAAAAAAAACTGATTTGATTGAAAGAAAATATCAAACAAATCACAGGATCAATGGTATATGGATATAAGGCAAAAATCACAGTGGTGGTACCCAAAGGACCAGTATCTGGGACCTGAGCCAGCCCCCACTGCTCAGATGCTCAGAGATGGGGAGGGCCTCGCGTAGGGCCAGACAGTGCATCTATGGCAGATCCAGGACCCATTCCTGGGACTCCCCGGTTCCCTGTCTGGTGCTCTTTCTCTTCCTCGGCCGAGGGGCACCTCCTCCAACCCACTTGGAACTTACCTGGCCCCAAACGAGCTCTCCTAACCCGATGAATATGCACCACATCCACTGGTCCAGCTGCAGTGGAGAGCAGCTGAATGGCTTCCCCCCAAACTGCACGATCACTATCTGGAGGTGAAAGGGGAGAACAGGGAGAGAGAGAGAGACAGAGAGACAGAGACAGAGAGGGAGAAAGACAGAGACACAGAGAGAGTCAGGGGCCAACTCAGGGGTCTGGGCTCTCAGGGCACTGCCAAGGGACTCTAGTGGCCCACTGCCCACCCTGGCCCAGGTTAGGGTGGGGACCTGGCTACCTGGATGGCAAAGGTGCCCAGCACGATGGTACAGAAAATAGGGTTCCGGAAGATGCCATCAAAGACATTGCGCTCGCCGTGGATCTTGCGGGCATTGATCTCGTTAAAGAGCTGCATCATGACGAAGGTGTTGAAGATGATGGTGTAGTGCTCCGAGGGTGGCGAGTGCAAGGGCGCGTTCCTCCCACTGTCGATCTGGAACATCTTCTCGCCTGCCAAGCCGAGAGGGCGGGAGCGGGGCTGAGGGGCTCGGCTAGGGGAGACGTGGGGCCCTGCGCAGGGGCCTCTTCTGCGCAGTCAGGTGGGTCATGCAGAGACAGAGGCGGTGCTCTGGATATCAGGGGGCAGGGTGGGCTTGCACTGTGGGGGAGTCCTGAGTGTGAGTGGAGGGATGACAAGACCCTTTCTTCTCTAGGGAGAAAGACCTTGGTGAACTTTATTCCGCTCTTCCGTGGAAATCTGATCGAAGTGGAATGTAAGCTGTATTGTCAGCTGACACTGCTTATAGATAGTGACCTCCACTTGGCAAACTCATCTGGACTGTGGGGACTGGGTGTGAACTGGGAATCCCTCATGGGAAATCATGACCTTGGGCTCCCCTGAAAGCGGGGTTTCTTGGGGCACCTGGGTGGCTTAGATGGTTGAGCACCTGCCTTTGGCTCAGGTCATGATTCCAGGGTCCTGGGTTCAAGCCCTGCTTTGGGCTTCCGGCTCAACGGGAAGTCTGCTTCTCCCTCTCCCTCTGCCTACCCCCTGCTCATGCTTCCTCTCTCTCTGCATTGCTCTGTCTCAGATGAATAAATAAAATCTTTAAAAAAAAAGTAAGGCTTGTAGCTGACTGTGTCCCTTGCTGAGACCTCTGGAAGCTCCAGGAGATCTTACAAGAAATATTGATTGCTATGTGGAGGTTGGGGCTTTTAGGCCAGGCTGGACCCACCCATGTGGCCTCATTCCCTTGTACCTGAGTTGCCACATGGTGGGGGGAGAGTAGCCCCCTGGGCTGCTGTGTGGGCACCCACTGATGACAGGCCTTGATGCCATTCTACATCTCTTTGCAAAGCTGTGTAATCTGGTGCCAGGAGGGCTTGTGGGGTTTTCTTAGTGTGAGGTGTCTAGCTGAGTCCAAGACCACTGAGAGTAGGTGCTCAAGGGGGGAAGCCAGCAAGTAAACTAGGAACTTCTCCCCCCTCCCTTCCCTGACCCTTCCTGGAAGTCTTCTTTCTTCATTCACATGGCTTCTTCAAAGACTCTAAAGATAATCTATGCAGTAGTCCTGACAACACACCACCTTCAAAATTTACACAAGAAGACTGCCCTTTGAGGAATAGGATCCATGCCCTACCCACATCTGTACTCTGGACTTTGGGGGAAGATGCTCAGTGGCATTGAAAGCCACACACCTCACGTGATAGGGCCCTGCCCAGGCTGAGGACTCCCAGCTGGCCCTGACTCACTGTGTGGCTATGGGCCAGCCCCTTCCCCACTCTGGGCTTCTCCATAACTCACCCAAGGAAAACAGGCCTGGTCTCTACCCAGGCTCCTCAATTCGGCTGAACCCTGCAGGCAGGTCCCCTCACCTCTGTGTGCCTCAGGGCACTCACTGTAATGTATGGTGGGGACCAGGGGGCTGCCCCACTGAGTGTGTGCAAGACCTAAATGAAGCAGCCTAATGGAAAATGCTGTGGAAATAGTTGGTGGCTAGGCAGGTGTTCGGCCTCTCCTCAGGGAAATCTCAGAGGAAGCCCGCCTGAGGCACGGATGAAGTGCAGGAATGGGTCAGAGAAGGGGCCAGACCTGCTATGTGACCTTGAGCAACTAACTTCACCTCCCTGAGTCCCCTGTTCCTTCACTGGCAGACAAGAGGGTGGATGTGAATCCAAAAGCTTGGGGATGGCCAGGGTGTCCCAGGTGGGCCGGTGGGGGACTCACCAACAAACAGCAGGGTGAAGATGAGGGTCAGCTGGTAGACGGCGTGGCCCAGGATGTTCTTCATCATGGTCCGTGAGATGAGGGGCTTGTTGCGGCCATATGGCTTCCTCAGAAGCAGGGTCTCGGTGGGCGGCTCCGTGGCCAGTGCCAGCGATGCGAACGTGTCCATGATGAGGTTTACCCAGAGCATCTGCACGGCCTTCAGGGGGGAGTCCTGGAGACAGCAGCGGCGGGGAAGGCTGTCACCGGGGAGGCCGGCCCGCTGCTGCTGCTGCTACGAAGTGCCGGGTGTGGGTCTCGGCAGCTTCCTGCTGGTCTTGAGCCGGCTCTGCCCAGGGGGTCTGCCCTCAGCCGGCCTGCCCACCGGGCTCCTGAGCGAGCACCCCACAAGTTTGCCAGGCCTTCCCTTCCCTGGAGCACAGCCTAGACCTGCCCACCCATGTTCTCCCGCAAGGAGAAAATTGAGTCTTCCAGGCACGACGGTCAGCAGCTCCCTGCCTTCTGGTAAATTTTCCTGCTTCCCTAGCATGTGCCCTCCTCTCCTTTGGCCTCCGTGGACACACCTCTCCTGGCTAAGGCTGAGATCTCCCCTGTCTCTGACACAGATCCTATCTCCTCAGTCTCCCACTGCTGCTTTCCCCTCAACTATCAATGGCTCTGGTCTCTGCTGTCCCACAAACAGTGCCCACAGCCCCTGTCCCCTTGTCACTACCACCTTTTTACCTCGTCATCCCACTTTACCTTAGGCAATTATTGTGTGCATCTATGGTTCCAGAAATAACAAACTTCCTATGGTAGAAAACTTGGGCAAGTAGGGAAGAGCAGAAGGAGCTAAAGCTCATCAATGACCTTGTCACGACTGGTGGCCGCCGTCCACATTCTGGTGTGGATCCTTCCATGCCTTTCTCTGGCTGCGACTGGGATCACAGAGTCATACCGCTCTGTATACAACCATATCACATGGGGTACACTGCCTCGAGGAACTGTCCCCTCTACTGTCGCACCCCAAGGACCTTGTCCTTGGCAGCCAGACTTTGGCCTTTCCATGCCCCCCAAATTCCTTCCTCCAAGGTCCCCAGCATCTTCCTTGTTGCCAATCGAGAGACGCATTTTTCCAGCTTCCTCTCACCGACCTCACTGCCTTGTGCGGCCACTATCTCCTCCTGGCACTAGACCCCACTCTCGTGGCCCGCCTGCCCCAGGGCTCTGGCCATTTCCTCTTCTCCTCCCTCAGGGCTCCTCTTGCCTCATCTTTTAAATCTCTGCCCCTGTGGCCCCTTCCTCAGCCCTACTTTCTTCACCACACCTATCCCCCTGGCTTTCGGCGCCCACCTCTCCCTAGCATCACCCTCTCTCCAGCCCATACCTCCTCTCCCTCAGTTCTTTTAGCCTCATCTGCTGTGGAACACCTCCTGCAGGAAGCCCACAGACCCTGGAAACCTAATCGCCTAAACCTAAACGGTTCTTCACCCCTGTATCGTTTCTCAGTGCAGCCCCCGAGGCCCACTCTGACCACACCCCATCCACTCACTCACTTCCTGGATTCATCAGAGCCCTTCCTGCAGGCCACCTCTCCTATCTATGCCCTGGAGCAGCCACGTTCCCTCATCCTGAGGCTTTTTCCTGCTCACCCACCTTCTCTGTTTACATGTGCTTTGGGGTCAGAGCCTCCCATGGCCCCACCAATGCCTACATGGCCCTGCCACAAGCTCAACTTCAGGCCTTAGGCAAACTGATAGTTCTCCTTGAACCTGTTTCCCCAAGGGCATCAGTGGGTCCCTGAGAAGCCTGCAGGAGCTGCTGTGCTGTGGAAGGCTTCCCCAAGTACCACTAGAGGGCGTCTGTCACCCATAGACCAGGAGAGGGCCCTGACAGTAGAAGGGACCCACCAGCCACCTCCCAGCTCTGACTCTAGGATAGGGCACTGGGTGCTGCCACATGCACCCAGGGGCTCAGAACGCAGCGAAGGGAGCAGCATTCCTAAGGCCACAGAGTTCTTTGGGGCAGTGCTGCCTTCTGGGCCTCTGGGGGCTCCTCTCTGTGGGCAGGAGCTTGTCTACCCGTGTGATTGCCAGGAGGCCTTGAAATACTGGCCCTTTCCTCTCTGTGGGCAGGAGCTTGTCTACCCGTGTGATTGCCAGGAGGCCTTGAAATACTGGCCCTTTCCTCTCCAGGCCGGGCTGGTCAGCCCCTAGGAGAAGACAGGAGGCTGCAGCAGGAACAATGGCAGGTTCCTGGCTGGTCCATCCTCAGCCTTGGTTTCTGCTTCTGTAAAATGGGGATCATTATAGCTCTCACCTTATGGGGCCAGGTGAGGAAGGAGCGAGGCTGAAGACATGCAGGCCTGCTGGCTGGCTTCCCCTGAGCTCGGGATGGGGCTGCTCATGGCCAGATGGTGATCCTGACAGACAACTGCCTCTCCCAGTGACAAAGAGCCCTAACCTGGCCTTAGGGCCCCAGGCAAATAGGCCTCTCCTGCCAGAACTGAGGCCCCCAGGGCTCTGCTGGCTCCTTGCCCCCAGTGGGTTGCCCGACCCCCCTTGGGCCCTGCCCTGCCTCTGCCTCCCTCTGGGCCTTTGGGGCCTCTGCCTTCCTTTGAGGATGACCTCTTCTGCCTCCTGCAGCAAGGACCAGGGCTGTGACTGGACGAGACAGACATGGGGGTGAGGCTTGACATCTCTTGTTCGCTAGATGACCTTGAGCCAGCCTCCCGCCTGACTGAGCCTCATTTCCTCAGGCTGTTGCCTGCACCTGTGGTCTGTGATGCAAGTCCTGGCCCTTGGCAGGGCCTCCCCCATGCTTTGGTATGCCCAGCCCTGTCCACCTGCACTCTCCTCCCCGCGAGGACCCACCTGCGTGATGCAGGCGCCGGTGAAGGCCACGATCACAGCCACCACGTTGACCGTCAGCTGGAACTGTAGGAATTTAGAGATGCTGTCATAGACATTGCGGCCCCACATCACTGCCTTGACAATGCTGCTGAAGTTGTCATCCGTTAGGATGATGTCTGAGGCCTCCTTGGCCACGTCCGTGCCTGCAATGCCCTGTGGGGACAGGAATAGGAGCCTGTGAGGGACGGCTGGGGGGTGAGCAGCTCAAGCAACACTGTCCTCATCCCCTACACATTCTCAGTCCTATACAAACCCCCACATGCATACTCCCAACTGCCCAGCACGGCCAGACCACATGGTGTGTGTGTGCATGTTCCCCACCCCCTAGACCCAGGCCCCTGAGGCCAGCTCTCTGCCTTTGGGAAGTTGTTACCTGGCCTACACTCCCCTTAGCTCCCCCCACCCCCATCATTGCAGGAAGCCCCCTTCCACCCTTCCAGGGGGACCCCAGGGGCCAGGCTGAGGCTTGAGAGCCCTGGGCCCATGAGGTGGATGGTGGGTGAGCTGAGTGTACACCGGGTGTCCTGCACAGACAGCTTGAGGCTGTGTTGTCCATACCCCCTGCTCATGAGCTCCTGCCAGGCCCCACCCTGGGGCCCAATGCGAGCTGCCCCTACCATGGCAAAGCCCACGTCAGCCTTCTTGAGCGCAGGCCCATCGTTGGTGCCATCCCCCGTCACGGCCACCACCTGCCGCTGCTCGGTGTGTGTGCTATCGATGATGCCTGTGGGGTGGGGCGAGAGTGCGCTCAGGGCCCCAGGACACTCCATGGGCCAGAGGCAGCCCCGGCCAGCCCTGACCGTTGGGAGGACCCCGGGCCGGGCACAGCCTCCTTTTTGGCCCCTGCCCTGCCACCCCCTCCAGTTGTGGCTCTCCCCAGCTCCAGGCTTGCCTGTGGCTGCCAGCACCTGCAGGGGATGTTGGGCACCTCAGTCCTCTGCGGCCTGGGCCCTGACTGCCTCTCCAGCACACTCTGCACTCTCTGCAGCCCTTGGCCACACTGTAGGCCACCCCGGCTGGAAACACCTGCCCCTCTGCCTGAGTTCTAGGAGCGCCTCTGTTCTCCTACAATCTGCTCCTCCCTCAGCTCCTTCTCCCTGTACACCCATAGTCCCTCCTGAGGAGGCCTGGGCTGTGCCATTTGCCAATGACCCCTGACCCATCATTCTGGTCCGGACCTCTCTCCAGACATCTACCCTCAACAAAATATTCAGGGGCACCTGGCTGGCTCAGTTGGTTAAATGTCTGTTTGTGTTTCAGGTCATGATCCCAGGGTCCTTGGGCTCCCTGCTCAGTGGGGAGTCCCTCTCCCTCTGCGCCTCCCTGCCCACCCCACCCTACTCTCTCTGTCTTGTTCTCTCTCTCTCGAATAAATAAAATCTTTAAAAAAGAATAAATAAATAAAAATAAAATATTCAACAAGTTGAATAAACAGCATGTGGCCTTGTCACTGAGCTGGGGCCAGCGGAAAATGGTGGGTGAAAGATGTCATCATTGGTCACATATGGAACTTGAGAGGATATGTCCATGGACAGGACAGAAATTTGAATGTCACTCTTGGCATGTCCCTCTCTCATTTCACATCTCACATCTATCACCAAGGCCTGGAGTTTCTGCTCCAAGATCCCACTGGAAGTGAAACATTCCATTTCTCTCTGTTCCCCTCCCCTCTGCCACCAGCATCGTCTCTGCCACCCACTAACCCCAGGCTGCCCATCCAACCTGCACAGCAGCACCAGGATTTCTCTCTAACCCCTGGGCTGACCTGTTGCCTCCCTCTAAACCAATAGTCATTCTGTCATGGCCCATGCTAGCCTCAGGGTGACATCCATGTTTTTAGCTCCATGCAGAAAGTTTGATGTCCCTGGTGATCACACTCACCCGTTCTCTGATCTTCTCTTCTCTTGTCCCTGGCCACCCCCAATCTGTGCTCCAGTCATAGGAATGGCTCTCCATCTACAAAGCCGGCCCCCTTGCCCTTGTCTGCTTGGGCTTTTCCGTCGGCTGGCTGGGCCTGTCTTGTGCCTGTAGTCTCAGCTTGGATGCCACTTCCCCTGGGGAAGCCTTTGTGACTCCCTGAGTACCCTCACCTGCCCTAGTCAGATTGCTGTAGCTCCCATAAGTCTCTCCCTGCCCTGTGCTTGGTAAGAAGCAGCAGCAGCCCAAGGGATGAGGGAACAGGTTCCCTGAGAAGTCTTTGTAGGTCCTTGCAGCCACTCCCCCAGCCCTTGGCAGTGGTCCAGCTTCCACCCTCTTCAAGGCCTAGCGCCAAGGCCACGTGGTCTGGGACTCATCCTAGGCTGTCGCTCACCCCCCCCCCCCCCCAGCTGGTGGCAGTCCCCGAGTCCCCAGCCAAGATTCAGCCTCCAGGTTCTGTCCACTGGGCATGTGAGGCCTTCCCTCAGCATGCCTATCTGCTCCTCCAAAGCAGGGAGGGGCCACATTTTCCTCTGTGGCCCCGCAGACTGGTACCAGCTTTGACACAGCCCTCCCGCTATTCCCAATAGAAGGGGAGCTGGGAGGACACCTTCTCCCAGACCACTCTCCTCCACTTCCAGAGCCGGCATGGCTTTGCCACTCTACTGACATGGCCTGCCTGTGTGCAGTCACCCAGGGCCTTCCTGTGGCCATCGCCTATGGTCACATTCCTGTCCTATCTCTCTGGACTTCTCAGTGCCATTCCTGCCGTGGACCACACCTTCCTCCTCAGCAAGCTCCCTTCTTTGTCTTCTTGGACACCGCTGATCCTGGTGTCCTCCCACTCCTCTGGCTGCCTCTTCTCCATCTCTCAGCCTCTGCCCATCACTCATGTGGGAGGTTCAGGGGTTTGGCAGGCTCCTCTGCTCTCCCATTTAGCACAGCCCACCTGCGTCTTTATCTCTCTGCTGAGCCCTGACTCCACAGATGGCAAGCTGTCTTCTGGACATCTCCACTTGGATGTCACACGGCCTCCAGCTCAGCTGGCCCTAAACTGAACTCATCACTCTCAGATCTGTCCCTTGTGACTCCTGACACCCAGCTGCCCATTCAAAAACCAGGGGCCATCCTGACATGCTGCAAGCTCTTGAACCTGTACAGACTGAGGGAATCTGGGACCCCCTCACCCCATCTCATCCCTCAACTATATCTGAACGACTGCTGGGCCCAGGTCCTTCTACCACCCAAATAGGTCTCTGACCTATTGACTTCCAGCTCCACCTGTGCTATCATCACCCTACCCTGGTCTGGGAAGTAGCTCTTACAGCTGGACAATCCTGGTGGTTCTCCCCACAAGCGGGCAGTGAACTTTATAAAATAACACTTTTCCTCTCAAGGCCTTCCCAGTGGCTCCCAATGCTGGGCTAACAGCACAGGTCATTGGGCTGGCATTCAAGGCCCTACATGATCTGACACCAGCACCCTCTTCTCTGGTCTTCCTCTCTCGCCTGAGGTCCCTGCCTGGCCAACTAAGCTTCTTTACATTTCCTGAAGGTGTCTGGGAAGCTTTGCCTCTGGTCTTTCACAGTGCAGTTCTCTGACCCACCTGAAAACAAAAGCCCTTTCTCCTGGACCCTTGACCTACCTTCGATGGCCTATGATGTGACATCCATCCCCAGCCTGAGTGAGACGCCAACAGAGGGCCCCATCCTACCCTTCCACTGATAACAGCCTCTAGGTCTGTGGAAGGAAACCTGTTTAATGTCTGCTAGATGGACTCTTTGGACCATGAATTCTAAGATGGAAGGAGCATGTCTGCCAAGAGCAGGGCCTGGCACTTAGCAGATCCTTAATAAATATTTATCAAAAGAATGAGTAAATGAATGAGTGAGTGATTAAGAAAGAAATGGGGATTGGCTGGGGGGTTTCTTGCTCTGGTATCTGTGATTCTGAGGTTCTCAGTCTCTATCCCTAAGCCAGATCTGCCTCCTCTAATGTCCTTGGGCAGCATTTTGGGAGAGGAATCCAAGATGCCCCAGGGATGACCTCAGCCAGAAACCTGCCCTTCTGTGGCCATTTTAAAGATGGAGAAATTGAGTTCCAGTAGAGGAGAGACTTGCCCAAGGCTATAGAACAGGTTAGTGGAAGAGCCAGGACTTGAAGCCAGGGCTGTATGACTCTAAAAGTGCCCAGCACCCGGCCACCTACATGGGCTCAACAAATGGTATGCTCCTTCTCTCTGGAGGAAGACAGGGAAGGAGAAGGATGCTAGCTTTTGGTCTCATCTCTCAGGTTGCTATTCCCAGGAGAGCCCACCCCTGGGGTTCTGGTCACAGATGTTTGTTGGAGTCCTCAGAGATCATGCAGACCAGGAAGACAAGCTCTGGGGCCAGGCTGAGAACATAAATAAGTCAAGTGGGCTGGATGTCAAACAATAAGGAGTGGTGAAGACTGATTCAAAGTGAAAGGAGAGTGTGTATAAAGCCATCCAAATTCAACATAAAAAAAGGCACCACATCAGTCAAATATAACATGTCTGTGGGCCCTATTTGACCCTCAGGTAAAGACTTTTGGACCTAGACAGGCCCAGCCCATTGTTTTCTAGACGAGGTGGAACCCAGAGAGAAGATTCACAACCTCCCCATCCCACTGTGGCCCTTAGAGGCCCTCCCAGGGCTGCAATGGGGTGAAACAAGGGTGTTGCCAGGTGTGGGGAGCTCCGTGCAAAAGCCCCTCTGTCCTGGAAAGAAGCTGCAGGTACCAGGAGAGGAGCGGATTCTGGTCTCAGAGCTGCCCCCCAAGTCTTACCTTTGACGAGGGTATGCTTGTCCGTGGGGGAGGAACGAGCCAGCACCCGTAGCTTTGGCCAGATCTTGTCAATTCGCTCCTGTTCAATCTGGAGAGGGATGGGGGAGGGGGTGGGTTGGGAGGGGTATCAGAGAGAGAAACTGAGGTCTGGAGAAGGGAGAGGACTTACCCAAAGTGAGTGGGTTCTTAGTGGCACGCTGGCTGTCTTCTCTACAGTCATGCAGCCCCCATGCCCCCATCCTAGCTCATCCCTTGGAAGCTTCCTTGTGCTGGGCACTTACCTCCCCCTTCTCATTGCGGATCCTCCGGTTGAACTCCTTGCCCTCCAGGCATAGAAAGTCTTCCCCAGGATGAATGATGCCACATTTGATGGCGATGGCCCTGGCCGTGTTGATATTGTCACCAGTGACCATGCGAACTGTGATGCCTGCCCTCTGGCACTTGCGGATGGCTTCTGGGACCTGGCAGGAAGGCAGAAGCAATGGGGGTGAGTACCACCTAGGGAAGGCCTTCACTTCCCTTATGGATCCCAGAGTGAGCCCTGTTCACAGGCAGCTCCAGTGTAAGGGGCCTGGATGACCATGAGATACTGAGAGCACATATGGCATGTGGGCTGTCTCTTCCCTTTCTGTGCCTGTGGCAGGCATTGTTAATCGATCACAGAATCCTCTGATTAAACCCTGATATGGTCTCAGAATTCTCAGTGGAGTCCCAGGCAGCTACCACTTCCCACCATATTATCCCTCTCTGAGATAAAACCCTAGGCTATCCTGACCTGGGCAAGGACTTTGAGAAAGACCTCAAGAACACTTCAGGTGAGAATAGAACACTCTACTATGGCATAGGAATGTGTCCCTGCTTTATACACATGCATAATTCCTGCAAAGTCAGTGATAGATAAATATGTTCTTGTATTTTCAGGGTTTTTTTGGGGGGGCGGGCATTGCATTTGGGAACACTGCATTTACAGAATGTGACACTGGCTTAGAATAAATACAAATGATTATACTTCATGTAAAATAGGACATTTCCATGAGAGAGTAAGGACTACCTCCTGCCCTCTCTGACTGTAATGATAGACTGATGTCTGGGCCAATGAGGCCAGAGTAGACCCAGCCAGTCAGAAGTGGGGTAAGCACCATCTCCTTCCCCAGTCCCTGCTCCTAGGCAGAGCTGTGGATTTATTTGCCCTGCAATTAGGATGCAGAAATCAGCCTGGAGCTGCTGCAGCCCTTTACACAAAACATAGATCAACTGAACAAGTGATTCTTACCCATGGGCAGTGACAGATGATAAAATAATATGGTAATACTTGCTGGTTGCTGCAAAACGTCTTTGAGTGGAAGAGGACATGTCAAGGGCAGAAAATCCAGTTGTACTAAAAGACCAAAGCACTTTAGAATCTCACACTTAGAGAGGCTGAGTCTAACTCTCATTCTTCACACACATCATAGTTCCTGTGAGCTCACTTCCGTCCCCACTCTGCCAAGCCATGGCTGAGAGGGACTGAACTTGCACTCCGCCCCCCAAAGTCAAGGTCAGTGGCCCTTAACCACCGTGACTGGGGCTTTTATCCGAGGGGAGAATCTGGACCCAGACACACACACAGGGAGACTGTCAGGTGATGATGAAGGCAGAGATTGGGTGCTGCTGCCAGAAGCCAAGGGGTGCTGAAGATTTCCAGCGAACTCCCATAAACTTGAGGGTGGGAATGGGGGAGGGGTGAAGGTCTGAAGCAGATTCTTCCCCAGGGCCCTCAGAAGAAACCAACCCTGCCAACACCATGACCTTGGACTTCCAGCCTTCAGAACTGTGAGACAGTCCAGTCCTGTTGTTTGAGCCCCATCCCCCCACCGCCCACCCAGCCTGTGTAACTTTGTTATGGCAGCCCCAGCAAACTACTACAAAGGGTTAGAACATTGGTTCAAAACCTGACTGTGGGCAGCTCCTGACCACTGGTCCCCTTCCCACCCTTAGGAATTTTAAACACAAGGCTTGATCTTGAAAATGTTTAGCCTCTGTCCACCCCTACAGCAGCTGCTGTTCCTTCTGCACAGAGCTCCACCATTCCAAGGTGGGGTCACTGCCCAGACCTTACCCAATCTCCCTGCCTCTGGCCTTACCCCTCTTCTATTGTTCCTCCACCTGACCGCCAGCGACCTGCCTGAAGTTCAGCCTGGGTGTCATACTCCTTCAGGGGCTCCCCACTGCTGTTTGTAGAGAAAAACAAGACTCCTGAGCACAGCCATCTTGTGGTAGAGCAAGGAACAAATGTCGTGAAGAGGCAGGTTCCAGGCCAAGGTCAGGAGGTCTCTCTGGCTACTAGAATTGTGTGAGACCAGCTCTGTGGTGACAGGTAGTGATCTCCCCCATCACAAGGGCTAGAGCAGGGTAAGCTGACCAGAGATCTCCTCTGGGTGTGTTTCCAGGGCTTGGGGAAGAGCCTTCTGGTGCCCTCTCAGGGCTTGGGGCCACGTGAGCAAGGCCTCTGCCTTGTGCCGCAGTGCCTGCTTGCATAGGTAAACATGACCTCTTTCTACAGAGCCAGAGGGAGTGGGGATGTGGAATGTCCAACATCCTGCTTACATAATTTATCGATGTCCTCACAACAGCTGTAACCTGGACGGCAGCCCCTTGGTGTCTCCTGATCCAAGAGGAAAGGAAAGAGCCACTACTCTGTTGGCTTTATATGCCTCATCTGGCTCCCCTTCAAAGCAATAATTCAGGTTATATTTGACTGAAAGACGCTTGAGGTCTTGGAGTTGGAAGGGGCTTCAGGTTATGACTCTGACTCTCTGTTCATTGCCGAGATTCCTGTTAGGCATCCCAACAGATGGCCAGCCAGCCTCTGCTTCCATGCATCTGATGATGGGGTGCTCACTCCCTCTAAGGCTGACCACTCTATAGTGGAACAAGTCTATCATATCCTTTCACACAATCATTTTTTTTTTTTCAGATGAGAGCAGTTGTTCTGGGCCTGACTTGTACTCTTGCAGGAGGCAGGTCTTTGGTAAAGATCTCTGTACAAAGAGCTCTGGGAGCACAGAGGAGGGTGCCATTCCTTCAGAAGGAAGTAGATGGAGAGAAGAAATATGCGAAAGCTTCTTGGAGAAGGGGATGTCTGAGCTGCTTTTGTTCAGCCAACACTAACTGAGGCTCTGGTGCCTGGCACGGCGCCCTGGCTGGGGCTACACAGATGACCACTTCATTGTGGCCCGGGCAGAGAGAACTGTTCCCTGAGACGCACTGGCAGAGAAGGTGCAAAGGGGGCTGCGGAAAGTGTGGCAGGTGTCCTGGAGGGGCTGAGGCTGAGGAGGATGAGGGGCAGGAGCTGGTGCCCATGAACTAGAGAAGGGCCTGCACTCAGAAGGTGCTGGAATCAGGGGCTTGATACCAAGCCTGGGAGCCATGGTAAGTTCTGAACTGGGGATGAGGTGATTAGTACCGTGTTTTAGAAAGACTCATGCTTTCAAGGCTGTCTTGGGGAGTTGAAATCTGCCTGCTTGGAATCCCACCCTCTAGGGCTCCCCAAAACAAGCTGGCTCAGGGAGAAAAAGGAGGCAGCTAATTTTTATGGCGCCCACAGTTTCCTCTGTGTATGGCATCCACAGTTTCCCGGAGGCTTCTCTGCCTCTGGGAGAGGGGGATGAGGAACTGAAAGGCTGGGTTGAGCTTTGCCCTGGGGACCCAACCGAGTGTTGGCTTCCTCATTTGTAAAAGGGGTATGAGTTTTATTTTTTCCTAAAGATTTTACTTATTTATTCATGAGAGACACACACAGAGAGGCAGAGACACAGGCAGAGGGAGAAACAGGCTCCATACAGGGAGCCTGAGGCAGGACTTGATCCCAGGACGCTGGGATCAAGGCTCAACCACTGAGTCCCCAGGTGCTCCACTCTCCCCCTTTTAATCTTTGTGTCACAAATCTCTCCCTCTCTCCTGTGCAATGCCTTCTACTCATGAAGTGATTCAGGATTCTTCCAACCCAATGGGATGCTTCCTTAAACCGCATTCAGCATTTCCTTGCCAAAGGGACTGGTTCATTTGTTTGACAAACAGCTACTGAACATCGAACTCTTCTGGGCACCGAGGATCCAGAGATGATTAAGACTTAAGCCACAGAAGCACCGATCTGGCTGAAATACACTTTCCATGTAGACAAAATAACTGTAAAATTAAAAAAAAAAATTCCTTCTTTTGCTAAAATTATCCAAGATTTTTCTCACTGAGGAAAAACAGCCAGAAAATGGGTGCTTCCTGTTTTCATTAAATAAAGGCTTTTAAACATCTGTTGTTTCTGGTGACACCCGTTGTCTGTGACTCCAAGGGCTCCCAACACCCCCGGATAACCGGGCAAATCCCAGACTGCTGCTCTCCTGATGGCTTTATCTGCTGTGGCTTCAATCAGTATCGGAAAATGTACCCGAGGCAGCATGTTACATGTGTCTGGGGGGTGATCAACAAGCCTGTTTTGATCTGTTCTGTCTTCTGTCTTCTCAAGGGAAGAAGGCAACATGATTTGTCCCCTTGACAGATGCGAAAACTGAGGGAGGCAGAGTTTATGTTTCAGTGACAGCTGCAAAGGAATCTGAAAATGTTCGTAGGACCCTAGAGGTGGCCCAGGCTGAGGTTTCTGGTCCGATCAGCCTCAGGGTTGCCTGGGAGAGCCTGCCCAAAACCACAGGCACAGACACTGGCCTAGTCACCCAAGGAGCTAGTGACGGTGGCTGCCTGTGAGGCAGGAACCAGCATGAGAGGCTGCTTCACTGTCTGCGCTATTGAACCATTTGAGTTTAGCTCCATGTGTATAAATCACCTAGCCTAAAAGCCAAATAAATCAAAAGCCATCCCCACCCCATTGGGAAATGCTGAGTCAACAGGTCAGAGCTTTTATGCTTTCAAGTTAGCATCACCAGCAACTGTGCTGTGTCCCTTACTTGGGAATGTCCAACTCTAATTGTTCAGATGGGGAAACGGAGACCGAGGGAAGGGATGCACCTGAGGTCTTCTGTGAAGGAGTGGCAGGGGCTGGATTCAAGTCCTTATCCCTTAACTCTGCTGTGTCACCCTAGTAAGTCACTGCTCCCCAAAACAGCTCACAAACATCGAAATCTACATCCTGGAGGAGAGCCTGGGGGAGAGAGGAGGTCACCAACAAGGGTGTACTAACTTGATGGAAGCAAAGAAAAGTATCAGGGTAAGCCCTCCAGCTGGTCGTCTCAGAATGCTGGAGCTTGGCAGGGCATCTAGGCCAACCTCCCATTTTACAGATGAGGAAATGGAGGCACAGAGAGGGGAAGTGGCTTGTTAGTGGCAGAGTTGGGGCTTGGATCTAGGCCCCCTTTCTCCAATGTAGATGTCTGCAAGATGGGTGGAACAGCTGTCCCTTCCCAGAGTCTGAGCCTGAAGCCAGCTTCTTTGGATGATCATGCTATCAACAGAATATGCTGGGACCCAGCTTAGCCTCTCCTCACCCTCCTGACTTAGAACCACTTGCCCTTCCATTTCTGCAGCACCCAGGAGAAGGGCCTAGGGCAGGAAGGCAGAAAACCTGTTCTAATCTGGATTTGCTCAGCCACTTAGTGCGAGACTTTGGGAAGGAACATCACTGTCCTGGCTTGGCCTCACTGAGGGTGTGCAGAAGCATTTGGTCCAGGTCAGCAGCAGCTCAAACCTAGAATCATACCCCTTTAGTGGATTGTCAAATCAGTTTAGTGGGTGGTAATTAGCATTACAAAAAAGAAAGAAATAGAAAATACTTCCAAGTGCATCACATTACTTTCTGATATCCTTATTTTGGTTAACTGTGTGTGTTTACTGAGTCATGATATAAAATACATCTGTTATTAGTACAGGTCATGACAAAAAAAAAGGGTATGTGTCTGATATTACTTCCCACCCCATCTCAGGGATGCTTCGGAGTTAGGGTGATGGGCTAGGAGCTCTTGGAATGGGAAGGACAGGGAAGCTGCAGGCTGGCCTTGTCTGCTGTGTGGAGACTAGACCGGGAGATAACTGGTCATGGGAAGCCTGAACCCATTAGCGCCTGGTAGTGACTGGGCATGTCAGGGAAGGCTAATAATTGGCCTGTCAGTCCAGGGAGAGACGTGGTCTGCAGGATAACACATATGGCCGAGCACCTGGGACACAGTTTGCCTTTGCTGCTTTGAGGTTCTGGGTGGGAGTGAGGAGGCCTATGGGTGGTAGACGTGTGTGAGATAAGTACCAGGCATGGTATTGGAAGATGGGTGTTCAAGTCCTTTCATTCTCATTCATTCATTCCACACTTAATTGAGCACCTTCCAGAGGCTGGGCTCTGTGTTAGGGGCTGTTATGTGTCACTAGATCCAGAATTTTGAATCTACTGGGAAGAGACATGAAAGGAGGGGACCCACATTCATGGACTACCTACCTCATGCCAGACTCTGCCTGTTTTTTTTGTGTGTGTGATTTGACACCTCATAGTAGCTGGGGGTATGTATGTGTGGAGAATACTTTTCCTATCCGCACTCTACAGATGAGGAAACAGAGGCTCAGGGAGGTTATGCAACTGGCCCAAGGCCACATAGCTAGTAATGCTGGGACCCAGGATCCTAGGTCTGTCTGATGCCTGAGCTCACACTCTTGGCATCGCCTTTCCTTGCTGCTAAAACATGAAAATCCATGTCAGTGACATTCGAGTTTCACTTGGTCTTTGGAACACAGACTCTCAGAACATCAGGGCTGGGAATTCGGAAAACACCTTGTCTACCTCCTTTCACTTGAAAGAAGGGAAACATGGAGGCTCCAAGAGGATCAGGGAACAGCAAGAGGCCCCCCGGGGAACAGTGTCAGGGCAAGTGGGGAACAGCGATGTCGCCTCTGGTGGAGGAAGGTGGCCCTGAGAGATACAGTCACCGCCTTCCACAGCCGAGGCCAATTTGGGTCCAGCCCGGGCTGGCCTGGGAATCAACACCCAGCTACCGTGTTTGTCCTCTGGCGACATGGAGGCCAGCCTCTCTGTGCCTTGTCCTGTGTTCTGGGCTCTGCCCTCTAGGGCCCCCCAGGGTGAGGATTCGCTCTGCCTGCCCACAGCGATGTGCTGGAGATTCGAGGCAGCCCCCTCTTTTGACTGACCACACGGGCCCAACTGTGCAGGGCAGGCTGACAGAGCACAGGGCCCTGCAAGTCCCCAGCACTGAATTTTGGCCCCCCACCAGGTGCAGATGCAGCGAAAGGAGGCTGAAGACCTATGGGGGCCAAGCACACAGTAGGTGCACTTACTACATCATCTTCCTGGATCCTTACAGGGAGGGGTGCTGTCATCCCCTTCTCTTCTGCTTGAGAATCTGACCTTGGGTTGACTTTCTAGCTCTGTGCCCCTGGAAACCTGATAAAGGGAGACTGTCGGCTATGTCGCTGTGCAAGCCTGCCAGGGTTAACTGATTGGGAAACTGGGTCTGAATGGACAGAATGCTAACTTGGGGTTTTCCTGAATACTGGTGGCCTTTGTTTCTGGGTGTCTCCTTTGTGGGGATCCTGGAATCCAGGCCTATGGCTGTGTTATAGGAGATCTTGACTCCTGGGGGGCAGGAGGCTTCTAAGGCAGGGGAGACCCTATGCTTGTCCCTTCGGGGCAAGGAAGGTTTATGGATGGTTGGGTGGATGAACTGCCCCCATGGCAAAGCAGCGCCTACTGGCAGGGTGTGGGGCACTACCCCATGTCCTGAGCAGATCAATGCCAAGTGTGGCCTACGTTGGTCTTATGAATCTGAATGCTTAGGAGTAGGTAAGGAGAAAACCCTGTGGACACTACAGGGAAACAGGCTCAGAGAGGTGAGGCAACTTATGCTAGCTAGTCAGCAAGCTGGGATCCCAGCCTCTCCAAGCCTGCTGGGAGGTGGCTTACCTCGGGCCGCACAGGGTCCTCGATGCCCACCACGCAGATGCAGGTTAGGTCATTGAGGATGTCATTCTCATTGTCCCAGTCGGGCTCAGGGCTGCTGGGGAAGTCACGGTAGGCCACACAGATGGTGCGGAGCCCATCGCAGGCCATGGGCTCGATCACCTTCTTCACCATCTCATCCCGGTCACGGGGCCGGAAGACCCGGGGCTCCCCTGCCCCGTTGAGGATTTTGCAACACCTGGGAGCCAATGGGAGGGAGATAGGTGAGGTCCAGCCAAGGGCCCAAGGGTCCTCCCTCTGACCAGCTCGAGCTCACCTCCCCCTCCCCAGTGATGCCCAGCTGGCCGTGGTTGGTCATCCAGGGTCCGTCCAGTTCATCTCCCACAATGCTTCAGGGCTGGTCCAGGCCCCTGGGCCCCAGGCAGGAATGAAATCAGGACCAGCCAAAAAGAAATCAGGCAGCCTTCTTGCAATATCTGCCCGAGTCCATTCAGCAAGAGCACATCACATCTACTTTGATCTGTCTTATATTCACAAGATTTCATCTGAAAAAATAGTTTCACAGCTAAAATGATTTTCAAAGGGCATGAAACCTAGGCTAGTGGTTCTGGACCTTGCTGGCACATTAGAATGGCTTGGGGGAAACCCACGTGTGAACTCTACTTCAGAGGTTCCAACTGATTTTTAGTATATTCTTTTAGTATAGTATATTTAGTATATTCTTTTAGAGAGGGAGTGGCGCAGGGGCAGAAGGAGAATCTTAAACAGGCTCCATGCCCAGTGCAGAGCCCAGCACAGGGCTCAATCTCATGACCCTGAGATCATGACCTGAGCTGAAATCAAGAGTCAGATGCTTAAGGGTCTGAGCCACCCAGGTGCCCTGTATCAGTGGTTTTTAAAAAGCTTCCTGGGGTGATTCCAATGTGGAGTCAGAGTTGAGAACCACTGGGCTACACCAATCCCCTCAAGGTATGAGTGGGGAAACTGAGGTCCTGAGACTGGGAGTGACTTGCCTAGCTCTCCAGGCTTATCTCTGGCACCTGGAGCCAGAGAGCACTAGCTAACAATGAACATCACTACAGTCAACCAACTCTGCGCTGAGGGAAGTGAAATAAGGGAGCTTTAACAGTGACAAGGTGGCACTTCCTGATGACCCAGTGATGTAGGGAGGAGTAGGGGAAGGGCTCTCTGTAGAAATTTTAAAGAGGAAACTGGAGAAAGCACGTGGAGGTCCTGCCGTGTGACATTGGGCAGGGGCCCCTCCCTGCACCCCAGGGTGCCAGATGGCCCTCCAGCCCAGCCTGTGGGACAGCCCGCTCGACGTGGTGTCCCCACGACGCTGTGGTCCCCCACTCCCTGCCCCCCACCCACGCCGGCGCCTCTTACTTCTTGAGCACGATCTCAGAGGCGCCCTTGCTGTACATGCGGAAGCTCTCGTCCGGCAGCTTGATGACCGTGCTCATGGACTTGCGCACGGAGTTGAAGGTGTACACCTTGTACAGCTTCTCCTCCGGCATCTGGCTGCGCACGGGCTCATAGTCTTGCTTCAGGTCCAGAACGAAGCCCAGCAGGCCGCACTCCGTCTTGTTGCCCACCTGCCGAGGCAGGGCACCCTCCTTCTCTGGGGGCTGTGGAGAGAGGCCGGGGTTGCCTCTGTGTCCCCCACCTTCTCAGTGAGCCCTGTGTGCCCCCCTGTCCCACCACCTGCACCCTCAGCCCTCTTCAGCCTGGACCCAGTCCTGGCTCTGGATGAAAGGAGCAAGGTCAGCTTTTTAAAAATTACAAACTTGTTCAAACATACAAGCAGGATTGAGAATAAGAAAAGAAACACCTGTGTACCCTCCATTCAGCTTTGTAGAACCTGAGCATGATGCCATGTTTGCTTCAGATTTTTCTTTCTTGAGGAGAACATGGCAGATACAGGTGTGCCCCCCCCCATGTATCCCTCCCTGTCTGCAGAGTCCATCTCTTGCCCCAGAAAGAACCTCTATCTTAAAGGTGGTACTATTACCCCATTTGTTAAAAAAATATTTTTTAAGATTTTATTTATTTGACACAGAGAGAGAGAGAGCACTTGAGTGTATGAGTGTGAAATGGGGAGGCACAGAGGGAAAGGGAGATAGAGAATCTTAAGCAGGCTCTACGCCCAGTTTGGAGCTGGGTACAGGGCTCTATCCCAGGACCCTGAGATCATGACCTGAGCTGAAACTAAGAGTCAGATTCTTAGCCAACTGAGCCACCCACCCAAGTGCCCCTACCTGGTATGTATTTTAAATTTTTATTTTGAGATAGCTCTAGATTCACATGCAATAAGAAATAGTAAAGAGAGATGGCATACACTCTTCATCCAGTTCCCCCTAGTGCTCACCTGTGTAAGACTACAGTACAACATCGCAGCCAAGATACTGACATTGCTGTAATCAAACCCACCTTCCTCAGAGTTCACCAATTTTACATGCACTTGTGTGTGTGTATGTGTTTAGTTCTATGCAATGGCATCATGTGTGCATTCCTGTGACCATCACCAAGGAGATCCATGACAAGGATCCTATCCCTATGCCATCCCTCTTATTTTATTTTTAAGATTTTATTTATTTATTCATGAGAGACACACAGAGAGAAGCAGAGATATAGGCAGAGGGAGAAGCAGGCTCCCTGTGAGGAGACTGATGTGGGACTCGACCCCAGGACCCTGGGATCATGACCTGAGCCAAAGGCAGATGCTTAATCCCTGAGCCACCCAGGTGCCCCCACCACCCTTTTGCTGTCACCTTCTTTTCCACCCCTTCCCAGGTCCTGACTACCACTAATCTGTTCTCTATCTTTACATTGTCATTTCAAGCCTGTTATATAAATGGAATCATATGGTACATGAAACCTTTGAAGACTAGCTTCTTTTCACTTGGCATAATCTCCTCAAGGTCCAGGCAAGTTGTTGTGTGTGTCAATAGCTTGTCCTTTTTCCTTGGTGAGTAGTAGTCCATGCTATGGATGGACTGTCCCTTGTGATCTCAATTTAGGTTCAGCCACATGAAACTGCTATTTTTGTAAGTCAAAATGGTAGATTCCAAGTAGTTTAACCTTATGTACGCATGTGTGTATGTGCAGTGCTGCTTTGCATGTTGAAAACCTCATGTAAGGAGACTGTAATATTCTTCTAAGCCTTGTTTATTCAAATGTAAGTACATTTTGAGAATCACCTGTGTTTATGGCACTAGTTCTTTCTTACTGCTCGATTGATTCCATTCTATGACTAAGCCGCTGTTTACTTTTCCTCTTTTCCTTCTTTCCACTCACTGATTTGGTCCTCTGCCAGCTGCTGGGCTGCATGGACGTAACCTCACCCTCACCCTTGGGGTCCCAGTGAAATCAGTGACCACCTCTGCTCTAGCAACTCTCACTTCCTTGGTGGTGGCTTGAACGTGAGCTGTTTCATGCTTCTGTGCTTTTGTCTCTGCTGTTCCTTCCCTCTTTCCCTGCCAGGCAAATACCTCCTTGCTTTTTTAAGTGCCACCTCAAATATCTCTGTGTCTTTGAATATTGCTTACTCCCCTCTGAGTAAACAGTTATTGTATTCTTTTCCTCTCTAGGTTCTCAGGATCAGCCCAGCACACAGTAGGCATTTACTAATTGTTGGCTGGATGGTTCCATGCAGACCAGAGTGGTGGGAGAGGCACAGATTAACAGGCAAGAACAAGACACCTCCATATGAGCTAATGGCAGGATTAGCCGGAGGTTGTGGGAGGTTCATATTGGCAGGTGAACTCACGTCCCACCTGTACCCCCGCACATGTGCACATCTCCTTGCATAAAATTACAATGCAGCATCTCGGGTGGAGGTGGCTTTGGGAATGGCAAAAGTCACTGCAGATAAACCCAAACCCTAGAGAGATTTAGAAGAGGAATATCTACCTACAAACATGTCTGTGCTATTAGTGGCCCCCTTCTATTAGTGGCTTTCTGTGGGTCTCAGACCAGCTTTGTCCAGAACTCTGCATCCTCACCCTCAGCTTCCATCATACTGCTCAAAAGGACTTCCCAGACAGGCAGAAGGTGGGGTCAGGAAGATTCTGGCATAGACCAGCCGTGTAGGCAACAGGACAGTGACTGGACATAGCTCTGGCCTGTTCCCATGCCATACAGAACTATGTCTCCAGCACCACCGGCCTTGGAAGGCTCCCCACTCCTGAGCTCTTCGGTGGGATTAGATTTGGGAGCAAAGAAACTTTTGGTACAGCTTCCCATTTCTCATGTTTGCAAAAATAAATTTGAAGCACTTCCCTTTGTCTCTGTAGTATGGTGTTACGTTGTGCTTTAAGAAACTATGTATTTATTTACTTCTATTTTTTTAAAAAACGTTTGTTTATTTACTAGAGTGAGAGTGCAAGTGTACATGCAGGGGGAGGGGCAGAAGGTGAGGGAGAGAGAGAATCCTACACAGACTCCCTACTGAGCACAACCCCAAGATCACGACCTGAGCCGAAATCAAGAGCTGGACACTCAACCTACTGAGCCACCCAGGCGCCCCTATTTACTTACTTTTAATTTTTCCTACATTTTTATAATTAACCTTCCGGTGATTTCCAGAATTTTATTTCTTTTCCACAATAGTTTTTCTCCCCTCTCCATTAATGAAAGAAAATGACAACGTGGAGGACTTAAATAAAAATGCCTAATTACTTACTAGCACAAGAGAGCTGAGCAGTTAAGTCTTCAGAATACCCGGCATTTTATTATCCTCTGTGAAATATTTTACTTTTCTTCTAAAAGGATTTCAAACAATCCATGGTTGCAAATGGCAGAGCTGCCTCCTACGTAATTCAATTTGTTTCCATGAACTTGAGCTCCGAGATTGCCTACGTGCATTACTAAGAAGCAGGGGCCCACCCCTATTCTCTTCTCTTCTCTTCTCTTCTGTTTTGTTTTGTTTTGTTTTTGTTTTTTTAAATCTTGACAAACCCAGAGGTTTTGCTATTGCTGTAGGCTTTCCAAGAGCCTTTCTATCTCTAGGGCTCTGATTCTGTAAGGGAATTAAGGCATCAGTATTGTTTCAGTTTTAATGGACAGGAAGCAAGCCCAGAAGGGAAGTGACTTGTTCGTGGTCACAGACCTGTGGAGGGGCAGGCCTGGGGCTGTCCCCAGGCCCCTCGGCTCCCAGTGCAGAGCTTCATCCAGCACATTTCCCTGTGAGGTACTGAGCCCTTTGGGAACGTGGGATGCAGCCACCAGGCATAATTTTGAGAGGACAGTTCATGTTCCTGTTTGGGGTGCTGGGCGGTAAATAGAGCGAAGAGCAAGGAATGATGATGACCAGAAGAGCCACAAGTTATAAATAATATCTGCAAAAATAAGATGAAACAAGCGCAGCTAGGGGTGCCTGGGTGGCTCAGTCGGTTAAGCATCCAACTCTTGATCTCAGCTCAGGTCTTGATCTCAGGGTCATGAGTTCATTCCCCAAATTGGGCTCCATGCTGGGTATACAGTCAACTTTAAAAAAAGGGGTAACTAGCCTGTACCACCTCACACTCATTAGGATGGCTACTATAAAAAGCAAAAGAGGGGCGCCTGGGCAGCTCACCTGGTTGAGTGTCTGCTTTTGGCTCAGGTCATGATCCCAGGGTCCTGAGATTGAGACCAGCACTGGGCTCCCTCCCCAGTGGGGAGGCTGCTTCTCCTTCTGCCTCTCCCCCTGCTCATGCTTACTCTTTCTGAGATAAGTAAATAAAATCTTTAAAAAATAATTATAAAAAGCAAAACAGAAAACAAGCATTGGTGAGGGGGTGAAGATATCACTACACTTTGTGCTGTGGGTGGGAAGGTAACATGGTGCAGCTGCTGTGGAGAATAGTGTGGTGGTTCCTCAACAAATTAAACATGGAATTACCATATAATCCAGCATCCCACTTCTGGGTATATCCCCAAAAGAATTGGAAGCAGGAACTTAAAAAGATATTTGTATATCTATGCTCAATTGCAGCATTACTCACAAAAGCCAAGAGGTGGGAGCACAATCCAAATGTCCATTGGCGGATGAATGGATAAAGGGACGTGTGGTCTATACATGTGAGGAATATTATCCAGCCTTAAAGTGGAAGGAAATTCTAACATATGTGACAACACGGATAAATCCTGATGACATTATAAGTGAAATAAACCAGTCACAAAAGGACAGACACTGTATAATTCCACCTGTATCATGTACCTAGAAAAGCCAGATTCATAAAAATAGAAAGTAGGTTGATGGGCACCAGGGGCTGGTCATGGGTGGGGGGGATGGGGAGTTAGTGTAGGATGGGACAGAGTTTCAGTTTTGAAAGATGAAAAATTCTGGTATGGATGGTGGGGATGGTGACACAATGTGAATGTACTTAATGCCACTTAAAAACATTTCAAATGATTTATTTGATGTTACAGGTATTTTATTACTAAAGACCTCTGAAAGTCTCCCCAAACAACCCAACAACTGTAGCATAGCAAACTGCAGCATCTGCAATATGATGATGTTTCTAGGAGTGCATTGGAAAACAACTTTCTGCTGAGTGGTCGTCTCTGGTGGCCTAGCCTGGTCCTCCTCACCCCCCAAAGGCAGGCACTGGCAGGGAGCCACCCTGAAAACCGGATGAACTACCAGCCAGCTTAACAGCAGTAGCACTGGCCACCATTTGAATGTTAACTCTGCCCCCTTCTTTCCTGGGCTTGTCACATGCATGGTCTGGTTGTACCCCACAGTTCCCTGAGAGGCCAGCTATGAGTATTCTTACTTCACAGCTGTGTGCAGGGGAGGCCCAGAGAGATGAGGTCACGCTGCTATTAAGTGGCCCACCTAGGATTTGGCCCTAGTGTTCTCAGCTCTGAGCCCACAGCACAGGCTCTCCCCATAGTCTTGCCTGACTCCATCAGCACTGGAGATCTTTGGTTAACTAGGGAACTGGTTGACCATTGATTTAGAGTTTAAGGGGGTAGGCGGTGGGATGTGTCTGTCTCACTTATCTTTGTGTCCTACTACGGGGTAACCAATGAATATGGAATGACTAAATGAATAATTCTGTGCTTGTGTGTGTAGGGTGCTGCCAATGGGAGACCAGATGGGGCGGAACTCTGGCCTCCACAATTGTGATCTAAAGGTCTCCCTCCCCAGGAGCTTCTCAGTGCTAGGCCTCCTGAGGAACATGATGTAGCAGAGCCATGAGATCTTCCCCAGTGGCTGAGAAGGCAGGTCAGTGTGACTGCCTAGGACAACAGAGCAGGATAGGTTGAGACCCCCTGGGGAGACATACTCCTGGAAAGCAGACTCCTTAGGGACCTTCCCAGGCTCAGCAGCACATTGTGTGTGCATGTGTATATGTGTGGTATATGGAGTGGCATGTGTATGGTAAGTGTATGCAGTTGTATGTGTGTGGTGTGTATGCAGGTGTATGGGTGTAGTGTATGTGTGTGGTCTGTGCAATTGTATGTGTATGGTGGCTCCCTGCCAGTGCCTGCCTTTCGGGGGTGAGGAGGACCAGGCTAGGCCACCAGAGATGACCACTCAGCAGAAAGTTGTTTTCCAATGCACTCCTAGAAACATCATCATATTGCAGATGCTGCAGTTTACCATGCTATGGTTGTTGGGTTGTTTGGGGGGACTTTCAGAGGTCTTTAGTAATAAAATACCTGTAACATCAAATGAATCATTTGAAATGTTTTTATGTGACATTTTTAAGTGTGTGTATATGCCGTTGTGTGTTTGGTGTATGTGTGTGGTATGTGAGTGCCATGTACGTGTGTGGTATGTGCATGCATGTAGATGTATGTGTATGTGTGCATGGTGTATGTGTGGTGTGTGTGATGTGGTATGTGTATGTGTGTAGTGTGTGCAATTGTATGTGTATGGTGTGTGTATATGCAGTTGTGTGTGTGCATAGGCAGTTGTGTGTGTGGAGTGTGAGTGCAATGTATGTGTGTAGTGTGTGTATGTGTGTAGATGTGTATATATATGCATGGTCTGTGTGTGGTGTGGTATGTGTATGTGTGTGTGGTGTGTGCAATTGTACGTGTATGGTGTGTGTATATATGCAGTTGTGTGTGTGTGGTGTGTGAGTATGGTGTATGTGTGTGGTGTGTGTGTACATGCCCAATGCAGGGTGTCAAGGTATGATGTAGGGATTAACAGCTCTGTTAAAAATCCAAATTCCCTATTTGGGATTATTTGCTTTAAGCTCTTCTCCCAGAGATGATGTTTGCAAAAACAAAACAAAACAACCAAAACAGTTGTTGAATTCAACACATAGGCCCTTGCAATTTCACATATCAGAACTACAGCCCACCCCACTTCCCCATCTTAGCATCCTGCAAAGTCACCTCCAGAGTATTCCGCACCTTTTGGCATGGCACCCCTGGCTTGGCCAGAACCCACTCTCAGAGTGTGGCTTGACTTGGGGACTTTAAGGCTCATTGGAATATTGGAATATTCAATGGAGCCCTGGGTTTGGAGCCAGGAGATCTGAGTTCAAAGGTTGGCTCTCTGCTTCCTGGAGTCCCTCAAGTTCTAAGACTTATGGTAAATAAACTTAAGTAGCTCCTTCCTGCCTTTGAGGGTTACTGGGGCTCTCTGGGGTAAGGCAGCATCACAGCCACCTCAGCTTAGGAATGGGGTACACTGAGGACCTGGGGTTTCTAATTAGGTGAAGTGTGGCTTATTTATTTAGGAAGACCAGCCTGCCAGGAAAACCTTTTTTGCTCTTTCCTCCTGAACCACTTCAGAGGCGCTAGGGAGATTTGTTTTTTTCTCGACAGTTTATACATTCAGAAATATACCATAAACTTCCAGCAATTCGGCTCCACAAGTCCCCATTCTCAGCTTAATAATTCAAATGTTAACTGCAGTATCAACCTACTTTCAAAGAGGTCTCATAAAATATAAAATTAAGATATGCTTGGGTGGTTTCAGCAGAACGTACATAGTTGGACAAGGAGAATATTTTCCCAAGAAAGCACAAGGCCTCAAAAGTCTGAGGAAGGAGGTATTTCCATCTTAAAGCTTAATAATTCAAATGTTAACTGCAGTATCAACCTACTTTCAAAGAGGTCTCATAAAATATAAAATTAAGATCTGCTTGGGTGGTTTCAGCACCCAACTATGTACACAGAATGTACACAGAATGTACATAGTTGGACACAGAATGCTTGGGTGGTTTCAGCAGAACGTACATAGTTGGACAAGGAGAATATTTTCCCAAGAAAGCACAAGGCCTCAAAAGTCTGAGGAAGGAGGTATTTCCATCTTAAAGCTCAGATGTGGTTCTGAGGGCGATGGAAAGAAGCTAGTAGAAGTTTTGATGTTCAAAGGGTCGGAGACAACAAAGGAAATCTGAGGGTGTGCCAGGATTTCTGAGACAGGGGAGCAATTTCTGACTCAGGGATGATTCACACAGCTTCTCCTGGAGGGCAAGTTTAGTTCCTAATGATCAGAAATAAGATGGGAAAGAAGAAAGCCTGCCATCCTCAGAAGTGATGGGGTATAGGGTTGAGGCTGGCCCTCTGGGAGGACCTTTCTGGACCACTTTTCCTGGCATCCCTACCAGCAGCCTTAGCCTCACACCACTCTCCACCCCTGCCTGGGGTAGTTTTTCTGAGTGCCATGAACAGAATCCTTTCAAGGGTTTATTGGATGCCACCTAGCTGCCCCTCTACAACCCCTGGTCTTGACTCTTGTCATTCCAGCCCCAGAGAAATGCTCAGGCCACAGATCATCTGAACGAGTCATGGATCTTCAGGTCTCTGGGCCTTGGCAGTGTTGTGCCCTTGCCTGGAATGACCTTGTGCCCTTGCTTCCATGGTGAACTCCAAAATTTTCTGGGTTCAACTGTGCCACTTGGTTGTCAGGAGCAATCCTGGGCAGGTGATTTGATGTTTCTGCAGCTCAGTGTTTTTAGCTGTAAGATGGACACAGTCATATTTGCCTCAATCCCCTGGCAGGGATGTGGAGGGTCAAACAAGACAATGACCAGCAAAATAAACTACAGAAGATAAAGCTCAGAAATAATAATAGAAGTAATAAGAGTAATAACTAATGCAGTCTGATCACTTGCTACATGTCAGGTACTGTGCCGGGAGCTCCACACATATTTTATCATCTGACCTTCATAGAAGCCCTGAAGCTACCTTCAGGCAAAGGTGCAGCTGCATGAGTTGGGCAGGAAGAGGTGGTGAGCTGTATGGGCTCTGGGTTGGACAGACCTCATCCTGGTTGGACAGGGTTCTCATCCTGGCTCTTATCTACTCTGGAACTCCGAGCACGGTTTTTCACTTCTCCCAGCTTCAGGGTCCAATCTATGAATTAGAGATGTGATGGGGTAGTTGTACAAGGGGTCCGTGGGGTAAGTGACTAAGTGAATGTCGGCAATTAGGATTAATTATACATGCACTTTACAGATTTGCAGATTGGAAAACAGAAGCTCAAAGAGGTTAAGTAACTTGCTCAGGTTCACACAGGTGGTAAGTGCTGGAGATGAGGTTTGAACCTTGGTTTGTTTGATTTCAGACCCAAACCTCATTGCTTCTTGAAGTGGGTGTCAGGACATCTGGATTCCAGCTTCAGTAGCCCACAGAGTGACCGAACACGAGTCCCTTCCTATTTCTGGGTCGCAGGTTAAAGTGAGGAGGCTGGACCAGAGGGTCTCTAAAGTATGTGAATTCATGTAGGTGACATCCGCACAACCTTTCCTTGTAAATACTCAGGTAGGTTTTTGTTTGTTTGTTTGTTTTTGATTTTTAAAGAATGAAAAGTGCTAGCTAATTGGGAGGTCTCAGTCAGTGTAAACTAGAAAGCTGGGGTAGCTGCAGAAGAGATCAGCTCAGTATGCTGGAGGAACGGACTGAGCACTGGTATTGGCCATGGGACCAGAGATGGGGCCGACACCTGCCTCTTGCTGCCACAAGAACAGGAAGGTAGAACATAGAGATAGTCCTTTCCTGAGCATCTTATTAATTCATATTCACCTATCTACTGCCCACATATTTAACCACTCATCCACACATCCATTCAACCATCTACCCATCCATCACCTACCCACCCATCCATCCGTCTTCCTACCTACCTTTATCTCATTGATTATCTATTTATACATTTATTCACCAAATCAATTCACTTACTTCACCCACCCAACCAGTACTTCCCAAGAGCTATGCCTGGGGGAACAGAGATGACTCAAATGTGTTTCTCACTCTCAAAAAGCCCACGTTGTCTATGTCAGACAATAAGAAGACATGGAAGAGTCAGTGCCCTCATGGAGAGGAAATAGCCCCGTTCAAGGTCTGATTTCCCAGGTCAGGCTCAGTTCTCAGAACAAAGCTGACAGGTAGTGTGGTGTGGGGAGGACACTGCATGCCTTTACCTGTCTTGTGTGGCTTAGAAAGTCCTATAGTCTAGATTTCCTAGCCTGGTTTGGAGGTTGGCTAGACCTACTCTGGACCAAGCAGCCCCTGACTCTTCTTAGGAGTCCTCTGGGCCTGGAAAGTCCCTCAGAGACCTTTTGCCCTATATAGCTGGCAGGCCTTGGCTGTGAACCTGACTCTCTGGACCCCAGGCCTTCCCAAGGCCACCTTATGGTAACGATGTTGTAGGACTGGTTTCAGTGACTGAGAACCTGGTCTGGACACCCTACTCAACAGCTGGCTTTGGAGTATCTACGAGTTGGCTTTGCCACTAGTTGGCTGTGTGAATTTGGGTAAGACCCTTTGCTTCTGCTATTGACTGTTAGCCTCTGCATTGCTACAGATGGAATCCCTTTTCAAAAGATGATTATATTGCTGAATAATGACAACACTAACCATACTTGGTGCTGAATATGAGCCAGGCATTGTGTGAAGCACTTTGCACTTACTAAGTCATTTCACCCTCACAATAATCCTATCCTATCATTTTCACCAGGAAGCTGAGGCACAGAGAGGTTAAGTAACTTGTTCGCACTCATATAGCTATAGAGGGATTTGAATTCAGGTTGTCCGGCTCCAGAGTATGAGCTTTAACAACTATCCCATCATACCGGGGGACTCTGTTGTTCTTTCTATGCTGATGACCATCACCCCCCAGCAAGGAGAACCATGTGGACAAGGGGCTTGCAGGAGAGGCCCAGAAAGAAGAGGCACAGGAGTCCTAGGATCACGGGACCCTGGTGCCTGAGAGGTAAGTGACTTAGCCTGATTATAAACCAAGGATCCCAATTCCTGGCCCTGACCCCTCTCCAGTCTCAGCAGATATACCTCCCCAGGTAGACTAGCTGACCCCTGTCCCTTAAGCCACGTGGACACAACCAACATCCAGAAATGAGATTTTAGCTTTGAGGCTGGTGCTATGCAACACTGCCTAATTGAGATGTTTCCTCAGCTCTCCTGGCAGATCCCAGAACTGCTTTTTACTGTGATTATATAATCTACATCTCAATCCAAACCCACCTCACAGGGCTCTGCCCCCGAGGCTGCCCCATTGCCCGAAGCCAGCTCTGGGAGTTGCCCTGTTCCCCTCTTTGCCACATCTGCAGGACAAGATCATTAACAGAATCTCAGTTATTTTAGGAAGGCCTGGGGAACAGAATCAAACATTGCTGATCTCCCTTGATTCCCAAATTGGGACAGGCGTAGGGGTGGGGTGGGAAGAAGACAAAACATCGTCATTTCTGACGAACCCCAGGGTTCTCTATTACCCGTGTGCATGTGTCTTCCTGACCTACTTTCCCCTTTCCTCCGTGTGCCTCCCTCAGCCTGCAGCTCCGGGGTGATTTGGGCAGCTGCTCAGCCCTGGACCGTACAGTTCTTGCAACCCCAGTGTCTGGAGGCAGAAGCTGCCTCCTCCCCTTTCTCCCACCAGCCCTCAGCCCCTCACTGATGAGTCATGCTCTCCTTCCCATTTGGATAAAGCTGCCAGCAGTTCCCACAACCTAACCTGACAGTGATGCTTCAAGCTGCCTTGGGGGCAGAAGGGAGAGGTCAGGGCTAGGGCACATTTGGGAGGTAAGCAAAAAAGCCCAGCTGCTCACCCAGCTGCTCCCACTACAGAAATGCCCTACATCTGGATGCCAACTGACCTCTGGATGAGCAATGCTGTGTTTCTCTTCATCTAAGTGCTGGTTAATTACAAAAAGGCTGTCTGTGCTTCTAAACCAAACAGGGATTACAGCATGAGTCTACTGCAGCTTAGCTGAGACAGGAATATGAGAATTTTTCTTATTGAAACTTGTGATACTCCTACTATTACTAACAATAACAACATCATTGGTGGTAGGTCATTTGTGAAAATGGCCACAATTAGTTCTCTCTCTAAATCAATGCCTTTTGCAATGTGATCTTGTACCTCCTCTCATCAAGAGACGGAGTCTATTTCCCCATTCCCAAATCTGCATAGGCCTCTTGGCTTGCAGTGACCAATGCAGCCTAAATGCATTTGGCTAAATGCAGCAGCAAAATGACAATGTGAGCAAGCCCAGACTAGCCTGCTGGAAGAGGTGGGACCATGGAAAGCCAAGATGAACCATCCCAGCTGAGGACATCCCAGACCAGCCTATGTTGTTGCTGAGGTCAGCAGAGCTGTCCCCTTGAGCCACCACAGGTGCAGATGCATTAGGGAATCCCACTGAGAACCGAAGAACTACCCAGCTGAGCCCAGCCTGAAGGGCTGACTCACAGAATTGTGAGCTAAATACACAGTTTGGTTTTGAGCTGCCAAGTTTTGGAGTACAGTACTTGCTGCTTACTCTCAGGGAATACAATTCAACACCCCCAAGGGGTTGTCCAAAGCTGTGGGTAGTACCAAACCCTATGTATACTATGTTTTTTCCTAGATATGCATATCCATGATAACATTTAATTCATAAATTAGGCATAGTAAGAGATTAACAACTGATTAATAACTGATAATAAAACAGAATGATTATTACAATACACTGTAATAAAAGTTATGTGAATGTTGTCCCTCTCTTGTGCTTATGTGAGATGATAAAATGCCTATGTAATGAGATGCAGGGAGGGGAATGATACAGTGTGTGCCATAGCACTAGACTACTCTCCACCTTCTGACGTTGTTTCAGAAGGAGGGTCATCTGCTACGGGACTGAGGTTGACTACAGGTGATTGCAAGTGCAGACAAGAGGGACTACTGTAATTATGTAGCAAAAGGCTACTAATAAAAAGTGGATTTTTGGTAAGGGGATTAATGACAGGATCTAAATGAACAGAATTAACATTTTTTCCCCATATAAACATCATTGCTAAATCAAAGAGAAACAAGTTGCTTACTATACAACCACCCCAAAATACATCAGCAGGATTCAAACATATGAATCATGTCACTCAATCTGCCCGGTTACCTGTGTGTCACCCCATGGATGTTGTTCCCTCTGGCAGAGACTGCACCACTCACCAGAATCTTGGTGGTGTAGGCGCTGTTGATGGCAATGGCACTGACGAGTAGCTCCATGGTCTTAGCATTGATGGAGCTGGGGTCAGGGATCTCCTTGTAGTGGACATCGCCAACATAGGCCTGCACGACTGTCATGCGGTTGGTGGTCAGTGTGCCTGTCTTGTCTGAGCAGATGGCGGTGGCATTGCCCATGGTCTCACAGGCGTCCAGGTGGCGTACCAGGTTGTTGTCTTTCATCATTTTCTGGGGAAAGGGGTAGGTGAGAGGGTGACAGTGAGGAGAGGGTGCTGGGAGGCCAGGGATCCAGGGGGTTAGGGTGGGGCACTGGGGAAGCATGCAGTAAGTGGGGCAGAGCTGCTGCAGTCTGCTCCTGGGCTTCCCACATGTGGAAAGGACATGGGTTGCTGTGGCCTCAGACATCGGGGCTCCTTGTGTGTGCAGTCTTTTCCTGTGCTTTCATTATTTGAACTACTTAAAAGATTTGATTAATTGACTTTATTAATTTGGATTACAGAAGTAATCTGTATTCCTTATGGAAAAAATAGGGAGAAGGGTGACAAATTAAGATTGGGTCCTTAACAGTGACCTCAAATATTTTTCTCTTACACCCTAACAGAAATCACCATTCCTTATCTGGTTATGGGTTTTTCTAAAATGTACCATCTTTTGCTGGTGCCTGGCTTTGCTTTCTTTCTTTTCTTTCTTTCTTTCTTTCTTTCTTTCTTTTTCTTTCTTTCTTTCGTCCTTTCCTTTCCTTTCCTTTCTTTTCTTTTATTTCTTTTTCTTTCCTTTTTAAAAAGATTTTATTTATTTATTCATGAGAGACACAGAGAAAGAGGCAGAGACATAGGCAGAGGGAGAAGCAGGCTCTCTGCAGGGAGCCTGATGTGGGGCTTGATCCCAGGATCCTGGGATCACACCCTCAGCCAAAGGCAGATGCTCAACCTACTAGGCCACCCTGGTGCCTGGTTTTCAATGTCATTTTGGTCCCACCAAAAAGAAATAAATTTAGGATAGATATATGTGTTTACAGACATAGGACAGTATCTGGAAAAATGTCAAAACATTAGTGTCATTATTTCTGGGTAGTAGAATTACAGGAGATTTTTATTGACTTCTTTTAAAACAATCTATAGATTCTAAAAAAATCTATAGATTCTATTTTTTTCTGATTTGAATACATATTATACCTCATATAATACAAATCACAAATTTCTTTTCAATATAGATATACAGAAAAGAAAACAAATCAGCCATAATGCCATCACCCAGAATGGGGGCAGTTTACATACTAACATCTTTTTTAAAAATCTATAACAAAAATGAAATCCTACCAAACATATGATTATGAATTTTCTTGTATTTGCCTTCCTCTCTGTCTTTCCAGCTCCACTCCTAGCTTCTTTGAGGTTCTCAAGCAAGTCATGCAAATGACATAATTCTCAAGGAACTGCCACTCTTAATACAGGCCCTGCTGACACAGTGACCCTATCTGGCAAGGAGGGACATGAAAAGTTGCTAGTGGCTGAATTAGGCATAGTTCTAGTCTCTTCCTAGGAATCTGATTTCCTTTATTCTTGCTCCTCATTATAACAATTCTTTATAAAAAGGGCAAAAAAAGAGTGCAATTAAAATAATTTGAATAGCAGTTCATATTACTAAGAAATGAGTAGTGGTAGAATTATATGCTATTGCAGATCTCTCTTATTATAACCTGTGATAACAGGAACACTTAATGTATGTTGAACAGATGAGCAATAGCAATCTGCAACACACTTTGTGGTTTGCAAAATTCTTCCAAGCTTATTTTCTTGTCTTATGTGACAAGAGGCCTGTGAAATCTTTGAGGATTGTGGTCATCCACTTTGGCAATTGAAAAAGCCATGGTCAAGTGATTTGACCAGGATCACACACCTAATGAAGGGTAAAGCTGAGACCAAAGCCCAGCTCTGTTTAATTTCACAGCCTAGATCATTCCACTGGGTCTCTGCCCATCTGTACTCTCAGAAGAGTGTTCATCTGTTAGGCTTAAGAATATAAGGGTGGTTACTGAGCACTGGTAATGTGGCTGGTCTGACATGAAATGTATGTGTAAAATATGTGCCAGATTCTGAAGGCTTGTTATGAAAAAAGAAATGTAAAATATCTCACTAGTGATTTTTATATTGATTACATGTTGCTAATAATTTGGACATAATAGGTAAATTATATTATTAAAATTAATGTCATCTGTTTCTTTTTACTTTCTTTTTAATATGACTACTAGGAAATTTAAAATAACACATATGGCTCACATTGTGTCTCTGAGTATCATCTCTGTTCTTTTGATGGTGGCTCCTGGGGTAGGTATGCTAGGCTCAGAAAGGGAAGAGTTTGCCTCTCCCGGGTTGGGGTGCTGTACTAAGTTTATCAAGTGACTGTATAAGTAACACTACCTAAGACAGCTGAAGGCATGAGGTGCCAGAGATGCAAACTGCAGAAGGTGGAAAGGCCTAAAAAGATCTCTACATGATCCCCCCAGCTACTTCTGTGTGACTTTCAAGACACCATGAGCTCAGCTGGGTGGCCGTGAGGGTCCCAACTCATGGCTGTGTGAGAATCTCCATCTCTGAGCTCTAGGGCCCCCAAGCTGCACTGTGTTGTGACCTGCTTGGGCTTTGGTTTGTGGGATGGAGTTTCTTCAAGAACCCTAAAACAAGCAGATGATAAGGGCCATATCCTTTACCCAGAGCTGCCACTTTCTGGCACTTGCCTAGAGATCTCTTTTCTGTATGAAATTACATCGGTGAGCCCAGTCCAAATTCCAGTTTGGAAACTGATGCTTGCCGTGCCCTCGGGCAGCTCTGCCAATGTCTCGGAGCCAACGACTTGTCTAGAAACATGCCCAGGCCTCCGTCCTTGCAGGGACATACTGGTATCAGGGGCTCTGGGGACCAGGAGCACAGAGCCCCGCCCTCTAAGGTGGGAAAACCATGGGGCCAAGGGAAGAGAATGAGGCTGTGATGTGAGCCAAGCCTGAAGCACCTATTGAGATGCTCAGCCCAGTGTTCTGGCTCTATGGATGGCCCAGGAACTTGAGGCGTTGGGGCTCTGCCCTCTGGGGAGCACTAGGAATACCACCCCCTCACAGACCCAAGCGTCCACAGTCAGATTTCATGGGCTACCACCCTTCATTAAATTGCTTTTATTTTTATTTATTTATTTATTTATTTATTTATTTATTTATTTATTTATTCATTTATTCATTCTTTTGAGGATTTTATTTATTCATTCATGAGAGACAGAGAGAGAGAGGCAAAGACAGAGGCAGAGGGAGAAGCTCCCCTGTGGGGAGCCTGATGTGGTGACTTAATCCCAAGACTTCAGGATCACGACCCGAGCCAAAGGCAGATGCTCAACCACTGAGCCACCCAGGCGTCCGTAAGCTTATTTCTTCTTAACTTTAGGGAGCAACCTCTGAGATTAGTTGTTGAAGCACCATGGCTTCCACAGGGCTTTGACCACAGGCTTCTACTCACATTTGGTGGGTGGGATGGGGATGGGTTTGCACCTGCATAGTGATGTCTGCTTTTTATGTTTTTTTTTTTTTAAGTGGAATTGATGATCAATGTTTAAAAATCAAGAGTTTATATTAAGTCCAGGTTTCTGGCTTCTCTGGAAGAAATGTGAAGAGTTGGCAATAGAGGGCTGGGGGGAATGATGGTTGTCCCTGCAGCCGAGAGGTGGCTCTCTGGGTTGCCGCAGGCCATGGACTCCTTGGCTTTGGATTTCTGCATGTTTCCTCTCCCAGCTTCCAACATGCCCCTTCCTTCTTCTTAGCTATTCTCCCGGTCCCAGCACTTAACCCACAGGCCACCCCATAGAGCCCCTGCTGGGGGGAGCCAGTCCCAGCTGCACCCTCTGGTCCTCTCCTCCTCACCTTCACTGAGTAGGCCAGCGAGATGGTGACAGCCAGAGGGAGCCCCTCGGGCACGGCGACCACCAGCACCGTTACGCCGATGATGAAGAACTTGACGAAGTACTGCACGTAGACGGGTGTGCACTCGGGTAGCCATGGCTTCTTGTTGACCACGAAGGTGTCCACGGTGAAGTAGAGCACCAGGATGATGACTGTGATGGCCGACATCACCAGACCTGTAACAGGGGTGGGGGGAGACCTGCTCAGGGGCTTTCCAGGGGGGCGGGGGCCCTGGGAAGTGAGATGCAGACAAAACACTGGGCCAGGTGGACCCTAGCTCACACCTCTGCTTGCTCTGTGGCCTGGGGAAGTCCTTGATCTTCACAGAGCTTCAGTCCCCTTGTCTGTGCCATGGGGATGCACGTCTATCTTACGCGGTTTTGTAAGGATTGGTTGCGATGTGTGCATAGTGCCTAGCACAGTGCCTGAGACACCTTGGAGATACTCACGAAATGTGTGCTGAGACCATGTGAACTGCTCACATGGTTCTCCCACACGATAATGTTGGTATCATTTAGTAGCTCCTAACTTGGGAATGATGGACACAGCACTAGAGAGGACAGAGTCCCTGCCCTGGGGAAGCTGAGACTCCAGAGGAGGAAGCAGACAAGAAACAGCAAGCACATGGACAAGATCACTTAGACAGGGATGATGCTGTGGAGAAAAACTTCAGGACAACGTGACAGAAAGTGACACGGGCTGAAGATAAGAAAACCAAGGAAATATCCATCGACGGACAGATGGATGAGGAAAATGTGGTATATACATGCAATGGATAGGACTCAGCCTTAAAAAAGAAGGAAATCCTGCCATTTGCAATGACACGGATGGACCTGGGGACATTATGCTAAAGGAGATGAGACAGACACAGAAGGACTCACATGGGGAAGATAAATAGTCAAACTCAAGAAGCAGTGAGTAGGAGGTGGACACTTGACGGGATGAGCACTGGGTGTTTTTCTGTATGTTGGTAAGTTGAACACCAATAAAAATTAATAAAAAAAAAAGCACTAATCAAAAAAAAAAAAAAAAAAAAAAGAAGCAGTGAGTAGAAGGGTGGTTGCCAGGGGCTGTAGGGAGGGGGTTGGGGAGAGAAAGGGGGTGGGGGAGGGTTGTTTTCCAGTGGGTATAGAGTTTCAGTTATGCAAGCTAAATAAGTTCTAGAGCTTTGCTCTACACCACCAATGTGCTTACAGTGGACAATGCAGTATTGTGCACTTCAAAATTGCTTAAGAGGATAGAACTTCTGTTGAGTGTCCTTACCCCCAAAAACAGAAAACAGAAAAGTCCATGAAAGAACATAGGAATTTTTGGAGTTGGTGGATACGTTTAGTACCTTCCTTGTGGTGATGGCATCATGGGCATGTGCAAATATCCAAAGTCATCAAGATGTACACTAAATTAGTGAAATCTTTTGTATATGAATTGTATTTCAATAAAGTTTAAAAAATAAAAAAAAAATCAACGTGGGCTGACTACTTTAGCTAGGGTGTCCAGGGGAGACTTCCTGGAGGAGATGATACTTGAGGAGATGGGGAATGACGAGAGGGATAAACCAGATTGTGACCTGCATGAAGAGCATTCCAGACAGAGGAAAGAAGAGGGGGCCCTTTTTTTTGGATGAGGAAGCTGGGGCCAGTGAGAAGGGACTTATTCAAGGCCACAGGGCAGAGGAGCACTGCAGTGTTAGCAGATGCAGGTGGCTACCTGCTTGGATCCCCTGGGATCCCCTTGCCAGCCCCATGTGCTGCAGGTGCTGAGCAGGTATTGCTGAGGCTGTGCACACTTGCAGCCTCTGCCAGAGGAAGTTCACGTTTGAGAGATCACAGTCTCCTCATCAGGAAGTGCCTGGGATGGCACCCTGCCCCAATCTGATGGCCAATATTCAATGGTTGAGGTGGGGGGTCCAATAGCCCAGCCCCCTTGCTGTGAGGCCAGACAGACACTGTAGAGGTAAGTAGAGGCTGAGATTTCTCCAGAAGGTAGCTGGCTTTTCCCCCTGGCCCTCTTGAGCCTCTTAGTCTTTATAGATCTCACCTGAGAGCACCTGTGCCCCTAAAAATCCTGTGCCCACCCATCTCAGGCTCTGCTTCAGGGAATTAAGCCCAAGAGAGAAAGCAGAGATGGGAAGCGAACCTAGAAGTGTTGAAGTCTGAACTCCATTCTTGGCAAGGCTGAGGAGGAGGAAAGAGATGAGCAAGGGCTGTGCCGGCCACGGGTTGTTCTTGGCACCGGGTTCCCTGCCCCCCCAGTGCCTGCCTGCCTTGCTGTGGTTCTGTGGATGGAGGAAATCCCTGGGCCCGCAGGTCCCCCACCCCCACTCCAGCTGTGGAGCTTCAGAGCCGGCTCTATCCCCATCTGACAGTCGCAGGGGCGGGAAGCCAAGCTCCCAGCAGCCGGGAGCTATCACCAGGCCCCGAGTTTAAATATAGACAGCCAAGCCTGTAATTTGCCTTCCTTTTCCACGCTGCGGTGCCTATAATTAGAGCAGGGAGACAGCCAGGTGGGGAGGCCTTGGTGTTTGCTTTGTCCTTATGCAGGAGGAGAGGCCAAGGCCATGTCAGACGGGCAGGGCACGCCCTGCAGCTGGGCTCGGCTTCCTGGGCCAGAGGGGCCACCACCAGCCATCACCTGGAGCTCCCGGCTCAGTTGGGAATCTGGGCTTGTGCTGAGGCTCAGACAGCAGAGGCTTCTCACTGGGCTCCGGGCGCTGCCCTCAACCTCCTCAATTTTTCCTCAGCACTGCAGCTGGGGTGGTCAGTCCAGAGCCCCCATCCATCCCTGCCTTCCCCTACTCCAACCTACCATTCGAGTGTTTATTGTGTACTGACCCGGGGTGTTGCTGTGGTAGGAAATGGTGGGTCTTAGTGCCCATCTCATGCCTCACTCTGCAGAGCCAGCTTGGGGCAGGGCCCTGCCTGGGGCCCCACTGTGTACCCCACATCCCCCCTGCACCATCCAGTGTGGCTGCGTGCTTACCCGCCTTGCCGATCTGCACAGCCAGCTTCGTGAGTTTGCCCTGTAGCACAGATTTCTCTTTCTTGTGCATGTTGGCCTTTTTTTTGTCATCGGCGTCGCCACCCTCTGCACTCTTGAGGGGCTGCATCTCCATGGCGGCCGCCCCGTCCTGCTGTTTGGCTGCAGGGGCAGAGCACACACAGGCACGCACACACACACACACACACAGACATGCACACCCAGGTCAGCCTGCAGGGTGGGGATACTGGCACCCACCCTGCCTGCCCAAGGGAGTGTGGTGAGGCATTCACTCCCTTGCCTAGACCCCTGCATGGCTGGCACAGAGATCCTGTGACATGGAGTCTGCCTCTCCCAGCTGGAGACCCTGATCCCAGGCCAGTGGCTGCCTTGGATCTGGAATCCAAGTGTGAACAGGGAGTGACACAATTCCACCTTGGATTTGCAGTAGGAGTAGGCTGGGGTTCCCTCTGGGCCTGAACAAGCCCACAGATCCTTTCCCATATGGCCCCTCAGCTTTTCCCACTTTAGACAAAACAGATAGGCTTGGACTTCCTCAGTTGGTTCTGGAGTATGTTGTTGGGATATTAAGTGGTTGCCAGACAGGAGGGACCAAAAAGGGGCTTAAAAGATAAAAGAGAGTCTTCCTATCCATGGGTGCCAAGCCCCTCTTCCTTCAGTGCAGGCCTGACTGCTGGGTCTGGGGCCTTACACTCTAACCCCTTCAAGTTAGAAGGATCTCAAAGAACCAGCTTCAAGTCTTCAGCTAGATAGGCAGCATAGATCACAGGCAGGGGAAGAGCTGGCTCATAGGTGAACCCTGTCCTCACGGGTGACGTCTCCATTTGGTCTGGCACCACGTGAATCACAGCTACCCCTCCACCCCCACCCCATGTCAGGCACCTGTAGGTGCAAACCTGTCTGCCTTTAGCCTGGCTCTCAGAGCCAGTGGGGAGGGGCCACTGGGATCATAGAAGCCGGTTAAGACGAAAGGGTTACCTTTGCTCTGGCTGGCGTCCACATTGCCATCCTGCATTTTACCTACACGACAAAGAATTTTAACAGACAACAGAGAACAGACAATACATGCTGATCATCACAAAGACATAACAGGGCCATGGACATTCATGTCACGGATGGAGGAAGGGCCGAGCTGACTCTGTCCTTTCACATGGGGACACTGGGGAGGCCTCGAGACAAGAGCAAACCTGGCCACCACATGGGCTGCAGGGTCTGTCCTGATTCTCTGGGGGCTTGGAGAGAAGTCTCAGTGGGAATTATTTCAGCTCTGAGAATCTTACAGATTAAATGACAGCCTTTGAGGGTCAAAGGGACCACAGCTGTCTGGCAGGAAGGAGAGGGGTTCTCAGGTCTCCAGTGATTAATTTGGTCTATGCCTTTGGTGGGCTGAGAGAAGGCAAAGGAAAAGAGAGAGACAGAGGCAGAGACAGAGAAAGGGAGAGAAAGGGAGAGGGAGAGAGAGAGACAAAGAGAGAGAGAAAAGGTCTAGAAGGAGAGGGCTTTGGTCAATGTGTTCCTTAATTCCTGGCTCTAGGAGGGATGTATATAGAATTTTACCATTTCTTTTTCCATCTGGAGGAGCACGAAGCCACAGCATGGACAATCTCCTGCCCAGCTCCACTGAGTGACCCATCCCAAGGTGGGCAAGGGCTCCCTAGTGGTGGGCTCTGAGGTACCCCAAATGTGTCCAGAGGGCTTAGAGGGAGTGTTCTGGCTCTCAAGTGGAAGCTGCTGAACCCCCCTCCGTTTGGGTCTATGCTCTTTATTCTGAGGTTGACCAGCTCAGGCCCTAGCACATAAGGAGGTCAGGCTGGTGGGCTCTCCTGGATGTCCCCTCCTGCTCTGTCCTGCATGCTAGTGCTGGGGAAAGGACTGAGTCTGGGGCTTCTCACTCCTTAATCAGGGCTGCCTGGGAGGCCCCCTCCCCACTCTTGGCCAGAGGCTTGTGGGCTGGGTTTGCAGCATGGGAGGAACTGATGGTCACTAGCTGGCAGCTGATACTTGCCTTTACCTGCTGGCACTGCAGAGAGAGGGGTTCTTCCTGTCTCTTGGGCCTGTCCACTGAGCTCACTCAGAGCTCTGCCCATAGGCCTTGCCACCTTGGGAGGAGTCTGAGGAGGTCAGCCACTCTTGGCCATTTGCTGTGAAGATGATTCTCACAGCCCATGTTCTATGAGAACCCACCATGTGCCAGGACACATGTAGAACCTCCATGATTTCATCTAGTCCGCAGCATATCCCTACCAGAGCACTCCTGTATTGCAGCCACTTACAGAGGAGAAACTGAGGCTCAGAGAGGCAGACAGCCTGCCCGGGTCCTAGGGGGTAAATGGAGAGCTGACCCCAAAGTGTGTCTATGTTTTCATCCCAGCTGGGGAGAAGAGCTATCTTTCAGCCCCTCTGAGCCCAGAGGAGACGCATCAAGGCAGCCCTGGTGGGACTGGGCTCCCGAAACCCCCCTTTGACACCAACTAGCTGTGCAGCTTTACCTCTCCCAGTCTCAGTTTCTACCTCTGTACAATGGGGATGCAACATTCAGCTTCCACAGCACCCGACAGTTGTCTTAGTAATAACCACTTGCCTATTTATCATTTTGTAGTTTGTGAGTGTCATGCTTTGTCAATCTTTCCTGAACACTGCCAGAAGGATGGGAGGGATTCTCATCACTCTCTTTTTACAGATGAGGAAACTGAGGCCAAGGGAGGTTCAGAGACAGCCCTGATTTCTGCAGCATCCTGATGATAACCCTGTGGCTGCCTTACTGGTTCCATAATACTGTCATCACCATTGCCATACCATGTTGTTGTAAGTGACTCAGAGGGGAGAAGTGGCTTTCCTGGATCCCAGCCCCGTGCTATCTCTCCAAGGGAAGTGCAGGGCTGTTCCCACTGCCTCTCACAGCAAAGGGTCAGTGATCCACCCTGGGGGTTGAAAGAGAAGGGCCCCTGTTGCTCTATTGTAAAGTTCCTTTTGCTGGATTAAAAACAAAACAGAAAAAGCCTTTTTAGAACAAATAGGAATGAACTACAATTACTTTTATTTTTTAAAATAATTTTACTAACTAGGCTAAAGGGCACAGCAGGATACTTGGTTTTAGAAGACACAAAGGAGCCTTATTTGCATTGCATATTATCAGATGCAATAGCCCATGTGTGCACCCATTAACCAAGCTAGCAATTTCCTCTTTTATTTCCATAGTGATCACGTGGCCAGAAAAATAATCACCAATGCATATGTTCAAGGGAGGGAGCTGTGTTCTGGGGGTGCTTTGGTGCAGATGGCCTGGTTTCTCAGAAGCAAGGGACTTATTTGGGGCTTTCCTCAGCCAAAGTGGTTGCTTGCTTGGCCCCAGAACTATGGTGGGACAGCCAGCTCTGGCTCTGATCTGGCCCAGGAGGGTGGGCTGTTTCAGGGGCCCTGGGATGGGGAGCTAGGGTGGAGACTTGGAGGCCCCTCTGCATCAGATGCCAGATGCAGCTTTGACAAATGGGTCTGTGCTCTTCATGCAGGGCAATGGGCATGGGTGTAAAAACATGTGTGTGGAGGAATCATGGTGAGAGACCTGATAAACAAGCTTTGGGGAGACAGAGCACTAATTAGGTAAACCTGGAGATGTTACTTCTCTTGCCTGTGCCTCCATTTCTTCCCCCATGTCATGTGACAATTTCAACCAAGGCGACGTGTCTGAAAAGCACCACAAAGTGCCCTGTTAATGTCTGGAGTTCAGAGTTATGTATTTACTAATTGTGATTAAATAGTGATATATTAATAAACATAAAAGAAATAATAAAATAATACTGCCGATCATAATGGCTCCAAGATGAATGGAACGCACCCACTTGTAGTTGGGAGGGGGCTCGGGTTAGGTGGGCAGTCGGCCAGCTGAGTGTTTTCTATATCTAAATCATCCTAATGTGGTTCAGAGGAAGGAGCTGAAGGAACGGTTAGTTCTCCCGTTGACCAAGTCTCAGCCTGGCACCTCTTAACCTTTAGTGCATTCCGGCCTGGAGCCTGGAGAACTTAGTAGAATGCAGATTCTTGTTCAGTGTGTCTGGGGTGAAGCCTGAGGTTCTGCATTTCTAACAGGCTCCTAAGAGATGTCTAGGCTTCCGGTCCTCTGATTACAGTTTGAGTAGCAATGGCTTAGAGCACTGTTTCCCAAAGTATATTTCAGAGACATACCAATCCCACAAGATTCAGGAAAGGTCCTGCAGCCAAATCAGCCTGGGAAGCCCTTCACGGCTAATTTTCCACTATATACCAGCACGTTCAAGGTTCTAAGTCCCGCAATGAGGAAGAGACTAATTCTGTCCCATGGTTCTGAAACATCTTTGACCACAGGATCCTTTTCTTGGGGGTAGGACCTCTTAATATCCCTGTGAAGTTTACAAGACCCACTCCTTCGGGACATCCTGGATCAGGAAGAGAAGCGTGCACTTTAGAGCCAGCAGGCCTGGGTTCAAATCACAGCTCTGCTAATTTTTTAGTTCTATGACCTTGGGCTAGTGTCTTGATCTCCCTGAGTCTCAGTCTCCCTATCTTTAAAGTGGGGACAATAAACTGTGTATGATTGGGTTGTCATGAGGATCAAATGAGGCCATGAGCATGAAATGTTCGCAAAGTGCCTGGTGAAGAGTAGGTGGTCAAGTTCCCTATTTTTCCTGCAGTTTTTCTCAGGATACTAGGGGTTTTCTGCTACAGTTTGGAAGTGAAGCTGCCTTTTTTGGGACCGACCAGCCTGGATGCAGTCTATATGTTCCCGAGCCCAGTAGGCTCATTGCTCTAGGGGAAGCAGAAGGCCAGCTCCTGTTCCCTTCTCCCCCTGCCTGGGTTTGCCTATATTGGTTCTCCCTGTCATCCCTCACTTCCCCTCCCTGATGCATGACACCTCCCACACCCCAAGCTGTTCGCCTTTCTCCTCCTGTGCCTGAAATAGACCCACACTCAAATTAGCAAGGCACAGCTCACAGAAGTGTCTTGCTTGGACTCTGACGTCTACTAGGTGCTTCCATCATTAGACACTTTGAATGCAGGTGGCTCAGCCAGAGGTGTGGAGCAGGGGATGAGACTTTGAGGTAGGACAAGATCTCCACCTCTTCCAGGAGTGATGAGGAGTAAATGACATAATAGATGAGAAAACCCACAGCCCCGTGCCTCCTATGCAGCGATGCTGCAAGAAAGGCTCTCCTCCCCCCTTCGATTCCCTGGGGCAACAGTTTTATGATCAAGCCCTACAGCTCAGCCTGGGTGACTATCATGCTACTTCATTTGGGGACAGGGGAGCTATCTGAGTACACAGAAGCCTTGTCACTCTGAAGGCGGGAGGGCAGAGAAATAAGAAACCCTCTAAAGGCTTGGAGGCAAGTGAATGGAATTCCTTCTTGCCTGTGGGTAAGGAGGTTAAAATGCAGACCCTAGCTACTGTGGCAGCCCCCCACTGCCACCCTAACCCTCAAGGGGCCCCATAAGAATGCAGAGACTCAGGAAAAATGCTCTAGCACAGGCAACAGCAGGAAACACCAGGCCACCTCCGAGGGACAGAACCAGGCCCAAGCCCAAGCGAGCCCCCTGCCCATTCACTCCGTGAAAGAGAAGAGGAAGACATGTTTGTCAGTGGCTCAGCCATGCTATGGGGTGGGGCCAAAGAGCTGAACCCCGGCCTGGGTCCCCCTGCCTCGAGGAAAATCTTCCAGTCAAGGACTGGAGCCTTCACCAGAGACCCAGATGCCAGCTTCAGCCCAGGTCCTGACCCCAGGCCTTCTTCCCCAAGCTAGGGCCAGGAATGTGCTTAGGAGAGGGCCACGCCGGGTGGGATGCTGCTTCTTGGGAGCCAAATCTGAAACCCAGGTGATGTCCCTCTTCTGGGCTCCATTGGGGGTTACGGGCCCAGCAGGACCAGTGCCATTTTGGCAGCCCGCAAGTGGGCGTGGAGCTGATTCCCCGGTGGTGGCTTCTCTCTTAAGCGCCTGCCCCACGTGGGAGGATGACTGTCCCAGAGCTGCCCATGCACATCCAAGATCTGTGCAGTCCAGAACAGGGAGAGGCAAGCCCAGAGTTGGGGGTGGAGGAGAGAGAGATGCCCATCCAACCGAGACCGAGAGCTCGCCATCGGAGACGTACCATTGACTAGGCTGGCATTTGCACTATCTGCAGCATTTGAACCTGCTGCACCATCGGCCGCTGCAGGGGTGGGAGGGATGGAAAATGCAGTGTGTCACAATGGAGAAAAGCAACAATGCAGAACAGCAACAACAATAAAGACATGAACCAACTTGCAGGAAATAACATGACTATATTCTTTAAAAAAAAATCTCCGTTGGAAATCAGGAAACTCAAATTTGGGGGTGGAGGTGAAATGTTCCCATAGAGATGCCATAAAAATCAGGGAAAAAACTCAGACATGGAGGGTCTTTGAAATAAAGCATGGCAGATGATCAACGTGGTTAGGTAGGATGGCACCATTCTGTGCTAAGGTCTGGGCTGATGCACCTGCCTGGTAATGCCCATCAGGCAGGTCCCCACCAGAGAAGCTTCTATTAGAGGGCAGCTGGCTGCCTGTCAGGGCCAGAGGGACCCATGGCCGAGAGTCATTTCCAAACATTTGACAACCAGTGCAGGACAGGCACCAGCCATTCTGATTGAGTATTTGTCATGACCACCATCGCTGCGTCCCAGAGGAACATCCAGCGGTGGTGGTGACTCAGGATTCAAACCCTTGACTCAGGCCACTGCCCATGGCCACCTCCTCCTTCCTAACCAGCACTCTAAAGATCGCCTTGGTTACCCCTACACAAGATGCCCCATCATTTAATTGGTGACATCAAGCATGTCACACTTTGTGCATGGGACAGAGTACTGGCAAGTTTCCCTTAGTTTAGAAATTAAAAATGATGTGAGATAGTCAAACTCACTCTGGTTGTTCTTTCCTGGGGTGGGGAAGTGGGTTTTGTGGGAAGGGGAGGGAAGAGACACCAGCGGGTGAGGTGCACATGCTATGTGGGGAGGGGCAGCCAGGACAGGCTCTGCAGGTTGTGCACAGGACAGCAGGGCTGTGGGGTCACATGGTGGTGAGTGGGGCCCTGCACACTGGTGTGTGGGGCTGAGGCCAGTGTGGAGATGGTGGTAGTGCCATGTGCATTGGCTGGCAGGGTAAAGCACTGGAAGGGTAGAGGGAGGTGCTGGGTCCTCTGGTGGGCCTGGCAGCACGTGGGGGCACAGTGGAGGGTCTGGTGGGTCAGGGAGCCTCCTCCAGCTGTGTGCTGGTGGTCTAGGGCCAGGGCTCAGTGCTCAAAGGCTGCTGCTATTTCTAAAGGTCCCATCTACCCTGAGGGGTGTCTTACTGTACCTGGTAGCTGAAGGCCATCCCCCTTCTTCACACCTGTGTGATGATTTTTGAGACATGTTAATGAAGGAGAAGCACATACAGCCTCATCTGCACGTGCACGTGTACGCACATTCACACACACACACACACACACACACACACGGCTGCACGCCTGCAGTCATCCTGAAATGGGGGCCTGCGATTGGCAGGCTCTATGCAATGTCCCTGGTGGAACTGATGGGATGGGAGTGCAGAGGGGGCCCAGCCCCAGCCATGCTGCTCATGGGGGCTGGAGAAGCTGGGTGGCCCCGTATCTTCCTCTGCTATGTCCCCCCACATCCCACTTCTTTCCTCTACACTGACACTCCCATCACACTGGGGTGCAGGTGTGTGTTCAGTAAAGGACTCTACATGTGCTTTAGGGCAGGAGAGGCCTGTCTTCCTACTGAAATCTTTGAGAACACAGATCTGGCTTCTGTCCCTTACCCAGGCCCCAAGGAGGCCTGCCTCACCTGCTATACCCTGCTCACTGCCCGTATCTGCTCAACTGTCTGCACCCTGGTGCCAGAGCTGGCCACAGTTTCTATGACACTGTGTGGACACTGTCCTGATACCCTCTGGGCCTCTCGATTAGGACCGTGTCCTTAGTTTCAATCTCAGCTGTCTCCTGGTTCTTCTCTCCAGCCTCTGGACTTCCCAGATGACAGCTCAGCTCCACTATTCCTGCTGGTGAGGCTGTCATAATCTTAGGGGGGCTCCTCCAGAAAATGGGGTATTGCCCTTGGGAACACTTAACTTTTGGTTATGACTCAGGCTCTGTGTCTGGTTGGCTGCAGATTGCTAGAGGTAGCAGGGTTGCCCTTAAAACTCAAGCACGGGCCATCTATATTCTCTCTCCTTCCCCTGGACCCCAGATGTTCTGGGTGTGGGGGACACTCCTCTGGAGCTTGAGGAAGGAGACTGAAGATATCAGAGGGGGCTGTCCCTGAGATTGGGCATAGGTGTTGGGTAAGGAGCTGGCCATGCTGGGGACAGGGGTCTGGCCTTTGGGTCTGGGCCTGGCCTGATGGAACTTAGGCTTTTTGTGTCTTCTGAGCATCCCTCCCTCTGCTCTGAGAGGCACTTGTAGCCCAGGCTACTGGCCTGTTGCCCTGAGGGGGAGCCCAAGGAGTAGGAATCTTGTTTCCAAGGTGGAAGGGAAGCTAGAACCCAGGCAAAGTGGCCACTCTGGGGAACTACAAGTTTGGTCACCTTTCCTAGAATCTCCTCTGCCCACATCCGGTTGGAGTCTGGGCTGGGGGAGGGTGGGGGTTGTAGCTCTGCTCTGTGGAGTGGAGAATACAGTAGGAGTGAGCACAGGTGGGGCTTTCTACTCCATATCAGGGTTGATGATGGGACCAGGTCACACTTGAGGCTGGACACTGAGCCTGGACTGGGGGGAGGGTCCTCCATGACATGACGGGACAGACAGAGACTGGGACAAGACCCTGGAGATGGAACAGATAGAGTCCTCCTGGCCAAGCAGAGCCTCAAGGATGCAGGAGGCGGCTGTTGGCACAGGGCGTGGACATAAAAGGCACTCAAGAACTATTTTGTTGAGTGAATGAGTAAACAACAAAAAAAAAGTGACCCGAAGAGCTCTTCTCCCAGTCTGTGGAGGGGGGGGGGGGGGCTGTGCTTACCTTTCTTGTCTTTCTTCTCTTCCTCCTCACCACCAGCCCCCAGCAGGGTGAAGATGATGCCAGTCTGAGAGTTCACACCCACAGCGGTCACTACCATCCGTCCAGAGCCCTCCATCACGTGGGTCCCTGGGGAAGGGGACAAAAGCCAAGTTACCGCTGCTTGAGTCCAAGCCCCCTCCCCCAAGGAGTGCAAGGAACTAGGTCCCAGAAAGCTCCTGGCTCTTTGCCTGCTGAGGCCCTGGGGTACTGCCCACGGTCAGGGTGCAAACGATGTACGTGTGGTGGATCCTCTGAGTTCACTTTGGGACAGGGCTGTAATGGGCTACACCTCACTTCTCTGGCCGACCACCTGCTACCTTCTCTTGGAGAGTCACCTCCCCACTTTGTCCTAGATAGGACTGCACAGGACCACTTATAAAGGGGTCTGCTCCCTCCTAAAGATCTGGGGAAGAACTCCCTCTGTGACCGTGGAAGAGAAGACAACGGCATCTTTATTTCACAAATCCCTAGCCGAAATTTAGCATTTCCACCTGCTATGAATATGGGCAACAAACCCCAGGAGTGCTAGTGGCCCACAATGCGATTACATGCATTACACAGGTTCTTTGCCATATGACTTTACAGTTGTTGCGATCATTTTTGTTCATCCTGATTTTACAGGCACAGATGTTATTAGCCTACCCACTGGACCTTGTTATCAGTGTGCTGACAAAGAAGCACCTATATGGCTCTCTCACACATTATTATTTTCACTATTTCAATGTAATTGGCCTCCTTTGTGATCCAATATTTTCCATTTTATGCGTTTTATTTTTTTTTAAGATTTTATTTTCTTATTCATGAGAGACATACAGAGAGAGGCAGAGACATAGGCAGAAGGAGAAGGGAGCCCATTGCGCGATTTGATCCCAGAGCCCTGGGATCACATGCTGAGCCAAAGGCAGACACTCAACCACTGAGCCTCCCAGGTGCCCCTATTTTATGCATTTTAAAGCTTTATTCCAAGTAGGGGTGGTACATGATGACACTAGACTTCCCCAGGCTCTATGTTGCAAGAAAACCCCTTTTGCAGAATTTTAGGATTTTCAAACTGGGTTTTAAAGGGCCCTGGAATTCTTTTGAGGGGCAGGAGGGTCGGCCGTGGGGGTGGGGGAGGCCTCTCCTCAGAGTGGCTCCACTTTTATTCCTATTTAGGGTTTCTGTGTCAGCTGCTGTTTGACACGAGAGCCTGGTTGCTACTGTTATAGAGATCCCTCCAACCCCTGCGTGGGGCTCAGGGGGCAGCTTGTCCAAGATTCACTTGGGGGGGTTTGTGCCAGGGTGAGTTTAAAATGCAAAGGTAAATCTGCTGAAAAACGTGCAACATACACACAATGGATTATTATTTGACCTTAAAAGGGAAGGAGATTCTGACACAGGCTACAGCATGCATGAGCCTTGAGGACATTATGCTCCGTGAAATATGCCAGATGCAAAAGGCTAACTACTGTGGATTCCACTACGTGAGCTCCGCAGAGCAGTAAAATTCACAGGGACAGAGAGCGGAATGGTGGCTATAGGGGCCGGGGAGGGGGGCCTTCGGGGGTGACTCTTCAATGGCTCTAGAGGTTCGGTTTTGCAGTATGAAGAGTGCTGGAGGTGGATGGTGGTGATGGTGGCACAACAGTGTGAATGTCCATAATGCCATGGACCTGCATACTTAAGAATGCTTAAAATGGTAAATTTTATGTGTTTTTTACTGTGATAAAGAGTTGGGAAAAAACAAACAAACAAACCCGCTGAAGCTACAGCCTCACTGGAGAAACAAGATGAGCCCCTGGGGCAGGGGGGCAGCTGGGACCCAGCCCGGGAAGTGGACGGCCGCTATGGCGATCCACTTCTCGTACAGACACAGGCACAGCCAGCCCTCTATCCTCAGGCTGGTGCTGGGGATGCATCACCGTGTCCTAGGGGCTGTCACAGACCCACAGACCACTCACAGAGTCGGCCCGCATGGTCTGTCGGGTGTCACCTGCAGTGGTGACAGGCACCCCTGGGGAGACCCCCTAGGCCTGCCAGCAGCCCCTCTATTTAGTAAAGAATCCAGGTAAGTGAATTTGCACCTTTAGGCACCCACTTTTTAAAAAATTTTAAATTTAAATGTTATCCACCCTGGATAGAAATGTGTTTCCTTCTCCAACAGAGAGGGAAGCATCTCAGGCCATCCTCAGGCTGCACAGGAGGAACCAGACTGGGGCTGAGGGCCCTCATGACTTGCCTCTTCTTCTTCTTCTTTTTTTTTAAAGGGTTTTATTTATTTATTTGAGTGAGAGAGAGCACGAGAGTACGAGCAGGGGGAGGGGAGGGGCAAAGGGAGATGGAGAAGCAAACTCCTCACTGAGCAGGGAGCCCGATGTGGGGCTCGATCCCAGGACCTTGGGGTCATGACCTGAGAACCACCCAGCACCCTGATGACTTGCTTCTTGAACCCAATTCTGCTTTTTTACAGTTTTCCTTCTTTTCCCTCCAGAGTAATGGTCACTTCTCCCTGTTTTCAGGGTAATTTGTATCTAGCGGTCTTCTCTCTGTTTTCCAGGTTGCTTCAGACTTGAAGTCTTGGTCAATAATTCAGAATTGTATCTCAACGCACTTTCCTCAAGCAAACAATCTATTTTCAATTTTCAAAAGGTTTTACCCACTCCTCCTTTTTTGTTCTAGCACTTGAGTGATAGCCTGTGTGTGCATGTGTGAGTGCCTACGTGTATGCATGTGTATGTGTGCTCATGTGTTTGTGTGTGTTCTAGCCCCTTACCCTCTAAGATCTCATGATTGCAACATGCTTTACAGACAGACAGATGGACACTCTCCAGTGAGTTCCTTCCTGGCGGGTAAAGGTTGGTCTATCTGTGTGTACATGAGTAAGCCAAGTCATAAAGGCTCCCAGAGTGGGCACGAAGCCTGGTGAGCTGTAACAAGAACCCAGATGTTCAGATGGCTCCTTGTTTGTTCCCAGGATGGAAAGACAGTGCTCTTTTGTCTCTGGGCAGGGAATGGTGGGGACCACAGGATGACCTCCGACACTGACTGCAGGTGGAGCAGCCCACGTACACCCTGGAGCCCATCTACTTGCCCACGGGGCACAAACTGGGAGAATCAGGCCCACAGACAGGACCTTGGTAATTATAACTTGCTGACAAGATTTCTCATGCACTGGCTCAGCTTGTGTGGGGTGGGTGGTGCACTTTTAACTCTCAGCTATATTAGACAGATGAGGAGCTTGGGACCCGGAGAAGTCCTGTGTATGTGGGTGTCCCAGGTCTTTCAGGGTGAGGAACACTCTGTGCTGATTCAAAGCGCAGACGGTAGTGGCCAGAGCTGACCCCTGCAGGACACCTCCTGTGTGCCAGTGTGGCATCGAGCTAAACCGTTCACACACCGTCATCTCATTAGTCCTCACCCTGGCCCTGGCTTTACAGGGAAAAGTGGTTTGCCCAGAGTTACCGGCTGGTGTGGGTGACTCTCCCCTGTCTCTTTGTTACATACCAGGCCTCACCTCAGGAAGCCAGGCCCTCACACCCTGGTCTCAAATACATTCTGAAAAAATCTGCTCTGTCTGGGTGGTTATGTGGAGGCTGGTCTCCAACTCCCCAGCCCTGAGCAGGATGGAAAAATACACAGGGGGCCAATTTCCACGCAAGATAATCAGACCCAAATCACCTTCTAATCTAATCGCTCCCATCACAGCAGGGAGCAGGAGGCAGAGGGGAGGGAGGAGGAAGCCAAGGAGGCAGCCTCTGGCCACAGTGTGGGACATGGGGACCTGGGGACACAGGGTGAAGATATAGCACATGCCTTGCTCAGCCTTAGATGAGCCTCAGGGTGGTCCTCCAGGCCCCAGCACTAGATGGGTGTGGGTTGCTGGGGGCATCACACCCCCTCTGTGCCCCAGCAGTGCCCCCTTGCCCCTGGCCATGGCTCTAATCACTGTCCCCCAGCCCAGACACTCGGTAGCATCTCCAAAATCCAAATGCCTTTCAGCACATCCTTGGTGAGACCCCAGCCTGACCTCCTACTCCCGTAGGAGCACACAGCTCACTAAAAATCTGTGGTTAGTCCTTCACCTTTGCTCACATGGTTACCCCCTCCTGAGTGTCCTTTTCCCTGCTCTGGCCCCAAACCTCCTCTTCTAGGCTGGGGATGAAGGGTCCTCGTAGGTGGCCTTTTCTTTCTTTCTTTCTTTTTTTAAAAGATTTTATTTATTTATTCATGAAAGACACACACACACACACACACACACACACACAGAAGCAGAGACACAGGCAGAGGGAGAAGCAGGCTCTACGCTGGGAGCCCAATGTGGGACTTGATCCTGGGTACCCAGGATCACATCCTGGGCCAAAGGCGGAGCTAAACCACTGAGCCACCCAGGGATTCCCCGTAGGTGGCCTTTCTTGATCTCCACCAGGGGACTTCATCTCTCTCCTCTGATCTGCCCCCCACCCTGCAGTTTCCCCTGGGGGTGCTTCCAGACCTGGCTATCCCCCCAGACTGTGAGCTTCTTGAGGGTAGGTTCTGAGTGCGTCTCCCCTTAGCAGGCCCAGCTTGTAGGTGGAACTCCAGCACATTTTTTTAACTGCTATTTCTTTTCTTGGTATTTTCCCTAGTGGGTACGTTTGACATTTAGGGTGGAGAATCTCCACATGCCTCATAAGCCATCTTTATGGTTTTGCAAAGGGTCAGATTCATCCCAGCCTTGCACTCTTCCCCACCCCTCCCTGGGCTGTCCCCTCCCCCTCCCGGGACCTCAGAGCCTGCTGCCCCTCCTATTGGAGGAAGAACTGAATGTACCAGGTCACCCCTGCTGCAATCGCACACCAACTTCAGAATACCTCTCAAGGGATGATGTTTGACCCTAAGGGCTGCAGCTCTAATGGTAGAACCAATTCAAGGTTGATTGACTAAACCTCCCAAAGGAAAACTATAGAGTCTCTGGGTAGTGCCAGAGGTGAGAACCCTTCAGGTGTGAGGGGGCCCTCAGAGGGTCTTACACCAAGACCTCGATGTCCATGGTCCCTTGGCACCATCCTAGAGCCCCCACCTGGTCCAGTCTCATAAGCCCCTCAGAATACACCAGCACAGGGGGCGGGTAGATGGACAGTGCTCTGGGCCGAGGGGTGGGTGGAACCCGGGAACCAGTCTGGTGTCTGCTTCGGATTTGCTGTGCGACCCAAGGCCAGCCCTCTCCTCTCTGGCCTGCAGTCTGTCCTCTGTAAAACAGGGAGTTCTAACTTACGTCATCATCTCTCAGCGATGAAGTCTAGGCAGCGAGGGTCCCAAAGAGACAGGGTCACTCCTGGGTGGGGTAGGGCACCTGCCACGAAAACACTGCATCTCGGGAGTTTGGATCTTGGTTCAGATGGGGCCAGTAGAGGCCTGTGCGGTCAGAGTGACCGGGTGTGACGTCTGTGGCCTGGGGCCACACTCGTTCACTTGATGGACAGATGTGGTGGGATGCCAACGGGGTGCCAGGCTCTGGGGCCCAACGGGAGGTCCTGGCCCTCCAGGAGCTCTCAGTGTAGTTGGGGCCGAGGAGAGCAGACAGGAGCATGGATCACCACCACCACAAGACAACAGAGACCCAGGACCCAGTGGACTGGTGGGGGGCACAGCCCAGGCAAAGGTGAGGAGGTGGGACAGTGGGATGGTGGCAGATACGCTGGGCCGAAGCTCAGGGGCGTGATGGGAGGAGCAGGAGAGAAGCTGGGCCGTGGAATGGAGAGCTGAGTGGAGGGTTGCAGAGTTGGGTCTTGGTGTTCACTGGGGAGACACGGGAAGTATTTCTGGGGCAGGGAGGGAGAGCATTAATATTTAGTGAGTGGGTCCCTTGTGCCAAGTCTCTCTGAGCTACTTCTTCCACGTGGTGGTCATTATCACCCTGTGGGTGACCATTGTCACTCCCATTTCACAGACGGGGAAGCAGCCCAGGGAGGTCATCCCTGCATCCAGCCTGGGGGGGTGGAGCCGAGGTGGACTGGGGGTGTGGCACCAGTTCTTTCCACCTTGCTGGGAGGGTTTATGGGCAAAGCTGGAGGCAGAGATGTTTGGGACCACCCTGAGGAGCGAGATGGAGGCAGGAGAACAGACGGGGAGCTGCGTCAGCCACCCAGCAGCCATCCATCCAGGACAAGAGAAAGGCGCTCGGGCCCAGGGAACGCTGTGGTTCCCACCAACCAGATGGCATGTCCTGTCCCACCTGAACCTTCATCTCCTCCCCACACAGGGAGTTCCGTGGCTTTTGATATGGCAGTGGAGGTTGGGTCAGGACCTTCTTAACTGCTGGCTCAAGGGCCATCTCTGCCTTGGACTGGCTCTGAGGAGCAGGAGGTGGTCCCCACCTGGTCCAGATGTTGGCTGTCTCAGGTCCAAGGCCCCATGCCGCAGCATGTGGGGTACACTGAGCTGCCGGTGGCAGAGCTGGAGGGGCCTGATTTTACAGAATGGGGCTTCTGAGCCCAGAGACAGCTGCCTGAGGTTGCACAGTATACATGAGGCACAGGTTGGGGATTGAACATAGGCTCCTTGCTCTCCTGGTTTTGACTTCACAGGCCTCTTTCTGGACAGGAGAGGGGAGAGGTCATACCTCCTAAAAGGTCTCTTTCTGGGGTTAGAAATGTGAAGAAGGGCTAAAGACTATTTCTGGAAATTCTTATCTGCCTCCAGGCACAAGCACCAAGCAAAGCCAATGCAGTTCTCAGCCCAGGAGCGGTTCCCTCATCATTATTGTTATCAACACAGTTAATAACAGTAATAACACATGCTTGCAGAGCACCAGACAGTTGGCAAAGCGTTTCAGGACCCACAAGCCTGTCCCCCTCACAACAGCCCTGTGAGGTAGGTTTGGTGCAAGTACGACCCCAAGCCCCTCCCCTCCCCGTGGCCTCTCTGGCTCAGAGAGGTCGAGTGGTGGCCCAGGGTCACACAGCTGTGAGTGGTAGAGCCGGGACTTGAACCCGTGCTCTATCCACTACACCCCGCTGCCTCTCATGGAGAAGAGGCAGGGTAGTGTAATGGAGAGAGCGCGGGCCGAGTGGCAGACTGGGCCTTCCTGCAGTCACGGTGTCGTCCTAGGCTCCCTGGAGGCGGCGGCAGTGGTGGCAGGTCCGGCTCTCCGTGCCTGGCCTTCCGCTTGGCAGGCAGGGCGGGCAGCAGGCCGGAGAGGGTCTGCCGATGTCCTGTGCAACTTCGTGCTGTTAATGCTCTGGTTTGAAGGGGGATGGAGGTGGGTGGGGGGGTCCTGCTGGGGGCTGAGCCAATGGGCCTACTGGAGCTAGGCTTTCCTGCTTTTGGGGACAACCCCCACCCTGGCCCCTTGGCTCCACCTAGATGGTGCTTAGTCATTGGGAAACCAATGGAATTTACTATAAATGCTCCAAACAGGCCTTGTTGCTGGGATGCAAAGTCATAGGGTTCTCAGAGGCCAGCGTGCGCTTGGAGGCTGTAGGAGGAGCTTGGGGTTGGGAGGCTGGAGGGCTGGGGTCTCACTCTGGCCCTGTCTTATGGGGCGCTTTACACTCTTGCTCTGGGTCTCAATTTCCGCAGCTGCAAATTGAGACCAGGCCAGGGTTCTCTAGGGATCTGCAAATCTCCTGGAAGGCTGCAAAGTCACCAGTCTGGGCATTTTTTTTCTCATAAGAGGGGGACCACTGCTTCCATGGGATTCTCACAGGGATTCAGGACCCAGGGGCATTAGGTACCGTTTGTCTTAATGAAAGGAAGCTGTTGCATTAAAGGAGGTTAAAAGGGGTAGGACATGTAGATGCCATATGGCCAGGAGGACACTGTGGGGACAGTCGATGGACATGAATATGTACAGAACCTTCTGGTAACAGTATTGCATCAACTTTGTGTTTCCTGCCTTGCTAACTGTCACACATGAGCTTATCCTTTTCTTAGGAGATGCACCTGCAGTGTCAGGGGGCAAAGGGCATCACGACTGCATGACAGAGTGTGGCTCCTGAGAACAAATGGGGCAAAATGGTAACAATGGCTGAATCTGAAGGAAGGGCATTCAGGCATTCTTTGTATAAGTCCTGCAACTTTTCTGAAAGTTTGAAATTATCTTCAAGTAGAAAACTTAAAAAAAAAAAAAAAAAAAGAGGCCCCGGTGGTCAGAGTTTGTACTCTAGGGTTCACCCATATGTTTCTTGATCCACAGAGGCTTTTAAAAAAATGGGAATTTCCTGCCAACAGTTAAACATGCAAATATGGGTTGGTCCTAGATTTGGAGATGGTCCATGCAAATCTGGGTTCAGGCTCCCCTTGCACAGTGAACATGGCAGCCGTACCAGGGCTAGGGCACCTCTGCGGGCAGCAGTGAGAAGCAGTCTCTCTTGGTTTGGTGCCCATGCTCTCCCTGCCCGACCCCGTGCATATGGGGCCTCGTGACTCCTGAACGTTGTCCTCTGGCTGGCCGGAGGCTACCTCCGTCATGGGCCTGTGTCTCCCTATCCATCCTAGGAGATGAGCTCCAGGCTTCTTGGCTTTTCTTTATGCCTTCAGCACTGGGGACCCCTGAGTCTTTCTGAAGGCTGGTCTGTCCCCATTTGTCAGACAGGGAGACTGAGGACTAGAGGGGCAGAGGTCACAGCTGGAGCCAACAGAGGTCTGGAACCTGGGTGTTCTGCTTCCAAATGCTATGCTTGTTCCACACCACATGGCACCTCACAGCAGTACCATTTACAAAGGACGGCACATGCATCCATGCATGTGGTCCCCACAACAGCCCTGTGGGGTAGGCGGGAGGAAGGGCCCCCCAGCGACTCCCCAATGGCACAGACATCCGCATGGGGGCTAATGGACCTGTCCAGGGCTCCAGGCTGGGCATGGCTGGGCCAGCTGACCCAGCACCAGAGTGTTCTCTGCCTTCCTGTAGGCTAAACCAATGTGCCAGACACCATGAGGGGGTTCCTGAACCACCATGAGGTCCATGCAGGTGCCCCTAGCCAGATCCCTCTGTCTCTCCCAGGGATCCTTCATATGGAAGGCCCAGCAAGACCTCCCAGCACAGGGAAAGCATCTGAGGTGTCCATCATGCCCAGAAACGAGCATCCAGAGGGTAGTCATCCAGAGTTCAGAGCACCAGGGAAGAGAACAATCAAGGAAAATGCCCTGGAGGAAGTAGGCTCATGCAGGCTGAAGGTGGGGAGGAGGTGGGGGAGAGCTCAGATTGCAGGAGAGGGGAAAGGTTCAAGATGAGAGAAGAGAGGGGCAAACAGATGCTTTGACACAACCTCATGAGCTGGGGTCACCTTGTTCAACAAGTGAGGAAGTAGAGGCACAGACAGGGTAAGAAGCTTGTCCAGGGTCTTCCAGCAAATGACAGCAGTAGGGATTTGAACCCAGACCTTTCACCCCCCAGGTCCAGGGTCCATCTGAGGAACGCAGAGGGGAACCAACCTGCTGTGGGCCCCCACCTGGCAGCACTGGGCCAGGTAGGGGCTTCACCTACACCATATACCAGGGGAGCCCTACTGTCCTCACAGGTCAAGACAAGGGGCATAAAAGCCCAGGGCCACAGAGTGAGTTCATTCCAAAGCCCAGATCTGCCTCAGTCCAGCCCAACCCAGCCTTTTCTACAATAGCCTCGCCTCCTTCCTCTCTCTGACAGACAGTGCTTGAGCCCCAGGGAAGAAGCTGGCCATGACCTCCCGGTAGCTTCACGCTCAGGGCTCCCTGCTGCTGCACAGGTCTGGGTGAGAGGATCCATGTAGAAATCACAAGTGTGATGGCATCTGTCCATCTGTACAGGGCCAAGGATGGATGGGCCCACACAATGAGACCATTAGATCTCTGTAGGAGGCAGGGCTAGATGAATTTTACTCCTTAATTTATCTGAGATGGTGTGCACTGAGCAAAATCAGTCAGCATCATGGCGCTGTGCTCCAATGGGCCAAGCACAGTGTGGGTGTCATGGGTGAAATGTGAGTCCCAAGCCATCTGGGGGGTGACTGCTCAATGTCAGGGGTGGGCAGAGAAGGCTTCTTGGAGGAGGTGAGGCCAGAGCAAAGGGACAGGAGTTAAATGTGCAGCCAGGAAAGGGAGAGGGCCATCTAGGAAGAGGGAGCACCTCAGCAGGGGATGGCAAAGTGACCAGGGCAAGTGTGGGTACAGGCTGAGGGTGAGTGTGATGGACCTGTGACTTGCGTGCCTAGGAGGGCACTGAATGCGGTGGCTGTTCAGTGCCTGGGCCTACTCTATCACTCCCCCAGCACCCCATAGCCTGTGGAAGCCTTGCTCATACACAGTCAGTAACCAGGAACTCACTACCTTTCAGGCAGCCTCTTTCGTCCTAGAATGGTTCTGACATACAGAATTCTTCTCTTTCCAATTACACTGCCTTCTGTTGGGCTGGCTACACCTCTTTCTCTGCCCACCCTTCCTTCCTCTCCCCGTGAACCTGGCCTAAGCCACTTGCCCCTCCCAGCCCCATGGGGTCACTTTCTTCAGCCTAGCTCACCCTGCACTCTGGTGAGCTTGGTGGGTCCTGCCTCTTGCTTTCTTTTTGCCACCCTCCCTGCACTCATGGTCTCCGCAAAGGTAGTGGGCACACTTTCCATAATGAAACAGGATAGAGCTCTAGGGAAGGCGACTGGATTACCAGCAGTTCAAGAATCAGCAAAAACCCATCAGAATCTCCTGGCCTCTAGTGTATCCTGCCCTATCTTGCCCACAGGGACATCGCAGACCTTGGCTGCCCTCTCCTGACATCCAGAGGCCCAGGGTCTACACTATTTACCTGGGCTTCCAGCTAGTAGTACAGGTAAAAACCGAAAAAGTTGGTGTGACTTGGGCTGGCTAGCTGGCTTCCATCCATCTCTGCCCAGTCTTTTCCAGAGTGCCCCTGCACCTGTGCCCATCTCCTTGGCTGGTTTATGATACAAATCAGTGATTCTGAACATTTTTTTCCCCTCAGCCTCCTGCAAGGTAACAACTATGCTCTTCTCCCTTCTCTAAACTGTATGGAACCTTTGTCATCCATCCATTTAGGCTCAGTGCCTCCACCTGACTTCCAGTGATCCAGACGACCCAGCAGGCTACTTCTCCCAGGGATGATAGCCTCTCTGCCAACCACTTCAGCTCAGAGGTCAGAACCCGGGCCATAGGGCCATGTCCATTTACATAACCCTTATGTGGCCCTAAGTTCCAAGAAGGCATTTGAAGCTTTCTATGATCCCTTGGGCCCCAGGGCCTTTGCACTTGCTGTCCCTTCACCTAGAATGTTCTTTCTTCTCATTGTGCTGGTTCAGCTCAAATGCAACCTCCTCAGACAGGCCTTCCCTGACCACCATGATTCCTGTCCCCTTCCTCAGAGTCTCTATTTCATTACAATGTTATAATGTCTTCATCCATCCTACTCTGCAGACCCGTTGATCTTTCTCTTTGTATTGCGAGGACATCCCATATTCCTTCAGAACTCTGTGTCTTTGCACACGTTTGCCTCGGCTAAGAGGCCCTTGTCCACAGCTCTGGTAAGCTCCTACTTGCCCTTTAAAACCCAGCTCAATTCCACTTGGAGTAGTTCTGTTCCTTTCTTGGCTTTCTCCCATCTTCCTTGCTCCTCTACTGTGGAATTAGCTGTTTGTTCAAAGGTCTGTTCCCCTCAGCCTCTGTGGGCTGGGGGCTCTTCGGGCAAGGGAAGGCTCTGAATCATCATGGGTTCAGTGCTCAGCGCCGGACCTGGACCAGAGCAGCTGCCTGGAGGACGTTTGCTGAGGAGTGCTGGACAAGGAGGCCCTTTGTGTGTCCCTGTTAAGGGGGTGTCTCCTTCAGCTGGGGCCTCACCTCTGCAAGGTCTTTCCACCTCTTCTCTTACCCCCTGCAGCAGCCAGAGTGAGATTTTAAGAATGTAAATGTGACCAGTTCCCTGTTTAAAACTATTTCAGATGATCCTCAACACACTTAGAAAATTTCTGAATTCCTGACTATGGCCAATGAGACCTGACATCTGGGCCCTCCACCCTCTCCATCCTGCTCACAATCTTCCTGCTTCAGGGCCTTTACACTTGCTGTTCTCTCTGCCTGGTATACTTTCTCCCCACAAAGTTACAAAGCCAGCTCTTTCTTATCATTCACCACTCAGCTCAAACACAGCCTCTCCTGACCTCCCCCACCATCTACCTCCCATCATTGATTTATTTTCATCATACGCCTACCACCCTCTGGAGTCTTCGCAATGTCTGCCTCTTCTCATCACACCACAAGCTTCTCCAGGCAGGGGTCTCATCAGCCTCACTCATTGCTATATCTCTAACACCCAGCCCAGTGCCTGGCACGTGGTAGGTTGGTATTTTGGTATTTTGGAAAACTTTTCAAAATAATTGTCACCCTACTGATGCTTTCCTGTCCCTCATAAGAATAGGCTTTGGTGTCTCACTTTCCAGAAGACCAAGTCACTAGGAAGTAAGTTCTGTGAGGGCAGGGATTCTTTGTTGATTTTATTTACTGTACTACCTCTAGGGCCTAGAGCAGTGCTGAGTGCATGGTAGGCTCAGAGTATGTTTGTTGGGGGAAAGAGAGGCAGTTGTCATTTGGGGCTGAGCTGGCTGGAGATCTGGAGCCAAGGAACAATGTCTCTGAGAACGTCCAGCCCCATGAAGGGGACACGGGTGCCCCCCCCACAGCACAGAAGTAGGAACTGGCAATGGGACTGAGCCCACTGTTGGGCCACATCTCACCTGACAGCAGCATGGGGTCCTTGTCCACGGACTTGCGCACCTGGTCAGACTCCCCTGTCAGGGAGCTTTCATCAATCTTGAGGTCATTGCCCTGAATGAACAGGCCGTCGGCAGGGAGGAGGTCACCTGGTAGGAGGAAGGGCAATAGAGTCAGCAGGATCTCAGGTGGCTGGAGGGTCTTGGAACATTCCTTTAAAGGTATGATTGCAAGGTTAAGTTCACTACTGGGGGACTGGCTGCCTAGAGGTCTCAGGGTGTGGAAACCAAGATGGCGCCCATCACAGGTCAATATGCATCTAAAGACTAGAGCTAAGGTGAATTGCACAAGGCCTGGAGGACTGAGGCTGGACCCAAGAACAATCCTAGTTCAAGTGGGTATGTGTTTCCATTTATAAAATGCTCTCGTAGCCTGCTGTGGATTTGGGGTCCAATTTTCTCAACGATTCATGCTTCTTTGATCTCAACTATGGTTTGGGAAGTTGTTTAGGAAGGAACTAGCCTGTCCTCACTATGCTAAGGAGACCCTAAGACAGGCACATTATCAAAGGAAACCAAGCCTCCTAAGGCAGAGTGAAGAGGGCACTCCAATCTTTCCCCCATCTTCTGCATCTACTTACCCAGGGCATGTCTTGCCTAAATTCCCTTTGATGCCATTAGGCCTGACCACTGTCTCCATGGCAGTATCACAGGCCTAGAATGTTTGCTCATCCACGTCCACTCCCTACAACACCTTCTCTAGCCCAACAACCACTCATCAATAGCCAAATCAGATGTAGGAAATGGATTGCATCTCATAAACCCATTCTGAGTGTTAGTGGTCCTTGGAGTATTATGCTGAGAAGACTTCTGTATCTATGCTTTGAGCTGTGATTTTTTTAAAAAAGATTTTATTTACTTATTCATGAGAGACATAGAGAGAAAGGGAGAGGCAGAGACATAGGCAGAGAGAGAAGCAGGCTCTCCGTGGGGAACCTGATGTGGGACTCGACTCAGGACCCCAGGATCATGACCTGAGCCAAAGGCAGATGCTTAACCTCTGAGCCACCCAGGTGCCCCTGAGCTGTGATTGATTAGTAACATCTGCTACAGGTGGAGGTTTTTGAGACTAGTAACACATGTGCCATGGATTTGCCATTTCTGACTTTAAGTGGATTCTGGAATCCTACCTCCTTTAGGGAGTAGCCTTCTACCTCCCAAAGGATCTCAGAAGATATCTTGGCTCACTCGAAATGAGCCTTCAGGGACCAACCCCCTCACTTGGGCCAGCCTCTCTGGGTCTGCCTGCCTATCCTGTCCCACCTCTGCCCAGACACTAGGTCTAGTCCTGGCACTGTGGCTGGGACACTTACCATATTTGACCTGGGCGATGTCCCCAACAACAATCTCAGCCACAGGGATCTGGACCACCTGGCCAGCCCGGACCACGGTGAACTTCTGCTCCTGTTCAATGCGGCTCTGCAGGCCTCGGAACTGCTTCTCTTTGCTCCAGTCATTGAAGGCCGTGACCAGGACCACACAGATGACTGAGAGGAGGATGGCTGCCCCCTCGATCCAGCCTGCCTCTGCCTCCCCTTCATCCTCTGCCCCGCCCTGGGCCGTTGCACATCCTGCAGAGAGCAGAAGGGAGCAGGCAGGGTGGGGTCAGCCAGACAGGAGGAGCCCACGGGGATGGATTTAAATCCTAGCTCTGCCAAGCAAAAAAACACTGATCATTAGATGAACCTGATCCAATTGATTCACTGCATCTGGGTGGCAAGCCCTTTGGTTTCCTGCCTTTGTTCTAGGTGTGAGATCTTGGACAAATGACTTCACCTTGTGAACCTCAGTTTTCACATCTATAAAAAGGAACAGATATGCTCTGTCTGGGGGGCCTATTGTGAGGATTGAACTTCAATGAGGTGAGGTCCTTGGCGGCTCCAGCACAGACCCAAACAGGAGAAAGAGGCCTAATTCATGAGAAAAGAGCAAAAGTGGGGCTGTAAGAGAATGAAGGTGATCAGTACTGCATGTGCTTTAGGGTCTAGAGTGCAGTTTTGCTGGTGGGCTTCTTTCCATGCTTCCAGCAACCAGGGGGGCACGTCTCCAGACAGCAGACTCGGGGTGGGGCTAGGGGTGGGGGCAGGATCCACAGTTCCAGGCCAGTCCTCCAACGGGCTAGTTCTAATCCTACCATTGCCCCTGTAAGATCCTAGGGAACTCACTCTCCTCCCTGAGTAGCAATGTCCTCCTCTGCAAAATGGGAGTCACAGAGACCTCCTTCCAGGTTCCAGAAAAGGACAGTGAAAGCTCCAGCCAGGGCTCATGGCATTTATGCAGCCATTTCTGGATTTGAGGCCCTACTACACGGTGAAGCCACCCACACTTCAGGCTGCGGGCTGCTTCTCTGTCCTACAGTGACTCAGCATCCTACACCCTTGCACCATTGAACCTCCCAGTCTGGTTCTCCCAATGGCTTAATGCCTGAGAGGGCCCCCCTATTAACAGAAAAATAAAGGATCAGACACATCTGATATAAAGGTTTCAGGTCTGGCCCGTGGGGCACTGAGTCCTAGATCTCTCCAAACTCCTTCACAGGAGTGAAGCAGAACTGCTGCAGCAGAACTAGCCCAGACTCTTCCCCGACCGAAGGTGGTGAACAGCCTCTTCCATGGAAAGTGACACTGAGCAGCATCTGATTCTCCATTGCTGGAAAACTCAGGGGTGTTCCCTTTCAGGGCACCTGGGCAGGGCACTGGACCATTCACCAATTACTTGCACCAAATACTCATTTTAATTCTCAAGCTGGCCAAGAGAAGTGGTTCATAGAGGGGTGGATACTCACCTGGGGTCACACAGCAGATCTGGAGTTTGAATCTAGGCCTGGAATCTGATCCTGGACCTGGCCTGCCTACTGTACCTGAGCCCAGTGGCCCCTTCTGGCATGTGCCGCCCTCACATGCCAAAGACCCATGGCTGACTGTCTGGAAGTCCAATTCAGTCCCAAGGAAGAGAGAACAGTTTTGAGAGACCCCAGCTGGAGGCTGGGGGTCAGAGGCAACATGAGAAGAGGGCCACGTAGTATCAGGGAATGTTTTCCAGCTCCTGGAGGCATGGAGGTCAAGGCTAGCTGGTGGCCTAAGCTTTGGCCAACCCAGAATCACGCAACCCAGCAGCATGTGTCACTGGAAAATTCTACAGCTTACACTGACCCAGTCACTCCCTGCAGGCTAATAAACAACCACTTCATTGCACAAGGTCCTTGATGTCACTCTTTTTTTCTTTTGGAATTTCAGACTTTTCCAATAATTTTAAATTGTTTAACTGGACCAGCTTTTAGTGCTAATGATCATCATATTCGTGCTAACAATAACCGATATCAGGCCAGCCTTGAGTTTGAATCCCCACTGTGCCACTTCATTGCTGTGTGCCTATGACCTAGCTACTTAACCACTGCACCTCAGTTTTCTCATCTGCAAAATGGGGGTGAGGACAGGCCCACAATCACAGGTAGCTGAGAGGACTCAGGGAGGGCCTTATGTAAAGCATTCACCTTACCAAGCACACGTAAACACAGAGCAGAAGCTTGCTTGCTTTCTTTCTTTCTTTCTTTCTTTCTTCTTTTTCTTTCTTTTCTTTCTTCTTTCTTCTTCCTCCCTCCCTCCCTCCTTTCCTTCCTTCCTTTCTCTCTTTCTTTATTTTTCTTTTTTTCTTTCTTTAGATTTTATTTATTTATCCATGAGAGACAAACAGAGAGAGGCAGAGATATAGGCAGAGGGAGAAGCAGGATCCCTGTGAGGATCCTGATGTGGGACTAGATCCCAGGATCCCAGGATCATGACTTGAGTCAAAGGCAGATGCTCAACCACTGAGCCATCAGGATTCCTGAAGGTGCTATTTCTTGTTGTCCAGTGTACAGGGTGTATAAATGCATTTGAGGTCCACAGACAGTCTTGAATGCATTTGAGTTCCTCATCCAGCTGGAGTTCAGCACCATGTGATGATGGGGGCAGGGAGGGGAACGAGATTGCTCCTCAACCATCATAAGTGACACCAGTGGAAGCCCCAGAGACTGGGAGAGTCCGGTGAACCTTGCTAAACTGAAATCCAGTCCATGGAGATGGGCTTTTTTGGGTTTCAGGGGAGTGACTTGAGATACAGAGCCCCAGGGCTTTGCTTTATGGGACTTTTGTTACTCTCTGCCTCTGCTACATGCTTTGTAAATGGGAAGACTGTTCTTTCCCTGTTGCATGCTTCATCAATGCCTTGCCTCCCCCATTACAGATTATAGCAATTACAAGCATTCAGGACACTTAGAAATAGCCCAGGACCATGGAAAGCCTTTGGGTTCTGGAATTATAAAGACTTGATTTCGAATCTAGGCTCTGCTGTGTGATCTTGGGTAAGTGACTTGGCCACTGAGTTTCAGTTTGAAAAGCTATAATGTGGGATGACTTTCTGAGCCCAGAGGCTTCTAAGGGCCTGGCATATATTGGATACATGATAAGTGTGTCTGCTCTCCATTTCCATGAACTACTCTCTTTGGACTGACTCTGGAAGCCAAGGGTATGATGGTTGAACAGGATTCACTCTTTTCCCTTGACTCCCAACCCTGCCTGTTGCTTTCCTCTATTCAATACCAAGGAGCCCTTTGGGTCCTTGAGGCCTCTCTGCCAGCAAAAGCCTATTGGTTTTTACTTCCTTCTAAGAAGCATCTGATGGTCACACAGCGCTTTGGCATGGCCAGAAAGTGGGGCTATGGATTACTGGGTGAGGCCTTCAGCTACCAGGAGCTGCTGGACCCTGGGAACAACTCCTGCTATCCCTGGTGCAATCAGGGAGGAGAGATAAGGGAGGGGAGGAAGGGGGCTCTGGGCAGGCCCTGCTGAGATCTCCTCTGGGGCCCTTCAGACTGGGGCAAGCACAGGTTCTGAAGATTGTGGCCACAGGGTCTTGGGAGCCTGCAGCTGCTCTCTCTGGACCTGGGGATTTGTAGGGTTTGGCTTTTGTCTGTTTGACCTCAGGGAACCTGTCTGGCCTCTCTGGACCTATCTCTACTTGTCCATCAGTAAAACAGGGAAGCTACTTTCTAGATGGTTACTAGATCCTGGCATCAAATAAAGGCCCTCGAAAGTGGAAGAGACACACATATTTTCTAAGCACCTACTATGTGCCCGTCACTCTGCTGACACTCAGACACTAGAAGAGCTGTCACGGGCAGGGAATTGGGCCCAATCCCAGCTCTGCTATGAGCATCCTGTGTGACCTCTGACAAGTATCTGGAGGCTCCTGAGTCAAGAAAGCAAACAGGAGAGGGCTATGGGTGCTGCAAGGCTCTACAGCCTGGAAGTCCATCACCAGCAGCATTCTGGACATGACTAATGAAGCTTGAGCCTGACTTGGCGGGCTGTGGTTCTGGCAACATGGAAGGTCCAAGACTCAGAGCCTGGGCTGGGTCCTGGATATTGGGGAGTACATATAGCCACAGAGTACAGGAACTGTACTGGCCCTATGGGGCCAGAATATGTGCAGCTTCCCTCATCTACCCAGATCTTGGCTTGAGCTGGCGTCTCAGCTGGAGACAGAGTGGGGCAGTAGAAAGCACCAGAAGACATGGGTTTAAGATCCATCCCTACTGTCTAATAAGCTGCGTGACCTTGGGTAAGTCCATCACTGTTCTGGGCCTTGGTTTCCCCCTCTCTAGGATGGAAGAGGTTGCAGCCATCTGTTTGGAGGGCTGTCTGTGGGGAGGCTCCTCCTGGCATACACTAGAAGCTCAATCCGTGCTCCTACTGCACCCCCTCCACCATCTGCCCTCTGACTTCAAATCTTGCACTAAACTGGGTCACAGGAAGCTACTTACCCGGGTGGCACTGACACAGTCCCATCCCTTCCTGAGGAAATGCAACTGAGGGATAGGAGCGTGGGCTCAGAAGCCAGAACGTCTGGGTCTGAATCATGGTTCTGCTGCTTCTTAGAGTGTGACCTAGCAAGTCACTTACTGTCTCAGGGCCTCGGCTCCTGGCAGCACCTACCCACAGGGTTGTTGTGATGATCAAATGAATTTCTACTGTAAATACTCCCAACTAGTGGTGGCTATAAAAATAGAAGAATGATCATTATTATTATGCTTGTGCATAAGTTTTATTCCAATAGCCAGGTTCAATCTTCTTCTACATTTTCTATGAAATTCCTGCAAAGACTGCTTCCCAATGTGCATCATCTTATAATGTCCTATGTGAAAGTTCATCCCAGAATTCACTGTCAGGGAACATACTATCTTCCTAAACAACTGTTTTCCCTCCTGGTTGCATAGCTTGAGCTATGCAAGTCATCCTAATTCTCTTTCTGCCTTGGCTGCCAGGAAGCTCAAAGTCAAATTTAAATCCCAATCATGGTAGCAAATATAGTGAGTTTATTTGTTCCATTCTTTTCCTGTCTGACTTTCTATTTGACTTCGTCTTGTGAGATGTGTCCTTCTTGTGTATTTCCTCTCTGGAAAGAGCTCAAGCAGGATAAAAAGCAACTTAGTAATATAACATAAAATTGAGGTAGTTGGCCTAATAGACTTGTTTATCTCATTTCTTGGGGAACTCAGGCTTGAGAGAGGGTGAGGGGACAGATGATCAAGGAATTGCGGAGACCACCTTCTCGCCTGGGGGAAATGAGGCCCACGATGGGTATTTCTTGTAAATTATTCACTTTCTATTTGCTTGCTTGAAGTAATGAACATAGTAGGATTATCTTTTTATGTAGGGCATTCATTAAAAAAATGCCAGATGATAATTAATAACAAGTGTTTATAATATCCTACTAATGAAAAACTGGATTATAAAAATCCAACAAAACAATATCTCTTATGTGATCCCATTTATCCTGTAATGTGTGTGTGTCTATCGTGTGACATGGGTTTGAAAGACTTTGTCATTGTAAAGGATAGATAGAGTCATCGAGTTGATAAAGCCCCAGCCCTTAGCCTTAGCAGGTGCTCGGTTCCATTAGAAGTCCTAAGTTCTGACTTTGAGAAGAGTGGGTCTGCTCCAGAACCTTTCTTGGATGAATGGGACAGTGTTTCCTTGGCCCACAGAGCAGAGTGCCCATTCAGAACTCAGGACAGATTTTGGGAAGCCCACTTGAGACAGGGACTCCTAATGTGGGAAAACATATTCAGTGCCAGCCCTTTGAGTGGTGTATGATATTGAACCAATCTTGGGATGGAAACGTGAGGTAGGAGGAGCAGCATGGATGCTGAGTCCTTCTCACACAATGTGCAAAGGATATGATCCAAGAGGGGGACTGGAAGGAGGAAGTCTGGGACAGCCACACCCATGGTGGTAGCAGGTCTGGCACCCACTCCATGTCCTTGAGCGAGTTAATGCACTTCTCCATACCTTGGTTTCCTCATCTTTAAAATGTGCATAATCATGGCCCTTACCTCATGGGGCTTTAGGAGGATGACCACTCAGCCCAGAGCTCAACACACTGTAAGTTCTCAGTACATGCTCACTGTAGTTATTCTCAGTGTTGGTGCAATCCTTGCATCTCACACATAGGAGAAGTGGGGGATGTGAGTCAGGCCCTGCCTCCTGGGCCTCAGTTTCCCCACCTGGAGGGAGCCTCGGCTGAGCCCCGGGTACCCTCAGGCGTGGCTGGGCCTGCGTGTTGCAGGCTCGGGAGTGGGGGGTCTTACCTTCATTGCTCTCTCCAGGCGGGTGGTAGAAGGACAGTCCCAGGGAGATGATGGCCGCAATTTCCAGGATGATCAGCGTCACATCTTGCAGTGCCTCCCACACCAGCTGCAGGAAGGTTTTTGGCTTCTTTGGAGGTATAAAGTTTTGCCCAAAAATCTGCTTTCTCTTTTCCAGATCTGGAGCGGTGCCTGGCAAACCTGCGGACAGAGCGCAGAGAGGTTGGCCTGGGCGGCCTGAGAGAGATGCTCGGGATCTCAGGATTGGGCCTGTGTGCGGCAGGCCCTGTGGCGAAGCACAGAGAAGGGGAGACAAGGCAGAAAACTTGCAGGGACTACCCAAGAGGCCAGCGCCCAACACTCGCTTCAGGCCCAGAGTGGGCTCCTGTGAAACGCCAGAGACACAATGTAGTGGGGTGAATACCACCACCCCTCCGCATATGGTATGTCCACGTCCTAATTCCTAGAAACTGTGAATGTGACCCTAGTTAAGAAAATGGTCTCTGCTGACGTAATTAAGTTAAGGATCTTGGGACGATGTCACCCTGGATTATCTAGGTGGGCCCTAAACCCAACGACAAGTGTCCTTTTAAGAGACAGAGGGAGAAGACACAGACTCAGAGGGCACAGGCCATGTGACGGTAGAGGTAGAGAGGGCAGGAGGCAGCCATGAGCCAAGGAATGCCAGATTCATGAAGGAGCCCAAAGAAGCAAGGAAGGGCATGTTCCCTAAAGCTTCAGGAGGCAGCACAGCCCCGCTGATGCCTGGTTTCCAGACTTCTGGTCTCCAGAACTGTGAGAGATAAACCGCTCTTACTCTAAGCCACCCAATTTGTGGTCCTTTGTTACGGCAGCCACAGGAAGCAACTACCCAACGCCAGGCCCACCGTGCACCACACCCTTGCTCCTGCTTTGTGTTTCCTCCTTCCCTCCCCATTGAGCACAGACTCGGAATCCTCTGCCTGGGTTTGAACCCCAACCTGTGCCTCCATCTCTCTGAGCCTCACTGTCTTCCTCTGCGATGCAGATGACTGTACCTAGCCCATGAACGGTTGTGAGCATCTTATGAGATAATCCATGAGGTCAATGTTTGTTGAGCACCTACTATATGCTCAGCACTGTTCTAGACACTAGGATAGAACAGTGAGAGACACAGAGCATCCTCCCAGAGGAGTTGACCTCTCAGTGGACACAGGCAACATGCTCAAGTGGTTCCTGGGGGCTGTCAGACGCCCAATCGAGGCTAGTGGTCATGGCTCATCTTATAAACCAGGGGGTAAAGCACAGTCCTCATCATGCAGGGCTGGGACACAGTGACCTTCTTCCAACCCACCATTTCTTCACTTCCAGACAATTCTCCCTGACTCACCAATCCGATCCTCTCAGCAGCTTTTGGAGGGTTCCTCACTGCTTCTAGAATAAAGCCCATGTTTCTCAGCCTGGCGCTCTCGATGTGACCCCCCAAGCTGTGTTTACAGCCGCATTTCCACTACTTGGCCTGCTCCCAGCCAGACCAGGCCAGTCCTCCGCTGGCATGGCTCGTGTGTTCCTCTTGCCACATGTTTGGTCAGCTGTGCCTTTTCCCTTTCCTCCTCCCAGCTCTATTTGCCTGTCTGTAAGTCCGCTCCCAAACTCACCCACAGCACAGTGTGAGTGACCAAAAGCTTGGCAAATCACCCCGGGCACATCTGCACCTAGAAGAGGAGCCTGAGAGCTAAACTTGGCGTGGTGGGATTCCAGTGCATGATGAAGAGAGGCCAGCACTCATCCTTGCTTTTCTCCCTCCTTTGATGCTACCCTGTATCACCCCAAGTCACTGGTGTCACCCTTAACTTTTCCCACAAGTGCCTGGGCACACTTCCTGCCTGGCTCATGCTGTTCAGAGAGCCACAGAGAGACATTGCTTCCATATACACTGGCAAGTCCATTCTCAGAATGCCTCTGCTGACCAGCGCTCCCCTCCACCCCAGGCAGTCAGCAGCACCCTGCCCTCACCCCTAGGTGACCTTCACCAGCAGGGCTGACCTATTCACTGGATCTGTGTCCCACCTGGGTCCCTTGGGGGCAAAGATGGCTTTGCTTCCTGTACCTCGGGTCCTGGCACTGAGGCCACCAACTACTCTAGAATCCTTCTACCCACTGAATGCACGGGTGACAGGCCCAAGTGTTATGTGTCTGGCATGAGGTGTCATCACCAGGAACGCAACACAAATGGGCCCCCCACAAGTGGGCAATGTCAGTCCTGTCTCTGAGGCCAGCCTAACCCCAGCTCATCTGTGGCTTAATGAGGATAGCTGGAGAGTGGGCACGGAGGGGTTGGGGAGAGGCACACCCCCATCAGACTCTGGCCTCAGTCCACTTCAGAGAAGGGGAAATATGGAAGGACCCCTAGAACAGTACTGTTAGTATGCTGGTGTTGGAGCCCTGGAACATTCCGCTGCTATCATTATGGGGGTCTAGTGGTTTAATAGCATATGGTTCTAGAGTTCTACCAGTCATTTGTTAGCTTATCCATCCATTGGTTCATTCAACCTGTTTCTTGGGCCTCCACTGTGGGCCTAGCCAGGTGCTGGGTGCTGCATGCTGGGGAGAGTGATGAGAAGGGAATAGTCCAGCAGCTCATGGACATAAGGGCTCAGTGGTCCGGCAGTCCAACAGCCTATGGTCAGGGGTACAGGGAGACAGGCATGTCCCCTGTCTGGATTCTGGGTACAAGCCTCCTTTGATGCTGAGAGTGAGACCTCCATTGGGAGCCTCTAAAAGCCATCCTGGCTGAGACAGTATGGGAAAGCCTAGGGGTGGCTTGTTCCAGGGGTGATCCCACACTGGCCTAGCAGTACAGATAAGCTCTGGAGAGCCAATGTCCTGCCTGTGCAGTAAGAATCAGGAATCCCAGAGCTAGGCTATACCTATTATATGGATGGGAAAATTGATTGAGGCCTTCACAAGATCAATCTGCTGGGTTAGAGCCGCCTTGGGGCCCTGAGAACTCAAGTCAGTCCTGTCCTAAGCATGTGGAAATGTTGCCTCTACCAGCCCATGCTGGGGTGGCCATCTAGGTCATCTAAGTAGAGAGCAAACCGGCATGATATAGTGTGATTCTAGGAACTGCAGGAAGGTTCCTTGTCCTCCTTCCTTTGTCCAATTCTACCCATAGTCAACATTTAAAATTATTCCACTTGGGCTTCATTTAAGTAAAAGCTCCAATTCCTTTAGATTTCCTGGAAGAAGGAAGCCATCGTTAGTTCTGGATACCATGACGTGAATGAGTTTTAGGCTTTTTTTTCCTGGGAGCGGGTTTTGATAAAAGGAAGAAGGGAGAACTGGGGAGAGTGGTGGGCCTCTGAGGGAAGGGGCCATGACTAGTCAACACTGGCCTGTTAAGGCAGTTTGCTGGGCTCTGACTAGTCAGTTCCTGTCTCTGAGCCTTATCTTGATAGTATAAGAGTTCAATACCATGGGTGGACCCTGAGGATCCCAGGGGTTCTGAGGTCTGCAGGTCCTGAAGTAGTTCTGCTGGGGATGGTTCACATCTGGGGGTTTTTCATAGATTTGGTATAAATAATGGCTTCACGGGATGCCTGGGCGACTCAGCAGTTGAGCGTCTGCCTTTGGCTCAGGTTGTGATCCCAGGGTCCTGGGATCGAGTCTTGCATTGGGATCCCCACAAGGAGCCTGCTTCTCCCTCTGCCTCTGTCTCTGCCTCTCATGAATAAATAAATAAAATATTTTTAAAAAATGTGTATCAGTCATAATGGCAACTTAAAAAGAAAAATGGCTTCACTTAGAAGCAGCTTAGCAAGCCTGGGGCCCGCCTATCACCTGGGCCCATCTGATTGATTCAGAGAGAGGTGACTCTTCTGAGGGTCTCTGATTCAAATGTTCTGGAGTCTACAGGGTGACCAGTTGAACACACGAGTATTCTCCAGTTCTGGGAGTTTGGTCATGGCTCAGGGGTTCTGTCGTCCAGGCCAGGCATTGAGATCCTGGGTCCTAGGACAGAGCACAGGGCAGGGGTTGCAAATCTGCACAGCTGTGGGACTGATCAACTTTTGTGAATGAGTGAAGTGCGTGGGCAGGAGGCAACTGGGAGTAGTGGGGACTGGGCCAAAGTGAAAAATCCCAGCCCATCTTAAGGGGCCAGCTCTTTCTTAGCTCCTGTGGGAGAATGTGAACCCAGTGTGGCAGATCTGTCAGTCTTCCAAGAGAAGCTGGACACCTGGAATTTGATGTTAAAATCCCCCCATTAGAAACGGTCCAGGGCCAAATACAACACATCTGGGAGCTAGATTCAACCTGGGCGTTGCTGGTGTGAGACCGTTAAGGCTCTGGGCTGGAGAAAAGGGGAGAGTGGGGATAGGCCAGAGAAGAACAGCCTCTCTGACTCTTCCTCCTCTGTCCTGGACTTCTCCCTCCCCAGCATCATGTCCTGCCCTGCTCCCTAAAGGTTTCTGAGATCCCTTCTGTTTTTCAGAAATAACAACTCATGGTTAAAAATATTTGTGTGTTCTGTAGGGCCAGTCTTACTTAGAAACTGTGAGGCAGTTTCCCCACAACAAACACCCCAGTGTGTACACCCAAGATGGGAACCTTGGGTATTGAGGCTCACGATGGGTGACCGAGATGACAGATAATGGCCATGATGTCTCGTTCACCTTCTTCCTCTCAGCGGAAGGTAGGTCAAGCTAGAGTTGGGGATACCAAGCCCTAAGAACTCAGATGGGGTTTAAATGCAGATGTCATGGGTTCAAATCCTGCCAGTTGAGTGACTTTGGGCAAGAGACTTCACCTCTCAGTGCCTCAGTTTCCCCATCCATAAAAATGCAAGTCACAGTAGGGCCTGCTCCATGAGGTTAGTTAAGGCTTTGGCAGGATGTTTCCCGGTAGGCGCACAGTACTGTGTCTGACACTGGGTAAGGATACTGTGTGATTATCACCCAGTTTTAGATGGTTTGGGTGATAATCATGACCTCTTGGAGGAGGAAGTCTTTGGACAGGTGGGATTTCAGTAATATGGGGAGGAGGTAGTCAAGGTGAGGGCAGGTACAGCAGAAGGGGCATATGAGTGCAGATGAGCCTCTTATCCTCTCTAGACCTCAATTTTCCCACATGTGACATGAAGGATTGGCCTGACTGATGGCTGATATCTGGTGTTTCTGATACCTTGTGTCCAAAGCTACTGGATGGATTTGAAGACCTAGAGGTGGGATATGCCACTGTCCAATTCACCTACTACAGCCCTTCCAGGAGTGGAATCTTGAAGTCTCCCTGCCTTTTGGCTGAAAATTGACATACCTATTTTGGGGAGCAGAAACAACAGAAGGTGGTGTGAAAGATGAATGGTGCTGGAGATTCAATTTAGATTAAAGAGAATCTCACCATTTAGCATATTAAAAATTAACATTCTGTGTCAAATATCACTGGACAAAGCCAGCAAGGCCTTGAAAATTCAGAAACACAGTGGCTGGGAATTGATGTAAGAAGCAGTGTGGGGTTGTGAGTTTCCAACACAAATCTCTTTTTTGTACAAGAAGCAGAGGACACAGCACTAAGTAAGGAGCCAGATTTGTGGATATAGTGGGTTAATTATTTCATCCCTAGGAGAATCAGTTTCCTCATCAATAAAATGGGAGCAAAATAACCCCTAGACTGTGGTGAGCCATACACAGAGGAATGTGTGTAAAAGCTCTCTGTAAATTGTACAGGTACAGTAGTTGTGCCTTCATGGTAAAAAACAAAAAAACCAAAAAACAAAAAAACCCTCCAGAACTTGTGCGAATTCTCCTACTGGAATCAGAATTTGTGTGTTCTATTAGTCATGTAACAGGAGAAAGCCAAGTGCAGAGCACGGGAAACTTTGGTTGTACAGGAATTATTTGTTGTAATGGCTGCTTGCAATCATTGGATATTTGAAGAATCTATGTCCCCAATTTCCTCTTTATCCAGCTATCCTGGGCACAACTGGATTTTTTAAAAAAGATTTTATTTACTTATTTATTTAAGAGAGAGAGCGAGAGAGTGAGCGAGCACTACAGAGACAGAGCAAGCATAAGTAGGAGCAGAGCATGAGGAAGAAGCAGGGGCAGGCTCCCTCCTAAGCAGGGATGATGAAAGGCTCAATCCCAGGACCCCAGAATCATGACCTGAGCCGAAGGCAGACAGACACCCAACTGACTGAGCCGCCCAGGTGCCCTTGGATTTTTTCCCCCAGCCTCTAAGCCCTTGCCCCTGTCAGTCCTCACTCCTTTGCTTGGAATGCCTTTCTCTTCTTAGCTCTTTTGTACCCAGCCCAGAGTGCTGCAAATGGCAGCCTTAGGCCATCAAAGAGGTCTTGTTTGGTCAGTTGCACACCTGTATGGTGTTAACAAAATAATTTGTTGCAAACATTAAAAACTCAGGTAATTCCACATGAAAATCCTGATGTCTGGCTTAGCAAGGATATATGCATGGACCCCAGGGAGCTGGAACTTGTGACTGAGAGATCTCTGGCCCAAACATTGGCCTTATGTTGGCTCTGGGGACATGTTTCCTGCTAAGGAAAGCTCTGAAAGCTCTGGGGGAGAGTGAGCACCAGCTTAAGTTCTTTCAGGAGGAGGGAGAGCCTCTGTATTGTCTGGACCCGGAGCACGGAACTGGGGGCCAGGAAGAGAAAGTGCAGAGAGGGGTAGAGGGAGTGACTTTTTTTGGGGGGGAGGGAGTGACTTTCTTATAGGTGGGCTGAAGTGAATGGATGTCTAGGGAGAAGGGAAGAGAGAGGGCACCCAGAGGCTGGATGAGCTGCTACCGCATCCTGTCTCTAGATGCCAAGCCCCCAGGATCCTCCGGTCTAAAGAGACCCCACCACCCCCCATTCAACCCCTCTCAAGGTAGAGAAAGTAGTTAGGATCCTATTAGATAGCGTGCATCCAAGCATCCACTTGCTTATTTGATCAATCAACAAATACTTATTGAGCACCTCCTATAAGCCAAACATTGTTCTATGTGATGGAGGTACTGCAGTGAGGAAGACCATGGTGCCAGGAAGGGTTTCCTGGAGGAAGTGTAATCGAGTGAGGTCAGAAGGAGTGGGGGGTTAATCAGGTGGAAGGGTTTGTGTGGAGGAAGAGGGGTTGGCTAAGGCAGAAGAAACCCCAAAGGGCTTGGAACTGGCCAATGTGGCTGGAGCATCCCTGGTTTGCCCTTCAAGCGAGAGGGCAGATGGTCTCCATGGAAGAGGACACATCTATTTGGTGCCATGCAGGGTCATCATTCTGCAGGCGTTGGGGTGAGGGTGCAAGGGTTATCTAAGGGAGACTTTGGGTCATGGAACTCATCTTGTTGCCCCCTTCCCTTTGCCTGTCTGGTAGCTCCGTGGTAAATTTGCAGTTCACCTCTGGAGCTGCATGGAGGACTCAGTGGCATGTGTTGTGCCTGTAAATCATCATCTTAGTTCTCTTTTCTTCCCTTCATCTGAATTTCCTCACTTATGTCATTTAAAAATCTTTTTGTATAAGATAAACTTTTATAAGCTGCTTAGGAGGTAGCATATGTATAATAAATCGGGATAAAAAGGGAGCGCAGAAGTAGGTAAAGGTGCAGGGAGGTGAGAGGTGAAGGGGCAAAATGAGAGAATGGGGACATATAAAATAGGACTGACTTTTGGGCCCGGTAATGGGGGGCAGGGCTCTGCTCTTCCTGTGTGGGGCATTGAAACAATGCACCTCATGCCAACAGGCTGGGCTCTCTGCCAAAAGTAGGGGCCTCTGGCCATTGGGAGGCCAGAGTGTTCTGAGCATCCATGTGACCTCTGACCTCTTCTTCCCTGCTTTGAGTCCCCCCACAAGGCTGAACATCCCTTTCTCAGGAAAGGGGCACCAGATATTCCTTTCAACCCCAGGAGGACCCATAGTAAACCCTGCCCCCTGAATTTGGCTGATACATGGGGGGCATTGCCTGACCAGGTCAACCTGCCCGATGTCTGAGCAAATGATTTCAAGTAAAAAGTAACTTACCATCTGCAGTTCAGCATTAGCACAAAAACAAACTGCTCCCCCAGATGCTAGTGCTTGGCATATATTGGCTCTCATAAATCATAGATGCAGTTGTTACTACTAACTACCACCACCCTTACTAACTACCACACTACTACTAACTAACTACCACACTGCCACTACTGCTGTTACTCTGGGTCTGGAATGTGCTTCCTGGATATTTCTGTCAGCATTGCCACTGTCTGAGATCGTGTCTGGACCTACCACTATTGCCATGCCACACCCCTACCTCAGAGGTCCTGAGACTTGGTTTGGATACATCTTTACTTGCTGTGTGACTCTGAGTAGATAACTCACCCTCTCTGGGGGGCCCTCAGGTTGTTTCACTTGAGGCTCAAACAGAACCAAGACTCTGACAATGCTCTGTGAACCGTGAAGTTCTTCCTCTATTGCGATCACCCCGTTACACAGGTATGTATATTTAGGCACAGATTTCTTCTGCTGGGAGCTGAGTCAGGCCCCTTGCTACAGAGCCCAGGGGTCACATTTGCCCTCCTCCAGCCTGATGTAATGAGGGGTGGGCTGTGTCTGCTCAGAACAAATGCCCCACAGTGACCTTACCTGATTAAGCTGACCTAAGTCATTGGCTCATATCAGCCTGGTCCTGTCAGCTCTGGGGTGCTTAGGAAATTTCAGATAAAATAGCCAGTGCTTCTCCAGGAAGGACAAAGGTGGCTTCATGGCCCTTATTTGCATTTAAAAAACAGAAAGGGTTCAAATTGGGGGATGCACCCAGAGGGCAGGTGCGTGACTTAGTAAGTGAGAGAGGTTGTCTGAGCAGGTGTGTGTGTGCACTCGAGGCTGTGGCTGTGTGTCTGTGTGCAGGTGAGTGGCCCGGGGCATCACACAGGACGGGGGAGTCCACATGCTCCCACCCTGTCACAGATCAGACCCCTTCTGGGATGTTTGGGAATTCACAAGGTTCAAGACAAAATGATGAAATGATAGGAAAGACCTAACTTCGAGCCTTGCCCAAGGCTACTACCTGGCTCTGTGACCTTGGGCAGGTGACCTCCCCTCTCTGGGCCTTAGTTTCCTGGCGTATCACTTAGGAATGAGAACAGCACCCACCTCATGGAGTCACTGAGGGGAGGGAATGCACTGAGTGTGTTTGGTTGGGTGGGTGCCCGTCTCCTGGTAAAGGCCTGGTAAGTAGTACCTGCTTCTTCTCTTGCTGTCATTATTACTGAGCCACCCCTGTTCCCTTCCCCAAGCCATTATCTGCTAACTTGGTTGTACATTGGCATCACCGGAGAGCTTTAAAAAAATATTAATGTCGGACCCCCAAACCTAGAGATTCTGACTTAAATGGGGTGTGGCCTGAGACTGGGGAGTGCCCGGTGGAGACTGAGTAGTTTCCAGATCACCAGCTTCAGCATCATCTGGGAACATGTGAGAAATGCAAATTTTGAGCCCCTCCACCCCACCCCGGACCTACTGACTCAGCTTCTCTGGGAGCACGGCCCAGGCATGTGTGTTGTGACAGCCTTCCTCTGGGGACAGGGTGAAGGGGGAGAGGGAGGAGAGGACGTGCTAACAAGCCAGGTGCTTTAGGCATGGCATGGCACTTGAGCCTCACGAACAGCCCTGGCACATCGGGGTTTCTGCTGAGGCTCTGAGAGTGCAGCAGCTTGCCCGGGTCACACTGCGGGTGGGGGACGCAGCCTGGACCCACCTTGTCTAACTTTCCCTTCCTTCAGCAGGGGACGCTGGCTCCCTCAGGGCTGGTCTCTCTCTCTGAAAGCTATGCATCAGGCTCACAACCTGCCTGGAGGCGGTGGAGGAATTAGTGCTGTGGCCTGAGTAGTTGAGACCCTGGACTTGAAGCCAACAGGGACATAGGGGCCATAGCCAGACCCTCTGTCTCCTGCTGGTGGTTGAAGGAGCCTGGAGAAAAACTAGAAACAAGGTGAGGAGAGAAAGGAGACAAGAAAAGATCAGACCAGGAGCTCATGCTCAAGGTTGCTCTGACAGCAGCCCTGCCCTGCTCTACAACCTTCCATGGCTCCCCATTGATGACTGCAACCAACTCCTGTACTCATCATGGCCTCTCTGAGGTTGTCCCAAAGGACTCCTCTCACCTCACTCTTAGTCTTGCTGTGTTTATCCCACCCTGTTGCCAGGCTCCAAAACACGTCTGGCATTTGAGGGTGTTTGCTGTGTCTTGGCTCATCTGGCTCTTGGCCCAGGAGGCCCACCCCTCCCCTCTGTTGAGCTATTTAGTCTTCCAAAGCCCAGATGAAAGTTTACTACCACCTCCAGAAAACCTTCCTTGATTTACCCATAAAGAGCAGTCCAGAAAGAGCAGTCCATCCTTCTTGTCCTTCCTTGAAGGCATTTGTCACCCAGGTCATTCACTAACACACTTACTGGACATCTCTCCTGTGCCTGGTTTTGGTCCTTGAGTTCAAAGGCCGACTCCACCCTTTGCTGCTACTATCTTCTGGATTCCCATCCTAGTACACCCCAGAGGAGGCTGTTCGTACCTGGCATAGTAGGCCTTTTGGAAACTTCCCTCCCTTTCCTGCCTCTCTGGGGACCTGACGTGGGGCGGTGGGTGCTGAGGCTGCCCAGAGGCCCCTGCACACGTGAGCAGCCATGTGCCACCTGTAAGAGCCACTTGACAAACCTCAGCTCAGCAACCCCTCTGCAGAAAAACAGCCTGAGCCAGGTCTGGCTGCATCTGCATCCCCATGGTCTGCATCTGCTTTTGTCTGGGCAACTGCTGTAAGTTTAGAACAGATTTGATAGCTATTTTCCAGTGTGCATGGCGGGCATGTGTATGATGCCTGGAGTTTATGATCCCATCATGGTGTTTAATGGTTTCTGATGGAGGGACACCTGGGGGGGCTCAGTGGTTGAGCATCTGCCTTTGGCCCAGGGCGTGATCCCGGGGTCCCAGGATCCAGTCCTGCATCGGGCTCCCTGCAGGGAGTCTGCTTCTCCCTCTGCCTGTGTCTCTGCCTCTCTCTCTGTGTCCCTCATGAATAAATAAATAAAATCTTTAAAAAAAAGGTTTCTTATGGACAGGTACAGAATGAAGAGTGTCTCTGATACATCATGGCCCCGGGGTGGGGGGTCTTCGATGGATACGGGGTCTCTAATGATTATGGGTGGTGACGTGGAGGCAGTGTTTACTAGTTCACGGGCTCCCACACAGAGCTGGCATCTAGTCACACACGGGCACACAGACTCGGCACACAGCTGTGCATGCAACACTCGACAGCTGGTGTGAATGGCCATGGCCACGGCCACTCTTTCTGTAACACATGGATGCGATGTCCACTAGTTTATGTGTGTACATGTGGACACGGCATAGAAGGACACCAGTTCTTCTGGGTTGTGAGCACCCCAGACACTGTGTCCTTCTAACCATCTTGACACACACACATACATGAACTTCTCCACTGATTTAAATTCATCAGTTGTCTTTTCCTTGTCAGGCCCTGTTTCCACCCCTCTGCTCCTGTAGGAATTCTCACGCCTGTAATACCTCTCAGCTCATGGCTCCTGAATCTCTATCTAGGCAGGGCAGTGGGGGTGGGGGAGTGAGGGAGTGGGTGGTGGGAATCTGGTTGGGAGGTGGGTGGGCAGGGGCTCATCTTGAAGCTATGAATCCTGAGCAGGGTTGCCAGATAAAATACAGGACACTTAGTGAAATGTGGATATCAGATGAACAGCAAACACTCTTTTTTTTTTTTTTTTTTGATACGTTCTACTTTGTATAACATTTGGGACATACTATTAATAAAAGCATTAATTATATTTTGTTTATCAGAAATTCAGATGTAACTGGATGTCCTTTATTTTTCTTTGTTAAATCTGGCCACCCTACCCCTAGGGCTCCCCCAGTCCCCTCCCCTGGTTTCTCCTGCTATTGGAGCAGGACAAGTCCTGTGGCCAGACAGTCTCACTTTCCCATTTGAGGATGAGGGGAACTAAGGCCCAGAGACAGAGGAGTGACCTGGCCCAGATATAGGGTGATTCTACCGCAGCACTGTGATGGACTCCTCATTCCTGGTGCAGGACCAAGGGTGGGGATGCTTATCTTGCTCAAAGGAATAATAGTGAGCTTCAAAGAATTGAGATTTATTGCACACTCCCAAAATGGTGGCCATTTCATATTCTCTCTCTGTGTCAATCTCATTTAAGGGACGTGATTCAGACTGTCCTGAGATGACCTCTTAGAAGCTTTTATCTCATCCCCTTGGAAAAATGGAGGCCAGAAAAGTCATTTTTCTCTTCTGTGACCGTATTGATGGTTGAAATTAACAAGGCAGGAAACCACAAATGTTGGAGAGGATGTGGAGAAAGGGGAACCCTCTTGCACTGTTGGTGGGAATGTGAACTGGTGCAGCCCCTCTGGAAAACTGTGTGGAGGTTCCTCAAAGAGTTAAAAATAGACCCGCCCTATGACCCAGCAATTGCACTGTTGGGGATTTACCCCAAAGATTCAGATGCAATGAAACGCCGAGACACCTGCACCCCGATGTTTCTAGCAGCAATGTCCACAATAGCCAAACTGTGGAAGGAGCCTCGGTGTCCATCGAAAGATGAATGGATAAAGAAGATGTGGTTTATGTATACAATGGAATATTACTCAGCCATTAGAAACGACAAATACCCACCATTTGCTTCAATGTGGATGGAACTGGAGGGTATTATGCTGAGTGAAGTAAGTCAATCAGAGAAGGAAAAACAGTGTATGTTCTCATTCATTTGGGGAATATAAATAATAGTCAAAGGGAATATAAAGGAAGGGAAAAGCAATGTGTGGGAAGTGTCAGGGAGACAGAACATAAAGACTCCTAGCTCTGGGAAGCGAACTGGGGGTGGTGGAGGGGGGGGAGGGCAGGGGGTGGGGGGGAATCGGTGACGGGCACTGAGGCGGACACTTGACGGGATGAGCACTGGGTGTTTTTCTGTATATTGGTAAATTGAACACCAATAAAAATTAATTTATAAAAAAAATGAATTTAGACATGGGAGAGCTCATCATGACAGCATCTTCTGCATCCCTCCAGGAGGGGGCGCTCTGCAGCTGCTTTCTGCCCCCTTTCAGGTCAGAGGGACCAAGGCGTGCCAGTCTTGACTACTTATGGTAGACTACAAGAGTGCCAGTCTTGACTACTTATGGTAGGGGCCTTGGGCAGATGGCACCTCCTCTCTGAGCCTCAGCTTCCTCATATGCAAATTGATGCAGAGGGATAACCTAGTTCTGTCCACTGGGGTGAAGTTGCAAGGAGGAACAATGTGCGAAGCGCCTGGCACACAGGTTTTGATGCCAAGAATCCAGTCAGAATATCCCTTTCTTCCCTTTGAACTCAAATACCACCGCCACATCACATCGCCAGAGTATTTATGCCTTCTTATTGTTCTGTGATCTTGAGTGACCCTTTCAGTGATGTGGGAGGGGGTCCCTGTACCCCATCCCTCCCACTACACCAGGACTGGGGACAGAGCCCAAGTATGTGCCCTTATGTGACCATCATTTTATACATGTGCCTTGCATTTAATTCTCCTGGCCATTCTATGGGTTCTATCCATTTCATGGTTGGACAAACTGAGGATCAGAGAGGTACAGTTACTTGCCCAGGGTCACAGAGCTAAAGCCGGGTTTTAAATCCTGACCTTTGAGGCTCCACAGATGTACCCTTTCCATACTGTGACAGGCTGCCTGCTTCAGGACATGGCACTGAAATCAAAGCCAACAACTCTACCATTCTCCTGTTGTTCTCCAGACAGTCTTTTGCTGTAAACAAAGATTTGGCAATGGACAAGGATAGCTTCCAGGGATGCCAAGCACCTGAAGGAAAATGGGAAAACTTAGTCACCAGGCTGGGTGCTACTAAATATTTGTGTTGTCACTGCGGTCTGGATTCCTCGATTAACATAAATAATAAATAAAAGTCCCATATTTTGAAAGGGGGGGAATATACAAGCCCTTCGAAAGCTACCACATTTATAGAAAAATGCATTTCTGTCTTTGGAAAGCAAATGGGCTAAATAAACTGTGGCACATCCAGTCCATAAAATACTATGTACCAGTTAAAAAAAAATGAGATGCATTCATATGTACTAACATAGAAGGCTCTCTAAGACAAACTGTTGAGTGAAAACAATCCTCACAAGTTGCAGAGCAACATGTATTGTTTGATTCCATATATGTAGAACAGAAAACTCAACAAAACAATAGCTTATCTTTTCTGTGGGTACGTATATGTGTAAGTGTGGAGCAGAAGGACTGCAAGGATCTGCTCCAAACTCATGAAAGTAGAATCCCTGAGGAGGGAAAAAGTTACCATGAATGGTTGCAGTGGTCAAGAGGACCTTATTTTTGATTGAAATATTTTGATCTTAAGTAGAAGAATGTGCTTATTTTGTGTGTGTGTGTGTGTGTGCGCGCGCGCGCGCTCATGTTTTATTTGAATAATTCAAAGTTTATTTTATTTTATTTTTTTTTAAACTGAGGCTGGTCTCAGATTTCTTTTTTTTTTTTTTTAATTTTTATTTACTTATGATAGTCACACAGAGAGAGAGAGAGGCAGAGACACAGGCAGAGGGAGAAGCAGGCTCCATGCACCGGGAGCCCGATGTGGGATTCGATCCCGGGTCTCCAGGATCGCGCCCTGGGCCAAAGGCAGGCGCCAAACCGCTGCGCCACCCAGGGATCCCCAAAGTTTAATTTAAAGAGGAAGTCAGGGCGCCTGAGTGGCACAGTAGGTCAAACATCTGACTCTTGGATCAGCTCAGGTTGTGATCTCATGGTTGTGAGATTGAGCCCTATGTCAGGCTCCACACTCAGTGCAGAGTCTGCTTAAGATTCTCTCTCCCTCTGCCCCTCTCCCCTCAAATAAATAAATCTTTAAAAAGGGGAAATCAATATGTACTATAAAAATATAGGTTTGTTTCCATATAATCTTTGGCTGCAGTTGGCTTAGGAACAAATATTCTGGGACTAGAACCTTGGTTTCACTGTTTACTACCTGTGTGTTGTTGAGTGAGTCACCTCACCTCCTCTGTTGCAGGGCTATAGTGTCCAGCCCAGAACCGGGCTGTGCAGATTAAAATGGGGTAGCAAGAGTGACATACACATAGTTGGTATGATACGTACAATGCCCATCATCTCCTCTTTCTCTTTGAGCCCCGTCCTCATCTCCCACTGGGGTCCTATCCTGCCCCATGAGCCTATTATACCACCCAGCAGACCTCTGACATCCAAAGAAACAATTGTTTCAGATCTACCCACTCCCCTCCACTGCCTGCACACGGGTCTAGGCCACCACCATTACTGCTTTCCTGGGTGGCTTTGGTAGCCACCTCACCAGTCTCCCTGCTCCCACTCTCAGTATTCTTCACCCAGCAGCCAGACAGATGTTTTAAAACATATGGCGTTAATATAAACATATAAACACATAAAACATATGGTGTTAATGTCAGGTCCTTGCTTAAAATGCTCCAGTGGCTTCCACTGCACACAGGGAAAATCTGTGCTCCTTGCCAAGATCTGAAACGTCCTGTACAGTATGGCCTCCACTTTCTTCTGAAGACTCATTGTTTCCTCTGATCACTATGCTGCAGTGACACTAGCCTCTTTTCTGTGGTTTCAACACAAGTGCATGACTGCCACAGGGCCTTTGCATATGCTCTTCCCTCTGTCTGGAATCCTCTTTCCCTCTTTGCACCTAAATCAGCACTTCCTTTGGCTGAACCTATCCTCTCCCTGCCCCTGGAAGGGATCCCATCTTGAATATTCTCATAGCTCTCTGAAAATCCCTTTCACTTTTATCGTGATTTTAGAAATTGATAATTTAATTAGTTTTTCTTAATGTGCAAGTCCCTGCTGACTCTAAGTTCCATGTGGGCAGCGAGTGCATTTGTCTTGGTCTGATACTCAGTAGATAGATATTCAGTTAACATGTGGCCTCTCCTAGACACTTGCATGGGGAGAAAGGAGGCAAGGATGGGGCAGTGTGTAACTCCAAGGCAATGCCTGCTCTGAGACACTTTTGGGCTGAGGACTGAGGGACAAGGGAGATACTCAGGGTCTCCTCAAGTCACCCCCCCACTATGTCCAAGGCCACCCTGCAATCACCTCAATGGCCTCCTCTGTCCTTGGTGCTGATGGGAGGGATGGAGAAGCCCCCAGGCGGCCCCCACAAAGGGACTTGTTGGGAAAACACCCATGCCATGTCTGGCGTCAGTGTGGGGCATCCCTTGCACTTCCTGCTTGGGGCCTGAAGTGACTTGCTGGGGAAAATTGTTCGTGAGATCGACTGTCGGACATAGCCAGGCAGGTAGAGGCTTTCAGCTCTGTGATAGCAGCTTCTCTCCGTTGTTAAAATAGGCAGCTTCTTTGAGGGCTAGGAGGCATCCCCTAGAAATGGATCCTCCCTTAGGATGAAAGAATTCTGGTGGGGGGGATGGAAAGAGAGAAGTGCAGAGAAAGATGGGGGTGTGGCAGCTCTAAAGCAAATCAGAAAACCCAGGAAGAACCCTGAAAGCTGAGGGTAACTCCCTGTGACCGGCCCCTAGCAGATTTCATGTGGGCGTTCCGTTCTTCCCTGTTATACTCCCTTTCCTCCTCTCACTCCTGGGATCACTCCCAGATATACCACCTGCACCCCATCCTCCACTCACACTCTGCTTTTGGGGGAACCCTGAGGATGAAGACAGGCAGGTAAGTGAGACCTGAATGGGCAAGTGTGTGACACAGCCCTGGGGTCTGAATTCCCGTGTGGACCTTCCTCTAATCACCAGCCAGGACCCCGCTGGGCCCCTGCTTCCTTTCCAGTGAGGGGCTTGGATTGGTTCTGTAAGGGCCTTTGTCCCTTGCAAATTCCCAGATCCTCTTACATGCTTCTCTTGTAACCATATCACTGATTCATGAAGCTATTCACCTTTAATGAGGGGCCCTTTAAGGCTGCCTGGGTCACCTTAAGGAGGCTGCTGCCTAAGGATGAACATGCATTGTGTGTGGGGTACACATAGTGAGGGTCCCACCCAGGGTGCACGGTGCCTCGTGGAGGATGTCACTCTGGTGGCAATGCCTCCAGTGTGCCGGTTCTGGCTCTGCCTCCAGTGTGCCGGTTCTTTCTCTGCCCAGCCACTCATCTGCCTGGCTGCCCTTCTGCGTCTCATCCTTTGTGCCTCTCATCCTTCCTGAAGACGGTGCCAGGAGCCACCCTGCCCAGCTCCTCTCTGACCCCATGGCCTGTTGCTGCTGCTTAGTATCTCTATAGAGGTTATTAAGTGGTATTTTAACTGATCCTTCTGGATCAGTTAATTTTGAGGTCCTGAAAGGCAAGGCCTGTGTCATTTTACTCTGTCCTTGGTTATGGCTGGACACAGTACACACTATGTGCTTGTGGAGGGAGGGAGGATTGTTGGCTGTGCTCAGTCACAACATATGTCCGAAACCCTCTGGTCAAGTCACTCATCCTCACAGTCACCACAGACAGCACTTGGTGTTTCCTCTGTGCCAGCTTCTATGCCAACTGCTCGGCCATGTATAAGCCCACTTAATCCCCAAGTGACTCCTTGTGGGGGAACTATTCTCATACCATTTTACATACAGCTAGAAAATGGCAGAGCTGGAGAACCCAGGGAAGCTGGCTTGAGTTCTTTTTTGAACTATTACAGTGTTTGGGATCGTTATTCATTCATTCATTCATTCATTCATTCAGTAAATTGAGATATGAGCCTCCCTGTGACAGGACTCCAGAAGCAGTGCCCTCACACTGCTGAGCAGAAATGGCAGTTTCCACCCTCCGTGGATCTTCCACACTTACTTGGAGGCCTAACTGTGTACTGCTGTCACCCTATTCTGTCTCAAAATCTTTTGGGAGCAAGTGGGACATGCAGTTAATTTTGATCCTCTGGGCTTTGGACTGTGTGGTTACAGCATCCAGTGATGAACTGTGATTCCACTCTTAAGCTGTGTGAGTGACCTGAGGGGCATTACTCACCTTCTCTGGGCCTTTTGGGTTATAAAATGGGAGCTCCTGCTGACCCTAGAGGCTGAAGAGAGGAATATATGAGGCAATGCATGGCACACAGTGCTTGGCATAGAGTGGACACTTGATAAGTATTACCTAAAGTCACCAGTTGAACAACTTGAGCTACAGAAGGCCAATAGCCTTGTCGGTACTCTATGGAGGAGGAGTCTGAGCTTTAGTGACGAACCAGGACTAGAACCCAAGTCTTAAGACACTGAGCCCTCATGCTCTTGCTCCTCCTTGCTGCTGGTGTATGTGGGTGTCTCTTTTGGGAACGGTAAGCATTTGCATCCTGTGTCTATCATTCATGTTGATACTTAACTGCACACTGTTGGATGTTCTTTTGTAACTTAGATGTTTGGTGTGTCTCTCCAATAATCTGACAAAGACCATTTCTGTTGCTGCCCATATGACAGAGAAGGCTTAGCATCTCTTTCATTTCATGTGCTAGATACCTCTTGTCCAGCAGGAAGCTGGCTACACCCCTCTCTACCTAGAAACTGGTCACATCCTCCCATTGAGTATTACTTAGAAGGTCATTGTTTTGGGAGAGAGTATGCTTCTTTAAGCAAACCGTTTTCAAAGTTTTACTAACTCTAAGCACTGGACAAGATGCATGTGTCTGGCTTCAGAAATTCATGTCCTGGGATGCCTGAGGACCTATGGGTCTCTGGTCAACCTCTTGGTGACATTTCTGTTGGGGGGCAAGTCCACCTCCCTCTGAGAGGGAAGAGGCAGTTACTCTGCTGACCAGCCATGTCCTTGTTTTTGCCAGGTTGAAGGCAGGGATGCTGGAAGGCCAGCTGTGATGCTTTCTTGATAACTGGAAGGAGACTGAGAACACTCTTTTTTTTTTTTTTTTTTTTTAAAATATTTATTTATTTATTTATGATAGTCACAGAGAGAGAGAGAGAGGCAGAGACACAGGCAGAGGGAGAAGCAGGCTCCATGCACCGGGAGCCCGACGTGGGATTCGATCCCGGGTCTCCAGGATCGCGCCCTGGGCCAAAGGCAGGCGCCAAACCGCTGCGCCACCCAGGGATCCCGAGAACACTCTTTAAAGTCTTCATAAAACAATAAAATTGAAATCAGCTCAGAATAGTTGTGCTCATCAGGAAAGTTATCAAATGCGCCCTCAGAATATTATTATTCATAAGAATGAATGCTTTGTCACTAACTGGAATGGATGAATAACAACAGCTGGGTGATTTTGCTTAAAAGTTCTTTAAAAAAAATCCCTTAGAGAGTTTAAGTGTTTAAACTCTGTAAACCTTTAAAGTCTTTCTTTAAGAAATACTTAAAAAAAAAAGTCTTCTTTAAAGGAGTACAGAGGGAAAAGTTCATGGATTTGACCTTGACTTCAAGTGGTTTATACCTTGACCTTAACTTCCAAGGCTCACTGCTCCTACCTCTGCTCCTTCTTTCCCTTTTCCCTCTTTTATTCTGACTGTCAGAGAGTGGCCCATTTTGAAGTCTCCCCTCACCAGCACCTGGCTGCTGCTTCTCAGGTAGGGGTAACAAATAAGTTTCATCTTGCAAGTCTACTCTGATTGATTAGTAGAGTCTACCTCCGGTTGAGCATGAGGAGTCAGCGTTGGGATTGATGAGTGATGTCTGCCACAGCTGTGGGTTCAGGAAGTGGAGAACTGTATTTTAGATATTTGTTAAGTCTCTCATCATGTCTTCTCTCTTTTGATCCCTGGGATTTCATGGGGGCTCATGAGGTAGCCCCATTTGGTTGTTTTGTCCTGTTTCCAACTCAACAAGTCTAAGACCCATTTCCTTGTTGCCTTCAATTCTATTCCTCTTTCTGATCATATTGACCAGCCTCCTTGGTATTTCTAGATTTGGTCTTTTTCTTCACTCTTGAGGTCATTGTTTGAATTCAGGCTGCCAGCCTCTCTCACTTGGCTACTCCTGCAATGGGGCCTTAATGAGTCTGTGTCCTTCCAGCCCCATGGCCTCTGATCCACAATATATGCTGCTCTGATCTCCTATAAGTGCCCACTCTCCTTGCTGGAACTTGCAATGGCTCTAAATGCTCAACAAATAGTGTCTAACATTTTCTGTTTGAGAGTTAGGACCAATCTCATTCATTAATTCCCCATTTCTTTCTTCTTTGTTCATGTATTTGTTAAATAAACATTCTGTGATTGTTGTCATGGGAAACATCAGATACGTGTTGTTTCCTAAGGACACAAAGATAAATTACATGGGACCTCTCTTTTAAGGAGCTCAGAGTCTGGGGTGGAGGCAGACACCTAAAAAAGTTAATTCCAATCCAATGTAATAAAAGGGACTTGAAATGCCTCTCTTTCCACCTTTGGTTCCTCTTCCAGCCTGGGTCTTTCACCTTTCCTTTGGGATCTGCCTCAATGCCATCCTTCCCAGCATGTTTTTCTTCGCTCTCATGGCACCTGCCACGCTCTGGTAAATAGTGTGATGGCCTGTTTGGGTCCATCTGCTTCTACTCCCTTCCCACCAACTGGAGGTCTTTGCATCACGTCTGTATAAGGTGAATTGCCCAGTATACAGTAGGACCCCACTAAGAATTGAACTGATTCATTCCAGTTTTTGAGTAAACCTCTCATGTGTTCTATTTGTCCTCTTCAACCCCAATCTGATCTATCAGATGGGACAAGTGAGAGATGCTGGGGCAGACTGCATGGCATGTTAACCCCCTGGGTGCCTCTGTTTTCCTATCTTTAAAATGGGGATTGTGATAGAACCTCATGTATGTCAATGTGCTTACAACAGGGCTTGGCATCTGGTAAGAGTGCAGGTCACTACTACAGTCACAAAGGACCTTCCCTAAATTTTGGAAAAAGGCCTTTCTCTCTATTTTTCTTTTTGGGCTGAACCCATTCAGTGTTTGGAATTCTGCTTGTGTCTACCTTGTTCCCCTCATTGTGAGTCCCTGGAGTTCTGTCTGTGAGGCTGTGGGCCTTGGAATGCTGTGGAAAGGGAAGAGAGGGCGGACCAGGAAGAAATCCCCACTGCTCATGGGTCACACCTGATTGCTCAGCAACCAGGAGCATACATCCTTGTAGCAGCGTGCAATTTTATGGGGAAACAAAATGTTCCCGATGAACCCTTAAGTCACATTCCACTGAGTTCTATTTGGCCTGAGCAACATAACCAAAACGAACAGAACAAAGCACCAAGGTGTGGGGGTGGGGTGGGGGTGCAGGGCACTGTGCTAGGAGACTGGGGCTGGGGTTCTCCACTGGGGAGGAGAGGCCCTCACTCAGGTGTGGCTTCAAAAAATGGCCTCGTCACCTCCTCACCAGGTGAGCCACTTCTCTCCTCACCTGCTAGAGTGAGGATTTAGTACCTGCCTTATAGGGCTTCGATGATGATGACTTGAGATAAGGCATCCTGCCACTCTGTTCCCAGCCCCCAGCAGCTGCCTTACTTTAAAAGAAATGCAGTGGGAAATATCAGAAAGGGAGACAGAACATGAGAGACTCCTAACTCTGGGAAACGAACAAGGGGTGGTAGAAAGGGAGGTGGGCGGGGGCTGGGGTAACTGGGTGACGGGCACTGAGGGGGGCACTTGACGGGATGAGCACTGGGTGTTATTCTGTATGTTGGCAAATTGAACACCAATAAAAAATAAATTAAAAAATAAAAATAAATAAAATTCAATTCTTAAAAAAATAAAAAATAAAAGAAATGCAGGCTTTGTGGTGCAGCCCCCTGCTCACTCCCCTAGCTTCTCCTCTCTAAACGCCCCCTCAGGTCCCACCTCTCAGCCTCCGCTCTCGCCACCCCGTCCTTGCCTCCTTTCATTCTCCAGGTCTTCTCTGCCTCCTGCTCCCAGGGTCTCAGACGATCTGTTCTATCATTCCCAACCCCAGCCCCTTGCTTATTTCCTCCAAAGCATTTATTATGATGGACAATCTCAGTGATTTTGCTATTTACTTGTTTGTTTTGTTGTTGTTTTTTTTGCTTGTCACCCACACTGGAACACAGGACCCACCAAGGCAGTGACATTGATTATTTTGTTCATTGCTGTGTCTATTTCCAGGGCCTACAACTATATCTAGCACATAGTCAGTGTGCAAGAAACGTCCCTTGAGTCAGTGGATAACCAGATGAAGGACTTGAAGCACCATGCCTGGTGCTTAGGCGGTGTCCACGACCCTTTGCAATGTTTGCCTAACTTCAGGCTTTTCTACTCTGCAAAGGAGAGCAAGCTGAGACCCTTCCCTTAAATCCCTACTGCTTGGCCCCACATCTACTGGAGGAAATTTCTTCTTAGGGAATATATGGCAAAAAATAAAAATACACGTAAACTGAAAAATATGCTAGCAAAAAGTCATCATTTCTAGCACTTTTCAGGGACAAAACTTCTGGACAGACAGACATCATGCGTCTCAAGATCCTCTGAAATTTTAATACAAAAAATAGGGAGAGGGAAAAAGATCTATGATCTGAGGGCATCTGGAACATATTGAAAGAACAGGGGTTTGGGCCAGGCAGGCCTGGGTTCAGATGTCACCCCTGCAACTTGTTGGTGAGTGACCTTGAGCTTACTGTACCTTGGTTTCCTCATCTGTAAAATGGTGGTAATACTGAAATTATATGTGGTTATTTAAAGGGCAAGATCTCCTGGCCACATCTCATGCTCAGAATTAAACCCCAAGGCTGGGACCCACCCCAGCCTTAGCTGGGGTCTCCATTAGCCTCCCGTCTTGTGGCTGTACTTTTTTGTTACTGTGCATGGCCTGAAGCATGGCTGGCTCCCTGAGATAGTAATTGTTAGGACAATTTAGGAAAGCCTTTGCGGGGGGGGGGGGGGGGGCGGACAGAAAAGCTGGCAGTTCCAGATCAAACAGTCAGCTGTCTCATGGGTCCATCAGCAGAACATCAGAGGGACAGTTTTGCAGCCTGGCCTCACATTAACTGTAGCAGTCAAAAAACTGATTATTCCAAACCCTGGTGCTCACTTGCTCAACACTTTCTCCTGTCTGGGTAATTAGATCTCCCAGGACTTCAAGAGGATGCTCGCGGCTCCATGCCAGCTCATGCGTCCTTGCGGCTGGCAAGGGGGTGGCAGGAGGTGCATCTCTCATAGTCAGATCACAGCCCCTCCCTAGCTAGTACCTTCCCCCAGACCGGACCTCTGGGTGGGGATGAAAGGCACATACCTTTCCACATCAGAGACAGAGGTAATGCAGGGAAATCGCAGGGCATGTACAGGGGGCTGGGGGATTGCTGGAGGCTTTGGCCAGGGTTAGCAGTCTCTGATATTTCTGTGGTCCCTATGCTGAGCTGGGGGGTAGGTTCTGGCTGGGGGGAGGTAAACTGAGGAATCTTCAGGCTGCATACATGCACACATGCATGCAATAATCACTCACGGTTTCATTTACTTAGAATCCCACTAGGTGCTTGGGGTTTCAGAGGCAAAGGAAACTGCCCCTGCCCTCAAGAAGCATAAAATCCAAAAGTCTAGGAAGGTGCCTTTCCTACCCACCAGATACCCTACAGCCATCTCTCTCAAGTGGAAGAAAAATGCTTTCGCCTTTTAGGAGTAAAGCCAAAGTGTGGGAATTTACAAAGCTACCCTCAGTGTTCTACAATTTGCCTCTGCAGGGACTTTTTAGTTTTTCTTCCCTGCAATGGTGCTTGCCCAGGATTTTCCCCACATGCTTATTCCCCTGGGATTAGGCCAGTTTTGTGACTCCTTTTCCTTACTGAACACTCAGAGGTCTCTTGGGACTTGGTTCTCTCCCAGCTGACAGCTCCATGCTTTAACAGACTAGGGGACTTGTTTTCTGATGCTGTGATTTCTCCAAATACATCCCAGCAAGAAAAGAGGTTGGGGGGAAGGGGCACAGGATTGGGAAAGTTAGTGGACTCAAAGATGGGTCTCTGTGATCCATCACTGGGTGACCTTGTGCAAGTCCTCTCTGAGCCTCAGTGTCTTTACTATAAAGTGGGAGGCTGAACATGCTTATCTCCCACAGCAGCCATGGTATAGAAAGAGACCATGAAGGGTTATAATGCCTAGCGGAGTGCCTAGCAGAGCCCAGGAAATGAACACAGGGGATCTGAAAGCACTGAACAGCAGGAGCCTGACCAGAACTCACCCTCAGTCAACCATGGGGATCCAGCACATTATTTGAGGCTCAGGTTAAATATCACCTCCATAGGGAAGCCCTCCTGGACTGCCCATCTCAGTCACTTCTCCCATGGGTGCCCTCAAAGTCCTTATCCACCTGATACATTTTCTTGTTCATTTTGCTGTTTCTATATTTTTTGTTGGGCTCCTATAAACTTTGTAAGGGTACGTATCTGTGTTCACTGCTGTATCTCCAGCACCTAGGACAGCATCTAGCATCACTAGGTACTCAATAAATGCTTCTTCAAAGGATAGACGAATGAAATGAATGCAGTGATTCTCAGCCAGAGGATGGGGCATAGCCCACCAGAGGATGTGTGAAATTTGGTGGGGGTTAGTAAGGGTTAGGGCATTATAGTCTCAACATTATAATTATCATTAATTTTTAGTTATCTTTAATTAATTTTTTAAAAAGATTTTATTTATTTATTCATGAGAGACACACAGAGAGAGAGGCAGAGACACAGGCAGAGGGAGAAGCAGGCTCCATGCAGGGAGCCCGATGTGGGACTCGATCCCAGGACCCCGGGATCACGACCTGAGCCAAAGGCAGACACTCAACTGCTGAGCCACCCAGGCATCCCAGTTATCGTTAATTTATTCTGTTATCTCAAAATGGCATCAGTGGAACAGCAAGTTCTGTAGTTTTAAAGGAAGCTCTAGAGCCTCTCATCTCCCGTGGGCCTGGAAGCCTGTCCTTGAGGATCCTATAGCAGGGTAGCAGCTGGATCATGCCTGGTCTGCAGGCCACAGTGAAGAGTTTAGATTTTGTTCTAAGAACAGTGGGAACCATTGGGTTTTGAGTAAATGGTGGCACAAGTAGATTCATATTTAAGTTTATTCAGGCCATAATAGGGAGGATAACTGGAGGAGGAAAGGATAGAAAAGGGAGGGGCTTATACATACATTATTCTCGTTTAATTTTTCTGGTAACCTGGTAGGTAGGCATATCTTTTTTTTTTTTTTTTAGGTAGGCATATCTAAGCCCACTTTTCAGATGAGGAAACTGAGGCTCAGAGAAGGGCTGTAATTCATCTGAGGTCCTGCAGCGAGTGAGCTGAGTTGCAGACAATTGATCCTCGGTTGGTGCACCATGCTCAGGCCCTGCCAAACAGCCTCCGCACCCTGGGCCTGGGATTCAGGCTCACCTTTTATAGCCTACAACACCCAGACCTGGAGAATGTTACCGGCGAGAAAGAGACAGGTCAGTGAGACCTGGAAACCAGGTTCAAGTTCATTGGCAGAGCATGGGTCTGCCTGGTCCCCACCCTGGTCCTTCTCTCTCATATTTGGGGTTGAGATCCAATGTGTTTGGGAGCAACTGGAAACTCCCAGGCATCTGGGCCAGAGTTCCAGCACCACCCCGTGGGGAGCACGGAGCCCTGGGGATGCCCTCCATCCCCCAAGCCCTTTGACAGCCAGCTAGGAGCATGAGGTATGGCTTCATCCAGGCCCAGAGTTTTACTCCCATTGGTGTGAGGCTTGGGCAAGTGGGTCACCCCTTCTGCACCTGTTTCCTCATCTGCAGAATGGGGAAAACAGTGTCATGTTGGTGTACTGCTTGGTACAAGGTGGGGGCTGACCTGGGTATTACTGCAAGAAGGGGCAGTCAGTCTAAGTCAATCTCAGCCTGCCCAAGTTGATCCTTCCGCCAGCCACCAAATGGTCTCCAACAAGGCAGCAGCACTCCTTGGGTGGGGATCTGTGGCTATGAGTTGGGGACATGTGGCCATAAGAGAGATCTAGCATCTTCCCGGAGGGTCAGTGGGGCTCCTTGGTAAATCATGGATTCACTGTTTCGGAGGCCCACTCAGCCATGTTTTGACATTAGTTCTAAGTCCTTAAGGGCACCTGCCTCATATCTGGGTTGCTCCAGACCCCTGAGGCTCTCCATTCACCCTTACCTACCCTTAGGGGTACTTGCCAAGACTCTACCCTAAGACACGCTTTGACTGGGGATGTTTATGTCTTCTTGGGAAAATCTCTAAGGGTGGGGTCCCAGGTAGTGTGACAGGAGGTCTAGTTCATGTACTTCCCAGGGTGGAGATGTGGAGCAGATGAGGCTGCTCTCAGCCCCTGTACCTGTCTATCTGGGCTGGGTCCTTTGCTTTGCTGCTCTCAGGATTAAGCCCTGGATTCTTTTTGGAGACTCTGGGACTTCAAGCAATGATGAATTAGAAAAATAACAAAAAAAGATATCATAAGAGAAAAAAATACAAGTTAAATTATGAAGGAGAAACAAAAGCAGGTGTTGCGTTTTGGCCATCCAGTGGCTTTTTCTTCCTTGCTGGAGAAATTGAGTCTCTTCCATGGGAGGAGTCTGGGTGGCTGTCCCTCAAGATGTCCCTTTCCCCCACTTCCTGCCCTGGGGGTAGGCATGTGACCAAGCCAGGCCACTTGCAGGCTGTCTCCTTGGACTTGGAATCAGTGATGCACTAGAGTCAGCTCACACCTGCTTGTGAGAGCCAACTGCTAAATTTTCAGATATTTTTGTGAGCTGGCTATTCGGCAGCCGTCACTACAACTAAAGGATATAAACTTACACTGTATATAAATTATATTTGAAAAGGCCACCAATACCTCACAATCATGCCTTCCTAAATATTTTACTAAATGTCACTATAATCTGTTCTCTTGAATAGATGTCTGCTGCAGTAGAAATACTATACAATGGTGTGCTGCTGCACATCTGTTCCCAACTCTGCATTCAGTGCCACCGTGTTGGTGGCAGGGTGGCAGTGTTTACACCACAGAAAGCAGCACATGCTGCAAACAAGGACTCCCTCTCAGCCCAGACAGCTGTACGTTACACCTTCTCCAGCACAGCCTTGCTTGGAATCCTGAGTAATACAGGGACCCAGACAGCTGGAGTGGGCTGTTCCCCATCCCATTTCCCCAAAGGGACGCTGAGGCTTTCAGTCCTGCCACTGACCCTCACATGTCTCAATTTCCCTCCAGGAAACTGAGCTAGGTTTTCTAGCCCTTGCTCCAACTTAGAGCATTCTGACCAGGGATCTTCCTCATGCTGCTCAGGAAGCCTGAGTTGCTTACATCCAGCATGCCTCAGGGACCCATCTCAGAACCACATCCCCGCAAATGCAGAAGGAGACACTGAGAGAAAAACCATCACCTCTAATCTCACCCCTTAGCCCCAGCACCCGCACCTTTGGGATGCTTCCTTTATGCTCTTTTCTCTTGCATCAGATTTGGTGAGGCTGTTGCCGTGGTCACTGGAAAACCCCACTGTTTTCATATCACCTATTTCAAGACCTCATTCACACTGCTTCATGATCTCTGCGACTACCATTTTCCACCATGCTCCATGCGGCACATGGAAAAGCTGAAAATAGGCTTCATTCCTCTCCTAATAGTGGGCATTTAGGAATTACCTTTTTAAAATATCACACAGAAAAAAAAATAAATAAAATATCACACAGAGATGTGGTTTAACAAGTTGAGATTGGGGGTGCCTGGGTGGCTCAGTTGGTTAAGCATCTGACTCTTGATTTGGGGCTCAGGTCACAATCTCAGGGTTATAAGACTGAGCCCTGAGGCACCTGGGTGGCTCGGTGGTTGAGCATCTGCCTTTGGCTCAGGTAGTGATCCCGGGGTCCTGGGATCAAGTCCTGCATCGGGTTCCCCGTGGGGAGCCTGCTTCTCCCTTTGCTTATGTCTCTGCTTCTCTCTGGGTCTCTCATGAATAAATAAAATCTTTAAAAGAAAAAAAAAAAAGACTGAGCCCTGCATCAGGCTCTGTGCTCACTGGGGGGTCTGCCTGAGATTCTCTTCCTCTCCCTCTGCCCCTCTCCCCCTTGCCCTGCTCACACACATACTTTCTTTCTAAAATAATAAAATAAATAAAATAAAATAAATAAAATAAAATAATAAAATAAAATAAAAAGCTGAGACTATGGATCAGGGCACTTGAGTTCTCATTTGGTTTCGTGCCAGATGGCCGTGTGAGCTTGGGCAGGATTTTTCCTTCTCTGGGTTTCACTTTCTTTAAGCCTGTGTGAATGATGATGATGGTAATGAGAGTAATAATAATGGTCTCCATTCCCTGCAGGCTTCCTGCTCTGTGCTGTGTGTTCTTACACGCAGCTGCTCATGTATTCCTCACAGGGACCTGCGCATAAGTACTAATTCACAGATGAGTAAACAGGTTCTGAGAGGTGAAGTCATTTGCTTGGCACAGCACAGCTAGTAAGTAAAAGTGGCACAGTTGGGATTCAGACCTAGGGCGTCTGCTATCTAACACTTAGGCCGCATCGCTTCTTCCTAATGCCCAGCATGCGACTGGCTCTTGGAGCCATTTGTGCCCATACGGCAGTGAGCTCGTCTGCCCCCACTGTGGTCCTCGTCTGGTCCCATTTATGTTCCCACCTTACAGGAGAGAAACTGTCTTCAAGGGCAGAAGTTACTGTCTCAAGTGACAATGTTTTTGGGTTGAACTGTGTCCCTCCACAACCATAAGCTCCAGTGGCTCAGAATATAACCATGCTGGGAGATGGGGTCATTGCAGAGGTGGCTAGTTACTAGTTAAGGTGAGTGGGCCCTAATCATCTATGGCTGGGGTCTTAAATGTGGACACAGAGATGCATAGGAAGATGATGTTAAGACCCAGGGAGAAGATGGGTATCCACAGGCAAGGAAAGAGGCCCTGAACAGACGCTTCCCTTGCCTGACCCCTTGATCTTAGACTTCCAGCTTCCAGAACTGTAGGACAGTGTGTTTGTATTGTTTAAGTCCCTTGGTCTGTGGTGGTTTGCTATGGTGACCCCTAGAAAGGAGCACAGAGGCAGTGTGGGGATGGACTGGAGAGCCGGGGGGCCTGGGGAGAAGGGTGGATGCACTGGGAGCAGGGAGGAGGGACTCTGCCCCCTTTGCCAGGTGTAGGGATGACTCAGGGCTCCCCAGCCCTTGGAGCTATGTGCTTGGGCATGTCCCTTTCCTCCTGGGCCTTGGTGTTCCCATGTGCACCCTGGGTAATTGCTGGACGGTCGCTGAGAGCTGTTCCACACCTGTGGTCCTGGAGGTCCGTGAGTCCCTCAGGCCTTTGTTCCATCTGCTCTCACCCCATTGAGCAGATGTGGGCGATAGCGGATAGTCCCAGGGGATGCTCCATTCCACTGTTCTGTCCAGTAGATATTTCCCAAGATCTCATCCAGCACCTTGCCTTTAAGGGTGTTGCTCTTTTACTATCCTCCTTGAACCTCTCCTGACAACCTCTACGTCTAATGGACTGCCTATCCAGTGTCAGACACCCTGATCGCACCCTACTTACAGGTGACCCTCTCTGCCATCTCCTGTTTTGTCTGTTGCCTGCTCCCTTAGGAGCTGGTGTTCCTGAAGGACCCGTGCTTGACACTGCCCAGGTGAGCTCATTCCTGCATGTTTATTGAGTGTACTCCGTGCTGGGCACTGTTGTAGGTGCTAGGCTACAGCAGCGAACACCACAGGCCCACATCTCTGCCCTCTTTTGGCCGACCTCCCCCACTGTGCAGGTGTGGGACTTGTGAGCAGAGACAGGACTTCTCTGTCATCTAGGTGCTCCACCTCTAGGCCTAGCCTCTCTATAGGGTTCCATGCCTGCTGTCCTCTCCCCCAGGCCCCGAGAGTGCATGATGCCCAATACGAACCTTTTGTTTCACCCTCAGCCTTGCTCCTCTCCTGTTGGCCAGTCTCCTCCATGAGCAGCCAGCTGCTGTTTTAAAAAGAGCTGCATCGACTCCCTTCTCTCCCTTGACCACCTATCACAGGCTGAGTCCTGCTGCTTGGCGCTGCCTCCTCTCCATTACCACCACCCTGGCTAGGTCTAACTCTGTCACCTCTCTCTCAGAGGCCTGTCCTCCCCTCTGCACTGGCTTTATCCCCTGAGATATCGCTCCATTCCAACCAAAATCAGGCCTGGGACATCTGGGTGGCTCAGGGATTGAGCGTCTGCCTTCAGCCAGGGGCGTGATCCTGGAGACCCGGGATCGAGTCCCACATCAGGCTCCCTGCGAGGAACCTGCTTCTTTCTCTGCCTGTGTCTCTGTCTATCTCTGTGTCTCTCATGAATAAATAAAAGATTTTATTAAATAAATAAAAAAAAGATTTTATTTATTTATTCATGAGAGACACACACAGAGAGAGAGAGGCAGAGACACAGGAGGAGGGAGAAACAGGCTCCATGCCAGGAGCCCTACGCGGAACTCGATCCCGGGACTCCAGGATTGCACACTGGGCCAAAGGCAGGCGCTAAACCGCTGAGCCACCCAGGGATCCCCAATAAATAAAATCTTAAATTAAAAAGTCAGGGCTGCCAGACCACTTGTCTTGAGCACAGCGTTCCTCTGCTCAAGAACCTTCAGGGGCTCCTTCTTGTCTCTTAATTTTAGCCCAAACCTTTGGCTCAACGTTCAGATCCTGTTATAGAGGTGCATAATATGGGCTCTAGGGTTGCCTGCTGGCATTTGAATCCTAGATCTTGTACCCATTGGCTGTGTGACTATGGGCAAGTGATTTAACTTCTCTGTGGCTGAGTTTCCTCATTTGTTAAAATGGGGGATAATCCCAGTGCCTCCCTCATAGGGTTGCTGGGAGGATTAGATGAGGTAATGAATGGCGTATGTAAAGCTCCCAGGATGGTGTCTGGAAGATCTACAATGTTCAGTTACCCTTAATTATTATCACTACTTCTAGTTGCTTCCTCCCCAAGCTCCAGCCAAATGGAATGAATGGCTCTTCCTTTTGCACATCCTTTTGCTTTGCTTCCACTTTTTTATCGCTTCTGTCCACACCATTCTCTCTACCAGGAGTGCTCTTCTCCATTACAAATCCTGCCTATCCTTCAACATCTTGCTCAAATACTGCTTCCTCCATGAAACCTTCCCAGATTCTTCAGCTAGATGGGCTCATTTCTACCTCTCAACTCTATGGCATCTTGTCCAAAGCTGTCCCACAGAAAGAGCAGAGTCTTTGCTGTTCAGAAATAGTCCCTGGGATCATTTTCTGGGACCACGAACATTTCTAGGGGGCCTGACTTTGGGGTAGGGGCCGATGCTGACTAGGGAACTATCAGCCGAGGCACTAATTTCCATTGACTATAAATAACTCTAGGTCTGAAACTACAGCAGAGGCCCGGGTTGCGCCAGGAGGAGTAAGATAATCATTGTGCGGTGAGGGGGGCCTGTATAGATAACTGGGCCTCTCATGTGACAGGCGGGTCTGGAGGGAGAGGCTGCTTCAGCTCTCTCAAGCCTTGTGGGAGCCAGGCTGGGTGGACCGCTGAGGTTGCCCAAACACCCTAGACGGTCCCGCCCACAGTTACTGAGCAGCACCTCTCACCCCTCGGCCCACTTGGCAGATGAGCAGATCAAGACTCAGGGAGGCAACATCATCAGAAACAGGTTTCAAGGCCCTTGGGCTTCTGGGGGCCAGAGAACTTTTGCCAGGGAATGCCCACTGGGAGGCCAGTGTGTAGGACTTGGAAACCATCTGGTAGGGAAGGGCTGGGCTGGGGCTGGGGTGAGGGGGCACAGGCAAGGCTGTGGAAAGGCTGGGGTGGAGCCTCAGCAACACTCCCAGGATTCAAGGCCACTGTCTTCCAAGGAGAAGAGGGAACTGGGGTCTGGCTGTGAGTCAGCCACTCTTTGGCCAGTCTGATGTCTATACTGCTAGGGGCACTGAGGCAGTGCATTTAGAATTCTAGAATGTCTAAGCCTGGAGGAGCCTCAGAGATCACCTGACACATCCATGCTCTTTATTTTCCAGATGGGGAGAATGAGGCCTAGAATTGCGGGGTGGGGTACACAGCCTTTAGAGGGTCTCAGTTAAAAAGGGCCAAAGTTGGGGCGATCTGCAGCTCAGTGTGTATGCCAACCCAGGTCAGTAGGCTGAGTGCCCTTTCCCTGCGCTCCCTGGGGTCCCAACCCGTGAGGCCAGACATTCCTCTCCTGGGGCCCCACTGTGGGCCAGGCACTGTGGGTGTTTTCTCATGGAGTCACCGATTGGTGGGGGCCCTGGAGGCTGGCTGCCACTTGCTCCATTCTTCAGATGTAAAAATGGAGGCCCCAACCCAGGCTTTTAGATACTCTGGTTTACTGCCTTCCTCCAATCTCCTCAAGCGTTTTCAAAATTTTTGCTTTTATTTTTTAAGACTCTTTGTTAAAAAAACATCTTACCAGATGCTTCAGCATGCAAAACAGATAAAAAAAAAAAAAAAAAAAAAAAAAAAAAGGAGCTGCTTTGGTACATGGTGGGGCAGGAAGCCAAGAGCTTTATCTACTTATCTCCTTGTCCCCTGAGGCACCTCTGTGGAACCCCAGAATGAGAACCACCTTTCCAAACCCTCAGTTTCCCTGCACTCAGCAAGTTCTTGGGCCCTTTTGGCCCACGGAGAGGGGCTGTACTCTCCCTCCCTCCACTCCACCCTACCTCATGCCTATTTCACACTCTCAGGGACAGCACAGATAAATATAAATACCTATTACCTAAGCCGAGTCTGCAACACAGCATGAAGAAGCCAACTAAAAGTCACAGTCCACAGAAATCAATCCCTAGTCTGTGGGCTGGAGTTCTCTGCTCTTTGGGATACATCCTAGGCTGCAAGCACAATGAATTCCTCATTTCTTCCCATGGACATCTCAGGTCTTGCCTCAGGGCCTTTGCTCATGCTGTTTCCTTCACTAAGAGTGTGCTTCCCTTCCCATCTCTGCATATTCAGCTCCTCCCTGTCCTTTGAGACCTAGCTCAGAGAAAGCCTGTCCTGTATTTGTCTCCAGTCAGGCATGGATCGGATTGCCTCCTCCTATGACCTTCAGTACACTCCCTCTGGCTGTAGAGTTATTTTTGTCAGCAGGAGGCAGTAGATTAAAGAGATTATGTGTGCATGTTCAGGAGCCAGCCTGCCTGGGGACCAATCCTGGCTGGACTTCCTATTACTAGTGCTGCTCTGAGCCTCAATTTCCTCATCTGGAAGCTGCGGATATGAACAATTCCTGTTTGAGAAGATGAAATAAGGTAGTGCCATGGATCCTCAGCAAGAGCCTGGTCTGCAAGCATTCAATATGAGTTAACGAATCTCTAGGATCACAGCTGTAACTGGCAACATAGCTAGACTGGGAGAGTCTTCAGGGCAGGGGACTTTACAACCCAGCTCTGCACTCCCCCTTTCCTGGAAATCTTTAGGGCGCTCTGGATGGGGAGGGGTTCAGGAGGGGCTCCTCCCTCCTCCCCCCTGGCAGGACTGAGGCCCTGGCCCTGCCCCTGGCTGCCCTTTCCTACTGGCTCTTGCCTGCTTCTGTGACTTTGGAGTTGCCTCCTGTATGACATTCCCCCTCTCCTTGCTGCTGGTCCTTGGATGGAGAGGGAATGTTCTGGAAGGCCTATCCCTGTGTTGGCTTTCCCACCGGTCCTGCATACAGCCACATCACATAAACACTGTTCCTGAGCAGCATGCAGGACATCTCTTCCCAGAAGAGCAATGTGGCTGAAGCCATTGTAAGTGTGCAATACATAAGTGTTCAACAAGTGAATATGTGTCAGCCTTGTCAGCCTACATCTCCGTCTGGCATGACCAAAGCAGGGGAAGCAATGGGACACTCACTGAACACCTGTATCCACGGGTTCTGGGAGGTGGGCATTATGATCATGCCCTTTATAAATGGGGACACTGAGGCTCAGGGGGATGCAATGACTTGTTCAAAGCCCTCCATGGTGGCGTTGGGACTCAAAGTCAATGCTCTTTGCATTCTTGAGCAAATTTAGGCACTTAGTGTTTAGTGCATATTTATTCTGCAGCACATAGATGAATTAGGGCCTCCTTTCTCTGCAAAGCCTTTGTGTTCTATTCAAGGGGCTGCTGTCAGGACCACATGAGGCCGGGCCCTGATGAGTTGGCATACAGTAAATTATAGCCACTGGGTAGTTCTGGGATGTGGGCTTTCTGCAGTGGGTCTGCATAGTGTGAAGCCCACCTGTAAATGCTCTTCATGACTACTTAGAGCCTCCACTCCCTCTCTGGGGGCCTGACTGCACAAAATACCCATGAGGCCGAACAGCACTGTTCACAGAACAAGAAGTCCGTGTAGTCTTGCTGGAATCTACCCAGAAGCCCTTTGGTCAGCGTTGGGTCAGGTCATTTTGCTAACTGTTCTTTATTCTTCTGGCCACCCCCAGGCTTGCAGAACTGTGCCTAGCACACATTCTGCTGCCCCAGCCTGGGAAAATGGACAGCATGTATCAATCAACATGTGGGTTTATTTTATTGATGATTCAGAAAGATGTGATGGCATTCTGGAAAACATCCACACGTGATTCATCAGACTTTCACAGAAAGCTACTGCTTTTAAGGGATTTGTTTTTCCTGGTGATGGCAGTGGGGGGTGTATAAGCATTGCAAATCAGATTTTCTTTTAACCCACAGACTCATGTGTGTTGCTTGAGCCCACTGATCTGCTCAGATAAGCTGCGTTTCTCTTCTCTGGTAATTTAAACCCAGCTTGTCCCTAAAGTCACACAGAGAATCCTCAGCATAGAATAATAACAGCTCACAGCAAAATAGCACCTGCCACATGCCAGGTACCAAGTGCTTTATGCATACAACTTGGATCCTCACAGGAACCCTAAGAAAGAGGCACCGTTGTTGACCCACGTTGCACATGAGGAAACCGAGGCACAGAGGGGTCCAGTGTTCTACAGCAGGATAAGCAGTGCAGCCAGGACTTGACCGTGATGCTGAGGTGGCCATGTCCCTGCAGGGACACTCATCATGTACCTACTTCCTGTGGATGGTCCCAGCTACGCCTGCTGCACCGGCGTAAATGTTAACAGTGCTGTGGTTTGGCTATGAGCACTGCATATTTGGTGCTCCTGAACCTGCCTTCACTTCTCAGCTACCCTTTCTCCCTACCCAGGCCAAACTCTCCCCAAGGGCAAGAGCACCCCTGCTCTTTGCCCACGCCCTCCCCAGCACACAGAGGGGCGTTCCACATAGGAGGCCCACAAGCATGTGTGGCTTGTGTTTCCATCTTCCTCTCCCTCCCACAGCCTCCGTGTAGCCTAGGCAGACTGATCTGCACCCCTCTGGGATGGGCCTGGGGACCCCCCCCCCGTCTGACCTAACAGCCCATCCCATCCCCTGGTCACAGGAATTGGGTCAGGAATGCCCACGTGATTCCAGGTGGCCCAATGAGAGTTTGCTCTGGGATTTAGGGGAGGGGACAATGAGGAAAGAGGTGCCTTAGGTTGCTGTGGGGGGAGAGACTGGGTGGGGCAGGAGGGGAGGGTATTAGCCTGAAGCTAACAGGGGGAGGGCCTGCCTGAGAATGAGGCTGGCAGGGAAGACAGCAGGTGACAGGTAGCAAGACAGGGATGGACAAAGCCCTCCTACAGCGCTGGAGGCCCCATATCCAGCCTTGCCTGAGGCCAGGACTGTCCTGGCACCTTTCAGTTGCACAAGCCAGAGAATCCCTTTTTTGCATAAGCCAGTCTGAGATGAGTTTCTATCAAATAGAAAATGGATAGAAAATACTCAGTGAATACTGGAAGATGATTCTTTTGTAGAAAACTTTCAAAGGGTTTTTCAACTCACTGTCTCCAAATGGCAGAGGTTGAAGTAGACGAGTCCCATTTCACAGATAAGAATATAGGTCCTGTGAGTCTAAGTATCTTGTCCACGGTCATGAGCCTGCTTGGTGACAGAGGCGAGGCCAGAACACCCCTCTAGCGTATATGCCTTTCCCTTCTCCACCCCTGCATGTGTCTGAGAAGGCAGCTACATTTCCTCAGCCTCATATATTTTGATGAACTTTTCTCTTCCAGACTTCACATCTGAAAAGTCCTGGCTTCTAAGATGGAGCATGGGCCACTTTACCCGAAGACCCCAGTGAGAGGCGTTCTTGTGCATCTCAGGCCATTAATTCCCCATGTGGACGCTGTATCTTAGCGGTTCCCAACCTTCCCCTGCCTACGACATTGCTGAATCTGTGGCTGCCTTGGCTTCCCCATCAACCTCTCCTGGCCCCAGCGATGCTTGGGGAGATAGAGCACATGGAGAAATAGAGCATCATGACAGACAGAGGACCCCCTCCACCCACCCACCCATAGCCTGGGCCTGGGGCCCAGAGACACTTAAAACACATGCTGCCTTCACACCCTCCCCTGTACCCAGCTGGTGGAGGCTCTATGGATGATGACACAGGCCCTGCTGGGTTCCAAGAGGCCTTCTGGTTTAACATCATGTTTATGCAAGATGAGGCACCTTCGTCCCCAGGATCCACTCTCCTCTCCTTCCTCAGCCCCACTCTCGCCTCCACCTGGGCAGGCTGCAGGATTCATACAAAATTAACCGGAGGTTCCGTTTCACAACATGCCAGTATCCAGTTCCCACCCCCCTGCTGCTGCTCCACCTCCTTTGTTCCCCTCTGTCCCCCACCAGGAGACACACAATGCAGGGAGCACCCAGCAGGACCTGTATGAGTGGCCCCTTCTGACAGCCCGAGGTGCAGTTGTCAGGAGGTGGAGGACTGGGGGCGTGTGTGCCAAGTGGCTCAGGGCGGTGCCTCTCTTGAGCATTGGGAATTGAAGCCAATTGTTCCATGGGTGACACAGTGTCCTGTGTCTGGTCCCTTGGCTGCAGCCTTCCATACATACAAGGGAGAGGCACCAGGGGCATCCCCTACCTCTTCTGTCTCCCTCGCCTCTTTCTGTGAATATTTGTTTGAGCCCTCAGGCATTGTACCAGGTGCTGAGGACACAGCAGAGAATGACAAACAGCTCCTGCCTCTGGGGCCTCATGGGCCACCCCAATACCTATCACCCATCTTTCCAAACTCATCGCAAAGCAGCCTGCTCTGGGAAGCCTTCTCTGGTAGCATATTGACCTTTTGTTTGGTACCATCTTATTTATTTATTTAAGTTATTTATTCATTCTGGAGAATGAGAGAGGGAAGGAGGAGGAGAGAAAAGGTGGGGGGGGGGACTTAAGCAGCCTCCCACCAAGCACAGAGCCCAGCCCAGGCCTCCATCTCAGGGCTCCAAGATCAGACCTGGGTTGAAACTAAGAGTCAGATGCCCAACCAACCACCCAGGTGCCCAGGTACCATCTTATTTAATTGCCTATTTCTTTCATGGGGACAGAGCCCATGCATGTTATTTTTTGATATGAAAAAATTGGCTAGGGATGCCTGGGTGGCTCAGTAGTTGAGCGTCTGCCTTCAGCCCAGGGTGTGATCCCAGGGTCCTGGGATCGAGTGCCACATCAGGCTCCCCACAGGTAGCCTGCTTCTCTCTCTGCTTGTGTCTCTGCCTCTACCTGTGTCTCTCATGAATAAATAAATAAAATCTTTAAACAAAAGAGAACTATTTGGCTCTAATAATTACAATGATAATGAGCATCATTTCAGAAGTGTCTAGGGTACGCCATACACCACACGAAGCCCTTCATGTGGATTATCTAATTTCATATTCATAACATCCCCATGAGGTAGATAGCATTGTCACTCCCATTTCACAAACAAGGCAACTGAGGCTCAGAGAAGTTAATTGAATTCTTTGTGTGTCCCTTGAAGAGTAAGCATATCAGGATTTAAACCTGGGTCTTGGGCTCTACAGTCCTATGCTGGAAGGGTGTGGAAGGAAAGGAAGCAGTGGAGGGCATGGAGAGCAGGACGTTGCCAGAGTGGAATGGAACCAACAGGAGAAGAGGGAAGTAATGATGCCGAGATTGGAGACGTGGGCCACCCCTGGCCTACAGGGAGCCAGGTCTACCCCCTGGTCATCAGCAGAGTCAGGCCTTTGGGGAAAAGGTGGTAGCTGAGCTCCTGGCCTGTGGTGGCAGGAGGTGGTACCCCAGGTAGGAGTTGGTTTCTCATGGTGTCAACCCTCCTCTATCACTTGCAGAGATCTTTTTGCCTAAAATTAGCTGCATGTGAAGAGGAAGGCTAATTTATGCGTGGCCTGGAGCAGTTTCCTGTAGTGTGACTCAGAGGCCGGCTCCTTGCTCACGTCAGCAGACCAGGGGCACAGGGTGTTGGGAATAGCCAACCTGAGGCCCTGCCTGGAGCCGGCCCAGCCCTAGACCATGTGGCTTTTAAGCTGGGGGCCAGGGCTGGAGGACCAAGCATTTCTTGAAGCCAGAAGAGGGCCAAATAGGGCATGAGGGCTGAACACGAGTGAGGATAAAGAAAAGTTCCCTGGTGGCCCCAAACTACTCAGGCCCTTGCCAGACAGAAGGCACCTTTAGAGGACTGTTCCCAGGTGTACATGCTTGGCTCAGGCATGAAGACACATCTGAGGATGGTGTCCAAGGCAGCTGTGTTCAAAGCCTGCTCTGATGTGGAAGTGTGGTGACCTTGAGCCCTCATGCTTCTCATCTGTGCAATGGGGGTAGCAACACCTGCTTCTAGGAACACGTGTAATAAGAATACAAAACAGCCCAGTAAAAAGCATCACACCATTCATGGACATTGGCTAGCATTCCAGAAAGGTCAGATTCCACCCTTTCCAGAGAACATGACTGCTACTTCCAGAGTTATGATAACCATAATGAAAACAACAGCAACAAGACTTGAGATTTATTGAGACCTAGACACTGGGCACTTGGCCTAATCTCATTCAATGTTCACAACCTATTTTACTGATGGGGAAATGGAGGTGTTTAGTCTGTGGGCCTGAGTCCTAACACATAGCTCTATTTATGGGCCAGGCATTGTTCTAAACTACTTCACTTTGTCCTCACCACCCTATGAGACAGTCACTATTTTTATCCCATTTTACATATGAGGAGACTGAGGCATGGAGAGGTTGATACCTTGCCCAGAATTCCACAGTGGGTAAATGGCAGGGCTAGGATTGTAGCATTATGTTCCTCTGCCTCTCCCCAAACCTCTTCCAGCTCTAACCTGCACCCCAGGAGATCCTTCTAGGGACCAATGCAGCAGGGGCTCTGGTTAATCCTGCTACCGGCTTTCCTCCTTCTCAGAGATCTTTCCCATCAGAACTCTCATTTGGTCCTCAGGAAAAATTAGGAAACCAAGGCCCAGTGAGGTCAAACAAAAGGTCCCAAAGCAACATGGCTGCCAGGCAGCAGAGCAATTTTTAGAGCTCTTATTATTCCTTCCACCACAAAGATGAGAAAACCAAGTCTCCTTGACTTTCTGCATAATACCTACCTTTTTGCAGGTCCTGGCATCCTGTGGGATTCCATCAAAGAAATGCTGCCATGCTACATGCTTTTCCTTCTCTTTCCTCCATAGCCAAGTTCAAGTGCCTCCTTCTCCCGGAAGCCTTCCCTGACCTTGTCTGCCTGCCTACCTCACCCCTCCTCTGAGCTGTGGGATCCCTGCTACACTTGGGCTGGATTATGTGCTGTATTTGGCTGCTCAGCAGTCTGAGCTGCTCCACCCTCTTCCATTCCAGGTACCAGACTGGGCACTAGATGTATATAGAGGAGCAGGACAGGATTCCTCTTCCTCTTCCTTCTGCCCAATAGCAGATGACCTGGCTTTGGTCCCCTTCAGCAGAGCTCCCTGAAGGTGAAACCGTCTCTCTCCTGAGATGCTAGGTCTGCTCATTTTGGCAGTTACAAAAAACCCCCACACCCATCTCCAAAGCAAGACACAATCAGGCATCTGTCCCCTCTCCCCTAACGGCCCAGCTTCCTGCTTGCCCATCCTCTAGCAGCTCCACAGCCTGTGGCTGCCCCAGAGATCTAGGGAGCCAGCATCAGAGCTTGGATTTGGGACAGCTGGACACAACCCAGGCTGGTGACATGGGTTGTGGAGCTGGATTTGAACACACGGTGGCAATGTTGTGGTCTCATGCTTATACCCAGATGAGGGGGCTCTCTGGGCCTGGGGAAGGGAAGCCAGGGGCTGGGTGGCTGGATCCTAAATCCAAGCACTGTGTTCAAGTCTCCCACGCCTACCTTCCACAGGTGAGGTTTTGAGGCGCCGGCAGATGGCTTCAGTGTCACCATAAGTCTCTTTGATCTTGACCACAGCCTCGGTGCCCCGTAGCTCCATGAGAGAGCGGAGCTCTTCCATTGTGCACCCAAACTCACCCCCATGGCTCGACTCATTTCTTTGGTTTTTGGAGTAAAAATCGCTGTTGGTCATGTCACCCATGTTTGCTCCAGTCCCTGTTCGGGGTGGGCCCGAGAGTCAGCGCTGGACAAGAGACTGCTGGGCGATGGCTCCGTGTGACTGTCCTTAGCACAACCTCACTGGATGACTGTGGCTCCTGGTGGCCGACTTTGGGTTCCAGGAGGGGGGGGTGGTTGAGGTGGGCTGGCGACAGCGGTGGTGAGCTTCAAGGTGTATCCCTGGGCACGGGGCAACGTCCAGGGGCCAGAGGGGCTCAGGGCTGCAGACCCAGGAGTCTCCATTCAGTGGGGCCCATGCTGCTCCCTGGAGCTGGCATCTACATGGTCAGGGGTGGTGGCTCCTGTGGAGGCAAGCACAGAGTGGTGACAAGGGTCAGGCACTGGAGACTTCATGGGACAGGTGCTCAGGAAGGCCCAGGCTCCGTATGTTTGTACACACACAAACCATCCCAAATAATACCCACTACATACACACACACCCCATAACACACCAGCACTCACTGTAAATCCAAATATACTAGAGCCCACCTGGGCACTCTACAATATACCACTCCCGGGACATAGCCGGATGGACCCCCATAATACACCATAACTCGCTAAATATTTAACACACTGACTTCATGACATGCGCCCTGGTGCACACACACCCGCTGACATACACAGCTCAGGGTGCTCTGCAACACACAACCTTCCTACTTTTAGGGCCTACCCCACCACCATACACACAAGCCAATACATGAGTCCCACTTCCCACACATCCTGGTGGACACCCCTCTTTCCTCCATAAACACTATCACACACAGTCAGACTTCTAGGAATACATCTTAACATTCCCACCCCCTCTCCTCAAAAATACCTGTGCTCTGCGTCTTGTTTACACACACACCATGCTCTCACAATCTGGAGCATAACACTACCCCCAGTGCAGTAAGTAATACCCCCTAAGTAATACCCCCCAGGCTCCCCAGCATTTATGCTTTTTCCATCTGTGCCACCTACATCTGCTTACATGTTGTTGTCCTCACTTTAGTTTCACACGCATGGGAATGGGAGAAAGCTGCCCACCTTTACCTGCTGTACCCAACCACATTAATCAAGGCCCTTGGCCTGGCCAGAGGAATCAGCTCATGCATATTCACCAGGACATCACTGAGCCCCAGCGTCCAGCCCATTGCCGCTCCCGCCCCACCCCCCCGGCCCCCAGCATGACCTGGGGTCCATGGAGCCCTCACCTGGGGGCCCCCACAGTTCAGCACCACAGATAGCAGCCAGGATGTCCCTTGGGGAGTCCTGGAGGAGGAGGAGAAGGAGGAGGAGGAGGAGAAGGAGGAGGGAGCTCCGGCTTCTCCCTGCCGGCCCGCCTGGCCACCCTTGCAGAAGTGTGGCATCTGCGGGGCTGCCAGGAGAGAATCCAATCCACCCGACACCCAACACCGGTGGCCAAGGTCCCCGGCAAGCGTTGGGTGACAAAAGGCCTCTGCTGAGCTTGGCTGGGCCTAGCATGGGGACTGGCCCCACCCAGTAGGCACAGACAGCTGGCTATCCTAGGTCTGGGACAGTAAATTCGGGGGAGGGGAGGAAGATGGGATTGAGTCCCACCCGTCCAGCTCCAGCTCCAACTCCTTCCCCTTGTCCCCTCCCCATCTCTTTGCTTCATTGTCCTTTCCTTCTTGCAAAAAAAGTGCTGGAGGCATTTTAGAGTCCATTTCATTTTCCCAGTAAGGAACTGGAAGTTCAGAGATGGAAAGGAACTTGTCCAGAGCCACACTGAGCAAGAGGGGAGAGAGTCCGGAGGTGGGCTGGTCTCTGGATTCCCAGCCTGGTGCCTTTTCCCCTTCCCCTAGGGGGCGCTCCCTCCTTACTCTCTGGAGAGCAGGGTCTCATGGGTGAAAGGTGCTTGATGGCAGTGAACAAGATAGGCTCTTGAGTCAGAGCAACCTGGGTTCAGACCCAAGTCCTCCCAAATCCCTGGGCAAGTCCCTACCTTCATTTTTCCAAGGCTTTGTTTCCTCATCTGTAAAATAATAATCATTGTCCCCTGTCCTTTTGCTACCTCCCAAATGATTGGGAAATAATTATAAATCATGTTCAAATTCACTGTGTTTCTACCTGGGTTATGGGGCTTCCCAGCCATGGGTCAGGGGGTGCTGGAGCCACAGGAGAAAGCTGTTGTGCCTTACAGGAGAGCACCTTCACTCAAGGATGCAGTAGGAAGCCCAATTCTTACCCCGAGAGCAATAAGCATCTTATAGAGTGGAATATAATGGTATTGATGCTGCAAGCAGAGACCCAGATGAGACCCAGAGAAAGAGTGTGCTTGGGGGGGGGTCCCACCCCTAGTCCTATAGGAGCACTCATGGTCCTTGGCCATCTGAGCATACACCACCCCAAAACCCATTAGTTTTGACCCCAACAGTGCATCCCTATGAGGAGCAGGTAAGGAAGGGACCAAGGATGCCTTGGTAGAGATGCCATAGAGGTTAACTACAGGGGATCTAGAAACTATATCTCTGGGTTCAAATTCTAGCCCCTCCACCTCCCAGTAGAATGTAAAGTGAACAAATTTTAGTTTCATTTCATAAAAAAGGGAGGGGGAATAATAGTATTTACCTCATAGGTATTATGAGGCTTAAATGAGTTGTTTCATGCAAAATATTTAGAACTGAACCAAGCACATGGGAAACATTCAGTAATTATTGTGATTATTATCAATCCATACAGGCACTTTGTGGGATAGGTAGTCTTGTTATTCCCATATAACACATGAGAAAGCTGAGGCCAAGAGAGGTGAAGCGACTTGCCCAAGGTCACGTAGCTAGTGAGTGCCAGAGCTGGGATTTGAACTCAGGCAATCTGGATCCAGAGCCACACCCTTAATTAGGACACCGCTGCCTCCCCTTGTGAATCTCTCTCATGGGGTTCTTAGGATGCATAAATGAAGTGCTGTCTGTGAATGCAAGTGCTTTGCAAACCACAAGCAATTTTCTAGACCCGAGGTGCTGTTTTTTGTGTGTCTCCCTGCTACCTGTGCCATGGTTTACAGGCACTGATAATTACATCTTGGGCAGCACAGGCTACGAGAATTGTTAGCAGTAATTATATTTACAATCAAAGTAGTAGGCATGAGTTAATGGACTACTGGAGATCTTAACTATTATATTAAGATGAACAATGATCTTCAACCATCTATCTACCCATCTACCTATCTGTCCATCCATCCATCCATCCATCCATCCATCCATCCAATCATCCATTCAATAATTGTGTTTTGGAGCACCTACTCTGTGCCAGGCACTAGATGATCCAGACATAGTTCCTGCCCTCCAGAAGCTGACAGTGGGGAGGAGGGGTAATTTAATGAGTGACTTCTACAATATGATGGGTTTGCCATGATGAGGAGTGACAGTTGCTATAGATATCCAGAGAAGGAATATCTTATCTGGGCCAGGGTATCAGGAAAGATTTTTCATCTCAGTATGAGTAGGGAGTATTTCTTTCCCATGTAAGTTAAGCAGGATTTAAGCTAAAAGATGAACAGAAAAGAAACTCAAATATACAATTCTCTGCTACTAAAGGGTTGGGAGAGACACAGTCAAAGGTGCAGGAAGGGATCTGATGTTTGGAGGGATGCAATTCTGGGATAACAAAATTAGTTAAAAATCAGAAGTCTGCTTCTGTAGGTGATTGATCTTTAACTCCCTTCTTTGAAAACAAAACAAAACAAAATGCTCTTCTTTGGGATTTCTCATCACGGCTACCTCTTGTGATGCAGCTCTTCCCCCCACCCCCCCGTCCCCTGCTCCTGCGTCTCATGGGTGCATGCATGTTCTGGGCATGCACCCATGTTCTGGGCACCTTGGTTTGAGCACCTTGGTTTGTCCTAACTTGCAGAGCTCACTTTGGTACTTGAACTGACTGTGGGATTTGCTTGATCCGAGAGTGTGAATCCACTGGCACAGAAGCACCTGTATGATGCCACACAAATGATTTTCTGGCAGACAGAACTGAAGACCTGCTAGCTTGTGTAGAATCGTATCTGTCATAGGGCACTCTCCACTATCTGGGCCTTCCCCACCTTGACAATGGCCTGTCCTATTCAGCACGTTGTGCTTTTCTTGGGGGGCCTTCCCTGACCAACCAAGACCGTGTAAATGCTCCCAACTCCAGATGTCTTTGGTATCATACTGCACATCACACTTTATTGATTGGACCCACTTAGTGGTCTCCCTTCCTCTGGAGCCTAAGAGCTCTGTGTGGGTGGTAGCCATGTTCTATTTTGTATCTAGTATGGTGCCTGGCATTCAGAGAGCACTCACTCTGAGTGCTTGGTGAATGAATGGATCAGTCTTTGGGTCATCTGTCCCTGGAGGTATGACTTTAGACAGGTCCTGAAACCTTATTTTCCCATCTAAAAAATGGAGTAGTGGTTCCTATTCCATCTATGTTACAGGTTTGCTGGGGTCTGAAAAGATATTAGAATCAGTTTGAGATACATCCCCCACCCTCCACTTCCCAGTTTCTCTTTGTTGTAATGACACACGGGTGGGAGGCTAATGTTGTAGCAGGCAGCCATCTTCTTAGCCGAAGCCCACCAGACTCTGATCCTCTCGCTGCCTCCTGCGAATACCACATGACTCAGTGGTCTAAGGCTGAGGGATTAAATGAGCTGTGTGACCTTGGAGAAGTCACTTAGCCTCACTGGGCCTCATCTGCAAAGTGGAGTCGACCTACCTGTCTTACAGGTTGTTGTGAGGACTCATTGATACCTTTGAAAAAGCTGAACCAACAGCTTTTTCAATCCTAACTGAAGGATGGGAGCTGGGACAATTACAAATTAAATATGTGCTAAAAATAGCTTTCGGATGCAAAACCCTTCTGTTTTAAGATATGCTGAATTTAAATGCCACCTTAATACGTATTTTTAAAGTTCCCCTTTCCTCTGAATTGTCAGTAGTACCAATGACAGATGTGAGGGACCTAGGTCCCATTTGGAGATCTTGGGCTTTCAGTGTGGCTCCTGGCCCGGAACAGACACTCTACAACCCTGGTTTCTGTACCTCTTCCTGACCCCCTCCCACCCTGTTATTAGCAAGTGCACCTCTCTCATGGTTGTGATGAGATTCATTTGCAGCCAGCACTCAACATGGCAGTCACCTCTGACCAAAACAATGGGCACATAGGCTGGTATGGACTGAATGTGTCCCATCAAATTCGTATGTGGAAGCCCTATTCTCTGTGCACCCCTATTAGGAGGCGGAGCCTTTGGAAGGTGCTTAGGCCATGAGGGTGGAGCTTTCCTGACTGGGGATTCATGTTCTTCTGAGGAGACATGAGAGAAATCATCTTTCTCAGCCATGGGAAAACACAGTGAGAAGACAGCCATCTGTAAGCCAGGAAGAGGGCTCTCGTTAGGAACTGAATCTGCCAGTACCTCAATCTTGGATTTCTTGGCCTCTAGACATATGAGAAACAAATTTCTGTTGTTTAAGCCACTCAGTCTATGGTATTCTGTTATAGCAGCCTGAGCTAACTGAGACATCTGCCTGGGTAGGGCAGATAGCCAGGGTCCAGAGAGGTTAAGCAACATACCAGGGGTCACACAGTCAATTGGGGTCAAAGCCACTGAAAAGCCCCTCTCTGTTTTCCAAGCTCTAGCTGCATGACCTTGGCCATACCCTTTTTCTTCCTGGGACTCAGTTTCCCCATGTGGAAAGTGAAGGAATTGGACGAGTGCTCTGGGGTCCCTTCAGGCTGTGATGCAGCAGGCCCTTCAGAATCCAGGAGAATGTTCTGATAATATTAGATTTATGCATTTCGGTTTCATCTTATTAGCATTTAAATGACTGTATTGTTACATTTCAATGACTCAAGAATAGGTTAGTGGCGCCTTAATAAAAAGTCTTTGCCAGAAGGGATGCTGGCAGAGGAAGGAGCAATGTTTTTTTTTTTTTTTTTTTTTGAGTTAATTTAACAAAGAAGGAATCTATCTTTTGAAGGATTAAAAAAAAAAAACACACACCAAAACCCCAAACCAACAGCTTTTTCAATCCTAACTGAAGGATGGGAGCTGGGACAATTACAAATTAAATATCTGCTAAAAATAGCTTTCGGATGCAAAACCCTTCTGTTTTAAGATATGCTGAATTTAAATGCCACCTTAATACGTATTTTTAAAGTTCCCCTTTCCTCTGAATTGTCAGTAGTACCAATGACAGATGTGAGGGACCTAGGTCCCATTTGGAGATCTTGGGTGATGCCTGGTGCTGCCATTTGATAGTTTTGTGGCTTGGACAAGGCTCTGAACTCCTCCTTGGGTCTCATTTTCCTCCTCCCTGAAAAGAGCCAACTAGACAGCCTACATCATAGGGTTTTGTGAGGACTAATCAAGATAGGTCTTAGCCCAATTCCTGGCACAGAGGAAGACCTTGGTAAATGGTGACTGTTCTTACAATGCTAACTTAACTTACTCCCTGCCTCTGTCCTCTGCTCACCCATGTTGTCCCTCACACTTTCTCTTAGCTCAGAACTCAGGCCAACTGTACATTAGCCACAATGCCACTAGCACTGCTCTGGAGGCTGGGGAGGGTCCTAGCTTGTATGGTTAGTCTCCCTCTGCTCTGGGCCCAACTAACTAGTTCCCTTGGGCCAGGACCTTTTCTTTCCTTTCCTAGATAGAAATTATGACCTTTCAGTGTAGGGCCTCCCTGCCCTGCTGATGGGAACCCTCCTCCTTGCTGCTGTCCCAGGGAAATGGGAGAACTCAGCCAGGCAGCTGGGGGCAGAGGGACAACTGCTTCTCCTTCAGCCTCATCTGGAAAGTCATAGTCCCTCTGGGAGACGGAATGTCCTTTATGTGTGTGCATGAGAAGGAGAGAGCCTGATGGACCTGGAGTGACTATGTGAGTGTGAGTGTGCATGTCAATGTGAGTATGCAGGGTCAGTGTGAGTGTGTTATGGTGGACATTCAGCACAGCCAGTACACAGTCTGGGGGCACACCTGAGTCAGAAGGAATGTGAGAATGTCAGTGTTGGAGGTGGGCCTGGAAGTGACTTTATGTACGTGTGTGTGTTAGAGGGTCCCTGTGGTGTGTCAGCAGATGTATACTTAGAGTAAGTGACCCTGAAGGACATAGCTTGCTGTGCAGGGTTTCCTGGAGTATGTCAGCATGAGTGTGTGTCTGTGAGTGTGATTGAGGCAGAGATGTCTGTATCCATGTCTGTCTGTCAGTGTGCAAACCCCACGGTATATGTGTCTGTGTATGCATGCATGCACGAGTGTGCATCAAATTTGACAATGATAAATTCAGCTTGGAATTCTCACAGTTGGGGAGAGAGAATGAAGAAAGAGGAAGGGAATTGAAAATGAATACCTCAGAAGTGAATTTAGTGCTATTTTTAGAAAACTCCTATCCTGTTAACCAGAAAAGGAAAATCTAAAAAAAAAAAAAAAAAAATCCCACAGAAACAGCCACGCATCAGCCTTGAAGGCACAGATGGCAGAATCAGGGCCAGGGGGTGGGCTGTTAGGGACCTATGGTTTCTTGCATAGCTTCTCATCCTCCTGTTATCTGGCCTGAGGGAGGGTCAGTTCAGCTCTTAGCTGCCCGCTAGGGTTAACTCCCTGAACCATCCCCTGTTGTCCAGAGGAACTGTCAATGGTAGATGGTAGGAAAAACCCAGTTTCTGGTCCTATAGGCTCCTCATGTACTCACTCATCCACCCTGCCATCCATCCACCCTTTCCATCCATCCATTCATTCTTCAGCTGTCCATCCATCTGTCTGTATACCTCTCCAACCTTCCATCTGTTTATCCATCTACCCACCCAATAACTCTGAGGAGGTGCACCTGTCCTGGGCACTGGGATTCTGAGGAGGGCAAGAGAGATGCTCAGACCCTCCTTCTTGCTGTTTTCAGTCTGCTCACTCTGCCACAAAGGGCCCCAGTAACCCCATGATCAGAATCTGCAGGCTGAGTCAAACAATTCCTTACAACTTTTGCTTCAGATTTTGGGATGATGCAACCCAAATGGCACTTGCCTGGGAATCAGATCTTCTGGGTCCCGATCTTGGCTTGACCATTACTATTAACAGTGATTGCTAGCAAATGCTTCCACGGGCTGCATAGTGTTACTGTCCCTTCCTCACAGGTGAGAAAGCTGGGGCTCAGAGATGTTACAGATGGCCAAGGCTACATGGGTAGGATCTGGCATAGTTTAAATTTGGTTGTTCAAGTCCAAAGTCTCTGTTTGTTTTTTCCTCTGTGTCCCATTACCTTTCACCAATTCACAGTATGGCCTTGGACCAGTGCTTTCTCCCATGTGCCTCAGTTTCCTTTTCTATAAGTAAGTGGGGAGGTTGGACAGATGCTCAATTTCAAAGGGACATCTTAGTGCCATCCTTTGAGATGCTCCTTTCACGTGATACTTGCTTCAAAGGGTATACACACTGACGTGGGCCTCTCTACCATCCCACTGTCATCCCCAGCAGAAGTGGCCACCCAGTTGTAGGCCAAAGAAAAGAGAAATGCCATAGAACCTGGGAGTCACAAGCTGATCAGAATTCATTTGCTACCTCTGACATCTCCTGCCCGATCTTCTTGGGTCTCTGCAGAGCAGTGTTTGCCTTTCAAGATTTGTATTCTTTTTGTGCTCCTTGTTTAGAAGTCTTCCCTTAAAAAAATCTTTGAGAGTTTTCTGATAAAGCTAAAACAGCAAAGTCACTAGCAGATGGAGGCAAAAAACCTAGCTGAGGTAGAAAAGTGTTGGGTGAGACTTTACTTTGGGCTGCAAGATGGGACATGCAGCAAGAAGGTTGGGGATGGTGGCTCTACCTGGGATAGACCAGCTGCTTTGGACAGTGTTCTCTGGTTTCAGCCAAATGCTTTGGCCACCTCCCCAGACTCATCATTCACCCTGCGCAACTCTTCCTACAGATATATTGAATTCCTTAAGGCCCTTTTTGCAGCCCTAACTGCCCCAGCATCCAGATCCTAACTGGCTGTAGTTTTTTTTTGTCCTCTCCTGTTTTCACCTGCCTCCTTCTCTCTGTTCTGTTCCTATGCATTACAAGCAGAGGCCTGAAAGAAGGACAAAAAATCATGATAACAGCAATGCTTAGATCATACCTACTACATGCCAAGCACTGTTCTGTGCACTTTATGTTTGTTATCTCATTTAGTCTTTCACAACAACCATATGACACAAGGGCTGGTGGCACTCCCACTTACAAAGGAGAAAACAGAAAAAGAGACTGCTGCAGTTATTGGTGTAAGGTCCTTGGTTAGGGAGTGGCAGCGCCAGGTCTCAAAAATACATATGCTCTTAAGCCTGCCCCCCTCACTAACATCCTTCACCAGACCAGGCTCCTGCCCTTTTCTCTGGCCTCCTATAGGGAAGTGCAGGGTTTGGCTTGTTCAGTGCTCTGGCCACACACAACAGATCACCAGCTGCTTAGTGATTCTTCAGGCTTGTGTCTGGTGATGCAGTGCTGACAGACAGACGGAGGTGGGGAGGGTTTGGGTGGCTGAGGTCAGGAAACCTGATAATCATAGGCCTCCTCTCTCCAGCAGGCTGACCCACCAGCAGAGGCTGGGAGTGAGTGCTCTCCCTGTGGCCAGGGTGCTGACTGACAGCCCCCGCCACCCCAGGGGGAGGACAAGAACAGGCGCTGATGAACGGTTTCCACTGGGAGCTGTTCCAGAGGCAATGGTGCTGACTGGGGATTTGGGGTGGGCTTTAAGGACCACGTGCCAAGGAGCTGTCCATGTGCTATGCTGCTGACGCAGAGCAAAGGTTGTACGTGCCCCCGGGAACTATCCAAGACTGTAGTGCTGACCAATGGAGAGTGGCATTGGGAAGCCTGAGGTTCTGGGTGTGGGTGTATGGGGAGAGAACAGGGTTTTTTTCCATGAGTTCTATGAGCAGGCATGGGGAGGTGACCCCAGTGGTTTGGTGCTGATGTGTAAAGCCAGGTTGTCAGGCAATGAGGTGTCCCAGTGAGCAGGCTTGAGCCAAGAAAATGATACTGTGCAAAGGGCCACTCAGGGGCCATTTATGTGCATATGCAGAAGACCCACCGTGGCTTATCAGTGCCATCTGTCACTGATGCCAGAAATCTCATCATTAGTGATCCATTCTTTTGCATTACGCCTGGTCTTCTGCCTCTGGTTCCTGCTGGGACCATATTTAAGTGGTGGCATCTCTATCTGACTTTGTTAAATTTTTTCTTCTGCAAGGTGTGGTATTCACCCACAGACCTGCCAGGGGATGAGCTTAAGTTGGGAGATTACTTCTGAATAGTTGTGTGAGTCCTTTGGGGTCCAGATCAGAGAATAAGGAAGCTAAAGCTAGGAAAGTCATTCTATGTGGACTGAGAATGCAGAGGCCAGGAAACAGAACTAATGGAGAGGGGTGAAAAAAGCAGAAAGAAGGGCTCCTGGATTCAAAGGATGAGGGGAGTCAGAATGATGCAGGCACTGGCAGGGACTGGTGTATGTGTGGGTGTATGTGTGGGGGTATTTTTTAGATTCTATGTCTCACTACTGTGGCCAGTCTTATAGGCTGAAGCAGAGCTGCTCCAGTTTGGTGACTGTGCACTCACTGCCTTCCTTGCCTCAGCCCAGGTTATCTCCCTTGGAGTCTTCTTGGTGGAAAGCTAGAGATCTCAGGCCACTGACTTGGCCTCAAAACTGAAGGAGGTGAATCAAAAGGCCAGGAAGCTAGAGGAGTAGTTGAGAGAAGGCGCTGCCTCCCCTGTGGCCAAGGTCTTCTCTCTTTTCTGATAAAACTTTCTCTGAGTGGAGCTTGGGGACCCCAGAACAGGGCGGCTCCAAGTGTGGTTCCCTTAGGGCCACCTGTGTTGGCATCACTTGAGAGCTACCTGAAGCACAGATTCCTAGCCCTAAGCCTGCAAAGATGAGTCAGGCTGGTGGTGGAGTCACACTGCCCTAGCATTTTGGGGTTCTCATTCCAGCCCATTTTTTAGCTCTCTTGCTCTTATAGCCAACACTCTCCCAGTTCTGGGTTCTAGAATGCTGCCCTGTTCTTGTGGCCCAGCTCCTGCCTCAAAATCACCTCTTGTCTCTCTCTGCCTTTCCAGCTAGGTGGCTTCTGGAGACAACTCCTACTAGTCAACTCCAGTGCCCTCTTTAGTCTTCAAACTTTGCCATGTTCATGGCCCTCACCCTTTCTTCTCATTCTCCTATGGTTTCTGCAACCAATTCTGTCCAGGGGGTCTGCATGACTTCTGTTTTGGGCCAACTTTGGACTGGAGCCTTTTCTGGTGGTCCTGCTCCTGATGCTCTTAATGATCCACTCTCCCTGGGCAATGCTATCCTCCTGGTATCAACCACTAACATAAGTGGTTCCCAAACCTACATTTCTACCTTGCCCTTTCTCCCAAGCTCTAGCACTAATCTTCTTCGACTGCCAAATGGCTCTTCTGAAGATCCTTCAGGTATTCAGATTCTCCTAATGTTCTCTTCCTTATGTGACCCCTGAGCCACTCCCAGAGTTGACTATCAGAGTCACCCTTGACTCTTGACCAATCAGGTGCCCAGACCTAGGGAGCAGTAGGGTAAGGGCTTGGGCTCCATTCTCTTCCTTGCCACCACAGTTCCTGACACTAGTTCAAGGTCCTCATCTGCAGCCTCCCAACTGGACTTTACTCTCCCCCAAATGATGCTGGTGGTGACTCTTATTTACTGAGTGGTTTCCAAATGTCAGGAGCTGAACTGGCTGTTAATGTATATATCCCACAGCAACCCCAGAAGTAGCATTATTATGCCTATTTTACATATGGGAAACCAAAGCTTGAGAGTTGAAATAACATCATTCCCAAGGTCACATAGCTAAGGATTGGCAGAACTAGGCGTACTTTAGGACTTGCCTGTCTCTAAAACTACCATGAGATGTTGCCTCTTGGATTTGAGCACACCACTCTCTGGATTAAAAACCATTGCTGGGTCCTGATACCTATTTTTTAAAAAAGATTTATTTGTTTGAGAAAGAGAGAGAGAGAGAGAGAGAGAGAGAGAAAGAGAGAGAGAGAGAGAGAGAATGAACAGCAGAGGGAAGGAGAGAAGATTGAGAAGCAGACTCCTTGCTGAGTGTGGAGCCCTATAAGGGGCTTGATTTCACAACCCTAAGACTGTGACCCAAGCCAAAATCAAGAGTCAGATGCTCAAATGACTGAGCCACCCAGGCACCCCTCCTGGTACCTATTTAAAAAAACATATTCATGACCATGGCATCCGGGATCCTGCCTGATTGGCTTGGAGCCAGCCTGGCCTCTGGTCTAAGGCGACTCTTTGCATTTCCTGAACAACTAATGCATGTTCCTGCCTCCCACCCTTTGCATTCACTGTTCTCTCTACCCTGGATTGTCTGCACCTGCCTTTCCATTAATCCGAACTTTCCTCTTCAGGGCACAGCCCCATATACCAATTTCTTTGTGAAGTTCTCTATTAATCTTCTGCTTCAAATTTCAGACCCCTTCCCAAAGCCAGCCCATCACGAGCAATTCATTCCTTGACTTTGTACTCTCTATCCTCAGTCTTGGGGTGTGTTTTGCCAGCTTGCCTCCCTTGCTAGACCATGACTCTCTGAGAACAGGGCCTCCCCAGCCCTCAGCACAGGACCAACCTCCACCAAGGCTGGCTCTATTACTGAGAAATCAATCTGACTATGGAAAGACACTGGGGACAATGAATCTTAGAGTGTAGGCTGCATTTGAAAAGTGGAAACTGGTCAGCCAGATGGTAGTGAGAGCTGGTGCTGAATGCATCTCCACAGTACGCCACAGCCTTACAGGCATCATATTGGTATATTTGCAGCTAAATCCTATGAAGTAGCTGTTGCTAGCATCCCATTTTACAGATGAGCAAACAAAGGCTATGCCAAGTTAAGGAGGTTGCCCAGGGTCATAACTGTTGATCTAAACTCAGGCAGTCTGCTGTCGGAATCCCTGTTCACAATCAATAGCCTAACTCCTTCCTACAATGACTCAGAAGCTCTGGGATGGCTCAGGCAGTGGGACACATTGAAGTGTTTGAGTTCCAGTGAGGAGAAGTCTCAGTGCTTCTGGATTACACTGGTCAAGGCTGTGTTCTCTGACACACCAGTGCTACACAGAGGATCCATACAGTCTGGCCATTCTCCACACAGAGCTAGAGGCCAGGGAGAAGGTCAAGGGTAGGGCATTTAGAATCTTCCAGGAGGTAGGCCTGGGGACCACGTGGGGTGCATGGGGGCATTGGACACCCCTCTATGCTGAACTTGTCCTTTGTGTTGGCTGCTCTGGCTCCAGAGTCACCCCACTGGCAGCCCCAGACCACAGTTCCCAGAATCCTACATTCCAAGGGGCTGCAGAATCTCTTAGGCTAGCATACGGATTAGTGACCATCCCAGCCAGCCAGCTCTGCAGCTCTTCTCCTGACTTGGCATGGCTGTCCTGGCCACTGCAGAGATGAACAGAATCCGCCCGGCACCTTGAACAGATGGTGCCACTTCTAAAAATAATGCTGCACCACGCTCCCCGAGCAGCCTAGTCCCAGTGACAGAAGGGGGTGCGGGTGGGGGTGGGGGCTGCTAGCTGCACTCACCAACCATCTGCACGGGGACAGATGCAAATGTAGCCTCCCAGGGGACACAGGCCCAGGGGACCCCAGCCTCACTGAAGCTGCGCAGAGCCACAGGCCTACTGCTGATGCTCCAAGCCCTGAAATGAAAGTAAGAAAAGCCATGGCAGGTGTGTATAGCTTGGCTTCCCTCTATCCCCGTTATCGCAGCTTCTGCAGCAGCCCTACCTGCACATGTTGCATGGCTGGGATCCCTACCTGGAATGTCCTCTCTTCCTTGCCTGTTGCATTCTACCTCATGTTTGGGTCCCTAGATCCACAAACCCTAGAGTCATCTCCTCTTGTGAATTTCCTCCTGTCCCCCAAATCTCCTTCCTTCTATGGATTCTTAAGCCACTTTTCATTTGACTCCTACTTAGTAGGGTCAGAATCCCTCTGGGGCTTAGAGTCAGAGACATCTGTGTTAGAACCCTCACTCTGCCATCATGGAATGACTGGGTAAACCAAGGCAGCTCTCTGGCCTCAGTTGCTGCATCTCTAAAATGGAAATGATAATCAGCCTCACTTACAGGGTTGTTGGGAAGATAATGTGAGTTCATGCAGGACACAGGGCTCAGCCCAGAGCCTGGCCAGGGGGAGACACACAATCAACTAGAGTGAGAATGATTTCCACATGGGGAAACCGAGGTGCTACGGTGAAAGGTAATGCCCAAGGCCACAGAACAGGTGCTGGCAGATTTGGGCTCAGGTCTATGGCCTCACCCTACTGAACCATCCCTCTGATTTAGAGGATCCTCCAGGGATAAGTTTCACTTTCATCCTTGGGCAGGATTTTCCCTGAGTGCCAGTCACTTCTCCAATCCTGAGACCTGGCCTGGGAGACCTAAAAGACACCCTGAAGCCTCCCCATTTTTTTGCCCTGAGCCTTCTCTTGCCTGAGCCCTGGCCCATCCCTTCTAGCTTCTTAAGAAGGTTGACGTCCTATCAGAAAGTTAAAGAGCTCAAAAGCCAAAGTGCTTCCAAGGCCCCAAGAGGCTCCAGGAGACCCCAATCTTTGGACCCTGAAGGTATCCACATCCAACAGGCCTCCACAATGGCCTGAAAAGCCTCTCCTCCCTCTGCTTTACTGGGCTTGTCATCTGCTCTCCTCTTTCCAGGCCTGGTGATGGGGTGACTTACAGGGGCTGGGGGCCATGTTCTGCCTGTTTCCCTCTCCTTCAGGGTGGCCCAGCCTTTTTATCACCTTATTCTGCTTTTCAAAGGTCTTTCTCCAGCCACTTCTGCTCTTTCTTTCTCTCCTGGGGTTCCCAATGGCTCTGGGGATCTTCCTAAAAAGGAAGGGGATGCCAGAGGACTGATCCAGGCATGGATTCTAGGCCTCATGTCATACGGTCTCTGAGGCCTCTGTGTGGGGTGTAATCCATGGGAGTTGGGTTTGGGTTTCAGATGCAGTCAGAAGCTAGGTTCAAGTCTTATACAATTGCATGTCAAGGGGTTTTTCTCCAGTCCACCTTACTCACTCCCTACCTCTTTAGATATTTCAGGCCCTGATACCCCTGCATTGCAATGCCCAAATGAGGGCTTCTGCTACCCTGGACTCCTTGTTACAAGTGACTGACAAGGCCAGAACCACCACCCTTCTCTCTCTCTAGGGTCAGACCTGGCATGAAATGGGTGCCAGGTTTGGGGGGCTCTGGTGTGAACATCTCTAGTGGCTGGTACCCCATGACATTAGGGATACAGGGAGCTAGTTTCTGACCACCATGCCTTGTATACCACCCCAGGCAGATCATCCTCAGAGCAGACACCACCAAACAGACACCATTATTTGCAAAGCTTAACAGAAAAACAAGAAAGGCTCTCATTCCCAGAGCTTACTTGAATCCAGAGACCAGAAGGGATTCAGAGGTCAAAATTTCTGATGCCCAAGGCCCTTCATAATACCTGTGTCAAGTCCTGCCTATGCTTGCATGCCTCTCTTGACAGGGGGCCCACTCCCTCATTCCATGATAATCTGTGCCAATGCTGGTGGTTATAGAGCTCCTTAGGTTGACCTGAAATTTTCTTCTTGCTAACTATTTTTAGGTTTATAGTTAAATTTTCTTCTTGCCAACTATTTTTAGGTTTATAGTTAAAACATATTTTCTGACTCACGTAGAATAACCCTGCTCCCCCTTCTTTACTGGAAGTTCATGATCACGAGTGTATAGATGTATGTGTGTATGTATGCATGGCTGTAATCAGGCATGCATGTACAGATGTGTGTCTGTATGTGTCTGAGCATGGTGGAGTATGTGTGTGGTTGTATATAGAATGTTTGTAAGCCTGCTTGAGCCTATCACAGGAGGGGATTTGTTGAGGTGTGCAAAAAGTGTGTGTGTATCAGAAATAAGACTAGACCATGTGTGTGTGTATTGGGGTTTGGTGAAGCCATGGGTCATGGAAAAGAGTTTTATTACTTTCTTGAGAATATTTTAGTTGTCCAGTTTGGGAGGTGGGTGGGTAGCTAGAGAGGGTACCCAAAGAGGCTCCAGAACAGAACAGAAAGCCAACCTGTAACAAATTCCTTGTCACTGTCTCTGGGGGTCTCTATAGGGTAGATCTGAAACTCTGAACCCACAAACCATGACACAACTCTTAGGTAGCTCTGCCATTAGGGTTCACCCTTAACAAAATGATGGTGATGACAAAATGGCATTTTATAAGAGTATTCATAAGATGCTTTGCAGTTCGAGGTTCACAAAGAGCCCAGTGATTATTTCCATTTCCCAAGTAGGAAACTAAGGTTCAAAGACCCTGTGGTGGATCCTACAGAGAATGGTATCTCCAGAAGGCAATCTGGGCTCAGTATCTTGCAAGAACCTGTAACTCCAGGGCTGATCACCTGTGGCTATAGGTGGATAAGTCTTGGGTAAGCCTGCCTAGGAGGTCTGCCATTAGCTGCCTCTGCTCAACAGTCTTCCCTTGGGTCTTGGTTTCTCCATCTATAAAATAAGGAGGTCAGACTAGATGGCTTCTAAGGGACCCTCACATGCTGATATGTGATAAGTCTTGGACACTGGATCAGGCCCAGGGAAGAAGGTCTCTCTGGCTCCTAATATCCCCAACTCTGATGGGCATGGGTTTGCCTTCGGATCAGCCCGTCACCTTCTGAGCAGTGAGACATCTATGGGGGGATATTTCTTGTTTTAATAATAAAAAAGCAACTCAGAGCTGCCTTGTGGACCACTCTTAGAATGGTTTAGCATGAGCTGTCCCCTCCCTTCTTGCTTCTCTGCCTGGTAGGCCCCTGTTCACCCTGCAGGGCCTAGCTCAGAGGGTTCCTTCTTCTCAGTGAATCTTATGCTGGCATCACTCTCCAGACAGTCAACTGATCCCTCCATGAGGCTTGACTCTTCATGCCTAGAGGACAGGGGACTATGCCATCCACCTCTGAGTCCTCAGTGTATCTGATAAATACAGTTGGTGCCTCAACAGAAGCTTGTTGAATGGTTCTAGGAACCCAGAGCTTGACCTCAGGAACTGAGAGAGAATAAGTCATGGATGAGTCATGGACTTATCTACTTCAACAGATGCTTGCGTTTGAATAAAAAGACAGAGAGCTTGCACTGAGTACCTACTGCATACTTAGCACTGCCCTTCAGGGAGGATGGAAGCTGTCACTGAACTAGGAAAAGAGATGACATTTCCAGCAGGGATATGGCCACAGCACTAACTGCAAGTGAGTAGCAGGAACAGTAATAAAAATAATCATAAGAGCAGCTACGTTTTGGGGCACCTGGGTGGCTTAGTTGGTTAAGCGTCTGCCTTTGGCTCAGGTCATGATTCCAGCCCCACTTTGGACTCCCTGCTTCTCTCTCCCCCTCTGCAGCTCCTTCTGCTGCTCCTCCTACTTGTGCTCTCTCTCTCTCTCTCTGTCAAATAAATAAATAAAATCTTTTTTAAAAAAGAGCAAGAAATTTTATTACTACCAAGTGTCACTCCTTACCTTCAGATTTTCCACCCATGATCTTGTTCATACCCCTAATAGCCTCTGAGATAGATGTTCTGATTTTCTTCATTTTACAGATGCGGAAACTGAGTTTTGCAAGGTGGGGTGACTGGCCAAGGTCACAACAAGGTCAGAGTCCCAAGGCTGCGCTCTTATGTTGACACTCATCAGATTTCCAGACCCAGACCAGCATATAGAGCTGCCCTGTGGTTGGGGCACCAGAGGAGTGAAATATAGTGTTCTGGAGGACCGAGAAAGCCACTGGGGTTCTCCTATCCAAGGTGGAGGAATAGTGATAGGCTTGAAGCAGGCTGGGGGCTGGGAGGAGATTCCCAGGATTTTCCCATCTTTAGCATCCACTAAGGAAATCCCCAGTGGGATTCTTCTCCCCTACACGGCTGACAGGTGCGAGGCGGGGGCTTTAGCTGACCTGGCAGGCTGGGTATGAGGGGTGGGAAGCAGATGGCAACCCCTTCCTGTGTTTGGAAGAAGTCAAGAGTGAAATCCTGGAGCTAAAAGCCTGGCCGCATCACCTGCTGCTAGAAATGGCCCCCAGGCCAGCAGGCTGGCAGCCACCCAACATAGTTTTGCTGATGAGTGGTAGGCTCATGGAGGCAGGGCCATCAGCACAGCTCTTTCCTATGGGTATTGTGGCTATCCTGTTGTAACTAAAGATTGTTATTAGAAGATGTTCTTCACAGTGTGGTCCTTTTTGTCTCACCTATGGCCCTGGGGCAGAGGGAACAGGGTGCCCATTTAATTTTTTATTTTAGGGAGGGAATAGGGGGAGGGGCAGAGGGAGAGAGAATCTCGGTTAGACTCCCTGCTGAGTGCAGAGTCTGACATGGGGCTCAATCTCACAACCCTGAAATCATGACCTGAGCTGAAATTAAGAGTCAGATGCTTAACTGACTAAGCCACCCAGGTGCCCCAGGGTGCCTTTTTTAAAGATAAGGAGACTGAGACTATGGTGAGGCAGGTGGGGCACTTACAGTGCACAATTGCAAGGAGGTGCTGACTCTCAGGTTCCTATAAATGCCGAATCCCCATCCTACCACCAGTTGTCTGCCCCACTATTTAAGTCTACTGCAATTCCCCCTATGCCCACCTACCCCAGCCCCACCTCAAACATGGGGCAGGTATAAAGATTCCAAATTCATTTTGGTAACTTTGTGGGTGAAACAGCCACAATAGATCCTAAGAAATACCTGGAATTGTAAAAGATGTTTAAAGTCCATGTCTCAGCTCTCAGTTCCCCTAGCAGCAATGGATTCCAAGGGAAAGAGTTCATTTCTCATCTCCCCTCATTTGGCAAACTTTTGCTGAGGATCTGCTACATGCCAGGTCCTGTGAGATACAATGTGGATGGAGGGGAACCAGACCCAGCCCTGTTCTCAAAAAGCTTTGCCTCGTTCCCTCCCTATGTGGTATAGTGCCTATGCTTTATAACAATTTAATAAAAACAATCAAGATAAGCTAATATTTACAGAGCATTTTCTATGTGCCAAGCTCTGTGCTAAGCATTGGCACATTTGTATATGTCATCTCACTGGAACCACACCACCACTCTATGAGGCAGGTATTCTTGTTATCCCCATTTTGCAGAAAAGAAAACTGAGGCAGAGAGGTGAGGTTGCCTGAGGTCATTCAAACAGGACACAGTAGGGCTGGGACGAATACTCAGTAAAATACTTGCTGGGTGAGTAAACGAAAACATGAGCTCTAGGAGGTGGCATTAGGCTTCCTAAAGACAGTGCTAAGGGGGATCCCTGGGTGGCTCATTGGTTTAGCCCCTGCCTTCAGCCCAGGGTGTGATCCTGGAGACCTGGGATCGAGTCCCATGTCGGGCTCCCTGCAGGGAGCCTGCTTCTCCCTCTGCCTATGTCTCTGCCTCTCTCTCTCTCTCTCTGTCGCTCATGAATAAATAAATAAAATCTTTAAAAAGAAAAAAAAGACAGTGCTAGAAGAGGGTCAGAGAATTCTCCATGCTTTTGGGCAAACTTGGGCAGTAGGCTTCCAGGAAGTGGGTGACAGTGACAGCTGCCGTATCAGTTAACAGTGCGAGGAGGCTCCGATTTCTCTGTCTCTGGGACTGACCACGTGTCCCACCTATAAAAATATCCCAGGCCAATGGCCCCCTTTACTCTGAGAGAGTGTGCTCTGAGACAGGCTGGATCTGGGCAGGTAGGAGGGGAAGAAAAGTTCCTTCTGGGCTGGTCCAGGCCAGGGCCCCTGCCCAGAGCCCTCCCACTCCCTGGCTGCCCAGTGATGGGCCTCCAGCCTTCGGGGAGGGGGCTACAGCTGGACACTCTGACACCCAAGCCTCCTGAGCTGGCACCTTGGTTGCCAGGCAACTATGCGGCTCAAGTTTCGGGCATTGAGGGCCCGGGTGAGGGCTTCAGCAAATAATAATAGATACAGCCCAGCCCAGTGGGGCTGCTCAAGATACACTCGTTTCAAACATGGGCAGGGCCTGAGTGGTCCTGCTGTCATTTTGCAGATGGGCAGATGGACCTGGGAGGGAAGGGGAGTTGCCTGACATGACCAGCATTAGTGAAGGAGCAGAGGCATCTGTGCTGGGAAGGTTGGAATAGAAGTAGCTGTTCAGAAAATGATGGCAAGTATAGCTGTCACATACAGGGCGTTGGCTTTGTGCCTAGCACTGTGCCAACGGCTCCTCCCACCAAAGCCTAACTCATCCTCAAAACAACACAGTGAGCTGTAGATGCTGACTTCACACCCATTTTATAGATGGGGAAACTAAGGCTCACGGAGACTGTGCAACCTACATCAAATCTTCTGACGGTGAATGGCAGAGGCTGGAGAGGAACCCAGGTCAGTGTGACTCTGAAATCCATAAGACCCACCTTGGCCCTGTAGTGGCCCAAGGAACCAAAAGGGTCTAAGGTGAGGACCAAAGGACCTGCCTTAGAGCTGGTAGTCTTTGATCTCTTCAGCAACGGGAATATTACTCTTCTTGTCTCAACCCAGAGGATGCTGAACTCAGAGGGTTAAGTGGTGGTCCCTAGGTGACCTAAGCAGTTAGGTAGGGTTGTGGGATTTGAACCCACATCTCTCTGGCATTAAGTCCTGGGCTGACCCGCTCTGTCTAATTCAGTAGCAGAGGCCTGGGGCAGTGCCCCTCTGTCAGACCTCCCAGGGGCAGACATCTCTGCCCCATGTCCCTCAATAGGGTGAGATTTCTAGGGGACAGGAACCCACTCCCCAGCCCCCAAGAGAACTAGCAAGCCCCAGCATAGAGCAGTGACCTTTGATTCCAGGCCACTGGACCTCTTCCTCGGTTGTCCACACTTCCACCTTCCGCAACCTGAGCCTGCTGGGGACATGCAGGTTACCATGGCGACAGCACATGAGATACTGACCTGGGGACCCGCTGGCAGCACAGGGGAGGGGCAGGCCTTGTCTCAGAGGTATGGCTGGAGGAGTGGAGGACAGGGGGCCTGGGGTGCCCTGCGGCGGCCGTGATTGCTCTGTGGGCCAGGCCGGGCACAAGCTGCTATTTATAATTCTGCTGAATGGGCCCAATGACCCGACCTGCTGTCTGACCGCCTGGGAAGCCCAGCAGCCACAGGGAGGGAAGGCAAATGTTCAGGGACTTCCTCCTGGCCCCCAGCTGTGACACAGGGGTGAGGGAAGGTGGGGGTGAAGTGGGGTAGAGGCAGAAGGACAGGACCCTTCCCTCTATCTCACACAATCTGCATGATTCTCAGCATCCATCCACCCCTCTGGCCAATCCTGCCCTCATCCCTGTGTTCTGGGCCAGGCTGGGCCAGTATGAATGTGTTGGGTGATGGTGGTAGTGGCGGTGGTGGTGGTGGTGGTGATGATGGTGGTGGTGGTGCTAGAGCCTGGGCTCTGGTCTTACAGGGGTGGAGAGAGGCTGTTCTGGGGTTCCTCCCACTGGAGGGAGTGGGGGGAAAGAAAGGGGGAGAAAGAGAAGCTGTAAGACAGAGGGAACTTGAGAGCCAGGGGTGGGAGGGGGAAGAGGAAGAAAGGAGGTGGAGGAGGGAGAGAGAGAAGAGGGAAGAGAGGTATGGAGAGAGGGAGAGAGAAGGAATGAAGGAGAGGCATAGAGGAACAAGAGCCAGGGGAGCTGGAGGAAACATGCAGAATAGGAGCCCAGACACAGAGGCAGAGGAAGAGGGGGGAGAGACCGAGATCTGGAGCATGTTCTCTTTGGCTCTGGAGGTCAAGCCACTGGTCTAGAAGCCAAAATGCAAACCTGACTGGGTCACAGTGTAGCTCAGTGGCTGTGAGAAGGAAGAGAGAAGGGGCTATGCTGGGTGCCTGCGCTGGCTGCCCAGCCCCCTTGGCCAGAGCTGGAGTCCTGGCCTGGGCATCCTACCTTCAGTCTGTCTGGCCACCTGGGGGCACAGGGCAGGGCAAGGACTGCTCCAAGGTCACAGGAACCAGGCCAGGAAAGGCACGGTGGGGGCTCCTGGGGCTTGCTGGGCTGTCCGCCCTCAGATCCGGGTTATTTTGGGAGCTGAGCAACCAGCATACATCCCTCCTCCCTTGTTCCTGGGCCAGTGGCTGCTGACTCAAAATATTCTCTCAAGGAAACTGTCTCCCCCAAATCCAATGTCACTTCTTCTAAGAGGCCTTCCCTGACTCTCCCAAATTTAATTCTCTGCTCGCACAGGGCGTGGCTTCGACCTCCAGTTTCAGTACTTGTCCTAGGGAGCACAGGCAGAGCTGTGTGCCCACCTCCCCCATCAGACTGTGAGCTTCAGGACCAGGAGGGCTGCTTTCCTGGCACCACATGTCATGTCTGCCACTCACGGTCTGAATAAGTAATACCAACAACCCTGAAGTAGCAGTATCGGCCAATGTTTATTGAGCACATACAAGGTCCTGAGAACTCTCCATGCACTGTCTCCTCTATCATCTCAGTGCCCCTATGTGTGGGCTTTGTTAGCTGGCCCTATTTTACAAAGGAGGACACCAAGACTCAGATAAGCTAAGTGGTTTGCCCAAGGTCTCACTGGGGAGCTATTGAAGCAAGACCTGACCTAAGGCAGTCTGATTCCAGAACACAACCTGGTAACCACCAGACATACGGCCTCCCCAGCTCTCACGATGGCTTCTATTTCTCTGACTCTTAGAACTCTCTGTGGCTCCTCAATGCCTCTCAAATGAAATCCAAACATCCTGCCTGGTGCTAGTGCCTGTCTTCTCTGTGCCCTTCTGTAGGCCTGTCGGGTCTCATTCTCCCTCCCCTCATTTCCTGTTCCTAGGGCCCCTTCTGCTGTTTGCTCCACAGCTATTTAGCGAGAACTCACTGTGTTTGCTTCGCTGGGAAAGACGGACTGTGCCAAGTGCTAGGAAGAGAATAAGGCAGTATGACCAGCTGCCTGGGGACCTGTTTTGCCAGGTGGATATGCAGAGGGCTGGGGCCAGTGTGTGTCAGGCAAAAGGAACAGAATGGGCAAAGGCTCAGAGAGTGCACTTTTAATGATCTAAAGAGGGCCAGTATGGCTGAGGCTTGTAAGTCGGGGCAGTGAGGGGCAGCGAGCAGAGGCGAGCTCAGAGGTAGGCAATGGCCAGACTGTGCAAAGCTCCAAAGCCACGTGCGGAGGGATATCTCTAAAGAACTTTAGGGAGCAGACTAGCACAGAGTTTTTTGTTTGTTTCTTTAAAGATCCATCATCCACTGGAGAATGGACTGTCAGGGAGCTAGGGGGAGACTGCGAGAAAGGCAGCTACTATGTCACCCAGGGGAATGGGGACAGGGTGACAGTCATGTTGACGAGGTGTGGGCGGGTAGGAGTTAGGAAGTAGAACCAAGAGGGTGAGCTGGGGGTCGAGGTTGGGGAAGAAGGCATGGATGATTAAGGCTCTGCCTTTAGCAGGAGGGTGGATGATGGTGGTGCCACTTCCTGGGATGGGAAGTCGGGGAGGGAGCGGGTTTTGGGGGTGGGTGGACATGATCAAGAATCCTGTTTTGGACTTGTTAACTTTGAGATGCTTGTGAGAAATCCAAGTAGAGATGCCAAGTGGCCAGTTGGATGACGAGTTGGAGGTGCAGAAGAGAAGCTCTGGCTAAAGATATAAATATGGGAATCAGCAGCTTAAGGATGGTATTTAAAGCCATAGGATAGAGTGAGATCATCGAGAGAGAGGAGAGAGAGACAGAGAGAGAGAGAGAAGTAAGGGAAGGGAAGTGGCTCAGAGTTGAGCCCCCAGGATTTTAGAGGTCAAGTAGAGAGAGAGAATGCAGCCTCACTGGCAGGCCTGATTAGGTGGGTTCCTGCTGTTCTCAGGGCAGGGTTCAAAATCCAGAGCCTTGCACACAAGCCCTGCCTACTTCTCTCATCCTCTGGTCCCATTCTTGTATCCTTCCTTCCAATCATAATAAATCATAACACCTTTGTGAAGTTCTGTACCTCCAGGCATTTGCCCAGACAGCTGTCCCTGCCCGAAGTACCCTCCTATAGGCAAAGGCTACTTTCAACTCTTGCTCTTCCGAAGCTTTCTCTAACTTCCTGGGCAGATTTGCAGCACCCCTCTCTGTTCTATGGCCTTCTGGATGCACCACACTGTCACTGTCTTCCTGGGAGCTCCTTGGGGGAGGCAGCTGGTCCACCTGTGTGTCCTGGGCCCAGCATGGATCATGATGAAACCTCATGCACTCAGCGACTATCCTCATGTCACCCACCAGTCTGAAGTGCATCATCAGATCTGGGGTGGGCTGAGAATGTAGACTTAACCACTTCTAGTTTGAGTCTGGGCTGCCACTCTGAACAGACTCAGAAAGGGAGGTTAACAGAGGGAGGAGGCACATGGGCATTTACTGGGCCTCCCACTTGCCATTGCAGCAAGAGGAGAAAAAAGTAGAAAGACAAAAGCAGAGAAAACCCTCACTCCTGCTCCACACTCATGACAAGAGACTTCATTGTGTAGGAAATCAAAGGGCTCACTGGGGAGCAGGGGACCAGGCCTGAAGGGGTCATGTCAAAGCTCCTGCATCCTCCTCAATTACTTTATGCTTTATGTCACCACCTGGGGGCTTCTGAAGAGAGCCCCTCTGGCTGGGGGGACCGGGGAGGGACAACTTATCCATCTATTAAGCACCTACTAGGTGTTGGACACTCTGCATTTGGTCAAGGGCACAGATTGAAGTTAGGCAGACCTGCACTCTGGTTCCAGCTCTGCTAGTGGCCACGTGGTCTTGGGTAGGTCACTGACTTGTTCTGGGGCTCAATTTCTTCATCTGTGAGATGGGGCTATTTACCATGACTCCTAGGCTTTGGGAAAGCCAGTGCCAGTGTCAGATATGACAGTGCCTTTGAAACACCGAGCATGGTGCCATTTTACAGACAGGGAAACTGAGGCTCCAAGAGGCTCAGATCACAGTGCTAGGATGGACAGAGCTAATGTCTAAGAGCCTTTCTTCTGCTGATGCCAAAGGCCCCTCCAGTCTGCAGTGCCCCATGCAAACACTTTTGTTTTTTAGAAAGTTGGGAGTGAGGGGCAGAAAAATAATCTTAAGCAGCCTCCATGACCAGTATGGAACCTGATGTGGCACTCAGTCTCCCAACCCTGAGATCATGACCTGAACCAAAATCAAGAGTTGGATGCTTAACCAATTGAGCCACCCAGGCACCCCGCCCCATGCATATACTCTTACTTGTCATTCATATGGTTGATTCTAGGGTTTTGGGTTGGTATCTGGGTATTCAAAGATGATTCAGACAAAAGCTCTGCCCTCTGAGGGAAAGGGCCTCCCACCACTGACTGCTTCATAACCCCTTCTCCCACTCAGAGAAACTGAGGGTGGGGACTCCCAAAGTATACAGGAGAAGGGGAGTTTGGGAATTCCAAGCTCACAGGCCTAGTTACTTCTTTCAGGAGAAGGCAGGTAGCTTGGGTTACCCTGCTGAGCCTCAGTTTTTCCACCTGCAAAACTGGCACAATTCTATCTCATTCAGAATAACCAGAGGGCAAAGCAGGAAAGTACCTTGGGCGGCCTCAGTGCTATTACAGGGAGCTCCAACCACTCTGCCTTTAGCTGAGGCCCATGTAAAAGCCTATTGTAGAGGATTTACATTTTTCTGCAAAGGAAGCCTGTGACTTTCACCAGCTGCTCCAAGGAGTCCCTGATGCCATCGTTCTGCAAAGATTAAGCATCACTGTCTAGCAGGACCAAGCCAACTCCCTGCTTTCTGGTGAAAGCTGCTTAGAAATAACACCAAGGTGGTGCAGCCAGGACATGCAGAGGTCTGGAGATGCTTAGAGAGAGCAAGGTTCGAACCTGGAACCACTTGCTTGGAAACCCTCAGTAAAGCAAGACTACTCAAGCCTCTCACATCACAGCTTTCCTATGGTCCAGGGGCTCAGTGACCAATTCCCCTCCACACCAGCACAGCTAAGAAGAAAGAACTCGGGTGCTATGCTCTCCCATGCAAAATGCAAAGCTATTTTTTTTTCCAGACGGCAAGTTCCTAAAGCTGTAACTGATCAGCCTCCAGTTGAGAGAAAATTAAATTTCATCTGACTCCCCCTTTAGTCCTGGGGACAGGAGTGAAGGCGACAGAGCTGGGCAGAGAGCTGTTATTGTCGTGCACCCCAAGTTTGGCCAGAGAAGTAGACAGATGGTCTAAGTCACACCCCAGTGAGATGTTCCTTGGAGCAAGCATGTTGGGAAAATGCTCAGGGCTTATCTGCTTTGACATCCACAACTAGACTCATTCCAGAAGGGGCCCAAAGTCCCTTAGTCTAGTCTGGTGGGTCATAAGGCAGGTGACCCCATTGTGGGCCCAAAAGGCACAGATTGTGGTTGGCATATAAGCTGATTGTGGGAGCCTCACATGTGGTTCCTCCAGCCCAGGCTTGACCATGAGTGACAGACAGCAGCTTCCTACCTGGATTCTCTACCTGGATGTCCCCACACCTCATACTCAATAGATCTCAAGTTCAATTCATCAGGTTCTTCTTTAAAATGAAAGGTGTCTTTTACATTTTCTCTGAAAAAATCATTTCTTACTTCTAGGTGGTGAAGATGTTCTCTATTTTCTTCTAGAAACTTTAGAGTTGTAACTTTTACATTCAGATCTGTGAGCTGTCTCAATTTAATTTTTTCATCTACTGATGAAAAAATTAATTTGAGACAGCTTCTCTTTTTATTGTGGTTAAATCTATAGAACATAAAGCTTACCATTTTAACCATTTTTAAATCTATGATCCAGTGGCACGAAGCATATTCACACTCTTGTGTGACCATCTCCACCGTCTATCTCCAGAACTTTTCCATCTTCCCAAACAGAAACTCTGTTCCCGTTAAACAAGAACTTCCTCTCCCCCTCCCCCTAGTTTCTGGCATCCTACTGTCTGTCTGTGTGAGTTTGACTGCTCTAGGGACCTCATGTAGGTGGAATATCCCATAATAGGTATGTGTCTTTTGGTGACTGGCTTATTACACCTTAGCACAATGTCTTCAAGGTTCATCCATGTTGTAACATGTGTCAGAATTTCCTTCCTTTTTAAAGTCAAATAATATTCTACTATATGTATAGACCACATTCTGTTTATTCATTTATCTATTGATAGGTTCTAGAGTTGCTTTCCCCTTTTGGCTATTGGGAATAACGCTGCTATGAACATGGGTATACAAATATCTGAGTCCCTGCTTTGAGTTCTTTTAGTTATATATCTAGAAGTGGAATTGCTGGATCATATGGTAATTCTATGTTTAATTTTTTGGGGGAACCACCACACAATTTCCCACAGCAGCTGCACCATTTTACATTCCCACCAACAGCTCACAAGGGTCCCAATTTATCCACATCATTGCCAATACTTGTTATTTTCTGTTTTTTATTTTGTTTTGTTTTCTGTACTAGTCATCCTAATGGGTGTGAAGTGGAATTTCATTGTGGTTTTGATTAGCATTCCCTTGATGATTAGTTATATTAAACATCTTTTCATGTGCTTATTGGCCATTTGTGTATCTTCTTTGGAGAAATGTCTATTCAAGTCCTTTGCCCATTTTCGAGTTGGATTGTTTATCTTTTTTTGTTGTTGTTGAATTGTAGGAGTTCTTTATATATTTTGGATATTAGTACCTTATTAGATATATGATTTGCAGGTATTTTCTCCCATTCTATGGGTTTTCTGTTGATAGTAAGTATCCTTTGATATATAAAAGTTTTGATGAAATCTAATTTATCTATTTCTATTGTTGCCTGTGTTTTTCTTCTCATAGCTAAGAAATCAATGCCAAATCCAATGTCATGAGGCTTTTCCCCTCTGTTTTCCTCTACTTCAATTTGATTTGTGTATGGTGTGAGGTAGGGGTTCAAATGTAACATGTCTGAAATCTAACCCTTAAGTTTCTCCACCCCATCTCATTTTTCCCTGGGGTTTACTGTCACCTAAAAGGCCTCATCTTCTCTCTAGGTGGGCAGCTCAGAAAAGAAGTCACCTTTGTCACTTTCCTCTCCATTATTCAAGTCCTGTTGATTTTGCTCTTTTCACATTCCTTAAAATTGCTCATCTCCCAGTATCTTCACAGCCCCTGTCCCTGTTTTTCTCATCTCTTTCCTGGATGATGGCAGTAACTCCCTTACTGGCTTCCCTGCTGCCACTTGGGAGAGCAATTCTAATAGTATCACAACCCCCCTTGATCCGTACTCCTCTTAGGATAAAGACAAAACTCCCTAATGTGATCTTCCAAGCCCTGGGTGTCCTGCCCAGGCTCCACCAGCCCCACCCAACACCCCATTCTCCTCACTCTCTGTTATAGCCACACTGCTCACTCTTCCCACTAGGCTTTCATCTGTTCTGTTCTCTCTGCATGGAATGCTAATGCTATTCCCTTCCCATCATCACCTAGTAAAGTCCTACTCATCCTTCTATTCTCAGCTTAATCGCACCTCCTCAGGGAGGCCTTCCCTGATTCACCTATTCTATAGTCTCTGTTGTCACACCATAATTGTATTTTACACGTGTTTATTTGTGTGATTGTTGGATTAATGTTTGACACTAAATCACTGAGAGCAGAGCCCATGCCTAACACAGTGTTTAATACATTGTGGGTCATAGTTGAGGAGGGAATGAAGAAAAGAAGGAAGGAAGGAAAGAAGGAAGGAAGGAAAGGAGGGATGGCCGGTTCGTGCAGTGAAAAGACTGATTTCCTTTGCTATAAAGGTTCTTCCCAAAGTGGGAAGCTATAATGTTCACTGTATAATCTCCAGGGGGCAAGGAGAAAACTTCAGATATCCTGGAGCCTTATTTTATGACAAACGCCATGCAGGCCCTTTTTAATACCCTTTCCTCATCTGTAAAGTGGGAGTAACAATACTGTCCTACAGGATTGTCATATTAGAAGAGATGATGTGTGCGAAAGTGCTAAGCTCCAAACATATGCTCCATAGATGACCCTGAGCCCAGTCATGTTCCCAAATACAACTAAACTCTCCTGGATTCTCTGTGCCTCAGCCTTTTCTTCATTAGCTGCCATATCTGGGCATGGACATATCCCTAGAATGGTACATGGATATCTAAGTCCCTTCTGAAGCATGCAATCTTTGAGAACTGCCCCACGTACATGCCCTAGTAAGCTTAAATCAGCTACACCTGCATCTGGCCATACCTGAAACCTGGGCAGGACAGAACCTCAGAAAAATGCTCATGGCCCATCTGCTTGGATATCTAAAAGTAGACCCACTCTAGAAGTGGCCCAAGATAAAAAAAATAAAAATAAAAATAAAAAAGAAGTGGCCCAAGATTTAGTCTAGTCTAATGGGTCAGAAGGTGGGTAACCCAATGCAAGTCTATTGTCTCTGAAAAGCCAAGGCTCTGGGCAATTATTCCCTTGTATATGACATGCCAATCTCCCTGGTGAGCAGGGGAGACCCTGAGCTGCTCTTAGGTACCAGGTGACGGTCAGAAAAGGTCCTGAGGAACTATGGGACACAGCCTGGGCCTTGGTATTTCTTTCAGGGGATCCCGGCCTGCCCCAGGCCTAGGACTGGATGAAGAGGCAGTGCTCATGGCTGAGTAGGAATTGGCTCATGGTCAATTATGGGTCTCCTGCTCTCTGCTGGGTAGGCTTCCTGCCCTCTCAACCCTCCATTCCTCACAGCTGGGGCCATCTGGACCCCACCTGCAGACTTCAGGTTCTGGACCCTTGTGGTCTCTAACTGGGAGCGATTCAAACTGGCCCTTCAGCCTAGGGGCTTGTGTCACCTGGGGAGAGGCTCCAACACTAGAGACTGGCTCTTGCATTGTCTCTGGCACAGAGATCTCTCCCATACCCCAGTTCTTTTGGGGCTGAGGCCCTGCCAAGTTCTTACCAGTGCTCCTACCCCCACTGACACCCCAAGCTTGATCCAGGCTTTCTACTAAGTGCTTCTCAACTCCATCCTCTTCTCTCCATCTCTACTTTCACCATCAGTGCCTATGGGGTGATCCTACCAGCCTCCTCATTGATCTTGCTGCTGCCCCCTTGTTCCCACAACCTATTCTCCACACAGCAATTCCCTGTTTAAAACCTTCCAACAGCTTTCAGCACACTCAGAACTAAGTCCAAAGTTCTTATTGAGATCTGTAAGACCAGGTGCTCTGGCCCTGCTGATCTTTCTGCCTCCTCTCCCTCCTCTTTACCTCACATACCCTCTGTTCTAGCCATGTTAGATTTCAGTCTACTCTAACCTGTCATGCCTGGACCTCAGAACAGAGCATCTCTCTTTTTTTTTTTAATTTTTATTATTATTTATTTATGATAGTCATACAGAGAGAGAGGCAGAGACAAGGCAGAGACAAAGGCAGAGGGAGAAGCAGGCTCCATGCACCGGGAGCCCGACGTGGGACTCGATCCCGGGTCTCCAGGATCGTGTCCTGGGCCAAAGGCAGGCGCCAAACCGCTGCGCCACCCAGGGATCCCAGAGCATCTCTTTCTGCTGCAGTTACTGATAGGGAAGGGTGCTTGTTGGATTAATAACTTTCCTGAGAATTAAAATAACACAGATGCAGGCTGAGCTGAGAAATAGACAAGATACCAAGATACAACTATACCTGAAGCTAATCCTTTCTGTTTTTTTTCTCTGTTAAGTTAGCTAAGTTATATTAAAAAAAGATTTTATTTATTTATTTGAGAAAGAGAGAGAGAGAGAGAGACAGAGAGAGAGACAGAGACAGAGACAGAGAGAATGAATATCTGAAGCAGACTTTGTGCAAAGCCCAACATGGACTACGACACAGTCCATCCTACAACTGCGAGATCATGGCCTGAGCCAAAATCAAGAGTTGGATGCTCAATTAACCTAGGCACCCCTACAACCTTTTTTTTCTTAAGCAAACTTGAGTTGGCATTTATATTACTTGCTTCCAATTAATTCAACTGGCCAACCCTTCTTTGCCACACCCCATCCCTTTTTCTGTTCTTACAACATGCCTCCTCCCACCTCATGGCTTTTGTCCATGCTGTTCCCTTTATTGGCAGTGCTCTTTCCCCAGATAGCTACATGGCTGATTCTCTAACCTCTTGAGGTCCCTACTTAAGTATCACCTCCACAGGGAGGTGACCACCGCATTAAAAATAACAAGCTTCATCATTCCCTATCACCTCATTCTGCATTATTTCAAAAATAATACTTTAACCATGCATACTATATACATACTTACTGTCTGTCTCCCTCCACTAAACTTTAAACTCCATGAAGGCAGGGATTATGTGAGGGTGACTAACTGTCCTGCTTTGCCTGAGATTGAGGGGTTTTCTGGCATGTAGGACTTTTGGTACTAAGACTAGGAATATTGCAGACCAACCATGACAAGTTGATTACCCTAGACTGCCTTATTTGTTTACCATAAAATCCCACTGCCCAGGTCAGTGGTAGATGTGCAGTACTTCTGTACACTGTGTCATCCCACCCAGATAGCTGGCTTGGGGGTTGTACCCCATTGTTGTCTCCACTTTACAGATGGGATTCTGGGATGTGGGCAGCTTGCTGACACCACACAGCTAGGGAAGCAGGACTAGAATCCAGCTCTGCCAGCCACAGAAGTCGACCTCTTAACTGGTCCACAGTGTGCATCTCCCAGTTACACTTGCTTTGCTCTCACCAAGTGACCCTCAGCCCCTGTCAACTCAACAGCTACACCTGGTCTAAGAGAAGCTCACCTCTCACTTTTCCCCATTCAGGTGGGTAAAAATCAGCTCAAGAGCAGCTTGTTTCTGGCCAGGCTGGTGGTGAGGGGAGAAGGACAATGGGCAGTTCAGGGACTGGAGTCAAGCTGCACAAAGGCTGGAACCCCAGAGTGTGGCAGCCACCTCCCCTGAGCTATGCAGACCCAGGGCTCCATCAGCTCCAGGTCTCTCTGAGGTCTTGTCAATCAGAGCTGCCTTCCCAGCCCACCCTAAGTCCTGTGACTGAGCTGGAGAAAGCCTGAATTCTTCTGACAAGGCCTAAATGAAAGCACTCTTCCCTCCTCTGTCCAGGGAGAGGGCTCTCTCTGCCATCCCTGCTCTACCACTACCCCTGCCCTGCCTCTCCTGCTCAGAAGGAGGGACCAGCACTGAGGGGCAGCAATGCTTCCTTCAGGCCAATTTACCTTCATTCAATCCCTACAACCAACTCTTGGGACAGGTGCTCTTTTTTCATGGTTGGGGAAACTGAGGCCCAGAGAGGTGAAGTCACTTGGCCAAGGTGACGCTGGTCATAAGGGGATTCCCACAGATGGCTCAGGATGATCTCCCAAGCTCACGTGTTCACTATTTTACCTCCTCCTGCTGGCAAGTGTGATGTTGGATACGACCAAGTAGCTGCAGTTCACTGAGCCGGTTCTGCATTAGTTCTCATTTCAAAACACCTCATTTGGTAGGTGCTTTACAGATGAGGAAGCTGGATGGTGCGGGAGTGAAGTGACTGAGCAAGATCACCCATGCGGCACGGATGACTCCTAATGGGACCAGACTTACCCCTGCCCTCCCTCCTTACTATCAGCCTACCTGTGTACTTACTTAACAACCAACCAACATTTACTGAGCATCAATGATGAGCAAGGCCCTGCCCACATTGCCAGCATCACCCCAAGCACTAGTGGCAGGAGGAAACCCTGGGCTCCCATGGCAGCCCTGGCTCCTGGCCTAGGGCAGCTGGAAATCCCTTCCTGGGAGACCTCTTGGATTCCACACCAGGATCCCTTGGGTCCCATTAACAATCACTTGGGAGTCTCTCGAGGGGGAATTCTCTGCAGGCTGCAGGTTTCATTTCAGATCGCAGCTGCTCTGTCCCCTACCTGGCCACCAAGGGGTTGTTTTTCATAACAAAGTGGGGTGGGAGAAAGGCCATGGGAGGTTTTAACAATCCTATTGTAGGAAATTTCCATGGAGGTGGAAAGGACTTGCTGGCCTCCAAATGCTACCCTGGAAAAACTTCAAAAAGGAATTGCCCCAGCTTCCAGCCCAGAAGGATGCTGGAGCCACCTACAGAAGTGCTCAGTGGTCCATGCGTCAGCATCAGTCCCCAGCACAAAGCTGGGCAACCAGAGGCCCATGGATAAAGGAACATGAGGACCCCTTTCTCTTCTGGAGGGGAGTGTGCAAGAACCGGGAAGGTGCTCCTTTGGGAGGGAGTCCCAGCCTGGAGTCCATTTCTCTGCCACCTTCTCACTGTGTGACCTTGAGCAGTTCCTTGACTTCTTAGAGCCCAGCTTCTCCCTTGTGAAAGAAGGTAATTGGCAGGATGCTGCTTAAGGTCTGAAGCATCAGTGATGAGTGCTGGCTCTGATTTTGGGTCTCCTGAGTTCCAGGGACTGAAGCCAGAGAGGGTGCAGAGAAATGGAGTTCCTGGGAACTCTGGAGGCATCTCTAGGGGAACCAGAGGCTTTCTGAGAAGGAGGAAGTGACCTGAACACTCGGCAGGTCCTGGGAGGTGCTAGCTGGGGGCCGAATAGGCAACCTCCTCACTGTCCAGGCATTGTCTGCCTCTCCCACGGGTATGTGGTACCCCTAGATGCCTCTCCTGGGGGGAGGGAGACAGCCCAAGGGACCTGCACACAGGTAAGGGTCGTGGGATACCCCCAGCATCTCCCCCACTTACACCCCCACAGCCATCCCACTGTCGCTGGCTCTGGGGGGTCTCTGTGGCATTCTGAACTCTCCAACACCCACCAGCACTCCTGCCTAGGTAGCTTCCTCACCATCTGTCCCCAGGCCCCCTTGCCCAGACTCTGTCTTCATTCACGAGCCAGGCTGGCCTCTGTTTGTCCTGCTGAATGCCCTGCAGGGCCCCCAGGCCTCTCATTCCCCAGCTACGGCAGAACTAGGGCATTGACCCAGCACAACATCTCTCCCTTCACCTAACACCTCTCCTCCAAATGCAGGAAAACCCCCTTATACATCAGAGGCCCAGAAGAGTATGGCCACACCTGACAGCCCAAGAAGAATCCCCTGCAGATCAGGAAAAGAGGTGACTGCTTACATAGATCTGGCTTTGAGCCCCAGCTCCTCACTTTCTGTGCAGACTCCTTCACAGCTCTGAGCCTCAGTTTCCTCAGCCACGAAATGGGGATGAGGCCATGTCCCTTTCACAGTTGTCATGAGGGTAAGAGGAGAAGTCCCAGGCACAGAGCCTGTTTGGAAGCAGACCCTGGGTAGGCTTGGCCGAGTGGGACCCCCTCTGTGAAAGGGAGTGGGTGAGGCATCGGTTTGATAGGTGGGAGGGGGTGAGAGGAGGGAGGTTCGGGGGAGGGGGTGGGCAAGAGGTGAGGGAGGATTTAGAAGGCTAGGGAGCCAATGTCATCACTGTCACCATAAAAGCGGCAAGGGCACTGACAGCATGCCAGGCACCAAGGCTTCTCATGGCTTCCTCACTGAGGTCCTCCCTGGGAAGGTTACCTTATTTTACAGCTGTTGAAACTCAGGTTCAGAGAGGTGAGGTCACCGGGCTGGTGAGGACTTTTTCCCCTGAGCTCTGCACGGAGTCAGAGCACGGAGGGGAGCAGGGGAGTGACAAGAAAAACTGGAAGAGGAGGTGATGGGGGTGATTACTTTATCTGTCTCCAGATTTTCTCCAGAGATGAGGCTAGGCGGTAGGGGTAGAGTGGCGTGCTGGGGAGCCTTGTCCATCCCTGCCGCTCACCTCCACAGACAACCACAAAGGCCGGGGCTGAGCACTGGCTGTCCTGGCCTTTTGTGTGGCTTGTCAGGGGCTTCCTGCTCAGGCCCAAAGGCCTGCTGCTCTGGCTGGCCCCGTGACCAGCACTCGGCTCATAGGGCCCGAGAGTCAGGGAGGGTCACTCTGCGAGGGCGCTGTGGATCAACGGCAGGGAGAGGTTTTTGCAGAAGCTTCTGGCAAAATCCTATGAAATCCATGCTCCCAGTACCCACCTCCCAGTACCCAATGCCCCGAGTGGCCACAGGTCCAGATCATCATGGAATAAGGCAGTGCATCGGAACCTACAGCTGAGGGGTGGTGAGTGAGACGAGGGGACGGTCTGGTTTCACGTGGAGGTGCTCAGGGCAGGAGCCCAACCTGAGTACCACGTCAGCATTCTGTCTCTCGACTTGCACCACATCATTTCCTGGTCCTAGATCCTTCTGTGGATGCCCACTGAGCACGTGCAGGATTTGGTCACACAAAACGTATTCAAACCCCACTCAGTCACTTATTAGCTACACAGCTCAGTTTCTTTACCTGGAAAATGGGATTTTCACCACTGATTGTCCAGAATTGTGCAGGAATGGGATGAGATGATATTCCCTTTGCACACAGCAGCCAGAGGGATCTGTGCATGTCTCACCCCTTCTTAAGACCCTTCAATGTCAGGATCAAATCCAAACACCACATGTGACCTACAAAGCCCCACATGATCCGGCCCCTCACCACTTCTTCTCCCCTTTGCGCATTGTACCCCAACCACAATGGCCTCTGACTTTTGAACAAGCCTAGCTCTTTGCCACTCAGGGCCTTTGCACATGTTGACTCTTTTTCTGGGGTTGCTCTCTCCCTAGACATAGCCAGGTACTTCTCACCATCCAGATGCCATCTCCTCATCTCCCTGACTATCTTACTCAAGCTGTCCCAGGCAACCCCTTTGACTTTCCTGTTAATTTCTTTTCCCTTGTGACAATCACCACTGCCTGGAATTACTTATTTTATTTATTAGTGAGACCTCTTCTGTCTTATGAATCCCCACTGCCTTGCATGGTGCCTGGCACGTAGTGAGACTTTAAGAAATATCTGTAAAATGAACAAATAAATATGTTATGGGCCTGAAACACAGTGTGCCTTAAATGCATGCTGGTCCCTCCTTCCTTACCCATTCCTAGTATAGCTTTCCCCCCAGAGCACATGGGTATGTGTACATACACACACACACGCACACACACAACCAAAGTAAATCCCCAAATGAAACCAAAGACCAAAAAACCCGAAACAAGAAAGCCCATGCTAGGAAGGGGATGCTAGGGGTCACTAGGGTTCTGAGACCAGTTGTAAGGCTTTGCCTGGCTTACCTGTAAGAAGTCCAGGTCACTGGAAAGGGCACAGGACAATCCCTCACTTCTCAGCATGAAGCTGGAGGGCCAGTGAGCCCTGGGAATAACCTATATTCTGTCTCTGGTTCTGTAGCTATATGGGGGGCAGGAAGGGTGGTGAAGAATGCATTCTGTGGACAAAGACTGATCTGGCTCATTCACACCACATCCAGTGCCCTCAGCTCAGAGCAAGTGCTCACTGGATGCTTGTTAATGAATAAATGAATGAGGGTTGGGTTGGACTGCAGAAAACAGTCCAAACAGAGGGGATTGGCCACTGGTGTTCATGGGAATCACCAGCTTGGGACATGGTGCCAAGTACTACCCAATGCCACCAACTGAGAGCACCTCCAATAATATATTTTATCATGCTCCTGCTCAAGAACCTGTAATGGCTCCCACTGTCTCTGAGAAAAAGTTTGGATTCTGCAGTCTGGCATTCAAGGCCTGCCTACCTTCTTCTCTCCCTGCCTCCCTGTCACTTTGCCTTCATCCATTCCTCCATCCCTCCATCCCTCCATTCATCCACCATTCACGGAGTGCTTACCAGGTTCTAGACAATGTGTTAGGTAGGTGCTGGGATCAACTCAGCTCTTCACTTTTGTGATAAAATTATCTCACCAAATATCCATCTGCAAATCCTGTCTGCTCTTCAAAACATACAATGTGGTTACTTCTTACCACTTCCACAGTCTATACCCTCGCCCAAGCCACCACCTTCTCACCAGGTTCACTGCAAAAGCCTCATCTCTGGGTTCCCTGCCGCTTATCCCTGCAACCCCCATCCATTCTCCACACACAGCCAGAGGAAAATCAAGTCCCTTTTCTGTTCAGAATCCTCCTATTGCTCCTGTCATTCTCCCAGGAGAAGTCAAAGTCCCTACAATAGCCCATGAGGCCATGCATAATTTGCATTCTCTACCCTGTTACCTCTCTGAACAAATCTCCTAACCAACCTCTCCCTTACTCCCCTCCACACCACTGGCCTCTTCACCATTCCTTGAATCCAGTGAAAATGCCTCAGGGCCTTTGCACTGGCTGTTCCTGTCCAGAACCCTCCTCTCCAGACGGCCATGTGGCTCCCTCAGATCTCTGTTCAAATGTTCCCTTCCCAGGGAGGCCATGCCTGACCCTGTCTTCAAAACAACTGTTTTCATCTTCCTTCCTCTGCCTTCTATTTCTCCATGCTCCCTGATGTGCCACCCACTTATGTCTTTACTTATTGTCGCTCTCCAGCCCCTTGATTGCAGGGCCACAAGGCAGTGAACTAGCTCGTTGTACTTAGCGTGATGTCCTCAGTGTCTGGAGCACAGTAGGCCCTCAGTAGGTGGCTGTTTGTGGAGCAAATTCCTCCCCATTCCTGAGGTATGGGTGATTATTTTCTTTCTATGAAGGACTTTAACATTCCTTCAGTCTGTGGTTCCCAAGTGTCTGTTCATAATCATCCCTTTTGGTCTCTCATGAAACAGATCTGCGGACCCTTCCCCAGGACTAGATTCATAGGTTCTCCACGACCTGCTTCCCCTCTCACCATCTCTGGCCCTTTCTAAAGGGTCCACACACCAGTTGGGACTTGCCATGGCCTCTCCCTTGCTGTCTGTCATCAGTCCCAAAGCCCTGTCAGCTTGCCTGCCACCCATCTCGTGGCAACCTGCTCTTTCATTCTGCTCTTGCTCACCTGGATGCCTGACCAGCTTCCTCTTGGGCCTCCAGCCCCATCCTTCCAACTCATTATTCCCGAGATCTTCCAAATGGGCCAGTCTGATCACATTATGCCCCAGCTTAGAACTGTTCAGCCCACTGCCCTTGGCTTGGCCTGGCTACCTCTCCGGCGGAGCACTCACCACCCCCGCCTGGCGCCTTCTGCTCTGGGCGGCTGGTGGTGGCTTCCACCCCCGCTCAAGCTGTGCTTTTGCCTGAAGCACCATTTCCACTTCTTACCTTCCTTCCAGTTGGCTAGCTCTTATTTATCCTTCCACTCGGCTGCCATGTGAGGACCCCTTGAGGTTGTTCCCTGATAGCCCAACAAAGGGCTGGTGCGTGATGCCTCCTCTGGGCTCTGGCATCCCCGAGACTTCCCCTAGCCTGGTTGATAGCACATTCATTTGCAATGACTGGTCTCCCTGCCAGACCCAGGACTCTGGGACTGTGAAGCGACTGTTGTCATGGTCAGGCTTTGGAGTCAGGCTGCTGGCTGGGTGCCCTTGGGCAGGTCATTGTTTGTCTCAGAGCCTCAGTTTTCTCATGTGTAAAATGGGGATAATACATGCCAGAGGGATGTTGTATTAAGTAAGGCCTGCAAAGCACTTAAAACAGCAGCTGTGTACATGTCAGTGAATGGCGCTCTGATTTGGAAACCAGCGCAGGAAAGAAGCCCAGGGGGCTCTGACCTGTAGGTGCACCTGGCTGCCCAGAGTCTCCTCATGCATGCTGGACCTGCACCTGGTGGGGGCTGGGCTGGGGGACAGCAGATCACCTTGGCCTCTCTGTGACTTTCTCCTTCCTAAGAAGCTTCTATTGGCTTCAGTTGATATTTTAAAATACATCTTCTTTGCTTTGGGGGTAAAGAAGGCATCTTTTCAGGTTCACCCTTTCTGCCCTTTTGTTTTCTCTTCTGACCTTTGAGTCCGTTTTCTAACTTTACCTTCTGCCCCTGTTTGCACGTAGCTTTTTTTAGCCGACCTTTTGCATCCAACCTTTTTATGTGGGCCAGGCTCCCTGCCCCTCCTCTGGGTCTCAGGGCTACTTGGTTGGGGAGGGGTGATGACGTACCCTGCTCTACTAGGCCATCTACGTCCAGGGGCAAGGAGGGAAGTGCCGGCCCCCCGAGCACACCCGGTGCCAGACTGCACTGGGCACCGCATGCGCGCTGGCGCCTGAATGTGGTAATGAGGGCACGGAGAGGGCACATACAGCTGGTAAACGGCAGACTGGCAGCTTCCAGGCCCTTGCTCTCCGCACTAGTCTCTGCTGCCTCTCATTCAAAGACTGCTGAGCCGCCAGGATGGCCAAAGTAGACTAAGGGACAGAGTAAAGTCAGAGATAGGAGTAAAAAGATCCCACAGAGAAGGAACAAAACCTCTCTGAACTTCTACCTGCCAGAGAGTGAGAGAACAAACAAGAGAAGGAAACAGCAAATTGCCAGATTTTGATGAATCTCAGCTGAAAGGTAAGTTGCACCAGGATTTTCCATACCACTAAGAAAAAAAAAAGCACTTCCAGTAAAACTAGGGCGTGCCATCAGTTGCAAGATATATCCTGGACTAGGGGACGTGAACACATGGGGAAAAATGTGCATCCCCATATCTACAAAACAGGGTACCGACCGTGGTCACATCAGGTGAACTTGGGATGTTGGGGAGAGGAAAAGACTCCTTTTGCAGTGGACCCTTTTGTATCTTTTAGCCATTTGTCTCAACAAGCATGCCATTAGTTTTGTAATTCAAATGACAACAGTTTAAAAAAGGTAAACAGGGTTTTCCAAGCCGTAGCTGCCTGGTTTCCTTTCTGGCCACCTCATGGGCTGGGGACACAGTAATTGGCAGCTACGGGTGCCCTGCTGGGGACTTAGGTCGGGGAGGGCAGGTAAGCGCCAGGCATGCTCCTTCCAGAGCTGGTCTGTGTGAGTCTAATCAACAGAAATTTCCCTTTATTAAGGCTTGGCCCCCAAACCCATCATTAAGGACTCTTCAAGCCTGAAAGTCCACAGTGGACCACAAACAATATGACAAAGCCCAATTTCCCAGAGAACAGGACAGCTGAGAGCTCTTCCTCCCAGACTTTCCTCTGCTTCACACCATGTTACAGGACCTACAGACTCATCTGTCCTTTACTGCCCTCTGTCCAGCCAGAATGTAAAGGGTAGGAGAACAGAGATTGCATGGGTTTCACTTAAGGTTGCACAGAAAGGCTCATTAAAGGCAGGCGGGTTGAGTGTGGGGTTCCTGCATATCTGCCTATAATCATTTCTACCCCTCCTGTAGATGCTAAGTCAAGAATGAAGTTGCATGAAACAGAAAGCCTCCCCCGTGCTAGGCCCTTGAACCCAACAGTCAATGAGACAGACAAGCTTCCTGTCCTCAAGGAGCTGATTGTCTAGTGGAGAGATGGACAACAAACAAGGGAATAAATACAATGTGGTAAATGCTGTTAAAACCCAGGTGCCATGACAGGAGAAGCTCTTTCTAATAGATGAAGGATGGCCTCAATGGGGCATTGCCGCTTAGCTTGATGAGAAGAAACCTATCAGGTAAAGAGAAGGAGAAAAAGCATTCTAGATGGTGAAACAGCATATGCAAAGGCCCTGAGACAGGAAGGAGGCTGATGAGTTTGAGGAATGGAAAGGAAACCAGTAAGCTAGAGAAGAGTGAGTGAGGAAAGTGGAGTGGGATGAGCTGCCAAACACTGAGAGGCTACGAAAGGAGGCTGGGTTTTATTCTGTGTATCATGGGGAAGACTGTAGAGTTCTAAGCAAGGAGCACCAGTCTGATTCATATTGTTAAAAAGAGTCCATCTGGCCACTTAAGGAGAACAGATGATGGGGGGCGGGGGTACAAGAGAGAATAAGGGAGAACCAGTGAGGTTCGCCCTTTCATTTATTCAACATGTGTTTATTCAACAATGTTTTAATGAAATCTCTGAAAAACACAAAAATAAAACAAAACTCATCAGCTAGGGCATGACTCCAAAGATCCAGGGTCTGCTGCCTGAGAGCTTACAATAACAGGAGAGGAAGGAAGGTCTTCCTGAACAAGGAGACATTTTTGTGGGGTCTTGAAGGATGGCTAAGGGGTGTTTCAGAGGTGGGTATAGCTTGGACAAAGGCTCAGAGGTGAGGCAAAAGGTCAGTGTGAATGGGAGCTGTACTCCAATTTGTGTAAATGACTCAATTCCTGACCTACTTAGTGGATGAAGTAATTCACTGATAAAGAAGTGGTATGAAGGTGAAGCATGGAGGAAGATGCTGGAAGGGTAGGTGGGGGATAAATCACAGACGCACTGAATGGGAGTTGAGGAGTCTGGGCTTCATCTGCTTGGCAGTGGGGAGCACTGGAGGCCTTGACCAGATAGTGGCAGGTCGGATGGGCACTCTGAGAAGGCGTCTCTGGGTGGCCTGAAGGAGGCTAGGGCAAGATTCAGGCAGAGAGGGTGAAGGGGAGTGCAGGCTCCTTTTCCCATTCTGGTTCTATGAATAATAATACTAGTAATACCTACAAGAGATACTTCATAGAGCTTCCTGCGAAGAACGTCAGGCACTGTTCTAAGTTCCTGACATGTATTAAATTATTTAATCTGCACAAGAACCCTATGAAATAGGTACTATTGTTTACTTCCATTTACAGATGGGTAAGACACAGCCAGGGGAGGTCACGTGCTCAAGGTCACATAGCTAGGAAGCACTGAGGTTGGGAATCAAGCCCAGGTTTCTAGGCCCTAGAGTCTGCTCTTCAGCACTGCCCAGTATTGTCTTCTCCAATTTAAACCCCACAATTCTGCATTCTGGGATTTTGTCTCCTTGATAGAGAAAAGCCCCTCTGGACAGCACCTTTGGCTGCCCTCTGAAGCCCTAAGAATATAGCAATAAGTCCCTCAATGTACATGAACTGACCAGCTCCCACTCCCAGCCCTGTGGGAGCCCAAGTGACCAGGGGCAAGTCCCTCTCTGAGGGTGCTGTGTCTCCCTCTGTAAAGTGAGGATAGAATGTCATCCTCACGGGATGGACACGAGAACTGCATGTCACTAATTGGTGTCATCACAGTAGCCGCCAGGTGTGGAGTAGGGGCTGGGCAGGGTCTTTGACTCACATCTTGCACAATCTCCACAAGGGCTACAACCACCTCCCCTGCCAACAGATGAAGACACTGAGGCCCAAAAAGGAAAGACAATTCACCCCCAGAAACAATCTGGCCGAGTTGGGATATGAATTACAGTTTCCTCAGTAGGGCCTAGGAGGTGCCTAAGGCACTGAAGACTTCTCTCAAAATGTGGACCAGTGTGCCTCCAACCCAAGGAGGGTTCCTGGGGTGTCTTTTAGGTAATGAGGACAAAAAGCAGGGATGTGGCTGATTCCTGGGCCTAACACTGCTGAGGGGTCAGCCTCAAGGGTATCCTGAACGTGCTCCTGTGCACAGCTATGTTGGGGTCATAGGCCAGGTATGGATGGCCCTGTTCTTGGCTTGGGGTCTGGCCCAAGGCCTCCCCCTTTCTCCTGGAGAGTTGGGGTATGTGAACTTTGAAGGCTGGGTCCGACATCATGAGGTTGTCCTGGGCTTCTGGACTCTCTGCAACCTCAGGCAGCTCTGTTCTGGGTCTCAGTTTCCCCTTGAATCCAGAGGGCACAGCAAGATGATAAGGAGCTAGCCTTCCTCCCCACTCTGCCTAAACGACTGGCACTTCTCTGAGACCATGTCTCCTCCTCTCTAAGCGGGCCCAGTCCCACTTGGGAAAGGTAGAGGAAGGCCTGCTGGCTGAGCGCCTAGCCTAGCACAGAGAGCGCTTGCTTAACAAAAGCCGCTATTATTATTCCAGGCTATCCCAAAGGCTGCTGTGAGGCTCAGGGTGGGAAAGCTTGTAGGCCACTTTCCAACACTGGAATTTGCAATCATTTTTAGCTGCTGTGGTCCCACAGTAGAGGTTTGACTCTGGAGTTCAGAGAGATTCCCTGGAGAAGCTTCTGGAGGTCCCAGAGCAAGGGAAGTTGTTGGAATTCCCTTCTCTTGAGGCCATTGGGGCAGACTGCAGCCCCTGAAAGGCTGTTCCAGTCAGGAACAGCCCTGGACCCGAATGTTCAGCCACATTGGGCATGAGCACAGGGGTAGCCGAGGCCCCACACTTCTTCCTTTACTAGCCCCATTGTATAGATGAGGAAACTGAGGCCCTGTGAGGTACAAGGACTGTTGTGGTGAGGCAAAGTCTCAGACACAGAAGTTACTCATGGTCCAGTCCCCAGGCTGGGCATCTTGCACCTGGGCTGCCCCAGCTCCCCAGTGACAGCTGTCTCTGGAGCTGATTCATCTCTGGCTTAGCAAGGAGCTCGGCACATGGCCTGGCATGGACCAACTACTCAGCCAATATTGGTTTTATTGATTTACATTCTCTCCCTTCTTCAAGATCCTCTGAGCTTGGAAACTTGAAATTGGCTGGAGGTGGGATGGGAAGAAAGGCCTCATTTTAATCTGAAGTGAGTCATGTAAGTTGATAAATTTAGAAGTGGCCTAAAGAGCTCTTGATCTCCTGCCTTCAGATAGTTGCTACAAAAGACTCGTTCTCAGCAATCTTTGCCTTGCAAATGCACATGTCAGTGTGGACACTGTCATGCCCTGCCGGGGTCCCCCTCACGAGCCTGTGGAGCAGGTACCCGGGTCGCTGGGCTGTTACACCTTCTCTGCAGAAATGCTTGGGCTGAACAGGGGCTGCTGTCTCAGGCTTGCTCTGAAGGACCTCCACCCCAGACCCACATGGGGATGCATGCACACATACATGAGCTCCTTCCCTCCAGCCCTGTCCCTTCCCATGACCTTGACTAGCAGCAATGCCTGGGCAATTTTGAGTCTTAGACATTTAAAGTCCTTGGAGGGCACATCTGGCCCCCAAATTCTTGTTCTAAAGATGGAAACTGATGTCCAAAGAGGGACTGTGTTGGGTCCAAGGTCACTTGGGGCGTTTGTCAGGGTAGGCTACACCCAGGTGTCTACTTCCCTACTCTCACTCCAATCCATTTTGTGGCCCTGGCTCTGCCCAGGGCTGGCTCCAGCCTTGGCCAGGGCTTTTGCTCTCTCCAGGAGGGAGTTCTGCTGTGTCAACTCTGCAGTAGCCACCCAGAAGGCCAGGAAGTGCTGGCTGGTAGGCATGCAGGGTGGTTGGCAGGCTCTGCTGACCTTGAGCATGACCCAACTCAGCCCCTTCCCCTATACTACGGTGAACAAGCAGAAATGTGAAGGGAGAAGGAAAACGTTTCTGAAGAGAGCCCTGACCCAGAGGATGCCACATCTGGCTGCAGCTTTTTCTAGAAACCCACCCTCTCCGGGCTAGGATCCCTCTTGCCATAAGAATCAGAGTCCTGGCCTGACATGGGAAAGAAGGTGATATTGTGCTGGGGCCTGGCCACTGGGGAGAGCTATATGTGTGACCTTGGGAATATCCACATACCTCTTGGCCTCAACTGCTCTAACTGTAAAACAAGTGCAGTCTGTATTGTTATTATTTTATTGAGCTCAGGGTCTATTTCAGCTGCCATTTATTGAACTAGAAGACACTCATTAGAAGTTCATCAAAAAACAATTGCCTTTGCTTCTGCCAAGCATTGCCCTAAGCACTTTAATTTTATTTAATTCTTCTAGCACTCCTATGAAATTGAGACTTTTACAGATGGTGGGACTAAGGCACAGAAGTTAAGAAACTTGCACAAGGTCACACAGCAAGGAAATGGTAGGAGTTAGAATCCCAGAGTCTGTGACTTAAACTCCTCCCTCTACTATAGCCTTTGTTGTTTGTTTTGAGCTGCCAATTACTAAACACTTACTGTATACAGGTATTCTGTGGTACATGATCCACACATAAGCTTGCTGATTTCTCACAAGAGCCCTGAGAGGAAGAGGAAACAAAGGCTCCTGCGTGTGCACAGAATTGCCCAAGGTCCTATGGTGACTGACCTGGGGAGGCCGGCAGGAGACAGGCTTATTCCCATCAGCTTGGTCTTTTATAGGTTTTTATCTTATTTACCATATTTCACTGAATCTAAGGCGCATCCATCGTAAGATGCATTGCTACTTTATATATACTTAAGAAAGAAAAAGGCATGACTGGTTCTACGTGACATGCCAGCACCTGTAATACGTGCCCCTCTTTCAGAGATGTCAAAACATGCATCTGGGAACCCACACAGTTCAGCTTTATTCACAACAACCCTATAAGGTGGGCGCTATCATCGTCCCCACTTTACAACTGAGGGAACCAAGGCTCAGCACCCAGGCCTTATATTTGATGCTACGCAGTCTTGGCCCAGACTTGGTCCTGAACCACCATGCTACATCACTACTAAGTCAGCCCACATGGGATATGCCCCCTGCCCCTGGGCACAGATCAGAATGCTGAGAAGATTCAGGCAGGTGAAGCCCAGCACCTTTTGCTCTGAACTAGGTTTTGTTTCTCACCCAGTGGAGAGGCCTCAGGCAGACTAGGGGATACCCCCAAAGGGTTTCTCAAGGATCCCCCACCACTCCACAGCCTTGACAGAAAAACATGACAGCTCAGCTTCCTGTGCCACACTTGAGCTCTTGCTCTAGCCCAGCAAAGCAGGGATTTGAGGAAGCCAGGCTGGAGTGAGCACCTCTGGGTTACCTTCCCTATGCCCTCTGCAAAACAGTCCCTGGTGGTGGCCAGATATGGCCCAGTGGAGCAGCCCCAGGCAATGTGGAGAATGACATTGCTTTATAGGAAAGCTGTCCTCAGGGTGGGGATGGGAGCCCCAGAGATACATGCTTCCTTCCTTCGAAGCTATATGGCTCATGGACCCAAATGAGAGTCATTCGTTCCCGGCTTCTTCCCACAGGCTCTTCCAACCTCGTATTCCACTACGGCACAACTTTCCTGAGTCTTTGCAAAGATTAAATCCACCTGTCTGCTTTTCCTGGGACTAGGACTTGCCTCTTCTGAGGCCATCTTTAAGGAAGCCCTCTGCAGGCCTTTTTCCAGAAGTCCCTGAGCCAACTGCACCCTTTGTATCACTTTCCTAAATCCTTATATGACAAATAATAGTATGATGATAGTAACACTATTCTTATCCTCATTTTAGAGAGGAGGAAACATTCTCTGAGCCTTCAACAGGACCATAACTGCAGGCCAGGCACTTTAGCTGAATTCCACTTGTCTTTCATGGCATCTGGGAAGGTGGATACTTCTATGGAGAAGTACACTGAGGTTAAGTCACTAGTTCAACCACATGTAGCTATTTAAGGGTGGAGCCACTTGGATGAGACTCGGAATAGGCAACTACCTTCCCACACACGAAATGAACAAATATTTGTAAAGTGCTTGAGGATATATTTTAGTTATTAGTAACAACTATTACGCTCAGCATTTTAGAACTTGGCAATTACCCCACAAGCTTAGTGTTGCTGTCTCCCTTCTCCAGATGAGGACCACAAGGTCTGCAGAGCGTGAGGGCAGAGATAAGAAGGCACTATAGGCTCTCAACCCTGCGCTGCCCAGGTCTCCTGGCCTAGCACAGCCCCTTCATACCTCCAAGCTCCCCTGACCACCTCCAGCTCTTCTTTCTGGAGCTCAAGAGCCCCCACAGGCTGTGGGTCAGCATGGGACTGGCTAGAACTCCTGCCCCATGGATTTCTGGGTATGGAGAGCCCCCAGCCAGCTTTAAAAAGTTGGAAAGGAGAAAGAGCACCAGAGACCTGGGTTCAAATCCCAGCTGTGCCCCTCACTTGCTATGTGACTCCGACATGTTCTTAGCCTTCCCCAGGCCTTGATTTCTGTATCTGTAGAATGGGAATTTGTGAGGAAGAAATGACTTACTAGCAGGAAACTAGCGGAATATTAGTGATTGCAGGGGGGAGCTGAAAGTGTCCCTCCTCAAATTCATGTCCACTTCAGAATGTGGCCCTATTTGGAAATGGGTCTTTGCAGATATATTTAAAGATCTCAAGATGAAATCATCCTGATGGATGGGCCCCGTGTCCAGTGACTGGTGTCCTCATAAACGGAAGACAGGACACTGAGACACATAGAGAAGAAGGTTGATGTGTGGGTGAAGAAGAAGATAGAGATTGCAGAGATGCACCTATAAGTCAGTGGGCACTCAGGCTCACTGGTAAGCACCAGGAGCTGGAGATGAGGCAGGGTATGCAATCTCCCTCAGGGCCTCCAGTAGGAACCAGCTCTGCTGACACCTCAATGTCACATGTCCAGCCTCCAGAACTGTCAGAGACTAGGTTTCTGTTGTTTCAAGCTACCCAGGTTGTGGCCATTTGCTACGGCAGCCCACAGGAAACAAGGAGCGGTTTTAAGTGTGACTGCAGTTAATAATACCTCAGCCTTGCAGTGTCTCAGACCCTCCATCCCGAGGGCCAGCTGGCAGGAGAATCTGCTCTCACTGAGGACACAAGGCAGGCAGGGATCACTGCCACCTCTCTCAAGTCATGTCAGTGAGACCAGGGCACTGACGTGACTTGCCCTAGGTCACCCATCCTTGACCGAGCTGGGCCCCCAACCCGGCTCTCCTGACCCTGTGGCCCAGGCCTCCTCTCCCAGACCTGGGGGCCTCTGGAGCCTCAGGGAGCGCAGCTCTGGCCTCCTTCGGCTGCCTCTACTAGGCCAGGCCATCTTGCCCTCCACTCCTCTGATCCTGGAGCGTTTTCCTGGATTGCACAGGATGCATCTCAGGTCTTAGAAACACTCCCTACTGCAGACCAGGGTGAAGCCCTTAGCACATCCCCTGGCATCCAGTAGGTTCTCAGGGGTTGCAGCAAGCATCACCTATTCTATATTGTCGTCATACTGCAGCCCTCTGAAGTGGGCACCTATGCCCATTTTACAAGATCAAAACCAGGGCTTGAAGAGGCAAAGGGATTGACTCAAGGGTCAAACTCATCAACGGCTGAGGTAGGCTTCAGACTCACACCTCTCGATTCTCAATCCAAACTGACTCTCGAGCTCCGCAACTTCCATTCACTGAGCCACCAATGCAGGCCACACCCCAAGCCCAGCACTCTATGTCCATTATTTTCCTCACTTGTCCCCTGCCACAGCCTGCAAGGTGGGTACTATTACCAACCCTTTGCCAGATGAGGGAACTGGGGTTCCACCCTACTTACTGCCTTAAACTCCAGAGCTTTGCTGTCTTCCCCAACTATAACCACCACTGACTGTCTTGGTCCAGGGGCACAGTCTCCCTAGATATTTTCTTGTTTGAGGTTCCCCCTGGAAGGGAGAAATTTATTACTGCATGTTTAGTGTTCTGGCTTTGGACAGGGCAAGGTGGGCTGGGGGGCCCAGATTCCAGGCAGGAGACCCAACCCTGCCTCCCACATTGCTCTGTGTGTTCCAGGTGGGGCTGAGGAAGAAGCCTTTCCATCCCCCCACCCCACCCCACAAAGTGTGTATGCATGTGGTGTCTGACACTCACATCCCAGACAGCTCTGCCGCAGCCTGGGAGCTAAGGGGGGTATTGAGAGGACCCGCTGTGCACCTCAGGGTCCCCCAAGTCCTCAACCCTCACCCTGCATCTATAACATGCCAGCTGCTTCACACTATTACTTAGAAGCTTCCCAGCAGCCCTGCTTGAAGTCTGTTCCCCTTCTGGAGGGGGGAAGATCAAGGTTTACAGAAGATGAGCCATTTTCCTCACTATCATAGAGCTGGGGAGAGTTCACCAGCACGACTCAAACCCAAGGCTCGGTGAGTCTCTTAGGAGCACCCCTCCCAGCCACCCTGTTGAGAAAGATAGTCTTGTTTGCCATGCGAAGGTTGAGCAGCCCCCGGAAGGGCCTGATTAAGCTGTGCAGGGTACAGCCAGAACCTGGTGGTGTGATGCGGACTGGAGAGTGGGAGGCCTGAGTGTCAGTCTCACTTTGCCCCCCAATTGACCTCAGTTTCCTCAGATGTGGCAGGAGCCAGCCAATAACATGGTGCCCAGGTTACCTCCAGCTCTGAGAGCCTCTGAGCTCCCCCAAACCTGCTCTCACTGGCCTCAGCTCCCCCGGGTATGAAGCTAGAGAGATGAGAACTCTAGGACACCTATGAAAACACAGCTCTCAGGACCTCCTGAATCATTAGGTGGGGACCCAGAAATTTGCCCTCCACCAAGTGATTCTTTAGGTCCACTAATGCTTGAGCCCCACCAGCCTAGAAATTTCCCTTCCTTGCTTCCCCTCTTGACCTTGGTCAATTGCAGCAGCATGGTGTTCCCTTGCTCTGGCCCCAGGCCCTGATGCCCATCACACCTCTAAGCACAGACCTCCAGAGTGCTCAAGGTTCTCAGACAGCTGTGGGGTAAGGCAGGGCAGGGATAGGCATTGCCAGGGTACAGAGGAGACTGAGGTGCGGAGGGACAAAGCCATTTACCCAAGGTCATACAGCTGATCAGAAGTAGAGGCTGAGTCTGGTGCGCTCATCATTTTAACTTAGAGTCAAACATCTGGGGAAAACCAGGAGTCAAATAAGGCCCCTGCTGCTTCATGCCTGGGACCTGAGCAAGATGGTAAGATACTCTACTCTCCGGAAGACACAGTGTGACCTTGGACAAATCCTTTCACCTGGCTGGGCCTCAGTTTTCCTGTTATGAATGGGTCCAGGCCAGTTAACTTTAGAATGCGCACATCTGCTTTGGCTTTCTAGGGGACATCAGTTCCATGAGGAAAAAGGCTGGTAGAGCTGTCTAGGACATGGCCACATATGCCCGGGGAGGACTCTGCTTTTACCCTTGGGAGACTCTCTGGACCCTTTCTTGGAGCCTCACCCCCAAATTCCAAGTTCTTGGGCTGTTGGTTCCCAAGATGTTAGCACTCTAAATGAGCTGACCTCATGGAGGAAGGGAGAGGAGGGTCTAAGAGGGCAGGCAGGGAAACTGATGGCCTGGCCCGCACCCTAACTCTGCCATGTCCCAGCTGTGTGACCTTGGATAAGTGTCTCCACTTCTCTGTGCAGCTTCCTCGTCTGTGGCACGGGAATAACATGGCTATGAGAGGCCCCGCTGATGCGATGTATGCAGAACAATTAGCTCAGTGAGTGCCAGCTGGCTTATTATTTACCCAAGTTTCCCAACCCATACCTGTGCTAGGTGGGGAGAGTGGGCGAGGGGGCCCCAGCATTTCAGTTTCTCTACAGTATAAACCACAGGCAGCTTTTCTGATCTATGGTCTGGAGAGGACTCTGGGGGCTGCTGGCAGTGTCCTGGTCCCCAGCTCTGCAAGACTCCACACCAGTGTGCTGGTCTCCTTGTGCCAGTCCAGACTCCTGGTAGTCTGGGCTGTGGGCAGCAGCTACTCCTGCCCGCTCCTCTGTCCCCTTTCCAACTCCAGGCAGCCTCCTCTGCAGCACATCAATAACACAAGATGGCCTTTCCTGAGCCCAATCACAGTTCCCTGGGAATCTGGACTGGCCCTTGCCTGGCCAGTATCCCTCTGTCTTCACAGGGGGACTCCTGAGGGGCAAGCCTATCCCCAAGTGCCCAGAGAGGCACCTTCACTCCCACGGGAGATGCCTGGAACCTGAGGACTGGATGTGTGCAGGCGGCATCGGCAAGGTGCTGCATCTGTGTGCCTGGGCCATCTTCGTACATATGCCACCTACATTCCTTCACCTGTGGGCACATTCCAGCATGCTGTGTGCCTGCTAATGCCGGACAGGCATGCAGATAGCATTTGGGACACCACATATGTGTGCTTGTCATTTTCACATGGGGGCCAGCCCGCACATGGCCACATGCCACATTCGTGGCTGCTGCAGGGCACCGTGTGCAGGCCGGTTAGCCCCTATGCAGCCGACTGCATTCCTCTGTTAGAGCTACGCACATGTGTGGGTATGCCAGGTTCACAGGTGCACGTGTGTGTGCATGATGCATTCATGTGCATGTGGTAGTCTGCAGGTGAGCAGGTGGTCTTCAGGGAATTGAGTTGTAGCCACATGTGCTGCGGTGTATCAGTGGGCACAGGAACTCTGTGTATATGATTTGAACACACACAAGACACTACTATGTGTACTATATTTGTGTATGTGCATTTGTGCAAATCTGTGGCTGTGTATGTGCCCTGATGAGAATGGGACTGGAGGTACAAAGGTAGCTAAATAACATGGGCCATTCACATCTCTCCTGGGCTTCCCAGCACGGTCCCCCAGAGCTGCGGTTGCCCCCTCCCTGCCACTGCCCCTTCCACGAAGTTAACAGGCGGAGGCCCCCTGGGGCCTGCGTTCCAAGCCCCTTCCTACTGCACACGTCAAAGGAGAATTTCTCCGGATGGCTCCTGCAGCTCCTGGAAATGCCCCAAACGTCAGCTCTGCCTCCTCCCAGCGATTTGGAGAGCAGTGCAGGCGGGGAGGGGACCCCACTCTGCGCTGGGCAAGGGGCACTCAGCATCACACCAAGACCTCTGATGGCTGAGCTTGCCTACTAGCTTACCCTTCTGAAGGTCGAGCCTGGCTGGGCCTCTGTGTGGGGGCTCCCAAGACCCCCGGGGGCACTTCCCTGACCAGGGCAGGCCAGCCACAGAGACCCCTCCCCATACAACCTAGTTGGACAGAGGGCAGCCTGGGAATGGCCACTGGGCTAGAAGGGTGGCTGCCCATAGCAGCCCATCCATGGGGAGTGTAGAGACCCGCTGATGGGTTTCCCAGTCCTGATCCTGCAGGGGGCAGGGAGGAGCCCCAGGTAGCTCGCTCTCAGCCAGAGGCCACCCCAACTAGCCTAGCCCAGGAACTGGGCTTCCGGGCTGAAAGTGCCAACTCCACCACCCAGCATGACTGCTGCAAAATGGCCTGGCTATCCCACTCCTGCCCCCCTTCTGGCCATCTTGGGAACCGGGGGGTCTCATCCCTGCCACCGCATGCTTTGGCAGGCCCGACCTGGTGGTCCTGGTACACAGCAGCCCACCTGCCAGGGGGACCCTCTGTGGGAGCCTCCCTTTGCCTCTTTCCTGGAGCCTAGTGGGGGCCAGGCAGGAGGCACCCTGTAGTCCTCTGTGTCTCCCTGGGACGAAGCTCAGAGGGAAGAGAACCTTGCCCCCTGCTACCGGTTTGCTTGCTGGTCCTTGCATAACAACCATCGGGGGCATTTGCTGAGCAGAGGCTGCCGGCATCTACCTGAGACCGTGGGCATCTGCCTGTCTAAGGCCCCCCTGCTCACGTCCCCAGCAGCCCAGTCCTATCCCCCAGCACACGGACCCTCACACTAGTGTCTCCCTCGGCAGCTCCCAATGCAGCCTCAGCTGCTGCCAGATAAACAAGCCGGGTCCCCCCCCCCCCCCCACGCTGCCGCCACCACCATCAGCACTGAAAAAAATCAAATGAAATGAAACAAAATAAAATGGGTGAGGGAGGAAGGGGAGAGCGGAGTGGGGCGCTTTTTATTTTTTATTTTCTCATGCTGGGGGATGCCGGTACTTACTTGGCTACGAAAATCACCACAAATCCGGCACGGTTTCCAGGCGGGCAGCCCCGTAATCGCGGTGCGGCAGCTGGTGCCGCGGCTGAGCCCAGCCAGCGTGCCCGGGTCCCTCTGCAGACTGTACCATCCTGCCCGAGCAGGTGGGGGGGCGGGGGGGCGCAGGCGCCGGCGCCGGCTTCTAGGAGAGCATCTCGCTGGCAAAATGCAATCTCGGGGGAGGCAGAGGCCGCCCCAGCCGCTGCGCTGCCTGCCGGAGGCTGGGGGAGGGGGCGGAGGCCGGAGGACGAGGGAGGGACGCGGGGAGGGCTTGTTCTGGTGGGGAGACTGGGGAGGAGAGTGGGGGCGGGGGTGTGTGGGCCGAGCCACCACGGTGTTGTTTGCGGTTTTAATTCCTCCCGTGGGGTCAGGAGGAACTGAAGCTGGCAGCGTCCCAGGAATATGCCCGCTCCCCCGAAGTAGGAGGGAATGTCAAGGGCACGGTGAGGGTAGGGTTGGGGCTGAGCCGGTCGGAGGGCGTCCTGCGACTGGTGGTGGGGGGTGGGGAGGGACAGGGGAGAGAGGAAGGCTTGGCTCACACGGCCCCCAGTCATCCCCTACTTTCTGGGGGGGCTCCTTCAGGTGTGCAGGGGGCTCTGGTTTCCCCCTCTTTTTGGTCAGGACATCCCCAGACCTGGGGGGCGGCAAAGGTCACAGAGGGGGATCGATGAACTCAACACAGACTAGACATATCTGTGGTTGCAGGTCCAACACAGCAGAGCATGCACTGAGCTCCCTACTGCCATCTAAAAACTACCCCTGCAGCCCCACCCGCGGGGCCCCCACCTGCCTGGGGGCTGCAATTCTGGTGGAAGCCCCCCCACCCCCACCCAAGAGGCTGTTTATCTGCTCACAGATGCCCACTGGCAGGGGCATCTGCATATGCCTCCTGTATCCATATAATCTACAAGGACATCTGTGATGAGTTGGGGGGTTGTTTATGTTGGGGGGCACTGACCATATTCCAGAGACTCCAGGGACCCCTGACGAGAAGTCTGCAGGAATGCAATCCTCCCAGCCAGTTGTCCACTTCTTCCTGCCTTATCTGCTCCCCTTCTAAGTCCAGACCTGCTGCCCCTTTAAATCCAGACTGGTGGGAGGACAGAGCTAGGAGCAAGGTTAGGAGGTCATAGTAGGTGAAGGGGCTTCTCTTGGATTCTGAAGCTTCCCTCTCCAGGGTCCTGCCTCCTCCAGGAGGGGCGCCCTGCTTGGGAGGAGGGCACCGAGGGTGGAAGGACCTTCAGGACCGCCGTCTCAGGGTCTCAGGGTACCTGTCAGTGTGGTGGGGGACCCGTGTTGGGGGAGTGGTCAGGGTTGGCAGTGGCCCCAGAAGGCAGCTCCAGATTGAAGCTGTCCCCACCCCCTGCCCAGTTCTGAGCTGCCCGCCCAAGCCTGAGCGTCCCGAGCTGCCTCTCCATCCCTGGGCTGGCACAGAATATCAATTTGTCTCGTTAAGCTGAAAGTCTGCACTGCACCAAAATCAGAACCTGGCCGGGCAGAGGGGCCGCGGGAGGCAGAGAGCTGGGAGTGAGCGGCAGCGGCAGGGCCTCCATCAGCAGGGCCATGCTGTTACCCCTTGCTCTTTATCCCCGTGAAACCACCAAGGGGTCCCCTTCTGCTCCTGGGCCAGGCAGAGTGAGATGTTCAGGGAGGATGCTGAGAAGCTAAGGACGCTGAGTGTTGTGCAGCCCTGGGCTCCGCTGTGCCAGGCAGGGAAGATGCTCAGCTGGGGTTCGGACAGAGCAGCCCAGGACACAGCTCGGAGAGGCTCTTGCCCTCACCCATAGCCTGGCTCAGGGAGCTGCCACCTTGGCCCCTTCTTGGCTGTATAGATGGGGGTCTCCACTGGTCCCCCTCCAGGGGAGACTTCTAAGTTAGACTCACAGGAGGGGCCAAGCCGAGAGTGCCCCACCCCTTCCCCAGGGTCTAGAGGCAGCCTCTGTCCTTTAATACAGGGTCACATAAAAGCATTCTGAGATGGCCAGGTTGAGGGTGGGCAAAACGGCAGAGGGTCAAAGGCCCACCGCAGCTCACATATGGTCAGAGCAAAGGTATCTGTGCCAGAGCAAAGGTATCTGTGCTAGAAATCCCACCGTTATTTTGGTGACGTCAAGGGTGGGGTGGAGTGGGGTGGGCAAACCACTAATCCTGATTACAAAGCAAATAGCTTCACAAGGGACCGGTTATAAGCCACCATCTCCACACTAATCATCCTTTCTGTGTCCTGCACACTTTACAGTTTGCAAAGGCCACTGCAAGACAGTAAGTTGTTTGATCCTACCGCTAGAACGATTTCTATGAGCATCTGAATTACAGGGAGGAATTTGCAATGTCGAGACCAGGGCCAGGTCTCTCAAGCCAGGAAGGGGTAAATCAAACTCGTAACCTAAGCCTGAGGACTCCAAGCCCATGGCTCCCTACCTGTGAAGGCCAGCATGGTGTGGGCCTGTTGGGAGCCCCAACACTTGTCCACTTGAAAGTCCGAAGTCCTGCCTGTTCACTGGCTCCTGTCTGGGGTAGGCTGGGCCTTCACCAGCAAACACCAAACTCTCAGGAGCTCATGGGTTTCAGTTCCCAGAATCTAAGACTAGAACTGACACCTGGCTGAGCTCCTATCTCCTTGGTATTTCAGGCCCTGAAATTGTACTTCACCCTCAGCACCCACAACAAAGTTACAGGATACACCCTAACTTCTAAGGCAGCTCAAATGTTGACTAGCATAGTCTGAAAGTTTTTTAAAAAATCATGTTTGGCCCATGAACTCCTATTCATCCTTCAAAGTCCAGTTCAAATGCTGCTTTCTCAGATAGTCCTTCCTGATTCCACCAAGAAAATCAATGAATGCGTCTGGCCTGGCTCTGACCACACTGTATTGTAATGGTCTACACATCTGTCTCCCTTGCTGAGCTCTGACCCCATCAGCTGTGTCTCCAGAGCCCCCTGCCCCCAGCATGTGGTAGGTGCCGCGATATAGGTTTGAATGAATATGCTGCTGTGTGATTTTGATTTATCAAATGTCAGAACCAGAAGGACCTTCCAGGACTTCTATCCAATTCTCCCATCTTACAGTTGAGCAAACTGAGGCCTCAAGAAAGAATGTAAGTGGCTGGCTTGCCCAAGGTCATCTGGCCACAGAATTAGTCCCCTGCCCTGCCCCCTGTACCTCCCCTTCCTGCAGCAGACACACCTAGGGCATCTGGTCTGTCTTTCCAGGATATGTTGGGGGACAGAGGGTACTGGGCAGGCAGAGGTATTGTGAAATCTGACAAACAATGGTGCTAGTGTTGAAACTCTGGGAAGGTTGGAAACGACAAGTCAGGGTGACCCATGGGGAAGAGGGGCAAGAGGCAGGAGGCTGGCCAGGAGGATTACTGATAGCTTCTGCCTGCAGCATGATTTGGCTTATGGTCATGGTGAGAGTTGGGGGAAGGTATGAGAAAAAGGGCAGGGGTGAAGGAAGAGTCAGCTCAGTCTGATTTCCAAACACTCTTTGATTGTCCAGACCATGTTTTGGGGAACAAATCCCAGGACCAGAGAGTAGTTGGGGTAAAGGGTTAGTCTACCTAGGGATGAAGCCGGCTGATGAAAGCAATTTGCATAAGGGAGACAGATGAGGTAGGTCCAGAGGGGTCTGAGGGAGGTGGAATCAAATGCAGTCAGAGGCCAGCTGTGTCCTCTCTGGGAGACACAGGTTTTCTTTTGCTTCCCCTCTTGTAGGGAAGCAGGAACAAGGGCTCCTCTGCCCTTGCCTTGCCCAGCTCAGGGTCTTCTGACACCTGGGCAGGGGTCCTGGGGCAGGTAAATTGCTGTCACAAAGAGATGCTGGCTGGATCCCTCAGAGGCTGAGAAGGTATTTCCAAAGGCCCCTCACATCCCTGCCTTGTCTGACCTTCACACATCCCCTTGGGGAGATTGGGCTTCTTCCCATTTTATAGAAGAGAACATGCAAGAGACCTTAGTGACTTGCTTAGGAGGCACAGAGCCAGTGAGGGCCAAGGTCAAGATCTGAGCCCAGATCTGACCCACTACAGCTATAGACCTTTCCCTCTGTTCTTTCCTAAAGTTACCCAAATTTGAGGTGCATGACTCAGGCTCTACTAGGATCATGATGACCTTGAAGGACCACAGAATGTGTGTCTGGGGACCAGGCAACCCAGCTTGTCCCAAGACTCCCAGCCACCTTGGGGCCCTACATCCATTCCCGCCAAGGTCCCAAACTTCCTCAGCCCACCTGACCTTGGGCTGAGGTTTTGTGGCAAGTCAGACAGATCTGGGGTCAAATCCCTGCTCTTTCATTTCCTGGCAGTACTTGGCAAATGACTCAACTTCCCTGAGTTTTCTCATCTGCAAAATGGGGACTTATACCTATTTGGCAGGGTCACAGGCTAAAGGAGAATGGCAGCTGTTATTAATAGGGTAAACGCAGAGGGCGAGATGCTCCAGGAGGCCCCTGGGAAATGTTGGGGTGATAGGACTCTTCCTGCCCCTCTTCCTGCTGGATGATGGTTCTCAGATCCTCAACCCTGTGGAGCTCCGACAGGGCTGGCCTTTGAGACCCTGACAGTCCAGGGCAGTCTGCTGACCTGCAAACCCAGGCTCCCAGGTCCTGGCTGGTCCCACCGGCTCTTGCTCCCTCAGGGAGGAGGGGGTCAGCCTGACTTACAACTTCAGCCGCCATTCCTATCAATGTCCTATCTCACGGGGGTGAGCTTCACAGCATCCTGGGAGGTAGGTCCTATTTTTCATTTCCATTTTACTGATGAGGAAAGTGAAGTACAGATAGGCAAAATGATGTTGTCCAAAGTCATATGGTGAATAGGGGCACTGAGGCTTGAAATCAGGACTGTGTGAGGCCCCATACTGAGCCCAGAGACCCCAAGGGAGGTAGGTTTGAACGTAGGTCCAGGGAGCCATGGGACTTCATTTCCCATAGGTTAGAAAACCTGAACCCAAAAGGCCTACCCTCGCCTTTCAGTGGGGCAGGGCAGGAGCGTGATGATGGTTGACTTTGCTGCCGCTCTGTGAGGCCAGAGGTTAGGAACAGGGGCCAGTGAGGAAGCTAGTACTTTCTCTCCTGGAAGAACACATAGCCAGGGGAATCAAGAACTATTCTGGGAGGACTCCCTGGGGGAGGTTGTCTTTTCCAGGCCTAGGCAACATGGTCTCATCCCTTCGGTTAATGCACATGCAAACGTACCGTCCACTCCCATCTGTCAATCCTGCCTCTTCACCTTGGTCTCCCTGCTTCTTCTCCTGCTCTCCTCCCCCTGTTTACCTATCCCTTGCACCTTAGAGAGCTTTCTCAACTCCTCTAAATCCTTTTTGGCTCCCCTGTGCTCCCGTCATAAAGCCCAAACTCATTCCATGGCTCTTGAGGGCCAGATGAGTATTCCAGACCCCTCCCATTATCTTTCATCCACTTTCCTCACACTAAGCCTCTCCTGCTCTCACACACACACTCACATTTCCATGCCCCTGTGTCTTTGCATGCACCATCCACTGCCTGGGATGCCTTCCTTTCTCATTTTTCTGCCTGGAGAACTCCTACTCATCCTTTAAGGCTCAGCTCCAGCAACTCCTCCTCTCTGATGCCTTCCCTGCTTTCCCCTCCATCATCTCCAGCCCCTAAGAAGAGTTTCTTGCTATTAACCTTTTTTATGTGCATCTGTCATATCCATCAAGCTGAGGAAATCCTTGGGGATAGAAAATGGATCTCATTTGCTTGTTGTATCCTCAGCACTGGGCACAGAACCTCAATAATATTGATTGAACCGAGGAGTGCAGGTTTGTTGAATGAAAAAGCAATTCCCCTGGTGGTTTTGAAATGGTATTTGCATTTCTCTGTGGCTCTGGAAATATTCTTGCACTTGCCAGAGGTTCTGTTGTAAGCGTTGCTGTTTTCTGAGCCTGTCAATGAATGGGGCTCTCTCTGCATGCCCACTTTGTAAAGGAAAAAGAAGACCTGAACTTCACTCTGACGTCTCTCAGTGATGTCTCTTCTGGGACTGGGATGCTTGAGCCCAGAGCTGAACTCAAGGTGAATTGAGCACCCAGGGAAGAGCCCCTATCCCTAAATGCTCCTTCCCAGCTACCTATAGTCTGACATTTTACCGCTAGTAATTCATTTTTGGGGATTATTCAGTCTACAAATATTTATTTAGTTCTCACTGAATATGAGGTACTGTGCTGGGGTTCCTAGTGAATGTGTGTGTGTGTGTGTGTGTGTGTGTGTGTGTGTGTGTGTGTGTTTTCACTCCTGCTGGAAGACTGACTCCCTGGAGAAAGAAGATAAGGAAGGAGGAAACAGAAGGAATAGGGACGATGGACTTAGGACTGTCAGGAGAAGGGAGGAGGGCATTTGTCATTTGCGGAGTGCCTACTAGGTGCCAGGCACTTAACGCAAGAGCTGTATTTACTCCTCATCACAACCCCAAAATTCAGTGTTCTCAACTCTCAATTTAGAGGTGAAGAGCAAGCCCAGAGAGGGTGAGTGGCTTGCTTAGAGGAGCACAGCTGTGTGGCCTAGGACTGAGCATTCAAACCTAGCACAGTCTGCCCCAGAGTCTGCCACCTCTCTGGATGTCCTCCTGCTGAGGAGGCTGTGGGGCCCAGTAGGGAGAGAGCATTCCCAGAGAGGATGGGAGCCAAGGGTGACAATTGAGAGTACCTCAAGCTGAGAGGCCCACCTGCTGACTGACTGGACAGCTGGACACTGCTGGGATTTTGGAATCAATAGGAGTTAGGGACTGAAATGCGGCCATCCTCCCTGCCAGTGTGTCCTCAGGGAGGGTTGTTGGTTAGCCGTCTCTGCTGAGAGCTTTCTTGTGTGCTAATGCACATGTCTTTGCACACACAACCTGCTTTGTGGACAGTCTCACTCCCATTTTACTGATGAGGAAACAGATCTGGAGAGTGGAGGGGACAAGTCCAGGATTACATAGCTGGAGGCAGAATTAGAGCCTAGATCTTTCCTGGAAGGCTCACAGAGGAGCAGTGGGGGTGTGGGCTCACCCCTTATGAGGTTTCCAAGCAGCCAGGGCTCTGAGGGGATCAAAGCCCTTGCTCTGTCATTCAAACCCTTTCCCTTTGGGAGCTCCTCTGGCTCAGTCCTCCACTGCACTCAAAGATGGCATGAGGCTGGGGTGGGTGCAAAGAGCTTGGGAGCTGGAGCCCCATGGACTAGCTCAAATCCTGATGGGCTGTGTGATTTTGGGCAAGTCTCTCGATCTCTGTGGCCTCAGGTGTCATGGGCTTCCTGCTTCTCCATCTACTTACCTGTTCAGCAAGTATCCACTGCTGTCCACTACTTGCCAGGTTCTGTGCTAGGTCTTGAGGATACAGCAGAAAAGCTCATGGTGTCTATTCTCAAGAGGATTTAGAGACGGGTGTGAAATGAATGCATAAACTAATGTAAAGTGATAAACAGTATAAGACGAAGGGGCAAAGGCCACGAACACACTCCACAAGAGGACCTGCCATCCCTGGTGGGAGTGGAGGGGGGAGTTGCAGAAGGTTTCCCCAAGGCGGGTGGTGGTGGTCACTGAGCTGGGGTCTGAAATCTGAGCAGGAGCTCACTAGGGATAAGGAGAGGTGGTGCTTCTGGCAGAGACCCTGAGGCCGGAAAGAGCTCAGCAAGTTTCCAGGAACCAAAAGGAAGCCTGAATGCCTAGAGGCGAAGAGTGTGAGTGAGGGGCAGGAGATGGGTGGGGGACTTATAGACCACCCTCCAGACTGGTCCTTATCCTGGGAACAGAAGGAACCTCAGAAGGATTCTAAGAATTAAACAGAATGAAGAAGACGAGGCCCCTGGCAAGGTGCCTGCCACATGTTAGACGCTGCACCACGGTAACACTGCACCTTACACGGGTTCATTCAGCAAACCATGATTGCGGCAGACTCTGAGCTGGGGACCTATCAGCAAGGAGGAAGGGGCCTGCTGACACCGAGGCATGGCTGCGGGGACAGGAACATCTGTGGACACTTAGGGAGTCTCAGATGTGCTGGAACTGAGGGAAGCCACCTGACGGGGGGAGGAGGGGGACACTGAGGCCAGGAGAGGCGAAGGCACCCCGGCCCCTGGGGGTCAGGGGTGATTGAGAGATAGCTCTGTGTCCAGGGCTCTCAATCTAGTGCTCCCTCTAGGACTCTAGACTGCCATAACGGTAGCTCCACTTGAGGGCCGCTGAGCAGAAGAGATGGCATCGGTATGCATTATAAATAGTAGTACCGAGACGTGGCATTGCCTGGACAAGGACTACATGCCAGGTGCTGTTTGTTCTAAGAACTTTTCATATTGTGGCTCATTTAATTCCTACCCTTTAAGGAGTTAGTACCTTCCCCATTTTACAGATGATGAAACTGAGGCCCAGAGAGGCCATATGCCCCAGAATGAAATTGTCCAGCTGGCAGGGTTGTTGGGACTTGAACACGGACCTTCTTCCCTACCCTGCCATACGTATGGGGACTGCTTAGGCCCTGCCAGGGTGTCCAGCAAGTAGCTGAAGGGAGCAGGGTAGGAGTGGGATGTGGAGCTGAAGCTGGGCCTGAGGAGGAGGATGGGCAGATGAGCTTTCTGCCTTCAGAACACAGGGAGTGCTGATGCAGCCCCAGCAGCCTTCAAAGGCATCCCCATGGGGGTATCCCACTTTCTCCCCAGAGGAAATTCCCTTTGGGATCTGCCTGTGAGGCTGGTTTATGTGGAATCATGGTCCGCTGGGGCTGGGAGGAGCTGTCATGCCCCTCCATCAGACTGATCCTTCCATTTTACAGATGGGGATCCTGAGGTCTGCACAGGGGCAGCCACCTGCCTCGGACATAGCACAGCAAAGTCAGGGCTGGGAGGCCAGTGGTGGCTCCAGGGCAGCCCTTTCACCCTGTAAGAACCTCCCCACACCCTGGCCCCCCACTCCCCACTCCCATCACTTTGTGGGACCACTTTGCTCGGAACCTGTCTTTATAAGATATGGTTCCAAAGAGTAGCTGCACAAAGGGGCCATGGCCACCCCCAAGGGGACCCTGCATCAGTGGGGATTTCTAGGCCCGGGTGGCCCACTCCACACACAGGCCCTCTGTGACCGGGACTGCCCTTCATGCTGGGCCAACTCTCTCAGTACAAGGCCACTGACAGGTTACTCCTGGATGTGAGACTAACTGCCAGGGTCAGGGAGGTGTCCGGCTCTCTCAGGCCCTCCTTCCTGTCCCCAAGCCTCCCTGAACTGGAACCCCACAGGCCGATGTACAACAGTGAAGTACAGGAAGGAAATGGAAGGGTCTTGACAAACTGTAAGGAGCTTCTCAGGCACAAGGTCCTATTCCTTTCTGGGGCACACAGCACAGTAGAGCAGAGTGCTTAGGGGTCACAGAGGTATGGGATTGAGTGCTGGCCTGTCATTTACTATTACGTGGTCTTGTGCTAGTCATTTTGCCAATTAGAACCTCAGTTTCTAGATCTGTGAGGTGGAAATAATCATATAATTGATCTGGTCTTTGATTTCCAATAAAATGAGAGAGAATATGAAGGTATCATGGATTCATTTCTTCAGCATTAATTGAGCACCTACTACGGGCTTGGCAGTGTAGGGACTGTTGCCTGGAACTGGGCTTCTTAGGAGGATTCTCAACTGCAAACAAGGGAAGGAGGGAGGAAAGGTTTGGAGGGCCCTGTAGGGTGCCAGGCAGTGCCTCTGCCCTGGTGTGAGGGGAAAGTGGTGCTCCAGCTCTGGGCCCTCCCCATGTGGGGGTTGCCTCAAACCTCTCAGGACTTCTCTCAAGCATGGTGACCATTTCCTCTAGGACTTGGTCAGGCCTCTCAGCTCCAGCCCCATAGAGGAACCCACCCATGAATCCCTGCCTGAAGGTTCAGCCCCGACTCGGGTCCCAGCACTACCCTGGCTGGAGGCTGCATGTGATATGGCTGGGCTAGGAGCTCTGAACCCACACACATCTGGGTTCAAATTCAGGCAATGCCACTCACAGGCCGTGTTACCTTGGGCAAGTCACTTTACCTTTTGGAACCTTGATTTCTTCATGAATAAGCTAGAGATAATGTCTACCTCAGAGGATGACACTGAAAATTAATTGAGACACTGTATGCAAAATGCTTTGCCTGTCATGTGTTATATGCACAGTTAATAGTAGCTTAATATGACCCACAAGCCCCTCTTTTATTTCCTTGAAGCAAGCAGGACATTGGTGTCCTCTCCTGGGTGGCTCGGTGCGGTGGCTTCCTTGCACAGTAGTGTTCTAGAGCTCTCATACTGGCTCCTGAGGGCCAATGGTGCGTATAAGTGATGTCATGCTGACAGCTGTGATCTGCTGGGGAGCGGGGCAGGGAGAGCATTTATACCACAGAAACTGGCAAACACTACAAAGGGCACCTCCATCCCTGAGAGCTGGTTACAATGCTCACCAGCATACCGCTGAGCCCTCGGCAGGAGCTCCACACTGCTGCCAGGCCCACTTCTGCACTGGGGGCCCATTTCTGCCCCTGGCCTGCTCCATGGACTGTCCTTGCTCAGCCCAGCACTGGTAACATGCTCTTGGGACTTCTCTCCTATTCTCCTGCCATGGGCTTGCCAAGGATGGCTACCCTGCCCAGAGGGATTTCAGCATCTGATGAGGTGAGCCTGGTGTAGCACTGCCCTAGAACACCACTGGCCGATGACCTTCTCTTTTCCTCTCCTTCTTGCCACTGTCAGGGCTGAGCCTTTCCCAGGCTACCTCCTCTCAGCCTCCAGCACTGCCTTCTCACTCAGATGCCCATCCCTGGGGGTCGACACCACCAGTGCCCGTTCCTCTGATCTGCCCATGTCCACTCCTTCTTCCCTCCCATAAGGCTGCTAGCTGCCTGCAGACTCCTGCATTTGGAGACAGGTGACCCAAGGCAGTCCTGGTCCTGCTCCTTTCTCCCTATGTGGCACTGGGCAAAGCTGCTTTACCTCTCAGAGACTCGACAACAGGGACAGTGATAAATGTCAGGCTCCTGCCATCGGTCAGGCGTGGAGCCAATGGCCTCACTGGCAGTCTCATTCCTTATTTCCTCATCTGAAGGATGGGGACAATAAAAGTGTCTCCCTTGCCCCACCCCCATGCCCCATGGAACTGCATGGTGATCGCAAGCAATAGCTTTTGTGAAATTGGTTCAGTGACTGTAAAGTGCCATGCTCATGCTGTTATTCTACTTTGAAGGGCAATGCTTGTTTAGATCTACAGGTTTTAGATTGTGTGTGTGTGTGTGTGTGTGTGTGTGTGTGTGTGTGTGTGTGTTTAATGCCATAGCCATGTTATTTATAGTCAGCTCCCATACAGGTTTTTATCATTCCTTGCCTGCTTGGCTAAAAATAACAAATGACAAAGGTCATGTCTGCTCCTACCTATTGGAGGAATCTACAAAGAATGAAGCTTTTGATGCACTGACTTGCGGAAGTGAGAACCCTCCTGCTGGCCACAGCCCCTAGAATTCCTCACCAGGCCTTTCTGGCTTATGCCAAAGGGGCGGGGGGGGGGGGGGGGGCAGAGGGCGAGGGGCAAGCTCATGTAGGTCTGCCTGTCTCTCTGGGCAGGTGTCCCAGGTCCTGGTTCCAGGGGTACAGCATGGGCCTCAGTTTCCCCATATTCATAATGAGAAGGGTGGAATAAGTAGGCGCTGAGATCAGGATCTCCTGATCCTAAATGCAAAGGTGTTCTAGTCTTATTCCCTCCCCTCTACTCTGTACCACTGTGGACTCACTGAATATCCACTGATAATGATAATAGCCTTGATGATTCAAATAATCAGAGCCAGTATTTGTGGAGTCCTGATGACATGCCATGCACATGCCTTTAGGTACCTTTAGATGAAGTAAACTCACGGACTCTATGCACCCAGCCAGGGAAAGGAAACTTGGCATCCCCCTCTGACAGATGAGGGAGGGGACAGAGCCACGAGGGCAAGGTTGCATGTGTGCCGGATGACACCTTGCAAGGACAGCTCCAGAAAGTCACTGGGTGTCTGTGTCCTGGGCATGTGCTCAGCCCCAGGTACAGAGCTGGGAATAGCAGGTAGGAAGACACACATCCAGAGCTTGCTTTCCCCATCGCTGAGGGAGCAGTGGCCCCAGCTACAGAGACTCTCACACAGCGTGGGGGAAGTGGCAGTGGAGGAACAAAGGAGTGGGGCTGCTCGGAGGAGGAGGCCTCCCTGTGGCCCAGTGGAGGCACTAGCGAAGAGCTCATTTCACCTGGTGCTTGGCAGTGGAAAGGTGGAGGGGAAAGCATTCCAGATAGTGGTCACAGTGAGGGTGGAGCAGGGCTCAGTTGCCAGGGCAGGACTGTTGGGGAAAGTCAGGGGTGTGGGGTGGGAGGCACAGAAGGCACCTGGAACCCCACAGCAAGGAAATTAGCATGTTGCCTGTGGACCAGAATCCCCCAAACCTTAGCAATGGTGGTTTAGTTCTACAAGTATACATTTTTTAAAAAAATCAACTCCCTCTTAAAAAAAACATATACACCTACTTGGTATTATCTTAAGCACTTACAGCCACGAGATCATGGATTTGCTTTGCCAGTTGTATTTTTCTCCTAGCACATTAAAATAAGTGCACAGCTATTAAAATAGAAAGGATGCACTTGTTCACTCCCCAGAATGGTGGCCTGAGTGTACCCTCTGGGAGCCACAGCTTGGCCTCAGCCTGAAGGTGCTCATCAGTGGCTGATTTAATCTGGGTTGCAGTAGGACTTTTCAGAGGTTGGAAGGAGCAGGAGGGACATTCCTGGGGGTTGGCTCAGGTCATGGGGTGCCAGCGTGCCCCTGGCTGAGCACTGCTCGTCACCCTCCTTCTCAGTCTCAGCGCTCTGGCTTCCCCTGAGCCTGGGAGAGCTCACTCCTGGATATACTCTTTTCCCAGCCAAGAGCTTCTGCGGCCTGCTCTGACCTCAATGACTAACACACATTCCTGGCCTAGTTAGAAAGCCCCTCGCCTCTCATATTTATAGCCACCTCCCGACTCCGCTTGAGCCTCTGAGGGAGGCCTGGGCCTTCTTAGCCACCCCCGCCCTGCCCTGAGCCCGCTTGTCCCGAAAGGCACTGTCACACTCTCCTCTTTGAGAGAGGAGTGTGGCAGGGGTTTTATTCTGAGTGATGTTGATCAAGTGGTTTCTTCTCCCCAGACTTCATCTGTAAGATGGAAGGCATCAGACCACCAGGCTGGGCTGGCTGTGGTGAGGAGTCAGCAAGAGTCTGGATCTAAAATACCGGGAATGACTAATGTGTGTGGAGTGCCAACTACAGACCAGGCCGTGTTCTAAGCTCTTGGTGCATATGAACTCATTTAGTTCTTAGAAGAACCCTATGAGGGACAGACTGTTATTATCATGCCTGTTTTGCAGGGGGAGGGAACTGAGGCACAGAAAAGTTAGCTTATTTGTTTGAGGCCACACAGCTGGGATTCAAAGCACATTGCAGGCTTGGCTTCCAGAGCGGGTCCTCCTCCGTAGAGTGGACTCACCTCCATTTGTTCCCTGCTTTTGGGATCTCCTTACTTAGTTGAGCCTGTCACCCCTTTTCTGGAATAGTGTCTGAGACAGCCACGTGCTGGCCTCAGGCATTGCCCCCTTGGAGGAAGTTGGTGAGGACATGGCTCATGTGAGGACAGGGCAGGGAGGGGCTGAGAATCATAGCGGGGACTTCCGTCAAAGGCACCCCTTTTTATATCAGGGGACTCTGAGGCCCGGACAAAAAAAGGAAAAGCAGGCTGGCATCTGGGGGCAAGTGAGAGGGCAGGCCACGGGAAGGGAGCTCTCTGTTCCATGCCCCCCTCCTACTTCTTTGGCCCTTTCATCTCAAAGGGGGAAAACATGCAATACATTTATTCACCTACAGGTTTTAGGGGAGTGAGTCCCATGATTGTTTATAGTAACAAACACACAGGGATTCCAAGAGGGACAAGAAAACTAATGTTGTTTGGGAGTTCACTCTGTATGTGGCACTTTGTAATCACTTATTCATTCAACAAACATGGGCTCAGCACCTGCTCCACACTGGCTGATTGATATGTTATCTCATTTAATTCTCAGCAACTCTGTAAGGTAGGTGCTATTATTACTCAGGCACAGAGGGGTAGATGAATGCTGCCCTGGGGCACTCACCTAGCCGGCAGCAGCGGGACTGGGATTGAAGGCAGGGCTTTTTGCTCAGGCCACAGAATCGGAAACGGTGGGTGCGGTGCATCAGCATGCTGGGGAATTTCCAAGGAGAAACTGTCACCTGCCCTGTCTCCTCACACATTTTTCCCCCAGCTATGCAGATCTGGGCACTCCTCAGTTTTCCAGGCCCCCAACCTGATCCCATATGGTCACCCTGACATGGTGCAAAGGAGCACTTGAGGAAATGTCCTATCTTGCTGCTCTTCCTAAAAATCATCCCTAAGAGAGAAAAACCTGTGTTCAAACTCGGACGAAGCTGCAAGCTGTGGTTTCAGGATCCTGGAGTGGAAGAAAGGTGTCGGGCTGCCTGTCCTTAGCCAGAAAATGGATGGCCGACCCTGATTTAATTAGCTTTTCCTTCCAATGACTTAGGGAAGCCTGTAATTAGCTCAGGGGCCCAGAGGGAGAGGCTGGGTATGGGAGCCAGCATGGGAGTGTGTGGGAAGGGGTGGGGGCGGGATGGGGGCTAGTTTTAAGCTCAGATTCCCAGTCTTGGCTGGTAATGGAGGGTGGGCAAGCCATTTGCTGTCCATGGCAGGTGGGTAGAGAGAAATCCTAAATAAATGCAGAGCAAGAGAAGGGGGTGGGGGGTGAGGTCAAGAGTTAGCTTAGAGGTTGTACCTTGACATTTTGACTTGTATTAGACCAAACTATGTGACTTCTGCAGGTGCCATATCACTGTGGGTTCAGTGGGCAGCACTGATACTAAATTGATGCTGAGAAGCTCTCCAAGTCCCTTGTAGATGGCTGTGGTGATCCTCCAACAGTGCCAGGCATTAAGGCAGCATTTTCCAGGCTAGTATCAGGGTGAGCCTGGCTCCCAGTTCCCTGAACAGGGCCTGTACTGCATGTAGGGTAAGGGGGCATGAGCAAGAGAAGCTCTGGCTAGAGATCCTTGCCAGCTGAACTTCAAGGATACACTTATCCCAAATGGGCAGGTTGCCCCTCTTTGTGCTGAGCATAGTGGGTTTCTTTCCAAGCCCTGCACCTGCTTCCAGAGGTCCTCACAGGGAAACAGAGCCAGTTCCAGCTTTTAGGAGTTCACCCTGACCTCAAGGTACCAGAGAAGCACTCCTAAATCATCAGTCCAGCAATGGGGCAGAATTTACAGGCCCTCCTCAAGAATAAGACACGGGATCTGGGGTCAGGAAGCCCTTTATCTATAAACTTTCAACCTGATAACTTTTACAGACACTAACAAACTCACAGCCAGAGGATGATTTAGTGATTATGGTTGGGTGTTTTGATCCTCGAGTGCAGTTTGTTTCTTATCAGTGACCTGCCTGTTGATACTCATTTCTGAGGTGTTTTGTGGACATCGTAAGCCCCATCATGGCCAGTCAATCTAGAAACAGTATGGAAATTGTGTAAGGGGACTGTGGGGACAGAGGTTGTGGAGCATAGACCTATCTAGCCCAGGTGCTTGTGTCACCTGAGGTAAAAAGACACACTGTGAGAGCCTTAGGGAATTTGGTCTGTGTGTGAGTGAAGTAGTCAGAGGTGGTCATGGGCTACCCCAGTAAGGAGCAATTGTACGTCCTGATGCCATCTTCAGAATGCCTCCTATGGGTCAGGAACCATGCTAGGTGTTTTCACATGCATCATCTCTAACTCCTATAATAACTCTGCTGGGCAGGGGTTAGTATTAGTATTTACAGAAGAGAAAACAGGGTTGGGGAGGGGAGGTAACCTGCCCAGTGCTACCCAGGCAGAAAGGACAGAGTTTGGGTTTGAATCTAAGTCTATCAGGTACCACAGCCTGTGTACTTCACCCTGTACAGAGGTGGGGTGGTTGGGCTGGAGATCAAGAGATAAGAAGGACTAAATGGGTAGGCATGGGGCAGAAAGTGAATATTAAATTCAGGGTTTTAAATGTATGTGTGCACCTTCTGTGAACCAGGCCACTGGTATGAAAAGGACATAGTGGCCTGTCTTCCAGATGCTCATGGTCCAGTGTACGTGTACTGCTAAGCCCAACTTGACCAGTCTTCCTTTCCTGTGTATGTATACTGCTAAGCCCAACCCCACCAGTCTTCCTTTCCCTAGTTTAGCAGTGGACTGTTCTTCCCTGGGCCCTTTCTCTCCAAGCCCTGGACTGGTTTCTATCCTATTCCCAACCCCCTGCAATGTCTGCAGCCCCCACCTCAGACTTGGAACTGGTCTCATTGGATGTTCATGGATGTCCATGCTTTGCTTCTCAGCTGCTTTGCTCATCCCCTTCATTATAACAATTCTCTGTGTGAGGATCAGAGAGGTTAACTAGCTGACTCAGGGTCACACAGCTAGTAGGTGGAAGAGCCAGGATTTGATCTCACATCTGTCTGACTCCATAGCCTGAAGCCTTCTCTGTGATCCTGTCTCCCCTGTGAGCATCATGCCCATTTCCTTTCTCCCTCCCAGGTCATTCCACTGGAAGTGACTTGCTTTGAGTAGAGCCTCTCCTCAAGCCAGCTTTGCACTTGTTAGCTGGAGGGAGGAGACACATTTTGGAAACCACCCAAGAAAAAGACACTCAAAATAACTTTTCTCTATAACTCTTCTTGCTAAAATGCACTGAGCCCCAAAGGGGAGCAGGCCTCTGCAAGACTCACACTGATGCTGTCCGTTTGGCTGGGATTTACAGCTGACAGTGCACTTTCCAAGCCATTACCTCATAGATGCCCACAGCAGCCCTGGGATGGGTGTCCTGAACCTCCTTTTACAAATGAGGATGCTGGAGGCTCAATATGGCAATGGGATTTGCTCAAGGTTGCGTCCCTCCTGGGGGTGACCTTGGATAAGTCATATTCCCTCCCAGAGCCTCAGGTTCTTCATCTGCAAAGGTGATGATGGTGTTCGCTTCCCAGCATTGCTCTTGGGGTTAAGGAAAAGAAAATAGATAGAAGGATCTAGCACAAAACCTGATCCACAAGAAGGGCTCCACAACTACTAGATGCACTGACTCTCCAGACAAAACGAAGGTCATAATCACATAGACAAGGTAAAGAAGGGCCAAGAGTGGAAGGTTCTCAAGCTTCCACTTGTGCACACAGGCAGGCTGGCTGCTGCCAACAGTGAGAACGATGGCTGATTTGTATTGTTTAATCCTCTCCACACGCGATCTCATTTCACCCACATCACCAGCTGCAGGAAGTGGGTACAATATCTATCCCATTTTACGGATGAGGAAAAAGCAGCACAGTCTGGTTAAATAAGTAGGAACCAAAGGGCGCTCTTGCAAAAAGAGAGAAAAAACAACTCAAATTCAGAGTACAACAAGCCTGGAAATTAACTCTCTTCCCCAACAATATTCCTCTAAAACTTCTCTCCAGAACATGCCTCCCCTTTTTTTCTCAATTGCTCTAGTTCTGACTTAGTGATTACCTTTACAAAAGAACCTACTGCTGGCTCCTCCCTTAGCCACCACCGAGAGGCAAATGGTAAAATTCAGGAACCCCCTAGAATCTTGGCCCCCTACCTGCTGAGCCCGGGCTGGGAGTACAGCTGGAGCTTCCTACATTGCAAATCTCTGCTTTGGCTTTGGAAGTGGGAGTGGCTCCTGCCTCACAATTGGCTGTACCTCTGATGCACGACAAACATCATATTTCAAATATGCTACTGAAAGAACCCAAGGGGAAAATTTCCTTTTGAGCTCTCTTCCCTTACCTGGTCCAAAGTCTGACTGATTACCTGGGGAACCTTGTGGCTTGCAGCCAGGAGAGGGAAACTAGCAGACTGCCTGTTGACTCCACTAAGCGGTCAGACACAACAGGTTCAAACATTTCTCTCTGGGCCTTAGTTCCCTTTCCTCTAAAATGCAGGAGAAATGTAAAAGAAAGCAAACTGGCAGGACTGGACTCGGGTAGAGGCTGCAAACCAGCCGCTTGGGAGAGCAGCCAGCTTAAAATAAATTTGTTTGTTTTGTTAAGAGCTTAAAATAAAATTGAATTAAGTGCCAATGTTTAAAAATTGGAAATTGTGTATAAGAAGCCAGATTCCTCGCTTCTCTTACAATATTAGAAGTGTTGCCTATCCTGGGGTTGGCCAGAGGTGGGTGAGGCTATAGAGATGGGCAGCTGGTCCCCAGTTCAGCCCTCTCCCCGGGAGAGGAGATGTGACTTCCTTCAGGCAGGTTCTCACCTGGATTCAGTAGGTGTATTTACAATGCCTAGACCTCTATCTCTCCCAAAAGTCGGGATCCCTCCAAGGGACGAGAGTGGGCTTCTGGCATGAGACCTTTCCTCCATTTAATAAACATTTCTTATATGCCAGGGGTTGTTTTAAACATGCTAGTCCTAAGTGCTATACACATACCAATCAATTACTTAGTCATCATAAAACCTTGTGAAGTAAGTACAATCGTTACCACACCCATTTTACAGGTGAGGACACTGAGGTACAAAATGTTAACTTACTTGCCCGGAGCTACATAGTAAACAATGGCTTTAAGATTTGAATCTTGGCAGCCCAGTTCCCTAATCTGTGCTCTAACAACTATATGATGCCACTCATCCACCTTTTCTAGGTCACTGGCCAGTCATATGGCTTTGTCTAAGTTTCCATGTCCTGATATCACCCCTTCCCTATTTCTCTTCCTTCCTTTCCTATATTTATTACTTCCCTCCCTCACAGGTACTGCTATTATTCCCATTTTAAGTTGAAGAGGTTGAGGCACAGAGAGGTTAGGTGACTTGTCCAAGGTCACGAGTCTGGAAGTAGCAGAGCTAGGGTTCAACCCAATCCATTTGGCTACAGAATCTGTGTTCCTGGCCCCCTTCCCACCCTTGCCATTTATTTCTTCCCTCCTTCATTTATTTACTCACCCATGCATCCAACACTCATCTCAGATCCTGTGCTGGGTATGGGGACATCCATACATCTATAAGGTGCATCAAGGCTGGCTGGGATGGATAGATGACATCCTGCTCCCAGAACAGGAACTGCCCATGACCACTCCCTTTGGGGCTAAGGCTAGTGGGAGAACTGGTTTCCAACTGACAGCCCTGGAGAGCTCAGGAGGAAGCAGCAGAGGGAAGCTGGCTGGGTCTTGGCAGCTTCTTGCAGGGCAAGTCGTCAGCAGGGCCCTTGGAGATCCAGGGAGACACCAGCAGCCCCCACACCCACACTCCACACCCCACACCCCACTCTGCAGCTGGAGCACTGACTGGCCTTTTGATTCTGGCTCTACCACTGACCTGCTACAGGAGGCTTCCTTTGGGGGGGGGCCTCAGTTTCCCCATCTGTAAAATGAGGGCATTATTGCCCTGGACATCTCAAACTGGCAGCTTAGAGGTCAGATCCAGTCTACGGACATAATTTGCTGGAGGATTTGCAGAGTGCTTTTTTAAATAAACGTTGTGTTTTAGAACATGTTTATATTTACAAGTAAAAAATTACTAAGAATAGCTCCCATCTGTCTCCATCCCCCTCCCCCCAGCTAGTCCCCTTAGAATTAATAGCTTATACTATTATGGTGTATTTTTCACAATTAACAAATTAATATTGATATGTTGATATTAACTAAAGTCCATTCTTGATTAAAATTTTCTTAGTTTTTACCTAAAATCCCTTTTTATTTTGTTCCAGGATCCCATACGGGATATCACATTATCTTTAGTCATCATGTGTCCTTAGACTCCTCTTGGCTGTGATAGTTTTGCAGAATTAAAACAATAATAATAATAATTAAATTAGAATGCATCAAAAGAAATGTTTCGGCATACTAGAAATATTCTATATTTTCATTTGGGGGGTGGTAGCACATGTATATGTAAAAATCCTTAAGTGGTACATTTAATATTAGTATACTTTACCTCTTTAATGTATGTATATCGTGCTTCAAAACAAACAAACAAACAAACAAAACTGAGTGACTCTCTGTGACTTGCCACAGTCCTCAGACCCCCCTATTATGCTCTGAGCAGAACTTATCATTCTCTTGTATCATCTCATTAGCATCTGCAATCAGCACAGGGTGTATTAATAAGCTCTTCTGGTTTACTCATCTGTAAAATGGGTATGATGATACTTTCTACCTGATAAGGTTCTAGTGAAGATTAACTAAGGTACGCATATCTAGTTCTGAGTGCAGTGCCCGGCGCATGGTTAAGCATTCATGAAATAGGAACAATTATTATTACTACTCAGGCAATATTTACATTATTAAAACAGGTATATAACTCATCTTTCTCCTTAAAGCAAATCCCATCCTTTCCTTCCTCTGCCTCCCCTGCCTCCTCTTGTGTTTCTGTCCCTCCCTGCCAGGGAAGGCCCAAACTCTGGTAGGCAGAAGGTGGAAGAGAGAGGAACAAACCCGCAGTGGTGGTTTATCTGCTAATGGAACCAAGAGATGCCTGAGGATGACATCCAGACCTGTCCCCAAGGTCTAAGGAAACTTTGTTGGAAGTAGAGTCTCAACTCTTCCCTTTCTTATGGAGCTGTTTGGGGTATAAGGAGTTCTGCAGTTTTCAGACATCTGCCCTCAAAAGCTTCATCCTGTCCCCCTCAGGCATTGCCCTGGCTAAGGATCCTGGGCACAGCTGGGGGGCTTTTGGTGGGGTGCTGTGGAAATCATGGGAAGAAGGTAACCTCTTACCCTGGCTCTCTGCTGACCTAGCCTCTTGCGGGATGCCAGCTTTTCCTGTGTGGTGCCCCCAGATCTGTGCCTGGAAACAATGAGGTCAGGGGAGGCATGCTCTCAGATGCTTTAGGGTGACCACTTGCAAGGAGAAACCAAGCTCTTGGCAAGATGTGCTGAGAGGTGACAAAGAGGGCTAATGAGATGGTGAAGTGAACAGAAAGCAGGGATTGGGGGCTGGGAGGCCAGAACTGGGTCTTGGCTTGCCCTCTGACTTGCTGGGTGACTGCTAATAAGTCTCCTTTCCTCCTTTAATAATAGTAATAATAATAATAATAATACCACCACCACCACCACCAACAACAACAACAGTGATGATGGTGGTGGGATGGCAGTGAGAGAATGGCTCTCAATTTAAGCATGAGGTTTAGGATAAGCCTTTTATGTGTGCAGCATAATTTCATGCTTGTAAGTATCCCATGAAGTAGGTTCCATAATTGTCTCCACTTCACATATGAAAAAAATAGGGGCAGGGGGTCAGGTACTTGTCTAAATCTTCCCAGCTATAAAGTTTGCAGACACAAGATTTAAATTCGGGTCTAGTTCATCTCCTTTTGGCCACAACCTGTGAAATGGGCAGGTAGACGGACTCTACAGCTCTGAAGGCTGGTTCCAGGTCCAGGGAGTAACAGTGAGCAAGGACCATGCTCTAAGCTCCAGAGCACTGACCTATGTCAAGGTCTCTATTGTCTCAACTGATCTTCAGAAAGGACTTATGGAATAGGGACTGTTGGCACCACTTCCATTATGCAGGGTAGGAAACTGAGGCACAGAGAGGCAGAGGTAAGTGTGCAAAGTCACACAGGTGTCTGGGTTTGAACATGGGCCATCTGGCTCCAGAAATCATGCTCTTGCCTACTTTAGCAGCCCTCTGGAGGAAGGGTGCCTACAGAGCTGAGTGAGGCCAGAGACTGTCCCCCACAGGGGGCTCCTCGTCAGTTTCCACTTTGTCCAGACCAAGCCTTCCTCCAGCCTCCCTCCCAACCCAAGACTCAGAGGTTTGCAGGTCCCCCCTCTTACATGAAGCTATTTCCGTCTCAGCAGCTCCCCTGCACTGGAGGCCCAGACCCTTGAGGGGCCCGGCCATCCCAGGGCCTGGGGCAGTGCCCCGTGAACCCACCCTCCCATACCTGGGCTGGAGATGGTGGCGAATCCCCCGGCGTCCCCAGTGAGTCCCCGGCCACGGACCCAGACCCCTACTCTGACCTCTCAGTTTCAGCACTGACAGCCGCTGAGGAGTGTCTACACTCTGTGCCCCATCCAGCTGCCCGCAGGCCTGCCTCCCTTTCTGGCCTTGGGATCAGTGAGGGGAGGCGGGGTGGGGAGGGGCAGGGGAGCACGGCTGGCCTCCACAGTGCCACGTGCTTGGCAAAACAGTAGCCTCTGCCAAAGGCAGTCTGGGTGGCGGGCGTTCCTCTGTGCCCCCGGCTTCCTTCTGGGCCCTGTTCACTTGAGGCTTCTGATCCTATCAGTGGCACTCTGGCTCCAGTCCTGGGTACCTGGAAGTCCTTCTGTTCCGAGGACTCCCTGTACGACAGGCTGCTACAGAGCGGCCCTGGAACCATGAGGAAAGCTCAGCCGCATGTGTATGTCTGGCCAGACCCAGGAGCCGAGGCTTCCCTTGACTCGGCCATGGGAGTGTGGCCGCTGGGCCGGCCAGGCGGGGAGAGGTGGGGAGGGCCCAGGCCGAACAACCGGATCTCACCTCCTCCAGGAAGCCTCTCTGGCCCCACGGACATCCCTTGCTTGTTCCCACCTGCCCCGTCCCTGCTCTCTGTTTACAGGGCGCAGGAAGAAATCTTTTCTTCCCCATCAAGCAGAACAGCGAGTCCCTTCTCCAACAGGCTGGAGGAAGAGCCCTTGCACGGAGTGCTTTCCCAGCTTCTGGGATCTTCCCTCTTTGTGTGCTGACGGCTGTTTTATTTTGAACATTTCAGGTGTGAGGAACTCACCCCGATCTTTTTGTATTTGACACACAACAGTTCATATTTGACAAATGCTGCAAACATATGATTTAGCCAACCTACCGTCTTCCTTTCCTTCCCAGACTTTTATGTTTTTTAAAAAGCAGTTTACATCACGCAGGCACTCCATGAATACTTCTCTGTTGACCAAAGCTAGTGCACGGACCACGGAGATGGCAATTCTTACAAGGGCAAACCCCTGGGTGTTGATGCCAGGCTCTCCCCACAGTGTTTCTCTCTGCTGCCCCTTTACTAAGTAACCCTGGACCAGTGTAAGTTTTTTCAGCCTGTTGATCTTATTTTCCTACTGGTTCATGTTGGCTTCCAGGAGCAAAACTCCCTCCCCCACGCCCTCATCATCCACCTCACCCAGTGGCTCCCTCATACTTCCTTTACTCAACCAGTTCTGAGCACCTACTGTGTATCGGGGACAAGGGACACAGATAAGCAGGACTCCTGCTCTGTGCTCAGGGAGGGAGAGGATCAGGAGATGCTGACATTGGTCCATGGGCTCAGAGAGGTTATATCCCCTCCTCTGGGTCATAGGGCTGGAAGGAAATAGGGCATGAAGGTCAGACCTATTTGAATCTAAGGCCGAAGCAAGCTCTTTCCACTGCCCTACTCCTGCTGTGGGGAGTTTAGGGTCCAGCGGGAGAGAGGTAACAAAGCAACCAAATAAAACAGAGGCTGCGTTTGATGACCTAGGCTTATTGGAAGGGCGGAAGGGACAGGGAGGATGGAGTGATTCATTTTCATGGAGGTGGAGTTATGCTGGGGATGATTACAGGGGAGGTGAAACCTGAGTGGCTCTTCCTGGTTGAAGAAATCAGGTAACTCTTGTTAAAATAGTTTCTTTTTTTTAAAATAATAAATTTATTTTTTATTGGTGTTCAATTTGCCAACATACAGGATAACACCCAGTGCTCATCCCGTCAAGTGCCCCCCTCAGTGCCCACCAGCTAAAATAGTTTCTAAAGTAAGAGTGGCGATGCCCTGAGTGAGGAGTGTGGGATCCTAATGGATAAGATGCCTGGACATGAAATGCAGGAACTATATGTCACCTCTGCTCTTTGCCACACAACAGATAGTGAGGTTCCTGTCCCTGGTAGTAACCAGGAAAAAATTAAAAAGTTACCAGTCAAAGATTCGGAGGAAAGCTTCTATTGTTGGGTGAGGTTGTTAAGGAATTCTTTGGTTCCTTCTGAGGATAAGATCTTACACTTTTTACTTACTCTTGGCCTAGTAGATGGAAGGCAGACTCATTTTCACTTCTCCACCGATGATCCAGGCAGGCCAAGGCTGAGAGCCAAGACTGAGGGATCTCCATGACACCTGGAAACCCAGTAGCCTTTGACCCCATCGGACTCAGAAATAGTTTTGAGCAATTGCCTATCAGGCCCTTGTGTATTCGTTATCTCAGTAACTCTCAGGGCAGCCCCTGAGGCAAGGGATGCTGTGCCCAGTCTACAGATGGGCCAACTGAGGCTAGCCCATTAGCCAGTGGTCCCATCTGGTCCCTCCAAGTCTGAACACAAGGCTTCTTCCGCCACAGCTGCCAGTACCCACTGAAGACAGATTAAGTGAAGGGAAAGACTCAGAGGGCAGGGCACATAGAGCTGGGGTCCAGAGGCTTCTGCTCTTGGCATCTGAGGTTGGATGCCTGCCCTATCCACATGATATTAGGGGCCCAGAAAGAGGGGGCAAGTTCTGCCTCATGACCAGGTGGTGGGGCGGGCACGTGGCCTACAAGAGCACCTTCCATCCTCACAACAGCCCTGCAATGTAGTTGCTGGTCCATTTCCAGGGGAGCCAACCAAGGACCAGAGAAGGGAGGTCACTTGCCCAGCAGGGCCCAACTTGAACCCAAAGTTCATGCTCTCTCCACCATGCCACGAGCCCACTCTACTTCCTATATAATTCTTTGTTTAATCCTCACTTGGAAGCATTTCAATAAGCAGGATACCCGCCTGCCTCCCCCTACCCCCCTGGAGACATTATGAACACCAGTGGCATCATGTCCAGCCCTGGGGTCAGACCTTACCCTGCAACTAAATGTAGAGGAAGACAGATTGGGGTGCAGCCCATCCCCAGCTTTCCTGACCATGGGTGCCCACAAGTCCACTGCTAGTGCACGGCTGTTTTCTTTCAATTACTCCCTCTACTGCAGCTCCTTTTTAGAAATGCAGTGTCTTGGGGACATTTACCTCTGCTGCCTCCGGCCTCTGGAAGGGGCAAACATTCTTTCCTCTGAAGTCTGGGTGAATTGATTTCAGCAATGCAGTCAGTTTGACAAGAATTGGTTAGGGCCAACTAGGAGAGATGCCCTGTGCTAGGTGCTGAGGGTTTTCCCTGTGAAGACGCTTTGCTTCCAGTGTGCCAGACAGGCCTTGGATACCTGGACATGGGATGGGGAGCATCTCATTTGGCAGCTTCAGCTCCTGGTTCTACAACCCTGGGTGGGTCTTGGAGACTTCAAGATGTGCAGCAAGAGAATGGGGGAGGGGGAAAAGAGAATGTTTGGCTCCTGGTGAGACACAAACTCAGACCTCTGGATGGTTGCGCCAAGTCAGATCCTCTGGACACCTTGCCATAGTCATCGGGAACCACTAGGCCTATGCAGGGCAGAGGACCGTCACCCCAGGTCACACAGTGAGCTCCTGGCAGAGCAGTCCTGTAGGCATGGGAGGCTTTCTCTACCCAGCCAGATGCTAGACTCCCTGGAGATGGCTCCCAAGAGCCATATGGAGCTGGCCATAACTCATCTGTTCCCACACCTCTGTTTGCAGGGGAGGAAGCTGAGGCCCAAAGAGAGAAGCCAGAGAATGCGGGCTGGCTGCCCAGTACTACACGAGGTCCTTTACAGACATCCCTCACCTGTATGGCAGGAACTATTCTGACATTGCACACGAGGAAACAGAGACTGGAAAAATGACAAGCTTCACCTAGGATCACAGACAGAGCTCAGACTGGCAGTACTGGGATTCAAACCTAGCACCTCAGCATGCTTGTGTCTAGTCTGCTGCATGCCAACCAGATTGCAGTGCACTGTCCTCAGTGGTCACTGAGGCAGCCGAAATGCAGATTATTGGCCCTCAGTTCATGCAACATGGGAACATTCAATAATTGGGAGTAGGAGAGCTTATTTTAAAGATGAGGATGTGTTGGGAAGGGGAGTCTACCACTGACCCCTGACCTCTCCAGGGACCCTGGCCAAGCTGGCAATTTGGGTTCCTCTGCACTTGGGATTTCCTGTGTAGGCAGAGACTCAAGAGCAAGTCTCATCGCAAAATGAAATGTGAGTGACTGATTAGTTATCTGCCCGCACAAAAGCCAGTGGGGTCTCTCCCATGCTCTCAGGACTCAGGAAGACATTTTCCCCTTCAAGGAGATAAAGATAAGAAGCAGTCTACGAAAGAAGCCTTTTCCTTCACCCTTGAGAATCCCTGCCGGGAAGGGCCCTGTGGCCCCAGCACTGACCTGTCCAATTATAACAATCACCTGTATGCCCGCCTCTCCTTATGGCCCTCCCCTGTGACTGCCTCCAAGGCTAGGACTCTGGCTTCCCGTGTTCCCTGAGTTCAGTGCAGTTGGGATTAACAGAGAGCTTGGGATCAAGCTTGCTTGCTTGCTCTTTATGGAAGATGATGACCCAAGAGACCCACGCTGGAGTTTGTTAAGGCCAAGAGTTAATAGGAAGCTCCTGGAAGCTAAGGAGTGATTTTGAGAAGGATGTTGCCCTTTTGGAAAATGATGTAAAATATTCTTTCAGTCTATTTAAGAAATGTCATGAATGCACTGATGGCCCTTCCAGAATCCACTTCAAACAATTATGGTAGTGTTATGGGTTGAACTAGGCCTTTCCTCTAAAAGGTACTTTGGAGTTCTAACCTTCAGTAACCGTGAATGTGACCTTATTTGGAAATAGGATCTTTACAACGGCAAGCAGGTTAAGATGAGGTCATTAGGGTGGGCTCTGATCCAGTATGACTGGTGTCCTTATACAAAGGGGAAATTTGGATGTACACACACACACACAGAAGATGATATAAAAGGTAAGGGATCAGAGTAATATATCCACAAGCCAAGGAATGCCAAAGATTGCCCACTAAGCCACCAGGAGCTAGGAACAGATCCTCCTTCATGGGTCTTGGAAGGAACCAATCTAGCTGACACCTTGGTGTCAGGCTTTCTGCCTCCGGAACCATGAGACAACAAGTATCTGTGTCTTCAAGTCACGCAGTTTGTGGTGCTTTGTTACAGCAGCCCCAGTAAAGTGATACAGATGGCAAACTGTTCTCAGTGCTTGTGCAATTGAGAGTCTGGCATGGTCCCAGCAGAAAGGGGCCTGGGGTCCTCACTGGTTGAGGCCATTGTCCCCACTGGGGACCAGCAGGAGAACAGAAACCCACTGAGCACCACTGACATCCCAGGCTATGCTCGATACATCAGATTTTCTCTCCCATGTAATCTTTCCAACATCTTCAAAGCAAAGAGCTTCCTACTCCCATTTAAAGATTATAAAACTGAGGTGGGAGAGAGCATTGAAACAACTTGCCCAGGATTGTGTTGCCAGAACCTGAAACTAGTGGAGGTGGGCTGTGCAGTCTGGCTGGCAACCCCGCACCATGCCACCTCCCCAGACTGATCTGACATGGAAAGGGCTTCCCAGAGTCAACAAGCTGGTATCCGGGGTTTTGGTGCACTGACCCCACCTCTTTGCTCCATTTCCTGTATTTCAGACTCTGGCCAGGAGCAGAGCCCATGATTTTCTCCATTCTCTCACTGAGGAAAACAGGATGGAAGGAAACGTTCCAATGTTCTAAAAGGATGAGGTGTTTAAGAATCCTCAAGCACTTTCAAGCCCTCGTTTGTGCAGGCTTTCACCTGTTATGAAGCACTTTCCCGTGTGTTGTCTCTCGCTCCCAGCACTGCCCAGCTGGTGGAAAGTACTGTCCACATCTGGGGGAGGCAGGAGATGGTTTGTAAACTGGTTCCTGACAACAGCCTAATACATTGCCCAGGCCTGGCCCAATTGACCCTCAGTAGGCACTCCTCACCTGCATCACCTATGTTGGACTCCTGTTCATCCCTCCCAGCCCACCATCCTCTTCACTCTTCCCCAACCCCGCCTTAGCTACCTGCTCCTGGGTGACCTCCCATCTGCCTGGAACACTCTTCCCAACCCTGGACCTCTGCAGGGCTGGCTGCTTCTACCATGGAGACCTCCAGTCAAATGCTCCCATCTCAGGGGACTGCCAGCCAATCCCACCTGCTACCCATTTTGTTCTGTTCACAGTGACAGTGCTTGTTATGCTCTGAAGCCATCTATTTATCTGGTCACCTGTCCACTGAAGGGTCAGTACCATGAGGATGAGGATCTCATTTGTTTCATTCATGAGGGCACTCCAGAGTGAATAAAAGCCTAACAGTGACTGCACACAGAGGGTGCTCAATAAGCACTTGAGAACAGGCAAAAACGTGGTCAGGCTCTGGCTTTACTCATCCTTTAGGGAAATGATAACGCATTTTTGTCATTATGTAATAAAAGAGGCCGAAACCCACAGTGAAAATTCTACTATGTGGTTACCAACCATGGGCCTGGGAAGCCTTTCAGCCCATCTCAGGAAAAGAAGAGGGGAGATGTCATCTTCTCCTGTAAATGGCTCAGAGATGGCTCTCCTCAACCTCCTTCCCCACCCACGCCTGTCAAAAGCTGCTAGGTTTAAACGCCCATGTTTCTGTTCCATACTATCGATTGTTTAATATTCAAGAGATGGCATAAATAATATGTGAGCAATTATGTAACTTGTTTGGAAACAATCTGGTTAGCCCCAAAGTATTGGGGCAAGAAGCAAAACTCCAGCAAAGTCAGAAATCTGGGTGATCTGTGAGGTGGGGGACAGAGAAGCATGGCCAGTCTGCATGTCTGCTCCCTCCCCCTAGTAAGAAGTGAGCTGAGAATCTTGGACATGTCTCCTGGTTCTCCCCCACTCCTGTCTGGGAGGTTATTTCTCTCTAGGTCAGTTTTCCCATCTTGCTAACAATGCCACCTGGTAAGGTCAGATGAGATGATGTCTCTGAGCTCTGGCTCAGAGGACATTCCTTCTGAAGGTAAGTTGGGTCTTGCAGCCAAGATGAATTGCACAAGCTCTGGTTTCTGATAGAGGTGGGATTAGGCGTACAGGCCTAGACTCTGAGGTTCATAGGTATATAATGCAAGATAGACCGAGCAAGACAATAACAGAGGCCAAACAAAGGGTTTCAGGAGTACAGAGGAAGACATGCTTCCCAGTAAGGAATAGGAGAAACCTTACAGAACTGCCATATGGGCTAGCTCCAGAAGGCAGAGTGGCAGTGTAACCCCAGAGAGAGGGCCACCCCATTTATCTAACATGCAATAGGCACCCAGTATGTCTGTTCAGTCAACAAGCATTTATTAAGCATCTACTAGGTTCCAGCTACTTTACATGGATCATCTTTGCTGGGCCTTCACAGGAAGGAGATGTTGCCATTATCTCCATTGTACATACTAGGGAACTGAGACTCCGCTCTACATGTCAAGTGATGGTGGCTTCCTTTTCCAAGTTCTAGGCCATAATCCCTATTTAAATGCAAAAGGAATTTGGGGCAGTTTTCCTAAACCAAAACAATGGTACATAAATTATTCATACTGTCTTTGTAGAGGTTGCAAGAGGGAAGGGAGCTTTGGTCAAACTCTGCTTTCCTGCTCTGCTGACCCTCCATCAGCAGCCCCCCAAACAGTGCTCTCTTCCATATCTACCCCATTACGAGCCCCAGCCAAACCCATTTCCAACTCACCCCTCCAAGTCTTCTGGTTAAATGAAAGGCGTCAGGATTTGGAAACTGGGGCCCATGTCTCGCTGGCTCTGGGGACTGGGTGATGAAGCTCAGCTCTGGAAAAGGGGAGATGGCATTGGTTAGTGGTGGGTGGCCTGATGGGGGCCAGTCAGGAAAGAATAGGAAGGGAACAGTGCTGCGGGGTGTCCCCTGTGTGCTGGCACTGCGCAAAGCCAGCATCAGGGGTGGGTGGAGACAGAAGAGAAGAAGGAGTGGTCATATTCCTCAACTTCCTCTCATGAGCTGACCTTGCCATACAGGGACCCATCCCCTGACTTCTCCATCAAGACCTGCCTGTGGGCTTCACACTTCCCAGGCCTCAGGCCCTCTTAGGGAAGCAAGTCGGCCCCTGGCAGGATGTCAGATGGGGTATTCCGTCCGCAGCTGGTGTGGCCTTCAAGGGCAGAAGGCGTGGTGCAGAGTGGGCACGAGTATGAACTCTAGACAGACAGATGCCCTTGGGCAAGTGCCTTTAAGTTTCTGAGTCTGCTTCTCCATCTGGAGGATAAAGATAATAATACCTATCATTTAGGATTTTTGAAAGGTGTAACTGAAGTGTAATATGCATAAAGGCCTTGGCTTGTAGAAGTGTTTCTTAGCAGCAGAAGAGAATGGATGCTAAATGTCTCTCCTATGTCAGGTTCCACTTATTTACTTATCTATCCATTGATTCATTTGTAACTTTCCATTTTGAAATAATTATCCATCCAAAGCAAGTTGTAAAGGAATGTATAGGGAGGTTCCATACACCTTTCCCCAGCTGACCCAGTGTTCAGGGATGTCCTATACATCTTCCTCCAGCTGACTCCCCTGTTGACATCGCCCACCACAGGGCAGTCTGGTGCACTTTCCGCCAGCTGATCCCTGTGTTAACATCTCACACCAGAGGAGGTCCCATGCACCTTCGCCCAGCTGACCTGAGTTAACATCTTGCAGTATAGAGCACTGTCAAAACCAGGCATGTGACATTAGTACAACCCATGGAGCTTATTCAGATTTCATGAGTGTTACATGTATTCATGTATGTGTGTAGATAGGTCTAGGCCATAGGATCACTTTCTAGTTTTATGTAAGCACCATCACAATCAAGATACAGATCTCTTCTACTAGCACAGCTTCCTTGAGCCACTCCTTTATAGTCACACCCATTCTCTCCCTGCCTTCATCCCTAATTCCTAGAAATCATGATTTTATTCTTCATCTCTATAGTATTGATCTTTCAATGATATTCTACAAATGGAATCATACAATATTTAACCTTTGGGGATTGGCTTTCTTTACTCAGCCTAATTCTCTGGAGATTCATCAGGTTGTGTGTGTATCAATAGTTCACTCGTTTTTACTGTTGAGTATAATTCCATGATATGGATGGACCACAGTTTGCTTATCCATTCATCTGGTAAATGACATCTGGGTTATTTCCAGTTCTTGGCTTTGATGAATAAAGCTGCTATAAACATTTCTGTATAGGGGTTTTGTGTGAACATAAATTTCATTTATTTGGGATAAATGTTCAAGAGAGTAATTATTGGGTTGCATGGTACTTGCATATGTGGTTGTGTGCATGTTTAAAAGAGACATCCAAACTGCTTTCCAGAGTGGCTATGTACCATTTTACATTCCCACTAGCAGTGTATGACTGATCCAATTTTTCTGCATCCTGGTCAGCATTTGGCACCATTTTGTATTTTTGCCATTCTGACAGGCGCGTAATAGCTCATTGTGTGTGTGTGTGTGTGTGTGTGTGTGTGTGTGTGTGTGTTTGAGAGAGAACATGAGCAGGGGCTGGTGGAGGGCAGAGAGAGAAGCAGGCTCCCTGCTAAGCAGGGAACCTGATGGGCTCCATCCCAAGACCCTGAAATCATGATCTGAGCCGAAAGCAGACACTTAACCAACTGAGCTACTCAGGCACCCCTCATTGTGGTTTTAACGTGCATTTCTTTATTGGCTAATGATGTTCAACATCTTGTCATGTGCTTACTTGGAATCTGTACATCCTCTTTGGAGAAATGTCTCTTCATGATTTTTGCCCATTTTCTAATTGGATCATTAATTTGTTTTTAAACAGTGAGTTTTGAGAATTTTTAAAATTTATGTCAGGTACTTTGTACTTTGTCAGATTCTGTGGTTTGCAAATATTTTCTCCCAGCCTGTAGCTTGTCTTTTTGTCCTCTTAACAGTGTTTTTTAGAGCAAAAGCTTTTAATTTTGTGAACTCCACTTTAACTCTTTTATTTTTTTATGGATTATGCTTTTGGGATCAAGTCTGAGCTGAAGATTTTCTTCTTAATTTTTTTCCTGAAATTTTTATAGTTTTATATTCTTTATTGAAGTCTGTGATCCATTTGAGCCAATTTTTGTGTAAAGAGTGAGGCTTGGGTAGATATTTTGTTATTGTTGTTAGTGTTTGCCCATGGATGTCTACTTTGCTTTAGCATTATTTGTTGAAAAGGTTATTACCTTTCTTCCATTGAATTGCTTCTGTACCATTGTCAAATATTGGTCAGTTGTGTGGGTCTATTTCTGGATCCTCTATTCCATTCCATTAATCTATGCATCATCCCTCTGTCAATAACACACAGCCTTGGTTTCTAGATAAGTCTTGAAATGAAGTAGAATTATTCTCACTTTATTCTTCTTTTTCAAAACTGTTTCAGTTATTCTAGCTTCTTTGGCTTTCCACATAATTTTTGGAATAATCTTTTCCACATTTACAAAATTTTTGCTGGGATTTGGTAGGAACCTCACAGAACTGATGACTTTACAACATTGGTCTTCAGATCATGAACACACTATGGCCACTTAATTCATTTAGATTTTCCTCATCAGTATTTTGTAGTCTTCAGCTTAAAAATCTTATGCATGTGTGTTAAATTTATATCTATATTTTTGTGTGATTATAAATGGCATTGTATTTTTAATTTTTGTGTCTACATATTCTTTACTAGGATAGAGAAATACAACAATTTTTTGTATGTTTATTTTATATCCTGTGAGCTTCCTGAACTCAGTTATTAGTTCTGGGATGATTTTTGTTTTGTTTGTTTTTTTTTTTGCAGATTCCTTGGGATTGTTTTATGTAGACAGTGAAGTTACCTGTATATAGGGATAGTTTTATTTCTTCCTTTACAATCCATATGACTTTTCTTGTCTTAATGCACTGGTGAGATTGCCTAGTACTATTTGAATATAAGTGGTGAGGGCTGATATCCTCACTTTGTTCCCAATTTTAGGGGAAAGCTTTCAGTCTTTAACCATCAAGTATGTTAGCTATAGTTTTTTTAATAGATGCTCTCCATCAAGTCAAGGAAACTCTTTATTGCTATTTTTCTGAGCATTCTATCATGAATGGGTGTTGACCTTTATCAAATTCCTGCATTGATGGATATGATCATGCAATTTTTCTTCTTTAGCTTATTAACATGGTGGATTATATTAATTGATTTTTTTTTAATTAATTGATTTTTGAATGTTGAACCAACTTTGCATTCCTGGAATAAACCCTACTTGGTCCTGAGGCATAATTATTTTTATATATTGCTGAATTCTTTTTTTTAAAGATTTATTTATTTTTTTCTGGAAGAGAGAGAGCAATCATGAGTTGGGGGGAGCAGTAGAACGAGAGGGAGCAGCAGACTCCCCTTGAGCAAGGAGCCCAACACAGGGCTTGATCCTAGGATTCTGGGATCATGACCTGAGCCGAAGGCAGATGATTAACCAACTGAGCCACCCAGGTGCCCCTATATATTACTGAATTCTATTTGGTAATGTTTTGTGAAGGATTTTCACATCTGTATTCATGAGGGATGCTGGCTTATAGTTTTTACTTATACTGTTGTCTGGTTTTGATATTGGGGTAATAACTAGCTTCATAAACTGAACTGAAAGTGTTCCCTCTGCCTCTGTTTACTGGAAGACATTGTGCAGAACTGGTGTTAATTTTTTCAAACATTTGATAAAATTCTGTGAAACTATCTGGTCTATTATATTAATAGTTTAATGTAATTACTGATATGTTAAATTTTAAGTCTAAGCTTTTATTTTTTGTTTTCTGTTTGTTCTTTCTACAAACACAACCACATCTGAAAATGCTGTAGTTTTTGCTTTAACTGTCAAACATAATTTAGAAAGCTCAAGAGGAGAAAGAATGTGTATTGCATTTAGCAATATTTTTGCTTACCGCATTCTTTTTCCCTTCCTGATGTTCTAAGATTCCTTTAAAACATGTTCCTTTCTGTCTGGAGAAGAGCATTTTTTAGGGCAGATCTGGTCACAAACTCTCTTAGTTTTTTTTCATCCAAGATCTTTTTTTTTTTAAGATTTTATTTATTTATTCATAAGAAAAAACACACACAGAGAGAGGCAGAGACACAGGCAGAGACAGAAGCAGGCTCAATGCAGGGAGCCCAACATGGGACTCAATCCCAGGTCTCTAGGATCACACCATGGGCTGAAGGTGGTGCCAAACCAGGGCTGCCCATCCAAGAAGATCTTAATTTCCCCTTCATTTCTGAGGGATATTTTTACTGGCAACAGGATTCTCAGTTGACAATTCTTTTTTTTTCAGCATTTGAAAAACATGTGCCACTTTCTTCTGGACTCTATGGTTTCTAATGAGAAATCCACTGTTATTCAAATTCTTTCCCCTCTATTGGTGAGTTGTCATTCTTCTTCCATTGCTTTCAAGATTTTTGTTTTGTTTTTAGTTTTTAGAAGTTTAGCTCTTTTGTATCTTGATGTGAATTTCCTTGGTTTTATTGTCTTGGGAGTTTTCTCAGCTTCATGAATCAGTAAGTTTATGAGAGTTTTTGTTATTGTTGTTGCTCTTGGTTGATTGGTTTTGTTCCTTTTTGCCAAATTTGGGCAGTTTTCAGCCATTACCTCTTCAGGTGCTGTTACAGCCCTCCTTTCTCATTTACTTCCAGGAGTTCAGTGACAAACATTAGATATTTGTGGCAGCCTCACCGGTCTCTGAGGTTTTATTTTTTAAAATTTATTTTCTGTTATTCAGATTAATTTTTTTTTGTCCTGCACTCCAGTTCAATTATTTCTTCCTTTGTCCCCTTTAGTCTGCTGTTAACCACATCTATTGTTTTTTTTTTCTTTTTAATTTCAGTTATCATATTTTTCAGTCCTAACATTTCCATTTGGCTCTTCTCTGTCTTCTGTTTCTTTGCTGGGACTTTCTATTTTTTTTCTCATCTATTTCAAGTGTGTTCATAACTGTTCCTTGAAGCATTTTTTATGATGGCTACTTTAAAATATTTTTCAGATAATTCCAACATCTTTGCCATCTCAATATCAGCATCTATTGATTGCCTTTTTTCATTCAGTATAAGATCTTCCTATTTCTTGGTATAAGTGAATTTTAACTGAAACCTGGAGATTTGGGACATGACGTTATGAGCCTCTGGATCTTATTTAAACCTGTTTTAGCTGGTGTCCTCTGACAGCACAGCAACAGAGGAAGGGGGTTGGGGAATGCCAGCTCCCCATTAGGCCCCCACTGATACCTCTCTGGCTGGGAGGAGTGGGAATGACTTATTACTCTTCCCAGCATGGTCTCCACTAGCACCATGGGGGCTAGAGGTGAGGTCTTATTACCATCCAGTGGGGAATGGAAGTCCTGGCTCTCTACTTGGCCTTCTCTGCCACTACCTAGTAGAGGGCTTGCGGGTGTTTCATAGTCTGATGAAGGTAGAAGTCTAGTCTCCCCACAGGATCATCACTTGTAGGGGCAAGGCCATAATGTTTTCTATGGTGTTTGGCTGGAATAGTTTTTGCCTAAAAGTGTCTGTTTTGAGACACTCTTTTTCCCCTTGTTCTTCAGCTAAATAGAGCAAGCTCCCCCATCCCCTTCATTGGTATTTCCTTAGCTCTGGCTTCTTCAGCTCTAACTCCAGGATACATGAGGCAAAACTACCACTTTTAGGAAGTCACTACTATGTTGTTTCAGGTCCCTAGAAGGCTTGTTCTTTGCCTTTCAGAGTTTCCTAATGTTTGTTTTATATATAATGTACAGGGGTTTTAGTTGTACTTAGTGAGAGGAATAGGAAAAACTACCTCTAGTCTATCTTCCTAGAGGAAGAAGCCTACCTGAAACCCTCTTAACAAGGTGCTTTCTGGTTCTTTGGAGTTTTCTAGAATCATCTCTATCTTCTTAACACTGCTAAGCAGATCACGTCAGATTTCCTGACATGCTTGTTATTTCCCATGGGCTTCTATGTTTCTATTGGACTCAGATGAGTGTTCACCTGTCCAGTAGGAGACAAAAGGAACTTTGGGCTTTTAGGAGGTCTTTTCCTTTCAAAGCTGTAGATGTTGTGGTGGGTAACATAGAGCAGAGTCCCAAAGACATTCATCCATTTGGGCATCTCTTCCAGAGTCATCAGGCCTAGGCCTTCTAAGTCTCTGCAGGGTAATATAAAGATCTAGGCAGTGTTGCCGACCATAAATGGCTTAAGCCAAGATGTGAAAGTTCATAGCTTTGCCTTATTCCCCACTGCTGCTGGTTCCTCCTGCATGGGCTGTGCATTACCATTTATAAGAGGCTCTCACATCTGGGCCTTATTTCCCCTCCTCCCCAGATCTGGGGGGGAGGAAGCACCTACCACCCTTTTTGTGTTAGGTATTTAGCTTCCAGAGGGCAGTGACTTATCCAGGGCCATTTAGTTCTACACTGGCAGAGCTGGGATTATACCCAGCTCTTATAACTTTGGTACCTATGTCATTTTTGAGGCTTTGCACTGTCTGGCCTCAAGTCTTCTCTGTATTTTTGTCTAAGTCAGCAGTTCTGAAAGTGTGGTCCACATGCCTCTAAGCATTCCTGAGACACTTGCAGGGGAGTTTGAGAGGTCAAAATTATTTCCCTAATAACAGTAAGATGTGATTTTTACCTTAACTGTGTTGATATTTGCACTGCTGGTGCAAAAGCAATGGCAAGTACACCTGCTGCTGCCCTAGCACAAATCAAGAGAGAGGCACCAGACTGTCCCAGCAGTCACTGTATTCTTGATCATCACACCACAGTTGTGGTAAAAAATGCCAGATTCACTTGGGAATGTCCAGGGTGAAGCAGTAAGAATAATTGGTTTTATTAATCATTGGGAATAGGAAATAGGAAGCACAGAGCACTACTGCCGCACAGTGACACGTGACAGGTGTTGGAGGAAAAGCTCTTGTGTGATTGAGTTGTGAGCTGAATTAGCCTCCGTTTTCATAAAATGCCATTTTACATAAAGGAAGAACTAACCGACAAATGATGGTTATTCAGACTTGAGTATTTGGCAGGCATGTTCTCAAAAATGAACAAAGTGAGCCTATCACCTCAAGGAAAACAACTGACAGTATTTGTTGACAATGATAAAGTTTGAGTTTCCAAAGTGAAAATTAGAATTTTGGAAAACTTGTGTCTGCCTTCATTAACCTGACAGCTTCCTAATACTTAGAGACATTTTTGAGGAGGTCACTGGTGTAATAACAAATGTGACTTTTTAAAATACTGCATAACAAAATGTGCAAATATTTAAAAGATCTGCATAACTCAATGAGCTGATATTTTCTAAATGCCCAATGCATGATGTTACAAAAGCATGGATGGGTAAAGATTCATCACAGTGCGAGAGGGGTAAAAAAAAAATTCAATGTGAAGGAAGAAAAGTCCATTAACATGGTTTCAGAGTCTTCATTGCAACTATTTTTTTCAAATGCTATCTGTTATGGCCTAATTGTGTCCTCTTCAAAATTCGTATGTTGTAGTCCTAGTCCCCAGGACCTCTGAATGTGACTGCATTTGGAGATGGGGCCTTTAAAGAGGTTATTAAATTAAAATGAGGCCATGAGGATGGGCCCTAATGGAATATGGCAGGTGTTCTTATGTGTAGAAGAAATGTGGACACACAAAGAGACACCAGGAATGTGTGTGCCTGGAGGAAAGACCATGTGAGGACACACGGAGAAGAGTCTGAGGAGACAGGCCTCAGAAGACATCCAACCTTGCTGATGCCTTGATCTTGGACTTCTGGCCTCCAGAAGTATGAGAAAATACATTTCTGTTAAGTCCTCCAGGCTGTGGAATTTTGTTATAGCAGCCCCAGCAAACTAATATACTATCCCTTGTTAAGTTTGGGTGTAGTATCAAAGAAGAATATCTACAATTGTCTAAAAAGGCTATTCAAAATACTCTTCTCTTTTCTGACAGTATATCTCTGTGAGGCTAGAATTTCTTCATATCCATTAACTCTAACATCACATGGCAACAGACTGAATGCAGAAGCAGATGAGAATCCAGCTGTCTTCAATTAAGTCATTAAAGAGATTTGCAAAAATATAAAACAACATCACTCTTCTCACTTATTTTTTTTGTTTTGGAAAATATAGTTATTTTTCATAAAATATGTTGTATATGTTACCATGATGAGTTTATTATTGTTCTTTTTAAATGAGTTAATAAATAAGTATCAAAATGTCAGTTTTCACTTCTGACATGGTAAATATATTAAACAGTATTCACATAAGCAACACTTGTTGGGTATCTCAATCATTTCTAAGAGTGTAAAGGTCCTGAGACAGGAAGCTTGAGAGTTGCTGACCTCGGTCAGCATTTCCCAAACCTTAGTCAATCAAATGTGATAGTCAAGAGGGTTCCTATCTGTCCTTCAATTAATCTTATGGAGTTTTATTCTTAATAACTTGCTTGATTAAAACTTAAAAACATTTATTTTGAAAGGAAACTTTTTTGTGTGTTTTGGGTTTCTTTTAGAGAGAGAGAGAGAGAGAGAATGCTTGCAGGGGGCAGGGATGGGGAAAGAAGAAGTGGAGGGGAGAGGGCGAATCCCAAGCAGACTCCACACTCAGCATGGAGCCTGATGCAGGGCTGGATCTTACAGCCCTGAGATCAGGACCTGAGCCAAAATCAAGTCTGATACCCAACTGACTGAGCCACCCACGTGTCCCTACAAGGAAGCTTTTGTCACTACCACCAGTGGAAAACCAGTGCCACTCACCACAAATAAAAGTTGACTACAGCAAATAATGCAACAGGATGTCCTTATATTTAGTTGGCATAAGCCTCTGAGCCCAAAGTCTCTCTGCTCAGAGTTTAACCAATGTTTGGGTGGGGGTAAGGTCATAATTAAAGATACACTAGTTTTAGAAAGAAATTTTTGTCTTGATGTGGCCTGGAAAACTGAAAGAGAACTGAATTTTCCCATCAGGTGACAGACTATTATTTCATACCACCTAATATCCTCTTAGGTGCCATCAGAGGTACATGTCTGGCACTTAGAGATGCTCAGATTTAATGGCTCTCAGAGAACTTCTCTCTTTACAAATGGTTCTTCTGCCTCCTTGAAGGCAGACATGGGAGGGGGTCCTGCTTGTGCTCATGAGCCCAAGATCATTGACCTCTGCAACTAAGCTCAAGAAATGGTGAGCTCAGGCAAACTCATGAGATGTTTTTCTTTGCAGCCCTCCTTCAACATCAAATCAGTGGTGGCCTACAGACATCTCAACTCCAGCCTGTACATGCTCCACTCTTGATTTTATCCCCCTCCCAAATATGTTTTTCCACTATGTTCCTTCTCTAGGTGAATAGCACCATGGCCAAGAATGTTCCCAGCAACATTGTTTGCAAGAGCTGAACCAGGTAAACAACCTACACGTCCACCAGCAGATGAATGAATCAACAGATGGTTATCTCTTCATGCCAGGGAATATTATACAGCAATAAGAATGCATGAACTCCAGCTGCACATTGATGAGTCTGAGAGACATACTGTTGCCAGAAAGAAGCAAGTCTCAGAAGGTTACATACTGTGTGATGCCATTTAAAAGAACTAAAACAAAAGCAAAACTAAACAATAGGTGTTGTAAACATACACATATGAAATAAAAATGTTTTAAAAGAAAAAACATATGGGGATTCTCTGTACTTTCTGCTCAATTTTTCTGTGAACCTAAAACTCCTCTAAAAAAATACAGTCTATAGACAAAACACAAGGAAATGATAAATACGAGATGATCATTTCCTCTGAGGGAGGCAGGGGTTTGGGATGGGGATACTCACACAGGAATAGGCAAATTATCGGTGACATTCTAGTTCTTGGGTTGGGTGGTAGGTCCATGCTATATACATTGTATTATTAAACTAACATATACTACATAATTTCTTTTGCATGTATCAAATATAATATTAAAAGGCATAAGAAAGGGAAAAAAATGTGCAGTCCCTGATCTGGTAATTTTGCTTCTTAGGAACCTATTCTAATGAAAATAACTGGAAATGCAAACATTTCAGTCATAAAGATGTTCATTACAGTGGGTTTTTTTTTATATAATAGCAATAACTTGGACACAATCTAAATGTCCAATTATAGGGGATTTGTTAAGTGAATTACTGAGCGACAACAGGATAGAATATCATGTTTTCAAATAATTTTTAATGATGTAGGAAAATTTCTTAATAACCTCAGATGAAAAATGTAGAGAGCTACAATTTTCATGAACCCAACAAGGAACATATTATGTTTATAATATAGAAAAAAATACAATATTGAAAGTTATAATAATAATAGGATGTTCCCCAAATGTCAACATTGGTGGGGTTAAGGTCTTCGGTTTATGTATATAACGTCTTTATTTCTCTGTTGTCTATAGTAAACATACATGTAGGGAAACACCCTAGCACACAGCACACATTAATACAGGAAGACCAGCTTGTACATCGCCCAGCACCCTCACCACCTCCTCCCTTCAAATGAGTATCCAATTGCCCCTTGAGGCTGGAGTTTAGTGTCTGATAAGCCCCCATCAGCCTGACTCCACCAGGAAGCAAGAGGAGAAGGAAAGAAGGCCTCAGACACCACTCACTACACTTGCCCCTCCAAGCTTGTAGCCACCCGAAGGAAGTGCCCCCTCAGTGTGTCCCCCTGCCCACCTTTGCCCAGTGCCTCCTTCCCTGGCCCCACCCCACCTGGCCCCTCTTTCATGTACTAGAAACAGAGGAAGTGGCCAGTTCTCTGGGCTTTGCATGGCTCTGGCCTAGGTGATAGCCTCTCCACACAGCTGAGGCCATTAGCCCCTACATGGTGGCATGGAGGGACAGCCCCTTGGATAGCTCCTTTCCAGACCCCGACTTGGGACCTACCAGGGACTCCTCTTTTCCTTCACCTTCCCTCTCCAGAGATAGACACCAGCCCCAAAGTGCCACCACCATATTCGCATTTTCTCCCACTATGAAGGAAGATTGCCTTGCCTGTCAGATTGACGAGGCATGATCTATCGATTGATCTTAATGCCCCACTTTACAACCAGGAAGATTGAGGTTCTCAGAGGTAAGGCCATGTATCCAAGGGTACACGGCTAACGGTGACTAAGTCAGGATTCGAGCCTAGGTTGTATGGCTCCCCAAACCAGTAGGTTTTGCTGCCTCATGCTCCAGACCTGCTGCCCCCATCAGTAAGCACTATGCACTTATGCGATGTCCTCTTTGAGTCAAAAATAAATTGAGGCTCAGTTCTGCTGTGCCATCTGCCACACCAATTCAGAGGCAGAAGTGTTGACTTACTGCAGTGAGAGAATGCTCCCACAGCCGGGAACTGAGCAGCAAGAGGCCCTACACTTCATAGGTTTCCCTGCCTGGGGGCTGGTCAATCACTTAGGCACAGGGGAGAGGGGCTGTAGTGGGTGCAGTTCTTAGTAGATGGTGGGGGAGAGCTGTGGGCTATGAGTCAGCATGCCTGGGCCAAAGCTGATGGCCACTGAGGTGGGTGGCCATGGCACATTTTCTCTCTCTGGGCCTCAGTTTCCTCATGAAAAGGAGTTGGAACATACGATTCTTTCCAGACCTGACAAGGTTACATCCTACGGCTACAGGTCTCGGGGATGGAGGATGTCTTCACATTTCTGGTCCATGGGAAGAAGGAGAGGGATTCTTAAAAAGAGGAACTGGCTGGCCCAAAGTCACATCCTTCCTGACAATGACATCGACACTGTGATAACAATTCCCCTACCTATAAGGCCCCTCCCACAGCACTTTGATGCCCATTATTTCATTCACAGTCCCCATCTTATAGAGGAGGAAACAGGATCAGAGAGAGAGAGAGTGAGTAGCCTAAAGTCACGTAGCTGGTTTGTACCAGGGAAGACAGATCCACATTCCTATGCAGCTGGTCCATGAAACTTTTGAACTTTAATCCCCAGGGAAGCTACACTTACAGACTTTCCCCCTTATAAGGCAAAATCATCCTGTGCCAAAGGTGAGAGAGACACTCAATCCGGGAAATTTTTCAGTTTAGGCATTTGATGAATATGTGTTCCATGCTACAAGAATAATCACTGGGCATCCCAGCTGGAACGTTTGCCCAGCACCTTCCACATGTGTGGCATTCACTTCAAAGGCAGCTGGGAAGAGCACTGGATGAGGAGTCTAGTCTTGGCAATGCCCCCTTTAGCTGTGTGCCTTGAGATGAGGGGACTGGGTGAGGCAGGTTACAGGGCCCTCACTGCTCCAGGCACTGCCCTGCTCATTACTGGAGGTGCATATGTCGTTTCTCATTCGTCTTCTGTCATTTGGGGGGGGGGGGGTCATAAGCGTTGAATGGCCAGGACCCTGCTGGCTAAGCTCACTGCTATATCCCATTGTTGGCACTCAGGAGGACCATGCTACCACTTGAAGATTGATGGTGAGGTTTTAAGGAGCAGATCCAATAGGCATCTATGTGGATCACACACAGGATGCTGGGAAAAAAGGCATCTTGAGGCTGCCACTCACTCATCAAGTACTTAATATGTGCCTGGTCTATTCCAAACCCTACATAATCCCACTTAATCCTCATAGTGACACTAAGAGCAGAAATGCTGCTATTGCTCAGCCCATAATCCTCAGATCTATCCACTGTGGCGCAATTTCCCTCATAGCACATGCATCTCTTTGCCTGAGGGCCTTCTTGGGTGAGCAGAACATCCACAAGTTCCAGAGAAGTAACGCCACTCCCCCAATCCTAGTAGCTCTCAGCTGATGACTGTTAGGAGTTGGAAGCTGGTGTATAAATACCCCAGCTCCCTTGCTCCTGGGGGCAGGAAAATCATGACCTGTGGGTTCTATGCTGGCTCTTAGAATCCCCAGTGTGACTGAACTGCAGTTGCCCATAGTGATAATTAACTTGTTTGAAAATATCTCCTTCCCTTCCCTGTCTCACTTCTCCACTCTCTGACTAGCATTCCCGTGCTTCCCGAATAAATTACTTGTATTTGAATCATTGTCTCATGGTCTACCTCTGGGAGAACCTAGTTTGAAATGAAAGGTGCTAATATTATTTCCACTTTTTTTTTTATTAAATTTTTATTTATTTATGATAGTCACAGAGAGAGAGAGAGAGAGAGGCAGAGACACCGGCAGAGGGAGAAGCAGGCTCCATGCACCGGGAGCCCGACGTGGGATTCGATCCCGGGTCTCCAGGATCGCGCCCTGGGCCAAAGGCAGGTGCTAAACCGCTGCGCCACCCAGGGATCCCATTATTTCCACTTTGATGGAAGGGAAGCCAATGCTCAGAGAGAAGTAACTTTCCCAGGGGGACACAGAAAGTCCAGATCTGAACCCAGGACTGTTTAACCTCCAATGGTTTGTTTTGATCATCACATATGCCAGGGGGAAAGAATTAAGTGAGACTGAGAGTTTAATGAGAGAATGGCCATGGAGGAACATTCATTCATTCAAAGACTCCTTATTGAAATCACTACTTCTTGAGCCCTGAACTGGGTGCTTAGGGTACATTGGTTAAATGCACTATCTCTGAAATCTTGGGGACTCACGCTCAAATCCAGGCTTTAATTACGTGCCAGCTGTATAATAAAGGCGAGTAATTCAACTTCTCCTGACCTCTCCTTTGTTGTATGTCAAATGATACCCATTACACAGGCTGTTGGAAGGGTAAACAGGCTCACACATATAAATAAATGCTCAGTAGGTGTTAGTTATAAGACAATGGTGAAGTCAGAGCTGAAAACTGGGAAGTGATATGTGGTAGTAGTACTGTCATTTTTAGCATGTCTTACCACTTAGGTCAGCCAGTGGCTAAAATAAATGAATTGAAGAGAAATTTAAAGTTTGCATTTCTCCCTAGTTTTCCTTCCCCTTTCCTTCTCTTCCTTTTCCCGTCCTCCCAAGTCCCATGCCCTCTGCTGGATTCTGTGTTGGGCACTGGGACACAGAGATGACAAGACTCTGTCCCCAGGGAGCTCTCAGGGCTTAGGGTTAATGGGGAGATAGACAAGGAAACAGGATAGCTCAGTATGGTGAACAAAGGCCAGTAAAAGAGCAAGGGCAGAGAAGTATGAGGAGGGGCACCTGACCCTGGCTGGTGCTGCCAGAGTTGAGGGGAGTAAGCCACATGGCTCACAGAGGTTAAGTCACCTGCTCAAGGCCCCACAGCAAGTAAGTGGTTGGTTGGACTCCAAATCCCATGGGATTTCGAATATTTTGCTATGTGATCACATTTTGCTAACAGCTCCAAGGAATCCATAACAATGACTTTTATTGCAAGATAGGTCTTAGGGACTCAGCCTAAGGGAGACTTTTGTGGCTGGCTAGCTACAAAAAACACCCCCTAGAACTTCTGAAATCTCAGTAGAAGGAAGAATTGAAAAGTAGAAAATATTACGAAATCCATAAATATTTATTTCAAAGGGAAGCAGATAGGACATACTAACTTTTTCTGAGAATTAGAAGCTGAGCAAATAGTAGAAATGTGATGAGACACTTTACTGAAGAATAAGAATACTGAAGAAAAAGTTGTGCTTAGAGCACTTTACCTCACTGTAGACCGTTTTTCTTTTTTAGTTACCTCAAGATAAACTATATAACCATATATTTTTTCTTTGTGTTCTTTTCTATTAACACAGAAATATGCTGGATCCTAGTTCTGTAGATCAGATTTTTGTTTGTTTTCAGAAAGCATACTTTTCTCTGTGATTTTTTCTTCTTTTTTTAAGATCTGGTATAATCTGAGGTACAGCTCTTTTTATCTTTTGGGGTTAAAAACGTCTTCCTTCTAGAAGGACACATTCTCAATGCTCTAATGAAAGTCAACCAGAAAACAGGTTCTGATATACACAAACTCATTTTATAGGAACCCTGTCAAGACTTAAGGTATCTATTCCAGGAACCCAGGCTGCCTGGTCAACTTCACACACTCTTCTGATTATGGCAAGGATCAATGTCACCCCGAAGTCTACAGATTAGTTGCAGAAGAGTTTTAAATAGTAGGAAATCCATGCTGGCTGAGGTCATGGTACAGGCGAAGGGGAAACATTCACAGTTGCTCTGGGAGAGAAGGAAGCTGTTATGTACAGTAGCCAAGGCTTGATGCAGAGCAGAAGATAATTCCCAATCAAGCCAGGCTATTGGCAGGATATGGCTCACCCTGCTGGTCCTTTGGCTGAAAGGGGCCGTCTGGGTTTTCTAGACTTGGGCCAAGCAAGTTTAAGGCTCAGACAGGACTGAGGTGGGTGGGGATGCATGTGGATGCTTTCTTTTATGCCTATTTCCCTCTGGCCTGGGTAAGACAGCAAAGTGTTTCATGGAGGAGGCTCCAGCCAGAGGCAGCCTACCTGCAAAATCACCAAATGACTATGCAAGTATTTTTGCTCCTCCCCTCCCCAACACACAGCTTCCAGGAGCTGAGCTCCATTCCTAATTAGCTCACAGGACAGTGATTTAAGTACCTGATGGAAGCACAATTAGTGAATTTAGTAGGGAAGATGGAAGACACAGCCCACAGTGAAGCAGGTAGTATGGTTTTAGGACCAGGCAAGGCAGAGGCGAACAGATTTTCAGCACATACTGTGGGCATGGTGTAGATGGGGCAAAAGTGCCAACTTCAGTAGCTTGAATGAGGATCTGTATCACCGTCACTGCTAATTGGAAAATAAAATCCTCAATACAACTTCCTTTTCTTTAATACTCAGATACCACATGCATCCTCCCAGCCTCGGCAATGCAAAGTATTGTATAAAGAAATATTTCCTCATAAACACACTTCCGTTTTAAGTACACTGATAGTTAGAAACAGATTTTTTTCTTTCTTTTTTTTTAGAAATCAGTGTTCAAAGTTCCAGCTTAGCAATGGGACATAAGTTCAAAGTTCCAGCCTAGCAATGGGATACAATTACATTTCATTTGAAAAAAAATATGCATATCATATTTATCCATTTTGCTCTGTCTCTGATTCGAAAAGCTAACTACAATGGTCAGTGTACATTGGGAAGGGTTGGGGGGCAGAATTTTGAGAGCTGGTGTAGAGAGTTGTGGCTGGGAGTGTCCTAGTCATGGGGCCTTAGGCCCACCTGTAAAATGGGGACGCTAGTCTCTGCCTGGGCTGCTGGAAGCAGGACAGGAGGTCTGGGCTGGGCCAGCTCTCTAGGGCCCTCAGCAAATGGAAGTCAGAAACATTAACATTGCTTTTGAACAATGTCAAATGTTGCATAAGGAGGGTAGCATGCTTATCACAGGGCCTCGTTTTGGCTTTCTGGAGCAATCCTACAGTAGCATTTTAGCAGCCGGAGAGGGAACACCCTTCCCACGGGCCGCCACCTCAGTGCCGGGTGGTGACTCATGGTGCTGGCAAGGGGCGTGGGTGGGAAACCACTTAGGCATCACCATGAAATCTGACAGATTTGCCCCTGTGGAGCTGCTCTGTAAAGAAAGGGGAAGAAGGGGCCCCTTCTCCTCGTGCAAGGTGAGTGGTGCATGGTGGCAACAGCTTTCATCAGCTGAACCCCCTCACTGTCAATGTGGCTGGAAGCAGAAAGCCTACAGCGTGTCCTGGCACAGGCTCCTGGGGTAATGGACAAAGCACACCTTGTGGGTGCTGCCCCTCGCTAACAGGTTCCAAGACTCCTCAAATATTTAACATCAGAAAAGTGAAGTCCGTCAATCGGAGGACAATCATCATATGGTTTCACTCACATGGGGAATATAAAAAATAGTGAAAGGAATTATGGGGGAAAGGAGAGAAAAATGAGTGGGAAAAATCAGAGAGGCTTACAAAACATGAGAGACTCCTAACTTTGGGAAATGGACAAGGGATAGTGGAAGGGGAGATGGGAGGGGGGATGGGGTGACTGGGTGATGGGCACTGAGGGGGGCACTTGATGGGATGAGCACTGGGTGTTATACTATATGTTGGCAAATCGAACTCCAATAAAAGAATATACAAAAAAAAAAAAAAAAAAGGAAAGAAAAGAAAAGCAATACCAAACCTCTCATCTGGGGGCTATGTGCTAGGCCTTCTACCAAACCTTTCATGTGCTGTGCTTCATTCCATCCTCAGAACTACCTGTTCTTATGCCCATTTTAGAGATGAAGAAATAGAGGCTGGAGGCAGGTCATAAGCTGCCTGAGGCAGAGCTGGGATTCCAACAAGATGTGCTTTCAGTGCTTTGAAGTGTTTCAGGAGCCCCCCAAACTGTTGTCTTTGGGTATGTGAGAAGCAGACAAATGTTCCAGAAATGTGGCTATTGAGGGCAGAACAGCTCAGGACAGAAGTGCTCATTCTTGGCAGCTGCCATTTTAAAGAAGGACTTCCTATGTGCTGTCTCATTTACTTTTCACAACGGTTCTATGAAACAGGAGCTAATATTTCTATTTCACAGGTGGGGAGGTGGAGGCTGAGCTGCTTCCCAAGGGCATCTGGCTGGTAACTGTCTTAACCTCCTCCCTCTATGCCTTCTGGCCTCCAGCTCCTTATCTGTGCAATGGGGAGATATGGGAATCACCTTGTCCAGTGAGAGCAGGGTTAAGTGAGGTAACAGAAGGGAAATGCTTTAGAAACTGCAAGATGCCACCTGAATACTAAGGAGTATTATTATTTACAAAAATAGCTTCCTGGAGAGAGTCCAAATGAGGCTGAGAAGTACAGGGTTCTGGATTCAATCCTAAGTCTGCCGAGTGCTTACACAGCATTCTTCCCTGGACTGGAAGCTCCCAGGGCACTGATCAGGTCTGGTTTGCCTCAGTTTCCCCAGCTCCAGGCTTGGCACAGAAAGAGTCCTTGAAAATCTTGGCTGAACTATGCAGGATTAAATCAGGACAGGGGAAGAGGGTGGAGTGGAAGAGCAGTGGAATCAAGAGCTAGAAGTGGCTTTAGGGACATCAGAAAATTGATCTTCCAAATGGGGATGCTTTTGAGAATGAAAAGGACAGTTTTAATAGTCATGATATTAAATGTCATGGCCAGGATCGCCAAGAGTGTTCTGGGCAAACCAGGGCATACAGTCACCCTATTTGGTGTTCATCTAGTCTGACCCCATATTGTGAGGGAAACTAAGTCCCAGAATGAGGTATGGAGCTGGAAGGGAGCCCAGGGCTCGGCTCCCTGCTTCCCATGGGTCAGCTTTGACAAGGGCCAGAAAGGCAGCTATGAGTGGGTAGAGAGTGCGGTTCTCTGGAAGGAATTGGGCGTTATCGATACAACGTTTCTGTTGGGTAAATATCAACACTTCTGGTCTGGTTACTAAGGGCCTGAGCAGTTGCTAAGCGGCCGTATGACCTCATGAGGGGCCATTGTTCAGTACTCAATAGGCATCCTTGAGTGACACTGCCCAACTCCCAAATCCCAGGGGCCCCTGGGGTTCTGTGAAAAGAAGCCAGAGATTATAACGCAGGAGCAGTTGACAGACCCACGTTTGTTTTCTCGGGATAGGGCATGGGGGGTGCAGCAGTCTTTCAGAGCAAAGCACAAGAAGGCCTGAGCACCCAGTGAGAGCTGTCAGCTGATACTTACTAGCGACAGAAATACTCCGGGAATAAGGAATTAACCCCATGTACGGTGCCTGACCCTCTGTAATCCACTTGAACACACACATATCCCAGTTTGTCTTCAAAGCAGCTGTAGTGTGGGGATCATAATGATCACCCCCATTTCAAAATACAGGAAGCTGAGGTCCAAGGAGAAGAAGGAGCTTGTCCAAAGCCTCCCTAAAACTTCTTATTCTTCGGGTGTGGTGGGCAGAACACTGGCCACCCACAGATACCCATGGAGCCTGCGAATGTCAGGTCACACGGAAAGGGAATGTGAAGTTGTTCAGCAGCTGACCGTGACGTGGGAGATGATCCTGGGTGATCTGGCGCGGGGGGGGGGGGCGCTCACATAGTCACAAGGGTCCTTAAAAGTGGAGAAGGGGGGTAGAAGGGTCAGCGCACCAGTGATGCGATGTGAGAAAGCCAATGCCCGCTTGAGTGTGGAGGAAGGGCTCACGAGGAATACGGCAGCCTCAAGAAGCTAGGAAAGAGAAGGGATTGTATTCTCCACGGAAGCCTCTGGAAGGGAATACAGGCCTGCCTTGATTTTAGCCCAGTCGACCTACGAGAGCTATTAGCTGGTTAATTTTAAGCTTCCAGGTTTATGGTAATTTGTTATAGCAGCAATAGGGGAAAAAAGGCACCAAGTCAGAAATCTGAAAGGTCTGAGCCAGAAGGGGGGCCCTGGGGATCGTTTATAGCTCCTGGGACTTAAGGAAGCAAGAGGCCCAGAAAAATGAAGTTATTTGCTCATGGTCACAAAGCAAGTGACAGAGACAGTGGTAGAGACCTCTGGGTGTCAGTCAAACCTCTCCAGGACCCCTGAAACCACCTGCTGAGGGGTGGGATCTTCTGGGTGAGTTCTCTGCAGATTTTCTACCAACCAGCCTGATCAGGATCCTGGGCTGCAAACCATGCCCCTCTGTCTTTCTGGCCAGAGGCAGGCAGGCCAGTGGCTCATTTTATGATAGGCAGGGAGCATTCTTCTATGCCCCCCCCCCTCCAAATAAGGTGGCCTGGAGCTGGAACTCAGTCCATGGCTTTGGAACCTCAGTCTCCTTACTTGAAAATGGGCAAAGCACCATCTGCCTCAAATGGTGGGAATACAATATAGAAGGAGAAGCCTGTGGCACCATGCCTGGCATACAGAAGGCACTCGAGGCCTACTCCTCCCCTTCTCTCTGTCAGATCCAGGCCCTGTCCAGGGTCTCCCAAGGCTCTAATACCTCAGGTTCCTTCTGAATTCAGAGCCTCATTCCCAGAAGTGTCTTTTCTTTGCCTGGCACATAGAAGGTGCTCAGTGAATGCTTTTGGAATGGACCATAGACTCTATGCCTGAATGCTTCTCTCCCCTCCTCTTTGTCTAGAGGGCTCCCACACTCCTTGTGTATCCATCAAGGTCCAGCTCAAGTGCCCCCTCCTCCAGGCAGTCTCCCTGACCCCATTGTGCAAACTGGCATTCTGCTCTTTGTGCCAGGCTTCTGGCTTCCCTGTCATACCCTGGTTTTCTGTTAACTATTAACTATCTGTCTAATAGTCTCCAATTTAATATATCCAAACTGAATGCTTTTCTTCCACTCAATTCTACTTTTCCTCCAGACTTCTCAAATACTTAAGTGGCAACTTCAGCCTGCCAATTACATAAGCCAACATTTGGAGTCATCTTGACTTTTCTCTTTTTCTCATACCCCGCACTAAATTCATTGGCAAATCCAGCTGATTCTACCTTGAAAATATACTCAGAGTTCTACCAATTTCACCACCACCACTGCTACCACTCTGGCTCGTGCAGGGCCCAAGCTATGGCAGCAGACACACTAGGGGTCCAGTCCTGGCCCAGCCTGCATGATTTTGGGCCAGTAACTCCTCTTCTCTTAGCTTCATTTTCTCTGTTCAGTGGGAATAACGACAGTACCTCCATTATGGGGTTGTTGGGAGATGCTGCATGGGAAGGGCTTAGGGCAGTGATGGCACAGGGTAGGCATGGAGCAAACGGCAGTTACTTTCATTAAAATGGTTATTTTCTCAGGTGGCAAAACAGGTCCCCAGGGCAGGGATGCATCTGATTCATCTTTGACAGACCTCAAATTTTTACTGAGCACCTACTAGATGCCAGGCTCTCCTCTAGCCTGGGAGAACAAAAGGGAAGAAGGCTCCTGTACCCATGAGCTGACTTTCTAGTGGTTGGGAAGACAGAGGTTAAGCCATCTACACAAATAAAAATAGGATGTATCCAGAGGGGATGGCTGAGATGAAGCACAGAAAGGCAGAATAAGGAGCAGGAGAGACTATTCTGGATCAGGGGGCTAGAGACATTTCAACCCCAAGGCAAGGGAGGAAATGGAGTGAGCTACCCCGATATGTGGGGAAGAGCAATCTTGGGGAGGGAACAGAGAGGAAGGTGCCTAGCATGCCAGAGAAAATAGCAAGGGGACCACGCAGTGTGTGTCAGAACCAAAATGCTATTATGTTATTTATACTATTTTATAAAACATATTTATTTATGCCTATTTATTTCTATGAATAGGAAACTTCTATTCATTGAGCCTCTTCCATGTACTGTCAGTGAACGCTCACAGCAACTTTCCAGGGTGGGCACGCACACATCTCCATTGCGTGCTTTAAGCATCATCCAGATGCTTAAAACTAAGGCTCAGAGAGGTGAAGTGCATTGCTCACGGCCATACAGTCAGTGGGTGGCTAAGGCAGGACTTGATCCCAGGACTGTGTGATATTTCAGTTCTTACTTTTTCCTCTGGGATTGTCAGGCTAGGTGTGGCACTCACACTCCCTAATTCCTGCCCTTCTATCCTGAGTCAGTCTCAGCCCCTGAAGTGGGGGTGGGGGTGGGGCTTGGGGGAGCAGTGACCTCCCTCCTTCCTTCCTTGGCCAGGTATTTAGAACAGTATGTGTGGCCTCCCAGCCTGGGCCTCTGTCCTGACACAGATGTGGACATGGGACATAGGCCCTGGGGTGGCCACTGTGGGCTCTGGAACTCAGTTCCAATTCCAGGGGCCCAGCAATGTTCCCAGCAGAGGAGGTAAATGAAGATGCTGGAGGGTAGGCAGATGCTCAGGAAGTGCTAACTTCTGAAGATTTATAAAAATGTGTCAGCAAAGTTGAACCACTTTGCTGGATCCACTCAAGTCTCTCACCATGTCTGCAGCATCTGGGCTGCTGGACAGGGAGGTCGTGCCTCAGCAGTGCAGTGAAAGAGGCAGGAGAACTTTCTAGTGCGAGAGCTGATGGGGATGGTGGTGGCAGAGTGAGCCCAGGTAGGGCTCCAGGAGAGACCAGGCTGCAGGGAGGTGCTGGGTAGGTGGTGGAGGGGGAGACAGCATTCCCAGAGAACAGGGCCACTAGAGCTGGCCTCACAGGGAAGGAAGAGAACAAACTGGACGTTGAGGAGGTACTGCAGGGCCAGTCATTGAGGCCTGTGTTCAGGCAGGGAGAACAGTCAGTCTGAAGTGGCTGGAATGGTCCCTGAGGAGGAGGAGAACATTCTATATCAGGATTCTGTTTTTATCCTTCCTCTTGCCATCATTTATCTCAGTGGCAGAGCAGGGATTCAAACCCAGATCCGTGAGGCCTATGCTGTTTCTGTGTCATCCTGCTAAGAACTGGGAGGTGGTCACTGCGGTGGCAGGACCAAGTGGTTGGGAAGGAGGGGGACAAGAAGGTCCGGTGGCTGGGCCAGGCATGCCCCAAAGCTGGGTGGCTATCGGGCTGCATCCTGGCTGAAGATGGTACTAAGAAGGCAACGTGGTGAGGGAATAATATGAGGACATTTCCCTCATGTGCAGAAGTAGGAGGGACAGGATCCTAATAAGCTACCCAGCAGAATATAGTGTGCTGCCTGGCACGGTGATGCCTGTGGGGCCTCTGCTGGCATCTGCGCCTCCTCTTTTGTGTCAGAGCAGCCTGCATTGCCTTTGGAGAACTGCTTATCTCTCACTCTCACACGAGGAGGTTTTGATGGGGCTGACCCTAACAGGGGATCTCAGGTAGCTGGGTGTCCTGGCTTTGACCAAACAATGCTTTACAGTCCCCATGCAGTGACTGGCCCATGGATATTCATGGGATCTTTGTACCTTTAAGAGTTAGCTTCAAGATTTTTGCTAAGACTAAAGGGAAGGGAGTGCTCTCTTTCTGCTGGGTGGCTGAGCTGGTAGGATGGAAGCCTGAAGCTTCTGGGGGTCCACCTTTACCACCACACAAGGAGGGGGTGCCTGAGGATGAAGCCAGCACAGGAAGAGGCAGAACTGAAAGATGGAGAGAGGAGAATACGTTCTGATGATACTGTTCTAGCTCCTGGATCCAGCCATACCTGAAGCCTGTTACCCTAGGACTTTCCAGTCACCCAAGCCAATAAATTCCTTCTGAGGCTTCAGCCAGTCTCAGTCATTTCCAACAGAAAGGCTCTTGACTTAATGTATCTCATAACTTTCTTAGAACACAAAAGGGAGAATAGAACTCAGAAAAAGAAAAGAAGAAAAAGATGGATGAGGGGAGCAGGGAGGGGGAATTACCATTTCATTGGTATAGAGTTTCTATTCTACAGGATGAAAAGGTTTCTAGAGATCTGTTGCACAATATAAATATACTTAATACTATTGAAGTGTACTCTTAAAAATGGTTAAAATGGTAAATAAAAAAAACATGCATAAGAAAAAAATTGGTGAGAGGACACAGCAGAAGAACAGAAGGGGGAGGAAAGGAAGGCAGGAGAAGGAGAGGTGAGGGGAGGAGAGGAAAGAACGAGAGGGCAGTAACAGAAGGTGGGCCTGCAGCCTCCAGGAGTGAGGCCAGCTGCTCTTGTCACCTCCTCTGCTATTTTTATACCGTGTGGCTCTCAAGGTAACTTCACACCTGTTATCCCTGCCCTTCAAACACTAATCTGTTTTCCAACATTTTAGAAATGCTTTTCTTCCCTAAGAAATACTGCCTGCTTCTCACTTTTTTGGACATGCCAGTTTCCCCGGGAGGAGTAATAAGTCAAATAACAGTAACCATTGATGGCTGTGATACTTTTTTTTTTTTTTTTAAAGATTTTTATCCAATCATTCATGAGATACAGAGAGAGAGGCAGAGACATAGGCAGAGGGAGAAGCAGGCTCCATGCAGGGAGTCCAATGCGGGATTCAGTCCTGGACCTGGGATCACCCCTGAGCCAAAGGCAGATGCTCAACCACTGAGCCACCCAGGAGTCCCTGTGATGCTTTTGTTTACAAAGCACCTCCGCACTTTGCATCTTACTGAGACCTCTCAAAATCCTAGTGAGGCACATGGCAAAGTCATTAGCCCATTTTACAGATGAGCACATCCAGGGTGCAGACAGACATCATCAAGGTCGCCCAGCCTGTGATGCTGGAGCTTGCACCCAGGTCCTCAGACTTTCCAACCCTGCTCTCCAACAAGATCTGGTGGTGGGGTAGGGCAAGGTGGGAGCTTACAGAGAATCTCCAGAACTCCTTGGCTTCTCAAGATTCATCCTGGGCCCAGTTTGGAAGAATCTTCAAGGAGGCACAAGGCCCGCAAATGACATCTCCCCACATATTTCCCCATGGGGGGCTCAGGACGAGTCCTGGGTATTTTATTTCCAAAGTAAAATGATTTAAAGATACAGCAGGCAGTTCAAGTGCTGGGAATCGCTTAACAGTCATCCTTTCAAGTGTCTGTGCTGAGCCATTTGGTTTCCATTTTGGGAGGAGTAAAGTTGCTCCGATTTTGAGGGGCTGCTAGTGAGAACGGCGCCGGCCTCTCGAGGCCTTTGATCAGAGTGCATTTAACTCTGACTTCCCAAACCTGAACAGCTGGTCTAGGCCCTTTCAAACCTAGCAGGCAATTAAATTTTCACAAAAAGAAGTAGAAACTCCAGGGATAATGAGATGTGAGCAACTCAAAGGCAGCAGCTGGGCTTCCGAACAAACTGGGGAAAACCACTGTGTGGTGGACACCCTTATTAACGAGGTGTCACTGGCAGACCCAGATGGGGGAGCCTCAGGAGTGGGGGCTCCAAGCTTCTGATGGTGGCTGTGATAGCCAGGGCCTGCCCTCCTAGGAGGGACGCGGCGTGGTGGGTGTTCAAGAGAGGGGATGACAGACAACCTGTGCGTGGTGTCTCACCTAGGCTCTCTGAGGCATTCAGAAAACCAAAGGAACCTCCTCATGGCCAGCCCTTCTGAGTGCCAGGGCTTCACAGCTGAAAAGCATCTCTAACATCCCATGGCCCCACCTGAATCCCAAGCTTCTCAGGCTGCTCCTCCTCCAGTCTTCCCCATCTTAGGATATGGCTTCCCGAGCCAGTCAACTGGCTGCCTGCCCTCCCTCCCCACTCCAGCTCAGTCCACTGCCCAATCCTCGTTTACCTCTATGCCCCCTCCTGTACATAGTCCCCAGCCTCATCAGTCCCCTGTCATTGTGTGTCTGGACAAATGCAGTGCCTTCCACCTGGTCTCCTAGCTTCTACTCCTCTCCCTTTCCTAGTCTACTCTGAAATAGAAAAAGCTTCTAGAAGCTGGATTCTGAAGCTTTAATCCTCCACCGGCTTTCCTGCAGTTAGGGTTAAGTCCAAACTCCACACATGTCCTGCAGGTCCCTACCTTCCCTCCTCTAGGATCTAACCACACTGGCCTTTCTTCAGTGTCCCCAGTGCACAAGAACCACTCCTACCTCAGGACCTTTGCACGTGCTGCTCCCTCTGCCTGGACCACTTGAAACCTGCTTTCTTCCTGATAAATCCGATCATCCAGGTCACATTGTACTCACATGGCATTCTGTACACATCTCCCATAGCACTTACCTGACATGGAAATTGTGTAGTTATTGGTATGATGATTTGTTTGATTCTTGTCTCCCTCACCAGTAGAGAGTTCCTGGGAGCAGAGAGCATTTGTCCTGTGTATAGTTATGTCCTCAGAGCCTAACGCTGTACCCAGCATACAGGTGGTGCTCAGCTGACAGTATGAATGAGTGACAGGGAGAAGTCAGCTGATCACCAGAGCCTGACCTGAGCAGGGCATGGCAGTGGCTGCCTTTCATGGCTTACGAGCTAAGTGTTGTATGGTATCATAGTGGTCAACTCCCCAGGAGTCTCCTGATGTTTAAATAAGTATCAGCAGTGTCTGGCACATGATCAGAACATGTCAGCTAGTAGTATTACCATCCGTGCCCCCCATTTTACAGATGAAGAAGCTGAGGCTCAGAGAGGTGAAGTGACTTGCCTGAAGTCATACAGATAGCAAGTGGCCGAGTCACAGTTTGAGCGCTTTCTGACTATAAAGTTGCTTGCTGCATTTAACTGCCAAGCTATCCTGTATCTCCAGGAGCATCTCACATAAACGCTGCACCCTTTTCCACTTCTAGAACAGGTTTTTATGAGAGGCTCAACAAAACAACATCCCCACTCTTAGGGAACTCAGAATCTGAGGGATGGGTGAGGTTCACTAACATGTAAACAGTCCCAGCACTATATCCTGGAAGATACCATAATATTCTTGAGTGCTATGGGGTGGGGACAGAAATCTTCATGGAAGAAAGATCACTGGAGCCACAGTTTGGGATGTTTACCAGGGGCCAGCACCAATAAGAGGGCGTTTCAGGCTGGAGGGACAGCAGGAGCGGAGGCATGGTGGTATGACGGGGATGGTGAGTAGTTTGGCGTGGCTGAAGGGTTAGGCATGAGCCGGTGCGTGGGTGGCACAGTGAGATGCTGTTCTCAGCGTCCTATCTCATATGATCTCATGAAAAGCTGCCCCCACTGCGGTGGGGGTGCTGCCCCATTTTCCTTTCCAGTCCATAGGATCTCTCCTGCTGGAACCTGGAGAAAGAGTAAAGACCCAGGAAGCAACAATGGCGGGATATCTGATTTCCTGGATCGCCTCTTGCTCTCTCCTCTCACCAGCCCTTCTCAATCTCTAATCCCTAATCTCTCCTCAGGACCCCTGGTCCCATCGTACCTGTCTTTGCCTTCAGGAAGAGTAGGAAGGTCTGGGCTTCAGTGTAGTCACTGAATTGGTACCAGTGTTCGGTAAATACTCAAGAATCAGTCAAACATGTGGATACTAGGATATTTATTCTAACACTGTTATCTGACAGAGAAAACTTAGAAGAAAAAAACTAAATACCCATCAATGCAGATTAATTAAATAAATTATGGAATACCCATCCATACATTATATAATGAATATGCTTTTTTTGCATTAGCTATGGTTGCAATTATGTATAATAATAAATCTGGTTTCCCTCTGCTTTGGCTTCTGGGAAATTCAAAACCAAATATGAGGCCTACATGCTGTGAACTCACCTTCTAATGCTTCCATCTTATCGTCCTACCATTATTTTCTAATTCTCTAGTTCATTCCTCTTCTATCTTGTTGCACTGTACAAATAGGCTGGCACAAATCCCTTTTATCTTTTGATTGTTAGAGTAGTAATGATACCAGCACCTTATGTTGAGTGTTGGCTACGGCTCAACAGGAAGCCAAGAACCATTTCCTTTTAAATCTCACATCAACCCATGAGGAAGATATAATCATCCACCACTTTACAGATGAGGACACTGAATCTGGAGAGGTTAAGTAGTTTTTGCAAGGTCAGCTGCTTAACAGTGGCTACATCAGGACAAAGTTCAGTTTTGCCTGACCCTGGAATCTGGAGTCCTAACCACTATTTCACACTACACCCTGATAAATCAATAATCCAATCATGCCACCATGGAGCCATGACTGGATGGCCATCTTATGTGGCTTCCCTCCTCTACTCTCATAGGGAAGATACCTAGGCATTGCTGGTTTGGGGCTGACCTCGCAAAGTCTGAGAATTAAAGCCTCCTTAGACCTGGGAGGGCCCCCAGGTTGTCCTGACAGGATGCAGGAAATTCAAGGGTGGCAGACTTCTTATAGGGCATCCAGGCCAAACTCCCTCTGTCTCCAGGGGGTTTCTGGACCTTGACAAGTGATTATCTGGCTTCCACTTCCATAACTTTTGTAAAAGGGAGCTCACCATCTATGAAGGCAGCCTCTCTACATTGGCTGGCTCAGACTGTTTAGAAATCTTTTCCTTACACTGAAATTTGCACACACACCCCCGCCCCATAACCAGAGATCATTAATAATAACAAAGAACGAGAAAAAACAGGCCACTGTGTTGGCCACCTTGGTATGAGTATTTCAATTAATCCCTCAAGGGTAGCATTTTGCAAACAAGGAAACGGACACTCAGAGAGGCTAAGCAACTTGTTCAAAGACATACAGCTCCTAAGAAGTAGAGTCAAGTTTAGAACAAAGTCTGGGGGGATCCCTGGGTGGCGCAGCGGTTCGGCGCCTGCCTTTGGCCCAGGGCACAATCCTGGAGACCCGGGATCGAATCCCACATCGGGCTCCTGGTGCATGGAGCCTGCTTCTCCCTCTGCCTCTCTCTCTCTCTCTCTCTTTCTCTGTGACTCTCATAAATAAATAAAAAAATTAAAAAAAAATAGAACAAAGTCTGCTTATGCTTCTTTAAAAAAAAGAATATTAAAGACATTTTATTGATAGGGTAGGCTATAAGGTCACTATTAAGTCTTATTTTTTAAATTGAAATATACGTGACATACAATATCCTGTTCATTTCAGGTGTACCTCATAGTGATTTGATATTTTTATATATTATGAAATGATCCCCATAACAAATCCAGTTTCATTGGTCTGCTTATAGCTTTGACTTCCACCTGTGAAGTCCACTTCCATGAGTGGAAGCCACAGCAAACAAGCTTGCATTTCTGACCAATGTGGTGCTTCAGATACTTGGAGGCTAATCAGTTCTAGCTCCTGGACAGGGGAGATATGGAAAGGCAGGGGCAGGTGGAAAGGCAGGAATGGATAGAAAGGGATAAGCAGCAGTTACAGGAAATGACACACAAGCCCCACAAGGAGTATGTTTCCATAGAGCTGCCACTCTGGAAACTTCCTCGAATCCCTGGTGAGAAGAAAGTGCCGAGGATATAGTCAGATCTCCATCCCAAGACCAGTCCAGGCTCTGAGGCTTGCAATCTTGATCCTGTTAGCTAGGGTCAAATGGATTTTTCCATTTGGAACAGACTCACGCTAACCAAACTCTTAAGTGCCGTTAAAAAAACACCTGTGGGGTGGCAGCAACATTTTGATGTTGCTAATCCCTGGGTTGCCTCTCTGTGCCTTAAGTGGCTTCAGTTCTTCTCTCACCACTCAGCCAATCCCCTGCATTAAATTCCCTCTGCAGTACCTGGAGTGGCTTCTGTTGTCCTTATTAGCCTCCCACACCTGTATGTCCACACTTGAGCTAAACTGGCTCCATGAGCAGGCTGTTAGGGCCGTTGTCCCTCCCTTTCTTTTCCACAATGGGGGGCATGTCTTGCCAACATCCTTCTGCCTTTCACTCAATCTTGGGTCTAGGCTGAACATGTCTCCCTCTTCTCCTAAAACATTCCCTCCCCCAACCCTGCTGCACCCAGATTCTGGCATGAAAGTCTTTCCATTTTGAAACGGCCTCTACATGTCTCTGATCTCTTCTGTCATGTACTGATTTTTGGCCAGAACTTCATGGTTCTGGGAGTGCCTTGCTGTTTCTTTATGCACATTCATTAAGAGCAGTGGTGATGACGTCTACCATTTCCAAGCTTCCTCATGCCATGCGTGTGCTCCCTGAACATTATCTCATTTTGTCCCAGTAATGACTCTACATCTCAACAATTGCCAGATGTGTCAGATTTCCTGTTGTCCTCCCAAAGTCATTTTCCTCATCTCCTAGAATAACTGAGATTTGGCTGGGCACATGACTTCTGAGATGGACTACACTTCTCAGCCTCCCCTGCAGTGAGATGTAGCCATGTGACTCAATCCTCATTGAGTGGCATACGAGTAGAAATAATGTGTTCACTTCTAGACCTTGACTTAAAACATTTGGGTATGTGTCCACCATCTAGCCCCCAATTCCTGTGAGCTAGAATGTGATATGCCCAGGACCCAGTTATACCTATACAGTTAAGAGCAACATCCTAAGTGGTCACATAGCAATAAAATGGAGGGAACTTGGATCAGTGAGTGACCTCATGTAATAGAGAATATATGTCAGGCTAGAGCTGCCAACTATTACCCTTGAAAAATGGTCTAACTTGATTAAGCCACAGTATTGGGGTTCTCTTTGTTATAGCAGCCTAGCCTTTATTGCCCTAATACATTTGATGCAGGAGGCAAGGTTCAGGAAGAGGAGGTGACTACGTACAAGGTCATGCAGACCTCTGTGATTTCTGCTACTCCTCATCTCTCACATGGTTTTAGTCACTAGGACCTGACAACTCAAATTCTAGAAGACTCCTGAGTCCATTCTGGCTTCTCTGCTTTCATAGCTGCATCCCTGGCTCAACTATTCATTGACTGATACCACACCAGCCTCCTGTTGGGTGGGCTTCTCTAAAACTCAGCCACTACATTGCTGGGTGAATTGTCTTTCTAAACTTAGAACTGATGGTGTAATTGCCAGGCTTAAATGATACCCTTTACTAGCCCCCTGGTTTCCTGAGGATAAGGTCTAGGTTCCTGTGGCATTCACAACTGGATCCTGATGTTCTTCTCCAGTGTCAGCCCAGTGGGGTAGTAATGATTTAGACAGACCTGGGTTCAAATCTTGGCTTCACCTATTCCTAGTTGGTGACTTGGGCAAACTACTTCATCAGATGTGATGTAGTGATTAAGTGAATGGGCTCTGAAGTCAGATTGCTTGTGTTCTAATCCTACAAACTAGCTGTGTGACCTTGGTCAAGTGAATAACCTCTCTGTGCCTCATCTTTCACCTCTCATTTCATCCATCCATCCTTCCACCTAACCACCCACTCAACTGTCCATCTACCCACCCACCTCCCCATCTTTTCATTCACCCATCCATCTGTGACCACCTCCTAAATGTGTCTATCCATCTGTCAGTTCAGAGGCTCACTGTGTCTGTCTGTGTACCTAGCCACCCATTCATCCACCCTTTTGTCCACTTACACTCTTATCCATCCATCCATCCATCCATCCATCTATCCACCCACTCATCTGTTTGTCCACCTATCATGTCTATCCATCTACTCACCTTTCTGTGCACTCACCTGCTCACTCATCCATCTGCTCAAATGTCTGTCCACCCAAATGCCCATCATTCATTATCTGTCAATACCTACTGTTCACCTGCTAGTTTATTGGGAGAACCAAGTAAAATAGGCCTTCAGGGGCCTGGAGTAAGAGCTCATGCTTATATCTGAGGTCCCAGATAATGAGAGGCAGGCTAGCACCCACAATTCCCTTTCCAATCACTATGCCAGCATTCTTAGACTCAGCTTATACAATACCCCTTTTACTATCTAGAAGGCAAATTCACAGATAACATAACCCATTAATACACATAACTTTAGAGAGGTCTATAATATTCCCACTGTGATACAGAGGAGAAATGAAGGAAAATTCATCTCTAACAACACAATGGGCATTTTCACATTGCAATGCTTGGGCATGATGACAACATAACCCACCAATACACATAACTTTAGAGAGGTCTATAATATTCCCACTGTGATATAGAGGAGAAATGAAAGTATATTCATCTCTAACAACACAATGGGCATTTTCACATTGCAATGTTTGGGCTTGATGACATCTGAAGCAGTCAGATGATGGGACCTACTTGGGATGAAAAATTTGGAAGAGAAGACAATGTTCAACTGAGAACTGTCAACCCTTTTTCTTTTTTTACAGTTTGAAGTGAGGGCTAAATAAATATATTCATAGATAGACACTGAATCACTGGAAATGTGACAGCTACTAAGACAGGGCTGTTGTATCAATATCTCAAATACCATGGGTGATGTTGCTGGCCTGGAGTTTGAAAAAGGGGACAGTTCTTGGTGAAGTTATGAACAAAATGAAGTACATTTCCCTTGATTTACATGGTAGTTTCATGCCTGGAGATTCCAGCATATAATAAGTGTCAATATGTAACCCAGAGTGAGGTTCTGGCTTAGACACAAACAAATCAGGATTTTCTTTGACATGAATGTCTAATAAGACATTCAACATTATATCAGACTCAGGACAGGTCTTCAATGTGCACTGCCTAGAACACTCCTGATCCTCACCCACAGATGCTAGCAGCCTGCAGTCATTGTGACAACCCAGACCCACTGCCCCACTCACAGCCAGACAGAGCCCCCTCCTTCTGTAGCTGATTCCTCCCAGCCAGAGTCTAAAAGGCCAAGGTTTATTCTGCTACCTATGAGACCTCATCTTAGCCATAGCCAAAGTCCTCTGAAGTACAAAATGCCTTTTTGGAACTTATGGCCATGCGTTGCAGCAAATGTAGATTTACAACTTCCAGTCCTGAAGCCAGTCTCAGCTGGGTGACCTCAGGGAAGTCTGTTGATCTCTCTCAGCCTCAGTTTCTAAAATCACCAAATGGAATATTTCCTGTGATAGAAGGAGGTAAAATCAAATGTGCATTTGCTAATTCTAATTTTATTCACGCTGACAGAGGAGGTATAGAGGTGGGAGAAGGCCCAGGAACCCACTAGCCTGGCTTTGCAATTCAATAGCCCTGCTTATCAGCTATGTGGCCTTGGGTAAGGTGCATGACTTCTTTGGATCTATTTCCTCAACTCTAAAATGGAGATGACTACAGAAACTACAAGATAGCTGTGAGATTTTCATGAGAAAATTCATGCAACATGCTTTAAGGAATTGCTTCAGCCAGAGTGAGCCCCCAATAAATGTTAGCTATATTATTGTTATGATTATGAACATGAGGAATATGTGCTGAGCTTGGGGAATGGGATGTAGTAATAGAATACAATGACTAGATTGGGCCTGCCCTGTAGGCCCAGACTGTGTTTTATCCCTGGCATATGGTAGACACTCAGGGAATGAATGAATGGTTACTGGGTTCATGGTGAGGATAAATGAGCTGTCAAACTGTACCTGTAGGGTCAGTGAGGAGGGGGTAGATTGGATTGTATAAAGGAGGAGGCATTGACTACCTTCTGAAAAGGGCTAAGACTCTATCTCCTGTTTGGCCAACTCCAAAAATGACCCCTGCTCCCTAGGCGAATAGAAGGCAAGATGAAAAGCCTTTTGTTGCTGGGGCCAAGCTCCACCCCTCAGGGGGTCATGGAGAAACAAAGAAGGTGGGCTTGGCCCTTTATAGGAGTTTGGGGCCCAAGGCTCAGGCCATGGCTTGGATGGTGCAGGTGCAGAGCTGAGGCTGAATGTAAAGCAGCTCTCTTGCCTCTGTGCAGCCCATAGAGGGAAGACTGAGAAGGCTGGTGGGTGCTTTCCTGGACCATGCTACTGGAGCTAAGCCAGCCTGTTCCCACCCTTCCTCTGCCCACACTCCAAAAGTATGTATGTCCAAGAGATGTTCAAAGCAGACCTGGCTTTTTAGGCCTCTGGCACAATCAGGAGGTAAGGGTGGCTCATGGTGTGAAAATCCACACAATTGACATTCAAAGAAAGAATAAGTTCCTGAACATAAAACATAAAACATAAAGCCTAAATTTTCCAGGATCTAAAGAGAAACAGGTTCAGGTGGCTGGAACTCAGGGGAAGTTTGCCTCCCACACCTCAGTTTTGATGGTTGAAAAATCAGTTTACTGATTGTTCAGTTGGCTATTTTTGGCTCCCACTGCTTCAGAAATGTCCGTTTGGAAGCAAGGCCTCAGGGAGCGATGGCCTCCTGTTTGGTTTGAGAATCATGCGTGACTTCCCCAATAAGATCAAGCAACATCCCCTAACAGCTGCTCAAATGATTCTTGGAACACATTCCCAGTCTTGGTTGTTCTTTCCAACCCCTAAAACAATCTCTTACCATTTGTGTGGTTCCCGCTGTTCAGAATGCAGATACATATAGCCTTGGCTTTCCATTCTCCATGTTCCCTGTCTCCTTTTTGTTTGAACAATAGACAAGCAAATTAAAAACCTACCAGTTGACCAGTGTCAGGGAGAAAAAAAAAAAAAGACAAGAGATTTACCATCAAAAGGGAAAAACAATTAGGCCAAATATAACCATGGCTGCTTCTATTTGCAGAGCTCTTCCCATCTCAGCCGAGCTCCTGTTGCCTCCTGTTACCTCTGTGATAGGGCATTGCTGTCCTCTTTCTTCAGGCTCAGAGAGGTGACATGAATTACCCAAGCTCACACTCAGGGAGCATCAGAGCCAGATGTCAAATCCTTATGTGGCTCCAAAGCCCACACTCCACCCAAGATTAGTAGTGATAAAGGTGACAATTATGAAAACAAAAGCTACTCTTTATTGAGTACATACTATGCACAAGGCACTCTCCTGGTTGCACATGGGGTATATTTTCATTGTTCCATTCCTCACTCATAACCTACTTGCAAGAATGCACCCTATTTTGCAGGCCAGGAGACTGACATCTGGAGACAGGAGGTGGCTTGCCCTGAGTCCCTGTGAGAAAGTGATGGTGACAGGGCTTGACTCCTTTCCTTTCCTAAATAGTGGTACAGATGCTTTTAGAGGTACCTCAACAGTTTATCTTATTTAAGTAACTATGAATGATTTTTACAAAACAGAAAAAATAAGCAACTAGAATATAAACCATGGCTCCTGGATATTATTCTTATGACAAAGCTAAGGATGATAGTTAAGCGATGGAAGTGGGTGAATTCAAGGAAAACTATTAAGCTGAGCCATTCAGAGCCTTAAAGAGTGTCAGAACTAGAAGGGGCTCAGGCCTTCAGGTGATAGTGGATGAGGTAAGGCCCAACAAGTGATGGGTCCTGGAAGCGGTAGGTAAAACTCCAGGCTGGTTGGGTTGAGAGTACAGACTACTCTTTATATTGGCTGGGACTGCCTCTACTTATTGACTCTATTTTACAAACACAGACTGGGGCACTTGGTTGGCCAAAGGACTTTGGAGAATTTCCAGGAGGAGAAAGAGAGGAAATGAAATTGGGAAGCCAACCTGGTGGCCTACTGGGGGCCATTGTATGGCTTATTTGGACCATAGGAAAAATGTTTAAAATCTAGCCTTGTCCCTCATATTGTCCCTGGGATACTTGCCATTTACTTTGGCCTGGTGTCTGAACCCCTTCCTCTATCTGAGTAGCCGCCCACCTTGTGGACTCAGAGCCCACATTCCCATTCAAGAAGCTGAAATGTGTGCAACTGGCTTGTCCATGGCCTTTGCCCTGCAGGGTCAGACATGTGACCAGAGGCAGCACCCCAGACTTGGCATTAGGAGCTAGTGAGTGCCAAGGCCTCTTAGGAGTGGGGTCTTCCCCAGGCTGGTCCCACTGAAGAGTCTGGGGCCTCGATGCTGGTCAAGTAGCCCTGAGCCTGGTCCCCTCTCCTTGCTGAAAGCTCCTACAAAGGTTCATGTGCTTTTAATTAATTTTTATGCCAAAATAATCCAGGCTCAATCTCTGTTGTTTGTAGTCTAAAATCTAGTCAGATCCAGCACTTTGTGGGCTACTTGCCCAGGAGCATTTACAATTAAAATAGGAGGCCCTATAGAAAGAGATCCACCAAGAGGTAGCTCATTATGGAAGAAAGAACAGAAACATAAAGATCAAAGGGACTCAAGTTCAGTACCATTTCTATGCAAATTGGGCCATTCTGGGAAAATTGCTAGTATTAGTTTTCTATTGCTGGTATAACAAATTACCACAAATTTGGTGGCTTTAAAACAATGCAAATTTTTCATTTTACAGTTCTGTAGGTCAGAATTCCAACATGGGTCTCAATGGGCTAAAAGCAAGGTGTTGGCAGGGCTGTGTTCTTCTCTGGAGGCTCTAGGGGGAAAATCTGTTTCTTTCCTTTCTCTACTTCTACAGGTCATCTGCATTCCTTGACCAATGCCCTCTTTCTCCATCTTCAAAGCTAGCAAATGTCTCCTCTCTCTCACTCTCTTTGCATTATCACAGTTTCTGACACAGCCAGGAAAGGTTCTCTACTTTTAAGAGACTCATGTGATTAGATTGGGTTTACCTGCATAATCCAGAATAATCTTCCCACTTCAAATTCCTTAACCTTAGGCACATTGATAAAGTCTCTTTTGCCATGTAAAGTAATATAGTCACAGGTTCCAGGGAATAGGATGTAGATTTGGGGATCATTATTTTGTCTATACCAGGTTGCCTTGTGGCCCACTGAGATTCATGTCCATTTTACATACAAAATACATTCACTCCAGCTCGTGGTCCCCCAAATTCTCATCCTATGACAGTATCAACTTGAAGTTCAAAATCTCATCTCAAGCTCATCAGCTCCAAAGTCTCAAATGTCATCAGCTAAATCATGTAAATTGGGATGGGGCTCTGGGTAAAATCCATCCTGGGACACAATTCCTCTCAAGAAACAAGTTAGCTGTTCCCTAAATATGGTGATGAGACATAAGATAATAATTATAGATGTTCCTGTTCAAAATGAGAGGCATGGAAGGAAAAAAGAGTCACTGGTCCTAAGCAATTTTGAAATCCAGCCAGGCAAATTCCATTAGGTCTCAAAGTCTGGAAATAATCCTCTGTGGCTCAAGACTTTGCCCTATGGGTTTGCCCCTCCACCTTCTTAGTCCTCCTTACTTCCCATGAAAGGTAGCAGGTATCTGCAGGTGAGTGGTTTTACAAGCCTATGTCCTGTCAATAGGATTTTTGGAATCTGACAGCCTGTTTTCATTTCATACTGTCTTCTAGGTGAAGCTGACACTGTTTCTGCTGGTATAACATTCTCAAGAACCCTGTGGGTCTCCTGTTACATCATGGGGACTCACTCCATTAGATGAGAGCTTCATCCACTTATCTTTCCTACATAATCCCTTAATTTTTGGTATTAGCCTAGGTGGCTGAGCAAGCACATCTTTAAGTTTCTGAGATACTCTGGGGTTTGATTGAGAGCATCTGTGACACACCTTTAATCTCTTCAAAGAGCCTTTTGTGTGACTGAACACTTTTAACTTTTGATCTTTCTAAGGTATTAGCAGAAAGGTATAGAGCTGCACACTCAGCCTTTTCTTTAGAGCATGATCTCCTGACACCAAACTTCTTGATTTCAGCATCTTTTTCTAGTGAGATAGGCAGAGAACTGCCCAATCATCAAGTCCCGCTTCCTTTTTGTTAACAGTTCTTTCCTCAAATTTATCTCTTTCTGTTCACATTTTTCTTTAAGTAGCAGGAAGATCCCTACAGGCCATACTTTCAACATGTTGCTTGGAAATCTCTGCTAAATGTCCACATTCATCATTTACAAGTTCTGCTTTCCACATAATTGTAGGACACACTCCTGCCATGATTTCTGTCCCTATATAACAAGGATCCCATTCCTTTTTGATAACATGGTCCTCATTTCCTCCTAAGCTTTCACTAGCTTTTTATTTTATTTTTAAAGATTTATTTATTTATTTAAAAGTCAGTGAGTGAGAAAGAGCATAGGGGTGGTACAGAGGGGGAGGGAAAGAATCTCAAGCAGACTGCACTGAGAGTAGAACCCAATGTGGGACTCCATCTTATGACCCTGAGATCACTACCTGAGCTGAAGCTAAGAGTTGCCTGCTTAACTGACTGAGCCACCCAGGCACTCCTCCTTTTGAAAAGTTTTAAAATTTATTTTAGTAATCTCCACACCCTATGTGGGGCTTGAATTCCACAACCTCAAGATCAGGAGTTGTGTGCTCTTCCAACTGAGCCAGGCAGATGTCCCCCACTGATAGTATCTTTAGCACCTCTATTTTAACTCACAGTTTGTTGGTGATGCTCCTCATTTCCTTCTGAGCCACCACTAACCAAGTTGTTAATAATCACTTCTATTAAGAGCATATTCAAAGAGACCTAGGGTTTTCCCATCATTCTTGTCAAAATTCTTCCAGCCTCTGCTCACTGCCCAGTTCCAAAGCTACTCCACATTATTTGTTAAAGCAACGACCAATTCTAGGCAGCAAAATCTTTTTTTTCGTTGCTGTCATAACAAAGTCCCATAAACTTAGTGGCTTCAAAGAACACAAATGTATTATCTCATAATTCTGTAGGTCAAATTCCAACACACTGGGCTCAAATCAAGCGTTGGCAGGTCTGCATTGTTCTCTGGAGGTACTAGAAGTGAATCAATTTTCTTGCCCTTTTCAGCTTCTAGAGGCAGTCTGCATTCCTTGGATAATTCCCCACCTTGCTCCATCTTCAAAGCCAGCAAGTGTCACATCTCTTTGACTCTCTTTCCATCATCACAGCTTTCTCTGACCACAGCTAGGAAAGTTTCTTTACTTTTAAGGATTCATGTGATAAGATTGGGCCCACCTGGATAATCCAGGATAATAATCCCATCTCAAATTCTTTAATCACATCTGCAAAGTGTCTGTGACCATGTAAGGTAACATACTGACAGGTTCCAGGGATTCGAATGCTGACAACTTTGGGGGGCTATTGCTCTGTATGCCACATTGTCTAACTCTCTGAGCGTCAGTTTTCTCATCTATAAAATGGAGATGCTAAATTCCTCCCAGGATTGTTATGAGGACTGAATGAGAGAGGATTTAACATTGAACGAATGTCAGAAATGCAGGCTATGCTCCAAACCCACTGACCCAGAATGTGCATTTTAATCCTTAGGAGACTGAGATGTATAGCAAAGTTGAAGATGTGCTAATGTTTGGAATTCAGTGCTGGACTGAGAATCTCAGCCCCTGAATTCTAACCCTGCTTTGCTACTAATACACTCTAATATAAGGGGCCTGTTCAGGTGGACATTGAACTAGACAGATTCCAAAGCTATTTACAATCTGACATTTTAGAATTGATGACTAAGGTGACAATGGTGAAATTGTAGGCAGCAGCAGTTGGATGAATGGGAGGGATTTTCAGCAAGGGGAGCTTCATGGAACCCCTCAAGTCACACCATTAAGGTGACCACCCACTCTGCCTAGCCATGAGGTCAACTTGGTCCATTGTTTCTGATTTTAAGAAGTCAGTGTATTCCCAGCAGGCTGGGCTGGGGCTGCAGTGGGCTCTAGTTGTCCCACCTAAAACAATGAAATGGTTGTCAACTACCCAACTGATTTTTCCCCATAATTAAGGCAAGATTAAGAAGGTAGATCCCTCACGTTCTCTGGCTAAAATTATGTGAACACAAAGACTGGCTTCTTGGTGGAGAGAATTACATGGAAACCCCCTGGCATATTGAACAATGAACTGGCACTGGTTGGCCCCCGTTGGAGCCCAGCCCAGTGCTTCATTGGCTGAGAGTCAAGGGCTTCCTGCCCCCTTCAAGGACAGACTGCTTTCCCCATGACTTCTTAGACCCTCAATATCTCATTATCTTGACCCATGCATGAAAGGCCCCTTCCTTCACCATGCCAGAGAGACTCACTGTGCCCACCTGAGCCCACCTTGCTCCCTGGTCCTTAATGAAGATAAATTCTCACTGTGATTACTGAGGCACATATGGAAGTCTGGGTTTAAATATAAAATTCTGGGTCAGTGAACTGGCCTACTTCATTCTTTTCATCTATCCTGGGCCCCAAATGAAAAGAGAGAAATTCCTCCACGTTTCAGTTGCTCCAAGAGCCCAGCCTGAAACTCTGGGGATTGAGGCATTGGGGCAGTTCTGCATGCTGTGGTTATCCCAAGTGAAAAGGAGGAGACTATTCCCAAGACTGACTTGGCCCACAGGATCAATACCATCATCCTGGGATTGTCCAGGCCCTCTGAGATGGGCAGAAGCCAGGGAAGGCCCTTGCTCAAGGGCAGGAGGGCTGCCCGGTGGCCACAGGGATAAGACCTGCATCAGGGATAGCAGGTAGTCAGACAGGTGCCCTGTGGCCTCAGGCCCCATGGGCCATGAAAACCAGCTGTGCTTCACAAGGCTCTCTGCCTAGAGTCTCTAGTGGCAGATGGTATAGAGGAGGGGCCCTAACCTAGACCCAGAAGGCTGGCTGGTTTCCACAAAGTCCACATGAACAAAGGAACGGACATGAGTGTGTGGCCAACAGTCTGGCAAGAGGTGGGGAGTTTGGGAGGAGGGGAGCCAGATCGGCTTGGCCAGGCCATTCAAGCTCAGCTCCCAGAAGCACTGAATACCACATTAAAAGCTTTGGATGGAGGTATAAACTGTTGAAGAAAGCTGAGATCACTGTGGTGATGGGGGGGGGGCAACTACTGAAACCTTGGATTAACCCTTGCCTAAAGGACATGAGCATTGTGGGTCTCTACATCTGCACACAACAGTGTCCTGTATGACTTTCCATGGCCTCCTAGCTAATCCTTAAACAATCCTGTGAGGTAGAAGGAATTAGTTATCTCTACATGGAGTTATGGAAGATCATATAATTTGCCCTCATTTTTTTTTAAGATTTCATTTATTCATTCATGAGAGACAGAGAGATGCAGAGGCATAGGCAGAGGGAGAAGGAGGCTCCCTCTGGGGAGCCCGATGCAAGACACAATCCCAGGACCCCAGGATCATGCCCTGAACCAACGGTAGACACTCAACCACTGAGCTACCCAGGGGCCCCAACTGGGCCTCATTCTTGAGCTTCCCCTGGATTTAGCCTTTTGCTAAGTGATTTTGCAGTTATTCTCATTCAAGGAAGGCAGTCAGTTTCCCTGCCCCTGGCTTTGCATTTGGCCATGTAACTTGCTTTGGCCAATAGTACAAGGTGTGCCACTTGGAATCTAGACCTTAAGAGGTGCTGCAGGTTTCCTTGAGCCTCTGCCATCAATCGTCATGAGAAGAACATTCCTCTCAATGAGTTTTCTGGTTCCAGGCAGAGGCTCAGAGACAGACCGAGGCAGCCTGGATCAGCCAACTCCTGGCCCATCTGTAGACTCACAAGTTGAAGAGGTGCTTTACTGTATCCAGCTGAAGTGTTGTGGTTTTTTTGTTACGCAGCATCATTATGGCCACAGAATAACTGATACACAAGGGTGATAACAGACTATCTCACAGCAGTAGTGAGGATTCAGTGAACATAATCCACGTAAAAATCTAGCTAAGAGTTTCAGTTTGGGAAGATGAAAAATTTCTGGAGATGGATGGTAGCAATCATTGTGCAACAGTGGGAGCATACTTAACGTCACTGAACTTTACACTTAAACATGGTTAAAATGGCAAATTGGAAGCTTATGTATATTTCACCATAGTGAAAAAACCCCACACAAATAAGTCACTTAGTGCCTGGCACACAGGCAGTGCTTGAGAAACATTAGCAATTATTAGAAGGCAGGGGGAGGTGTGCAGTGAAACTATGCTCTTCAACAACACTTACAAGGAGTGATCAGTGAAGTCCCCCAGGTGAACATCTTTGAAGTGCCTATGCCTGGCCTCTTTCTGCTCATTTCCTAAAAGAGGGAGCATAAACTCATTCATACTAATGGGCTGGATGTCATTTGCTGCGGTGACATAAGGAGGATGGTATTTAGCAGGGTCTAACTTCAGTCCCCTCATTGGGAGAAACTGAGGTTCTGAGAGGCAACCTCAAGGTCACTTAGTAACTGTGGGAGATCTAAAACTGAAGCTAGGTCTCCTGACTCCTAGTCCAGTGCTCCTTCTATTCTGTCACAGACAGGACAGCCTTTGTCTAATATCATTAATGGTGAACCTTAGGTACCTGCAGACAAGATTTCAGGATTCCTGGTGCATCTCAAATCATGTGAGCAAGAAAGACATAAGCCAACACACAAAGCAATTCTTGCTTGCAGTTTCCTTTGACACAGTGATGAGATAAAACGGTTGTCCCTCCCTTCTTCTTCTTCTTCTTTTTTTTTTTTTAATTAAGCTGAATACAGTTCTGCATGGGATCTTTACTCCAGTTTTGGACAGGGTTAATTAAAAGAAAAAAAATACATATTAAAAGGCCAATTTGATTACTGCTACACATTAGTAATGCAATGAATAATTGATTGAATATCTATGTTAATTGCTTCCTGAATCAGTGATTTTGCTGCTGAATACCAAAGAGTTGTTGCTATTTTGAAATTAGTAATAATTTCACAGCTCTGCTCCAGGATGACAGAGCATACCACAGGAGTATCCTTCTGGATTTAAACCTACCTCTCTTTCCTCTTGGCTCCCTTTATCCTGACTTCTCCATTTCTTCCCTGGGTCACTGTCTACCACTCACCCCTGAGATCACAGGATCTCAAACTTTGGTCTCTATCAGACTCCAGGAATGTTTACTGAAATGCAGACTCCTGCCCCCCCGCCTGCCTCCCCTCCCCAGCCCCGGCTTTGATCTGGCAGGCCTGGGAATCTGTATTGTTAACAAGCATTTTAATGGCTGGGTTGGGGGTTTCCCTTTGAAAAAAGCTGGCTGAGGTAAAGATTCCTCAGGTGCCAAACTCAGAGAGACCACTTCCTCTCACTGAGTTGCAACCCTCTGCTTCTTCACTGGTAGGTCTCTGTCCAGCCCAACTTATGTAAAACGGATCCATTATTGGTCTTCCATAACCTGCTTTTTCTCTGTCACCTGCCAGCTCAGCAAATACAGACTCCTCCCAGCCCTACTTAGTCAAACCAAGAAGCCTCCTCTATTCCTTCTCCAAACACCTGTTCAGCATCCAAATCCTGCCTATTTACCCCATTACAAATCCTACTGCAATATTCATTTCTGTGACTTAAAACATTGTTTCCAAATGTTCTTTTTGTTCTCCCAATATCCTTTTATCGCCTCTATAACAAAAGTGTGGTCCCTTCTCTGAGATGTTAATTACCGTGACTTTGGGAAGTTATCTTCTGCTTGCTACAACATCTCTATTTCCTCCCAGGTTTTTCTCCCCTCCTGTTTTGGTCTCCATTTTCTACAGCCACTGCTGAGCCTATAGGTCTGTTTCCATTTAGGAGAGAAGAACTACACACTGACTAGGAGCTCTGTGGGGTTGGTCAGTGAAGGTCTTCGGTGAAGGTGGCTGAGGTGGGCTGTGCATTGGGAGGCTCCAACCTGGCAATGTCCATTGGTGTTTCTTTGGGGACCACTGAGTTTCCCTAAAGCAGAATCATCCAGTCCTCTGCCTGGGGGACCTGCCTGGCTACAAGTATTCTAAGAGCAAACAAGTCCCTAGGCAAAGGGCTTTCCCATATCGACCTTTCCTTCTATTGACTTTCCCTCCATCCCTCGTTCTAACATGGCCTCTAGCAACACTCCCAACCTCAGCTGTGTCTTGGACATGCTTTCCACCCAGCACATCAGACCACTCCTGCTCCTCGAGAGGTTGGGTTCCAGCTACCTGGGCACCAGATCTTCCTCACCTCCAGGCTCTGCTGGATGCTGCCAAGGGCCCAGCTTACATGCACCATCTCTGGGCACGCTTCCTGATACCCAAGGCAGCACTGCAGTCTCAGCTCTGAGTCTCATGCACCCAGTCAGGTGGCCAAGGGTTCGGGCTCTGGAGCTAGATTGCCCAAATTAAAGATCTCCTGGGGGTTGGCCAATGCTGGCTCCTCCTGTGAAAGGGGCAAGGTAGCAGCAGTACTTCCCTGTGAGGATGAGAGGAGAGAACATGTGCAAATTTAGCACAGCACCTGGCACAGAACACAGGTTTGGTAAACATTAGTTCTTGCTGGCTGTTATTCCATTTCTGACTTAGAATTGACCACATGTATGATTCAAACCATGCCCTTGGTGGAAAAAGAGGTTTCAAAGTGTGGGAGAGGAGCAGAGGCAGTGAGTGGGGACAGGGTCAAGGGGGGATCATCTCTCAGGATAAGAGGAGTCACTGAGATTATGGTGGTCTTAGAAAGAACTTCAGAAGCACCGAGTAGGAGCAAGACTCCTTTCCTTCCTTCAAAGGGGGAGTTTTTCTTGCTCATTGTATGAATACATCCCACTGCACACAAACATATGGATGATGGGTGAAAGCTCCTTGATTCCTTATCCCACTCTTCTATTTTCTTATTAATCGAAAACTTAAATGAAAATAACTGAAAGCACTTTGTTTCAATTCATTGTTAGAAACTTCACCAAATGTCAGAGCTGGACACTAGGATCACTAGGCAGGGCATGGGGAGTTGTTTTCTTTTAAAAGCTTTAAAGGAGTTTGGTTTGGTTTGTTTGATTTGTGTGTGTGTGTATGTGTATGTGTGTGTGTTTAAAAACACTTGCTTTCTTTTAAAAAAGCACCATATTAGGAAAAATGACACCATAATTAATCAAGAGTCTTGGCTAATAGAGAGGTTATTTTCTTTCTGCCTGAGTTTCAGTTTTTCTCACCTGTAAAATGAGAATATTCTCACAGACTCATGAGATTAAGGGAGACCAGTATATATGCATTTGGCCTGATACTAGGTACATCATTGGTGATCAATAAATGTTCACTCTTCTCTTCCTTAATATAGGTGAATAGAGTCCTCAAGTGTGCACTTGAGGAGGAGAACTTAGCCATTCTTTTGGAGACTGGAAGCTACCACATAAAGTAGATGTGAGGCCACTAAGCTCATCACAGTGTTATTTATAATAAAAATTTACAAATCCCCTCATTGTCCAACAACATAGACATGATTCAGTAAATCATGGCACATCTACTGGATATTCTAGGGTGTGGCCATTTAAAATTATAAGCATAATGTCAACAGCAGTTTAGTGTTTATTCAGTTGAGCACTTACTGGGTGCTGGGCCTTGGGTTTTATGTAAGAAAGTCACTCCTTCCTCATACCAACCCTGTGAGGTGGGAAGCATTATCAACCCTGTATTATAGATGGTATAGATTGAGAAATGAATCAAAGTAAAACAAAGTACCATGTAAAATTGATTGTACTTCATAATTATATCTATATAATAATAACAATGCAAAAAAGGTCAGAAGGGAATACAAAATATGAGTGTGGTCATATTCTTTTCCTTCTATTGAAAAAACATTCTATAATATTGATTTATCATTTTTAAAATCTTTTAGAAAAGTAGCATGAAATTAGGGCAGTGTGAGATCACAGAAAATAATCAGAGAGACCCATTCTAAACCCCAGGTTTGTGACTTGCCAGCCATGTGACATTAAATGAGTCATTCGGGGTGTCTGAGCCTCAGTTTCTCATTTGAGAAACAAGTGTGATATTTTAGGTGATTGTTACTTTCTTATTTTTCCTTCTCTCTACTTTCTAACTGCTCTTTGGTTTTCACTATACCCATACTACTTGCATAACATAAAAGATATATAAAAATAATATCTACTTTGCATGATGTTTTTAAGATTAAATTAGGTCATGAGAATAAGGAACCTGGCAAAGCTTACATTATTAATTTTCAAGGAATAAACAGGTCTCAGCAGGGTGGGGACAGATCACTCAGGGGTGGGAGACTTGGGGAGGATGTGTGAGTGTGGGAGACCTGGGGTGGAGGGCTCACAGGGTGTGTGGTGGGAACAGCTTCTATTGCCAGCTCAGATGGGGCTGGCTTACCTGCCTCCCATGCCTGCCTCATGTCTACAAGGTATTTCTGAATCCTTGGTGAAGCCACCCCCTCCTGACTGCTCACTGCCTGGGGTTACAGTATAGTCTGTCCCTTCAGGAGAGTCCCTGAGGGGAAGGGCTGGAATAGGAAATAGGTTTCCACCTCACCCCCCAAGTCAGGCTCTATCACCAGAAAAAGCCATGTGAACCACAATCCAGAATGGGCAGAGGGTGTATCTGGGGGAAAGTGGGAGAGGGCTGAACCTGTGGGGTCTGCTATTATATCCATTTTGCTGATGAGAAAACAGGCTCAACAGAAAACAGAAAACAGGCTGATGAGAAAGCAGGCTCAAATGAAACAATGACCATAAGAGGTCATTGGGAAAAGCATGAAGTATGGTTCTAGGGGGATCCCTGGGTGGCTCAGTGGTTTAGTGTCTGCCTTCGGCCCAGGGCATGATCCTGGAGTTCCAGGACTGAGTCCCACATCAGGGTCCCTGCATGGAGACTGCTTCTCCCTCTGCCTACATCTCTGCCTCTTTCTCTGTCTCTCATCAATCAATCAATAAAATATTAAAAAAAAAAAAAAAAAGGTATGGTTCCAATGCCAGGAGCTGGGACCACTCCATGTACACATACCCTACACAAGTGGTAAGTATAGATTAGAGCTGAAAATGGGTATATATACACATATATAAAAGAGACAGAAGACAACACAGCCATGGCTATGGGTGAGTTGGAGATGGGTGGGAGGGCGGTGGTGGTGTCAGGCATGATAGAGGCAGGGTTTAGTTGAAGTAGAGAAAAGGAAGGCATAGTCCACCTGGAAGGACGAAGGGCTAGCAAGAGCAGACCCTGAGAAGGGCAAACTTAGGGAATGTTCTGGAGAGAGTAAATTTCTCAGATCAGAATATGGAGGTATGTAGGAGGAGCAGGGAGGAGGGAAAGTATTTGGGGGCTTTGTCTGTGATGAGGGGTCTGTATAGAACCCAAGAGTTAGGGAAAGTTCTTGAGCAAGCCAGTGATACATAGATGCTGACTCAGGCCAGATCCAGCCTGGAGCAGGGAGGGTGGGAAAGACACACAAAAGGTCTTTGTTCTCAGTACTGTACTCGAGGGGGAGAATTTCCTCTGGGCCACCAGTTGTCTGAGCTATGATGCTCCCAATTTCTCTGGAGGAAGTAGATGGGAGGCTCTGGCTTTCTTTAGCTCATGTATGGGAATTTTGCCCAAATCTATAGCCTTCTAGGGTCACCTAGAGGAGAGCAGATTATTTGAGGGAGAATCTCACTCTGGAAACAGTCCAAAGTCTGGGCCCTACAGATCCCACATTTAAAATCATCCCTTATCCATAAGGCACACATCTAATTTTCTCTGCACAAGGGCTCTGTACTCTGACTGTTACTAATGTGTTCATTTTACAGATGAGAAAGGCTGAGGCTTTTCCCTAGGCCCCACAACTAGCTGGCAGCGCAAAGTCTCACACCTGCTCTCCTGACTGTGTCTAGCCCCCGGAGATGCCTAAGATCCTGTGCTGACTTCCTCGAGGGGATGGACCTTGGACCAGAGGAAAGGCAGGGCCTGAAGAGAGTCTTGCTGCAGCTCTGCAATCATCCTCCTCATGGGCACAAGTGCTCCTGGCTGGATTTCATCTTATTAGAGTTCAACCACACAGTTATTTAAAGGGCAAGAGTCAATTTGAAGAGCTGGTCTGTGAAATGAATTTGGTATAACCTGGGAGGTGAGGTCATCTTTAGGTCAATAGCTAATGTGTTCATTTTATTATTTATTTGGCAAAATATACACATGGTACTTCAAACCAGTGGTTCACTTAAGTTCCTGGTTAGGGTAGATATAAGTTTATAAACAATGTGACTTAAAGAAACACATGGACTGGAGGAGGGAGGGGTGCCTAGACTCTCTCTCCCCAAAGTGTGGTCCTCATACCAGCAGCATCAACATCACCTTGGAGCTTGATAGAAATCCGGGATCTCAGACCCTACCACAGCCCACTGGGTCAGAATAAGCATTTAACAAGATCTCCCAGAGAGTCATATGCATATTAGAACTTGATAAGCACTGGACTAGGTGGTCCATAAATGTGGCAAATCCACCAAGTTGCTATAGGAAATCCCGAGAGACCTTTGGGCCCCATACACTTTGGCCCAGCTTCCCTAACTTCTTAGCCAGTCTCTCCATTTCATGCACATTGACAGGGGCCCAGAGAGGGAAGGCAGCTTTCCTGATGTCACCCAGCAAGACAGTAAGTCACAGAGCTGGTCCAGGATCTTAGGTTTTTGGTATTCCAGGCTCCAGCCTTAATTCCCAGCGGAACACAGGGCTCTGGAAACCTAAGGCTGGGCCAGAGCTGAGCAGGAATCTCCAGCAGCCCTGGCATCCTCATTAGTCTCCCCACCCCAGAATGGGTTGTTGTCCTGAGAGGAACAATCAGTGCCTTTGGGGACAGCAGAGCTCCTGGGACAGGGACTCCGAGAGAGCCCTGGGCTGCAGAATGTAGACTGTGTCCTGCCAGCTCACAAAAGAACAGTCTTTCCTGGCAAGCTCATGGGGATGTGTTCCTGGCAGCATGGCTGGGAAGAGCAGGGTTACCAGGGAGCCCGGGCTCTCCCTGGGGATGCTGGAGGGGACCCAAGGCAGTGTGCCACAGGGGGGATGAGCACTGGGTTGGTCCATCACTGCCACTGATGAATGTTCTGGATTTGAACCATTCACTTCATGTTCAGAAGACATTTAAAAGCACCTATTCCATTATGATTCTGTCCTGAGTTCCCTGCCTTGAAGTCTAGCTGTGTGAGTTCCAGAGCCTGAGTCTCTGCTCTACTATCAATAAGCTATGTGGTCTGGGGTAAAGGATCCAGTATCTCTGAGCCTCAGTTTCTGCTTCTATGAAATGGGTATGATTATACGCCTATATAGCCACCAGAGTGGCTAAAAATAAAATGACTGTACCAAAAGTGATGAGGATGTGGAGCAACAGGGACTCTCATACATTGCTGGTGGGAATGTGAGGTAAAACAGCCATTTTGGACAATGTTTTGACAATTTCTTGGAAAACTAAATCTACATATACCCTATAGCCCAACAACCCCATTCCAAGTAAGGGAAATGAAAATATATATCCACCCAAAGACTGACATGAATATTCAGAGACTTGATTCATAATAGCTTAAAACTAGCAACACCTCAAATGCCCTCACAGGAGAACAGATGAACAACTTTTGATAGTTTCATATGGTGGAATCCAACACAGCACTCAAAAAGAATGGCTCATGGATGGCCACAACAAAATGGAGGAATGTTATAGACATATTAAGTGAAAGAAGCCAGACTCAGGCAAGACCACACTATGTATTTCTACTGATATGAGGTTCCAGAGTAAGCAGATCCAATCCATGGCGATAAAAATCAAGACAGTGGTTGCCTCCAGGTGAGTGAGGAGGGAGCCTCTGGAAAGCAGCCTAAGGGAGCATCCCAGAGAGCTGGAAATGTGTTCTAACTGGAACTGGGTGGTAGTCACACAGGTATAAGTAGAAGTAGAACTTTATGCAGCTGTACACTTGAGATTTGTTTATTTTACTGTCTCAATGACAAAAGGAGAGTGAGTATATGTGAAATATGGGAAGGGTCATCCCTGCCTCACAGGGATGTTCTGAGAATAAAGAAGAGAATGTGTCCAGCTCCTATTGGGTGTTCCTTCAGCTATGGATTAGTCAAAGTCTAGTAGGGAAGGCATGTTTCATTCTCTCAGGCCTTGGTTTCTTGCTCTGTAAAATGGGAATAAGGAAAGTCCCCAGAATGGGGTCTGCCCCCTGAGTGGCCAAGGGTGGGGGTGATCTGTGCAGTTGCCCTTCATGCAGGGACTTTCCCAGAAGGAGATCCAGAAAGTCTGCCCCAAAGTACTGTCCCACCCCATTCTCTTCCATAAGTAGCACAAGTCACTATTTAGCTTGACAAAGTTGCTAACAACCCTCGCAGGCAGGAGTTCTGGGAACCCTTGTCACAGAGAGGCCCTGGGAGCCCAGGAAGCCACAGCTCAAGGACTCTGACAGCAAGGATGGGTAAGGTCCCAAGCATCTCATATCAATGGGGAGTATGGATTGTGGGCCTTGTGTTACAGTCAGGGAAACTGAGGCTCACAAAGGTGAAAGGGTTGGTCAACAAGAGGGTGAGACTCAAGTCCAGGTCAGTGTGACCCCAAATCCTGTGCTTGGTCCACTGAAAACTATCGGAGGTTACTAGCAATGTGACCCTGGGGGAGTGAGTCATTTAGTCTCTCTAGATCTCTGTTTCCCTCCTCCACTACAGTCTAAGCTCTTATGAGGGCAGGGAATTCTGTGTGTCTTGCTCTTCTAGTGGTCTCAGCACATAGCACCATGTGGCACATAGTAGGTGCTCAGTAAATACTTGTTGCATGAGGGAATCAGTGATTTTGTAAATAAAGTTTTATTTGAGCACAGCCACACTCAATTGTTTATATATCGTCTATGGCTATTTATACACTACAACAGCAGAGTAGAAAAGCTGCAATAGAAATAGTCTGGCCCACAAAGTCTAAAATACTTTCTATCTGGCTCTTTAACAGACAAAGTTTGCTGACCTGTGTGATAGATTAAGTGAAGACTATGAGATTTTACACATATTCTTTTGTTACATCTTCAAAACAACCCTATAGGAATGTGTGAACTACTGTTATGCTCAATTTATGGAGGTGGAAACCAAGGCACAGGGAAGACTTGCCCAAGGTCATGTAACCAGTAGGCAGGGGATTAGAATCCAACTATGTCCTATATTCCAGGAACAGACTCTAATTGCAAACACATGACAAACACCACGAAACTGGTTTGCAAGTTGCAAGTAGAGTCTATAAGCACAAGAGAAGTTCTGTAGATAAGGGTAAATGGGGCCAGAGGAGCCCAGAAGGCTCTTGGAAGAGGCGGAATCCAAGCTGAGTCATTCAGGGAGAGGAGTTTAGCCGGATGGGGGGAGGTGAGAAATCTGGAAGAGCACATGAAGGAAATCCGGAAGGGTGGACCAGATAGCTGGGACAAGGCAGGGGCATGAGCCAGGTAGGGAGGGCTGGCTTAAAGCTGGGGTAATGGGGAACCATAGAAGTTCACTCTTACAATGATGCTGATGAATTGCCTGCAGGGTCCCAAAGGCTGCCAAGTACACAGGCAGGAGAAGGGAAGTCCTGCAGGAAATTCCTTACCTAGGCATTGCAAGGAATTCCTGATTTCCTAAAAAGAACATAGATGAAGGTTGGGTGGCTTCTGGCAGGGTGTATTATCCATCAGGTCTTTCCTGTGGCCTAAACACTGGCAAAGATTCCCTCCAGGGGACAAGCTGTATGCACTTGCACAACTGATTTAACTCCATGCCTCGATTTCCTCAACTGTAAAAGAGGGAATGCTGTGGGCTTGTGGGAGGGTTAAAGGCATTGATATTTGCAAAGCATATAGAACAGTGCCTGGCACAGAGTAAGTGCTATAGAAGGGTTTGTTAGGTAAATACAGAACACAAATAAGATCCAACTTCAGCAAATATCAACTCCTAACTTTTTCGCCCCAAATGATTCACATGCTGTTCGGAATTCACTCAGTGCACAATGTGGTTAATTTAAACACTGCCACAGAATGGCGAACCTGAACGGCATTTCAATGAACACAAACCTTATTTTTAACAAGACACACTTTGGCACTTGCAAGAACATTTAAAAATACCTTCCCTGTTTTAAAGCAGTATTGTGTGGCAACCAGGTCCAGGGAGAAAACCTTAGTTTTGGGGTCACTGTTTCCTTTGGGGCCTGGGCTTTGGGGAGGGGTGTTGCCCAGAGTGTTGCAGGGGCTGGTATAGGTGTCTGTGGCTGAGTTGGAAAGGGATTTTGCAGGTTGCTGATCAACCTTCTGGACTGGGGGTCCTCAGAGAGACAGACTCCACATCTTCTTACATTCAACATGCAGGGACACCTGCTATACTGTGGACATGAGGATGGGGCCTCAGTTCCATTCCAGTGGAGTGATAGCAAACATGGAAATGAACAAACAAGCCAATGAGATCATTCCAGACAATTACATGGGTTTTTGAGGAAATAAAACAAGAAAACAGGACTCCCATGTGTACAGTGGGGCACAAGGGTGCTCAGGTAGTCAGGAAGGGCTTCCCTGAGGTGGTGATATCTGAGATGAGAATGGAATGAGGAGGAGTTAGTCCTGTAAGATCTGGGGAAGAGTGTTGGAGGCAGAAGGAATACCAAGTGCGAAGTCTCAGAGGTAGGGTGGAACCTGGTGATTCTAGACCAAACAGAAGGCTGGAGTGCTGGGTGGAGTGAATGGGCTAGGTTGAGAATGGCTGAGATGCGGTGTTAGGGCCAGACCACACATGGAACAGAAACCCATGTGGAGACCTCCTAGTCCCCAGGACTTCCAGGAAGAGGTGCTGAGTAGCTGGGGCTAAGGTAAGGACAGTGGCTCAGGGGGCAGGGGAGAAGCCCTGCATAATTCCAGCCAGCACCATTCACATACTGCTTTTTATATGAATGGTGCCCCATGGGTTGTTCAGCCTGGCAGTTCTTTCCTGGCACTGAGCCTGGCACACAGTAGGCATGTAATAAATGTTTAATGAATAGTCATAAAAACCAGCTTTGCCTCAATGTTCCTCAACCTCCAGCAAAGCTGCAAGCACATGCTTGCTGCATTTTCTTTCTTTTAAGTGGTTCGTATACATTTCTTCTCACCACCTCAGTGTGCTGGACTGTTGTGGTGTGACTAGACCACGCAATGTCTTATAAAGCCCTTTCAAAAAGGCTGGATATCCTGGTCGGGTCACTCACAAGGCCCATGGCTGAGAGGCATTGCATTTTGATTGATGCTTGGAGTTCTGCGTCCAAGTGTTTAAGGAACAGCAAATAGAGGAGAACCTGTTCACTAATGAATTATTTCTGTCGGCACCTCCTCAACTGCCAAGAAAATGCTTGAGGCATGTTTGCTGCAACACATCCAAACAGTGCCTCATAAAGGAAAGGCTAATTCCTTACCTTAAGCCCCATTTCCCCCAACCTGAGCATATTTGGGTCCTTTACAGTGAGAGAGTGCTGGGATCTTAGGCTCCCTGCCCTGTCCCCACATTGCATCCAGGCATTTCTTATGTCAGGTGGCTAACCACATAAGATACAAGTTGTTTTAAATATATTTCACAAACAATATCAGGTAGCTTTGTAAATGTGATCTCATTTCCTCTCTCCTGTAAGGGAATCAATGACTCCCAATTTACAGAGAAGGAAATTAAGGCCTGAGGAAGTTACAAGATTTGTATCTGGTGGTGTTCAGGCTTATCTGGGTCTTCTACTTTCAAACAGTGCCCTCTCTTCCATTATGAAAGGCTGGTACCAATGTGAAAGCAGTGTCATGTTGTGGAGCTATAAGGGTCACCAAGCCTTGGTCACCAGCAACACCTTAGCACAGACTGGACACCAAACAGAGCAGTGGTATCCAAGGCCCTGAGGACAACTCTGTAGGAAATATGACAGTAATCCCTGGCCAAGTGTCTGCTGCTTGCCAGGCCCTGGGAACATCACAGCAAATGAGACAGACACAGCCACTGCCTCCCTGCAGCAGAGTCTGGCCAGACAGTAGCTTTTAAGTCAGGGTCTTGCTAGAAAGGAAACTTAAAGCTTGGTCTGGAGGGAAGTTGCAGGAGCTGGCTGGGCAGAAAGTGGTAAGAGGAGGCAGTGGGAAGGCCCAGAGAGAGGTGTGACACCAGAGGGAGGGAGGTACAGGCCAGCTTGAAGAGGTAGGCAAGGTGGGGACCCACAGGCTGCAGAGAGGCTGCTGTGGCATTTCCACCTACAGAGTCTGACAGGTAGAGGAGGCCCCAAAAAGCAGGGAGGAGTGTCATGGAGTCCAGCTCATCTCTTGGGCTGTGAGGTTTGAATTTAGAGCTTTGCCCTGAGACCTTTCTTGTTCCTCTTCTATTGGGGCCAGCACAGCCCACAGGTATCCAAACACAACCTTGGGGGCTTCCCAAGTGATATCCTGAATCTCTCTAGAGCTTCCTGACACACAACGGAACTTCTGTACCCAGTGGAAACCTCTAAGTGCTAGAGAAGCATGGGTTACAGACCCAAAAGACTGTATAAAGCCAAGTGGAACCACTTTTCAGGCAGAAAGGGGTGTTCTGCTTATGGCTAATATTCACATTAATATCCTCACAACTGCATCCCCCAGAGGCTGTATTCCCTGAATGTCTCCTTATTAATTACTTTTCATTCTGGGTAATCTTGAGGCTTTAACTTTCCATTCCACTACTTCCCAGCACTCATCCCTTGTTCCAGGCACACATATCCACCTGCCTACCCAGTGTGACAGCTGCAACATCTATCAGATGTCCTAAGCACAGCATGACCCTCCAATCCTTCTCCCTTGGGCTTTTCACTTTGGTAAATGGCTACCACCATCCCAGTTGCACAGGAAAAAATTAGGGAGCCATCCTTGATTCCTTTCATTCTCTCAGCCCTTGCGTCTAATCCCTTGGCAAGTCCTACTGGTGCTATCTCCAAATTTATCCTGAGTCTGAGCCTTCCCACCTCCTCCCCTGTCTCACTCAGGTCCAAACTACCGCTGTCTCTTGCAATTCTCTCCCCCTTGTACACCCACTGGCTCTAGCTTAGTTCCCACGGAGCAGCCAGGATGGGTGTTTGCAAAGCACAGACCAGATCAGGTCACTTCCCTACTCAAATCCCTCAGATGGTGTGCATTGAAATTAGCATCCAGCACAGACTCCATTCTGTGGCTTGTAAGACCCTGCATGGTCTGGCTCTGCTGGCCTCTCTAGCTTCTTCCCTGTCTGTTCTCCTCAATCACCCCCTGTACCTGCCTTCTTTCTGTTTCACCAGCATGCAAGTTTGCTTCTGCCTCAAGGCCTTTGTCCTCACTGTCCTCTTTACCCAGAACATGTTTTCCCTGGATGTGCACCTATATCCCCTTCTCATGATTCAGCTCCAACTTCAGTGTTCCTCCCTCATGGAAGCCTTCCCTTACACCTCACCTAATGCTGCCTCCTCTTCACTTTCTATCACATCACTGCAAATAACCTCAAAAATAGCCTCTTTGTTTATATGTTTAATGCCTGTTTCTGTCCTGCCACTAGAGTATAAGCTTCATGAGCAGGGACCCTCTGTCCTCTCTGTTCAGTTTCCTGGACTATCTGACATTTAGAACTGTGCCCAGAAAATAACAGGCACTCAATAAATACCCGCTGACTTATCAACTTAGTACCTTCGCTCGGGCTGTTTCCTCCTCCCATAGTGCTTTCCCCTTAGTGGTCATTTTTATTAGTCAAAGACATTTTTAGAGAAGACAAATTGGTTTACTTCTGATTAAAACCATGATGTCATCACTTTTGCCCAGTTATGTTCTTACGCGACCATTATTGAAAAAAAGTGGTACTGGAGACTTCATTTTCCTCGTGCCTGTGTAACCTGGGGCCCCTGAGCTCAGTTATAAGCAAGAACAAGAGAAGAATGCCAGCAACAGAGAAGAGGAGAGAGAAAGGGCACACTTTTAGCACCTCTGTGCCAGGATCTATACCAGAGCTCTCCTTGTATCATCTTGGCTGCGTCTTCATCACCCCAGTGGGACTGTTAGGGTTGCCATTTTACAGATGAGAGAGTTCAGGCTCAGAGACTTTAAGCACCATCCTCAAGTGCACAGGGCCAACAAGTGGTAGAGATTGAACCCTAGGCTGCCTGACCAGAAAGAGAACTTGTGATATTCCTTGAGAGAATCTTTTCTCCGTCTTGAAGCTCCAGTCTTGAAATGCCTGTGTGTCCTTCTCATCAGAAGCAGGCACTACTTAGAATCCTGCCATCAGCTCAGAAGCAGGCACTACTTAGAATCCTGCCATCAGCTTCTTCCCAGAGGTGTCAGAGGAAGCATCTTGATGGATTGCACTTCCAAAATAAGAATTCTGGCCATTTCTCAAAAGCTTGACAGAGACCTTCTAGAGAAGGGTGGTGCATTTCTCTGCTTTAAACACACATGGCATCCATATGTGCTCCGTTGGTCATGTCCTGCTCCCAGGCTCTCCTCAAGTCCCTACTCAAAAGGTACCTGCCAGAAGGTCTCCTCAGACTCATTCTCCATCACATTCTCTCCTTGACCTCGTGACCTTGCTTTAGTTTCCTCATGGTACTTCTCAGCACTGGTTGTTCTGTTGTATTACAAATATTTATTTGTTTATCCTTTGTTGTCCCTTTCTGGTAGAAAGTAAGCTCCAGGAGGGCAACTTTATCTGTCCTTTTCCCTCTCTACCATTATGTACCATGCCTGGTATTTATCAAGGGATCAATAGATATTTATACAGGACACATTTTATGCCTTCTTGATATTATTTTCTTTTTCCTTCTTTAAATAAAGTTTTTTTTTATATAAGCAATACAAACCCATAGTGGAGAGTTTTAAAAATACAGATAAACAAAGAGGAAAATAAGAATCTTCAGTAATCCCACCATGTCACTGGTACATTCAGATTTACTTACCTATAGTACAAATGCATCTTTTCACATAGTCTTTATTTACAAAATGATATACTGTGTGTTCACTGTATTTCAGGCACTGTGATAAGCACTGGGATCCTGTGCAATCTTGAATCAGGGTAGGGTTCTCAACCATGGCACTTTGCACAATTTGGGCTGCATAATTCTTTGCTGTGGGTCTTGACATGTGCATAGGCCTATGTCTGCTGGATGCCAGCTGCTCCTCCCCGATCATGACAATAAAAAATGTCTCCAGACATAGGTAAATGTCTCTGCAGGGTGAAGTTGGATGGGCAAAACTCGCCCCATTGAGACCAGCTAGTCTAGAGCAGAAGCCAGATGTGTACAGAGGATGACTCTATTCTTTGCCTTGGGTGCCCAGGAGTTGGTGCTCACCAATACTTGTGAATCCACTTCCATAACCCTGGACACATTTCTGATGACTCTATGTTCCACGGTTTATACCTGCTATCCCTACTTCTGGGTATTTAGGTTGTGTCCTTGACTCTGATTTGAAGGCAGAACCAAGAATCAGAGGTACCCTGCTCAACTTATAACTGTTTCTGGTCTCATCCAGGCTAACTGCCATGAGCACTGCCATGGATTTCTGGAGGAAAAGATCTTGGGCCACATACCTCTTGCCTAATCGGGCATCAAGCCCCCAAATCTTGTCCCTGATCCTCCTCACTACACCTGCTCATACCCTGAGCTATCAAAAGGAAAGGACAAATGGAACCTGAAAGGGAAAGATTTTTTGAGCAGAGGGATTGGTTGTGTCGACCCTGTTCAATACTCCTGTTTTACAAATTTGAAAACTCTGGCTGGGAGAAGGTGAGGCTGGTAACCATCTGGCATGAATGTTCTAAGGGGATTTTGGCACCATTAGCTGAGGGCCATGGTAAGACTTGAACAAGGTGGAGGCCTGAAGAGGGAAAGGTGCTTCATGAGGACTGCTCTCCCCAGCACTCTCTGGGCATCTCTGTCAGGGCTTTCCTGCTGAGTGAGCGATGCACAGTATTTCACTGTATCCCTACTACAGGCTTAAGAAGTAGAGATGCTTTCTACGACCATTTTTACAGACAAACAAAGGGAGGCTTAGAAAGGCTAGAAATTACTGTTAGGAAGAAAAGAACTAGAGGGGTAGCTGGGTGGGTCAGTTGGTTAAGTGTCTGCTTTTGGCTCAGGTCATGATCCCACGAGTCTTGGGATGGAGCCCCGTATTGGGCTCCCTGCTCAGTGGAGACTCTGCCTCTCCCTCTTTGCCTCCCCCTGCCACTCATGCTCTCTCTTTCTCTCAAGTAAATAAATAAGATATTTTTTAAAAGAAAATAATTAGAAATAGACTCAACTACAAGTAACCTCTCCTGTTAAATTTCAAGTCTAGCTGGATTCCCAAAGAATCATCCGTGGCTAGCAATGCTTCATGAGCCTGTATATTGATATTAGGAGGAATTGGGAGTCAGTAGCACTTGCAGACCCTGATTTCTAGGCATGAGTTGGGGCAGCAAGGAGGGAACAAATCCCACATACTAGGGGTGACTGTGTCCTGGCTTTGAGATGTCAGTCCTTGGGAGGATCTGGGGTTTGTGATGGCTAGGATGGGCCTCCTTTGGGGGTGCAGTTAGCAGAGCTCTTTAAGTCTGGCCCAGTCCTCTGACTTCTGGTCACCCCCATTTGCAAGCAGCTCCCTCTCTGGGGGATGAGAGGAGTGATCCAGAGGCCACTGCAATCTAAGGAAGACTAGAAGTCCCTCAGGGGCCAGCGAGGGAGTGAGCCTTGCAGCAGAAACTCCAACACTTACTTCCTTGCTCTATTTGAGGTATGTCCTAGGCCTGGAGGAACAGAAATGACTAGGGATCAGCCCTAGGGGCTTACAGACCATCAAAGGAGGAAGACAGACTAAGAGGTGAGTGTCATGAGATATGTGCTAGAGCAGAGGTAGAGGTACAATGACAACAAATCAGTTGCTGGTGAGGATGTGGACCCACTGGGGCTCCCATCATTTGCTGGTGGGAATGCAAACCAGGACACCTACTCAGAAAAAGAGCTGGGAGGTTTCCTATAAAATTAGACATACGCTTACCACACATCCCAGTAATCCCACTCCCCTATATTTACCCAGGGAAGATAAAAACTCATGTTCATACAAGAATAAGGTGACTTTATTCATAGTTCTAAAAACAGAAAACAGGGATCCCTGGGTGGCGCAGCGGTTTGGCGCCTGCCTTTGGCCCAGGGCGCGATCCTGGAGACCCGGGATCGAATCCCACATCGGGCTCCCGGTGCATGGAGCCTGCTTCTCCCTCTGCCTGTGTCTCTGCCTCTCTCTCTCTCTCTCTGTGACTATCATAAGTAAATAAAAATTAAAAAAAAAATTAAAAACAGAAAACAAACCTAATGTCTCTCAATAGATGACTGAATAGCTGGAGAAGTGAACTCTAGAGCATTCTTACTATGGAATACTACTCATCAGCAAAAAGGAAGGAACTACTGATGCATGTGTCAGAATGTCAAGTGCATGACGTGCAGTGAAAGAAGCCAGGTATACAGATTATGTGCTGAATAAATCCATTCAGGTGGTGAAATGGAAAAGGCAAATCTATAGATGAGTGGTTGCTGATGACCTGGAGAAGGGGAAGAGGTTGACTACCAAGTGATGAAGGGACATTTTAGGGTTGATAAACTGCTCTATACTTTGACTAGTTATGTAACTGCATTTGTCCAAACTCACAGAACTGTATGCTAAAAAGAATTAATTTTACTGTCTAAAAATTATACCTTAAAAACCCTACGTCACTTTCTAGAAGGTTCTTGGCCTGCTGAAGGCTATAGGAACATCCTCTGGACCATTCCTTCCTTCTCTGGATTTCCTAGGACAGATATGTTCTCACCTTCCCCTGCCTAGCAGCCCAACCTTTTCTACTTCAAGGTGGAGAGGCAGGGCAGAGGAGTTCTTGGATCCACTATGCCTCATTATTAGCATGGGACTTCCCTCAGCAGCTGTCGGGGGTTCACAGGAGCAATGGGTCCTCCCACAAAACCCCTGATGCATCCTTCCTCCCCAGTTGAAATAGCTGAAGCTGAAGGAGGGGCAGCTATGCTCACAACTTGGGCCTCCGGAAGGAAGATCTGAAACATGGGTGCCAGTGCATGTGTCTTAGACTCAGGCACTGAGACCAGGTTTCAATGACCACCTGTCCGTGTCTGCTGCTTCTGGACTGTCCCCACCTTCTGGTCCCCACACTTCACAAGTTGTGGGGGGCAAGAAGGGCTTCCTGCTGAACCATCAAAAGCACCTCATTATCCCTGGTGTTGCTCCTTGGCAGACAATTCAGCCAGGAGGAGAGGAGGTGAGTGGTTGATTCATTTCTCTATTTTCCTTGATGGCTACAATATTCTTCTACAATGCTTACTCTGAAGGGGATGAATAGCAGAATATCAGGTATTGCAACAGCCCTCACAGCTTAAATTTTGCAGAGCACTTCATGACATTAACTTGGTACTATTCCAGATGAAAAAGCTGAGGGCTGCACTGGCGAAGGCCATTTAACTAGTGTGCTAGAAACCCGTCTTTACTGACCTCCAAACCTATGGCATTTTCATCAGCTCTATATTTGGGTAGACCAAAGGATTTGAGGAATAACCTCAGGTCCCAAAGGTGAGGAGCTACTAGAATAATGGAGGCTAAATTCCAGAAGGTGAGTGCATCAAAGGTCAGATTTGAGCAGGAAGTACATCAGAAAATCCCAAGATGGAGAAGGGAAACTGAGGCCCAAGTCTGTGTTGATCCAAAGATTAACCAGGTGGGAGGCAGGGAAGAAGGGGGAACTCAGACCCTAAGAACAACCACTGTCAGGATTTTCTTTCTTTTTCTTCATCTTCCCAGACACCCTGTGTTCCTGATGCTACTATCATCCCTGATTTGCAGATGAAGAAACGGGGCTAAGAGAGGTGAATACTTATTGCCATCCAGCTGATTCGCTTCACTACAATACAGGAGGAAGGGAAATGGATAGAGGAGAGAGGAGACAAGATTAACCAATGGATGATAATAATTGAAGCTGGGTAATGAGTACACAGAGCTTTACTATACTGTTCTATTTTTGATATGTTTGAAATTCTCCATAATTAAAATTTAAACATAAGTAAAGTCACCCAGCTAAGTGGGTGGAGCAGGTGGTTGAAGTCAAGCCAGGGTGACTCTCATATCCATGTGGTTTTCTCTTTGTCCCCCAGGGACTCTGTCCATCCCCACTTTGTGCTTTTCTGTTGGAAAAGGTTCAGGTACTCAAAGGCACACAACTTTGTTTTTCTTCCCCTGTGAGTACGAAAATTTTACCAACAAACAGATATCTTCCCTCTTACACCCCAAGGGTCCTGTCCCTTCTGAAAACAGGTCTTTCTCTTCAGATCATGACCATGAAATACTGATGGCCATACACCGTAGCCTCCTTCTAAGACTTATGGTGTTCCCATAGTAGTTATATCTGATCAACTTAAACACAGGTCATTTTTCATTTCACTTCACACTGTCGCACTGGAACACGGACATCTGCTTTCATTTACTGCCTGCCCCCTTTTAATGGGGTTTCAGGGTAACACCATAAACCTGCTGTCAGGTTAGAGATGGATTTCAAATTCAATCCTATTTTAAAAAGGAAAGGAAAGGAAAGGTCACCTAAAAATTCAATCTAAATCCACAAGTCTTTGTTGAGTGCTTACTAACAATTACTCTAGCTATGAAACCCTATTAAGTATAAAGGATTAGCCCCATTTTACAGATGAAGAAACTGGAACTTAGAGTGGCTTAGTCACCCACACATCCAGGAAGAAACAGAGCTGGGATTTGAATGAGGTCTGAGGGACCCTAGTGTCCATACTCTCATAACCAAAATATTCCGATATTCAATGGGCTTGTCTAAGAGTTCACTGCCTGGGTAGAGAAACATCACCTATTTAATGAATATCTAGAGTTGTCTGGCATTGTATTGGGTTTTTTCAGCGCTTTAGCACAGTAACTCACACGGTCAATACAAAACAGGCATCATCACCATTCCCATTTCACAATGAGGAAATGGAGATTTAAGTAGTTAAGGTCACCAGCTGGTCACAGGTTTTAATCCAGGTCTGCCTCATCCCAAATATGGTTATTTTTCCAGATACTTGTTCTTGGTCTAGATGTGGTAACCACGATCCAATTCTAAAACAATGCAACTAGAGTGAGAGCTACACTAAAGTGACCGCAAGATTCTGGGAGCCCCCGCTGGTCAGGACCTTGGAGAGCTCCAAGCTCCTCCTCCATACTGATTGGCTCCAAGAATGCTGACCTCAGTGCACTCCGAGGCTTTCATAGGCCCACCCCAGACAGGTCCCTCCCACCCTAACCAGGAAGCCGTTGCCGGACTGGCATCTTCTGCTCTAAGTGGGTCTTTGTGTACAAGGTGCTGTCAGATGCGGGGGAGTTGGCGGAGGGGGGGGGGGGCGGAGTGGGGGGGGGGGCTGGGGGGGTGGAGATTGGCATTGGAAGAAGGAGAGCAGCTAGAGGTCCTCAGGGTATGATGCGAGTGTTAAATACTCTTTTTAGATATCTTCTCTCTCCCAGGTTGAGGTCTCTAGCAGGCATTTCCTCCCCTAGGTGCAATCTAAGGTCCTAATTAGTAAGGGGTGCTTAAGTGGAGAGTTCTCAGTGGAATAGAACATGTTTCCTGTGCATACCTGGCAATTTATAAAATGCTTTTTTTTTTCTTTTCTGTGAGCACCCAAGGTCACACAGGAAGGAAATCTCAGAGCTGAAACTTGAACCCTGTGATGGTTATGCCAAATTGCTGTGACTCTTTTAAAGAGATCCCATCAACTTCCAGTAAGGATATTATTACCCTCATCAAAATTACATCTATCTGATGCTTGAAATTTTTGTTTTGAGAGCAAAACATGACCATAATCTATCACCTTTCCTGGATTCAAACATTGATTTGTTAATCAATAGAAATGCAGTCTACTTCCTAGGATAAAATCCAAATGCTTTCCATGGTCTACAAGTGTCTACATGAATTGGTCTCTGCCCAGCTCTCTTACCTCATCTCCTACTGCTGTTCTTACCTTGCTGTTCCTTGAACTCACCAAGCTCATTCCCAACTTGCTGCTTTGCACTGACTCTACCCCTCTGGACCTCAGATGCTCTCCCCTCAGATCTTTGTATAGCTGCCTGCCTGTCACTTGGCATTCAGCTCAAAGACCCCTCTTTAGAGAGGTTGTCCCTGATTACCTGAGCTAAGTAGCTTCCATTACTCCTTTACACCCCCTTGTGCCATATCCTTCCTAGCAGTCACCACTACTGGAAATGACTGACTTGGTTTATTAGTGCACCATCTTTCTCTCTTGCATAGCACCTAAGTTCCATGAGGGCAGGGACTCTGTGTGACTCAACATTGCCATATCACCAGCATCATGTACAGTACAGATATCTAATAAATGTCTGCTGAATGAACTGATTTCCTCATTGATCTCATGCAGTAACCACAGATTTAGATTATGCAGGTCTCCACTGTGTTTTTAGTTACCTCAAGGGAGATGCCAAGGCTTTGAAAACAAGTTCTTGAAAAAAAATTTTTTATAATAAATTTATTTTTTATTGGTGTTCAATTTGCCAACATACAGAATAACACCCAGTGCTCATCCTGTCAAGTGCCCCCCCTCAGTGCCCATCACCCATTCACCCCCACCCCCTGCCCTCCTCCCCTTCCACCACCCCTAGTTCATTTCCCAGAGTTAGGAGTCTTTATGTTCTGTCTCCCTTTCTGATGTCTGAGTGAAGTAAGTCAATTGGAGAAGGACAAACATTATATGTTCTCATTCATTTGGGGAATATAAATAATAGTGAAAGGGAATATAAGGGAAGGGAGAAGAAGTGTGTGGGAAACATTGAAAAAATTTTTTTAAATAAGCAAGCCACATATCATAGTTGTAGAAGGGGAGGCTGTCACTTTAGAATGGTAAGGGTCACTTTGGTAGTCAAAAGAGCCCATATTTCTTCAAAGAGGACAAAACAGTCCCAAATAGGCTTGTTAATTCCTTGGCTTTCACTCTTCCATAGCTTAGTTTCCAATGAACACTAGAATTGCCTGAAGAGGCTCAAATAATTCTGAAGGGCCACTTCTCTCTGTCCCTTAAGATGAAAACTCTATAGTCAGCTGGCAGCAGAAGCCCAGAGATAGGAGAAACAGGCAGTCAGGAAAGCCTTCCTCCCCAAAAGAAGGAGGCTAAAGGGAGTCAGAGCTCTGTTGTACTTGGCTTCCCTCAGACATGCTCCATACAAGGCATCTCAGCAAACTGGCATGTGGCGCGTGCGCGCGCACACACACACACACACGGAGAGAAGCATGTCTTCTCAGGGGACTAAAGACCAGCCCCTTTCGCATGCAGGACTCCACTGTGGCAGAGCAGTCAGAAACCCCAGGTTGAGAAGAAAAGAAAGAGGAAGCCACCAGTGGAGCTAAATGAGGGGTCAGTAATGATCAATCAAGTCATCCCCAAATATTTACCAAGTGCTTCCAACCTCCACACTAGACAGCTGTGTGGCAGCCAAATGAAATGGTTCAGAGTATGGATTTTAGGGCCAGACTTTCTGGGTTTGAATCTCAGTTCCTTTTCTTGCTAGCTGTGACCTTGTTACTGTGGGTTATTGTAAAGATTAAGAGGTGACATGTGAAGCACTTAGCCTAATATCACAAATTCTATGTTCTTAAAAGACAAAAATGAGTGAACACAAAGAAATGTGGTTTCTACACCTCCCAACTGTTCACCCTCATAAGAAAACAAGAACTCCTCCCTGATGTCACAGGAATTTAAAATAAAAGATTTTTAGCTCCGCCTTCAACTTATTCTAAACTTATTCTTACTTCTGAGCCCTTGCCCATGCAGTTTACCCCATCAACCCATACTCTGAAAGGATCTGTGGTTGAATAGAATAAACTCAACAAGCAAACAAGCAAGCAAACAAAAAATCTGGGTCTGCACTACACGAGTGTTTGTTGATTGACTTCACAACATGCAATTAACCAAGAGGATAGCACTTCTCAGGTGGTTCTTTAGGAGACCAAGCAGGGGTGATGACCTGTAGTCCCAGGCCTGGAGAGCATACCCAGGGTACACTGATATGGTGCCTGTTCTCTCAGCCACTAATCCAGGACAATGTTTATCCCCTTCAGAGGAAAGCATATCTTATATCAGGTAAGTGATCCCACTTGCCCCTGTGTTACTATTGGGCTCTCTGCAGAGGCCCGCACTAACAATTGTCCCCAGAGAGGGGCCCAGTGCCTGGGATCATATTCCATTTCTCCAAGGGAAGCAAAGGCAGGCCCAAATCCTCTGGAGCCCTGGTCTACACTCTGAGTTGCTGCTGGAGGAATCTTCCTAAAACATAGCTCTGCTGGCAACTTGCGCCTACTGAACCTTCAATGGCTCCTTACTGCCTTCCAGATGAAGTCTGGATCTTGGGTGCAGCATTTGAAGCTCCTTATTCTCCCTACCCCAGGCTCTACCATTTCTCACCGTTGGTTCTCAGAATTGGCCTCACCCTCCTGAGCACTCTGCCTTTGATTGTGGGCTCTTCTCTCCCAGGTACACTCTTGCTCAACTTCCCCAACTTCTTCAGGAAGCCTATCATTCCCTTGCCTGGACTCCCTCTGGCCCTCCATTACAGCCTTACCCCACTGAACTAAGATTTTTTTGTCTGTCTCCCCTCAAAGACGGGCATGGTGCTGGCTTCATCGTTATACTTGCAGCACTACCCAGCCCAGGGACTGGCACAGAGTAGGACAGGGGTTCAGGGATCTCTGTTGATTAGATGATGCCCAGAATCAGTGTTCACAATGGACTTTTACATTATTGAAATTGCGTTGTGTTTTTAGGTGGAGTCTCTGCCCCTAAGTTATACTAAGTGTATTCATTCAACTGTTAGTGACTACATGATCTATGCCAGGCACTGCCTGAATAAGACAAAGCTCCTGTCCTCATGGAGTCTATGTTCTATGTGGAAGAGACAGCCAATTTGCAAGAATTCAAATAAGCAAACAAGATGATTTTAGAGTAACGGAAAACACAGAGTGTGAGGTGGTAGGGGGTATCTTAGATTCTGGAGGGCTTCTTGGAGAAGGAGGCATCTGAACCACGTTAGACCAAGGGAAAGGTGGGATGGGTAACGTGGGCTGAATTTCCTACAGGCCTCTCAATTCAGAGTTTTGTCTGTGCTGTTTTGCTAATCAGTGGACTGTTTCTGGGCAGGAAACCAGCCCATGGCAGGCATAGAAGATGGTATCAGAGAGCAGAGAGCCTGGGGCTGGTGGGGGTGGAAAGGCTGCCACCCAACACAGACCCTCTACCAGCTCCTCCATGAGCCCCTGCCAGGCCTGTGTAAAATCAGAAAATATCTTTCTTCTGCCCTTGGGTTTAATTTCCCAAGTGTGTCCCTGAAGGGACCATTAACCAGATGCCCAAAGAGGTCTGGCGTCCTGCAGGGTGAATTCCTCTGCACTGAACATTAACCAGCTGCCAACAGGCACACAACTACCTGTCCCGAGCTCTCTGCCTACCTCCTGCTCACCATTTTCTGGTGGGGTGGACACTCCCATATCCTGCTCCTTGTGGGCCCTGAAACAGAGGGCTTTGGCAGCTTGCTCAACCCCAACCGCTGTGTATTTAATTAAAATGGAATCACTGCTCACCCAAGAATCAAGGGGGTAAAACAAAAGGCCCTTTCATGGTGGCAGCAGGCTTGGTGGCATCAGTGGCATCAGCTACGGCTTTACACAAGCCTCTGGTTTCAAACTGCAGACGAGTTGGTGCTTTGGCTCTTCAATCAGCAGGATCTATAGCCCTCTCCCCAGCCCTGGGGCCTAGCCAATGCCAGCTCTGACTCTAGTATGGATCGGGGCTCCAAGGGCCTGCATGCCACTGTCCTGGGGGCACCTGGGGACTGCTCATCTTGCTCACCAGAAAACCAACCTGCAAAGTGGAAGAGGGCCTGGGGTGATGGAGACTGGAGCAAGGGGTGGAGGGTGACCATGGAAAACAGGTAAGAAGTTAGGTAGAAGGCCAGATGAAGTGTAGTGGTGAGGTCCCCAGCAGAGAGACTGGGTCTGTGACTGTCCTTCATCATCCAGCAGGAACCCCATCCAGCACTTAAGGGATACGTCCAGATTCTAAGACCTGTACATGCTCTGATCCTACAAAATCCAGCTGCTCTGAAACAGGAAGTCCTGGTGCATACAGTGAGGGCACCCTGAGAGGGCAGGCTTGGAGCTTGCATAGCCTTGCTGGCTTGCCCAGGTGAGAGTGTTTCAGAATCTTGAAAAGGGGGGAGACTTTGTATGTCAAGCCTAGCAAAGGGCAGAGGAAGCAAGGCATAGTCTCTAGGCAGAAAGGGGGTGAGTATCCCCAGGCACCATGACTGGAGCCCAATGGGAGCAAAGACACTCCTGGAACACAGAACAGACACAGATAGGAGTCTAGTTAGGTTGGACCCTGAGTCCAGGGCCCACAAAATGAGAATGCCCAGCTGGCTGGTCCCCGGGGCAGGCTCTGAAGCCACTCACAGAATATGAAGCATCAACTGCCCCCCTCGCCTTCCAAGAGAAAGACTAATGTGAGGAAAGAAGACTGGACCCAGAGTCAGAAAGCCTGGATCTGGCATGGCTCTGCTCAGATAGGTGGTCAGACCTCCCCTCTCTGGGCCTCAGCTTCCTCCCTGGTTGTGGAATAACAATGAACTAGAAGGTCTCTATGATCTCTTCAGTCTAACATTCTTTATCTCCACCCCACTCTGGACCCCCACCCAGTAAGGCCAGCAGCTGAGCAAAGCCAAGTAGGGCAGGCCCCTCAGAGACAAGGAGGGGACACTCATGAGCATGCACACACCACAGAAACTTGCACAGGCAGCAGGGAGGGCTGAAGTGGGGACCTACAACCCCAGGGGAGAGCCCAAACAGAGACTAGACTGACTGGGGCTCAGGGTTGATGTGGGACTTAACACGCTTCTGACCCTTTTAGGAGCAATCCCTAAGTTCCCCTCCAGCCTGCTGGGGAGGGAGAGGAGTTTGCTTCATTTTCTTCATTTCCCTCAACTAAGCCTACTTCTGGGCCTGTAAATTCATTAATATGGGATTACAGGGATTACAGGTTGCCACGCCCTGAAGGTGACCGAGAGCACACTTGAGGGGTCTCACCATGCAGAGAAAGAAACCAAGTGCTCTCCCCAGAGGACAGAAGGAATGCTGGGTTGAAGCCCCACTCTCCAGAGCCCCCTCTGGCCCTCCCACTTGCACCAAAAGGGAGAAAGCATGGGGAACCGTGGTCACCCCCTTGTCACAGAAAGTGTGGCTATCCTGGAATCCCACCCACTCCCTCTTTCTCTGTCTCTGTGGCTTTCTCAAGCCCTGACTCTGCCAGTGACAGAAGGGTTATAACAAGCCTTCTGGCCTGGCTTTCTGCAGAGCACCACCCCAGGCTCCAGGGACTGGAGAGGCCATTTCAGAAGGCACTGGGCAATGCTGCCTCATGGTGTGGGAAAGGGGTTTGGGCTCAGGCTTGCTTTCATTCCTGCTAGTTCTCTGGAGGAGGAGAGACTCAGCTGAGGGCCAGTGTGTCTTCGATACCCAGCCTCCTGGCACTTGCAGACCTTGCCCCCTTCTTCTTTTTTTTTTTTAAGATTTTATTTATTTATTCATGACACACACACACACACACACACACACACACACACACACACACACAGACACACAGGTAGAGGGATAAGCAGGCTCCATGCAAGGAACCCGATGCGGGACTCGATCCCCTATCCCAGGATCACGCCATGAGCCAAAGGCAGACGCTCAACCGCTGAGCCACCCAGGGGTCCTGACCCTGCCCCTTTCTAAGAAAGACAGAGAGAGAGAGAGAGAGAGCGCAAGCAGGAGACAGGAGTGAGTGGTGAGGACAGAGAGCATAAGCAGACCTCAGGCCACAACAGCTGAGTAGAGTTTAACTGAGGTGGACACTTGACGGGATGAGCACTGGGTGTTTTTCTGTATGTTGGTAAATTGAACACCAATAAAAATTAATTAAAAAAATAATAATAATAACATTATCACCTTTCCTTTGTTATTTTGATGGTTAGCTTCTATGTGTGACAAGCGATATTCTATTCAAGTGCATAATAAAGTTTATCTTTAAAATAATATCTGGACACACAGATCAATGGAACAGAATAGAGAATCCAGAAGTGGACCCTCCACTTTATGGTCAACTAATATTCGATAAAGCAGGAAAGACTACCCACTGGAAAAAAGACAGTCTCTTCGATAAATGGTGCTGGGGGGCAGCCCCAGTGGCGTAGCAGTTTAGCGCTGCCTGCAGCCCAGGGTGTGATCTTGGAGACCCTGGATCGAGTCCCACATCAGGCTCTCTGTATGATGCCTGCTTCTCCCTCTGCCTGTGTCTCTGCCTCTCTCTCTCTCTCTCTCTCTGTCTCTATGAATAAATAAATAAAATCTTTAAAAAAATAAATGGTGCTGGGAAAATTGGACATCCACATGCAGAAGAATGAAACTAGACCATTCTCCTACACCATACGCAAAGATAAACTCAAAATGGAAGAAAGATCTAAATTGGAGACAAGATTCCATCAAAATCCTAGAGGAGAACACAGGCAACACCCTTTTTGAACTTGGCCACAGCAACTTCTTGCAAGATACATCCATGTAGGCAAGAGAAACAAAAGCAAAAATGAATTATTGGGACTTCATCAAGATAAAAAGCTTCTGCACAGCAAAAGAAACAGTCAACAAAACTAAAAGACAGCCTACAGAATGGGAGAAGATATTTGCAAATGACATATCAGATAAAGGGCTAGTATCCAAGATATATAAAGAACTTATTAAACTCAACAGCAAAGAAACAATCGAGTCATGAAATGGGCAAAAGACATGAAGAGAAATCTCACAGAGGAAGACATAGACATGGCCAACAAGCACATGAGAAAATGCTCCTCATCACTTGCCACCAGGGAAATACAAATCAAAACCACAATGAGATACCACCTCACACCAGTGAGAATGGGGAAAATTAACAAGGCAGGAAACCACAAATGTTGGAGAGGATGTGGAGAAAGGGGAACCCTCTTGCACTGTTGGTGGGAATATGAACTGGTGCAGCCACTCTGGAAAACTGTGTGGAGGTTCCTCAAAGAGTTAAAAATAGACCTGCCCTACGACCCAGCAATTGCACTGTTGGGGATTTACCCCAAAGATTCAGATGCAGTGAAAACGCTGGGACACCTGCACCCCGATGTTTCTAGCAGCAATGTCCACAATAGCCAAACTGTGGAAGGAGCCTCGGTGTCCATCGAAAGATGAATGGATAAAGAAGCTGTGGTCTATGTATACAATGGAATATTACTCAGCCATTAGAAACGACAAATACCCACCATTTGCTTTGACGTGGAGGGACCTGGAGGGTATTATGCTGAGAGAAATAAGTCAATTGGAAAACATTATATGGTCTTATTCATTTGGGGAATATAAAAATTAGTGAAAGGGAATAAAGGGAAAGGAGAGAAAATGAGTGAAAATATTAGAGAGGGTGACAAAACATGAGAGACTCCTAACTCTGGGAAATGAACAAGGGGTAGTGGAAGTGGAGGTGGGCAGGGGGTTGGGGTGACTGGGTGCCAGGCACTGAGGGGGGCACTTGGTGGGATGAGCACTGGATGTTATGCTATATGTTGGCAAATTGAACTCCAATAAAAAATTAAAAATAAATAAATAAATTTTAGTTAAGACCTTAAAAAAATATAAAATAAAAAAAATGATAATGTCCTGGAGTACAAAGGCAAACTGAGCAAAGCAAGAGTCAGTAACAGAGTGCAGGCGGTTTTCGAATTTGGTGAAAACGGTGATGTGAAACATGAATGACCACAGCTGGGAACACTGCTGTGGAGGACAAATGCCACCCTTTGCAGATGGGTAAACTGAGCCCTGGAGTGGGGAAAACAGTTGCCCAGAGGGAACTCCCAGGCTACACCTACTACCAGCCCTGGGAGCCTCCCTCCTCCTCCATTCTGGGGTTATATCCTCTCCCTTTGCTCTGAACTGGGCCTCTTCCTTGTCTCGACTTCTCAGCACCCTCTCTTCAAACCCTGTGAAGCTTCTTGTCACCCCATACTTGTTCTGGTTGAAAGGCGGAAAGTGGAACTAGTGAGAATCCACTGTGAGGTGTATTAGAAAGAGCTCAGAGCTGGTTGCAGTTCCAGGTGATTCTGCACTCACACGCTGAGCGAGTCTGCACCAGAGGCTCACCTTCTCTGGGTCTGGCCTCCTTTCCTCTGTAAGAAATAACGGTGCCACCCCTCTGGGAACTGCTGGGAGGCCTCAATGATCCAATGCCTTCGAAATGACTAGTACAGTGCCCAGTGTTTGTGTTTGGCAGATGCTTGACAAAGGCGAGTTCTCTAATAGAATAGTTTCTTTTCAAAAGGAGTGCAGTGTTGCTGTGGATGTCCTTGGTATATTCAGTGACACTCTTGACAGCAGATGAGAAGTCTTAAAACCACTTTAAAAATAGATTAGAAGTCATTTATAATTTGTACACTCATTGTTGGAATGCAAATGATGCTGCTAAAAGCCTGTTCTCTTAAGTGGGCTTGTTCAACCATCAATCTGCTTAGCAAATCCTTTTTTTCTCTCAAGTTGCAGGTAAAATACCATTGCAAGAGTTCAGAATAGCAGAGCTCAGACACTGGCTCCTGTGGATGAGATTTTACTAGGTAGTACCTATGGGGCCTGGGTAACCCCTGTGTTCTCTGCCCACCTTCTCCCTGACTGCTACTGGTGCATGGGGTGGAGGTGGGGAGAACTGATCAGAGCTCATGTATTCCCAGATTTCTGTTCTGGCATTAAATACCAATCCACCTTCTCCTTCTGCAGCCTTTCTAGGAACAAAACACAAACCAACACTCAAGAAATAAACTTCTCAACTCTCAGACCAAAGAACAATCAAAAGAGAACAAAGATCTTACGGGTCCTTGGAAAGTGGGTGAGATCTGGGTGGGGGTTTAGTTCTGAGTCTTCAGCTCTCCCTCTCCTGAGAGCTGCATGTTGGGCCAAATGGCATATCTTCCTTTGGGTGTCCCACGGGCATCTAAACTTAACATGGCCCAAACCAGACTCATTGGCCCTCCTCCCTCTGCCCCCCACACACTTCTCCCAGCTTCTCCACTTTGGTGAGAAGCAGCACTGAGTCATCCCTGTGGGCCAGAGTGCTGGCAGGCACCCTGGTCTCCCCTCTCCTGTGCTCTCCAATCTGTATAGATGTGATTCTTCTTGAATCCTTCCTCTCCTTCACCCACAGTCTTACCTCCTGCCTGGAGCCCTGGTCAGCATCCTGTTCTACCTCTCTGCCTCCATGTCACAGATGGAGTGATGGCTGCAAAACACCCTTGCCATCACTATCAGTCCTCTGCTCCAAACCTTAGTCTACCCTAAATTTTCAGATAACGTTCACATTCCCTGACTCAACTGCAGAACAAGTGTTGATTGGGTTCTGCACGTGTGCTGGGCCCTTGGTCCACTGTCAGAGACAGGCCTGCCAGCCCAAAGCCAGCCCCACCCACGACCATGTTAGAGTCTAAACCGGAGGCTCCAGACTGGCAGCCCCCAGGTATATTTTGTTTGGCCTCCCCATTGTTAGACCAATGTTTCAAAGTCAGAAGATTTCACATAAAAACTTGGGTTCCTGGCTTCTCTTAAAAACTTAGGAGACCTGTCAACACTAGGCCAGCTTTCCTTCACAGCAACAATTGTCCAGAGCTGAGTCCTACTTCCCGGTTAGAGCCATCAAACACCTTCCAGTTGGCTACAGTCCCCACCATTCCATATTGTCTTACCCTAGGCTGCTTCTCTCACTTAGATCATGTGCCTGAGCTCTGTGGATATTAGAACCAGCTCCTCCTGGTCTATGTACAGTTTCTCCAGTGCACCTGACTATCCTTGTCCTCAGTTTGGCCTGCCCGTTTCTCCTCCTGGAATGCCCTTTCTCACCTTGATGGAAAAACAGGCCCCCCACTTTGAGATTCCACTCCCGCACTCCCCTTGCTACTTGACAGAATGTGTATCAGCCTTCTGTGCCCCTGCTGTACCCTGTATGGATATCCTTCCCAGCATCTCCCTTATTAATATTTGCATCTCTCCCACTAGAATGTGAGCCTGCCCTCTATTTCCATTTACTCTCTCACTAAATAGGCCCATAAAAAATTGTTGATCAGTGGATGGGCAGATACTAAGAACAACAAAACAACAGAATGGGCCTGTGTACTAGGCTTTGGACTTTTTACATGTGTTAGTTAGCCCACTTAATGCTGAACAGAACCCAATATGGGAGACTATTATCCTCATTTTTATGGATGGAGAGACTAAGCCTGCAGTAAGGTGCAGGGTCTGACTGCAAAGTTGGCCGGTTCATCATTCCTGAGCAGTTGTCTCCTTGACCCTGTTAGGCTCAAAGTCCTTTTTCCCACCTGACAAGTCATGGCCCAGAGGGGCCAGGCTGGGGAGTGCCTGGACAATGGCTTCAGGGAACCAGGGCTGGGGCAACGGGAAAGAAGTGTCCCGTATCCCAGGAGGCCTCAGCTTGATACTTCCTGAAGTATCAAGAAGACCTGTGAATACCATTCAAGGTGACCCAAGGCATCCTGAACAGCACCAGCGCTGGGCTGCTGTTTCCAAGGGAGGAGTTCAGGGTTCAAGTCTGGACCGAGCTGTGTGAGACCTCAGGGAAGATGTCCTATCTCTCTGAGCCTCACTTTCTCCCTATAAATGGGGTAATAACTGTACCTATATCTAGAACTGGAGTAAATATGCAAAGAGACAGTTGCATGTCAAGTGCCTAAGTCCATTTGATAGATGGGTGGTGGCAACTCTCAGCAGAGTCCCTTTGACAAAGCTGCAGGATGCACCATCCAGTTCTGGGAGGCTGGCTCCTGGCTGGCAGATGGGGTAGAGATGGGAGCCTGGACTGTAGTCCTGAGCTGCTCTCTATAGTGAAATATGACAGGCTGCGCTTCAAATTCTCTTGGCTATTGTATTGGGCTGCAGGTCCAGTTCCTTCTCCTTAGTTAATGCCTGTGGGTGAACATGCATGTGTGGGGTTGTGCATATGTATGAGTGTGAGCACTGGGGGCGTGTATCTGTGTATGTGTGTTGAGGCAAATGTGTCCATCCTTACGACACTGGTATAGATCACTAATGTGTGCATATATGCATATTTGTACATACCTGCTTACGTGTAAGACCTTCCCTCATATGCCTACTCATGACTCCCTGAGAGCCTGGACGATGTCTGTCTCGGTAACTGCTATATCCTCCAGGCTCGGCACATAGTAGGTGCTCAATAAATCTAAGTGTGATGAACAAGTCTACACACACATGCACACACACACATTCTTTTGCTGTTCCCAATCATCGTTTGTTTTTTAAAAGGACTTAATTTGGTAATCCTGTGATGAATCTCGTACTGTTTTCAATTGTTCTTTCTCAGCCTCACCCAGAGACTGAGGTGTGCCACTAGCATGGTGGTTGATGGAGAGGGAGGAGAAAGCCTGCACCTGAGTTGCCAGGCTTGGCCGGAGCCCAGTTCTGCCTTGTGCTAGCTGTGTGACATTGGCCAGTTGCTTTACCTCTCTGATACCCTTGTGTGAGGACTGAATACATGTGGGCTGGGGGAAACCCAGCACAGAGTCCAACACAATGGAGTTGTCTACCTTGGTAACTCTTACCTGGGGACCCCCCACAAGGCTGGGCACACCTAGACTCCAGCAGAGGGGCTTCCCACTTTAGAAAAAATTTCTCTCCAAAGTTTTTCTTTCTCCTAACTTCAAGGTTCCCTGCCCCCCAACCAAGTAGAATTCCTGGACTCCCCAGAGAAGGGTCAGTGGTGGACCAAGGTAATGCTCAATTAGCCAGCCTGCAGTCTCCCTGACCCGTCCCCTCTGGTACCATGTCTGGGGTCTCCTGGCACCTAGCCAGGACACAAAGCCATTCTGTATGTCCAATTTCAAGTTTAGACTCTGCACTACCAACTTGCCCTCAGGTTGGGAGGCTAGGAATGGAACATTCCCATTCAATATGTAAAACCTGCCCTCAGCGGAGACATGGCACCCCTTTTTCATACCTGCACCCAGTATTATTTAGGCCCAAGCTGCAAAGAGCAGGCTAAGCACACAGTAGGTGCAGAGTAAGATCTTACTGTCTGACTGCTGGCTGATATCACAAGTTCAGTGACCACACTGGGAGTGCTAGCAATCTGGAGGGTGTGGAGATGACAAATCTGGCTTTGACTCAGCAGCATCAGAGATCTTTCCATGGAGCCTGCTGGCATAAGGGATTGAAGGTGCCTGCAGGGTGACACTGTCTTGAAGAGATGTCCCTCTAGCATCTTTAGCTCACTATGGCCACATTCAAGCTCATTGCCTCTTCCCTCTATGTCCATCTGCTTCTCTTCCCTCCTCTCCTCTCCCATCGAAAGGTCCCCATCACCCATCTAGTTTCCACAGCCCGCTGCAAAATCATCCTAGACTCTTCCTTTTCCCTCACAGTTGGCGTTTTATCCAGCCTTACCACTCAAACTCAGAAAAGAGCAGATGTGTCCCTGATTTTCCACCTCCCAACCCTACTACCTTGTTCTAAAGCACTGACCTCCATGAGTATAAGGACACACTTTTCTTTTTGGGGCGGGGGGGGCGTGTCTCCCGGGTTTCTCCTCACCCTATCCACATGGTAGGCAGACTTGAGTTATCTAAGATGTAAAACTGACATCACACCACTGTTTTAAAATATTTAGTGCCTCTTATCAGCCTCTAGGATCAACTCCAAACTCCTTCATCTGGCAATTGAGGCCTTTCATGATATGGCCCTGTCAGTCCTCTCATTTTCTGCAGCCTCTGCTCAGGCTTGCCAAGCTGGTCACTACAAACTATTACATTTCTGTACATCCAAACCTCTTTGGGGGCACCTGGGTGGCTCAGTGGTTGAGCATCTGCTTTCGGCTCAGGTCGTGATCCTGAGGTCCTGGGATCAAGCCCCACATTGGGTTCCCCTCAGGGACCCTGCTTCTCCCTCTGCCTGTGTCTCTGCCTCTCTCTGTGTGTCTCTCATGAATAAATAAATAAAATCTTTAAAAATTATTTAAAAAAAACAAAATAAATCTCTTTGCAGTCACAGCATCTTGGTTGCCTTTTGTCCCCTGAAGAATCCTCCTCATCCTTCAAGACCCAACCTAAAGGACCCCTATTCAGTAAATTCTTCTCTAGTACCCTGAAGTCCAGCTGGCCTCTCCTTGCCCCTGGAAGACACTCTCCTATTGTACATCTTGTGATATTACAGTTATTTAAGCAACCATCCTCCTGGCAAGACTAGGGACACTTCTGAGTAGAGGCCTCATCTAGCTCTCCTTTAACCCCTTGGTGCCCAGCAAGGAGCCCGGCATGTACTTGGCCCTCAGAAAACATCTGGCAAAGAATGAAGGAAGGAGCTAAAGTCCTTCAGGGAAGTCCTATAACCATCTTGTTTTGGGTGTGAGCCAATAGCAACCTTCCTTCCCCAGAATTCTAGGCCACCTCAAGTGTGAGCAGAGCCAAGTCCTGTTGCTGCTTCATAGAATCACCAGGAACAGGCTCTTGAGCTGCTTCCTCTTTCAATCTCAGCAGCAAAAGCTTTATCAGCTTTGTGTTTCTAGAAGTCCCAGAGCCAACACCTCCTTCCCAGCCTCTGTGGGTGCATGGCACTTGGAGGCCCTCACTTACCCTTCCAAGTGTGTCCTGGGCCAGCTCCATAGGAGGAGCTGGCCTCTCCTGTGCCCTGGGACTCTGGGGCTCCATCCTGGAGGGGTCTGCAGGGTGAGGAGCCCTACTGAGCTCTGGTTGCCAGCAGCAGAGGCAGACGGAGCCACTGCAGCAGAGCCTGCAGCCGCCCCCACCCAGGACTGCGGCTCTGGCAGCCACAAGGAGCCTCCTGCCATCGATCAGTCTTGCTACTACAAGTCTCCTTGGTGCGCCTGGCTGAAGCTGGGAGCTTTGCAAGTATGCATAAAAAGAAACAGAAAATTAAAGAAAAACATCTAACAAAAGGCCATCGGTGGGGGCTGGACAGCAAACCATTTGCTGATACAGGACTGCAGTGGACGGGCAGAGGAAGGCCCTCTGATGGTCCGTGTGAGGGAAGGGGTGGCAGAGAGGGTTCCAAATAACTGCAGGTTAACCCTATAAGAGCTCTTTTACTTATCAGGTTTCTGGTTTTGTTTTAATGGGAATGGGTATAAAACTCACATCACAATGCACAGTGGTTCTCACTTGGAATTTAAGCATCTTTGGATGATGTGGGGCTGATGAGGTCCTCACTGGGACATTGCAGTCACTTGTCCCTTCAAGTCACTGGGGAGTGGGCTGTGTGATCTGGTACCCAGTGACCCATGCTACGGGGTAACTCCTCAATGACCCAAGCTCCTCTTGTTCACCCCTACCATACTATGCTGCTTGGGATGGCACCTCACATTCACATTGGGCTCATGCCAGTACAGGAAAAACCTGTGACTCACTCTACTCTCCCTAACCATTCCTGGTTCCTTTGCTTCTCCCTATCCCTCTTTTTCCCTTCTTATATCTCTCTTAACCTTTTTTTTTTTTTTTTTTTTCTGACCCACTATTCCAAACTCTGGCAATGGAGGTCTGATGACCACATTCTTCAAAACCAAAGAGCATGAGCCTTCCTTCTGGCTCCGACCAATCAGTTCTGTCCTCTGGACTCCTAGAGTCTCTCATTCCATTTTCTTATTCTTGGAGTGATCCAATTTATGAGCATTTCCAGGGCCCTGAGGGCTCTTTCAGGATTTGAGCCAAGGGATTCCCAAAGTGGGGTCTGACATGAACTGCATTTGAGGAAAGTGGGCCTTTGGGACTTGCAAAGATGATGGAGGGGAAAAAGAAAGAAATAGCCAATCCATTCCAGAGACAAGGTCAGGATCGATGTCAGCATCAACTTCAGAGACCCAGGTAGGGGTGTGTGGGGGGGTGCGGGGGTCAGTGTGTACACTAGGTGGCAGCAGGCAGATTCAACACCCAAGCTTGGGGTCCTATAGATTTGGCTTCCCATTCTGATCCCCCCACAGCTTATTGGCTGGGACATCCAAGGCAAACTACTTAAACTTTCTGAGCCTCAGTTTGACTGCATGTAAAACAGAGAGAGTGATACCCACACCTTGCAGAAGTGGTGCAAATCTCAAGTTAAATAATGTGCACAAGGTTCCTGGCAGCTGGTACTCAGGACACATGCTTTGCTCTCTCACTGTCCCCTCCTTCAAATCTCCAGAGGGACTCCTGGAAGACACCAAGAGTGAGGTAAGGAAGTTCCAGAAAGCTATGATATATGATCAGTAGCCAGGGACCAGCCCAGAAGGTACAAAAGTCAGGGTTTCTAGAAGGCAGCATGGAGTCCCCTGGAAGAGTGGAGCAGGCACTCAGTTTTGAAGAACTGGCCCTGTGCCTGCCCAGTGTGGACGGGCAAGAGCTGCAGGGGGCCGGGCCTGCCCCAGCCTCACTCACTGCCTGCCCCTAGATTCCAGGCATTTCCAAATCCAGCCCCCTAGCCCACATTTACCAGCACCTTCCAAAATCAGGCATGCATGGGTAGACCAGATCATCCTGTCCTCTAGGGCATATCGTTAAGTGCTTTTTTTCCTTCTAGATGCTTCTCCCTATGCAACCTGAGACTAAACCACCAACATGTTGGCTATAAGAGGAGAGTGACATAGTGGGGTCATGGACATCCAGATAAAGTGACTGGCTTGACAGGTTCCAAATTAAGAATGTCCTAGGCCTCCCTCTGTCTCCAATGTCTGATGAACTGAGATTCCTAAGATTCTTCTTGAATACAAAGGTGAGCCTCCAACCTCCCAACTCCATGTAACATCTTGGGTCTTATTCCTTCTCCATCTCCTCTTTTTTTCTTATTTATTCACTCCTCCCTCCTCCTCTCCTTCTGTCCCCTTCCATGGTATATGCAAAGGTTTGGAGAGGAAATATCAACAATTGTTGGAGGGAAACTTGGTCCAATCTCTCTGGGTTTCAGTCTACTCCTCTGTGAAATGGGAGGTATGATAGGGAGGGCCCTGCCAGGTGTCTGTGTCAGGCCTGGCAGAGCCATATGCGATGCTGGAGAGATGGAGGAAAAGCTCTCTCAGTGAGCACAAAAGGTTTTAGAAGCATATCCCACTAGGTTGGCCTCCTTGTGCTGTCCTTAGCAGGAGGCATGCAGGCCAAATGAGTCAGGCTGCGTCCATTGCACAGGTAGGAAATGAGTGCCCACGGGCTCACAGGTGTGCCTCAGTAGATTTGAGACCTTTCATACCTCAGAAAGCATTCTCCTTATTTTAACTGTCTGGTGGTTCCCATCAGTTCCTGAATGATGTCCATGACATCTCATTTCTGCTGGGCATTTCTGCTAAGTGCTTTCTTCCCAAATGTTATTTTAAGTCATGATTGCATACTCTAGCAGGAGTGGGGAGGGCCCACTGTTCCTGTTCTGCAGAAGAAAGGTGATGAGACCTGCCAGCAGAGGTATGCTCCTGCTCTGGGTGAGGGGATAGGAGGGGGTGGAGCGCGGTGGCTGAGGGGCAGGCAGGGGGATGTGGGATCCACACTTGCCTTTCGGCCCACAGCCCTCCTCCTCACACTTCACCAGAGGCCAGCCCCCACTCCCTTCTCCTCCCAGGCTCTCCCCTACCTCAGCGTGCCAGCCCTAACATCTGTGCCCCCACCCAGGCAAGGGACATGTCACCCTCCCCTTAACGATGAAGGAGCCTGCTGGAGGCCACACTGCCAGTGACCTGAGCAGAATGGCATTCTAGAGAGGGACTGGGTCCCTCTCCTGAGTGACTTAGATGAGACTTAGGACCTGTCTTTCATTCCAAATCACTCCGCCAACCCCGCCACCAATTTGAAGAGGTTTTTTTGGTTGTTGTTGTTTTGTTTTGTCTGTGTTTTCATGTCAGCCTATCTCCTTGCCCCTTTTCTACCCTTACCATCAAAATCCCTTACAATCTACATTAACTGTCTCTGGCAATTCCTAAGAGTATGACCTTGGATAAGTGACTCATCCCCTATAAGCCTCAGCTTCCTTATCTGTGAAATGGGGACAATACCATCACTGTGAAAATTAAATAAGAGAATGCATTTCAAGGGCTCAGCACATTCCCAGGCACAGGCAGGCACTCAACCAAAGTATCTTGTTGTTGTTCTGCCCCCTTGATCACCCCCAATCAGTAGTGATTTCTCCTGGCTCTACATCTGTCATCCCACATTCCACTTTTCTCACTCTGTTCTACTGTGTAGATAATGACTCTCATGACTTCTTTCCAGCCACATTTTGAGCTGCCAGAGGATGCCTCTAACTCCTGGCCCAGAAGTAGGTACACAGCCAGTGCCGGACCACTCCCTATGGCTGCCAGCTGGTGCTGCAGCAGCTCCCATCATAAAGCTCAGCTCACAGGCTGCTGCACTTCCTCACTCACCATTCCCACCTTGGTCCCACCATGGCAGCTATTGTCACCTCCCCTTCTCGGGAGCCACTCAGCTCCAGGTCAGTGGCCATTTCTTGGTTCTCCTCTTCTTTGACTTCCTGCGTTCAGCATTGACTTTATCATTCCTCCTTGTGAAACACCTGCCTGGGGACAGAGCCCTCTCCAGTTCTCCTGCCTCTCTGACCACTCCTCCTCTGTCCCCTCTGCTGGCTCCTCCTCCTTCAAGCCATAACTCTTGCAGGCACAGCGCTCAGCTCTTTTTTTCTCCCCAATTATACTCACTCCCTGAGTTATCTCATCCAGTTGAGGGGCTTCAAATATGATCTATATACTGATATTTCCCTGAGATCCAAACTCATAGATCCAGCGGCCAACTCCACAACTCCATTTGGATGTCTAATGAACATCTTAAAGTCAACATGTCCAAAACATTACCCTTCATTTCCCCCATCCAGACCTACTACTCCCCAGCCCCCACCTCTGGCCTAGTCTTCTGCTAGTCTCAGCAAATAGCACTAGCATCTACCCTGTTTATAATAAAGAATACAACTGAATTTTGTTCTTGGTTCCTGGGAGGGAGACTCTAAACCCTTAGAATTTCCATAGTGACAGAGGTGTCTGTTGTTCATGAGCCCCTGGGGCTACACCTGAGTTTATGCTAATAAGCTGAATCAGGATGGGTACTGGTCATCAGAAAGACCATTAGACGGCATTAGAGGTTGGGGGCTTTGAGTCAGTTCCACCTCCAGGGCAGGGAGGAAGGAGATTCACTTTAATCATGTGGCTAAGGATTCAGTCACTCATGCCAACATAATGAAATCCCAATAAAAACTAAGGACACTGGAGCTCAGTGAGGCTTCCTGGCTGGTCAACAATCAATGTGCCAGGAGGGCAGACAGGTCTCTGATGGGGCCCTGCCAGACCTGGCCTACGTAGCTCTTCATTTGGCTGGTCCTGATCTGTATCCTTTATAATAAAACTGTAATCTTAAATAGAGTGCTTTCCTGAGATAATTCCAGTGAATTCTCAAGCCAAAGAGAGCTCTAGGAACCCCCACATTTATAGCCAGCCCACCAGAAGTGTGGTAGCTTAAGGACCCCACTTTCAGCTGGCATCTGAAGTTGGGGTAGTCTCATTGGGAACTGTGTCCTTTAACTTATGAGGTCTGTGAGAACTTGGGACAGTTAGTGTCAGATTTGAATTTCAGCACCGCAGCTGCTGTCAGAACACAACCCAGGAAGCATCCATTCAGAACAGGGCCACTTCTCCTCCTCCCTACTTCCATGGCCACCGTCATCTCTCCCCTGAAATACCAGAGCAGGCTTCTCCCCTGTCCCCTGGACTCCACCTCTACCCTGTACAGTCTCCCCTCTACAAAGCAGCCTTGTACTTGTTAATGTACAAGTCAGTGCCCCTCCTCCTTTCCCTCCTCAAAATCTCACATATCCTATCCCACCTGGAACCAGTCCTCATGATCTAGTTTCTCACTAGCCTCTCAGACCTCATTTCCCACCACTTTGCTGGCCAGCTGTTGGAAAAGGTCTCATATAGACGATCCGCTGTCTCCAAATCTTTTGCTTTGCAGCTGGCAGTCATAAGGATTTATTTACATAGATGTAGAAGGAAGCACAACAGGGCTGTACAGTTCAAACAGTTTGGGCAAAAGGAAAAAAAAATGTTTTGTTAGCAGGGAACAAACAGATGCTCTGAAAGCAAAACATGCCAGGTCATTTACTTCAGAAGTTACCAAGAGATTGAAGACAAAAGATACAATTGAGAAAAATGCAATGAATGTGGGATCTCCTAATTTGGGTTTTAGGTTTTGTTTCTCCCATTTCTGAGTTCTATGACTTCAGGCAAGTGGCATCCTCTCCCTGGGCCTCGGTTTTGTTATCTGTAGAATGGGGGAGAATATTAACCCATCCTGGCCCATGCCCCAGCATCACTGTGAGGATCCCACGAGAGGCAGATGCCAGAAGACCCATCCAATATTATTTAGTTTACTCTTGTGTTGACATCTATCAGGGCAGGAAGCCCTAGGACATTTGAGCAAGAAATAGATACCAAGTCAGTGGATACCAAGTGGATGTCTAGGAATAATGGTGGATTTTTAGTCTCCCAGGAAAGGTGCTGAGAGAAGGGTTTTGCTGAGTCAGAGGAAAATGTTAAACCCAATTTTTGTGCTTCGTGCATCATATTTTCATAATCAACCATCCCCTCAACTTTGGGATGATGGGCACAGTCCTGGGTCCCAGTCTGGACTCCAGGCCTTAGGCAGGCAGCCCCTTCACCTCTGTGTACCTTGAGGTCCTGTCATCCCTGCCGGCCAACATGCTGCTGTCCCTCAGGGGGGACCAGCAGTTGGACTACTGGAGCTGCTCAGTGTGGAGTGAGAATCTGGCAAAAGCACCACTAAAGATCTCTGCAAATGTCCTACTCTCTCCCCTTGCCTAAATCCACACCTGGAGTCATCCTTGACTCTCTTTGTGTCCACATCTTGACAGCCATTCTCTTCTGTGTACGTCTCATCATCCACAGCCACCATCAGGGCAAGGTTCCCACCATTTCTTGCCTGCACAACTGCATCAACCTCCCACTGGTCCCCCACCTCCACCCCAACCATCCATTCAACACATAGCAGCAGCCAGAACAGTCTTTTAAAAACACAAATCTGTTTGCATCACTTCCTGACTATAAGCCTCTGGAGGATTCCTGATGCTCTTAGACTACAGTCCAAACTCTCTTGACAATGATGGCCTTACGATGCTGTCCCCTGGCCTTCATCTCTTATCTCACCAGCTGACCCCTTCTCTCTGTGTTCTAGGGATGCTTGGCTTCTGTGTTTCCAATGCTCCTCCCTCACTGCAGGATCTCTGCACAGGTGGTGCTTTGCAGGAATATCTTTTCCCCTTATGTGGGCTTTCCTTTTCCTCACCTTCATCTTGGCCCATTGTCTAACATCTATGACCTGCTCAGACATATGCATCCTCACATTTCCACCAATTTTTCATCTCAAATAAACACCTCCTCAAGGAAACCCACCTTGATTCCCCCACCCTTCCCCCACCATCAGGCTCTCCTAATGGACTGGGGGCTTCACAGCATTCATCACATTATAATTACTATTTTGTCACCAGCTTTAGGCTGTAAGCTCCATGAGGGTGGGGATCATGTCACTCCTCTCTCACCACTGCTATACTTATAATAGGAACTCAATAATTAGTAAAATTTTACAGACTCACCTCAGAATCATTTTTTTAAAGATTTTATTTTTATTTATAAATGAGAGAGACAGAGAGAGAGAAAAGGAGAGACATAGGCAGAGGGAGAAACAGGCTCTCTGTAGGGAGCCCTATGTGGGACTCGATCCCAGGACTCTAGGATCACGTCCTAAGCCAAAGGCAGATGCTCAACCACTGAGCCACCCAGGCATCCCTCATCTTTTAATTTCTTATGCTCCAACTACTTACACAGCTTACATCCAATCACTGACTATATTATCAATCTTAACCCACCCACACTCAGTAAGCACCCAATTCTTACCCCACCCACTCACTGAGCAAAGCCTGGCAGTGAAGAGGGAGATGTGCAGATCCCCATGATAGGCAATGTCAGTCCTTTAATGGGAGTGCTGAGCCCAAGAGGAGTGTCTGTCTGGGAGGCTAAGAAAAGCTTCAGGGTAGAGGGGCTCCATGAATGGGGCCTTAGAGGATGCTTAAGAGGTTGCCAGGCTGGAGATGAAGCAGAGGCAAGGGCATGGAAAAAAGCTCAGAAAAATGAAATAGCACAAACATCTCCCAAGATTTCTTTTGCAGCTCCAGTTCCAGAACTTACATTGAGACCCTCATTCCTGCACTTCTGCAAAGACTACCTAAATAGATTTTCTGTTGGAATCTATCTTAACATCTGTTGTCATTCTGCTCCACCTTTGCTCAAGAGCCTGCTGTAGATCCCTTACTACCTTCCACTTAAATCTAATGTACCCGCCATTGGCTGTCTGCCTCAGCTTCTCCCCATCTCTCACACTACTCTCCAACCTAATCATCTTTGCTTCTACTAAACTCAACACCCACACCTTTCACACCCAACTTGCTTACCTATTCCTTTTCTCCACCATTGATTTGGTAAAGCAGTTTCACCTTTGAATTGATGCCTAGAAAATTTTTTTAAAAAATTTTGAATTTTAATGTCCAGAAGCCCATTTAAATGATTTGATTGTTCATAGCTAACTTGCTGGTTCTCACTGCAGTAGATGTACTTGAGAATTTCTTATCCTTTTGTATGCTTAACTCCTTTCTTTTGTCTTGACCTTGAGCAGCCAATCTGTGGTGGCTGGGCGTACCAGGAACGGCCATACTTTTGCTGCTGGGTCTTGCTTGAGAGGTGAGGTGTTACTCAGGGGCACTGTGTGCATTCAGTGTCTGCATCACACCTTCCTGGGGGCCTCTTAAAGGCAGGGACAATGTCTTCTTCATCAATATCCCTGCTCCCACTCCAGCTTCAAGTGCACTACTCTGCAAAGTAGTGGCCACAGTCATGGGGAAGAGGCTGTCCCTATTATAGGCTAAAGTGTGACCCCCCCCCATATTCATGGTCCTAACACCCAGGACCTCAGAACATGGCTGTGTTTGGAGATATTGTCTCTGAAGAGGTAATTATGGTAAAATGAGGTCATTAGGGTGAATCCTAATCCAATAGACTGGTGTCCTTTTAAGAAGGGGAAGATTAGGACACAGACAAACAGATAGGGGTACAGCAGACCCTGTGAGGACACAGGGAGAAGGCAGCCATCTGGCCAAGGAGAGAGATGTCAGAAGAAACCAAACCTGCCGACACCTGGACCTCAGACTTCTGGCCTCCACAACTAGGAGAAAATTAATTTCCAGTGTCTAAGCCACCCTCTCTGTGGTATTTTTTTATGCCTGTCTTAATAAACTAATACAGCCCCTCAAACCAGTGCTCTCAGAACCATCGCTCAAGGGATAGAAGAATACCAAGTGGCATTGCCATTGCTTTTTAAAAATGTGGGTTTTTTTGTTTTTAAGATTTTATTTATTTATTCATGAGAGACACATAGGGAGAGAGGCAGAGACATAGGCAGAGGGAGAAGCAGGCTCCCTGCAGGGATCCCGATGCAGGACTTGATCCTGGGACCCCAGGATCATGACCTGAGCCAAAGGCAGATGCTCAACTGCTAAGCCCAAGTTTTAAAGAATATTTTAAGGAAAAGAAAGCTTTAGAATGAAAAGTAACAATATAACCATTTTTCCTATACAACAGATTAGCAAAATGTACACACACACACACACACACACACGTGTGCACGCGTGCGTGTCATGGGGAGTGGGCTGGGATGGAGAATTTTTTCTTAATTGTAACTACTATTCATGAGAAACAGTTAACATTCCACTGTGGGCGGTCAGAAATGCAGAAAACACAAAGGAGAAAATAAGTCACCTGTTACTCCCCACACTTTAGTATCTGTTTCTTCAATCTTCTTTCTCTGCGCCCTACCTTGCTTACTTGTTTTTTTCTACCCATTTAAAAAAAATGTAGTCAGGATTAATTTTGGGAAGCTGCCTTTTCACTTAATACTAAAATATGACCATTTTCCCCAACATTATTAAAAATTCATTTCAAACCATATTCAGTGGCTGCCCAGAATCGTCCATGTGCCAAAATGGGCTCCCCCAATCTCCTGCTGCTAGACACACACATTGTTTTCTATTTTTTAACAGATATAAATAATGCTATGATAAACATCCTTGTAGATAAATCTTTGTACACATCCTAGTCTATTTCCTCAGGGCAAATTTCCCAGAAGTGGAATTACTGGTTACTTACATTCTGAAAGAGGAAATTTTTAAAGATTCTTAAAGGTCTCTAGCAGGTTATGCCTCTGTAGGGAATTTATCAATTTCTGACCACACATATTAAAAGCTCCCTAGAGTCTGTATTGTAATTTTAGACATTTTTTTTTTTTAAAGCAAGAATAAAGAAGACCTAGATTACCTGGCCATAGCCAATGCAAGAGAGTGAGGTCCATATCTGGCTACAATGAAGTCGCCCTTCAAGTGAGAGCCTGCTTACTTAGCAAGGAAAGGGAGCAAGGTGGGACTTTAATGGAGGGAACAAACCAACTCCACCTTATTTTCGAAAAAAAAAGATAATGATTTGGCTCTCTAGCTCACCACTGCAGCAGAATCAGAAGGAGGCCATGCTCACTTCTGATAGCTCCTTAATCCTTCCCAGCATCACCTTTTGCTTTTCCATCAAAACTTACCCATCCAATGTCCCAGTTCCCTGAGGCTCAGGTACCTTCTGGAGCTAACCTGGTCAGATTATTTCTACCATGAATGCAAGTAACCATGCAAGTGACACTAGACCGCCCCAGATAGCATTTGGGGGTGGTGGGGGTGGGGAATATCAAAGTGCCATGTGCTTGGTACATAAAACAGAAAACAGAGAAAACTCAAATTGCATATAATCTCGCAATTTGGAAATAATCACTACTAACCTTCAGTTGACATTTTAATGGAAGCTTTCAAAGCTTCGTTCTTATCCTCCCCCAAAGAGTGACACAGATGGCGATTTGGGTAGTGTGACGGGTGGGCAGGAGGGGGTGTCGGGTGGAGAGGTCTCTATCCAATCACACACCTGGGGGCAACTGCTGATTCCACCTAGGAGTGAAGCCAGCTCCACACACAGCCACCCAGAGGAAGGATGATTTATCCCAGGTTGTTGCCCCAGGCCATCGGCAATGAATCAAGTTGGCTTGTCCCAGAGAACTCCAGACCATCCCTCAAGCAAGCGGCTATGTCTCCAAATGTTTGTTTGTAAACAGATGGTTTGGAGTAAAGGGCATGCTTTCCCAGGAATATCATGGTGGTAAAGGTCATAGCCCCCAGAGGCCTCACCCGCCCAGGACAGAAGCCAAAGACAGCACTGCCAGAGCCAGCTCCACAAACACAATCACTAAGCTACCAGAAATGTCCTCAGCAGGCCCCCAAACCCTTGTTGCCCCAAGCCCTACCCAGGCTGGGCCAAGGACCCTCTGTGTAGGGCTCCTTCTTCTCAATTCCAAAATCAGAAAACCCCTCACTGTGGCTGACCCCAGCAAGAGAGTAAGCAAAAAGTAATTGGATGGCATTAATAGATATTAAAGTATGAATGACTGATATGATAGGCCTGTAACTCACACATGAATATTGCTTTTTATTGCAAAAGAACATTTACTCATCCAAGCGCACCTGTATTTTGGTAGACTATCACACCCAGGTAAAGTGGTCACACACAGGCCCTGAGGGGAAGCAGGAAGTCACATTTAGAATATGCCCAAACTGTAGCTTCAGCTCTGCTTCTGGCTTCCCTCCTCCTCCACTGCCACCCACAGGTTTTTGGGAGTGGTTGTGAGAGCTTCGGTGCAGGGAAGAAGGTTAGGAAGGCTGGGGCAGACAGGGCAGTGGCAGTGAGGAGAGTGGAGGTGGGTCTGCAAACAAGGCGTTCCTAAAATGGGTCCATTAATGATGCTAAGGATGTGCCCAGGTGTGAGAGGGGATTCTAAGTCCCTTCAGGTGAACCAGGGGTTTTGGCTCTCATACTCACCTATCTCCTGGGCTCCTCTCAGTCTGTATTCCGGGTGTGGGAAACCTACAAGCAAATGAGATGGAGATCAGAAAGGTCTGTCAGAAGCACTTGTATTTTCCAGGTCACAAACTGGTGGCCAGATTCAGATCTGGTTGTTTAAAATTCAATATTTGAACTGATCCCAGTATTTAGAAACTGGGGGGATTTCATGCAAAAGTCTGGCTTTCTGGCTTCTCCAGGGACAGCTGCACCTCTGGGCCAGGTGCCAGCAGACCAGTAATGGGCTGGAGCCATGTGGGCTATCTCCTCGAGCCCACAAATGCTCCCCAATCCCAACCTAACTGGCCACTGTGGGTGCTTGACTATGCCATCCCTGCTGTGGGGTCTGCTGCCAGGACCTGCACAGCCAGGTGTGTTCCCCTTTCAGACCTGCCTGGGCTACTTCCCCTCTCTTCCCTTTTCCCGCTCCAGACGCATACACTAGAAGTCTGGAGGGAGAATGCCAGGTTGCTCCCTTGGAGTAATCAAGGGTAAGAAGATGGAGTCAGATTCTAGATATGGTTTTGATTTGAGGCCCTGCTGCCCCCTGCCCCCGCTCATCCCTTTCCAGTACCCTTGCTCTGCAGCTCTGGGGGGCTGAATCAGGCAGGGTCCTCAGGGCTTAATAAAGGACCTCTTCATAAAAATGTGGGCAGGAGCGGTGCAGTTTCCCTAGGGAAAGTAGAGTGGAGATTGTGCTACTAACACCCCTAGGGTGTGGGAAGGGGTAATGGTTTCCAGACCCAGGCATAGGGAAGACGCCTGACAGGAGCTGTCATCTGGGATCAAGGCACACAGCCATCCCAAGGTGATCCTGAGGGAGACAGCTGGAGACTAAATAACATATCTCCCTGCCCCCCTCACTGTATATCCTGCTAGAGCTCCCTATTGGCCCAAGCCAACAGGAAGCCAGAGAGGGGAGGAAGTGCACTGATGAGTGCAGGTCATCTCCTAGGGCACAGGGCAGTGGGGAGAGGGTACAGAGTGGTCTCAAGGGGCAAATAGCAGATGTCCAGTACAGTGGCCCTGCCTTTCTGTACGCTATTCATCCTTCAGGCCCGAAGCCAAAGCTAACCAGGTCGTACCAAGTGTCAGGAGCTCAACGACACCCTCACAGCTATTAGTTGGCATCTCTGTTCTGCTCACCTGGACTGAGCCCTGCTCCACACCCCCCCCCCCCCCCCCCCCGCCCAGTACCCGGAACCTGGCCCACACTCTGAGGTCCTCTTGCCACCTCTGTCTGTTCTCCTCCACTGGACGCCCTTCAAACTCCTCTCACTGTGGAGCCAGCCTGTCCCCTTCCTGGAAAGACAGCCAGCCCAGAGTTCACAGAGATCCAGGAGCAGAACTGCAGGGAACCCACAGGCAGGAGGCTGACATGGAACAGTCATGGAGACAAAGTGGTCACCTGAGAACTCCCCTCCCCAAAACTGTTCTGGGAAAAACTCGAGCCTGGCAAGAGGCAGCCATGTGCAGATTTCATGGAACCCAGCTCCAGAAATGACCCAGGAGATCACCTGCTCCGGCACTTGCTTTGTACAGATGGAGAAACGGAGGCCAAGAGATGGGTGGGGTTGCACAGGCCCCACAGCCAGAGAGTGGCAGAGCCAGTGTTTTGTTCATCTACCAGGGTATCCCTGCCCCTTAGCCCGGAATACCGGAGAGCTTGGCCAGGCCAAGGAGACTGATATTAGGCTGGCATTGCTCAACAGCAATTTTACAACATTGAGGGATCCTCAGTTCATTTACTCCTCACCCCAACTGTTGGAGGCAGGTACTGTTAGAATTTACATGTTACATATGAGGACGCTGATTCCCAGAGAAATTACCTAATAGGCCTTAAACCAGCATAGGAGGTGAGTTCTGGAACAGAGGCAACAATACTGACAACAATTATAGTAAATAGCAAGAGACTAGGATGCTTTCTCTAGGTCGGCCCTGTGCTGAGGTCTTCACACACATCATCTCATTAAGGGTTTGTTTTTGCCGTGTTTTTGTAACTGAAGAGTTTCTTAACTTTTTCCACTTGGCTAAAACATGAAAGATGTATCATATCTATATTGCCAGCTTTGTTGAGATATAATTGACATAGAACATTATGTAAGCTACTACATATTGACTTGATATGCTTATAAGTTGCAGAACGATTGCCATCATGGGGTTTAGTAACAGATATATCTGTATATCCTATCCTATAATTACCATTTTTTTTTTTGTAGTGAGAACATTTAGGATGTACTCTTAGCAACTTTCGAGTTTTGATTGAATAAGACTAGCCCTGTGGCTATTCAGATGCCTCCTGACCATTTTGTTACACATACTAATGTTTCTGACCGTCTGTTGGCCTCTCCCCAGTGCCTTCAGGTCACAGGAGGTGGAAAGCTCAGAACTGGCCACCTGTTACACCCAGTACCCTTCTGGCGATGTTCAGGGGGCTTCCTCAGGCTCCACTGGACCCACCTGCTTCTCACCCAAAGCCCTGAACTCATGCACATGGTAGCAAGGTCTGGAGCTGTAGGCAGCCAGTTGTGCCTCATCAGTGGTGCCCCCATCTTCTCCAACAGAGACTGTTGAGATGAAAGATTGATGAGCAATCTGTCCTTGCTGGTGAATTTTTAATTATGGAAGGAAGAAGACCGACCCCAGCCCCTGGCCCAAACCAGAACTGCAGGGAGAATGATTCTTCAATGTCAACACTGTTAAAATTTCATCCACATTGACAACAGCTATGAACTCTGGGTCCAAGTTTTTTCTGTCTATAAATAAAAGTGAATGGCTGAGATGGAAAGCGATTGGTGGGGAAATCAGCAGCCCCCTCGCATGGAAAGTTCTAGTGTGACATGATGGGGAGTGGGACAAAGACTCTAGAGGTCCTGGGGTGAGTCTGGGCACCGGGGCAATGGGTTTGGGAAGACCATGCCAGCTGTCAGTCTAAGACTCCTGCCTTTCTACATTGCAGGTGACCCCACTTCACACCCTGGATCATCTTACGGTCAAAAAGCTGAGACAGGGCTGAGCTTGGAGCATGGTTGCTGTGTGGGGGCCCCAGGACTATCCTTGCAGAGATAGACCAGACCAGGCTTCGGGTCACTGCCCCATGACTGCAGCATGCCTCTGGGATTGTCTATGACTTACTCAGCCCAGTTTCACAAGCAGCCAGGAAGGGGAAACAAAGGCCCACATTCAAGTCTCTGCTCCATCATCTACTTGCCCGTTTTCTTGAGCAAGTCACTTCAACCTCAGTTTTCTCTTCTATAAAATGGGGATAGAAACAAGCTACTGTGAGGGAGAGGCAGTGGTGAAGATAAAATGGAGAGGTTGTGGGGAAAACAACGAGCATTGTGTCCAGTACACAGTGAGTTTCTGAAACATGCTAACCATAACAAAGAAGAAAAAAACCACCAGCTCTGTTCTTAAACTGCTTATAAACTAGTGAGAATCTCACACTGACTAAAAACAAAACTTGCCAGAAAGAATGGAGTAGGGTAAAATGGTTCTACAAAATATGTGGAGAATTTTGGGGGAGGGGTCATTTTGACTCAGGGGTAGTAAGGCTTCTCTTGGAATATATATATACCTCCAAGTGTTCCATCCTTTGTGAATTCAGGGACTAATCTCTTGTGGGAAGCCTTGCCCAGCCTGATATTCTCTCTATGCAAATTGGGCATCAATTAGGGTGTATCTGGTTCTCAGTATTAGAATTGCTTAGTCTATAAAGTCACAAGTCATTGGCTCCCAGGGTCCCTGGACTTTTCAACTCATGTCTTGCCTCCTCCAATAGTCTTCTCAGAATTGCTTCAGTGCACATGGATCCTACTCTTTCATGTACCACTAGCACCCAAAGCCCAAACTACATGCCCTAAACAGCCTGCTTACAGGGAAGCCCTGGGTTCTAGTCCCAGCTCAGCTCTCTGCTCCCTGTGAGACATTGGCCAAATGCCAGCTACTCGCTGGGCTTCAGTTTCCTTATCAGTGAGGAAGGCGGTTGGAGTCCCCTAGAGTAAGCTCTGGCGGAGCGCTCGCCAGTCTTTTGAGAGGCTCCCTAAAACAGGGCACCATGTTTCATTCTGTAGCCTTCACCTTCCTTGTAGATTTCACAAAGCAGCAACACATCAAAGCTCTAAGTCCTGCAACCTACAAATCAGTTTAGTTTTGCTTAACCTAGAATTTCCCAAACTAACTTTATTTGAACCTTGTTTTGAGCAACATCTATTAACATCTCACAAAACCAGGATTCCCCAGCACCCACTTGAGGAACGCTGGCCCAAAAGATCTCTCAGGAATACCTTCACGTTCTGCCATTCGGCGACTCAGTAAGAATCTGGAGTGTGGAATTTCACTGGGTAACTTTTCCAAAATGTCTCTTTTTCATTTCTGGCCAAGACGTAAGGGCACCCTTCTCTAACTCCCATGACAGGCACTGTGTCTAGATCTCTTACATTGTATTGATGGATGTGCCACAGGTTTTTGAGTGAGGGATCAGACCACCGGTATATTTCAGAGCTTGATAAACTCAGTGCCGGAAGCACATAGTGTACACCCGAGAATACAGGGGTAAGGATTAAAATATTTAACAAGTGGTATGGCCTTGGCAGTTAGCAAGAGGGACACCAGCTATAAACAATCTATGGGGCTCTCCTGACTATGCTTACCAGTCCAATACCAGCCCTGGTAGAAAGAAAGAATGAATGAGTTGCAAGACCTGCATAAGAGACTATAACTATTAACTAGAGAGAAAAGGCACTTTCTAAGGCAAAGCCCAGTGCTGTGTTTTCCCCCTTCTGGGCAACTCTGGCAAGGCCTTTCAAGATTTGGGGGTAGGGGCAGAGTGGTACAAAGATGATCCCTCACCTCCATGGCCTCAGGCTGGAGCCAAGGCCAGATGAGAAAGTGGGCTTTTCTATGTCCCTCAACAGAGCTGGCAGCAGCTTTAAGATTTCAAATATCCTTCTGAAATCTGAATCTAAAATGGAACATTTTTTTAAGTAAATAATACCCTTGATGTCAGTATTGCTGGAGGAGGCTCAGCAGCATCTAGAAACTCAGAGGTGAGGACATGCAGGGAGCCATCAGAGCACAATACAACCCAAACCTGGGTCTTCTGGTTTCATCCACCAGGCCTCCTGCCTTCAAAGGGTGTGAAGACTTAGCTGGACCCTTTAGGCCTTGGCATAACTGAGAGACACTATTTTCTGATCATACCTGTTAATGCCACAGAAAAATTCAAAAAGGTTACAGGCTGGGGACTCTGCACTGTCATGGGTTTTGGGGATCCTAGGTCAAGGGTAAGGGGTGCTGGAGATATGGTGGAGGAGTCTGGTGGCTGAAGGTAAGATTAGAATGGGTCAGGGCCCTCTCTGAGTGACAGGAAGCACCTGATGCCTGCCAAGCTCTGGGATGGGACAGCTTCAGATTTCCATATTGGTTTCCCTCTTCGTCAGGATTTGAAGCAGATACCACCTGGTTTGAGTTACAGAATCCGGCTCATGGCTTTCTGACCCTTAGCTTCTGGGAGGCTTGTGGGGGAGGTGTGAGTCCTTAGGAGAAGCCGGGCCCAGGGCACATCAGGAGGGCTCAGAAGAGAGTGGCCAAGCCAGGACTGGCCTGATGCTTCCAAAACAGAGTTTTCTGCTTTGGGGCATGAGTGCCCCCCACCCCCACTGCCATCCCATGATATTGAAGCACATTGCAAGGAAGCTTCTCCCCAAGGAGTGGCTACTCTAAGGGGAGAGTCTCTATTGAGTCCTAGCTTATCTTTAAGACCTCTCCAGAGCTTGCTAAGTTCTCTAGCAACCAAGGAGAACTGTCCTCCATCGCTGAAAAGTAATGTCTATGTAGAATTTATCGACATTAACAGTTTGCCTTCCTTTTTCAAGTATTTTCACGGTTACTTTCTATTTATGACAGCTGTTACCATTTTTTTCCATTTATGGTAGCAATAAGGCTTCATTCTAAAATGTATTTTGGTTAAAAAAATAGTTCATTTGAATAAAAACATTAAGTACTTTTCAGTACAGGTGATCACATCTACAGGTGTGGAGAGAGGTATATGAATGACCGAGTCTGGGAAACATTCATCTAGTCCAACCTGCCCACATCACAGATGGGTACACTGAGTCTAGATGGGAGGGGCTTACTCAAGGACACACAGTCCATTAACTGCAAGAGCTGGGATGATGCACTCAGGGTCAGGATCTCCAGACTCTTTCTGCTTGGTCATCTCTTCTTTGTAAAGCCAATCTGTGAACACCTCCCTTAGTGTGGTCTTCACAGTGTAGGAAAAATGTGGCCTATTCTGCAGAGACCATAACTGAGACTTCTTTTTATTCCATGGACCCAGTCATGGAATTGATGTTCAATGGGGATCTGGTAAAAGGGATGGGTCAGTGGGTGGGTGTGTTGGTGGGTGAATGGGTGAGGGAAAAGACAGATAAGTAGATATATGGAAATAAAGATGGAAAGAGAAGGGGATGGGATGGATGGATGGATGGATGGATGGATGGAGAGTCACATAAGTGGACAGATGGAAATATGGATGGAGAGACAAGGGGATAGGTGGATAGATGAAGATATGAATGAATAAATTGTTTGGCCAAGGACTTAGGGTATCCCTCCTCTGTTCAACTCATCCATTCATTCTGTTAGAGACCTAGCAAAAATTTCTCTAAGACAAAAGAATTAACGGTGACATTTCAGATACCATGATAGACTGGTAGAGAAGGAACCCTTTCCTGGCTTTTCCTGACCTCAAGGTAAAGATGAACAACAATGACCAGGGAGGCCAGAGCCTCACTTCTCATTTTGCTTTTGAAACTCACACTTTGATCTTGGATGAATTCCCTCCCTATCCTGGGCCTATGTTTCTCCATGTGTAAAATAAAGAGGGTGAATCCAATGAGTCACACTATCTCAGCATCCTGTGTGCCCCCTGGGGCCTAGCGGAGGCCAAAGCATCCCCAACCATCTCCAATGCTGCCAGCAGGAACTGAATCCATCAGTTGGACTTGGTTTCCTTAAGAGGTGAGCACCTTTCTGCAGAGTGACGTGCTAAAAGCAGTCAGGCAATCAAGTAGCCCCCAGGAATGGAATCTACAATGCCTTTGAAACCAGTGTATTCCATCTTGCTTTGCTTTTGAAACCATGTATTTAAAGGAGAAAACATCAGAAAGGCTGGTGACATGAGGTCAAGTCCTTAGTCTCCTAAATGATGGATCCCTTCACATATACAACTGTCATGTGCAGGAATGGATACCCTAGAAATGAGAAGACAAGGGAAGGGCTGGAGGGAGAGCTCAGACCACAGATCAGCCAGGCTAGGGTGCAAATCCTGCCCTTGACCCTTCTTAGCTATGCAATTTTGAGCTACTTCCCCCATCTCTCTGAGCCTTATCATCATCTTCTTCCAATATGGGGACATATTAGCTAGCTATTTCCTTTGTTGGATGGTTGTGAAAATTAAAGGTCATCTATGTACACGGTTGGGCTCCACAGATTTAGCTAATAGTCCTTCCAACCTGTGAACTATAAGGAGATCCTAGATCTTGTCCAGTAGGATTTGTCCCCTGGGAATGGACATGGGAACAAACATGGGAATGGATGTTTGTTCATTTACTAAGGTAACTAAGCATCTACAATGTGCTAGGCCCTCTCCTCTGCTCTGAGGACTCAGTGGTGAGCTAAGGCAGCCCAGTGTCTGATCTTGTGTAGTTTAAAGTCTGGGAGAGGAGGTGGGGGGATGATCATTTACCAACTGGTCATTCAAATCAATGTGAAACATCACTAGGATATGTTCTGTGAAGGGGAAAGTGTGGTGGAGGAGGGGCTACATCGTGGAGACCAATTTGTTCTGGGGCAAAGTTGTCAGGGAAGTGACTTGAGCTGAGACCTGGAGGACACACAGGCAGTGGGCAGGTATAGGTGTTGGAGGTGGGAGAGTAATGGGGACAGGTAGAGAGATTTAGCAAGTACAAAGGCCCTGTAGCAGAAGGAGCTCTGTGTGTTCAAGGATCAGAAAGGAAGCCAGTGTGGCTGGAGCACAGAGCATGGAAAGCTGAAGATGTGGACAGGGGCCTGACCACGCAGAGACTCATAGGTCACATCAGGGTTTTCAGTTTTTTCCTGGGGAAATGGGAAGCCATAAAAGGGCACAAAGTCAAAGAGTAAGGTGCCTGGTTACTGCAATGTAGAGAATGGATATAGGGAACCCAGAGGGGAAGCTGACAGGAGTAAGGCAGTCATGCACTGTCCAGGCAAGGAACAACAGTGTCCCTGACTGGGTCATGACCAGAAAGTGGAAAACAGCCAGGAACAGCTCTCATCCAAGCTTTGGCAAGTTACAAACAAGCAGGGGAGTGTGACTGTGAGGTCTACTAGGACCTCTCCTGTCCCTTTCAATGTGGTCTCTTAAGACACTAGCACTGAATGTCAGCCCCATGGACCAAGGCAGGTCCTCCACAGAGGCCTTGGTGCAGGACAACTTTGCTGGATGTCCATGCAGTAGTTAAGGTGATGCCATTTACAGTGCTCACAGAGACTCTACAGTTTACAACCACCTTTCACAGCCTTTAACTTACTTGATCCTCACAGCCACTGTTAATATGAGAGAACTCCAAACCACAACTTCTTTCCTGATTCTCTCTTGAAGAACAAAAACAATAAGACCCATGGTAACCACTGCTGTACAGCTGATTCTCATTATTAGCAGTAGTTAGGTTCTATAAAGTCTCCATGAACAGTGAATTAGTGAAGACCCAACCACTACTCTCAAGAAAATACGGGGTGAGGTTCCTGAGAGCCTCTCTCCACAGTATTTTCATCAACTGATTAATACATACCTTTGTTTTGTGTTTCTGTATAAAGACACCTTATTCAGTATCTACCACAGATTTGTTAACATTAAAGTCATGGCCAACAGCACTGTAACTCAGGCTTGTGAGTGAAGACTTCCAACATATGCATTTTCTCCATAAGACACACCACAGCCTTCTGGGCTTGGGAACACTAGACAGCGCTTCAGCACTGCACTTGGGGACCCTTTTAAACAGCAGAGTCACCAACAAAAAGTGCAAAAATGTGAAAAACATGGCACCACGTAGACCACGGAAAAGCCCAGTTGTTGCCATACAAGAGCTGAACCCAGAAGGTAGGGGGACACCTTGTTCAAGCTCAGGTAAGAATTTGTGCACTGGGGGGACTCAGATTTTCGTTGCTCTGCAAGTATCTTCAAATGACTGCAAGAGCACCCTGAGTATTGATTTTGGGGTTACAAATAAATTAGTAAGTAGGTGAATTTAATAAACAACCTGGAATCTGTGAAGAAAGAATGAGGATTGACTTTATTTACTGTTCTTTGGCTGACTTCACACATTTTCACTGAAGGCCTCCATGTGCTATGTGCTCCCCTTTGACTGCTGGGGCAGGGAGTACAGAGCCTATTCATGGCACTGACTGACTCTTTATTTGTTGAGCACATGCTGCAGGCCAGGCATCGTACAGTCTTGCCACAGGCACCATCTCGCCTCCCCACCCTGTGGTAAGTGCTGCTATTTGTCAGAGGTGATGGTAGCAGGAGGCGGGGCCCACAGTTGGAAAGTGGCCCTGTGGGAATGAAAACCAGGGGTGCTCCCTCCAGAGTCCAGCTCCACACCCCACACCCCATACGCCTAAGCTTCATCTGCACACCCGCATTCTAAAAACTGTTTTCACACCAGATTTCTTAAAACTCTGTTCATTTTCCTCTTCCTGCCAAGTAAGCAGTTAAACTCACAAACTATATTAATCCCTGGCATAAGTTCATTTAAACAAAATATTGCCAAGCAACGAAAGGCAGAAATCCTCTTATGACCCACATGGGTATCGATACTGTGCATTGAGGGAGGGCTATACTTCTTAATATGTGATTGCAAACATACCTGAATCCTGGACAAAGAGTCCAGGCAGGAAGAGAAGATAAGTCCCTATCCTGGGATGGAATGACCCCTTGCCATGGTGGTGGTGGGCGGGGGCTGCTGTTGGCTCTCTGGTTTCACTGTGAGTCTCCTGGATCCTCACAGACAATGAAAGGCAATACTCAGGTGTCAGACACTTTTCAGTGAAAACTAGCTTTATGATCCTGATTATTTAACTTCCCCAAGTCCCAGACGGTGCATTTAAGGCTCTGTAAAACACTTTCACATTCATGGCTGATTCCACTTCCCTCTAATTGAGAGGTAGGTGGTGACAATATCCCAGTTTAGAGATGAGGACCCTGAGACCCAGGGGAGGGGGGATTTACTTGCCAGCGTCACACAGCTGAGCAGGAGACAGAGTGGGGATTGGATTCTATCCTTTGTCTCCCAATGACACAGTCTCTCAACTATGTCCTTGGGTAGAGAAACGATGGTTTCTTCCTTTGAGCTGATAAGCTGTAAATGGGAAAATGTGTTTCAGAAGGAACAAAGCTGAAAAGGAGGGGAGTAAGTGGTGATCTGCATTGCATCTAGGCCACATGGGTTGGTTTGGCACCCCAGCTTGCCGTGTGTCAGGTGCATATCCCGGTGCAAGTTATTACTCTGTGCCTCAGTTTCCTTGTCTGCAAGTCTGGAAAACAGTATCTGCCTCAGACAGTGGTTGCAAGGATTAAATGAGTCAATATTTGTAAAGTGCTTAGCACAGAGTTTGCCATTTGGTAAATGCTATATATAAATACTCATTAAAAATGTAAAAAATTAACCTACAGGCATAAATCAGAAGGGAAAAGCATTTGCCAAATTTGTTGTTACCCAGAACTTTCTATTTCTTAATTCAGTTGAACTACGTGTTGATTTCTTATAACTAATATTACTATTAATAATCAAGTGGCAATTCCAACTTTCCTACCTTAGGAAACTCAGATAGGTACAGAGTTGTACTAAAACTTTGCTTGTAAATATTATTAACCCATTTTATATGAGGTTTATATGAGGACTCCTGAAGCTCAGAGAGGTGAAGTGACTTGCCCAAGGTCACACAGCTGGTAAGTGGCAGAGCTAGGATTCAAATCCGGCTCCACCCAGCGGTAAGGCCTGTGTTATTAATCACTCTGCCTCCAGCTGAATCAGTGGTACCCAAGCTCCTGTTAACTGAGACAGGTTCCTGGAGGTCCAGGCTTTGGGAGAGAAGGTCTTTGTCAAGGGACTGCTATAGACACAGTGGGACAGACCATATTCCCACCCCCAGGCTGGGAGAACCAGGGCTCCACACACCATGAATGGTGTGCCCTGCCTCCCTTAAAGGGGAAGCACTGGGTCCCTGCAATCTGAGTAACATGAAGTAGAAATGGCTGAATGTCAAACATAGCTTCAGGATTAAAATTGCAGACCACTCTTTGGAAGACGCCAGAAGATTTTAATAGCATTGCTGTCAATTTCCCTGTATATTTCTTATAAGAAAAGTCTCAGGAAGGCTGTATCTTTTACCCTAAGTGGTTTGTATTCAAAACTAAAATATTGTCCCACAGATCCAGAAGAGAGTATGGACTTTGAGGTCAATGTGAAGTAGGCTCACAAGGGTCTCTGCTTGGACCCGGAGACTCAGTTTTGAGGCCTGGCTCAGCTACTACCTTGCTGTGTGATCTCAGAAAAATCCTTTCCCCCCTCTGTGCCTCATGAGCAGTGGGGCAGCAGCCTTGGATAGACTCTAACCTGCAGATGATTTTTTTTTTGGTTTGGCTTAAAGAGAGCTTTAAAAATCAGAAAAATTATATATAAAAGTGCAGACTTCTCGATTTTCTTAAAAATGGGAATACTTGGCTCCTGGATCCCACATTCCTACAAGGCCGATTACTGGATGGCACTGAATTGACTATTCCCTTAGCAGGGCCACAGTTCCACCACCCCCTTACTGTTACCCCTACCTTTCCACAGCATAGCACTTGCCTGGCCCTGGGGACATTTGAGCTTGCCACCCCTAGGTGAGGTCAGTATTTTCTGTGGGTCCTTCAAGTACTAATGTCCACTGGTTTCAAGAGTGTCCCTCCACATTAGCTGTCATTGTTCTGAGGCCCAGTTGGGACAGGGACCTTACTTCCCTCACCCTGGTTAACCCAGGGCCTGGCCTATGGCAGGTGCTTCATAAATTTCAGATGAAATACTCTGAGACTGTGGTAAGCTGGAATGAGAAGTAGATGAGTCAGGAGGGCCTGGCTTTGAGCTCTGGCCCTGCCACACTGGGACACAGAGCACTGATGAGTCCCTTCCTCTCTCCTAATCCTGTTTTTGCATCTAAAGATGTCTGCCAAGCCCCCTGCAGGTGGCTCAGCTGACAAGGCCCTGCAAAGTCTAGGACATTGAGATCCTGGCTTGGTCCCCCCAATGTCACTGGGCCCTTGTGCAGTGACAGCGCAGGGACAGTGAGGCCCTGTAGACCTGCTGCTCATCTCTGCTCCCCTGATCAGCTCCCCTGCTGCCTGGCTGGAGGGCACAGCACTGCCATGAGCCCCACTGGGAGCTGCGGGCTCCTAGGGAAAATGAGAGCATTTGATGCAGGTAGTAATGTCTTTGAATGATTTCTGACTGGGCCCTCAGAGGCTCTGGCTGAGTCAGGGCCCCTAGAAATGAAGATGATAAAAAGCAAGGATATGCAGGGGCTGGTTAAGACCAGGGGCCCTGAGCAATACGTGTGTGGGGTTGGAACCATCACTTTGCCACTTCCCAGCTGTGTAACCTTGGTGGAATGACAGCCTCTCTGAGCTTCTCTCCTAATCACTATCCTACAGGGTGATTGTGAGATTTAAATGATTAACATATTGTATGCTTCATAAATGCTATTTGTACCCTTCTCCTGCTTCCCAAATGTTCCTGCGGTACAATGATGGAATGTAGGATACGATTCCCTCCATCCTATATTTGCCACCCCTCCCCAGAAACAATATACTTTTCTTTTTCCAAATCCCACCCTCTGGAAACCTAATACTGATGATTCATTCTGTGAGGTCAACAAGTTCTTGTTTATTCATAGACATGGACCAAGACTGAGCCTTATCAGCCTTAACACTTTAGCATGAATTTGTTCAAATCAAATGACTTCTTTTCTGAGGGTAAGATATGGGGAGGCGGATTGTGATGAAATGTGGACACAACATGGAAATACTGACTCTTCATACAACTTGTATTCTTGGGCATCTGCCAGCAGCCACATGAGATACTCAGTCCAGCCTCCATACTAATGTCATGGCAGGATAGCCTGGTTGTTGTCCACCCAACAACCCTTCACCTCTCATTCTCCATGCTGCCAAGACATAGCAGAGACAGGAAATGCCTGACACTCACTTTCTCACACTCCCTCCCAGCTAAGGATACCTTCTGACCCATCCTTTAAGACTTCTGCTAGAGGTATCCCAGAAAAGGTTTCCCTCCCCAGTCCAAAGAGAGAGACACACAAGGAGAACCCTTCTTCCTTGCCCTCTTCTTCCTATCTTTGGATATTTCCCTGTAAGGAGGTAAGACTTGAAGCAATGGCAGCCATTTGGCAGCCATGAGACTGACACAATGAGATGGCACTGGATCCTACTGAATCAACCTGGGGAGCTTCTTCTACCAGGCATTGATTACTTTAGTACTTCCTTATGTGTTCCATTACCTGCAGGTGAAATGCTCCCTCCTTATGCTCAAGACAGCTGAAACCATGTGACCTGATTATAGTCAACTTGGTATTAGTTGGCAGTGATGGCCACATGGCAATACCCTGGCTTCCATGGTTTCAATATCTAACATAACACTGTATCCCAAGGTGACAATATTGGGGTTCTATTCAATTCAGCCTGGGAGATATTACCAGGGGTGGCCCACTCCGCCATTCAAGAAGTAGACCTTTCAGGGTCTCTTATAGATGCACAATGCCAGCCCCTGATCCCAATCAGCCTAATGATTTCTTAATGCCAGAGTCTCAGGAACCTCTCTCTATGGCCTTGAGGAAACATATCTTGGGGGAGGGGGTCATTACTACCTAAAAAATATATATATAAAACATCCCTTTTGGAACCTCTAATCATAGTCTTTGAAGGCTGAGAGAACCCAGCACAGCCCATGTGAGTCATCCCCCTGCCTCCAGAGGGATGGCCTGTTCTCTCCAAGTAAGTATACATGATTGCCTTCTGCAAACTGACCCCATGTCAGGCCAGCCAGTTCATCCAGAAGGACCCTTGCTCCCCCCAACTAAGTATCTCCTTTGTGTACCTCCTAGGACCTAGAGCTCCATATGCCATACCTTCTATGTAAGCCTTTGCCCTCTGCCAGAATAAAAACTGCCTCACTCTTCCTAGGAATGAACTTCAGATCACTCTTTCAAGGGGCAGGTTTGGTGGGGAAGCCTTATTATATACAGAGTCAGGGCTCTTTGTCAGAAGGCTTAGAGGTTTGAATTGGGTCTATCAGGAAGACAAAACAGTGTGTCACTCAGCTTGAGGCTGTCACAAAGGAGAGGGAGATGACCCCTCGCATGGAAACTAGAGGGAGGCAAACTATCTGATGGAAAACAGAGCCTTTCAATGCTCCCAGGATCCTGAGCTGAGCATCCACAGAAATCAGTGAGTACCCACTGTCCTCAGTGTGTGGGAGGTGATAGGGTGTGGTGGGGACTGGGGCGGGGGGGGGGCAGCTTGAAGAGTGCCCACCATTCAGCTCAGGGTTGCCTGGGTTTCTATGTGTTCAAGAGAAGCTGAAAATCCAGACTTTTCCATGACATCACTCAATTTGGGGATTTTGGCAACTAATTCCAGTTTAAAACAGCAGGCAGGATAATGCAATGTACACAAAATTAGACATGTGTCCACAGGATTAGCCTAAAGACCTCCAGTTTGGAGGCTGTGGTTTAGAGTTTTGGTGTTTAGTGCTGTAGGTCAAGTAATCAGGAAGCAGCTTTAAAAGCTACATGTGGTCCCCCTCCCTTCACCAATGACATCCTGAGGACACAAGGCAATATGACTTTCTGGCTCTTAGGTATGTGCAGTAGTGAGGTTTTCCTATTACACTCACGTGCCATTTCTTGCCATGTTCTGAGACCATGAAGCCCACCCTACCCCCTTCCCCCAAACTCTCCAGTGTTCTGAGCACTTGGGATTGCAGGGACAGACAAGAATTGGAGGCTGCTGTCTAGCACAGTCTGTGATTTGGCCTCGGTGGAAAATTCCACCAGCTCCTCCCAGGTAGCATTTTGCATACAGTGACGACACAGCATCCACACGCATCCTTCCATAAAGCCCTGCTCTTCCCTGACAAGGATGGCGCCCTCTCGGTCATCCTCATTGATCCCTGCCAGCTTTGCACTGACCAGGCAAGGCAGGCCTCTGCAAATGGTCCCCTGGGGGGTGTTTCACTAAGTGCGCCTCGGCTCCAGCTCAAAGAGATTTCTGTGTGCAAGGAAGCTATCACGGTGGCTCTGAGTCACTCCTAGGCCTTCCTGCTGGGCTTCCTGGTGACATGGGCAAGGCCAGAGGACCCCTCAGAGCCACCCAGGGCCTCAAAACCTGCACAAGTGCTCAGAGACACAAACTATGCCACTTAGCATCTAGGTGGCCTCCCACAACTACAGATCCTAAGACAGGCATGAAAGTCCTCGACCTGCTGACCCCACAGGGGTCAGACTGTGGATGAGCCTGATACAAAAGTGCCGCTCTAATATAAAGGATAATTTGTCTTCCTGTGGCCCTTGATTGCTGCCCTGGCATCAATTCCCCTGCTCTTGCCAACACAGTGACAAGTGGCTTTGCTCACCCAAACACTCCCTGCCTCTAAGTGCCAGGGACCTGCAGACAAAAATGTGAAGTGACAGCAGGGGAGGCTGGGCCACTTCCCAGGAAATGTACAGGGCTGGTCGTGAAGGGCTGGCTCCCTGTGTACACCACCTTTCCATGTTGGAGGAGGCTGGGAAAATGAGCTCACTCAGGCTGATGGCCCTAGATGCCTAAGACCCCAGGGAGGTTAGGAAGAACTTCTAGAAACAGGGATTGCTCTAAAAAGTGAAGCTGGTCCATTGCTTTCCTGATTTAAACTGCTCATGGGACTTCTGCTTCCAGTCAAGATGGAGTAACATAAACCAGCTTATTCTTGTGCTTGCAAAAAACCTGAAAATGGGTAAAACATACAAAACTAATTTGTTTGCAATTGGACATCAGACAATGGTCAGTGATAACTGAGTGGTGGCAAATAAGAGGTGACCTTAGTGACTGCCCCAGATTACTGCCTGAGAGGTTTCCAGGGCACAGCCCAGGAGGAGGAAACCAGGTAGAAACCAGTGAGCTCCCCGAATTGAGGAGACAGAGCTGAGAGTCCAGGACAGAGCACTGGAGAGACAAGAGGGTATAGAGCAAGCTCTCTGGAGATCAGGAGATGGACCCCCGCCAGTATTCAGTCGAGTAGTGATCTGGCCTAGATGTGAAGAGGCCAGGAAAAGAATCATCTGATTGGGTAAGAAGAATAACCTGCTGTCACCAGTCAGACTGGCAACCCTCAGGATTCATGGACTACTGAGTCAAGCACCCAAGAGGGTCTTGCTTCAGTAGGAGTGAGTAACTGGCCATGAAATGAGCACTGCTCTGGTCTCATCTAACAAATATGTAAAGAAGACCACCCCACTCCTCAAGTCAAACTGCTTTCAAGTAGCTTAACTGTGTCTCAGACAAAGCTCAAGGACATGGACAGGGATACAACAATATCTAGTACCCACCAAGGTAAAAAGTATCTGGAAACCAATAAAAAATGATCAGGCAGGCAAAGAAGTGGGAAATCATAATCACAGTGAGATGAACAATCAATCGAAGTGGACTCAGATGCTAGAATGGGTAGATAAGGATGTAGTAACAGTTATTATAACTGGATTCCATATAGTCAAAAAGTCAAACAGAGATAAGACATAAAAAAGGCGTTAGTCAACTTCTAAAGATAAAAATCATAATGTGTGAAATGAACAAAACATTGAAAGAGCAGCAGATCAGAGGGTGTGAAAGGAAGGACCAGTGAACATGAAATCAGTAATAGAAACTACCTGAGACAGAACACAGGAGAAGAGAGAATAAAAAACTGAACACAGCGTTGGTGAGCTGTGGGACAGCATTAAGTGGCCTCACACACTTGTAACTGAAATCCTCAAAGGAGAAAAGGGGAAGGAGTGCAGAAAAAATATTTGATGAACTAATGGCTGAAACATTCCCAACATCTGATGAAAACTATAAACACCCCCAGCCCCAGCAAGCTCAATGAACCTCGGGTGCAAGAAACACAAAGAAAATTATACCAAAGTTCAGCAAAATCAAATTTCTTAAAACAAGTGATACAGAGAAAATATTCGAAGCAGCCAGAAAATAAAATATAAATTATATACAGAGAAAGAGGTAATAATGACAGATTTCTCATTGGAAACCATGTAAATGAGAACACAGTGGGGACGATATCTTTAAAATACAGAAAGAATTGTAAACCTATGAGCAAAAATATCTTTCAAAAAACAAAGGCAAAATAAAGACATTTCCAGACACATAAAACCCAAAAGAATTCATTATCAGCAGAATCATACTATAAGAAATGTTAAAGAAAATCTTTCAGACAGAAGGAAAATGATACCAGATGGGAATACAGACACAAGGAATAAAGAAGCATTGTAAATGGGAACCACATAGGCAAATATATACATTTTTGAAAATTATTCAAAACTTTATAAAAGATAGTGATTGTTTAAATAAAAATAACAAGAGTGTAGTGCTTATAATATATACAAAATTAATGTGCATGACAGGAAGTACGAAGGTTCAGGGGAGGAAAATAGAAATCCACCATTATAAGGCATACTGTGTGCAAAGTGATACCACTTGAAGATAGGCTGGGATAAGTTCAAGATCTATTCTATAAATCCTAAAGATACCACTATATCAACAAAACAAATAATTAGGGTTAATAAACTAACAAAGGAAATAATATAGAATTAGACGTTCCATCAATTCAAAAGAGAGGAGAAAAAGAAGAAAAGGGAAACAAAGGCCAGATTGAATGAATGGTGGCATAAGACATTTAAAGCTAACTGTGCCTTTGATCTCAATAAATGCAAGTGGTCTAAGCCCCTCAATTAAAAGGCAGATTGTCAAACTGGATTAAAAAGCAAGACACAGGGATGCCTGGGTGGCTCAGTGGTTGAGTGTATGCCTTTGGCTCAGGTCATGATCCTGGAGTCCTAGGATCGAGTCTCACATTGGGCTCGCTTCTCCCTCTGCCTATGTCTTAGCCTCTCTCTCTCTGTCTCTCATGAATAAATAAATAAAATCTTTGAAAAAAAAAAGCAAGACACAACTATATGCTGCCTATAAGAGATGCACTTCAACATAAAGTCACAAACATGTCAAAAGCAAAAAAAAAAAAAAAGGAAAAAAGATATACCATATTGACACTAATCAAAAAGTGGAGTGACTACATGAATATCAGACAAAATGGATTTCTCTGCAATTTATTCTTGTGAAGAATATTAGCAGGGAAAAAAGAAGGACCTTTCACAATGATAAAGGAGTCAATTTATCAAGAGGACATAATAATTGTAAATGTTTAAGCTCCTAGCAAGAAAGCTTAAAATACACAAAGCAAAAACTGATAGAAATACTAGGAGAAATGGACAAATTCACATCATAGTTAGAAATTTTAGTACCTCTCTCTCAATAACTGATGGAATAAGGGACAAAAATGGGAGAACAGTTCCACAACTATAAGCAAAGACCCAGGCAATTATTTCTTAGATACACTACCAAATGTACTATTGATCAAAGAACAAGTTGATAAATTGGACCACATCAAAACTTAAATTTCTACTCCTTGAAAGATACTGCTAAGAAAATGAAAAGTCAAGTCACAGACAGCGAAAATATCTACAGACTATAGGTATGATCAAAGATAACTGCCCAGAAGATAATAAGGAATGCTCAAAAGTACAAAATGGGGGAAAAGTTTGAACAGACAATTCACCAAAAAAGATATACAGATAGCAAATAAATACTTGGAAAAATGTTCAGCATCACTAATCAGGAGGCAAAAGCAAACTAAAACTACTACCCAGGTATTAGGACAACTAAAGCGAAAAAAGAGTCATGATACCAAGTGTTGGTGAGGATGAGACACAGCTGGAATTCTCAAAACCTGCTGGTGGGAATGTAAAATGGTACCATCACTTTGGAAAACATCTGAGTAGTTTCTTTAAAAGTTTATTACACACTATGATATCATCCAGCCATTTCACTCTAAGTATTTACCCATGAGAAAGAAAACTATATGTTCACACAAAGATTTGCACATAAATGTTGACAGCAGAATTATGTGTAATATTCCCAAATTGGAAGCAACTGAATTGCTCATCTCTAGGTGAACAGATAACATGCTGTGATATATTCCTACAATGGAATACTACTCTGTTGGAATAAAATGAAATGAAATATTATCTGCTATAGTATGGAGGAATATTAAAATAATTATATTGAGTGAATGAAGCCAGCCCCGTTCACCAAAACAAGTGCAAATTGTATCGTTCCAGTTATATAAATTTCTAGAAAATGTAAGTTAATAATTTATGGTGACAGAAAGCAGATTAGTAGTTTGTTGGGGATGGAGGAAGCAGGAATGGCTACAGGGAGGGGGCAACAAAGAGACACAAGCAAATCTTGGGGAGTGATGGATATATTCATTACTGATAGAGGTGACAGTTTCACTGGTGTATACACATGACAAAATCTATCAAATTGTACACTTAAATATGCACAGTTTATAATACATCAATTATACCTCACATAAGCTATTAAAATAATTTTAAAAATTAAAAAAATAGAAATTTCTTCAGGGAGTCTGTACAGCCCTTAAGCTGAAGCCCAGATTCCTATAAAAAGAGCATGCAAGACCCTGGGCAGGCAATGTGTCACCTACTGCCCTTTCCAGCCTCATGGTGGCTGTTCCCCAGGCCATTGCCACCGCTACCTCCCCATCAAACCTTAAATGCCAGCCTTTATTCGTGCTCAAACTTTTACTTCTCCAAGGCAGTATATCTAGTCTTGTCTCCAGACTTTTTGTATTTGCTCTTCCCTCTGCCAGGTACAACCTTCCTACTTGCAGATTCACCTGTTAATCCTCAGTTCTGGAAGCCCCCATTAGGTAACCTTCTGGGTTCTCACACTTACTAGTCTGTATTATAATCACTCATCCAATTCACCTCTCATATTAGGTGTCAATCAGTATGTGTTCATTAAAAGAACCACCCCCTGCCCCAGATTATGTGCTCTATAAGGGCAGGGCACAGGTCTAAGTGGGTTTATCTTGGAATCCCTAGCACCAAGCACACCCACAGAGAATTTAATATGTGCCAGACCCAGTTCTTAGCACTTTGCAAAGATTGTTTAATCTTCATGGCATGTCTCCAAGGTAGACAAAATTTTTATTCTAATTTTGCAGATGATAAAACTATAGCTCAGGAAAGTTGAGTAACTTGCTCAAGTTTACATAGCCAGAAACTGGGGCAGCCAGCACTTGAACTCAAGTGATCTAGCTCTTAGTGACAGTTCTATGCTGCCCCAAAAGTGAACACATAAGAATTGCAGAAGCTTCACATATTAGACCTCAGAATGGTTTTGTAGTCATCAGGTCCAACCTCTTAAGATGCTCTGTGGTTCTGGAGGGCCTGCCCCCTCTCATATCAGGTTGGGCAGTGGACCCAGTTAATCAGGTCATCACACACCCATAGCCATGGTGGTTGGTTAGGAATGGTCACATGACCCAAACTTGATTGGCCAGGTTAAATAAAAGCTAACTTCAGGACTTTGGCTAGAGGTCTTGAGCAAAGGGTGCTTGTTTTCTTTGGGGTCCCTGAGCTGGTGGTATATAAGCTTGGATCTGCTGGGGGGTATCTTTAAATATTACGAAGAGATACAGAAGAAACCACAGCTGATAGCTGGAGGCAGACAAATTGGTGGCATTAGAGTTGGTGCCCCTGGACCCAGCTTCACCTGAAGCTATACAATTTTAGTTATGAGAACCTATATATTCCGTTTTTAAAATTCACAAGATGGTGGGGTGTCTGGGTGGCTCAGTTGGTTGGGTGTCTGCCTTTGGCTCAGGTCATGATCCTGGGGTCCTGGGGTTGAGCCCCATGTTGGGGGTCCCTGCACAGTGGGAAGTCTTCTTCTCCCTCTCCCTCTACCCTCCCCCTACTCTCTCTCAGATGAATGAATAGATCTTTTTTAAAAAATAAATAAGATAAAATTCACAAGGTAGACTTTGTACAACTTGCAAAAAAGAGTGATCAAATAATGACACAGAGTAGGGCACTACTAACAGAAACTAATGCAACAGACCATTGAGTATTATAGTAGAGGACACTAAAGACTCAGAATCTCAGGGCTGGAAGAAATCTCAGGATTCTTAGTGGCCACTATGCTAATCATCATACCTATGAGCAACATCAGGGCCATTTGACTTGAGAAGCATGTTTTCTAAACCAGTGTTATATCCTGCACCCCTTGTTCTCTCCATACCTCCCTGGGAGACACACGGGTGGTGCTCAAAGATTGCTGCTCTGAGTCAGCTTCAACTAGCACAAGGGGAATGCTGAGGAAGTGCTGTGGCATCCTGTTTTACAGATGGGAAGCTGTGCGGACTGGGAAATGGGCAGAAACCCACATGTCACATCATCCTCTCCACCTGGCAGCTGCAGCAGGCCCAGAGGACAAGACAGAAAATTCCAAAAGTGACCTGTATCATATTTGTCATCAATGCTTACTTGGGAACAAGCAAGGATGGAGAAGCAGCATCTCCTTATCCAGATGTACGTCTTTGGTGGGGAGGTGTAAAAAGGGGCCTTCATCTTGCTCATAGGGCAGTAAAGACCACAGGGAGAATCTTACACCACTGACCACCTCTTTGATACCAGGCACAGATTTAAAACACTCACAGTCAACAGTCACACCAAGGGTCACAATAATGAACCTCATTTCATGGATGAGGAAACTGAAGCTCGGGGGGATGAAGGGACATGCCCAAGGCCATACTCTCAGTAATTAAGAGTCAGGACTGACACTGAGACTTTCCTACCTACAAGTCCAGAACACCTAACACACTCAGGTTAAAAAAAAAAAAAACGGCTAGAAATTGGCATGATGATAACAGTAAGCAAGTTGCTGAGCACTTATCCCGGGCAGGCCACTGAGCTGGATCCCTCAGACAGGGTATATAATTTAATCCTTATCACACACCCAGCAGAAGTTATCCCAGATGGCTCAAATGAGAGACTTTAATGCATACTTACAAGGTGTGGATGGGGTCCCAGGAACGGTGTCAGAGGCCAACAGTTGAGTGGGGGTTTCTACCTCCCCTTGGCCTGAAGGGACAAGGAGGAGCATGAGTGTCACTGGAGCCCAATGATAGCTGGAGCCATGGTGGAGGTTTTGAAGCAGAGAGGGAGTGAGGAAGAAAACCCCTGCCTTTCTTTCCTCCCACCATTTGATCTCCTGCAGGTGCCACCCACTGGCTGAACCTGAACTAAAGCTGGAGGGCAGAGGAGTTCAGGAGTACAATTGGTGGGTCAGAGTCCCAGGACACAGAGTCCCAGATCTGCTCTCTGCAGATCTGTGAAGAGTTGGAGGGTGTGGCCAACGATCCCGGTCTTCCTAGCGAACTCTCTGTGTCTTAGCACGGAAAAGCTTATGTCCTCTGAAACCATTTAGTCTCAGGTACAGAGGGAGGATTGGTCTCTCTGGTAAGGTGGCAAATGGAGAGGAATCAGCACACTGGCAATGCCCTCATCCCTCTTGTGCAGATGAGGGGCCAAGTCACTTATCTGCACAGCAAGGCAGCAGGATTTGATCCTCACCTATCTAGGATGCCCTTTCACCCTACAGGGCTTGCTCTGAAGATGGGGAATGATTTGACAATTATGCCAGAGGTCAGGATGAAGACATAGGTGGCCCAAGAGAAGAAGAATATAGTGCAGCAACTGGTCTGTAAATTGGCTTCTGTCTTCTCTGTCACAGAATCATGCTCAGGCTACAAATACCATGGAATGGGACACAGGCATCAGCAAGGGTACAAGCCCCCAAAGCTGTGGTGCTGACCTGGGACTGGTTAGTTTCTTTACAGGCACATCCTAGGGAAGCAAGGGCCCTGTGACATGCTCTCCCGGTGGCTGTCTGGGATCTGAGGAACTGTGGGAGGGCCAGAGGGCAGGAGGGGCAAGAAGCTGCAGAGAGATGCAGTGACCCTCCTGGGGACTCCTGCAGGCTTCAGCGATGGAGGAGGGTAGCTTGTAACCAAGAAAGAGAGGCATAAGTTGTTGATGTCCTTAGCTCACCCCCTCAATTCCTGCCTGGAATACTCCTGTCTCCTGCCTTCTTTCCTAGGGTTTTCTGGGCAAAGAAATGAGAACAGTGCAAGGGATTGGTGTCTCCTGATGCTTTTGAGGAAAGGTTTGAGAGAGGAGGACCAAGGCATAGTACGACAGAGATTCATGGTTTTTGGATGACTAAATGAATCTGGAATGGTTAACCAGAGGGATGTGTCTTAAAGCCCAGGATTCTGCCCTGCTCCTTCAATATTTTGATCATTGGTCTGGATGAGAGTGTTAATAGCTTCTGGACTAAACATTCAGGGTGTATAACCCATAGCAGGGAGGATTAGGAAAATCCTAGGGTAAGTAGCAACCCTGGAGCCTCAATTGAACTCAGGGCAACTAACAACCTTGGGACCTCCACGAATGGAAGGAAACATAAGAAGTAAAGCAGGATCCTACCAGGGGTACAGGTAGTAGATGGAACAATATTACTTTTGTAGACAACTGTTTGCTCCAGAGAGTCAAAGTTGGAATACTGCAGCCCAAGGAAGGAAATCTCACCTTGGACTGGTTGACTAGAGGGGCAGTGTCTTGATCAGGGATTGAAAACTCAGGTCCCCCAGGGACCAAGTAGATGATGAATGAGGAGAGATGAGTGGAAACCACAGTAAACAGAGAGTCTCAAGTTTCACATCACACAGACAGCTGATTCTCAGCCCAGCCCAGACTGGCCTAGCACATGTGAAGGCCTGAGTTCCCAGATCTACTGGTTTTTCTTAAAGAGAAGCTGGAAATCAAAACTCAATGTAACTTTTCTGATCTTTAGATAGTAAATCCTTATTTGTTCTGTTTTAATCCTCACTGGATCAAACAGGACATATCTAGGGGCCAGGTCTGGCCCTAGGCTACCATTTGGTGACCTCTGGTCTAAAGCAAATGGCAGTTATATATTCTCTCTCTCTCTTTCTTAACCACCCACCTCCCAATTCCTCAGCTCTAAATGGGAATGCATCTAAGAGCTCCTGGAGACACACTGAAAGAGAGAGATTCCAAGGGAGCAGGAAGAGAGGGAATGGAGATATTTGCATGAGAAGCTAGGTCAAAGAAATGAGAGAAATGGATAAACTACCATGTCAGGTTCATTCATCCATCCATCTATCCATCAATCTACTCCAACACATTCATCCACTCACACATCCATCCACCCATATATCTATCTATCCATCCAACCACCAAGCCACATATTCATCCACTCATCCATCCATCCATCCATCCATCCATCCATTCATTCATTCATTTTTTTCCTTCATTATCCATCCACCCACATATCCATCCATCCACTCACCTACCTACACATTCATCCACTTATCCATCTATGCATGCACATATCCATCTGTCTGTCCATCTATCCACCCACCCATTTGTCCATCCATCCATCCACACACATATCGATCTATCCACCCACCATCCACCTATTCATCCACTCATTCATCCATCCGCACACATATCCATCCATCCATAACACAGCTTTCTGTTGTGTTAACAGCATAGATTCTGGAGCCAGACTGTCTGGGAGTGAATCTAGCTTTTCCATTTCCTGGATGTGTAAAGTTGGCCAAAGCCCTCAGCCTCCCTGAACCTCCCTTCTTCATCTGTAAAATGAGGAATATAATAGTAGAGCCATTGTGAGGATTAAAAGAGCTAATTCACATATAGCACTTTGAATAATTCGCAGCATGTTTTAAGTGCTCCATATAGGGGAGCTATACTTGGCTATTAGTATTCACTTAATGGTCATTTACAGAATATCAGGCTATGCTAAGCACTATGGGGTGTTGGGTGGCGAATGAGACAGGTGCAGTCACTGGTCTCAAGGAGCTTCCAATCTGGTAGAGGAGACAGAGCAGTAAACAGGTAACTTTACATCCTCACCTTTTAAAACAAAAGCAGTCATTGTGCACAATTATGTGCATGTATATGCACACACACATGCACATACACACAGAGTGTCCAGCCTATGTAAAATTCAGTAGAGACCAGTGCTCACATAGCATTGAGATGTTTCTATGTTTAAAGAATACATGATTTTTCATGACCCATAAGGCCCACTTCTCTGAAAATAATCACAGTTATGCCCAGAATTTATCTAAAAAGAAATGCAGCATGAGGTAATGCCTATGGTTGATCTGTTTTGAGTACCAATTCTATTTTCCTCTAATAGGAACCATAGATCTTTGGGGAAATGGCTGACTGCAGGGTTGGGCAGGATAGGTTCAAGAAAGTCCAAGAGGAACATCTCGTTATGACAGAAAGTTAAGGAAGTCCTTACACACACACCCAAAATCAGAACAAAACAAAGATGAAGGCACTTCACAAGGACACAAACACCAGCTTTCAGGGGCTCCATTGGCCAATTCTGGGATGATTTGAGCATGAAAAAAGATTAAAGACAGCAATCAATTTAAACCATTGGGGGAAAAACAGGAATTCATGAATTCACATAAAAAATTGATAATCAATGAATCCATGGGGAGAGGGAACCCTTGCTTAAACTAGAATGTCATGGTCCACCTGGTAAATGCAGAGAGAGTGAATGAGTTGCAAAACCAGCCTTTGGCAACCATCACAGTAAAGAACAGATTAGGTAAGAATTACCAATGGATGCTAAATCTAGGGGAGACTTTGTGGAGAAGTAGCATATTTACTTGGTCTTCAAGTATTTCCACAGGTTGGGGATGAAATAGTAAGGATACAGTGGATAAATTAAACCCCTTGGCCAGATAATCAAAATGAACAATTCTACTGCTAGGCATATGCCCCATAGAACTGAAAACAGGTGGTCAAATGTATATATATGTGTGTATATAAATATATATATTTACTATATATTTATACACACATGTTCATAGAAGCTCTAGTCACAGTGGTCAAAAGATAGAAACAGCCTCAATGTCCATCACTGAATGAATAAACAAATGTGGTCTATCCACACAATGGAATATTATTCAGCCATAAAGAGGAATGAAGTTCTGATATAAGCTACAATGTGGATTAACCTTGAAAACATTATGCTAAGTGAAAGAAGCCAGGCACAAAAGGTCACATATTGTATGACTCTATTGATAAGAAATATCTAGAATAGATAAATCTATAGAGTCAGAACACAGACTAGTGGTTACCAGGAGCTGCAGGGAGGTGACGAGTAGGGAGAAACTACTTAATAGGTACAGGGTTTACTTTTGGGGTGGTTAAAAGGTTTCAGAACTAGAGGTGCTGATTATATGGCTTTGTGATGTACCAACACCATGGGATTATTCAAAATGGTTGATTTTATGTTATATGGATTTCATTTCAATGACAATATTATATCAGTGTTAATTTTATAGAGTGTGTAACTGCACTATGGTTATACAAGAAGGTCCTTCTTGGGAAGTAACACATGAGTAAAGAGATAATGTCGTATACAAGTTATTCTCAAATAGTTTAGGAAAAAATGTTATGAATGTAGATGGATAATCTATGTACATGGTAAAAGTAAGTGGAGTAAAACATCAGTCATAGCCAAATCTAGGTACAATACATGGATGTGCTCTGTAGTATTCTTGCGACTATTCTGTGATCTTGAAATTATTTCCAAATAAAAATTTAAAAATAAGAAAGGGGGAGTGCACTCAGAAAAAGTCAGGGTAAAAAGCCTAGAAGGTATTATGGAGGCAGTCAATGATAGGTGAATATGGACAGTGGATGAAGCAATAACATTGGATGAGAGTGAAATTTCCAGATTTTGATAACTATACTGGCATTTTGTTCTGAGGAAACATACACTGAAGTAATCAGAGGTGAAGGTCTGCAACTTGCTCAGAGGATATACATACAGGTGAGCAAACACACACAGACCTGAGGAAAATATAAACAATGGGTACTCATAAATAAAAATATAGGAAGCATTTTTATTATCTTTGCAATTTGAAATTATACTCCCCCAAAAAGTTACAAAAAGAAGAAACAGGATATAGTGGAAACAGGTGTAAGAAACAATGTCTGTGAATAGGGTTTACATTTATCTCTTCTAACACTGTCCTGAATGATGCCTAGAAGCATGGTCAACATATCCCCAGCAGTTCCCATTTCTCCTTCCTCTGCAGCTGTTTCCTGCTGGGTGATAGCCTGGGTCTCCTTTCATCCTACAGCATTGGAAAGTCTCCTCATGCGACTAGAATATAGTCAAAGAGAGGACTGGGAGGTGTCACACTCTCGTGTCCACCCCACAAAGCACACATGTCATGGCATTTGTGGGATCTCTGACATGACCTGGCTGATCATGGGAAGACCCATCTTGTGCAGCAGGATCCCTGTTGCAAAGATGTTGATACAAGCAGCCTTGCTCAGGGCTGCTTGGTAGATGATGATGATAAAGATGATGATGATGATGATTTTGTTAGATTTTTGTCTTATCCTTGGCAACTAAGGGGACCATCAGACCACCCTCCCTGGAGACAAACACCCAAAGCCCACCTTTTGGCCTCTCTAGATTCAGATGCTACAACTTCTCAGGGGCCAAGGTCTGCTATGGTGATGGAGGACAGCTGAACTGTCAGGAGACTGAACAGCAAATGGGATGCTGAGAGCGTTCTGATTATGTGATTGTTTGTGAGAGTTTGCATTTATTAGCTGTGCAAATTGCCCATTTGGGGTCATTGATGACCCTTCTGAAATCTACAAAGACTTCTAGGTTTCTGCAAATTACACTGGTTTCTGACCTTCTCACACTGCCCTACGGATGCCTGAGAGGACACATAGGCTGCCATGATAGTCCTAACAGCTGTGCTACTCACCTCCTCAAATTCTCCTTGCCAGGAATTCCTTCATCCCTCCCTATCCTGAACCTCCCCATCCAATAGACCTAGCTCAAGCCCTTGTACCTCCCAAAGTCAGCTTCAATGATCAGAGCTCACGAGGACATCCCCAATTCTCTGACATCCCCTAGTCTTCATGTTTCCTCCATTCATGGCTTAATTCCATATATACTTTCTACTTTACTCATTTACTGAACATGCCAGACCCAGGGGGCCTCTATCAGCTGTCTTCTTCACTTGCCCCTCCTTCACTCCCAAAATCCCTACCCAGTACCACCCACCCAAGCAAACACTCAATAATGCTGGTGGACTAAAGGGAAGGAGCCAGACGAGTTATGTAATGAGAACAATACTTGAGAAAGATTTTTCTGACAGCAGCATAAAGGATGGGCTGGAGAAAAATCAACAGCAAGCCCATCAATCATCACGTATTTATTGAGCATCTCCTGTGTAAGCCACTCTGCTAAGAGCTTTGGAGGATTCAAAGACAGATAAGACACCCCTGCCTACTCCCCCCACCCCCACCGGAACTTAATTCAGGTTGAAGAGACAACACGTGGGGAGTTACATAATAACACAAGGCATGAAGCACCCTGCAAATCAACAGCATCAGAGACAGGGCACAGCAGGATGTGATTAATTGCCAGGTGAATGATGGACTACAAAGAACATTCTATGATGCTGTGATTCAGCAAAGCGGTGGGACTTCTATGCATGGAGCACGGTAGGGGTGACGGGGGTGAGAACAAATGTGGGCAGCCTTTTCCGCAGATTGTGGATTTGAGAAGGGAAGGATTACAGAGAAAGAGGAATCGGAGTTTTGTCTAGCCCACAGGAGGGTTTCCATAGGGTGAGAAGAGGGTAGGTCTGGAAAAAGTGAAAACCGGGAGGAGGGAAGCAGTGTGCTCAGGGGGTTTGGGAACTATGTCTGGGACAGAGGAAAGCAAGTGTTGGACAGCAGCCTGGGGTAGATGGGAAAATGCCCTTAGAGCAGACTAGAATCTGAACCGTCCTTACCTCTCTCTGCTTTGTTTTATTCCATGTTTCTTCTCGCTCCCCAA